>NC_079317.1:95764682-97053968 GCF_029931775.1 Euleptes europaea
CTCCATCATCAACCAAAAGGGAGACTGCAGCCAAGAAGTCAGAAGGAGATTGACACTGGGAAGGGCAGCCATGAAGGAGCTAGAAAAGATTCTGAAGTGTAAGGATGTGCCACTGGCCACCAAGATTAAATTAATTAATGCCATCGTATTCCCTATTATTATGTATGGGTGTGAAAGCTGGACATTGAAGAAAGCTGATAGGAAGAAAGTAGACTCCTTTGAAATGTGGTGTTGGAGGAGAGTGTTACGGATATTGTAGACTGCCAAAAAACCAAATCAGTGGGTTATAGATCAAATCAAGCCTGAACTGACCCTAGAAGATAAAATGACTAAACTGAGGCTATCATACTTTGGTCACATTATGAGAAGACAAGAATCATTGGAAAAGACAGTCATGCTAGGAGAAGTTGAGGGCAACAGGAAAAGAGGAAGACCCAACAAGAGATGGATTGACACAATAAAGGAAGTCACAGCCCTCCATTTGCAAGACCTGAGCAAGGCTGTCAAAAACAGGACATTTTGGAGAACATTGATTCATAGGGTCGCCTTGAGTCGGAAGCGACTTGATGGCACTTAACACACACACACAAAAAGGTTGAGAAACACTGCTCTATCTTATGGCAAGGACAAATTAGGGCAATTATTTTGCACAGCTTACTATTTCCATCATAGAGGCCTTTAAAAACTGAAAGTGGCAGAGAGAAATGGAGGGGGAGACGAGTAGCATGCGGGGATGGAAAGAGGACCAAGATTTAGGTTAGATGGCCAGCAGGGGGATCATTCAGCAGTACTTAACCCGTCCGTCCATTTTCATTTAAATGTATCCGTAACACAGTTGTCCGTATCTGCTGAAGAGAGCTTTGACTTTCAAATGCTTATTCCCTGGAAACCTTGTTGGTCTTTAAAGTGCCACGGGACTCGAATCTTGCTCTTGTATTGCAGACCAACATGGCTACCCACCTGGAAAAGTTGTCAGATAAACAGAAGAAGACCTGGATAAGCCCGTTCAACACCACACCTAAACAAGGAAATTCATAATTTCTATACGTTTTTTAAAAAAAAAAACACCACAGCTGTGGGGATTTTAAAATAAGCCATGTACTTCAGAGTAACACAATGCAGAATTGTTAACCTTAGATTACTATAGCACCGACATATAGTTCTGGAGTAAAGGTAAAATGTTATTGGTCACAGTGCGCCTTAAAGGGAAACACTGAGAATGTATTTGTGTAATGCCTAGTGTGCTGATTGGAGACAAAATAGCAGACTGAAAGACCTGTGCATATATTTTGATTTAGCAGTGCAGAACAGAAAGAAAAAACCAAAAACAAGTGCCTCAAGTCTCCAAAATTACTGAACATAATAGATGTTGCTGTGTGGATAATGTTGCTAATTAGTGAAAATAAAAGAAGATAGGACATTAAATTGGTTGCTGTGAGGGAAAATCTGTGTTCTTTTCTGTGCTGAAGGCTTCATTTTTCCCCCCTGTTTTGAAACCTGCCGAACTCATACTGTGAAATGCTCTTTCCTGTTCCATGTTTTCTGGAACTCAAAAGAGAAATGTAATGGGCTGGATAATTCACATCTGTTTTCTGACAACTGGCTTAAATAGAATGTGTGCAGTCAAGTGCTTAATGTAGGAGAGGTTGAGGCCGTCTATTTTCAGTGATGTTTCTGTAGCGTTTAGATGCAAATTCCCCCCCACCCTTTTTTTTAATTCTAGGCAATGGGGTCTCTCTGTGAAGTAAATATCTTGGCAGTGTATACTCTAGATGTATTTCTCCAACTCAGGGAATGAAGGTAGCATGATATATTTATTGTCGAAGGCTTTCACGGTCAGAGTTCATTGTTCTTGTAGGTTATCCGGGCTGTGTAACCGTGGTCTTGGAATTTTCTTTCCTGACGTTTCGCCAGCAGCTGTGGCAGGCATCCTCAGAGTAGCAACACTGAAGGACAGTGTCTCTCAGTGTCAAGTGTGTAGGAAGAGTCAGAGAGGGGTTGGGTTTGAGCTGAGTACTGTCCTGCAGAAGTAATGTGCTAATCATTGTCCTGAAAGTATCAAGATAATGTACTAATGGGAGTGTGGTATGTTAATATGGAACCATTGTATCCTGAATGGTATATATTTGTTTGTTCCAGTGTTGTGTTATATGGGGGCGCTGAGAAGATTAGTTTTCCACCCATGAACAACGGAAGTATAGTGTCCAGATCACAGATGGTATCGCTTTACTCTGCTCTGGCTAGACCTCACCTAGAGTACTGTTTTCAGTTTTGGGCACCACAATTTAAGAAAGATGTAGACAAGCTGGAACGTGTCCAGAGGAGGGCAACAAAGATGGTGAGGGGTCTGGAGACCAAATCCTATGAGGAAAGGTTGAAGGAGCTGGGTATGTTTAGCCTGAAGAGAAGACTGAGAGGGGATATGATAACCATCTTCAAGTACTTGAAGGGCTGTCACATAGAGGAGGGTGCCAAGTTGTTTTCTGTTGCCCCAGAAGGTCAGACCAGAAACAACGGGTTGAAATTAAATCAAAAGAGTTTCCAACAGTGAGAGCTGTTCCTCAGTGGAACAGGCTTCCTTGGGAGGTGGTAAGCTCTCCTTCCCTGGAGGTTTTTAAGAAGAGGTTAGATGGCCATCTGTCAGCAATGCTGATTCTATAACCTTAAGCAGATGATGAGAGAGAACACACCTTGGCCATCTTCTGGACATGTAGTGGGGGCCACTGGGGTTGTGGGGGGGAGGTAGTTGTGAAATTCCTGTATTGTGCAGGGGGTTGGACTAGATGGCCCTAGTGGTCCCTTCCAATTCTATGATTATATGATTCATGACCCACAGACCATTATTATTCCACAAGCTGCTTCCTCCTAATGGGTTCTCCTACTTATGCCTGAGGATATGCTGTGTAACCAACTGTAATTACAGTGAGGGAAAAAAGTATTTGATCTCCTGCTAAATTTGCCCATTTGCCCTCTGATGAAGAAATGACCAGTCCATAATTTTAATGGTAGGTTTATTGTAGCTGTAAGAGACAGAATAACAACAGAGAAAACCCCAGAAACCCAGAAGACAAAAGTCAGAGATTGATGTGCATTATAATGAGTGAAATAAGTATTTGATCCCCTATCAACCAGCCAGATTAGGGTTAGGGTTCTGCTGTCGACAGAAGCAATCAATCCATCAGATTCCAAACTAGCCACCATGACCAAGACCAAAGAGCTGTCCAAGGATGTCAGGGACAAGATTGTAGACCTGCACAAGGCTGGACTGGGCTACAAGACTATTGCCAAGCAGCTTGGTGAGAAGGTGACAACCCTAACCCTAACTGTCAACCTCCCTCGGTCTGGGGCTCCATGCAAGATCTCATCTCGTGGAGTTGCAATGATCATGAGAACGGTGATGAAGCAGCCCAGAACTACATGGGGGGAACTTGTCAATGATCTCAAGGCAGCTGGGACCATAGTTACCAACCATAGTTGGTAACATACTACGCCGTGAAGGACTGAGATCTTGCAGAGCCCGCAAGGTCCCCTTGCTCAAGACAGCACATGTACAGGCCCGTCTGCAGTTTGGCAATGCACATCTGAATGACCCAGAGGAGAACTGGGTGAAAGTGTTGTGGTCAGATGAGACCAAAATTGAGCTCTTTGGCATCAACTCAACTCGCTGTGTTTGGAGGAGGAGGAATGCTGCCTACGACCCCAAGAACACCATCCCCACCGTCAAACATGGAGGGGGACATATTATGCTTCGGGGGTGTTTTTCTGCTAAGGGGACAGGACACCTTCACTGCATCGAAGGGACGATCGACGGGACCATGTATCGTCAAATCTTGGGTGAGCACCTCCTTCCCTCAGCCAGGGTATTGAAAATGGGTCGAGGATGGGTATTCCAGCATGACAATGACCCAAAACACACGGCCAAGGCAACAAAGGATTGGCTCAAGAAGAAGCACATTAAGGTCCTGGAGTGGCCTAGCCAGTCTCCAGACCTTAATCCCATTGAAAATCTGGAGAGAGCTGAAGGTTCGAGTAGCTACACATCAGCCTCGAAATCTTACTGACTTGGAGAGGATCTGCAAAGAGGAGTGGGACAAAATACCTCCTGAGATGTGTGCAAACCTGGTGGCCACCTACAAGAAATGTCTGACCTCTGTAATCGCCAACAAGGGTTTTGCCACCAAGTACTAAGTCATCTTTTGCAAAGGGATCAAATACTTATTTCACTCATTATAATGCACATCAATCTCTGACTTTTGTCTCCTGGGTTTCTGGGGTTTTTCCTGTTGTTGTTCTGTCTCTCACAGCTACAATAAACGTACCATTAAAATTATGGACTGGTCATTTCTTCGTCAGAAGGCAAATTCAGCAGGGGATCAAATACTTTTTTCCCTCACTGTTAACTTTTTTCCCTCCAGAGTTAACTGTTTTAATCAAACACGAGCTGCATCAGAACCCTTTCCCCTTAAATAAGAGAAACACAGCTACTTTTGTGATTATTCAACTTGACAATAATTTAATCCTTCCTCAGTGTATTCTGAATTTTTCTTCTATGTTTATATTTCTGGATTTTCTGGAAGCCTAATTCCCCCCCCCCCCCAGATTGTCCTGAGCAGGAAAATGTGGAACAAAAGGATAAAGATATTTCAAGAGGGAGGTAGTGATAATGGTGTATTCCTACAGATAAGCCGTTGCTTCCTCATCCCTACCAGATTCTGCTTCAGGAGTGGAATTTCTCTACTCTCTACAGTGATAAATGGAGTCCTGCCTTGGTGGCAGCAACAAGGGAAAGATGCTGGCTTGAATAGCTGGATGGAAAGGATCCTAAGAGTAATCCTATTTCTTCCACCTGGCAGGGCTGGCTGAGCACTGTTCTCCCAAACAACTGGGGTGCAATGGAGAGAAAAAATACACATTTCCTTCCTAGGCAGGCTCATCCTCTTAATACTACATTTAGGGGACAAAGAAGTCAGTGGAGAGAGCATTTGCATTAGCCACCTTCAGATTGATTCCCAGCCTTGTATCCAGATGAATGACCATTGCCTGGAAATGTGTTGATTCATTGGATGCACTGTGATTAGATGTGGCTAAGGCTTCTAAAATCTCCTTTAGGTTTTCCACAGAGCAAACTGTCTTCAGAAAAAGTAGCTTTGTCAAAAATAATATATGAAAATTTCCACAAATTATTAGTGTTTTTTTAAGAAGGCAAATTAAAGTCGAGAATCTTAACATTCCTGTATTTAAAGATAACATGAATAGAAAAACAGCTTCCCTCCCCCAAAATCTGTATGTTTCGCTGATACTGTTCAGGCCTTCAAAGGGCTTGTTGAACAAATGGAGTGTTCTTGGCATGGGGGTAGGAAGCGACTTATCTTTTTTTGTCAATTTCCTGCCTCCACCTGCAGTTCCCTGTGCCACATCCTGCCACATCCCATGCTTTTTCTGGAGGGTCCCTTGCCAGAAGCAGCTTTTTGGCAGGAGGGTCATCCGCAAAGGGTAGCAGGAAAGCCCAGTTGCACAAGCAAAAATCTACTTCTGCTTCATTGAGTCTACAACTTGGAATCCTTTCAGTATGAGACATAAAACATTCTTGGATTTTTGGGGGGCAGTATTTGGAATGGAAAGCTATTTGAAATGTAATTCCCCCTGGGCTTTAAATTTTGTTCCTTTACTGCTCTAATCAAAACCTTCAGTGATAATAATGTTTGCATAAATAGGAACTAAGAGCTCCTGTAAAATCCTGTCAGTGCCTCTTTCAGAAAATAAAATCTGTTCTTCCTTTCCTTATCACTCCAGTCACACAAGACGCATGGTACCTGTAGATCTGCAAAACAAGAAAAATAAATTGTGCAGGCTGCAGCCCCATATACAATTGCATATATTCATCCCATTAAAGATCTGTTTTAAAACATAACCACAGTGTAGATGCTAAAGCTACAATATGAAGGTGATTGAGGTATACATAAACTTTGAAAGATACACACCTCAGGGACCCTTCTGTGTTCTTGGGACTCCCCTCTGCAGAAACCTGTCTCTTAAATTACATGATTCAAGCGGCCATAATGGCGTTCTGTGGAGTTTTTATGGGAAACTGAAGCATATCAAGGCCCATACTTGTGCTATGAGCTTCAAGATATGTATTTTCGATGTAACAAGAATATATCCACATGGAATAGTGATTTAGTTACTATCAGTCTGCATTTTTGTATCATGAATGCAAACCTATTGTAAACTAGTTTAATTGTCATGGCTATCTTGGAGGATGCTTGAGAACAGAAGGTCTATGAAGGTGGTGAGACTGCTACTGAAGATCCTTCCCCTAATGATCTAAATTTCTTTTGGAAGAGGATAACATGGTTCACCCCCAGAGTGAGTTCCTATACCTTAAATGTTGCTTTAAAGAAGAAGAAAAATGCTTATTTCTGTCAGTGCTGGAAAAGCTGCACCTTTCTCCCTCCAGTGAAACTGATGAAGATACAGGATCCCTTTCACAATTTGGAACCAGCAAGCAGTCAGAAATGGCAAGGTTGCTTCTAAGAGGGAGGCCTCCACAGCTTCTTAAAAAGGAAAGTCTGTGGTGCATTTTAGGTAACAGAGCCTGGTTTTTATTGGAATATGCAACCGTAACTGGAGAGGGAAGGTTAAGCTGACAAGATGACGGGTCATACATTATTTTATATGGCAAAAATTCTGATACCAACCCCTGCCCCACCCCATCATGTGTGCAGCAGTAATCCTTTCCCCCTTTTGTTCTCGCAGTGCTTGTAAGAGATAAAATCCAGAAATCTGAGCTCATTCAACAGAGACTTCTGCAGGGGAAAGGCACCCACTGAGATATAGGGTGGATGGCATAAGATGCCAGTGCTGCTCATTTCTTTCATTAAGCAACCCCCCTGCCCCTTGGTCAGTGAAATCTGCTCTGTCTCCTCTCTAGAGACTCTGATGAATGGGGGTAGGGAAAGTATCCGATCAAACCAAAATTCCAGGGATGGGGGAGTGGGAGGCGAGTTAAACCTGGGAGTTAACCTGGGAGTTAAAAAGTCAGTGGCTCTGGAGAGAGGAAATAAATGCAGACCAGATTGCCATCAACAGCATGTAGCCACCATAGTAGGGTCAATAAAGGTGCTTTGAATAGATCTAGGGGGCCAAAGAATACTTCCAGGAGCCTTCTAAAACCAGTAGCAAAGGGATCCGTCATTAAAGGTATGGGAGCCAAGACCACACACCCGCCCTGTAATTTGAGCACATGCTGAACTGAATTGGGGATGCCACTACAAATATACGTATTTGAAAGGTAGAGGCTGATTCTCTAAGTGTGAACAGCTAATGTATTATTTTGGGGGTGAGAGATTTTTATCTTTTTCTCTGCTTCCAGAGAATTTCCTAATTTGATCCTGTGCCACAGTAACGTTATGTTCCTGTAAATTCGCAACCCTCAGAACCTTGATGTCAGGTCATAAAGATGATCTGGAATTAAGCCCTTAATCTGCTTATGTACTAGGTTCTACTCTTGGATAAATCTACTTTGCTTTAGATTGTTTTTAAACTGTTCCTCAGGAGGTTTAACACCCTGGCCTGGCGTTGAATCTAATTTTGGCTGGTATCTTTGGCAATGATACATTTAACTTAATTTATTTAGCACTACTAAAAGTTCCATTGCTCACTTGAAGGCCCTATGCGCTGTGAACCCACTGTTGGTATCAGTGCTGAAGGGTTTATTCAAGAAGGGGCTTGGTGTAAATGAGAGTTAGGTTAAGATTAGAGGGGAAAGTACAATTTTTTTTAAAAAATAAATTTTTGCAAGGTATTATTGCCGTACATTAACATTATTTATGACTTTCAAATGGCTTAATTCTGAGGTACGCAAATTTGGTATCATAGTGAATCTACTTAAGGTGGCCAAAAAAGAAAATGTAAGTTTCTCTGTGCATTGCTAAGCTAAGACAAAGATAGACTGCTCAAATGGTAGTGCTCATTGTCATAGTGTGTGTGTGTGTATAAAGTGCCGTCAAGTCGCAGCTGACTTATGGCAACCCTATAGGATTTCTAAGGCAAGAGACATACCATTGCCTGCCTCTGCGTGGTAACTCTGGACTTCTTTGGCAGTTTCCCATCCAAGCACTAACCAGGGCTGACCCTGCTTAGCTTCTGGGATCTGACAAGATCAGGCTAGCCTGGGCCATCCAGGTCAGGGCCATTGTCATAGTACAACTGTGTAAATGCAAGCACCTTACCACTTGTTTTTCAAGGTCTGGGAAGGTGGGAGTTGTGAAGAGCTTAGTTCACAAAGCTGGCCTTTGACTACATGCAATGAAATAAACGTTCCTCTTTCAGGACTAACCAAAACACAACCAGGAACTGGTCTTAAACAAGGTCATTCACTCTCTAGTAAGACTGAGAACCATAGATTTGAGTTCAATAACACCTTTGGAGACCAACAAGATTTTGTGGGTGTAAGCTTTCGAGAGTCCAAGCTCCCTTTGTCAGATACGAGTCAGAATGGAGATCTGAGTCCTTATGTAGTGATGGGATGGTAATGTATTTTTAGCACCAGATTAAAAAGCCTCATCTCACCTTATAGAATACACAGGTTGTGTCTGGGATCCCTACCCTGTGTCAGGTATACCACAATCGTACATGAGCTGTGAGTTCTCAGTTCCAGCGTGCCTGGTTAGGATCAGGACCATGGTGTACACGTACAAATGCCTCCACCCTTCCTCCCTCACCATTTCCCCAACATGAAAAACTCTGGGGGAGGGGGTTCTATTTGGGGAAACTCATGTATTCCCAGGGATATAATCTGGGTCTCCCCATCAGACCTAATAGCAGCCCCCCAGGAGAGCATCCCCTTCCAGGCTCAGAGGCAAACTGGAGGAGGGGCACATATATAAGGGGGTAAGAAATAGTGGTCTTCTCAGCAATAGTGAGGAAGGCGCAGACAGCTGCATTTGTGCCTAGCTGTACTTCTGCTGCATTGGCCAATATAGCAGAAAACAGAGTTTTTATTGCTTTCAGCAGGCAGGTCAAAAGATAAGCCATCTTCTTGCAACTGACTCTTTTACATGTGCTCTGGCCACATCAAGAAAAGCTAACTTTCACATATGCATATGAAGAACAATCATTTAATAGATGGCCCCCCAAATTTCCAATCATTCTTAGAGTAAGTGATTTTCATAGGCACCTTGGCTAGTTTGTCTACAAATTAATTATCTTTTGGTACCAGATACTTATCCAAAGAGTTCCAGTAAATTCAGGAAGGGGCTGTGGCTCAGTGGTAGAGCATCTGCTTGGCATACGGGAGGTCCCAGGTTCAATGCCCGGCATCTCCAGATAAAGGGACTAGGCAAGTAGGTGATGTGAAAGCCCTTAGCCTGAGACCTTAGCTGCTGCCTGTCTCAATAGACAATACTGACTTTGATAGACCAAGGGTCTGATTCAGTATAAGGCAGCGTCATGTGTTCAAATGAGAAAAAGACCTTCCCTGTGGAGAAAACAGTAGTGGAAGGGCTTAGAGAGGCATGGGACCCTGCAAGTCACTACCTCCTGTGGTTTGAGCTGGGTACTTCTGTAATGTAATAAGATACTAGAGCAGGCAACTCCTTTTCCTGATGCTGGACTCTGGTTGGGATCTGAAGGAGCCGTGCAGCTCTCCCTCAGCTAGGCCCCTGTGGTTATGAAGAGATTTCAGGCAATGGACTGTAGGTGCAGGCTCAGTAGAAAGGTACATACTGCGTAACCCCAGGTTTGATCTCTGGCTCCTGTCTCAAAGCTGAAAACCCCCAGAGAGCTGGATTAAAGAATTCCTCACCCAGACATTGCTGTTAATATTGAACTGTACAGTCTGACTCAGTCACAAAGCAATACTTGGCATCACATGAGCATCTTACAGACAATAAATCAATAATGTTATAGCCAGAAAATCCTTGAGTCATTGCAAGCAGGTACTCTCTCCTTATGCCACCCATACTGGTACCTTTATGCTATTTTTTCCCATTTTGGCATAATTAAATGTGTTTCTCATCCTTGCTGGTAACGAATACAGTCTTGCGCCAATAGATCAAGTATCAAATTAAGTTCCTTCCAAACTTTTCTTTGGTATGTCTGGCAATTTATCACACTGTCAGAAATTTTTAAAAACTTTTGCAAATATTAGGAGCACTTTCTGTTAGGACCAAAGTATCCTGTAACTATACTTCCAAGAGCAGCATAATAGGTATATAAAGTGGAAATTTTGATCTCTTTTCATTTTAGCAGTTTCAGAGCCAGTTATTTCAACAAACAGAAGATGTAGATGGAAAGACTGAAATCATCATTAAGGTAAGGACAAGCATCAGACTGGCACGTTTGTGCTTTTCTTTCTGTATCGAAATAATCAATTCAGGCTTCACATGAAACCATTTTTGCACTAACCATAATTTAAAAGCAAACCCTGGTGTGTTGCTGCTTGTCTGCTATTTTTTTCCATCTGCTGTGCACTCTTTTTCTGTAGTGCAAAAACCTTAAGAGGCAGAACAATAGTCATTTTTCTGGTCTATCAATTCAGGCATTGGTGTAGTTTGCAGAAAGCATGGTGTGAAGACTGACCAAATCATGGCTTCTCTTCCTGGTGTACTGGCTGCTTGTAAACCATGCTTTCCTAATCGTGGTTTTATGCCTGAACTGATTGTGCATGAGTTGTCTGTTTCTGTTACTGGTGTGTGAAGAGGTGACTGGTGTCAGGTTCCTTTTGGCTCCCAGCAATACAATAAAATATCCCATTGGTGTTTCTGTGATGTGGTCCATTTGTTTGTGGTGGCCCTCAGAATGTTCTTTCAGTTCTGTTTTATGTCATGATGCTTTGCTACCAAGGCCATTTCATCACCAGATCATGGCTGTGGCTCCCTGCCTTCTATAGCTAACAGTGAATACCAGCTTACACACATTTTCTCAATATCTTGCACTGGGACTTTGGTACAATGTGCAGCACTGTCACTCACTTTGATGGTAGTGATGTAGTGCATGCTTAATAATAAAGGACTTGTAGATGCCAGGAGGAAAGAAGAAGGAGTGTGTGCCACTTTGAGAGTACTTAGCCTACATACTAGGGGAGGGGCTGTTGCTCAGTAGTAGAGCATCTGCTTGGCATGCAGAAGGACCCAGGTTCAATCCTCAGCATGTCCAGTTAAAAGGACTAGGCAAGTAGATGATGTGAAAGACCTCAGCATGAGACCCTGGAGAGCTGCTGCCAGACTGAGTAGACAGTACTGACTTTGATGGATCAAGGGTCTGATTCAGTAGAAGGCAGTTTCATGTGTTCATGTGTGTGTATTCTTTAGAGAAGCAGTATGTCCTGTACTAACCTGATCTGAGGTGCTATCAAACCACTCTTGTCCAGCTGAGCACAGAAGGTAGGAGTTGTGCATACGGTACTTTCAAGGCTCTGTCCAGAGAGGATGCCAGTTGCTTTATTCAGTTCTGAAGCAGACACTACCTAAAATCAAAAGCAGCAGGTTGCTTTTGCCATGTTGATCCAGCAGGTTGCTATGTTGATCCATAGCAGAATATAAACAACAGCTAATACATGGCTTTGAAGACTAATGAAAATGGCAGAACATGGTGTACAAGTTTTTGAGATCTCCAGAGTGCTTCAACAGCTTGGATATTAAAAAAAACCCAAAAAGGACATGATCTTAAGGCCCCTTATCTGCATCTTGTGTAGAATGCTCTGCAAACCTGAATGAGGACTGGGCACAGCTAGTATCACATAGTACCTTTGGCTTTCTGGGAAGAAGGTGAGAATAATAGTGACCTCTGATTACAAATATGAAAGCTAGAGGTAAATTAAAGGAATCCAACACATGGGTCCCTCAAAAGGCTGAGAGCAGACAGTGATCCTTATATTAGCAATACTGAAGGTTAGTTTTAGATGATGTACTGCATAAAGATTCAGTAGAAACCAAACTGGGTAGTATTACCTGGGGAGAGGACACCTTACCACTTCATACCATTCCAAGTCATTTTCTCCAGTCTATGAACCCTTCTCTGTATTGGCTAAAGTCAAGTATTTCCAAAACAGACAGAAGTTGCAAGCAGCTGTGTTGGTCCAAAGCAAAATGCCAAAGTAAAAACCACTGTAATACCTTTTGTTAAGATGAAGTAAAATTACACAAAGCTTTTAAGGTCTCTAGATTTCTTCACCAGACTGCCACAGTGCTCTGAAGCACTCGAAAGCTTGCATATTCTTTTGTGTTATTTTGATTGGTCTTAATAAAAGGTATTGTGTGGCTTGTGTTTTTGGATTTCACCTGAACTCAATGACACTGCTTACCATTTGCAACCATACCTAACCTCCTATAAGCTGCAATCAATGGACTGCTCACATGAGCAGTAGATGCCTTAGCACTGTATTTTGATGTTGGGCCATTTAAGCAACTTTGTTTTTAATTTTTTTTTATTAAAAATTAGAAATACATTTAAGCAACTTTAATGTAATTCTCTGGCACTTTATATCTTGAGGTTTACAGATAATTTACAGGCAGATGGTGCAAACAAATTAGGTGTTAATCAGAGTGTGAATCAGTAGTGCCTGAAAGCAAGCAAAATACATCTGCACTAAATATGGCCTATGCTAATGCTCTCACAGCATGGCAATTTATTCACAGCCAAGAATCCCTTCCTGTGCTGCATCTTATACAATTGCATTGACTTGCTAATCACACCTGGATAATTGTATGAGCGGGATACAGATTGAGCTGTGAAATGTGCTGTCTGTATCTTTATTTGTTCTTCTTTTGAATGAGCCACCACAACATACTTCTGATGAACAAAAGAAGTGCCCGAAATACCACTTTCTCCTCCTATATTAAAAATAGTGCCTGAATATGAGGGACTGATGCTGTTTTCCACCTAAATGGAAAACTTTAGTTACAATCGGTTTAGGGTTAGTTCTTCATTCAGACTTTTCCCCCCTTACCCTTCTACTCTCACACATCAATACAGAAATAATCATGGTGTTTCCAAGTGGCTGGGGAAAAAAAAGGAAAGGGTCTAATGCAGACTTCAGCTTACACCTTTAAGTGTCCTAGTTTTTATTTATGAATGTGCCTCTGTCTTTTGCATCACAGTACGTTCTTTTACCTGTAAACTGATGATCAAAACTGCCTGCTTAGCACCATACTCTATTTTAGTGTCATTTGCTTAAGCAATTACTTTGGATTGTCCTGTGGCCACTTGGATGAAAAATAAAGTTGTTTTTTCTACATTTTGTAATCATAGGATGAACTATGTATTTGAGCCCTTAGAACACACCTGTGTGTGTGTGTGTGTGCGCGTGCGTGTGCCTGTATGTAAAATCACTGGTAGGAGATTAAGGAAAGCTCATGGGTCTTGATGGCGCATGCATGTGCAACGGGAATTGTTCTTGAAATCTCTTTCTGAACTCTTTGTGAATATAAGAAAAAGGCTGAGAGGTGGTACTTCTTATGCACAAAAGACCGACTACATAAGTTCACCTTGCCGCTCTGTCGCTTAAATGTCTGCGACCTCTTTGATCATGTATGGTCCTCTGAATTATAAAGTAAGAGGCAGTCCCAGCATGTTTGTTTCAATAGCCCTGGATGGCTTTTGGTTCTTCAGAAAGAGTCTGAAGGAGGACAGATGAAACTGGTGTGCTTGTTTAATCTTTCAGAGTGCTTAGTTGCTGTTCATAATAGTTGATTTTGTACAAAGAAATTTGATTTTTTTTTACGATTAAATGCTGCTAAGGTTTTCCAAGAAAGAATCTAATTGCATTCCTCATTGACTCTTTGTGACAGCAATCCTGTGTAAACTGTGGTCGTGACGCTATGAATGAATGCACTGGCTGCCATAAAGTCAATTACTGCTCAACTTTTTGTCAACGGAAGGTAATAAGATCCTTATGCACCCCAGATACTATTGTTCAGAGAGAATTTGTATGTTTGGGGAGGGGCTGTGGCTAAGTGCAAGAGACTCTGCTTTGCATCCCAGGTTCAATTCCTGGCATCTCCAGTTGAAAGGAGCAGGCAGTGGGTGATGGGAAAGACCTACACCTGAGGTCTTTATGTGGGAAAACCCACATCCTCTGTCTAATGGCAGGGCCAGATGTGAATCATAAGAAGGGACTGGCAGTTGCCCAGTAATGGACTATTGGGCTCCTGGCAGGTTGCAATTTTAAGGCATGTGTTTTTATCCATACCGTTATTAGATGCTAGCTGTTTAGCATGTGGAGCATGGCCTGCATATCACAGTATATAGGAACTCGTGAAACTGCCTTATACTGAATCAGACCCTTGGTCCATCAAAGTCAGTATTGTCTACTCAGACCGGCAACGGCTCTGAAGAGCCACTGCCAGTCAGAGTAGACAATACTGACTCTAATGGACTGTTGCTCTGATTCACTATAAGCTTCATGTGTGTAGTGTTGCAGAAACAAACATCCATGATACTCTATTCTTAAGGGATCACCATTAATTTCCCTGAGTTGGGACCAGAAGGGCTGTTTGGTAGATTCCAGCCTAACTATCCAATCTTAAATACAGTCTTCTTCCTCCATGTTTACAAATGAAATTTATAAAAGCAACTATGACACTTTCTCCCCCCTCCCTTTACTTCACTGAACGGCTCCATTCCCCCCCCCGCCCCGTCTGTTCCCCAGAGGTTAAAACGTATATAGATATATTATGACCCAGCTTAGGATGTGGAGGAACTGAAAACCCTTGGTTGGTATATGTTTGAATACGGCACACATGAGGCTGACATGAATTCATTACACATAAACTTTTATTTCACTCCCACAGGAAATGGTCAAGTCAGACTGTCAGGGAGGTTTCAGCTTTAAACTTGGCAGGTGAAAAGGCAACAGGAATGAAGGGACACTTTGTGTAACTACGTACAATAGATAGTTTGTCATAAAACTGTAGCTGTTTTGTTCTACAGGCCGGTGTTTCTAGCAGTTGGAAGAGATCACTCTGCTGTCACTACTTAGATAAACGTGCACAAGCATAGTTGACAGAAAATTGCTAAAGTCTGTGGAGGAAGGAATATACACATAGATTCCAATTCTTCGCCTTGAACAATTGATAAGGATCACCCCCTTTCCTAGCAGCTGTTTCCCGCAGGGAAACACTACAAGTTCCATTTCCTATTTCAGGATCCTCCCGGATCCTTCACTCCCCTCTCTATTCTCCCCACTCTCTATCCTAACCAACACTCTCAACTGACCTCTCTCAGGTAAACAGTAGAATTCTGCCTGAACACCCTGTCAATCCGTATTTTCAGGTGGATATAACACACTTGCAGTTTGCTGAGCATCCCAGCTACATTCTCATCCTTTGTCTGACTATTTCACAGTGCACTTTCTCTGAAGACTTACTTTATTTAACAAATTAACAGTCTGTCTGTTTGTTCTTCGTTTGCAGGATTGGAAAGATCACCAGCATGTGTGTGGCCAGACTGCTACAGTTACTGTTCAAACAGAAGAGGTTCACGTGACGGACAATGAGATAGAGAAAGTTATTGTCTGAAAGGCCCTCCTACCTCTCCAAATTGTGTGTGTGTGTGTTTCTGCGCGCGTGTGTGCTAACAGACTGGCTGGAACCAGTTATTCTACTGTGAATTTGTATAAATCGAAAGACCAAGCTCGTTCATCAAGAAGATCCCGTTTGTGCAATTGTTTCCATGTTGCTGGCCAGCATAAACTCTTCTTTCACCCTGCAGAAGCTGAAAATACATTGAAATGAGAATGTGAAGTTATGCTAAGGGAACTCTGAACCAACTTTGCAGGGCTGTCTACAAACCGTTTACAAAGCTGATTGGCAGTTTAAATATCTGCATCCTATGGCTCTGCTGGATGCTGGTTCGTCGTCTTTGAAGTGATTTTTAAAGGTTTTTTTAAAGCGGCTGTTAAGAAATGCTTTCTTTTGAGATTCCTCCGAAGTAATTGTGTCAATCCTGCTCTCCCTTGCTGACCTACCTCTCATTTTAAAAACAAATATGTAACATCCTTATCCTTCAGTGGATTTTTAGTTTTCTTTTAGATATTGCTTGGTTATATTTGGAATTCCATTGCTGGCCATAGATTTTGCTGTTGTATTAGAAGAAGGAGAAGAAGAGTTGGTTTTTATATGCCAACTTTCTCTACCACTTAAGGAAGACTCAACCCGGCTTACAATCATCTTCCCTTTCCCTCCCCACAACAGACACCCTGTGAGGTAGGTGAGGCTGAGAGAGCATGACTAGCCCAAGGTCACCCAGCTGGCTTCGTGTGTAGGAGCAGGGAAACAAATCCAGTTCACCAGACTAGCCTCCGCCACTCATGTGGAGGAGTGGGGAAATCGAACCCGGTTCTCCAGATCAGACTCCACCGCTCCAAACCACTGCTCTTAACCACTACACCACGCTGGGAGGTTTCACTGTGGAGGACAAAATTTTGATATACTGGAAATTCTGCATGGTTATGTGTCATGTTGAGCCAAGTACAATACAATTGTGGAACTTCTTGCAATGCTCGTTCCACGGGCAAATACCAATCTGGATTATTGAGGGATATGTAAACAGTGGGTGACAATCAAAATTTGAGCTGAGATTACAGCAGAGTTTGGCCTAGCTACCTTTGATAAAATACAGCTTACCGTGTATGTGCACTGCCTTCTTTTCTCCTGGTGGACAACTGAGAGTGCACCGTGTGGCGTGAGGATTACCTCCTTGCCTAAACTCTTTTGCAGGCACAAGGCTGAACAGACCACTCTAAGGGAAGGGATGTTAATCCAAATGTCCTAGCTCAAACAAGGCAGCAAGAAGCCTCAGCTTTCCCTTCCTGTTACCTCACTTGCTGTGCCCCAGCTGTTTGCAACTGTTCAGATGGTTTCTACAAAGATCTATAGAAGGACAGGCACCTTCAGCAACAATTAATGAATCCTGCCATCCCAGAGGCTATCATCCTCCCATACACAATCTGTCTAATGGCAGGGCCAGATGTGAATCATAAGAAGGGACTGGCAGTTGCCCAGTAATGGACTATTGGGCTCCTGGCAGGTTGCAATTTTAAGGCATGTGTTTTTATCCATACCGTTATTAGATGCTAGCTGTTTAGCATGTGGAGCATGGCCTGCCGATCACAGTATATAGGAACTCGTGAAACTGCCTTATACTGAATCAGACCCTTGGTCCATCAAAGTCAGTATTGTCTACTCAGACCGGGAGCGGCTCTCCAGGGTCTCAGGCAGGGGACTTTCACATCACCTCCTTGCCTAGTCCCTTTAACTGGAGATGCTGGGGATTTAACCTGGGACCTTCTACATGCCAAGCAGATGCTCTACCACTGAGCTACAGCCCCTCCCCAACGCATCAGTGTTATGACGTGAGTAATTCTGATGTGGTTGTGTCTTCTCTCATTTTCGATTCTCCTAGTTCTGGGCTTGGTTCCTCCTTCATCCTGTAAATGAAATGCTAAAATGTTCTCTCAGGTATTTCTGTTAGAACTCAGCAGGGATCGGTAAAAGCTCCTACCTTGCATAGGGTTTACAACTTTGCCTTCACACAGCCAAAAATAAGAGAGAAGGTGCAGCTGTACATTTCCACAACATCTCACTCGGGGAGAAAGGCCTTACATTATAACAGGATGATTCGTTTGAAAATAGCACCTCCCAAGTGTTAAAATTGCAGGGTATCAAGCGAATGTTGGTTTCAGGCCATATTCGTGCCTATGAAAAGAAACAACCATTTCTGTGACAGGAGAACCATAGAATATTATTGTTAGTGGAACAAGTTGCTGCTTGTTGGCCTGGTCTAGAGATGTTCTGTACAAACAGATCATCATTCAGACTGGGGACACGCTGACCTCTGCTTCAGTGCAGTATCAGAAACTATAACCAACTAGCATTGTGGGGACACGATGCAGGGACGTGGGTATCTGGTGAATGTACTCTAAATATAGACAGTCACGTTTGGGTCTAATTTTACAGCAGTGGAAATCAGCCCTGTTCCTGATAATCCTATTTAGCCATCTTGTAAAAAGCCAATCCTTCTTCAAAGCACTGAATACGCATCAGTAATGGCACCTCCATCATCACGATTTCTTAGATAACAGCCAAACTGGGCATTTTCCTTCATTCAGGGAGACGTGTATCATTTTTGTTCTAGCTTTCCCCCAAAGCGATTTACAAGTCTGTTATCTGCAGTAGCTACTGCTGTCTTTTTTTGCAGGTTAGGAAGTGAGATGAGCCACCCATAAAGGAAAAATCCTCTATAGGAACCGTGAGGACTTCACGTCTTTACTACTTCTGCCGCAGTACTTAGCAGCTATGATGTTTACTCAGTCTGATTTTTCAATTCTCCATCAATGCTTAAAACATTACCTCTGAGCTTACAGCTTTGCTAAACATTGGCAGTAAGGCAGCAACCAAAGCACGTTCTGTGCAGGTGTGAGACAGAAGGAGAAACCAGGGTATGCTCTTAATTTGACTTAGCTGGGGGTATTTTCCAGGTCTATTCTGATGGGGATATGAGCCCCATGGCGCAGAGTGGTAAACTGCAGTATTGCAGTCCAAGCTCTGCTCACGACCTGGGTTCAATCACAATGGAAGTTGGTTTCAGGTAGCCGGCTCAAGGTTGACTCAGCCTTCAATCCTTCCGAGGTCGGTAAAATGAGTACCCAGCTTGCTGGGGGTAAAGGGAAGATGACTGGGGAAGGCACTGGCAAACCACCCCATAAAAAAGTCTGCCTAGTAAACGTCGGGATGTGACGTCACCCCATGGGTCAGGAATGACCCGGTGCTTGCACAAGGGACCTTTACCTTTTTATTCTGATGAGGGGGGTGGAATAGAGGCTAACAAAATCTCTTAAGCTACTGGTGAGCTAGGGCCTGCCACCAGACGGAGGTAGCATGCATCATGCCATGGTGACCAGTCCCATCTTAATCTCAGTGGGATCTGAAAATAGCCTGGCTTGTAGATCATCCGATGCACCTCCCATTCACCTGAGGAAGACACACAACAAAGCAAACTTTATATAGAGTTAACTCTTGGTGACATTTTGGCGCAGTCGGAAAACCTCAGAATGGGAAAAAAAGGAAATTTAGTGATAAGTTACTGGGGAGTGATTTTTCCCATCACTGCGAGGACTGCTAGAACAAGGCGTTATTTCTTAATAGTAACTGCCACAAGGAGCTATACGTCAAAGCAAGTATCCTTAGACATCCAGAAAAGTTATTAGTGGCCTGGGATTATTTTTAGTCACTGAACTAATACAAAAAACTGGTATATTAATGTTGTTATACACAGTTCCATCTGAGAAATACAAATATAAATCAGGTCTCTGCTCCCAATATGCTTACTATTAATGCTACACATGTTTTCGAGGATTGATTTTAATGGAAAAAATTGATTTTGAGGCTTTGTAAAGGCTTTGTAGAACACCCTCTTTTGTTTTCTTATCACTTCCCATAACCTCAATGTGCTGCTTTCATTTGTCTTTCTTCCTCAATGCATGCTCCTAGGCAGTCGTTTAATGATTTGGCTATTGGATGACGTCACTAAGGATAAAGAAAGTTTCCCCATTGGTCTCATTCTCAATGGGCAATTATGACCAGGCAACACCCCCTGTATTCCCATGATGCAACGGTGGTTTCATTGCTCCGCAGGACTGCATAGCAAGGCTTTTGCCTGCAGTCCACTGACATCATTAGTTTGAGCATCTGCCTTCGGATGTGTAACTAGATGTATAACTGCCTTCGGATGTCCATCTGCACTGCACTATGTTCCACAGGCTGAGTATTTGGTACATCTTCCATATTGCACTCCACAACTAGGCCCAGTGGGTAGCAACCGGAAGTACTGGCCTGGTTGCTTAGAATCCTAGAATCATAGAGTTGGAAGGGACTACTAGGGTCATCTAGTCCAGCCCCCTGCACAATGCGGGAAACTCACAACTACCTCCCCCACACACACCCTGTGACCTCTACTCCATGCCCAGAAGATGACAAAGATGCCCTTCCTCTCATGAGCTGCCTAAGGTCATAGAATCAGCATTGCTGACAGATGGCCGTCCAGCCTCTGCTTAAAAACCTCCAGGGAAGGAGCACTTACCACCTCCCAAGGAAGCCTCTTCCACTGAGGAACTGCTCCAACTGCTAGAAAATTCTTCTGCAAGGGTGTGTGTTTTCCTTTCCCCTGGCACCGCCCGCCACCTTTGCAAACAAGCATATCCTTACCCATTTCTTTTGCAAAGGGGTGTGGGGAATAATTGACAAGAGGGACACATTTGGGGACAGGGGAAGGGTTTGTTTGCATTCTTGTTTTTGGTTCCATGCTGTTTAGCATCTATGGGGAGGTTAAGCAGCACTGGTAAGAATGTGAGAAAATCTGGCTCTCTCTGTATAGACTATGTTGGGACTAAAGGTTGGGGTGGTGAGGAACTGCTTAATGGAAAATGGATTTGAGGAGAGGCTTGAAGGAAAGAAGACTGATATCCTACCTCTGTTGGGTTATCATAGTTATCTTTCTGACTGGAAAGGCCATCAGTATATCCTCTGTGCTTGTGTGACCCTGACCTTTATCTGATGAAGGTAAGAGCTGACTCAACTCTTAATAAGCTGCAAAATGACATGGGGATGGAAAGAAGAGTTGCATATTTTCAGTCCCTTTCATATTTCTATGTCTTTGGCTAGGTGTTGGCCTTTGTCAGTGAGTAGTGAACTCCAAGATGGGAACAAGACCTTTACAGTGGGTAATGAGGTCTTATAGAATGACAAATACCTGCCAATAGCAGGAAATAAGGGACCCTGGGCACAGCAGGATTTCTTTTCATTTTTTAAGAAGCATATTGTGAGCCCAGATGAAGGAAAGTCTTTCCAGCTCCCTTTATTCTTAGCCCTGACCATCTTCCCATAACGGAAGGCATGAGAACAGTTGCAGAAGCTTCCTTGCGGAAGCAAAATCAAACGAGGAGCTGTTCCGGACACGGAAATACCATTGTGCGGGTTCAATTTCAGGATTGGATTTTTATTTTAAAATGGTACGTTTTGTAAAGATCAAAAGATGCTTTAAAAAAACAACAACAATACCTGAAACTAATTATCAGATCTTTTAGAATGCCTACATATTAAAAGCATTCCAGAGGTTCAGTGTAAAGCTTTGTCCTCCCTGTTTCATCCTTCAGTGTACTCAGGGTACCACTATACCTAAATTAGCAAGAATGAGGCAGAAAGGAAGCCCCGTTCCCAATCACTGAGATTACAGGCTGAGCCAAGGGAATATGACTTCCTTGCTGGACTACTGTTTATAGGGAACTGAGCGGGGGAGGCATCTGCTACAGCTCTCATGACTTTTGATTGCTTACAATCAATTTACAATTGTTTCAAAAATCATGCATCAGAGCATGCCAAGTGAGTCAATGCCTTTGGTTTAGACCAGGGGTGGAAAACGTCAGGCCCGGGGGCCGTTTAAGGCTCGCGAAATCATTTGGTTTAGCCCTTTGTGGGTCCTGGCAGATCTCTAGCTCAGAAGGATCTAAGACTGGTGATCCACCCCCTCCCGCGGATAGGAATAGCCTCTATTCAAGGTGGAGGTGAGTTTGTTTTGCCGAGAAAAGGAACCTGTTTTCCCCCTTGCATAAGAGTTGTTAGCTATGGAGCTGCTAGGATCGCCCAAGAAACTGTGTTGACCCTTTCCCACCCGGGCCATGGAGAAACACATTCCCTCTGTACTACAAGAGGGCTGGGGGCGGAAGTGGTGACAATGGAGGGGTTAAAGGGGGCAGGGCCAGAATACGTGTGGGGGGGAGTTCTTAGCCAGTGTGTCCTCATTTCATTCCTGCGGGTGGGGGTAGCAGGAGCCAGTAGCAGAATCCGGCCCCGACCATGCAGAGCAGGAGCAACTCTGGCGTGCGGCTGGACGGCTACGCCCAGCTGGTGCAACAGACCATCCTGTGCCACCAGGTGGGTGAGTGTGCCACCGGTTGGATGCCTGCCTGCTTGCCTGTGCCGGGGGGGGGGTCATCTGGGGCAGCTGCCTGCTTGGGGCTTGGTCGGCTCATTTTTAAGTTGATAATTTTGTATGGCCAGCAAATGATGTTATAAATATCCAAATGGCCCTCGGTGGAAGAAAGGTTCCCCACCCCCGGTTTAGACTGAGTTGGGTTCAAAAGGCAGGCCTGTGCCCCTTTGCCATCTGAAGCCTTTTGCTCCTCAGGCATTTTAGGAAATGCAATTTCAGTGCAATTGATCAAGTGAAGGGTCAGCCCTTTTCGTAACTGTTTTATCTGGCCTGCAACTGTGCAGATGTCACAGTTTAGTTTTGCACAGTTGCCCACTCCAAGGTTCTTCCCTTACACTTAAGAGCGGAACTAAATATAATCTCAACAAATGTGAGTTGTGAATTTGCAAATCTGCGTTTGCTGAGATAATGCAAAAGCGGGAGGGGGGGAGATACATTTGCAAGGAAGAATCTCCCCATGCCATCCCCCTTCCCATGAGCAATTTCACACAGTTTCCACAACCATCATTCTGTGCCTCTCTTCCTAAGGTACAAGAGATTTCTTATGTGATCAGCTTAGCAGATAAAATGTCAGGAAGTAGCACACGGTTTCTTTAATCCAAACTCAGCAGGGCATAGTGCATGCAAGAGGCTAAGCCTGTTCTCGAACACTTGGTGACTCTGCAGGAAGTCATCCGTGCTGATGCTGTGCTATTGCAAAGCTTTGGACAGTATTCCAGCTGCAGTTCATTGTACAGAAAGGAAAACCACTTAAGGGGGTGGAATGTGTATGAGGCATGAGTGCCAGGTTGGAAGTTATTTGTGTGGAAAAATTATGCAATCCCCGCCACCCATGCAGATATCAGTACATGATTTGCCTCATATGGCAAGAGGTGTGTGTGTGTGTGTGTGTATGTGTGCATGCCATCAATTCACAGCTGACTTATGGTGACCCCCGTAGGGTTTCAAGGCAAGAGACGTTTGGAGATGGTTTGCCATAAGAGTACATTATTTACCTCATGTGATGACACCGGGAGTCCACACAATACCATGCATGGACGTGGCTTCATTGTAAGAAATTCTTCAGCAATAGCATTTTTGAGTCTGTCCCATGATAAGTTACTTCCTGCATGCAACATGGCCTTCCCCAAGTAGTTGCTCTTGGTGGCAGCACATTTCCGTTTGGCTCTTCAGCATGTAGCATTTGTGTTCCACCATTCTTTAGCTTGAGTGGTGGTTGCACTGGCATTCCATGTACATCAGCCATTACGTGGAATAAGAGCAAAACTGGACGTGGATTGAAGGACCGTAGCACATGTACCATCTCCCTATTCCCCAGGCTTTACCCCTCCCCTTCACTTTCTTGTATCTCCAAAAGATCAATGACATTAATAATAATAATAACAATTAACAAATAATAATAAAAATATGTAGACAGGCTTTGCCGGGCACGGGCAAAAAATCGGGGGGAAAATGAACGGTTAGATTTTCCCTGTCTGTCCTTTCCCATTTTGCTTATTCTGTACCCTGTTTAAAAATGAATAAAATTTTAAAAAAACCAAATTTAAATGTTGACACCTGCAGAATTCAGAAAATCCAGAGGTATTCATCAAGCTCACAAGTCAATGATGAAAGAATATGGTTTAACTAATTTCAGCCTCTGATTGGTTGAGACACTGAAGGGTTAGGTCAGAGGTTAAAATGAAGATAATCAACCTATTATAAAAGGGTTAGTTGACTACTCATTTTCCTTTTAACATCAGCCATTAAACGTAAATATATAGTACCTGAACAGGTGCTTTTTGAGATAAGGCTGTAGAATATTCTAAGCAGGAATAACACAACATTGGTGATATTCCAACCAAACGATACCTCCTATTTACATATGCAAGAGCTTTGAAGGAGACACTGGCTCCTGAATGCCCTGGAAATCTCTGCTGGGCTCTATTTAAAGAACCCCTGCTGCACAGCCAAGGAAGATAATGAAGCGCAAGATTGGCCTAGCTCGCAAATTGGCTTTCCTACCTTGGTTACCACCCTTACAAGCTGTCATGAAACAGCAGGACACTCTTAGAAGCAGTATCAAAACAACATCTGCAGCAAGAAGCATATATCTTGATGTATATCAAGTTTGATAAAGCATTGTACTTCCGTGTCCTTTAATTTACTGAGGTATTCCTATAGGCAGACAGCCTTTCTATTTGTGCTTGTCTGCCTGGGACATAATAGAATTGGAAATGTGTTAGTTAGACCATAGGTACAGTGATGCCAGGTATGATTCAGGATTAATGCATAGAGGAGTTACCCTTAGTCCTTGTATATTTTTAGTTTCTTGTCCCAGACCATGCTTTCTTTTTACTCTGCTTCTCTTGCCAGGTTGTGGATGAGTTATAGTTTGCTCATACAAGGAAACCTGCAGACCCTTTATCCGCAGGGAAAAATAAAATACCTGGTGGTTTTGTTTTTGCTACTATTAGTTTGGTCTCAAAGTGTCAACTAACCCTAAGCAGCAACTTAACTGTGAGTGTCGCTACTATTTCTCATTGGAAAAAGAAGAGATGTTGCACAATGGCTTTCTCCCTTGAAGAGGCTTGTGTTATGTATTTGCCCAGATTATGGCGGTTTGAGGGATGCATTAGTTGTGCCAAAATTTCTGAGCTGCTTTTTTGGTGGTATGTTACCTTTAAGCATGTCTCAGGAAATAAGCATGTCTATTCAGGGCAGAAGATGGAGAAGAAGAAGAGTTGGTTTTTATATGCCGACTTTCTCTACCACTTAAGGAAGAATCAAACCAGCTTACAATCACCTTCCCTTCCGCTCCCCACAACAGACATCCTGTGAGGAAGGTGGGGCTGAAAGAGCTCTAAGAGCTATGACTAGCCCAAGGTCACCCAGCTGGCTTCATGTGTAGGAGTGGGGAAACAAATGCAGTTCACCAGATTAGCCTCCGCCGCTCATGTGGAGGAGTGGAGAATCAAACCCGGTTCTCCAGATCAGAGTCCACCGCCGCAAACCACCGCTCTTAACCACTACACCACGCTGGCTCTCTGCTTCTATTCTCTCTGCTTAAACAAGACTAGGAACTGATTTCAGTACAGACCTTGAATGGTTAATATAAAACATTAGAATAAAGAAGAAAAACACCAAAACATTCATAGTTTCAAAATACAATCTTTAAAAAATTCCTGAAAAGTTTAAAGATCATGTAAAGAACAGATTGGCATTACTAAGTGAACATGAACCAGAAGAACTATGGGTTGAATCCAGAGATATTATCAAGGAAGAATGCACAAAGACTATTCCTGTAGCGAAAATAAACGAAAAGCCTCAATGGATGACTGATGAAACTCTTAAACTGCTAGATGAAAAGCAAAAGTAAAAGAAGACAGAAATAGAATCTGAAGTCCAAATCCAGAGTTCAGTGACTGGCACGTAAAGACAAAGATAACTATTATTATAACCAGTGTACAGAAATAGAAGAGAACATCATAAAAGGAAGAACAAGAGATCTGTTCCACAAGATCCAAGAAATCAAAGTTGAAATTTAAAGCATGGTTAGTCATACTGAAGATCAACATGGAAATACATTAACTGAAAAGGACCAAATAAAGAAAAGATGGGAACAATAAACTGAAGAATTATATAGAAGAGGTGGAAGGATGACAGATTCTTTCAAAGAAGAATCTATTGAAGAGAAACCTACAGTTTTAGAAAGTAAAGTGAAAGCTACACTAAGAGCAGTTGGGAGAAACAAATCACCAGGAGTAGATGGAATATCAATAAAGCTATTCCAAGCCACAGAAATAGAGTCTATCGAAATCTTACCAAGAATATGCCAACAAATACAGAAAACAATGGTCCACAGACTGGAAACGGTCAATGTACATTCCAATTCCAGAAAAAGGAGACATCTAAGACTGCAGTAACTATTGGACCATTGCATTAATTTCTCATGCGAGTAAAGTTATGCTCACAATCTTATAACAAAAACTGCTAACCATATATGGAATGAGAAATGCTAGATGTTTGAGCTGGATTCAGAAAAAGAAGAGGCACTAGAGGTCATATTGCATATTTTTGTTGGTTACTAAAGCGTAAGAGATAATTTCAGAAGAAAATCAGCTTGTGTTTCATTACAGCAAAGCTTTTGACTGTGTGGATCATGAAAAGCTATGGTTGGTTTTAAACAGGCTACTGGTAGGACAGAATATGGAGAAACCGAATGGTTTCCAATTGCCAGAAGTGTCAGACAAGGATGTATTTTATCTCCCTGTCTGTTCAATCTACATGGAGATTATAAAGAAAGACTGATTAGATTTAGATGAAGGTGGAGTGAAAATTGGTGGAAGGAGCATTAACAGTCTGAGATATGCAGGTGACATCACATTCCTGGCAGAAAATAGTGAAGACTTGAGATGACTACTGCTGAAGGTTAAAGCAGAAAGTGTCAAAGCAGGATTACAGATGAACATCAAGAAGATAAAAGTAATGACTACTAGGAATTACACAACTTTTAAGGCTGACAATGAAGAAATTGAAATTGTTCAAGATTTTCTGTTCCTTGGTTCTATCAGCCAAAAAGGAAACTGCAACCAAGAACTCAGGAGATTGAGACTAAGAAGGGCAGCTGTGAAGATAGAAAAGATTCTTAAGTGTAAGGATGTGTCACGGGCAACCAAGATCAAGATAATTCATGCCATAGCTATACTGGTCGTGGACTGTAATAATAAAGAACTTGAACATGCCATAGGAATCCTCATTACTATGTATGGGTGTGAAAGTTGGACAGTGAAGAAAGCTTGTAGGAACAAAGTTGATTCATTGGAAATGTGGTGTTGGGGGACAGTTTAACGGATTATGTGGCTTGCCAAAAAGACAAATAAGTGGTTCTAAATCAAATCAGTCAAGCCTGAACTCTCCCTAGAAGCTAAAATGACCAAACTGAGGCTAGCATGCTTTGGTCACTTCATGAAAAGAGAAGACTCACTGGAAAAGACAGTAATGCTAGGAAAAGTTGAAGGTGGCAGGAAAAAAGAGGAAGACCGAACATGAGGTGGATTGATTCAATAAAGGAAGCCACAGCCCTTAGTTTACAAGACCTAAGGCAGGCTAACAATAGGACATTTTGGAGGTCATTAATTCACAGGGTCGCCATAATTCAGAAGTGACTTGATAGCACTTCACACGCACATATGCAAGGCACAGGATAGGGCATGGCAGCCGTACAAAAATAATTTGGCACGTTTAGCATACATTCAGAGTTACTGTAAGCAACATTGCTGCCATATCCTTGGACGCTGGTGGAAAAAAAAGAGGACCACAATTTCAATCAACTCGTTTTATCTCATGTCCTGTTATTAATCAATGTTTCCGGTGTCAAGGGAACTTCAAATATTCAGTAGTCAGGACCTGGCAAAAGTGGAGGTTCAATAGGCAGGAATGCATTCTCTTTTTTAAAAATGTGTCATTTGTTCTGAACAAATGATGAGATCAATGCAAGATGCAGAACGACTGACATCCCAGATTCAAGAGTCTTTGATGAAACACAAGGATACTAATGTGAAACCTGCAGATAGGAATGAGCACAGCTTTAGCTTTGATGCCAAATGCACATCTTAGTAGGGCAGCAGATATGAGCCCATCAACTGCAGAAGGGGGATTTTAGTGTTGCAGAACACGAGCAGTTTCCGTTGGCTTCACTGAAGACAAGGCTTCCTTAGCATCGCTGCAGAACAGGTATCTGACGAAGGGAGCTTTGACTCTCGAATGCTCATAGCCCAAAAATCTTGTTGGTCTCTAAGGTGTTACAGGACTCAAATCCAATCACAGAACTTGAGTAACTGTAAAGGATTACTAAAGCCACCAGGGGGAGTAAGTGGAACCAGCATTAGAAAATAAAGGGCGAAAACGCATGGTCGTTTTAGTCTCCTTTATTCCGTTTCAGCCAGGATTCAGCCAGGATCGAACGCACGTTCGGCAAAAACGCATGCGTTCGATCCTGGCTGAAACAGGGAATAAAGGAGGCTAAAGCGACCATGCGTTTTCGCCCAAAGATTCCTAAATTGAAATAGGAGGCCTGAGCATACTGATTCCCTTTGAACGCCTCACTCTTTTGCCATTACTGTCTGCCTTCTCCTCCATTAAACCAGAGAGTTTGCAAATCGGGAAATGCATGTTGATGCCATGAGCTGACAGGTTTGTGTGCAATGGATGTTTATTGGGTATGAGATTCTATCCTGGCTGTATGCGCTCAAGGCCCTCCTTGCAGCGAGGTTCCAACACAAAAGCGTTGTGTTGTGGATTTCGCTTAGCTTCTTGGTAAACAGACATTCCCTTCACTAGGATGGGAACAGGGCAGGTTCCTGCTTAGCTGTTGTGTCCGTTCAAAGGGGTGGCAAGCGTAAGATCCTAGAAGCTTGGCTGAATGTTTGAATCCCTCCATGGAAATTACCCTGTGTTTCACTGGATTCCTTTCACCTCTTACTCTGCTTCCTAGCCCATCCCAAGGCTGCAGGCTGGAACCAATAAAACATACACCAAATATTCTAAAAATATACTAGACTCTGCCAAAGCCACTATGCAGCAACACAAGTTTAAAATGATCTTACAGCATCACCCGAAGAGGTGTGGGACTCTGGCGAATCTCCAGAGGAAGACCTCCAAAGTGTAGGGCAACACCTCTATAGCCATGCTCCCTGAACTTGGCATACACAGGGAACGCTAAGAAGGGTAACCTTAATCAGAGTTGACGATCATAAGCAACACAGGGGAAGTGATATATTAATTCCAGGGCATGTGGGCAGTCTAACCAACCACACAGCCCCTGCATTATTTTTTTAAATAAGAGCCTTTTAAAAATATCTGTGTCCTAGATAAATAGTTACGCTTCTTTACCTTCAAAAGATAGCCAGTGTGCAGTGAATCGAGTGGCGGACTAGGACCCTGCGTGACCCAGGTTAAAATCCCCACTTCTACCATGGAAGTTCATTGGGTGACCTTGGGACCATCACAAACTCTCAGCCTGGCCCACCTCACAGGGCTGTTGTGAGAAAATGGTGGTGGGGAGAATGATGTTCTAAAAACCACTACAAAATGGTGTAGTGGTTAAGTGCGGTAGTTTGGAGCGGTAAACTCTGATCTGGAGAACCGGGTTTGATTCCCCACTCCTCCACATGAGCAGCGGAGGCTAATCTGGTGAACCAGGTTGGTTTCCTCTCTCCTACACATGAAGCCAGCTGGGTGACCTTGGGCTAGTCACACTCTCTCAGCCCCACCTACCACACAGGGTGTCTGTTGTGGGGAGGGGAAGGTGATTGTAAGCCGATTTGATTTTTCCTTAAGTGGTAGAGAAAGTCGGCATATAAAAACCAACTCTTCTTCTTCTAAGGTGACAAGCAGGATATAAATCAGTGGTTCCCAAACTTTTCGGGGGCCCGCCCCCTTGGTTCCACAAACTCAGCCCCAGCTCCCCCTACCCTATCCAACAACACAGTTGAAGGGGCCCACCTCTAGCACCCCTCTGCTGCCCCCTTGCCTCTTAGTGCCCCCCTAGGTAATCCCACCGCCCCCCAGGGGGTGGTACTGCCCACTTTGGGAACCACTGATATAAATGCATAAATGCATGTAAATGCAAATGCATATATTGTAGTATCTATCTTCACCCACACAGGGCAAAAGACTAAAACATACAATAACATAGCAAGAAATAAAACTTTAATAAACTATACAAAGAAATTAATTTGTCTGTCCCTTTGCACTGTACAGTACACTCTGTTCTAAATTCACAGTCCATTTCTATATTCAGCGTTAGCAAAAGATGTGCAAAACTTTGCGGAAGAAGTTCCTAAACTCAGTGTTGAAGATGGTGTAGATGATGGGGTTGAGAGCGCTGTTGACATATCCCAGCCATGTGACAACACTGGTGACTTCGCCAGGGATGAAGCAAGTCTCACAAAGAGCTCTGGTAATGTGGACCACAAAGAAAGGAGTCCAGCAGAAGAGAAAAGCACCTGTGAAAGAGAGAGAAGGAAAGAAAATTGATCTCTGACTCGACCACCAGATCCTTCTGAAACGACCCATAATTTACTTCATATCTCTGTGCCTCAACTCCACAGATGCAGAAAGCCTTCAAGTGCTTGGGAAGGAAAATTGTTCAGGAATAAACCAGAGGATTTTAGAAAGGTTTACTGTTTCCCACCACATGAAATTGCAAGGTCTCATCCTACACCTGCAAGAGTGATAGCTCTGCAATATGGGCTTCTCCAGCATATAGGGTTGCCAACCTCCAGAAAACACACTCAAATTTTGAGTGTGCTGTTCTTTGTTTTGAATCTCTCATTACAGCACCGGGTGATTTTTGGTTTTATAAACCTCCAGATAACAGCTGGAGATCTCCTGCTATTACAACTGATCTCCAGCTGACAGAGATCAGTTCCCCTGGAGAAAATGGCCACTTTGCCAATTGGACTCTATGGCATTGAAGTCCCTCCCCTCCCCAAACCCCTCCCTCCTCAGGCTCCGCCCCAAAACCTCCTGCCAGTGGCATAGGGGGACCTGGCAACCCTACCAGTTTATATTTCCTGTCTCTGGGACCTATTATACGGAGTTGGACAGGGGGTGTCACTGGGCGTGCAACACAAAACACTGCTGGATTCCATGTACTCAGTAGCATGTTTAAACAAGATCAGTGTGCCTCCATGTATAACTAGCAAATCAAGGATCTGTGGCCCAGGGTATGCAGTGGTGGCATGCTAATGTTGTACATTAAACCCTCTGTGGAAAGGGGGTGTCTTTCTTTGTTTTGGCACCACCAATGTCAAACTGGGCATATCTGAACCAGCGCTAACATATTCCTTTTGTATATTCTACCAGGGGCATCTGGAATAAATTTCAAGCATGGGGTGTACAGTGCATGAAGAGAAATCTGAAGTCTCATTCAGGTTTGCACAAACGTAAAACTACAAATATAAGGTGGATCAAGATTCCTGTAGATTCTATCAGATATGCCTTTAAATACAAGTTTCTAGATCTCTTTGTAGTTTTGGTAGACTAGTAGGAGAGCTCTCCTAAGGTGGTCTACTCAGAATCCTACTGAGGTCTATTGAATGGGGCTCACTCCCAGGAAAATATTACTAGGATGGTACTCTCCCCCACGCCACCCCATCAAATCACATTTGACTTATGGTGACTCCTGGTGGGTTTTTCAAGGCAAGAGACGTTCAGAGGTGGTTTGCCATTGCCTGGCTCCGCATCATGACCCTGGTATTCCTTGGAGGTCTCCCATCCAAATACTTGCCAGGGTCGACCCTGCTTAGCTTTTGAGATTAGGCTAGCCTGGACTATCCGGGTCAGGTAGGAGGGTACTCCAGGGCATTCAAAATGACCTCTGGGATGCACAGCAGAATAACATGGATCTTCTTCAGACAGTAGGTTGTCTTTGGTCACAAGCTGATTTGGGGTATACAGAATTTCTTCATGTAAGCTAAAAGGTCAATTGTCTTCAGAAAGCAATTGTCTACCGCAAGTGGAGTATGCCTGGGCTTTAGAGCAAAGGTTACTTATTGGTGAACAACTTTAAGAAGCAGCCGTGTCTAGAAGCGTCACTGCAGTCTTCTGTGGAGCAGAGGGGAGAATCAGAAGAGTAGCCATTTGCACAGGACTACATTTAAACAGGGTCCTGAAAGAAGTCTCAGAAAAGCAGTGTTCAGGTAATGGAGATCTATGAGTTCCTGCACATGTGTTTGGCGGGAATGGCACCTGTGATTGTTTTGTATTTTGAGGGCCTAGCTCTTGAACAGTAGACATTCAAGAAGCACAAGCTCCAATGTGTACAGATTACCAGTTTCTTCTGTCATAACACTACAGTAGTAGAAGAAGCTGCAACCTGCTTGAAAGGGGGCTCAGCAGTTCACCGAATTTAGCAATTCAACTCTGCACCTTCCCAGTCTGAAAGATGATTACCTAGTGGCATGCGGTGCTCGGCCTTCACGAGAGTGCAGGTCAGTTTTAACCAGCCCCTGCATTTTAGGCTAAGTGCCCTTCAGCAGACAAGTACTCTTTACTGCTCAACAGGAAGGCATCTGGTTACACTTGTAATGCCTTAGAAAGCCTGTGAGTTTAGCCCTCACGATTAGCAGAAAAGCTTCCAAAGAAGCAAATTATGATGAAGGAAGAAGGGGGGGGGGGAGAACCCTCAAGCCATTAACTGCTGGAGAGAGAGAGAGAGAGAGATTTTAAGGCCTCAAGGGCCCATTATATGAGCATTTAGTTTGACCTGAATAAAGCTGGTCACAGAACATGAGGTTGTCACGCCTGTACTAAAAAAAAGGCTTCAAGCAGAAATTTCAGTGAGGAGGGGCAATTATGGGAACCGTCATTCCCCACCCTTGCTTATCTTTCTGTTCCCTAAATTGTGAACCTGCTGAAAAGAGGTATGTTTGCCCATTAAAAGCACATAGCTCCATTAAAAAGGTGTGTGTGTGTGGGGGGGGCACAGAATACTGGATAGGGTTAGGGCCCCTTTGGACAATATAGCTGCCACATGGAGACCACCTGAGATTGCCTCTTGTGTGGTGGCCACTCCACCATATGTCCTGGTGAAATCCACACATTGTGAGCAAGTACCCAAGAAATGGCTCGCTGTATGTTACAGATACCACATGGAGGAAAGTTTAAAAAGTCACTGTTAGGCAACCTTATTGCCAGAAACAGCCCTTAGATATGAACCTGGAGATGCTGTTCCAGTCCTTACTCTGCCATGTATAAAGCAGGAGTAACTTTTGCTTATAAAGCTGGTGAAAGGGTGATCAATACTCACAAAAAAAGGAATGTAAAGCCAGTCAAATTAATAGTGAGTCTGGCCCCTTTGCCCCCTTTATCAGAGATTTCGCCTTAAGTTCATCAACCCGTTGTTCGCTGGTAGGGAATGGGCACCCAGTTGAGCGCAAGGTAGCCTTTCTTATGTCTACTCAGAATGTGGCCACAAAGACACTGTAAATGGGAACATTTTACTCCATTGAGTAAAATTGTATGATTATGTTCTCTGCAGGTATTGTGTATGCCAATAAAGGTTTGATTGATTGATTGAGTCTGGCCCCTTGAAGGGAATGGAATTTGGGGCCAGGGCATGACTTATATACCACTGGATCTGGATCCTTCTCTTTAGGTGCCTTGACTTTCTAACAAATAGGGATCCTCAGCAGTTTGTGGAATGTAGGCATTTTAAAGGAAACGCCACGCCAGCACATTGGGATTTGAAAACAAACCCCCAAATAGTGCGTTTGTTCGTGACTGTGGCTCTAGCTCCCTACTGCATCGAGGAACGTCATATGCAGGCTGCTGTCTATTCTGCAACAACGGAAGCTTCGAATATGCCATACATAGGATATTACAGCACACACAAAGCTACTATAGGTACACATCAATATATCATAATTACAAAAAGGAGTCCAGTGGCTTCCTTTGGTTTTTCTTACAACAGACTAACCCGGCTATCCCATTGGACTTCGTAAATGTAGAAGAATTCCGCAGGGGCATCCAAAATAGAAAGAGTCTTGTGGTACTTTAAAAACTAATCCTTTTTTAATGCATGAGCATTCATCAGCTACAACTGATTTTGACTTCATGCATGTGACAAAGTGGGCTGTGGTCCATTAAAGCTTATACCATAGATTTTAAGGTGCCACAAAACTCTTCTACTCTTTGAACATGGGGAATTACTATAATTACGCTATTCTTTTATAACGAAAAAATAAAGATGCAAGCCCATCCGTATTTTTTCTTTACAACAGCCGATAGAGAACAAGCCAAGCGAAGCTCATCATGGCACAGAAGAGAGTGAAGAACTTCAATCTCCCTCCCACCTACAGTCCTCAACACAACTGAGAATCTCTGTGGGATATGGAATTAGACAGGAGTCATGTGACAGCTTAAAGACTAACGAAACTGTATTCCAGCATAAGCTTTCATGGACTGGAGCCCACTTCTTCAGATGCTATGGGTGTGAATAGAGTGAAAGATCTTTAGAGCTCACCTGGGAAGGGGCTGTGGCTCAATGGTAGAGCTTCTGCTTGGCATGTAGAAGGTCCCAGGTTCAATCCCTGGCATCTCCAGTTAAAGGGACTAGGCAAGGAGGTGATGTGAAAGACCTCTGCCTGAGACCCTGGAAGAGCCGCTGCCAGTCTGAGTAGACAATACTGACTTTGATGGACCAAGGTTCTGATTCAGTATAAGGCAGCTTCATGTGTTACTGTGTCTGGTGTATCCCTTTGGCAGCAGTCTGCCATACAAGGGTAGAATCTCTAGAGCCTCTCTTTTATAAGAGAAGAGTGCTCTGAAACTTGAAGGGGGAGTCTGGAGAAATCCCACAAGGATGAGTCATGTCAGAAATTAGGCACGACAGCAACAGCTAAAGAAGCTGCCTGCAGAAAGATTCCTGCTGCTTATTAGTCAAATTATCCTCAAAGCAAAAAAAAAAAAAAAAGCGGTAATTTACCACCTTTCTCTGCATAGCGGCCCTGGTATTCCTTGGTGGTCTCCCATCCAAGTACTAACCTGGGCCGGCCCTGCTTAGTTTCTGAGATCTAACAAGATCAGGCTAGCCTGGGCCATCCAGGTCAGAGGAATGGCACACCATCTCTGTTAGTCTCTTGCCTTGAAAACCCTACTGGGTTAGTCTCTTGCCTTGAAAACCCTACTGGGTTAGAATAATAGAATCATAGAGTTGGAAGGTGCCACCAAGGTCATCTAGTCCAACCCCCTGCACAATGCAGGTTGCCATAAGTCAGCTGTGACTTGTTGGCACTTCACACACACACACACACACACACACACACACACAATATACCACCTGGATAGGCAGGCTAAGTTTTCACTGGGCCTCCAGTCATACAAAATTTAACAGTCTTTTCCCGTGCACTCATACATGAGATTCAGACACAAGAATGAAAGCCCTTTTGTTTGGGCTCTAGCTCCTAGAGTTATGAAAGGACTTCAAATCTTTATTCTTCCTTTCAGAGTCAAAATGCATAAGCCAAAGAAGAAGCAGTACAGGAACTGGGGGAGTTTAGCATGGGCAAATCGCTCTGTCTCAGCTTCTTCACCTTGGAAATGGGGAATACAGAGGGGCTGTGGCTCAGTGGTAGAGCGTCTGCTTGGCATGCAGAAGGTCCCAGATTCAATCCCCGGCATCTCCAGTTAAAGGGACTAGGCAGGTAGGGGATGTGAAAGACTCCTGCCTGAGACCCTGGAGAGCCACTGCCAGTCTGAGTAGACAATACTGACTTTGATGGACCAAGGCTCTGATTCAGTATAAGGGAGCTTCATGGGTTCATGTGTTAACCTATAGGGCAGAGACAAGGATTGGGAAGCACCTTTCAAGGTTAGAGGATGCAGTTCAGAGCGTCATTTCAGATGGAAGTCAGAACTTCAGCAAGTGAAGTTGTTACAAAATTGAAGAATGCTTTCGTGTATGTAAACATACAGTCCCCCTCCCACTCACACCTGAAAATCACTCTCATAAAAGCACCTGGGCCCTAAACTCGAGCACTTAAAAAACTAAACTCTGGCTCGGTTAAATGAAAATATTAATTAATAAACTGTGTAAACGCTCTGCTTCTCATAAAAGTGATGGAATCTTGTACGGATTGTATACAGTTACATCCATGTGGGTTCACAAAACATCTGGGAAAACAGTTTTGAAGCGGGGAGTTTCTTTATTCATCTCAAGGAAAGTGAGTAACTAGAGTTGTCCAAAGCATCCAATCAATACAACTAAGAACCAGAGTAGTAGCCCTGCCACCTCCCACTCCGAGGTTCCATGCCTTTTTAAATAATTATTTGGTGTTCATTGTAAGTTTTATAACTTTGGTTCCGTGACTTTAACAGTTCTGTGATAAGCAGAAATACAAAAGTTGCCACTTTTCTCAACACACAGCGGTGGTGGGGAGCTTCACCTGATAAATTAAGAGAGCCAGCGTGGTGTAGTGGTTAAGAGCAGTGGTTTGGAGCGGTGGACTCTGATCTGGAGAACCGGGTTTGATTCCCCACTCCTCCACATGAGCGGCGGAGGCTAATCTGGTGAACTGGATTTGTTTCCCTGCTCCTGCATACGAAGCCAGCTGGGTGACCTTGGGCAAGTCACAGCTCTATTAAGAGCTCTCTCAGCCCCACCTACCTCATAGGGTGTCTGTTGTGGGGAGGGGAAGGGAAGGCGCTTGTAAGCTGGTTTAAGTCTCCATTAAGTGGTAGAGAAAGTCGGCATATAAAAACCAACTCCTCTTCTTCTTCTAAATTTCCATACAACACTTAGAGGTACAGAATCTCTCTGGGGGAAAAAGCTGGCAGCAAAGCATACGGAAGAGTTTCTGTGATATGAAGAAAGCCATACAGAGGACTCAACCTTCTATGGCTGCTCAGGTCAAGTTCAAATAAACCAGCCATCAGAAGTCCGATGAGAGGAGCATCACAAGACAAATAACAGCAACAAATACATGGGGAGGAGGGATAACAGTGTGCTTAGCGTTCCAACCTGCCTCAGCCCAAACCTGTAGCCCATTTCTTTCAACTCCAACTCCTAAGCCCTTTTGAAACCAGCCTGGTGATTCACAATCTTGGTAACTACCGAATGCTGCTCACTTACCAACCACAACTGGTAGCACCTTCATGGCTTTCCTTTCCCTGCCATTGATTTTAGCTCGTTTCCTTTTGAGTCTTGCGGGTGGCGGAAACCTGAGGTGTGGGTAGGACACAGTCTGAACGCCATTGTTCACATAATCCCTGCGAAAAGCGCACTCTGAGTGAGCATACAGGTTATGTTCCTCCAACTTGATCTCAGCCTGGTTCCTCTCAATGACAGGAGGTGGATAATACAGCTTCCTGTTGTTCAAGTAAATGCTGCTCTTCAGCTTGGCCTTTCGGGCCTCTTCCCAGCGCCGGAGTCCGTGAAACATGGCACAGTAGAGGACCACCATGACAGGGCAAGGGATGAAGAAGGAACAAATGGAGGAATACACAACATAGTTGTTGTCTTCCAACTGACACAAAGTAGGGTCCCGACCAGGAACATTGTTGAGACCAAAAATAACCGGGCAAGCCACAGCAAAAGCAAAGATCCAGGTGGTGGAGATTAGGACCAGTTGCCTCAGGTCAATTTGCCGCCGGTTGTAGTTCAGTGGAATGGAGACAGCAATGAACCTGGGTGAGAAAGAACAGGGTCAAGCTGTGTGGCTCGTTGTGGGTTCAAGTGATGATACTAACCTAGAGCCTTTCAAAAGCTCTGCAACCCAACATCAGTGGGCAAGTGGGTTGCCACAGATATAACACCAGGCAGAAGTTCCATATTTCCGCACAACACCTCAAATACAATGCTTTTTAATGGAGTCAGTTCACAAACTCTGCTGCCAAGTCCCAAATACACTGTCCTGGACCCCATCAAAAAGATCTGTGCATGCAAGTAGGCAAATTTTTACCGATTTCCCTTCTGATGGCAGCTCTTCGACTCTCCCCAGATGCAGCTCCCTCATCCCCCAGAAGCAGCATTTTGGGAAGAATTTCTGGCTGCAGCAGGAGAGGGGAGGCAGCAGTCAGATTTTAGACAGGATACAACCTGGAAGAGACCTCAAGCAGGCATGTATACATGCAGATATGAGCAAAGCCACACCGGGTTGTGAATGACGAAAGACAGTAATGCAAAATGGCTGAAACACTTGAAATTTCTTGAAGCTTTAAAGATTATCTGTCGCCTCAGGACTACAAAACTAGGACATCAACTTGTAAATCTTGATTGTGTGGACATGCCCTGGGAGCTCCAGTCAAGAGCTCGAAATACAGCTGCTTCCTTCCTGACTTTCTCTCTGTGAATGAACATACCCACAAATTTAGGGGCATTTATTTCATGCATGTCTAAAAAAAAAAGAAAAGAAACAGACGTGTATTATACTGTATACCTGAGGCACAGAATTCAGAACTGAAGTCAGTAGAGTACATTGGTTCTTGAAAGCCTTCGACAATATTCAGTAGAGTACTTTCAAATATCACATTGCTGAAGGTTTCCCCACTGAAAAACTTTCCCACACATACAAACTTATATTAGGGAGAAGATCATCCCTTTTTGAGGACACCTAGTTTTTCTACATAAAGGGAGTTTTCATATGGAGAAACATTCAATCAAGCAATATCCTGCTTTTGGCCTGAAGTGTTACCATCAAGGAACAGTTTAATCACCTCCACTGTGTGAAGTAGGTTAAAAAAGTGGGGACCTGCAAGAAACTTGCAAGAGCAGCTATCCCATACTCCCGCCTTAGCTTCTCCCCCTCTCCCCCTAATTCTCTCAGTCTCTCACTCTTTCTTCCTCCTGCCAACTCTTTTCTTACTCCCTCCTCCATGATGCCTGTCACCTTCTCGTTCTGCCTCCTGACTGCGGCAAGCCTCCACGGCCCCTTCCACAGCGACCGGAAAGGCCTAGGAACCCTGCCCATGCATGCAGCACGCTGGACGCCAAACAGCTGATGGGTGGCCAGGCTTGGGTGGGGCAGTGAGGGGCCCAATGGCCTCGTAACAGGCTCTCTGCAGTAAGACAGCCCGGAAGGATGAAGGGCTCTTATGGCCTTGGTGGGGGAAAGGCTACAGCCGGTCAGGGGTGGAATTAGAAGGAGCCCTCCCCATAAAGCTGGCGAAAGGAGGTCCTTGAAGAGGTCTCCTGGTTGCCTGAGGTGCTATCTCTGCAAGTACCCTGGCAGCTTCAGCGGAGGAGAATGCGGACTCCCCCTCCGGCTGGTCCGAGGAGGTTCAGCCAGCCAGAGCGCAGAGAAGCACAGAGGGAGGGCCCGGGGCCAGGGTCACCCCCACGACCTCACACTTTTGAACTACTTTCTGTGTAAAATTACTGGTGCTCCCAAGTGTATTGCTGGGGTATCACTGCGTGTCAAACTGGGCCTTAGTTCCCTCGAAGCTTGGATTTGGGCCGTGGCTTTTAGATTCTGGATCAAGATTTATTTCTCCACAGAGGCGAATGGATATTTATACCTACTTCAAGCTGATTCCTACCAGACCTCATGGAGTAGACTGGTTGAATGTCATATCCAGTCTTTAGGAATCTCTCTTTCTGACCTAAAGGATTGCGGGTCATCAGCAGCTCTTTCTTCAGTCCAGAGCTGCTTGCAAAAACTGGATTTCAGAAGTGCTACATACAATAAGAGCATGTAGAGTATGTTCACCTCTATACCCAGGTCCAAACTTGCCGCAATCTCTCCCCATGTATTTTGATTTTCTGACAATCCCGCAATACAGACAATTATTTATGTTGGCTAGACTAGATGTCATTCCACCAGGGGAGTTAATGGGTCATCTAAATAGGAGAGTATGCCAATGTGGTTCTGGCCAAGTTGACACTCTTCAGCATTTCTTGTTTAGCTGCGACGAAGCGAGAGACAGATGGATAAAGCCTTGTATCTGGGAATCTGCTTGTGAATTGGAAAATTTGAGGGTTCTTTTAGAAGAGGTGGATTTTAATACTACATTGGCAGTTGCCAAGTTTTTATCTCAGTTAGTCAAGAGAAAAAAATACTAATTCTCTTATTGTTTATCTAGATATCTGTTTATATATACCTTTTTAAATTTTGATCTTAGTGTGACATTGTTCAGGGCCAAACTGGCCATATGAACAGTATCATTAAAGTAATAAGATCTCTGTTGTCTGGAGATCAGTTGTAATCTCTAACCCTCACCTGGAGGTTGGCAGTCCTAGTTCCCCCGCAGAAAATAGCTGCTTTGGAGGATGGAGTCTATGGCATCATACCTTTCTGATTTTTTCCCCTCCTCAAACTTCACCCTCTGCAGGCTCCACTCAAATCTCCAGGAATTTCCCACCCTGGAGTTGGCAACCCTATGTCCTTTCCACTCAACAGTCAACCTATGTTTATCTGCCCCTCTGTCTTAAGCTTTCCTTCCTCCCTGTAGCCTTCACCTTGGAAAACTACGGTCTTTCTCCTCAGTGGGGACCAAAGCACGCTACATTATTTTCCCTTGTGAGATAGGTTAGGCTGAAAGTTATGTGACTGGTCCACAATCATCCAGTGAGTTTTCACAGCAAGATGGGGATTTGAACCTGGGTCTACTGGATCCTACTCTGAAGCGTTAACCGCTACACCACAGTGGCTTTCATAGGGTAGTTGATGTTGAGCAGTAGCAAGCAACCAGGCCTCATCAAGTCATTGAAGTTGGGTGGTATCAAGTCACCCAGAGGTTGGTGCCAGGCCTAGGTTTGCCAACCTCCAGGTGGGACCTGGAGATCTCCAAGAATTACAACTGAACTCCAGATGACAGAGATCTGTCCCCCTAGAGAAAATGGTTGTTTTGGAGGGTGGACTCTATGGCATTATGCTCCCCTCTCCAAACCCTGCCCTCCTCAGGTTCAACCACAAAATGCCTAGGAATTTCCCAACCTGGAACTGGCAACCATAGCCAGGCCTTGCCTTAATGAGTCCTCCCTCAAAGGTCATAGGCCTGGAAAAGACTCTGCTCTCTCCCCCTGCCTTTTATTCACAGAAACCGAAGGCTGGAATGCTGCAGTTGCCACTGAGGGAATCCGTTGCTTAAAGCTACAGGCTCTCCTTTTATCATTTTATCACAAAAATCAAATACATTACACCTCTAACTTGATTATGTGACCTTTATAGGAAGGAATCAGATAACATTTTCACTTCTCCTAATGATGCATTGACTGTCAGGTATTTGCATAAGTTAATATACGTACATTTTCACTTATCCTAGAAGGACAAATGATGCATCGACTGTCAGGTCTTTGCATAAGTTAATGTATGTACATGTAGAATTATCACTGTGAGCGGCCTTAAACTGAGGCTGAGCCAGACAGACAAGATTAAAATAAGTTTGGCGACTTGAGACTCAGGGATACCCATTGTGGGGTCTGAGAACAGAACAGTGGTATCTACTCCCTTTCCCCACTCACCAGTTTCCATTCAGACACCCACCCCCAGCCTTTTAAAGATCAATAGTTTACTGTCAGGGGAATGGGCATGCTTTAGCCAAACGAAGCTGCAAGCAAAATAAAAGATGAAAGCCTTTCCCTTCAAGGTGCACTCTAACTTTCTGGCACTGAGAGGCAACTATTCTTTAACCTTTTCTATGCAAAGACTAGCTCTTGCATATATAAATCTCCTATAATCACAGGTGCACAGATATCACTAGATTTCTCTGCATCTGATGCCTGCAACCCATGTGAACTGATGACATTAAAAAGCATGGTGGTTGAGGTGTTGTGAAAAGAAATGGAACTCTTATCTGGTATCGTGCTTGTGACATCCCATTCACACACTGAGAGTGAGTTACACAGCATTACTCTAGGCTAGAAGAAGAAGAAGGGTTGGTTTTTAAATGCCGATTTTCTCTACCACTTAAGGAAGAATCAAACCGGCCTACAATCACCTTTCCCCTCCCCACAACAGACACCCTGTGAGGCAGGTGGGGCTGAGAGAGTGTGACTAGTCCAAGGTCACCCAGCTGGCTTCATGTGTAGAAGCGGGGACAATCCAGTTCACCAGATTCGCCTCCGCCGCTCATATGGAGGAGTGGGGAATCAAACCCAGTTCTCCAGATCAGAGTCCACTGCTCAAACCACGACATCACACTGGCTAGCATCATCAGCCACTGGTTTGCTTTTTTTTTTCTTTTACTGTAAGGAAAGAAACAATGGAAGGGTCAAAATGAATGAAGAAAGCTTCACAAGCCAAGCACATGAATTCCCTCACTGTGCAGACTGTCGTTGTTTGGTTGTTTCACTTCCTTTGGGCTCATTTGCCAGAAGAGCAAACCCCGCTACCTCTTTGTGCGTGCTTCCATGCCAAAGCACCTACTTCAGTATTCTCATGCTATTTAACGCATGCCTTCTGGTACACTAGTATTAGGTTGTGCCGTAACATTTGCCACTGTTCAAGGCACTTGGGATCTTCATCTGGTTATTCTTCAAATACCCCACAGTAGTTTAAAACAACGATCAGTGACCTGTTCATGGTCACTCAGTAAGTTCCACGGAGGCCATTTATGCTTGGTAATTAGCAGAGCATTCCAGGCTGAATTGCCCCGCATATTTTTTAAAAAGTTTTTCACGGTGAACCATCATTCAGGAAGTGACTGCGAAGCTGGCACATACCTGCTTTGCACTACTTAAAAAAGGTAAAGGTCCCCTGTGCAAGCACCGGGTCATTCCGGACCCATGGGGTGACGTCACATCCCGACGTTTACTAGGCAGACTTTGTTTACGGGGTGGTTTGCCAGTGCCTTCCCCAGTCATCTTCCCTTTACCCCCAGCAAGCTGGGTACTCATTTGACCGACCTCAGAAGGATGGAAGGCTGAGTCAACCTTGAGCCGGCTACCTGAAACCAACTTCCGTTGGGATCGAACTCAGGTGGTGAGCAGAGCTTTTGACTGCAGTACTGCAGCTTACCACTCTGCGTCACAGGGCTCCTACTTAAGAGCCCCTTTAAAGCAACCTTTTGTGTTTGCTCTGCTGCCACAAAGAATCCCCTCAAACAAGCATGCAAAAAACAAACAAACAAAAAAACCACGACAGAATAGAAGGAACGAAGGAGCAGGTGAGTGGGGTGGTGGTGGAATTTCTCCTTTTGCGTCGGGACCGTGAATAGTCATTTTAAAGGTTGCATTTAAAAAAAGAACTTTGAGTGAGCTTCAAAAATGTGTCTCTGTGTGTTAAGTGCCGTCAAGTCGCCTCCGACTCATGGTGACCCTATGAATGAAAGTCCTCCAAAATGTCCTATCCTTGACAGCCTTGCTCAGATCTTGCAGATTGAAGGCTGTGGCTTCCTTTATTGAGTCAATCCATCTCCTGTTGGGTCTTCCTCTTTTCCTGCTGCCCACAACTTTTCCTAACATGACTGTCTTTTCCATTGACTCTTGTCATCTCATGACGTGACCAAAACACGATAGCCTCAGTTTAGTCAAAACTGACCCTGCAAAAATGGTCGGAGTGTGCATGTGACTCTGCCTTTGTGAAAGCCCTATCCTCTGCAACAAACTAGCCCATAAATACAAGTCTTTGTCTAAGCCACTGCAACATGAGCCTCATCCCTGAACGTGACACACTTGGGTTTGAATCAGAGGTTTGAGGGAGAGACAGTCAGGAAGACAGGGGAGGATCTATCTCGCTGTCACAGCGCTGAATTTAAAAAAGAATCTAGTGAAACTGGGAAATCCCAGCACTTTCAAGGCTGGGGGAGGGAGTGCTTACCGATCCACGCTGATTGCACAGAGATTGAAAATGGAGGCTGTGCACAGCATCACGTCCATCGTCATCAAGGCATCACACAGGACTGTGCTCAACGACCACACGCCTCCCAGGAACTGAAGACAAAAACAGAAGAGCTGCCATGATTCCCTTATTTAGGACCAACCACTAAGTACTTCCTCTCCACCACCCCTGGTCTCACAGACAGATGGTAAGGTTCTCCACAATGGCTGCCTCTATAAAGAGGGCCACAACCAGGATTTCCAGACTGCAACTCAGGCTTGCTGGGTAAGGCAATGGCAAACCATCCCCGTAAACATAGTCTGCCTAGTAAACGTCGGGATGTGATGTTACCCCATGGGTCAATAATGACCTGGTGCTTGCACCTTTACCTTTAACCCAGGCATCTGCCATGCAGCTTTAAAACTACTAATCAAAGTAGGTTCTGTAGCCACAGATTCTCCTGCTTGTTTCTTCTCAGTTCTTTCACTTGCCTCCTCTCCAGCCTGGTCTCCCACAACTAGGGCCCAGCTTATCTACAGCAAGTGAGCTGGGGATGGATGGATAAAAGGGCTGTGGAAGAAAGAGGTTAGAGGAACTAGAACCGACTTCCAGGCTGCGGTCTGGGAATGCTAGCCATTACACAGTACAACCTTGCTCTATGATATGACCCAATGCAGACTTCTATTGCTTTGAGTAATGATGGAGGAGAACACACAGAGAGAAGTAAAGGAGGCCATCGATATTCCCGGGAGCAGAAATACGCTCATGCCCCTTCCACTCAGCTGTAAATTCACAAAATCTTCCCTGTAACCAAGCAACCAATGGTTAGCTTCCAAGCGGCAAGTCTTGATGGGTTAAAAGCATCCCAAATCTTTCTTTGTCACCTGAATGTGTATTAATAGGAAATCTCAGACATGCTTGTAAAATCTGGGATTGTCCTAGAAAGAAAATAAATCTCGAAACCCTGTGCTAATGTCCAGTAATCCCCACCCCACTGTTGCTACAAATCTCCCACTGAGATGACGTCCACACAGGTGGTTTATTCACACCTTCTAGACTAGAGCTTCATTATCCCTTAACCTTCAGTCTGTCTTTAGGGTCAGGCTAGGGGAAGGTTACCATGCCTTGGAATACAAGATAAGAAAATCAGGTTCTGCACAACCTCATTAAATGCCTCGCTTGGCCTCACTAGCCTCCTAAGCATTAGCATGGAACACAAGAGAATCCACATTCACTAAATGCACAAATACTTGATAAATGTGCTCACGATTTCTCTTCCTTTGGCCCTTCCCCCATATTTGAAACTCCTTACAGTGCCTAGCCATAGGTGTGCTTTTATGCTCCCCAGATTGAATGTCCTGAGGACTGCCGAAATAAGAGGACGATTCGTTAAAATACCATTCTCAGAACGTTTTTATGCTTGTGTATGTGGTATATTAGAGACTGCAGACCATCTTTTGCTTTTTTTGTGATCAATGGGCTGCCCCTAGATTTTTCCTATTTTGTCTAGATACCAGCTCCTTGTCGAGCCCTGTGTGGTATCATCATTATTATTAGCAGATCCTCATCCACAAATAATCCGATCTGTTGCAAAATATTTGACAATAGTGATCACCCTAAAACTTTGTTACAATGAGCACTAGTTGATTTTATGAGAAATTGTAAAGGCTCATTGTTATATCTTATTTTCTAATGTGTTATAGGTTTTATGAGCTATGTATTTTATTGATTTGGTATCTTGTTGTCTTTGTGCTCTGTCATGTTATATTGGTTTGTCTGTTTGATCTGTTGTGACGTATTGGTTTTATGCTCAAGACCTTTGGTCATATGAGCTTAATAATAAAAGGAAAGGATTTCTATCAAATTAATAGATTTAATGCATCTTAGATGTGTGTTTCTCTTATATTATTGTTACTGATTCCATTATGGCAATCAAACTATTTTTTCCAGAGAAAGAGAATTTTTTCCCTTGTACATACTACCAAATTAAGGGAGATCTCCCCTGTACTTTGTTGAGAAATCAAAATTAAATGGAATGTTGTTACCATAGAGCTATCCACTATGTCTAGGTCAACAAGATTTCAAAATTTCCTGATTGCCCAGTAGTAGATAATTAAAGGAAATGTCATTCAATAATGTCTGGTGAAAGTCTGCACTAGTTGAAGCGCAAGTGATCTGTAGAATCAAACCCCACCAATACACTGCACATTTTGGATAGGTAAGAAAGCACTGTTAATAACATGATTTTCCTACATTCTAGAAGGAAAACTTAAAGCTGAATCACAGCCCTAGTTACAAACAAAGAAGCCATTTGAGGGGGGAAAGTTTTTTTGGAGGGGCGTTCAGACAAAGGGACAAAAGGAGACAAAAAACTACAGTGAGGTTTGGGAGGGAACTAATGTGCTGTACCAGCAAAGCTTTCCTCCTCTTTTTTGAGCCTTCCAATGTTTCTTTCTTTTCAGATGGGAAGAGATTAATCTACCCTTTGGCATAATGAAATGGCTGCTAGTCACCACAGCGGCCGGCAATTTTATTTATACTGAACATTATTGGAAAATTACTCAGCAAAGGCTAGATTCTCTCTCAAGACCTGTAAAACAGAAATAACTGTAATTTGGCTGATGTCTGATTAATATGGCCCCAACACAATGGGGCCATATTAACTTCTACAATTGGCTCTCCTGACAGAGATTTTGTAGCTGTAATCTTACCTTCATACTCATTTTTATTTCTGATTTATATATTCTTTCTTTGAAAACATTAATAGGTCATTTTGGTCTAGTATTATTGTCCCAAAAAACACTCAAGCTGGGTTTATTACTTGCCCTTCCGACTGCAGCTTTATCATACATAAACTCTGCATTCCTTAGGGCAACCCCCTTAAACATGAAAATAAAAAAGACATAACCCTAGTTCCTAGGGATGCCAGCATCCTGGCATCCTGCTGTGTTGCCCGCCAGCACCTCAGGTGCCAGCAGCAGGAAATGGGGGCGGAATGTGCACTGGAAGTGATGCAATGGACGTTCTAGAATTTACAACAACTCGATGGTAAACCATAGAATTTTTGTAAATTCTAGAGCATCTAATGACATCATTTCAGGTTTTTCCAAGAAGTGATATCAGTGCATTGGCACCACACCAGAATGCCAAGCCCCCATCCCCAATTTCTCCCAGGGGTTGCTGGCTGCAGTCCCGGCAACCCTACTAGCTCCTACTGAGGTGGACATAAACCAGCTGGGGGCTCACATTATTGAATGTTCCTCCATATAAAACATACAAATCTATACGGCAGGAAGAAAGTTTTAGCCTGAGTTTCTGTATGTAAGACTTTTTTCATGGGGGAGCACTCAGTCACGTGAGTTCACATTTGCAGTCTATGGTGGAACAGGTCAGACAATGGTTTACCACCTTAGTGAGAATTAGGTCGCTTAGAGCTGCTTTCTCCATTAAGTTTACACTTACAGTACCATTTCTGCACCGGGGGGATAGACATAAGAATGCCAAGAATCCGGGATAAAGCTGGCTTGCTCAAATCCGATTTGCAAATATGTACATACATTAACAACTGCCATGTAGCAACTTATCACACACAACAATGATTTGCAGAACACAGGAACATTCCAATTAACAAAACCTGTAAAACAGGAAGTAACAAAATAGGAAGCAGTCTAGTAAGACTGCCTTGACCTGGATGGCCCAGGCTAGCCTGATCACGTCAGATCTCAGAAGCTAAGCAGGATCAGCCCTGGTTAGTATTTGGATGGGAGACCACCAAGGAAGTCCAGGGTTGCTGTGCAGAGGAAGGCACTGGCAAACCACCTCTGTTAGTCTCTTGCCATGAAAACCCCAAAAAGGGGTCATCATAAGTCGGCTGCGACTTGAAGGCACTTTACACACACACACTAGTAAGACTACTAGAGAAACTGCATTCAAGGATTTGCATGAATACACTTTGTGTAGCAGTCAAATGATCTACATTCAGGTACTGCCACATCTGGTGCTTGGACCACCGTGGATGCTAATAGAGATCACTTTTTCCCTGGCAACATGGTGCTTTTGTGCACCACCTGAGTTTTCTCCAACCTTCCTGTGGTCTTTCCAAAACCTGCAAAACCGGATCAGGTTCAAGGTGCTGTTTTTGACCTTTAAAGCCTTACACGGTCTGGGACCATTGTACCTTCAGGACTGCCTCTCCTAGTACCCCGCCCCCTACAGAGCTCTATGCTCTGCTGGTAATAATCTGCTGGTGGTCCCCGGCCTGAAGAGTGCACGGCTGTCCTCAACAAGGGTCAGGCCTGGCCCTGGCCTGGTGGAATAGTCTTCCTAGTGATATCAGGGCCCTGGGATAACAGAGCTATCCCACCAGGCCTATAACTGAGGGCAGCTGCAAGTTTATCCATCATTACTGTCCTCCCCATCCTTCCCCACCGGCACTCTTGACATCTGTGGGGGGTTAGGGTTAGTGTAAGGCCATTTGGTTTACGGTTTCAATATGAGGTTTTAAATTATTGTTCTACAGTTTTATGTATTTTAGAGGTTGTTACCCGCTCTGAGCCCAGCCTTGGCAGGGAATGAGGGCAGGCTATAAATCTGAATAACAAACAAATAAATACTACCATCTTTTTTTGAAAGATCACAGCAAAGCCAAAGTAGGACCCACATGGAAAGGAAACACCAGATCGTTCCTCGTCCCATCCACATTGGCACCATTTTCTCTGCCACAGTCCCCTGTGGGACCCATTTCCCTCTCCCCACACCACTTAGGGGGCTCTTTTGCTTTTGCTTTTTTCCAATCATTAATTGACAAATCATTACAGAATTTTGTTGATGATTTTAACCTCTCCCCCCTTGGTAGGGCTGCCAACCTCCAGGTACCAGCTGGAGATCTGCTATTACAACTAATCTCCAGCCATTAGAGATCAGTTCACCAGGAGAAAATGGCCGCTTTGGCAATTGGACTCTATGGCATTGAAGTCCCTCCACTCCCCAAACCCCACCCACCTCAGGCCCCACCCCATAAACTTCCCGCTGGTGACAAAGAGGGACCTGGCAACCCTACCCCTTGGTGGTGCAGGTGGTAGGGAATGGCCATCATAGGGGAATGGGACAGGGGAAATGAAAACAAAACCCACCATGATCACAGAAAGGCAGACAGCACGGAGCAATGTTGGGTTGGTACAAATTGCTCACCGTGGATGCATTTTGTAAGGGCTGATTATAGGCCTGTATCCCTGACCTGGATGGCCCAGGCTAGCCTGATCTCGTCAGATCTCAGAAGCTAAGCAGGGTCAGCCCTGGTTAGTATTTGGATGGGAGACCACCAAGGAAGTCCAGGGTTGCTGTGCAGAGGAAGGCACTGGCAAACCCCCTCTGTTAGTCTCTCGCCATGAAAACCCCAAAAAGGAGTTGCCATAAGTCGGCTGTGACTTGATGGCACTTTACACACACACATCACCACAAAACTTTCAAAAGAGGGTGGAGTGATAGTATGACCAACTCCGACCCTGGCACTGCAGACATAAAGCAGCCCACAGCATACCATGGAGGTTTTTAAGAAGAGGTTAGATGGCCATCTGTCAGCAATGCTGATTCTATGACCTTCAGCAGAAGATGAGAGGGAGGAGATCTTGGCCATCTTCTGGGCATGGAGTAGGGGTCACTGGGGGAGTGGGGGGGAGGTAGTTGTGAATTTCCTGCATTGTGCAGGGGGTTGGACTAGATGACCCTGGTGGTCCCTTCCTACTCTATGATTCTATGATTGCAAACTGAGATCCTGCTTTAAGAACAGATCCTTCCTCCACTGTCCCCAGGTTAATTTCCCCACCCCCTCTTCCTTTCTGATCATTTCTCATGGGTGTTATTACATGCCACCAATACAAACTATCAAACCATGGTTCCCTCATAAATCAGAGAGTGAAGCCTGATTTACACGGAAATTGAGGAGACAGAACCCTGAAGGGGTAAAATGAACTGCACCATTGCAGGGGCGGCTTCCAATTCTGAAAGCTCTGTCACGTTAAAAAGCCCCATGCAGGATGCTTTCCTTGTAACCTCCTGTCCTTTTGTGATCGGCCCCAGCTCTCCGTGGCAGACGTTTTACGTGGTGGCATCCTGTTCGCCAAATCCCCATGGCGCCCACAGGCTCATCAAGCAATGCCACTGGGATGATCAGATACCGTCTGAACTGAGACTGAAAAGCTTGGCAATGGCTTCCGTTAGAGATTAGAAAAGGGGGAGCAGAGAAGCACACAAAGGTGACATTGAAACTGCAAACTGCTGTTGTTCTGGAAACAAACAAAAAAAATAAGCCAGGTGATTAATGGCCAGGTGCCAGATATGCAGAATGTGCCAGTCCAGAGGATTGTACACACGCAGCCTCTGCTAATCTGCTCTGATCTCCAAATGCCCAGCATCTGCTCCTGCTTCCACCACTTCTCAATTGACAGGCAAATTGTGCTCCAAAAGGGAAGGGGACCAGTTGGTTCTCCTTGCAGCTTTATCACCAGGCCTCTTGGTAATTTCCCAGGCTTGCCGGTATTCCTCATTAAAAATGGTTGGGAGGAAGGAGTTTGTTTTCCATTTGAAGCAAGAGGCTCTCTCTCTCTTTTGCAGACTCACATAAAAATAAGGAAGACAGGGTTGATCCAGTACCTGTACCCGTTATGGAGATGACAGAATTGGCTGATATATGTGAGGAAAACTGCACCAGTGTAGAGTCCCTTTGACACACAACTATTAAAGGTATAACAGCCCTGTTCTCCTTTGCCTCTGGTCTGAAATACAACTTCTGACACTTTCTAATCTGTGGTTTCCCTTTCACACAAGATGTGGCTTGTGCTCCCCCCCACATTATTGTGCCATCCTCATGATTACTGATTTTATTATTTAAAACATTTATTAGCTGCCTTTCTACTTGCGGCACTCAAGGCACCTTCCACTATAAATAAAACAACAGTTATAAAATTATTTTTTTTAATGGTGTAGGCGCAGCGCTGCTCCAGAATAGTGTAATACTCCACTTAAAAACAACCTCCACCACCACCATCACCATGTATGTTTGCATAACACCACTACAGATCTGTCTCTGCCCCCCCGCCGTGCCCTCATCTCAGAACATCACACCCCCTCCTTGTCGGGGACTGGGGGCGAGGGCAACATGTGGCCCCCAGAGCTCTAGCCGCTGCTGGGCACTGATGAGCACACAAGCTGCCTGGCCCCGGAGGGCTGCTAACCCAGGGAGGGGGAAAGGAGGTGCTTTGGGAATGCATTGCCCAGTTTACCTGTAATGCACTGGTTCCCAACCAGGGGTCCGTGGACCCCCAGGGGTCCGCGAGAACTAAATTAAGGTCCGCGAAACAAAGTTATAAACCCATAATAAATTAATATTTTCAATTAAAAGTTCTCTATTATAAAATATATATATTCAAATATTATTCTAAGTTTAATGTTTAACTCACAGTTATGATTAAAGTTTATTTTCAAATTCTCTGAATTTTTATTTTGAACCTTGGGGTCCCTGCACCGAACAAAAACGTTCTAGTGGTCCCTGGTCAAAAAAAGGTTGGGAACCACTGCTGTAATGGCACAGGTACCCCATCAGGTCCTGTCTGTGATCTGTTATATCTGAAATGGAAGTTGAGCGGGAGAGCTCAGCCACAGATGTGTGTGGACATGGCTCTCCCAGGTGGGGTGGGGTGTCGTTGTTTTTTGCAAAGTGCCAGCCCTGTTGTGCAAAGCGCTCTCCTTGTGCTATTTCCACCGCCACTAGTGGGGAAATGCTCACTCTAAGTCCCCACGGTGGGGAGCTCAGAGACAGCATTTCGAGCCACGTACACTTTACCTGCCAGAAGGTATGTGCGGGGGGGGGGGGACACCAGTGCTTATGAAGGGGGTAGGGCTCCGCTATTGGGCAGCGCTGTGGGGGCTTGGCCCCCTTCCACCCCCTGCTAATCGGCTGGCCACCTGGTCGACGCCCTGGGGGCGTGGCTGTGCTGAAAGGGGTGGCAAACTGTCAAACTCCTATAATGGGGGCTTATGACACACACACCCTTCCAACCACTTCAATATCCCACTCACTCAGCCCGGCCGTATATGCTGAGGGGAAAAGGCGTTGGCCTGAGTATATTTGTGAGGAGAATTATTTTCCTTCTTCTCCTCCAGTCCCACACCCGTATTTACCTCAGTGAGAAATAGGAGACAAGAGGCTTAAACAGAGAAAACAGGGAAGTTTGTTAAAGAGAACTTACAGAGATTGGTTTTTAAGGAAAAGGCAGAATATTTTGGAGGGAAAACTCAGAGTTAGATTGATACAAGCAAGATTGCTTCAGAGAAATAGCTTAGATGTTTCCTTCACACACAAGTTCCTTCAGTTCTCAAGCTTAGTTCTATCTCTCAGAACTATTATACACATTCAGCTTCAGCTTTAGTTCTAACCCTTAGAACGACTATTCAGATTCAGCTTTCAAAACTGTCATTTAGCTTCAGACTCTCATCTCTGTCCCCAGCCTAGCTCTTTCTCTGACTACCCCACCTCAGTGGCTGTAATCCTCCACACCTTCCTGCTACCCGGAATAGCTCTACCTCAGAGACTAATTCCCCTTTGTGACCTGAGAATGGGCCCTCTCTGACCCAATTCTCACCCCTGTCACTACCACAGGTTGTGTGTGTGTCAGTAGCTTCGGCTTTCACAGAACCCCTCAGGTTCACAGAGTACAGTCTGGCTTCCGCTCAGTCTCGCTACCAAGCTTCCAATCTATCACAGCCCTCTCTCAGGCTGGGTCCCAAGCTTCGACTACTTTCACAGCCTTCTATCCAGGCTGGGTCCCAAGCTTTGAATGCTTTTCTGTCGCTCAGAGTGTCAGCTCTCTGGCTCTGCCCACTCTTGGTCTGTCAGCTCTTGCTGCAGATTAGCCCCTTATCCGTCACAGGGCTTTTATGGGTTGCACCACAATTTTAGCTGGCATAACTTCATGCCAGGAAAAGTGGGCGTTCCTGGCCTGAAAGCCTTCAGGAAGCTGACTAATGTCAGTCGTGCCCTAGGGGACGCCCTGTTTCACACCGCCGCAGGCCCATGTGCTGGAGAAATGCCGCCTTGGGGGCTGGGCAGGCAATTGTGCAGCGTGCGGCTCCAGCGTGTTTGCCCCTGCACTGGTGTCGGTGCCACTTTATTACATGATAAAATGGCACCTAGGAGCCCCGTGGCGCAGAGTGGTTAGCTGCAGTACTGCAGTCAAAAGCTCCGCTCACGACCTGAGTTAGATCCCGACGGAAGTCGGTTTCAGGTAGCCGGCTCAAGGTTGACTCAGCCTTCCATCTTTCTGAGGTGGGCAAAATGAGTACCCAGCTTGCTGGGGGTAAAGGGAAGATGACTGGGGAAGGCACTGGCAAACCACCCCGTAAAAAAGTCTGACTTGGAAACGTCGGGATGTGACGTCACCCCATGGGTCAGGAATGTCCTGGTGCATGCACAGGGGACCTTTACCTTTTTAAAATGGCACCTACACCAGGCTCCGCTGGTCATGCTGGTTCCTAAGGAGATTCAGGCCCCCACCGTCAGAACTGCAGCCTAAGTCTTCCTCATCCTTTACTTTCTTGCTAGAAAAAGCTTAATGTACTACATTTCTACACGTTAGACTTAAGTAAGCACAAGCAGAAAGCCAGTAAAAAAGCTTCCAATCATATATAAGGTCACCCATTGGCCAGGAAAAAAAAATCTGCTCCTTTAGTAGAGGTTTAAAATGTAGAAGTCTGCAGCCGATCCTTTTCATGGCTTAGAGCTAAATAACATCATCGGGTATGTGCTGCAGAACAAACTGATGTTAAAAGAAAAGCCAGAGGGGCTGTTGGTAACCCTCATTATATACAACACGTGGCAAGTTCAATGTAGGGTAATGCCCTGTTTTCTGACACTACTCTTGTGATTTTAATAACAATCTGTTGAGCAAGAATTTAACAGGTGAGGCTTTTTTTGGCACAGAGGTAGTGATGGGGAAAGCTTTGCCTGTTTGACCAGGCTGGGAGCAAGATAAATTTCAGCTTGAGATCCCCTGATGAAGCTCATTGGAAAATGTACTGGCCAAATAAACTGTTCTCCTTGCACCTGGTTCCTCCTTTCACATGAACACATGAAGCTGCTTTCTACTGAATCAGACCCTTGGTCCATCAGAGTCAGCACTGTCTACTCAGACCGGCAGTGGCTCTCCAGGGTCTCAGGCAGGGGTCTTTCACATCATCTACTTTCCTAGTCCCTTTAACTGGAGATGTTGGTGATTGAACCTGGGACCTTCTGCATGCCAAGCAGATGCCCTACCACTGAGCCACAGCCCCTTCCCCCCCTCCTATTTACCAGTGCCACCTTATTTTCTTCCCAATTGCTCTCAAAGGCACACAAATAGGTCCAGTAAAAAAATCAGCAACCACAGTTTAATGGCAAATCCAGTCCTGGCCACTGTTTGACAACTGTATATGCTGCCTTCCTAATTTCTGCTCAAGGTGATTTATAACACTGAAACACCCAATCATCCTTAAAAAAAACCCCACTGCTAAATGTGTGTACGTACAGTACACATAAACATATACAAAAGTTTGCACCAGAGGTACAAAATCTGGACCTACCCCACCCATTCAACTGTCAGGAAAGGGCCTTCCTAAATGCCATCAGAGAGGCTTTCACACATTCTCAGATTATTCCAAAGCACAGAAGCAACTACAGAGAATTCTCTGCTTCTTGCAGAGGATGTACATACCATTCTGGTGGAGCAGGCCAGATTTTTCTTTTAAGATTTTGTTACTGCAGCAGATCAAAACAAACACATATATAATGCATACATACCAGTGGCTAACGAAGTTATTTCCAATGGGATTTGTTTGCAAGAAGAAGAACACACCACTGAGTCACAACTGATTCATCATCATCCACAGGGCATTCCAGGCAACAGAGGTGGTTTGCCATTGCCTTCCTCCATACAGCAGCCCCTGTGGTACTGACCGGGGCCACCCCTGCTTAGCTTCCAAACTCTGGCAAACTGGGCTATTTAGGCCACCATGTTTAAAAATTCTAATTTAATCCAAACTATTAATATCCCTTGTGTCACTGGCCACCAAAACTAGATTAATTCATGCCATCGTATTCCTATTACTATGTATGGGTGTGAAAGCTGGACAGTGAAGAAAGCTGATAGGAAGAAAATAGATTCCTTTGAAATGTGGTGTTGGAGGAGAGGGTTACGGATTCTGTGGACTGCCCAAAAACCCCAAATCAGTGGGTTATAGATCAAATCAAGCCTGAACTGACCCTAAAAACTAAAATGACTAAACTGAGGCTATCGTATTTTGGTCACATCATGAGACGACAAGAGTCACTGGAAAAGACAATCATGCTAGGAAAAGTTGAGGGCAGCAGGAAGACCCAACAAGAGATGGATTGACTCAATAAAGGAAGCCACAGCCTTCAATTTGCAGGATCTGACAAGGCTGTCAAAGATAGGACGTTTTGGAGGACTTTCATTCATAGGGTCGCCATGAGTCGGAAGCGACTTGACAGCACTTAACACACACACACACACATATTAATATCCCTTATCCATTAGTACCACTTATCCAGAATGCTTGGGACCAGAAGTGTTCCCCTATTTCGGATCTTTCCATATTTTTGAATATCTGCATATACGTAATCAGATATCTCGGGGATGGGATCTAAGTCTAAACTCAAAATTCATTTATGTTTTATATATGCTTACGTATACTTTATACACATAGCCTGAATGTAATTGTAAACAGTATTTTACTAATTCTGTGTACACTCAACCATCCGAAAGCAAAGGTGGGGGAGGCTTGGTACGCTGCTGAGGGCCTGTGAGTCATGCCTGCATGTCGGCTTCAAAACCTCCGGTGTTTGGGTCATCCCAGTTTTTGGATGTCTGGTTAAGGGCTACTCGACCTGTTCTTCCTTAACTCTTCCATTTCAAGTATGTCAAACACATGAAGCAATACAAAGAAAAATGAACTGTTAATGTGAATATTACAGCAGTTTCAGCTATTACCAATACATTAACGGCATAGCATAAAATGGCATCTTAATAGGGCCAGCCCAGGATCCTGATTATTTGGGCACTTCCCTTTAATTATTCCCATACTATTTCACTTTGTTATGACATTCCTCAAATGTTAATAAAACACCTCTTATTTTTTTCATAAAACTAAATGACATCTATGCACACTCTTGCACCTCCTCAAGCGGGAAAAGGTAAGAGAAACTGGTGGGAAGAGCTAAGTTGGTACACAGGCTGATATCAAGAAAGGTAATCCTTCAGACATGGCAGTTCTGCCTAAAGCACACCACTGAATATCTCAGGAGTCGCATATTCCTCTAAAACTACAGCAGCGCTAGAGGTGAAAATGCTGCATTCATTTCTAGTTACCAGGTTGCTACTGACAAAGCAGAGGAACTCGGCAACAGTAGTCAGCCACTGGAGCTTCAAGAAAGGCTAGTTTACTGCCCGACATGAATTTTCCAAAAGATGGTGAACTATTATGAGGAGAATCAAAGAAGCAAGCAGCAAAGTTTCCAAGTTCAAACTTCGAGAGCTTGGCTTTGCGGCAAAGCGCTCCTTGGCCCCGAGACCATATGAAGCACCCATTTTTCTGCACTGTTCCTCATATAGGCCAAAGTCTCAGAGGGTCACGGTCCTTGCCCTTCTCACCAGCAGTGCAGTGCAAACAGAATGCCAGAAACTCCTAGAGCAAAAGAAGACTCTTTGGGCGAAAACGCATGGTCGCTTTAGCCTCCTTTATTCCCTGTTTCAGCCAGGATTCAGCCAGGATCGAACACACGTTCGGTGAAAACGCATGCATTCGATCCTGGCTGAATCCTGGCTGAAACAGGGAATAAAAAAAGGCTAAAGCAACCATGCGTTTTTGCCCATAGTTTTTGGAGACTGATATGGGAGATGGTGCTGCTGCATCCTTTCTTGTGGCCCTAGAGTTCTTACAAACAGAGGCAGGGTCTCTATGAGGCAGCAAAAAAAGTGTGTTGAGTCTGACTCTATTCAGGAAATGAGGGGCTTTCTTGCACAATTAGTTTGAAAGAGTCCTCATGGCACTTCCCTTCTCTTTTTCAAGATGCCCTAGCTGTACACTTGCATGCCATCAATATGTATTCAGGTTTGCACTGTGATTGCACCTGCAGCACATTTCAGACATATGCTCAGCATGTCTCCAGTTCTTTCCTTCTGGGAGGTGGTTTTTAGCTATTTAAAGTTCATCTTGGGTATGTTGCATAATTTTTGTTTCCAACACTCAGATGCTTCTGCCAATGTACAATGTTTTATTTATTCATTTAAAACATTTATATGCCACCTTTCCACCCAAAGAGGGTCCTCAACGTAGCAATGTTTGCCCATTTTTAGAGCAATCGCCTTAGCAAAGAGTCTGGTCTTAGGCATGTAGAAAGCATCTCAGCCCTCAATACAGTCATATCTGGCACAATTAACAATGTATGAAAAAAAAATGTACAGCAAAGGTGATAAACTGCTCACCTGTCAATGTATCTGGCAATCTTTCCGGACTTACTTTAGCAATATATATATTTCTGCTGTCCCCAGAGCTTACCATAGATTCAGTCTAGAGACCACCCCACTGAAATTCACTGATAAACCAAACAAAACTTTTTGTGAGCTGCTATACTGACTTAAATGGCAATTTTTTTGCAAATTACAGAACCATTCCTGGCAAGTGAAAATTATACACTAAAGTAATGCTAAAAAGTAGCATCAGTTGAATAACAGCAGTTCAGCTGGGACAAGTAAACACAAGCTTTTCTTGTACATGTTGTCTGCATGATGCACTACTCAGTGGTGTCAATCTGAAGTCAAACTGGAGCAGGTTGTGGGGTTTTTTTTGTTTGATTTTGTGCACTTGTGTGTGTTCAAAGCATCAACAACACATTGTCTCCTAATGGTTCATGCACTGAGACTAGCCTACTGTAATGCTCTCTACATAGGTCTACCCTTGAAGTCAACATGGAGACTCTAATTGGCACAAAACGCCACCGCTGGGCTACTATCAGGAGCTAGGTGGAACATGCACACTACACCCATTCTGCAGTCATTCCACTGGCTGCCCAGCAGATACTGGCCTCAATTCAAGGTACTGGCTATCATAGATAATGCCCTTCACGGCTTTGGACGCTCATATCTGCAGGACCACCCATGGGTTATCTGCCCTGGGTTCAATGCTGATGGAAGTGTTTTGTTTCCCCTGACTGCCCCCCTCCCGCATCATGGTGCATTTGTGTACCTCCTGATGTTCCCCGAGCTTTTCCCAAATCTTTCTCAAACCTACTTTGCGGCGAATGTTTCGGGAAAGATCACAGTGAAGACTGGATGGCTGCTGTGTGGGTGGGCAAAGTCTAGATTTTACTGCCTGCATAGCAGCCATTTTCTCTTACCCCGTCTCCACAGTGGCCATTTCTTCCCTCCACCAGTTCTTTTTAAAAATTGGCCACTGAATATCGTTATACTGATATACTGTTATAACAAAATGTATAAAAATTGTCTGAATTCCCAACTTCCTTTTCTTTAAAAGTAAATCTCTATGCCTTTCTATTGTGGAGATATAAGGAGAAAGGCATACAACAGAAGAGGCTAGGGACTTACTTTTAAAAAAAAATGAAAGCTGAGAAATCAGAGAACCCGTTACACATATTGTTATAATGGGCTATCAAAGTAATGATATTCAATTGCCGATTTGTTTACAACTTGAAAAAGCCCAGTGGCCTAGGGCGGGGGTATGGCCGCTACTGGGGGCAGGGAAAATACTGGGAAACTTGCCAGGTGGAAGCCCTGTTGCCAATGCATTATATTGGCAGCCACACCAGAAGTGGGGAAACCACACAAGACTGTGTCCATGCGGAGAGTTGGTAAACCAAACACAACTGACAGAAGGTACTCCAGATACAGATCAACCTATTTTTTGGCAAGTACAGCACGTAACGGCCATGACCTCCGGCAGACATGGCCGAAGGGCAACACAGCCTCGGCTAACTTGCCCTCAGCATTCACCAGTTGGAGGGGTACCTATGCTTTTTAGGGGCCCTGGGGGAGAAGAGTTTCAGGCTCCAGCACTCAACAGCGGGACTGAACGAAGCTGGTGACTTGTCGAGCTCTCCCGAGACGACCTGCCTCTGCCATTTTTCCTTCCCCCCTTCTTTTTAGCCCATTTTCTCCTCTTTGCCTCTTTTTCTCCCCCATTCTTTTTTTGAACTCTGCCGGACGAACGAGACTTGTCCGGGCAGCCTTGCACCCAGGACTGGCTGAGGTCAAGCAAGTAACGGCCATGTGGGTTCATGGATGCCAGTGAGGAGAGGGTGAAACTGCTCCCTTCTTCCTCTTCTGTCAGGGGAACTACACTAGTAGAAGAGGCAGAAAGGGTGTTGTTGTTCTCTTCCCCCTCCCCACTGCAGATACCTGACCTACTAGCCTACATAGGTGCTCAGTTCCTAGAATAAACTGGGGTGGGGGGAGAGGAATTGGGAAGATCTGTGGCAGCCAGCACCTTCTGCATGTAAAGAGCTGGATCCAACCCAATCATTCTCTTCACCCCTTTTGCACTGCTACTGCCCCCACCTTCACACAAATTAAAGTATGAAAATAAGCTAATTGTATTTATGATAATATTTTGTATTAAAACAGAATTAAAAAATAAAAGATTCTGTCAGAGCCTGACACTTCACCATTATCCCGCGCATGTATTTTTCATGTCTTCTTTGATGCCTGACTGATTTTACATTAATAAAGGCCAAACTAGCTTCACACTAGTCACATGATAAATTATTAACTGATTAAACTTGCAGGAGATTAGCTTGTCGAAGCGCTCTATGTAATGTCTGAGATCTCTTAAACGGCTCAAGCCTCCTGTAAATAGTGCTCAGGGCCAATACATCTGCCAGAGGATTTTCTCCACCTTCCGTTTTTGGGCACACAGATTTTCCAGCATTTTCCATGACAAGTTTGGCTGTTCAAGACTCTCAGACGACAGACTTTTTTTTTACTTTTTTTTTTTTACACTTTATTGATATAACATATCATACAATACAATTCAATACATACTGCCCTTATTAACTACAACAACCGGTCAACTACACTCAACCTTACATTTCCCGTTCAAAAATACAGCCAGTTATGATATATTAAATTTGAAGGAAGATTATCAAGGTCAATCAAATATTGAACTATCGGAAACCAACTTTCTACAAAACTGGAAGGGCTATCCTTATTTAAGGAGTCCAAACCATCTTGGATTTTTCCCATTACAAATAAATGCCATATTTTATCAAACCAATTCTGTATCAACATCCTTCCATTTAGCTGCAATAACCGTTTGGGGCTGCTGACAGAAGTGTTAAAACCATCGCTAATTTCGACTCAGACAATTTACAGTTAGGCAGACTTTACACAATGTTACAGGCATAGTGTGCCGTCTCAGGAGACTCTCTCTAGCTGCTGCCTATGGCCATGTCAAGATGACCTTACATAGTAAGGCTTGTGGCCCGTACCTGTGAAGTACTTCTTCTGCAAATAAGACAAAACTCATCAGCTCAGTCATAGCTCACGGGGGCAGTCGTTCCCCCCCCTTCCTTTCTGAGAATTCAATTTCAGCATAAGCACATAAAGCAGCACAAAAGGCACTACACGCTAGCTTACCAAACAAATCCATGTTGTTGAAACAAAAACGGTCACCCGTAGCAACAATGGCATGCCATTAAAACAAAACCCATTTTCCAGTTAATCAGGGATCAGATCCTGGGTGGTTTTTTGGAGGGGTTTTTTTTGCAGTCAAGTCACAGCTGACTTATGGGGATCCTGTGGGGTTTTCAAGGCAAGAGAGTTTTCGGAGGTGGTTTGCCATTACCTCCCTCAGCATCACCCAGGTATTCCTTGCAGGTCTCCCATCCAAATACTAGCAAGGGTCAGGGCTGAGAGTGTGTGACTGGCCCAAGGCCACCCAGCAAGCTTCCATGTCACGAGTGGGGATTCAAACCTGGTTTTCCCAGGTCCTAGTCTGACATCTTAACCACTACATCAAGTTTATGTTGTTGAAACAAAAATTGACATCCTTCGCAACAATGGCATACCATAAAAACAAAACCCATTTTCCAGTTAATCAGGGATCAGATCCTGGGCTTAACTACATGTTATGAAGTCCTTTTGTCCCTTACATGACCTGGTGACCAGATGTGCTCTGGGAAATCATGCTCGGAACTGAATTCCCTGGTGCATGTGTAGCCTACTGTAGCAGCTAACTTACTTTGGTGAAGTAGTCCAGCAGGACAGACCGAGCGACAGGAGGGGAGTGCAGCAAGCCGGAGGGAAAGTCTAAGCAAAAGAATAGTAGGGGGAAGGGAAGGCCGTGGCTTTTCCCCCGTCTGGGCAGAGGCCTGCCCCACAGCAGCCTTCCACCACCCCCTCCCGTAGCTGGGGCGGTACAGTGAAGAAGCCTCGCAAGGCGGTGGTTGGAACGCCATCTGTCAAGCTGTTACGACTCCACCACAGTAGGAGTATTCTGAGCTGTCTTTTGGGCTGAACTTGGGGGATGAGAGTCTTTGAGCTCTCAAGTTCACCCAGGTGCCCCTTCTCTGATTCCTCCAGAGTCCAGCAGGCCTTCCGAAGAGAGGCTGCAGCTGGAAGTGCACCCCAAGGTGCTGCCATCTCAACCCCCTTCTCCCTCAGGCATCTCCTTTTCTATTGTTGAAACTGGCAGGTTCTGCAGGCTGCTCCAAGACGTCCAGCCTCGGTGCACCATCCCTGCTTGCACCACACTGAGTTGGAATTGTTTCAGGGTCATGTGCAAGGCACAGCTGTCCTATGCTTGTGTGAGAGCTGTGCACTTTATATCCAACATTTGGACCTGCCCTCGGGAGAAGCATGTTGGATTGTGAGGGCTTCATTATACCCAAATCCCTGTTAAATTAGCAGAGTGCACAAAGGCTGTTGTGCACAGAGAAGCCCATCCAAACCTCTGGGTGTGCCAGGAACAAAGCTGCCAGGAGCCTTTTGTCTTTTTAACTAATATACTTCATTTATTGTAGGAAATCCATTTCTGGATAGGATAAAGTATAGTTGCCTATCTATTCTAACTAACTAGGATGGAGGGAGATCCAGGAATATGCGCCCTTCCCTCATGGTGGCAAGATGGAGAAGAGTGCCAGTGTGTGTGAGGAGGTGAGGAAGAAGCAGGAAGGAAGGAAGTTTCCCTAAGAGTACCAATCTACACATCAAAGGGATAGGTCAGAGCAGTAGAGAAAGGATGCCCCAGTGTCTTGACCCCTCTAATCTCTCTGACTCACTAGTCTTGTCCCCCTCTGGAGTCTGAGGTTAAGAAACAGTGCAAAGTCCTTCACTTACAACACAGCACGGGTACCTCTTGCTGGCCATGCACAACCCACAAATGTTCTGGGTAGGGGTGGTGAAACTAACACTAGGCAGGATGAAAGAGGCTGCCAGGCTTTGCTTCATGCCAAGGTACTGGACAAGGAACATATGGTGGCAAAAATCTCTGCCACCATCAAGAAGAAGTTAGTGGTATGGGTAGGAAGATGTCTCCATGGGTTACATGGTGACTGATGGCAGCGCAAATATTAGGGCAGCATGTCATGCTGGAGCATCTGGTGGAGCAGAAGAGTGCCCTGGACAAAATGGCCTTGGAAGTCAACATGGTGTGTGGGGGGGAAGACCACTCAGCAAAGAGGAGTGACTGATCCTCTCCCAGACAGTGGAGTTTCTCAAGCCCTTTGAGGAGTTCATCAAGGCACTTTCATATGACAAAGGAAGCTGGTTTTCTTCATTCCCTTGATCCAAATGCTTCAGGGGAAGATAGCTGCCTTTCTGGACCCAAGACCGGCTGTGAGACATGGTTCCACTAGAGCATGGGGGTAATGCAGAGGCTGCAAGGGGCCATTAAGTGCTGCTTGGAACCTCTCACTAAGAAGGTCTACGTGTTGGTGACCACATGTGGCTGCATGTCAAGGTAAGCCTTGCCAAGAATGCTTGTCAGTTCATTTACTGGAGACACAAGCTCTCTTGGACGGTGAAACATTTGCAGGCCAAGAGGGGTATGCTGCCTCCAGGAGAGGGGGAAGAGGGGAAAAGCAGCTCTGCTGCTCCCCCACCACCTCCCCTGCTAAGCAGGGGGGGCCTGGCCTCTCCCAAAATGTCCATGTTGATGGGGGCCACTGGGGAGTTAATCAGCATCAGTGGGGCATCAGTGAGGCACACAAACCAGGCTTCAGCAGGCACAATGGTGAGAGACTATCTATCTGAACCCTGCAAGATGCGTGCCACCAATCCGCTGAGTCAGGAAAGAGATGGTCTGGGCCAGATCTCTCTTGTGTGGCTCAGAGGTTCCTCTCATGTCCTCTCACAAGCTTACAAAGTAAGAGTGTTCCCCCCTCCCCAGGCAGGCAACACTATCAGCTCACACCACTGATGCCTGCTTCCCTGGAGGGTTGAACAATTGGTCTCCTTAAAGGTCAACTTGCTGCTCTTCGGCCCTGGACTCAGAATGAGTGAAGTGCCCATACGTTTCGGCCTGCATCCTCTCAGTCTGTGCTGGGGAGTCAGGAAAACCACTCTTCCCCGAACTTAAAACTCAGAAGTAGAAAGACAGCAGGGACATTACGCAGTTTGATTTGGCTCTATATAAAATCCACATTCCTAATTGTGTTGGATCAAGGAGTCCAGTTCTTTGGCCCCTGGACGAGGTCCCCCAAGCTACCCTATTTGTCTCCATTGTTTCCTCCCAGTGTCTTGCCAGGTCTGTCTGGGAACCTTAGTACAGTCTTGCCAGGCTGGTTTGCCCTGGGCTCTATGGTTTGACACTGGTTGTGTTTGGCTTGCCACATTTGCCTGTGGTTCTGTTGGCATTCTCTTGTTTGACATTGGTTCTGTTGGGCTTGGTGGTTCTGTTTTCATTTCAAGGCTTTTACCCAGTGGTTCCTCTTGGCTGTTTGGCTATTGGTGTCTTTGCCCTGAAGAAAGCATGGATTCCCCCCACCCCCAGAGGAAACAATGGAGACAAGTAGGGTGGCTTGGGGGATCTCATCCAGGGACCAAAGAATTGGACCCCTTGATCCAATTTGCATGAAACTGTGTAGGTGGGTCGTTAGTGGGCAGGCAGGAATAACATCCTTGCATTTCTGGTGCCATTGGGTTGAAAAACAGGAACTCCAGTCCCCCCCACAAGAAAAAGACCCCCATAGGAAATAATGGACCCAAAAAACTCCAGAACCTCCCTCCTCAAAAAAAGAATCAAAATTTCAAAATGGTATTGGGGGGGGGGTATGAATAGTCCGGAATATAGTCGGACCCATTCCCAAAATTCTAAATATTCCAATTTTTTTTTCAGTAGCACATCACTACACAGCTGGCGTTATGCAAACTGAACTCCAGCCTGCAAACATCATGCGCGTCTGAACCTATCAGCATCTGTTGGTATCTAGTGACCGAACCTTCTAAATTACACTTGATTCGCATATGCTGTCTCTCAGAATATGCTCCTTTATCTCTGATCGTACCTTGCATAACCAACTCCCCCGCGCCTCTCCAGAACTCGCTGCGTGTAAATTATCTTGAATTTGACAAGCCTGCCCTGCTTTGGGTAGAGCAAACAAAGCAGATGAATTTGGGTAACACTGATGGGTTTTCATACGGATTTGGTTTTACAACGCATGGTGACAGCCACTAGACTAGATGGCTTTAAAAGGAGGCTACACCAAGTCATGAAGGACGTGTCTGTCAGCAGCAGTTAGCCATCACAGCTAAATGAAACCTCCATGCGGGATGCATGGAGGTGGGCTATTGCTTTCATACTCTGCTTGTGGGCTTCCCAGAGGCAGCTGGTTGGCAAAGATGCTCGACTACTTTAAAATGTTGAGTCCATGCGATGTCTTTGGGGGTTCAGTGTTACGAAAGAATGCGCATCAATTCCAAAAATATCTTCGGAATACGATAATAGCCAAACGCTAGAGAATGAGATTATTCTCCGTCAGTTCCTTCGGGACCAGCTACCAGCGGAGAACACATTTCCCAGAATTCAAAGTACATTGTGCTGTAGATCACAAATTTTTGTTTCCCCCTCAGCAAATTTCTACTCAACACCATCTTAGAAAAACGGTAAGGGAGAAAACAACTAAATAAAGGGAAAAGGCTAAGAAACGAAGCAATCATCAAAAGATCTCGTGCACTTAATGTTTTGGTCTACAATTACTGCTAATAAATACAGATTGTCCCATCTCTTAAATACTGTTACACATTCCTCACCACTCTGAGCAACAAGGGGTTCCTGGGGGCTGCGGTAGTGCTGAGCTGCTTCCTTTTTGTGAAGAGAGCAAGAGAGAGAGATTCTGTGTATCCTCAAGGTGCTTCAGCAAACTCACAACAGTGTCTGCCTGCTTTTCTCTGTCTCTACTACAATTTAAAATAAGTGCTTTCTTCACACGCAGACAAACACCCAGTCCCACCCTTCAGCTGATGAGAAGGGGGATCACCTCCTTCAAGTCCTGATGAGTGTTTTGGCTGAGCCAACGTGGTGTAGTGGTTAAGAGTGGTAGTTTGGAGCTGTGGACTCTAATCTGGAGAACCGGGTTTGATTCCCCACTCCTCCACATGAGCGGTGGACGCTAATCTGGTGAACCAGGTTGGTTTCCCCACTCCTACACATGAAGCCAGCTGGGTGACCTTGGGCTAGGCACAGTTCTCTTAAAGCTCTGTCAGCCCCACCGACCTCACAGGGTGTCTGTTGTGGGGAGGGGAAGGAAAGGTGATTGTAAGCTGGTTTGATTCTTCCTTAAGTGGTAGAGAAAGTCGGCATATAAAAACCAACTCTTCTTCTTAAGGCGCAGTGAGGAAATATCAACAATGGTTAAGAAACATTAAAGGTAAAAGGTAAAGGTCCCCTGGGCAAGCACAGGGTCATTCCTGACCCATGGAGTGACGTCACATCCCGATGTTTTCTAGGCAGTGCCTTCCCCAGTCATCTTCCCTTTACCCCCAGCAAGCTGGATACTTATTTTACTGACCTTGGAAGGATGGAAGGCTGAGTCAACCTTGAGCCGGCTACCTGAAACTGACTTCCGTTGGGATCGAACTCAGGTAGTGAGCAAAGCTTTGGACTGCAATATTGCAGTTTACCACTCTGCGCCACATTACCAGTCCTTTTTTGTTATGGACTCTTGTTCCCTCCAGGCAGCCACTTTAGGGCAAGCCCACAGGACAAACCCATTCGAAGCAACCAGAACTCAAACTCACAATACATTTGCAGTACACTATATAGGTAAGCCTGAACAGATGGTTTTTGGAGAGAAGGAAGAGCTCTAGATGTCTGTACCATACTACTGTTTCTGCCCACGTTATTGTTTCGGCCCATGTGGTCCCTAGCCATCACCACCACAAATGGGAGCCATCCTATGGCCAGTGTGGAAGATACAAGTCTGCACATCCAGGAGATCCCTGGTGACTCAAAGGTCTCCTTTGTCTCATCATTTCTGCTATACTCCCACTCTGATGCTAAAATGAAGATGCTTCCCACAGTGAACCCCCAATGGGCATGAACAGGAGGATAGAGTGGTTTCTTCGGTCACTGCAAATGTTACAACCACTGCCTCTGTTTCCACATGAGCAATAGGATGTAATCTATAAATAGTACAAGAGTCAGGGAAGGTACATAGTGCACAAAATATAGTATATTATGGGTCAGAAGGTACATACTGCACAAAATGTAGTACAAAGATACAGATAATCAGAAGGCTTGAATAAGGTATATCTGGCTTTTCTCATAAGAAAATAAGAAAAGCCCTGCTGGATCAGACCAAGGCCCATCAAGTCCAGCAGTCTGTTCACACAGTGGCCAACCAGGTGCCTCTAGGAAGCCCACAAACAAGACGAAGCTGTGTTTTGTTAGTAAAAGGTAACAGTAAAGATGCTCAAGTATCTCCCATGTCAACAAGTATATCATAGCTCCTTTAATAACTTTTTCTTTGTTTCCACACTCAGATCTCTCACCTTTGCATGACCTGTACCATTCTTTACAAACGTGCAGTCCGCTTGAGCAAAAAGCAGTACAGAAAAGAGCTTTAGACCTTTCCCACACATAGCACTCCTGACAACAAATCGAAAAGCAATTTTTAAATCTGCATGCAAGTTAAAGAAGGGAGATTCATAATAGTGGATGATGCATGCCCTTCAAAAACATACCAACCAGGGCAGAGCATAGGGAGAAGGAGGAGTCGGAATTTGCTGATGGAACTTGTGACATGGAGGTCCTGCTTGGAAATGGGTGATACAAAAAAGCTGTGAGTTGAGAAATTCCCCACTAACAATGCAGAGACACAAACACATCTAAGAAAAAAACTTCATGGGAAAAGTGCAGCCAAAGAAAACAGGGGAACATCGCAAAACATCCAAGCCTGCAGCAAAAGCAGCCAAGGCCTGTAAGGAAAACTGAGCAAAGGCCGAAGTTTTAAAGGATCGGACTCGCAGGAAATACCATGTACTGAAAAGGTCTTACTTGCAAGCAAATACCACTAGCAGAAGGGAGTGATCTACAGCCAGCTACTTTCCATGGCACACTGGAGGGCCTTCCTCACAAGCTGGTATGCTGGCCGGCTGCAACTTCCACTTACAAGGAAGAAATGCTGCCTGCCAGGTGAAGTGATGGGATAAAGCCCTTCCCTACTGTTTATTTATTTACAAGTTGATGGCTCCATTCTGTCACTTAACAGGGCAAGGCCTTTGCATGCGCCTATTGGCTTGTGGGTGGTTCCATATCGGTCGGTTGTGGCTCGGTTGCCATGAATTGTGTATGTTGGTTCCAGACCACTTTGACAACAACACGCAGTTCTTCTATTCTTGTCCAATGGCACTCCCAATTTTCCTAGGAACCAGCTGGCTATGACTGTAGAACAGTAATGCAATTTCTGTCACATCGGCCACTGAAAAGGTGCCTTGCTGTATCTTGGGAGAATGTTGCTGGAGGACACACTATCAAGCAAGTCCCCACATGTTCTGGTGTTCATAGCAATGCCCATAACCCTGTCTCCAACTGCCATTTAACGCCATCAAGACATTGGACCAGTTCTTCTCTTCCCTGCAACCTCCAGGTAGTTCAGTGGAAGCTGTCACAGCTGCAATTTTTTAAAAATTGCATGTTTAACTGAAACATCAAGAATTAGTACCCTTCCCTCTCTTCCTCTGCGACATTGTGGTGATTGGTGGGCAAGTCTTTGCCAAGCCCTCCCACAAGACATTCAAGATCAAGCCGTTTTCTTGCTAAGAAGCAGAAACAGAACCAGCCCATACCACAATGGATCCATATGAAAACTGGCAATAAGATCAGATACAACTCCAAAAGGAGGCACTGGAGAAGGACCAAGCTTGGTCTGTAAAGAGAAGTGACTCAAACCCTCGTGACCACATCTTGTCCTGCGTCGAGACCTCAGATGGCCCTTTGCTACCTATCTGCCACAGCCGTGTTTTCAAAGCTGACACAAGTTGTGCTTACTTTCTTTTAGAAACCTTTATTTTCACAAAGAGTTTTTTTTTTTAAAGAATTAAAACAGAATAATGCAGGGGGGAGAGAATTAGTACCCTTCCTCAGCATGTGCTTGCTGAGTGGAAAATTTACACTGGAGATGGAGAAATGGAGCTCCTAGCTAGAATCAGCTAAGCTTGGGGTGCTGCCTTTGGGGGAGGATTGTCCAAGCTGCTCCCGGAGAACCGGATACAAGGTTAGCAGTTTGCTGCTGAATAACAATGTGAGGATGAAATATGGTACCATGACATAATTGTGTAAAAAACCATCACATTTTTTAAAGTCACTGTGGCATATCTCTGCTGATACTATTAAAAAGTGGGTAGAAGCAGACTCACAGTCAGTATAGAAACACCCTGTGCGGACAGGAAAATCTGGGAGCTTCCAACGGTACCATTTCTGCTCCATTGCAATTCCACATGCAGATAAGGCCAGGGCAAAATTGACCGGCTTGCAGAGGGGCGCTTTCACACATGCCAAATAATGCACTTTCAATGTACTTTGCAGCTGCATTTCACTGTGTGAAACGGTAAAATCCACTAGCAAATGATCGGTGAGGTGCATTGAAAATGGATTGAAAGTACACTATTCAGTAAGTGTGAAAGCGCCCCACGTTGTGGAGCTGACCATGGTTAGACATGCCAGTTTACTATTTCATTTGGCAGGATGGAGCACATATCTGAAAGGAGCCTTACTTTGTAAACGATCGCCTCAGCTTGCCATTTCGAGAAGAAAACTTGGAAGCATTGTAGGGGGAGAGTGAGAGAGATTCCTCAAAATGTTTCTCCATACATGGTAAGGAACACTGTTAGGAAAAACAAGTACTTGTTTATCGAGAATCCTTTAATCCTTCGTCTTTTCGAAAGAAGAAAAGTGGTAATTATAGGAAAGAAATCTTGTGCTAGAGGGGAGACGAGCAAAAACCACACACAAAAGATGGCCTTCTATGCCCATAGTAACAATAGCTGATGAAAGACTCTGTGTGGAACCCACAATAAGTCAGAGGAATGATTTAGAAATAAATTGTCCCAGGTATCTGTTTATGGCAGATAACAGCCCTGAGAAAGATTCAGACATACCTCGGTTCTCTTGGTCCTTTTTAGAGGCTACCATGTGAATGAATGAATCGGTTAAAGATATTTCCTCTTCATCTAAGTTATTACCATTTTTAAAAAAATAAATAAATGGGAAGTTTAACCAACATATCTTCCTGTCAATAAGAGCTCATTTTTATTCTTAATTCCATCAACTGCTGCTGAAACTACCATTCATTTAAACCAGGGATCCCTGAACCTTTTTTAGCCTGCCAGCACCATTCAAATTCTGACAAAGGGTGGTGGATGCAACTGCAAGAAGACTGCCATGGGAGGCGAAGCCAACCACAAAATGTCAGGGACTGAGGATATCCGTCATTCTGATAGTAGGTCTTCAGGCACAAGCCCTATTTAACAAGATGCCTTTTAAAATTAACATGTTATTTAAAACATTTTCTTGCATACACACAAAATAAGTATAGTTATGAACTAGCTAAGAAACCCTCATCTGGCAGTATCTCTGTACATTCTGCAGACTAATGCACATGCAAAAGAAGAAGAAAAGATTTGCTGCATAAAGTACTTTATATAATGCCACTGTCTATGTTACACCATAAACATCAAAAACTCAAAAAGCTCCACTTGGCTCACTTTCTAAACACTCTTGGTGGGTGCCAGGAAACGTGCAGGCAGGCGCCATGGCCAGGATTCTCAACTGCCCAGTTGTGGCAGTGGGCAGCTATCCACTGACCAGCTGATGGTCAGTGGGCGGAAGCAGGAAGGAAAAAGCAACCTAGCGGTTTAACCCGGAAGTTGTGGCATCGTGCGGCACGCTCTAGCCATAACCTCTGAAAACGGTTGTGCATGAGTCGCTTCCCCCAGTCCCACCAAAAAAAACCCTCCCGCTAGAGGTAAGAGGTAGGGTTGCCAGGTCCCTCTTTACCACCAGAGGGAGGTTTTTGGTGGGATTTGGGAAGGGGAGGGACTTCAATGCAATAGAGTCTAATGGCCAAAGGGGACATTTTCTCCAGGTGAACTGATCTCTATCAGCTGGAAATCAGCTGTAATAGCAGGAGATCTCCAGTTAATACCAAGGTAAGCGGGGACCTGGCAACCTTAACCGTGGCACCCACAGTTACCGCAGTGGGGAACCTGGAGTTAAACAAAAGCCAGGCCACATAAATCATGGTTGGTTCAGACATAACACAAAACCCTAGTTTATTTTAACTGTAGTTAGTCTTTGAAGCCAAGATTCAGAGCTCATCACTCATCAGTGAATTCTAACTTGTCTTCAAGTTAGAATTGTCTGCAGTCGTCTTGTTTGTGGCTTCCTAGAGGCAGCTGGTTGGCCACTGTGTGAACAGACTGCTGGACTTGATGGGCCTTGATCTGATCCAGCAGGGCCTTTCTTATGTTCTTATGTCTTGGCAAGTCCTGATTTCAGCACTGCTGCTCTTCCTCCCTGCCTCTCTACCACAGGCACAGCCAGGACCCCCCAGTTTGCCCCATGCTGAAAAAGTCTTGCTGTATCGCCAACTTGTTTATTGTTGGCTGCCAGCAATGTGAGGGAGGGGAAGCTTCTGCAGGAATCAGCTGCTGAGCGCCCCCCCCCCCCCGCCCCTGTGTCTTCTCAGTGCCTAACAGAAGACGCTGCAAGGCTTTTGGTTAATCCTTCCCTCACCCCAAACTAGGAAAATAAAACTCCTGCTGCCAGCTTCAATGCAACCTGCACATGGAAACTCAACCAAACTCTACCCACAAGGGTTGTGATGATCAAGAGACACCGTGCGGTTTCTTCAGAATGCTGGACTAAGCCCAGCTGTAAGTCCCTGCAGTATTTGGGCCCTGGTGACAGCTGTATAAATTTGCCTACATAAATAGGCTCAGTCCTTCTTGGCCAATTGTGGGATCAACAGCTCTGGTACCGCTTGCTTGCTATTGCCTGCCTTGACTCCCACTCAGTTTGCTGGCTGCCTACCTCTCTTGCCTCCAGTCTGCCTGTGTTCAAAAAGCCCTGACCTACACAAAAAGAAACCTGGACAGCTTGAACTGAACATGAGCGCACTTCCATACCAGCTTCACTACTCTAAAAACACTGTACGTGTCTTCACCTTAGAATACCCTTTTTAACTTTTCCATATGAAACACTACACTGTGGGGTATTTTTCACAGTGGATTTTGCTTCGGTTTCGAATCGGAGCAAACAATAAACCGATTTAAATAGCTTTTTCATGGCAGCGCAGATTCTCCCCCCCCATCCCGAGGCATTTTCAATTTTTCACGGGAGAAACAGCGCACTTCTCTGCGCTGCTTACGTCTGCTGCCGCTCATGACTCACCGCTCCAAATCCGCCTAATCCCGCCCACTCTTCCCATGATCCTGTGTGTGTGTGCGTTTGGGGGGGGGGCATCCTGAGAGCAGCAAATCCAAGCCAAAACTCCCGTCACCCTTCTGAAGAGGGGCAGCCAGTCTGCTCTGGGTCTCCCTCCAGCCGGTGCGATCCTATGTATGTGTGTGTGTTGGGGGGGGGGTGTCCTGAGAGCAGCAAATCCAAGCCAAAACCCCCATCACCCTTCTGAAGAGGGGCAGCCAGTCTGCTCTGGGTCTCCCTCCAACCGGTGCGATCCTATGTGTGTGTGTGTGTGTTGGGGGGGGGGTGTCCTGAGAGCGGCAAATCCAAGCCAAAACCCCCATCACCCTTCTGAAGAGGGGCAGCCAGTCTGCTTTGGGTCTCCCTCCTGCTGGTGCAATGCTGTTAGAGTGGCAACTCCCCCAGCCAATCACCGTTCTTGGGGGAGGAGAAAGGAGACGTCCCGGGGGGCGAAGCAAACATTTTTTCATGGGCATCCAAGCAACAAAACGCTCTTCTACTGGAAAGTACGGCTCAGAAGTGGTTTGGATTGCCTCTCTTTTAACCCGGCTTATTTTGCTCAGTGGGGGAAAACACGGATCTGCAGTGAATAACCAAAATTTGCCTCCGACGCAAATCAACATCGAAACAGCAGCAAATCTCCGTGAAGAATACCCCTGTGAAATACGTAAGGGCTCCCATTATTGCAGAACTTCTTCCAGAACAAGGTGCCAGTAGCAAACCAAACCCATAAGAAATAGCTCCAAACTCTTTTCCACATATAGTTTGTGTGATCCTCTATGGGACATCAGAAGGCACTGAGAAAAGGAGCATTTGCAAACTCTATGAAATTCTAGGCTGTCTTCCTAAATATGGATCTGCAGCAGTGCAATTGGTAAATTCAGCATCAGGTGGAACTCTTAGATACTCCTTTTATATTTGTGTACAAAGGGGACGTTTAAGGCAATCTCCCCAGCTATAAAAAATATTCTGACGAGAATATTCTGACGAGAAGATGTACTTCCTAAAAATTATCCCTGCCAAGAGGAGCTATACTTTCTAAAAATTATCCCTGAAGAAAGGTCTTGTCCCACTAATTTTGGCTACTTATCCTAAAGTGTGATCTACACCTGTCTATGTCCTGGCAAGTCAAAGAAGATATGCATCTTGCTTGCTACATTCAAGAGAGTTAATCTCTGGTGTATTACATACAGGCTTATATCAAAAAAATACATTACATATGGAGACTCATGACACACACAAAAACCCTAACCAAACAAAACAACAAATTTTCAGCCTGGTTGATCTAGCATTGCCTGCTGAATGACAAATCACCTTGATTTGTTATTGAATATCACAGTGTGCTCCCTCCTAGCAAACAAGTTATAAAAACCACCAAGATGAGCATCTCTCAGCCAGCCACTCACGTCCACTTCTTAATGAGCTGTATTAAAAATAAGCAGCTAACCAGGCATGATTGAATAGGAAGCAAGCTACCACGGAAAGAGCTGTGTTAAATTGACTGCCTCCTGGCATCACCTTTCATCCAATAGTAATAGAATTCACACCGGAGATGACAGAAAGAGCTACTGGGCTCTTAATAGAGAAAATAATTCCACACTGTTCTGCCTATTTCAAGCAGCTTGCAGTAGAATTTGTCTGCTCCTGGCATGAAGAAATATACAAGTCAGTGGGGATCACAGCAAGGTTGCCATGCCTTGTGAAATGACTGGAATTCCAGTGATAGTCTGTACTTTAAAGTCCTTGCTCTCGGCATTAAATTAGAAAGACACAACAAGCCAAGAAGGAAAACGAGGCTGAGGTTTTCATGTAATGTCTATATAGCCTTCACAGGACTCAGGGGGAAAACATATCCTTTAAAAAGATCTGAAACAAGACTATAATTAGCAGTGATTCAAAGACTGGGAATGAACCATGGGATCACCCTCTCTCCAGATCCTCCCCTCTCCTACACACCCGCCATGGCTTGAAGCATCGTTAATCGTTACATTGATACTAAAGCTAACAGCAATTAACACTGAACAGTGTTTACCTGGACTTAAAGCTGGTTAGTAAACCCTGAACAGTGCTAACTATGGTTAAATTTGGTGCCAGCTCTTAAGACCAGAGGACAAGAGTAAAGAAACTATGGGGAAGGAGCATACAGTCCTCCTCCAGTCTTAACCATGGTTAAAAGATCAAGCACAGCACTGGACATATGTAAGTCAATATGTATTTATTTTTAAATAAACTGGAGAGGATGAAAGTAGCTAATTTCAGGATTTATAATGTTTTACAACTGCAGAGCTCTTGTATATCTCCACTAAATGATACACCTCTAGTAAAATATTCTGAAAATGCTAAAATAAAGAAGTTTGAAAAATCAACTGTTTCCAAATCTGGGGCAGTTACATTTTGAAGGGTCCATTTCTAGATAAAAATCTAGTAGGGTATATCTGTCAAAGATAGGACATTTTGGAGGACTTTGATTCATAGGGTCGCCATGAGTCGGAAGCGACTTGACAGCACTTAATGCATCACACACAGGGTATATCTTATTCTGAAATGTCATCAATCCAGTATAATCTGATTGTTGCATCAAGTGGGATTATTCTGGTTTTATTGCAGTCCAAAAATCAGAATCCAATCCACTGTGGCAGAAAAGGTAGGATAAATACATAGGCTATCAAGGGGAACAATGGTGGTTAATAAATTGGGAAACAGATAGTGAAGATCTCAAAAACTGCAGTGACAGCAAAATTAATCAGAGCTGTATTACTGGGAGAAAAGAGAAAAAAACTTTGCAGAGTTGTAGGCCATCATGTATCAATTAATGTTTATACTGTATTTCTATTTACAAGAGTAAATATTTTGCACTGTATTCCTCTTCATGTTTCATATGTTAAGATTATATTAAATCATATGAGTATGGGAGGAAATGTAAGATTAGAAAATAGACAGTGAAAATAAAGGCTGGCATCTTCCTGTGCCTGTCAAAATAGAAACTGTAGTATGTCAATATTAGCACTCAAACATTTTGTATGTGAGGAAATTACCTCGTAACACCATTATAACAGAGGTCAACATTCATTTACAGAGGTCCATGTCTGCTAGTATTTGGGAACCATTTTGAAAATTCACACTGAATTTACAGACTGATGTTCATAAGTGTCCTTCCTTATTTTAAAAGCTGTATAATTTGCCCTGACCTGAATGGCCCAGGCTAGCCTGATCTCGTCAGATCTCGGAAGCTAAGCAGGGTCAGCCCTGGTTGATATTTGGATGGGAGACCACCAAGGAAAACCAGGGTTGCTGTGCAGAGGCAGGCACTGGCAAACCACATCTGTTAGTCTCTTGCCATGAAAACCCCAAAAGGGGTCACCATAAGTCGGCTGCGACTTGAAGGCACTTTACACACACTCACACGTAATTTGTCAGTTGTAATATTTTATATTATTGTTACAAAACCAAAAAAAGAGATGGGATACACTCAAAAATATAGGCTCACATCTCCCTGAGCTTGTCAGAATATAAATTGGGCCACCCAATGGTTAACATTCAAACACTTTGCAAACTGCCTATCACACAGTTCAATGTTCTAGGTTTGTTATTATGAAGTGGACTTGATAACTGACTGTGACCCATGGGGTCAAGGAAGCTCAGAAGGACCTCCACTTAAGAAGATAAAAGCTGGGTTCGACTCCTGCTGCAAGTTAGAGTTCACAATACTTGGCAAAACAGATCACCATCTGAACTAAATATGTGGTAGTTCCTTGTGTATCCTTTTTAAAGTTTGGTAACTTAGCTAGGGTTCTCATGGGAGCCTATAGAAGTTAGGCTCTTTCAAGGTGATTTAAAAAATGTACATGGAGGTTTCCCCCCCCTTAACTATCCATTGTGAACAACATAAAACCTCGTTCCTAGAAAATAAGAGGGAAGGTAACCTTACATGAGATGGCTGAAGTCATGTTCGCTGGTTTAAAAGCAAAGAAAATGCATAGTCCAGAGCTGGATAAAAGGTGCTCACAGACGTCAAAAAGATGAAATACATTTTTAAAGAGCAAAGTTTATGAAATGGTGCAATATTCATGCAGACAAAAAGGAGGACACCTTTTTCAAAGAAAGGATGAGCACTCATGGAATAGATCATCTTCTAAAGAACTTTAAAGAAATAAACTAAAACTTTTCAAAGGCTCACAGAAGAGTGCAGTGGTGGGAGGAGCTGTACGGCTGCTGGAGGCATCAGGAGTAAGGTTGCCAAGTCCCTCTTCGCTACCGGTGGGAGATTTTTGGGGTGGAGCCTGAGGAGGGCGGGGTTTGGGGAGGGGAGGGACTTCAATGCTATAGAGTCTAATTGCCAAAGCGGCCATTTTCTCCAGGTGAACTGATCTCTATCGGCTGGAGATCAGTTGTAATAGCAGGAGATCTCCAGCTAGTACCTGGAGGCTGAAACAAAAATCACACCTCCATACCTAATAATGCTGTACAAAGTAAGTATAGGTTTAGGAATATGTCACTATTAACAAAATACACAGCAACGTAACTACCAATACAATAGCATGTAATGCACAATGTTTCCAATACTGTATTAAACTGGAATAACAAAATGTTACAGAACAACGTGGGAAACCTCAAAGCACCAAACCATGAATGGCAAAGTCCCACAGTAACTGGAAACAAGGAGATTAATCCAAGGTCTTAAACGCTGTTCTGTAACATTTTGTTATTCCAGTTTAATACAGTATTGGAAACATTGTGCATTACATGCTATTGTATTGGTGCTTATGTTGCTGTGTATTTTGTTAATAGTGACAGATTCTTAAACCTATACTGACTTTGTACAGTACCTGGAGGGTGGCAACCCTAATCAGGAGGTGCCTGTCAGTACAACTCTAAGGGTTAAGTCAATAGGCTTAGAAGGGTGTATCTCTGTTTAGGATGGCACTGTAAGATACTTGGGCTGCAGCCACACATTGTTGGATATTGGTACAGCAATAATTCACAATGAGATTGTCGTGTCCACACATGAAAATCCATCTTGCTTTAGAACAGCGGCGTGTGGATAATACAACCACTTTCCATACACATACACAATGGACATACTAGCTTGGGGAAAAATAACACGTCATTACCTTAAAAGTTTAAAAGCCTGAATGAATATGCAGCATCTTTAATCAATGTGTCCTCAAGGGAAGACACCAGAATCTCATGCTGAACTATGCAATTACCGCACTAAATAAATTGTCAAGGAAGACTTTTAGATACCAAACCTGAATTGCATCCTAACAAAGTGAATCTGCAAAGCAAAAATTGAGTGGTTATAGACAGCCTCTAAGATGCCTGGAGACCGCAGGCTTCAAGGGCAAAAAGGCTGCTTACTAATCTTTTTGTGTGTATTCCCAATATATATAAACACACTCATTAGAATATCATGAGGATTTTCCACCTGAAGCATCAAAATGTCACCAGAGAATGAGTGAAATAATACATTAATTAAGGTTATATATATTTATTTCTCAACGTGGCCAAATTTGTGGATACTTACATCCGGAGATTGGATCTATGATCAGACAAGATGATCTTTCTACAAACCTAAGGAAAGCCCCAGGTCTGCAGAAAATCTGAACTCTTAAAAAAATACATTGGGGCATTTAACCCCCCCCCCCAAAATAATAGATACAACACAGGTGCCCTCTGCAGTGGCCATTGTGGGGTTGCTAGGCAGCCACAACAGTATTGCCAGTTGAAGCCTTGATTTCTGAGCCAGCGTGGTATAGTGGTTAAAAGCCGCAGACTCTAATCTGGAGAGCTGGGTTTCATTCCCCATTCCTCCCACAAAGCCTGCTGGGTGACCTTGGGCTAGTCACAGTTCTCTCTGAACTCTCTCAGCCCCACCTACCTTGCAAGATGTCTGTTGTGGAGAGAGTAAGGGAGGGTGATTGTAAGCCGCTTTGAGACTCCTTAAAGGTAGAGAAAAGCAGGGTATAAAAACCAACTCTTCTCCTAAAAGGCGCGGGGGGGGGGGGGACAGGACTCTTTTCAGGGCTGCTTTGACATTCAAGGGAGAACTTGTTGGGTTGATACTTGCACACAACTTATGAGGGAGACATATACAGCCCGGCTGGTTGCTGGGTGGGAAGAAAAGCAGGAAACAGGGAAATCTGAGGATATGGGTGCTGACAAGAGGAGAAAAACAGTGTGGGGAAGAGAGTATTACAGAAAGTAGCCTGCTCCCTGCAAATCCTTGCAGGCTCCCCACTGAACAACTGGGCCCAGCCCGGCTGGCACTATGGCAACTTGGCCCAGTTGCCAAATTTGCTTGGATTTTTATGAGAAAAATCTGCAATTTGCAAGCAACAATTATCTCCAAAAAGCCCATTTAAAGGCTATGATTCCACTCTAGGAAATGCTGAAAATATTTCCATACAAAGCAGTCAGAATGGGAAAGAGCTGCTTGTGGACGCCACTTGGCATCAGATATGGCACAAGTCTGCAGGAAGGGATGGAGGCAAGAAGAATCCAAAAACAGGAGCTAAAATTGAGACTTTACCTAGAGTAACTTTTGTATGAATTAATTAAGAAAGGCACAGGGTACCGCTAGGAACAATGAAACGGACACTACGGTGTAACAATGTGAGACAAAGCTGTGGAAGATAAGCCCTTTTCAACTGTCACTTCCCTGGCACTGTGACTGCACGTGTGGAATAACTATGCTATACCCAAGCCTTGTGGTTTGTGTGATCGCCATTGCTTCTGAAAGGGGCAAAGTACAGATTATCTGGTATCTGCTATATGTGTACAGAGGCTGCAAAATCCATCCGTTCCCTCTTTCAGAAATAATGGCAGTTGCACATACTGGGAGGACCACATGTAGCTCTTTCATCCCTTGCGTGTGTGTGTTAAGTGCCGTCAAGTCACTTCCGACTCATGGCGATCCTATGAATGAAAGTCCTCCAAAATGTCCTATCTTTGACAGCCCTGCTCAGATTCTGCAAATTGAAGGCCATGGCTTCCTTTATTGAGTCCATCCATCTCTTGTTGGGTCTTCCACTTTTCCTGCTGCCCTCCACTTTTCCTAGCATGACTGTCTTTTCAAGTGACTCTTGTCGTCTCATGACGTGACCAAAATACGACAGCCTCAGTTTAGTCATTTTAGTTTCTAGGGTCAGTTCAGGCTTGATTTGATCTATAACCCACTGGTTTGTTTTTTTGGCCGTCCACGGAATCCGTAACACTCTCCTCCAACACCACATTTCAAAGGAATCTATTTTCTTCCTATCAGCTTTCTTCACTGTCCAGCTTTCACACCCATACATAGTAATAAGGAATACGATGGCATGAATTAATCTAGTCTTGGTGGCCAGTGACACATCCTTACACTTCAAAATCTTTTCTAGCTCCTTCATGGCTGTCCTTCCTAGTCTCAATCTCCTTCTGATTTCTTGGCTGCAGTCTCCCTTTTGGTTGATGGTGGAGCCAAGGAATAGAAAGTCTTGAACAATTTCAATTTCCTCATTGTCAGCCTTAAAGTTATGTAATTCTCCTGTAGTCATTACTTTTGTTTTCTTGATGTTCAGCTCTAGTCCTGCTTTGGCACTTCCTCTTTTAACTTTTAGCAGTAGTCGTTTCAAATCTTCACTATTTTCTGCCAATAATGTAGTGTCATCAGCATATCTCAAATTATTAATGTTCCTCCCTCCAATTTTCACTCCACCTTCATCTAAATCTAATCCAGCTTTCCTAATTATATGTTCTGCATATAGATTGAAGAGATAGGGAGATAAAATACATCCTTGTCTGACTTCTTTGCCAATTGGAAACCATTCCGTTTCTCCATATTCTGTTTTAACTGTGGCCTCTTGTCCAGAGTACAGGTTGCACATTAAAACGATCAGATGTAGTGGCACACACATTTCTTTTAAAACCAGCCATTGCTTTTCATGATCCACACAATCAAAAGCTTTGCTGTAATCTATGAAACACAAACTGATTTTCTTCTGAAATTCTCTCGTATGCTCCAGTAACCAGCATATATTTGCAATATGATCTCTAGTGCCTCTTCCTTTTCTGAAACCAGCTTGAACATCAGGCATTTCTCATTCCATATATGGTAACAGCCTTTGCTGTAATCACTTTACTTGCATGAGAAATTAATGCGATGGTCCGATAGTTGCTGCAATCTTTGATGTCTCCCTTCTTGGGAATTGGAATGTAAATGGATCATTTCTAGTCTGTGGGCCACTGTTTTGTTTTCCATATCTGTTGGCATATTGTTGTCAAGATTTTGATGGACTCCGTTTCTGTGGCTTGGAATAGCTCTATTGATATCCCATCTGCTCCTGGTTATTTGGTTCTCCCGATTGCTCTCAATGCAGCTTTCACTTCACTTTCTAAAACTGTAGGTTCTTCTTCAAAAGATTCTTCTTGGAAAGAATCTTTTATCCTTTCATCTCTTTTGTATAGTTCTTCAGTGTATTGTTCCCACCTTTTCTTTATTTTGTCCTGTTCAGTTAATGTATTTCCATGCTGATCTTTCAGCATGCCTAACCGTGCTTTAAATTTCCCTTGATTTCTTGGATCTTGTGGAACAGATCTCTTGTTCTTCCTTTTTTGTTGCTCTCTTCTATTTCTTTACCCTGGTTATTATAATAGGTCTCTTTGTCTCTACGTGCGAGTCGCTGGAACGTTGCACTTAGACTTTTGATTTTATTTCTATCACCTTCTACTTTTGCTTCTCGTCTATCTCTGGCAATTTTAAGAGTTTCCTCAGACATCCATCGAGGTTTTTCTTTTCTTTTGGCTACAGGAATAGTCTTTGCACATTCTTCCTTGATAATATCTCTAGTTTCCACCCATAGTTCTTCAGGTTTACATTCACTCGAACTTAGTAATGCAAATCTGTTCCTTACATGGTTTTTAAACTCTTCCGGAATATTGCTTCGATTTTATTTTGGTGCTATGAATGTTTTGGTATTTTCTTAAGCTTTATCTTGATTTTCGATATTACCAATTCATGATCTGTACCGCAGTCGGCTCCTGGTCTTGTTTTGGCCGAGAGAATAGAGCTTCTCCATCTTCTGCTTCCAATTATATAATCTATTTGATTTCTAAACTGGCCGTCTGGTGATGTCCATGTATACAATCGTCTATTTGGTTGCCTGAAACATGTGTTTGCAATGAACAGATTGTTGTCTTCACAGAATTCTACGAGGCGTTCTCCTGCTTCATTCCGTGCTCCTAGCCCAAATCTGCCAACAACATTTGATTCTGCTTTGTTTCCTACTTTTGCGTTCCAATCACCTATGATTATCAGCATATCTTGTTTAGGTGTGTGATCAATTTCTTCCTGAACACTGGCATAAAAACTTTCCATTTCTTCCTCATCAGAATCTGTAGTTGGGGCATAAACTTGAATGATGCTTATGTTGATAGGCTTTTGCTGAAGTCTGTCTGATATTATTCGGTCAGACTTTGCATTATAGCTCCTGACTGCCTTTGCTACATCTTGCCTCACTATTAAAGCAACTCCGTTTCTTCTTTGGTTCTTGTAGGTTATCCAGGCTGTGTAACCGTGGTCTTGGTATTTTCTTTCCTGACGTTTCTCCTGCAGCTGTGGCAGGCATCTTCAGAGGAGTAACATTGAAGGACAGTGTCCATTTCTTCTTTTTGTCATTCCCTGAATAAAACACTTTGTAATTTTCTGATTGAAAATGTCCTAATCCAGTCCACTTTAATTCACTTACTCCCAGGACTGAAATGTCCATACGTTCCATTTCTTGTTTAACAATTTCAAGCTTACTTTGATTCATGCTCCTCACATTCCATGTTCCTATTATATGTGTCGAACAGCTTCGGACTTTCCTTTTGCATCTATTCATGTCAACCACTGAACGTCCTTTCGGCTTTAGTCCAATCGCATCATTAAGAACAGCGCTACTCGTACTTGTCCTCTGCTCTACCCCAGTAGCAGATTGAGTGCCATCTGACCTGGGGGTCCCATCTTCCAGCACTATATCTTTTTTCATTTTGGATTGTCTCATCATAGGGTTTTCAAGGTAAAGGTTGGTCAGAAGTGGTTTACCAGTGCCTTCTTCTGCGCAGTACTAACCAGGGTTAGCCGTGGTGGCACTGCCGTTGTCTACGAAAGATCTTCCGCCAGTGTCACCTTCCACTACTGCTGCTTCCCAGTAGCTAACCTTCAGGGATTCCTCTGCCCCCATCCCCATTGGAACTGCCTGTTCTCTTCTGCGGATGTGGCTATTGATCCCTTAAGGGGGTGGATGCATCTTCGTCTGGTGTCTCAGCTGTGACCATTCTGTCTTGAGTGACTCTGCTAGGAGTTTAGTCTCCTGATAGAGTCTAGACCCCTTACGGTATTGCTCTCAGCTTCCCTGACACACACAAACCCCCTCACCACGTTAAGGTGTGCATCCAGAAAGTGGGTTCATCCCTTACGTGCAGTCAAATGTAACAACTGAAAAGGGCTATAGACATGAGACCACCAAACTAGGCACGGCTTTTTCCAAGTTGTCCCTGGGTTCCCCCCACAAAAAACCCTACTCTCATTCTCCTCAGTCAGATGTCAGCTGCTGGGAATTAATTTCCCATGCGCCACAGGGGCCTGATCAGGACAGGGACTGCCGCACTGGGGAACATGAAGCTTCAACCTTCCTCTGATGGCACTTCTCCCCCAGCCCCATGGTTCCAATCTGAATCAGGCCTCTGTCTCTTATTCCCTTGTTTCATTTTCTCTTTCAATGCATTTTTGAATCTAAATCTCAGGAATGGGTTGTTGGAATATGGACTTAATGGTCTTTCAACACCCCCACCAAGGTGGCATATTTAGGGTTGCCAAGGGAGGTTTTTGGGGCAGAGACTGAAGAGGGCAGGGTTTAGGGAAGGGAGGGACCTCAGTGCCATAGTCTAATTGCCAAAGCAGCCATTTTCTTCTGGTGATCTGATCCCTATTGGCTAGAGATCAGTTGTAATAGCAGGAGAGCTCCTGCCACCACCTGGCTGTGGGTAACCCGAGGCATACTTCAAATGCAAAATGCGGGTCTCCCTACACTGAGCCCATGATCCAGGGTCCTGATCTTATGCCTCAAAGTTTGTGCCTGACTAGCCTAGCCTATGGAGAATCTTTCACATGCACAGATATTCTTGTGCAATTGACAGGCCTCCTCAAGGAGCATATTCACTACTATATCCAGTTGCCAACCTCCAGGTGGTAGCTGGAGATCTTCTGCTATTACAATTGATCTCCAGGCAATAGAGATCCATTCACCTGGAGAAAATGGCTGCTTTGGAAAACGGACTCTATGGCATTATACCTCACTAAAGTCCCTCCCCTGTCCAAACCCCACCCCCAAACCTCCAGGTATTTCCCAACTCCAGCTGGCCACCCTACCACTATATCAACCCTGGGCTGTCCTAAATGAGGTGGACAGACTAATGTTACTCTAGGACAGGTAGTTATCACTATCTGACTAAATCCACATCACAAAGATGCAGAATAATTTGCTTCCACAGAGGCTGTAAAACCTCTCTTTAAAGTAGATTTAATATATAATGTGAAGTATGCTATGAATTGGAACTTATATGAGAACGTTTCAAAGTGTTTTAGTACTGGCAGTTTTTAATTTAAAAAGGTAAAGTGCAAGCACCAGGTCATTCCTGACCCATGGAGTGATGTCCCATCCCTACGTTTACTAGGCAGACTTTGTTTGGGGGGTGGTTTGCCAGTGCCTTCCCCAGTCATCTTCCCTTTACCCCCAGCAAGCTGGGTACTCATTTTACCGACCTCGGAAGGATGGAAGGCTGAGTCAACCTTGAGCAAGCTAGCCTGAACCCGACTTCCATCGGGATCGAACTCAGGTCGTGAGCAGAGCTTGGATTGCAGTACTGCAGCTTACCACTCTACGCCACGGGGCTCTTAGCTTTTAATTACTGGGGTTTATTTTTATTAGACCTGTATGTGCTGATTAATGCTGTTAACTGCCTTGAACACAGGGAAAGGGGGTACCAATACCTTAAATAAATAAAATTAACACCTTATTCCAAGACTTATGGAGGCCATCAAAGGCTCACAGAGATACAGAGCATGACACTGAGAGAAAGACACAACTGCTGTGTGCCCTCCAGATTTCAGCCTTCCATAACCGCTAGTTACCTGCCTTATTAGCTTTTTGATATACAAATCTAGAGTGGGCTTCATATTTACAAAGCTACTTTGATATGTGCCAACCGTGCATCAATCCATGTCAAAAATGTTTATATGGCCAATTATTAGTAACAGTAATGATTGATGTAGCGCATCAAACAGAGTTGCAAATCCCACTACGAAAAGATTATATGCACTATTATAGACACACCATTAGAGATACAAGGTAATAGACCACATTGCAAATTATGCCATGTCACCTTAATTATAGCTGGTGGTGCTGCTTCCTTTGGTGTTGCTCTCCTTCAGGCTCACCTGCCGTTTACCTTACTTGCCTTTAGGCGCCAGGCCAAAACATTTTTCTTTACGTAGTCTTCTACCTAAGATCCCTCCTTTTTGGCTGCTTTGTTGCAGATTTTAACTTTAAATCATTGTTTAGGACACAGCAGTACTGAGAGTTTGGTTATATATGTAAATCTGCAAACATCGGGGGGGTGGTTTCATTGGTCTGGCTAGCTTACAGTTTTCAGCCTTGAGAAGAACATATGAATCAATGGCTTTCTGCCTAGAATAAATCCTAGAACAGAGTTTGCAACAATTATTCTTTGGAATGCCTTCAGGTGTCAAACATCACACCTCTAGAGAAAATCGATTTGATGGTTTAATAAAGTCTTGTGAGCCTCACATAATTATGTCTATATGATAGCCAAATCCTAAAAACAAAAACCTGACCGTGCATTCCTGAGATTTGGCGTACGGGAATGGCGGGGAGAAGGCGCAGGTGAGCCACCTCCTAAGACCATTCCCCGTATGCCGGAAAAAAAAGCCGTTTGGGGGCTTTTTTTGTTAAACGGGGCCTTTCACCCCATAGAGAGCAGCAGGGCTGCTAAAAAGCAGGCGCAGGAACGCTGTTCCAGGCGCCAGCGTAATGGGGCGAACAGGAACTAGCGTTTTCTATATATTCTCGTGTTTTCTATTTAACTGTGATTCTTGTTTATTTAATCCGCTCAAGGATAACTAGAATGGTTTTAAATAAAGTTCTTAAAAGACAACTTTGAGTTGTCGGGGCCTGGGATACAAGATTTTTACCGAGACCTGCAATAAACGAACTTCTAACCTTTTTCTAGTCACAACACTTTACTGAATGATCATTGAAAAAACTGATCATTCTTCACACAGCCGCCTGGTTTAAGGTTCATGTGTTGCTTTAAAACAGCCAGAGAATTTTGGTTTCAGTGTGCCTGTTTTAAGTAAACCTCCATAAACAGGTGGGAGTAACTCTAACAGTTTTATGGTCTCCTCAGGGCCTGAGAACTGTTTTATCACTATCAATTTATACTGCTCTTTTTGTTTCATGCTGCCTTTATACCGTGGGGTGTTTTCGTGACCTTTTTATTGGCCTGGCATGTTTTTACTGACTTGCTTTAATTGGCCTGACTTGTTTTATTGTTGTGAGCCACTTTGAGCTGGTTCTGGAAAGGCAGCATACAAATTCCTAACTCGCGCCTCCAATTCCAGCACTGGGATTTCTAACATCGAAAGTTAAAAATAGCTACCCTGGGAAGGAAAAAATACCCACTATGGCTAATATTCCTTTGTTTTGAATTTAGTCAATATGTGGCTGTGTAGTAGATCATACCTAGAGTACGATGTATCTTCTTTCAGTACTGTTGGCCCACCAAGATAAACCCAGATTACAAATGAGGGGGTGACTCTGTGTTCAAATCCCAACTCTGCCATGAAGCTCACTGGATGACCTTGGGAGTCACTCCATCTCAGCCCAATGTACTCACAAGGTTGTTGTGAAGATAAAATAGGGATGGGAGAACCATGTACATTGAGCACCTTGGAGGACCAAAAGAGAGTATTCTTTTCCCTTTCAGACCAATACTTCAAAAACACAGAGAACACCAAGTACCAGGCAAGCTATAATACATGGCCAGGAGGCTGCATTTAACTTTGTGGAACATGTATTGTTAATATCTGGTGCAAAATGTTGTGCAGTGCTATTCTTCTGTCCCATAAATAACTCACAAAGTTACTTAGATAAATTATTAAGGACTGTAGTCTACTGTGTTTAGCTTGCTGAAAACTAGGGTCCTACTATATAATTTTTGCATCATTTAACATATCGTATTAAGACTTGTCCTTTGCTTCAGTTCTGTTTTTAGATTTCTGATTGGTTCTACAACCCTAATCCAATTGTATTGTTTATTAAATACCCAACCCTGTTTTGACTCAGTCTGTGTAATCCACCTTGAGTTCAGTGAGAAAAGGCAGGCTATAAATGACGTAAATAAATAAATAAAAAGTAATCAAAGCATCACAACTCCACCTATCTTTTCCAGATCACATTCTAGTGCAGACTCTCCACTTCCAGCCCACACTAACCTTATAAACTTTAATCCAATCTTTGTCTGTCTTTGCCCTGGCTTTCAAATGAGTCATGTACGATAAGACTATCCTTAAATTCATTCATGGCCTGTTTGGGTGGATTTCTGCCCAAACTAGCTGATGCTTAACTATCTATCTTGGGACACATTTGAGAAATTCCAAGCATCCATTACCTCCATAAAAACATGCTTTCCTAGTGACTTTGGACTATCTAGGCTTCAGAATTTGGGATCAAAAATGTGGCAGAATGACCATAATGACTTGCAGGCTCCACTAAATTTCAACTCTCTGAGGTATCTAAGCACCAACTGTCTGCCCTACTCTCTGTCTGGCAATGTGCCACTCTCCCTCAACTCTTGGAAGGGTTATTTCACGCTTCTCCTTCAGTACACTGCCACAGCTGGTCAATTTCAGAATAATCCACCAAGAAGGACAGCACTCTCAGCTTCCTGATTAAAGGCCCCATCTAGTGCCTGTGTCTCCTGCTACCCAGTGACTGTGTCTCTTGGTACCCCCACACACACACTTCCATGCAGTTAGCAATCTAGCAACCAACCGTCTCCATTCCCCTGGCACCAGTTTTTAAAGGAAGTTCAAATGGTGGAGGTCTAAGTGGTACAAAGGTAACTAAAAGTGGTACAGATACAACTACCAGCATTTAAAATAGTAAACAATTCATTAAAAGGAAACGTCAGCACACATACTCTGCACAGCAACAGACTGAGCAAGGGATACAAAAGAAAGGTGCAAACACACAACCGTCCATCCCTCAGCTCTATACATGCCCAAGCAAATCTTAGGCCGGCTTGTTAAACTTGAAAGTTACAGTAATCTAAAAGTTTCCCGTTACCTTGGAGTCTTTGTCTGGACAACCAGCCTTCTGTCTGCTTCATGCGACAATGGCGGTCATTAAGATGGAACCCAGGTATGAGAGAGCTCCTTCCTCCACATGGAATCAGCCAAAATAGACTCCTCTTCCTCCATGCCAAGGAATTTTAATCTCCTCTCTCTGTCCACTCTGTGGGTCAAAGAAGATCCTATCTAGTCTCCTGCATCCCAAGTCTCTGTCACCTTCTGGGTGTGAGATTGGAGCTGTGTGAGTTGGCCATTTTATTGTCTCCAGACAGAACCCATGTCTTGAAATTAAATGCATTTCTCCACAAAGCCAAACAGCAACCTTACATGAATTCTATGCTTTTCAAGCGATTACCTGATGCTGCACAAGTTGTTAACCTTGCTCTCTGGATATCACATTTATCAACCAAAGTTGGACTTCTACTTTCTTGCAGTTGTCCCACAGCTGCTACTCTGAAGTCTTTCGGACCTTGGCTGAATGATACTATAGAGCTTCTGAAATATTAGTTTTGTCCTTATTTTATCAGCTACAACTTTCACAGCTACAACTTGTTAATTTCATTTGACAAATGGAAAAACAAGGGGATGGAGTAATGAACTGCCTTCTTAAGGTGAACAGCCAGTAGCACAGCAGCATGTAGGAGTCGGTTATGTGCCCTCCCTTAGCCATTACACTATAGTCTTTGGGCTCAATTTGTTTCAGCATTTGAAATGTACAAATGCTGTATATTGCCCAGAGATAAGTCCATTCGGATTAAAACAAAAGTTATCTGCACTCTAGTAAAAACAAGAATATATGAACCGTTACGCACACATTCTAAAAATCATGCTGAGGTGGTTTTACTTGCTGTAGAGAAATTCTGGAAATCAGTCTCAGCACCTCTTCTGCTATAAAGAACTAGAGCACCCAAAAATTCAATGACCTGCCTTCTCATAACAAAGAAGCTGATCATAACAAAACAAATGCCAGGTACGGTAATTTGGAGCACACACATATAGCTGTTTGCTGAGAAGCCTGCGGCATCTTTTTGATTTTGGGATCAAGCACTGAGCAAACATCACAGGGCAGCTGTATTCACCTGTACATGGACGGGGAAAGATGTTTTAGCTCAACGGGCTCATTTTCTTGTTTAAATTAGAGGTACCCTTGGAAACGTAAGTGCTTTTTTCATCTAATAACAGCCTGCTAAGATAATGGATAATAATAGGGTGAGGTATGTGTCGCATCACTGTTTCTAATTTATATTCTAATACATATTCCTGACATTCAATCTACTCCACATTTAGCTCCTCTCACACCTCTGCCTCACAAGACTTCCATTAACTTCAAATGACTTTGAATTAGATCTCAGGTACTGCTGCTTTGAAAGTGTTTTTTTGGTTTACAAGCATTCACAGATGTTGGACAAAATTCCCACTGACCTGTACAAATAAGATACGTTAAGGGAGAGCATCCACATGTCTATTGGTTCCTAATTTGACATGCTTGCAGATTTTATTTTCTAGTCTGCCTGTTCTACATGCCCTTCGAATGTTTTGCGATTAAGTTAATGAAATCCTCAAATTTAATGGTTGGCTCTGGAAAAAGTGTTTTCCAAACATGCAACAGCAGACAATACAATATTTGTTTCGTCTGCCAAAGACAGCTGAACTCTCAATCATTTCTGCTTATTTGGAAATTCTCTTTCCCAGACCCTTGATTACTTCCACATATCGACCTGCTAGTTAGTACAATGAGTATCAGCAGCATTCCCATTGATCTGAACTTATGACTATCCAAACATTTTGCATGTGACCCACCTACCACCGGAACACATGCAAATTGGAAGCTTCATTCCTTGCTTAAAAACTCAGTGGGATTTACTTCTGAGTAAACCTGTTTAGGTGTGAACAGTTACTCTATGAACAGTATTTATACCATGCATATCCATAATGTTCCTTCAGGCTGAAGTTTGATATGCTATTAATTTCATTTCTAAGCCATTCAGTTCAGTTCCTCAGGATCACAGAGACCTGAAGCTTTTGGGATCACACTATAATGGCTGAACAGCTCAATATTAGAAACTTATGATTAGCCAGGACAGCCTAGCACTTCTCTTCTGCAACCAACTCACTTTGGGGCAGATTACCCCATGTCTCAGAAGAAAACTGTACCATAAAAACTATAATTTATACTGCAACGCACATGTTACTGTAAAGGAAGGAAAGAGGACGTTCATCAGAGGTGCTATTCAAATAGTAAACAAACCATCTGAGGGTTTTTTGGTGGCAATTTGATGCTAAGAGGACTTAAGGGTAAGATAAGAGTGATAACTGTGAAGGCACACAGAAGCACTATGCAACACAGGTGCTACTGAGTTCACAAACAAAGGTGGTTTCCCTGCCTATTTGAATAACACCTGTGGTTTACAGTAGTTCTTCTTTCTGTCTTTACTGCAATAGCTACCATCAAGTTGATTGTTTGTATGTCTAAGGCCAACACTGAGGGTGGCTTGGCTACCTCTTCTTTTGCAATATTGCCCTTTTCAAGTCTTTAGACCATACACTGGAGTGGCACTGGTGGAAATATTAGCAGAAACTTTAAAACAAAACTGGACAAGGATACCACGGTATCTATTTAGCTGAGCTGGCCTGAAAAACAGGGGGACATGGAGGAGCATCCTGTGGTTCATCAGGCACACAACCTCAGTCTATGCTGGCCCTCTGCCTACCTATCTGGATCAAGCTCTTGCAAAAAGGCATACAGAAAGATTTTGACAGTTGCGTCCTCCCTCCAGCACCTATACAGCAGCTTCCCACGATACCCTTTCTCCGCCGGGTACCTCTCAAAGTCTGAGGCAGGACAGCCACAGCAGCCCTCTTAACTAGCAAGGCCCCAGCACAGACTGAGACAGGGCTGCCAGGGCTCACAGTGCCAGGGCTTCTAGACCGGGGCTTCTAGTCAAGAAGATCCCTTAAGGCTGAATGGAAAGCTCCCGTGCAAAGCAATCTTGGCATGGACTTGGGTGTTCTGGCAGGAAGACTCGCTGCAAGAGAAGGCACCTGTATCTTTAAGCAGGGCCGGTGCTACCATCAGGTGAACTAAGCGGTCGCCTAGGGCGCACACCTCAGAGGGGCGCAGAACTGGCCCAAGGGGCACAGTTTTAAACAGATTAGTTTCTTGCAAAAAAAAAAAATGCAACTGAGAATTTATATTTTTTACTTTAAGTACCACAACAGTGCTATGGAATATGATTAATTATAACGTCTTATAAAAAGTTTTGTGCTTTTATTTTTTTCTACAAGACATCTGTTTTTGAAAGCTGGCTAGCAATGGGAGGGAGGGCGCACAAGTAGTTAGCCTTGCCTAGGGCGCAAAAATGACCGGCACCGCCCTGCCTTTAAGACACCTCTGCAGAAGAAGGAATTTTGGCAGGCGCAGCTTTTCTCTCCCTGACATGCTACCTTTCCTTTATCCCTTAGAAGCTCCTTGATCCATTGATCTTGAGCAGCGTAAATCTAATGTTTGAGGGATATAAGGACTGAAACAAATCTTGCCACTGACAACGTAGCCTTGGGATCCCTGTCATTTAATAAAAAAGGCACTACGTCAGAGACAGAGGCATTAGGCTTATATGTTAAAAGGGGAGAGATATAACGTGATCGAAGTTCCTCGTAAAAGCAGCATTCCAAGAGGGCATGGGCTAAAGAGCCAGAAGAGCAAGGACAGGTCCTGTCTGGGTATGGCATATTCAGAATCCTGCCCTGCACAATCCTAGAGGGGTTAGCATTCAGTCTAGCTAAACAAACAGAAGGCTCTAGAAAGACGAGGCGTCGTCAAATAATAATTACAAGGGTGGTGGCATTCCGAAAAACTGAGATGAACAAACGCAGCATGCACGGAAAGCAGTGCTGCTATAATCCAGCTCTTTGATGCACTTTTTAATCCCTGACCCGCTACACTGCAGAAGTACAGGGCGAAAACGCCTGGTCGCTTTAGCCACCTTTATTCCGTTTCAGCCAGGATTCAGCCAGGATCGAACGCCAAGCGACCGTGGGTTTTCGCCCACAGCCTTCTACACACATGGACACATGAAGCTGCCTTATACTGAACCAGACCCTCGGTCCATCCAAGTCAGTATTGTCGACTCAGACCGGCAGCAGCTCTCCAGGGTCCCAGGCAGAGGTCTTTCCCATCACCTCCTTGCCTGGTCCCTTTAACTGGAGATGCCGGGATTGAACCTGGGACCTCCTGCATGCCAAGCGGGTGCGCTGCCACTGAGCCACGGCCCCTACACCACTGTCTACCCAAGGTACTAACCCCCCCCCATTGGAGCTGGTCACCTCACCTGCTGGAAGAAGGCACAATGCCTTAAAATAGTGGCCCCCCTTCACCTGAGCAGGGGGTGCCCCTTGGCGAGGCCAGAAGGCTCGGGAAGCCCAGGAGGAGAACCCCGAAGGGCAAGGTCGGAGGGAAAGGAGGGCGAGGGCTCTTTACCTCCGAGTAGACATAGAGGGGCAACACCAGGACGGCCAAGAGCAGGTCGGCCACGGCCAGGCTGACGATGAAGTAGTTGGTGGTGGTCTTCAGGGCTTTCTCCGTGCACACGCTGAGGCACACCAGCAGGTTGCCCCCGACGATGAAGAGGATGAGGAAGACGCCCAGGACCAAGGCGGGGAAGTTGTGGGCCGGCGCCCCTCCCGGCGCGGGCGAGGGGTCGCCGGGGGTGCCGTTGGCCCCCATGCTTCATGGGCTCGCCGCCGCCCAGCCCAGGGGGTCACCGCGCCCTGGAGCCGGAGGCCGGGCCCAGGCTGCCCCACTCCATGCCGGGGCCAGGGCGGAGGAGGGAGGGGGCGGCGGCGGGGCGCGCGGCTTGCACTTGGCGCGCGCCGTCCGCTTTGCGCCCAGGCGCCGCGCGCCAAAGTTGCCCGGCCGCGCGGACTTTGGGTCTCTCCGCCAGGAGGAAGGGAGCCGGCGGCTTAAGGCGCGCGCCGGAGGAGGGGGGTGGTGGTGGGGTGGGGCGCGGCCGTGGCGCGTGGCGGGGCCGGAGCGCCAATCCGCGGCGAGGAGCCCAGTCCCGGCTGCTTTGGGGCTCCGGCGCGCTGGAGCGGGGACTGTAACGCCCAGAGAGAAGGGGTTGGTATAAAAGACTCTGGGCTCCTACGCGCGCACGTGGAAGCTTGGGGGAAGTTGGCATCCGGGAGCCATGAACCGACAAATCGTGCTCTCTGTGCTTGGTAATGCCCAGATATAAGGGATGGTATAAAAGACTCCGTACTCATATGCGCGCACGTGGAAGCTTTGGGGAGGTTGGCATCCGGGAGCCATGAACCAACAAATCATGCTCTCTGTGCTTGGTAATGCCCAGATATAAGGGCTGGTATAAAATACTATGTGCTCATATGCGCACACGCTTTAGGGAAGTTGGCATCCGGGAGCCATGAACCAACAAATCATGCTCTCTGTGCTTGGTAATGCCCAGATATAAGGGCTGGTATAAAATACTGTGTACTCATATGCGCGCACGCTTTGGGGAAGTTGGCACCCGGGAGCCATGAACCAACAAATCATGCTCTCTGTGCTTGGTGGTGCCCAGATATAAGGGCTGGTATAAAAGACTATGTACTCATATGCGTGCACGTGGACGCTTTGGGGAAATTGGCGTCCGGGAGCCATGAACCAACAAATCGTGCTCTCTGTGCTTGGTAATGCCCAGATGTAAGGGATGGTATAAAAAACTCCGTACTCATATGCGCGCACATGGAAGCTTTGGGGAAGTTGGCATCCGGGAGCCATGAACCAACAAATCATGCTCTCTGTGCTTGGTAATGCCCAGATATAAGGGCTGGGATAAAAGACTATGTACTCATATGCGCGCACTTGGAAGCTTTGGGGAAGTTGGCATCCGGGAGCCATGAACCAACAAATCATGCTCTCTGTGCTTGGTAATGCCCAGATATAAGGGCTGGGATAAAAGACTATGTACTCCTATGCGCGCACGCTTTGGGGAAGTTGGCATATGGAAGCCATGAACCAACAAATCGTGCTCTCTGTGCTTGGTAATGCCCAGATGTAAGGGATGGTATAAAAAACTCCGTACTCATATGCGCGCACATGGAAGCTTTGGGGAAGTTGGCATCCGGGAGCCATGAACCAACAAATCATGCTCTCTGTGCTTGGTAATGCCCAGATATAAGGGATGGTATAAAAGACTCCGTACTCATATGCGCGCACGTGGAAGCTTTGGGGAGGTTGGCATCCGGGAGCCATGAACCAACAAATCATGCTTTCTGTGCTTGGTAATGCCCAGATATAAGGGCTGGTATAAAAGACTATGTACTCGTATGCGTGCACATGGACGCTTTGGGGAAGTTGGCGTCCGGGAGCCATGAACCAACAAATCGTGCTCTCTGTGCTTGGTAATGCCCAGATATAAGGGCTGGTATAAAAGACTATGTACTCGTATGCGTGCACGTGGACGCTTTGGGGAAGTTGGCGTCCGGGAGCCATGAACCAACAAATCGTGCTCTCTGTGCTTGGTAATGCCCAGATATAAGGGCTGGTAAAAAAGACTATGTACTCATATGCGCGCACTTGGAAGCTTTGGGGAAGTTGGCATCCGGGAGCCATGAACCGACAAATCGTGCTCTCTGTGCTTGGTAATGCCCAGATATAAGGGCTGGTATAAAATACTGTGTACTCATATGCGCGCACGCTTTGGGGAAGTTGGCACCCGGGAGCCATGAACCAACAAATCATGCTCTCTGTGCTTGGTAATGCCCAGATATAAGGGCTGGTATAAAATACTATGTGCTCATATGCGCACACGCTTTAGGGAAGTTGGCATCCGGGAGCCATGAACCAACAAATCATGCTCTCTGTGCTTGGTAATGCCCAGATATAAGGGCTGGTATAAAATACTGTGTACTCATATGCGCGCACGCTTTGGGGAAGTTGGCACCCGGGAGCCATGAACCAACAAATCATGCTCTCTGTGCTTGGTAGTGCCCAGATATAAGGCCTGGTATAAAAGACTATGTACTCATATGCGTGCACGTGGACGCTTTGGGGAAATTGGCGTCCGGGAGCCATGAACCAACAAATCGTGCTCTCTGTGCTTGGTAATGCCCAGATATAAGGGATGGTATAAAAGACTATGTACTCCTATGCGCGCACGCTTTAGGAAAGTTGGCATATGGAAGCCATGAACCAACAAATCATGCTCTCTGTGCTTGGTAATGCCCAGATATAAGGGCTGGTATAAAAGTCTCCGTACTCATATGCGCGCACGTGGAAGCTTTGGGGAAGTTGGCATCCGGGAGCCATGAACCAACAAATCATGCTCTCTGTGCTTGGTAATGCCCAGATATAAGGGCTGGGATAAAAGACTATGTACTCATATGCGCGCACTTGGAAGCTTTGGGGAAGTTGGCATCCGGGAGCCATGAACCAACAAATCGTGCTCTCTGTGCTTGGTAATGCCCAGATATAAGGGCTGGTATAAAAGACTATGTACTCATATGCGCGCACGCTTTGGGGAAGTTGGCATCCGGGAGCCATGAACCAACAAATCGTGCTCTCTGTGCTTGGTAATGCCCAGATATAAGGGCTGGGATAAAAGACTATGTACTCATATGCGCGCACGTGGAAGCTTGGGGGAAGTTGGCATCCGGGAGCCATGAACCGACAAATCGTGCTCTCTGTGCTTGGTAATGCCCAGATATAAGGGATGGTATAAAATATTATGTAATCATATGCGCGCACGCTTTGGGGAAGTTGGCACCCAGGAGCCATGAACCAACAAATCGTGCTCTCTGTGCTTGGTAATGCCCAGATATAAGGGATGGTATAAAAGACTATGTACTCCTATGCGCGCACGCTTTAGGAAAGTTGGCATATGGAAGCCATGAACCAACAAATCATGCTCTCTGTGCTTGGTAATGCCCAGATATAAGGGCTGGTATAAAAGACTCCGTACTCATATGCGCGCACGTGGAAGCTTTGGGGAAGTTGGCATCCGGGAGCCATGAACCAACAAATCATGCTCTCTGTGCTTGGTAATGCCCAGATATAAGGGCTGGGATAAAAGACTATGTACTCATATGCGCGCACTTGGAAGCTTTGGGGAAGTTGGCATCCGGGAGCCATGAACCAACAAATCGTGCTCTCTGTGCTTGGTAATGCCCAGATATAAGGGCTGGTATAAAAGACTATGTACTCATATGTGCGCAGGTGGAAGCTTTGGGGAAGTTGGCATCCGGGAGCCATGAACCAACAAATCGTGCTCTCTGTGCTTGGTAATGCCCAGATGTAAGGGATCGTATAAAAGACTATGTACTCATCTGCGCGCACGCTTTGGGGAAGTTGGCATCCGGGAGCCATGAACCAACAAATCGTGCTCTCTGTGCTTGGTAATGCCCAGATATAAGGGCTGGGATAAAAGACTATGTACTCATATGCGCGCACTTGGAAGCTTTGGGGAAGTTGGCATCCGGGAGCCATGAACCAACAAATCATGCTCTCTGTGCTTGGTAATGCCCAGATATAAGGGCTGGGATAAAAGACTATGTACTCATATGCGCGCACGTGGAAGCTTTGGGGAAGTTGGCATCCGGGAGCCATGAACCAACAAATCGTGCTCTCTGTGCTTGGTAATGCCCAGATATAAGGGGTGGTATAAAATACTGTGTACTCATATGCGCACACATGGAAGCTTTGGGGAAGTTGGCATCCGGGAGCCATGAGCCAACAAATCATGCTCTCTGTGCCTGGTACAGCCTTTCACCAGTAGAGAGCTCTGAATTACCTTCATCTTTAGGTAATTCACAGTGGGTAGCCATGTTAGTCTGTCTGCAGTAGTAGAAAAGGGCAAGAGTCCAGTAGCACCTTAAAGACTAACAAAAATATTTTCTGGCAGGGTATGAGCTTTCGTGAGCCACAGCTCACTTCTTCAGATACCTGGTATCTGAAGACGTGAGCTGTGGCTCACGGAAGCTCATACCCTGCCAGAAAATATTTTTGTTAGTCTTTAAGGTGCTACTGGACTCTTGCCCTTTTCTACTACTTCATCTTTAGGTATGTGGTTTCTAGTTACTAAGTTCACAAGACCTAGACCTTGCTTAGAGACAGCCTTCGGCCAATATGTATGGCTATGCTAATTAGAGTGAAGTAGATCCCTAATGTGCATTGGTGCTTTTGTGTATCAATCTGCTTGTCAGCAGCCATGGGCCTGCCCCATGCGAATGCATAAATGATACTGACTTTCCTTTGTTTCTGGGGTGAGTAACTCTGCATCTTATTTGTGGGTTATTTCACCCCCAGGTCTGTGTTTGGCTAAATAAAGAACTGTTGCTCTTTTTAACCTCCTCCTAGTTGTCTTCATTAGACTCTATAAGACAACCAAGGCACTTCAGGACGGGGAGGGGGGAGATGTCTTCCCAGCAGGGCCGGGGCCAGTCGTGTTTTGCACCCTAGGCAAGGCTAGACTCCTTGGAAACGGGGTGTTGGAGGAGAGTGTTACGGATACCCTGGACGGCCAAAAACAAAACAAAAAACCAAATCAGTGGGTTACGGATCAAATCAAGCCTGAACTGACCCTAGAAGCGAAAATGACTATACGGAGGCTGTCCTACTTTGGTCACGTTATGAGAAGGCAAGAGTCACTGGAAAAGACAATCATGCTGGGAAAAGTGGAGGGCAGCGGGAAAAGAGGAAGACCCAACAAGAGATGGATTGACTCCATAAAGGAAGCCACAAGATCTGAGCAAGGCTGTTGAAGATAGGACATTTTGGAGGGCTTTGATTCATAGGGTCACCATGAGTCGGAAGCGACTTGACAGCACATAACACACACACACACACACACACACACACACAGGCAAGGCTAGCCACTTGTCCCCCCCCCATTGCAAACCACTTTTCAAACACAGATGTCTTGCAGAAAAATAAAAGCACGAAACTTTTTATAAGACATTATAATTAATTATGTTCCACAGCACTGTTGTGGTACTTATCTTAAAATGTAAAAAGTATAAATCGTCAGTTGAATTTTTTTTTCAAGAAACAAATCTGTTTAAAACAGATCTCTACCCTCAGACCAATTCTGCACCCCTCTGAGGTCTGCGCCCGAGACAGCCGCCTGGTTCGCCTAATGGTCCCACCGGCCCTGCTCCCCAGACGACCCGCGAACTCCGAGTGGGTCTCTCTACTCTCCCGCCCTGCGCCCTGAACGGGGGCTACCTCTCACCACGTGTCGGGCTTGCGGAGAGGGGGGGATGTTTTGGAGGGAGGGTTGCCAGGTCCCTCCTTGGGGGCGGAGCCCGAGGAGGGTGGGGTTTGGGGAGGGGAGGGACTTCAATGCCATAGAGCCCAATGGCCAAAGCGGCCGTTTTCTCCAGGTGAACTGATCTCTTACCGGCTGGAGATCAGTTGTAATAGCGGGAGATCTCCAGCTAGTACCTGGGGGTTGGCAACCCCACCTTGAAGTCTGAGTGCTACAGTCCATTCTCTTGCCTCATTTGCCTGCATGTATAAATATTAGACCTCAGATGCCATGCTTCAGGATTAGTTGTGATACTTGGGTTTGGACAACAATCAATTAGGGTTGCCAGGTCCCTCTTCGCCACCGGCGGGAGGTTTTGGGGGCGGAGTCTGAGGAGGGAGGGGTTTGGGGAAGGGAGGGACTTCAATGCCATAGAACCCAAATGCCGTCTTCTCCAGGGCCATTTATGCATGGGAAGTTTTGCCTTGGGTTTGCCGCTCTCTAGATGCGCATTTCCCCCATCCAGATCCTCAAAACTCAACAATAAGTCCCCATGCACAGTTTTGGGAATTAGGGTGGGGGAAATGTGCATCTGTGTGTGTGTGTAAAGTGCCTTCAAGTCGCAGCCGACTTATGGCGACCCCTTTTGGGGTTTTCATGGCAGGAGACTAACAGGTGGTTTGCCAGGGCCTTCATTTGGACAGCAACCCTGGACTTCCTTGGTGGTCTCCCATCCAAATACTAACCAGGGCCGACCCTGCTTAGCTTCTGAGATCTGACGAGATCAGGCTAGCCTGGGCCATCCAGGTCAGGGCAGAGCGGCAAATCCAAGGCAAAACCTCCCATGCGTAAATGCCCCAGGTGAACTGATCTCTATCGGCAAGAGATCAGTTTTAATAGCAGGAGATCTCCAGCTAGCACCTGGAGGTTGGCAACCCTATTTGGAGAGAGGGGTGAGATGATAAATGAGGGGGTGCAGACTCGGCAAAGATGCTGAGTGATTAACATCACCTGATGTTGGTAATTAAACTATATTGGTACTATTTTAAAATAATATATCTAAATATAGGACATGTTATGGGGCTGAAGAATGTGAAACGGCCGTCCCCCATTTCTTGGATTTATACCTGCAATTGGATATCCTCAAGGAACTGGTTATCATTGAAATCCAGAAGAGGATTCCTGATTTACACCTAAATATTACTTCATACTTACCTTGTATCTTTGTATATATTTAGCAACTTAGTAGTTAAGGTTCTATGTTGTACACTTGTTTTTGTCTTTTCTATCATTGTCACCTATGATATATTTGCTACCTTGTATCCCGTCTATGTGCTTCTTTGTACCATTTCCCCCGTGCTAATTTCCAAACCTCCTGGTATAGGCACGGGGGTGCCCATGTTTTTGATTTGCTAGCCCTTGGAGGTTAGCAGACAAGAGTTAGCGTGCTGTACAGTAGTTAGCAAATATGAAACACAGCAACAATTGCAAGACTTAAATAAACGTAATAGTGTTATTCAATTTTCATATACACTATTAGCAACACAAAACATATCTAATTCACTTTTCACATCGAACTATCTTAAGCAGAAAGTAACATAAATTCAGAGTCCATCAAGTTTTGAACCTGTGACTTGATGGACTCTGAATTTATGTTACTTTCTGCTTAAGATAATTCACAGTGGGCAGCCGTGTTAGTCTGTTTGCAGTAGTCAAAAAGGGCAAGAGTCCAGTAGCACCTTCAAGACTAACAAAAACATTTTCTGGTAGGGTATGAGCTTTTGTGAGCCACAGCTCAGGTATCTGAAGAAGTGAGCTGTGGCTCACGAAAGCTCATACCCTACCAGAAAATAGTCTTGAAGGTGCTACTGGACTCTTGCCCTTTTTGACTTCTGCTTAAGATAGTTCGATGTGAAAAGTGAATTAGATATGTTTTGTGTCGCTAATAGTGTATATGAAAGTGGAATAACACTGTTACGTTTATTATATTATTTATTATATTTATTATATTATATTATTAATAACACTATTACGTCTTGCAATTGTTGCTGTGTTTCGTATTTGCTAGTCCCTGGAGGTTGGCAACCCTATTTGGAGGGAGGGGCGAGACGATAAATGAGGGGGGGGGTGCAGACTCGGCAAAGACGCTTCCCCTCCCACCCCAGCGAGTTCCTTCGAATGAGCCGACTGGAGCGTGGGAGAGGACAGCCCGGCCTGCCTTTGCAACCGCAGGGCTCGGCGAGGGTAGGGCGGGGCTTTCCTAAATTTTCCTAAATCCTCGGATGCTTCACTTATGCACGGGAGGTTGTGCCTGGGGTTTGGTGCTGTCCAGACGCACGTTTTCCCCCCATCCCGATTCTCAAAACTGTGCACGGGGTCTTATTGTTGAGTGCTGAGAACTCAGACTGGGGGAAACGTGCATCTGCAGAGCGGCAAAGCCCAGGCAGGACCTCCCGGGCGTCAATGGCCACGCCCAGCAGAACGCCGGGGAAACCCCCATGTGTTTGAACTTTTGGGGTGGGGGCGGCTGTGTGGCGTCACGAGTGACGTCACCGGCTTCTGCAGAGTGCGTTGCGTGCCGCGGTCGCTTTGCAGGGAAGGCGTGCCAAATCAGCTGGAGAAGCATTATGCTCCCGGCCGCAGATCAAGCGGGAAGAAGATGTGTGGATTCATTCTACATCACAAATGCAAACTGATAAATCAGAAAAGGCTCCCGGGTGATTCCCCCCACCCCCTGCGACAGGACATCTGCCCCTATCATGCCTAGGGGTAGAAAAGGGCAAGAGTCCAGTAGCACCTTAAAGGCTAATAAGAATATTTCCTGGTAGGGTATGAGCTTTTGTGAGCCACAGCTCACTTCTTCAGATACCCTACCAGAAAATATTCTTGATAGTCTTTAAGGTGCTACTGGACTCTTGCCCTTTTCTACTACTGGAGACAGACTAACGCGGCTACCCGCTGTGAATTATGCCTAGGGGTGTAACGTTTACAATACAACCCCACTCCTAGCCATGTTTACTCAGAAGTAAAGACCCGCTATGTTCAATAGAGCCAGGCATGTTTGCCCAGGATGGCACCTGTCCTTCAGCGTTACTCCTCTGAAGATGCCTGCCACAGCTGCTGGCGAAACGTCAGGAAAGAAAATACCAAGACCACGGTCACACAACCCGGATAACCTACAAGAACCAATGAACTCTGACCGTGAAAGCCTTCGACAATATTATGGCACCCTCAGTTGATAATTGATTCAAAAGTGGCTAAATCCACAGTCTCTCTGTTCCCCCTTTCCCATACTATATGGTGATGCTAATACCATTGTAAAGATTCTGTGGGGCCCTTGAAATGTTATTATCTCTGTTTTCCAAGAAAGGATACAGTTAGCACCCCACCCCACCCCACCAGTTTCTTCCTTACTGCAGGCATAGAGAGCTGATTAAAAATAATGGTGCAATCCTAAAAAAAAAGTTACTCCAGTCTAAGCCCGTTCATTTCAATGGGCTTGGACTGGAGTAACTCTCCTTAGGATTGTGCTGTAAATCATGTTTCATCTCCATTTTTTTTAAAGAGGGCGGAAAATGTCCTCTGTAAACAGCTCCCTTTTAAAAAATCAATTTAGTCAGCTGTGCCATGGCATTACTACATCAGATCAATTTAATAATTGCTGGAAGGCAGCCCATTCAGTGGTAAATGGGGCCACAATTTGAAGCACGCAGTGACTATGAGTAGAATACATTGTAATTTCTCTCCGGATTCCCCATTCCACTAGTTTTCTGTCCACTTATATTTATTTCCCTCAGAATTTCCATATAGAACTATTAAGGGTGTAATATAATAAAGAACCAGGGAGGGTATTTTTTTAATGAATCTATGATTATATCCCCCCTTTTATTATCTATGCACTTTAGAAAGAAGCAATTGGTTTAAACCATGTGTGTGCCTTTCAGTCATCATGTTTTGAGCGCTAAGCATCAGGACATGTCACTGTTCTGTTTGCTGCTAAGTTATCATAGGAGACAATGTTTGTATGAACGCACCCAATGTCAATAGAACATAACCTTGAAGGATTTCCCCCAAAAAAACATTATTTGCAAAACATATTTAATGAAGTAGGCATGAAGTTATTAACTTTACCAAACTAAAGTTAGGAACACTATAGGCTTTTAAGGCAAGCAAGTCTTGCCAAAATTCAGTGCCCGATCCTAGCTTCAGTACCACGAACATAAGATTTCCATTGCTACTGAGTAACCAGCAGTTTCATTCTATATGATATCATACAGACGTAGTGGGACCCAGCCAAAGTTACACATGCCTTTGTAACATCTAGATTGGACTACTGTAGTTTGTTGTGTGTAGGGCTGCCTTTGAAGATGGCCCAGAAATTTCAGCTGGTTCCGAATTTGGCAACCCAGGCTCATTGAAATGAATATACAACGCACATCCTATATCAATTATATTGGTCCCCAATTTGTTTCTGCTCAGTATGAAGTTCTGTTTTTGACTTTGAGGCCCAAAGTAGTTGAAGGACTGCCTCCGCCATCTGTAACTGTACAATTATTAAATTATGTACAAATTGTTGACCACTTTTAGGAAAGATTAAATGAAGATATCAGTTTCAGTCATGTGTGTCTTTCCAGTAAAAAAGATTAGGGTTGTTCCTTTAATAGATTTATTGACTTTTTCATGGGCTAGAGTCCACTTCATTAGATATATAAAGGGAAACTTAGCAGGATATAAAAATATGTACAGAGAGAGAGATTATAGTGGATTGCAAAGCTATGGAAGAAGTATGCTTTGTGACATTTCCATTCTTGGCTCTAAAGTATACAGGATAGGCACAATGAAACCTAAATTCTATGCTGGAAAAACCTGAACTCTTCAGCCTAGGTATGATATGAATAGGGTATTATGTTCATATATATATAGGGAACCTGCAAGGCAGGGGGCATCTCATTTTTCCCTCCCCCACTATTTCTTTCTGGCCTTCCCTGAAAGCCCCATAACCTCTTACCTTTTCCTGTCTCCTTCTATCCTTCACATCCACCAGCCAACCTTTTACCTTCTCCCTGTCTTCAGCTTTCCCTTCTCCTGGCAGCCCCTACTTGGGAAACTGATGGCCTAGGTTGCACAGTGGGTGAGAGGCCACTGGTTCACTGGGAGGTGTCCCGGTGCTCTTAATGGCCAGTTTGCCCTGCCTGTGAGATAAATTAGGCTGAGAATGTGTAACTGGCCCAAGGGTACCCCATGGGTTTCCACAGCAGAATGACGATTCCAGATCCTAGTTAGGAACTCTAACCACTACACCACACTGGATTTCGTGGAGTGGCTGTTTTTGAACAGTAGCAAACGGCTGAGCCTGGGTAAGTCATGCAAGTCTTGTGGTATCATTGGTGGTTGCTGCCGAACCTAGTCCCTATGAGTCCTCCTTCAAAGGCCAAAAGAGCCCTGGGAAGGGCCCTGTCCCCTCCCCCTGCCATTTACTAACAGAAACCAAGACTGGTACTGCCTGGCAATACTATTTGGTTGCCTAGCAACAGTCACTGAGGGCATCTGTTTCTTAAATCTACAGGTGTTCTTTCAGCAACTTCCACCCCACCATCAACTTTCTAGACTGTACAAATACATAATGGAAGTATTAAAACCACCTTATACTGGAAACCTACTGATTGCCATACATATATCTACATGCTTCCAGTCACAATCCTAAACATACCAAACAATCCATTGTCTACAGCCAAGCTCTACACTACAGTCGCATCCGTTCTGATCATTCAGTTGGAGATTCTCACCTGCACATCTACAACATACTCTTGGAATTACAATACCCACCTGATGTAGTAAGGAAAGAGATCAATAAAGCCAGAATGATACCAAGGGATAACCTGCTACGAGATAGGCCCAAATGAAACAGCAATAGAATACAATTCTGGTTACATATAACCAGCGTGGGGTAATGGTTAAGAGTAGTGGTTTGGAGCAGTGGAGTCTGATCTGGAGAACTGGGTCTGATTCCCCACTCCTCCACATGAAGCCAGCTGGGTGACCTTGGGCTAGTCACGCTCTCTCAGCCCCACCTACCTCACAGGGTGTCTGTTGCGGGGTGGGGAAGGTGATTGTAAGCCGGTTTGAGTCTCCCTTAAGTGGTAGAGAAAGTCGGCATATAAAAACCAACTTCTTCTTCTCCTTCTCCTCCTCTTCCTCCTCTCAGCTCAAGCCAATTCAACACATCGTTATCGACCCACAACCTATGCTGGACAATGATCCTCCTCTCACATAGGCATTGGGAGGCAAACTTTTTCTTACCCACAGACAGCCTCCTTACCTTAAACAACTTCTCACTCACAATAATGCACTTCTTAATATGGACATGGACTCTGGGACCAGGGCCAGCAACAAACCAAGACCACAGCTCTGTCCCCATATCCACTCTGACAACACAGTAACCAGACCTAACAACACCTGCCATTCCATCTCAGGTTCATTCACTTGTTCATCTTCTGAAGTTACATATGCCGCCAAACGTCAGCAATGCTCTTCCCCTCTCTACATTGGACAAACATGTCAGTCCCTAAGTAAAAGAACAAACAGACATAAATCTGACATTAAGAACCACAACACTCAAAAACCAGTGGGAGAACATTTTAATCTTCCAGGTCATTCCATTGCTGACCTAAGAGTGGCAGTCCTCCTCAAAGAAATTTCAAAGGAAAATTGCAGTGCAAGATTGCTGAAAATTCAGAAGTTCAGATCCATGTCCCTGAGGCCTGATAGGGACATAGGAGTCTTACCGATGCTAATTTTCTGCCCCCAAGCATTCCCCCTCTGCTCTAAGCAAGCTCATTACAATATACATTATACCTTTGCATCTTTTACAACATTCTTTACAACATTCCTCCCACCTTCCGTCTAGGATTAAAGGACTCAGAGATCTCCATTTCTACTGGTGTCTAACAAAGGCAGCTTTGACTCTCTAAAGCTTTTACCCTGAAACTCTTGTTGGTCTATACAGATCTCCTTCCACAGCTATTCTGAAGCAATAGAAGAAGAAAAGCGCCCTGCACAAGTAGAATAGGCTGTTGTCCCCTATCCCAAGTCCTCTGTCTTCTCATAGCAGTGAAGAATGGTCTTCCATCAGCTAGTTTTCCTGGACGCTAAATCATGCATGACTACAGTTCTCCCAAAAAAATCTACACTGGAAACAACTTCCATTGCTTGTCTGCTGAACACACATTTATGCAGTAAAACTGATGCACGTGTAAAGCTAATAGGCGTGAGCTAATTCTTTTAAAACTCCTGTTGGGAGCTGCCTTTTGTCAACGTAAAAGCATTGCCTTCTCTAGACACAGCCTGACCATTGGTCTTTTGAGTCAGGACAAGGCACACAAGTAAAATAAAATACATACTAAAATGTCTAGTTGAACAGAAATCTGTGTGCCCCATAACGAAACCATGACATTCAGGTAAATAACACACAAGAAGCTCTTAGGTGAAATTCAGCTGTCAGAGAGGCAAAATTATGTCCTACATTAAAAATTTTTACACGTATGGGGTTAATTTGTTGAAGAATGAGGGGAAACAATGGGAGTATTTTCTGGAACTGAAAGGAAAAGTTCCACTTGCTGATTGTGTTACATTCGTACTATGCATTTAACAAAAAGATTGTTCTGTTTTCTCCCAAATTCAATATCAATTGTTCAGCGTGTTATTGGTTGATACAAAGTGCAAGTCTTGCTGTCTCAACGGGCAATCATCAAATACAGAGGACTCAACCAAGAACAGACGTAGGCCTTTGATGCATGGCTGTTTCCCTTGCTGTCCCCCCCCCTCAGAGGTCGCCTCACCCTCCCACTGAGTTTTGCCGACGTTTTCAGGGACCTGTTTTATCTCGAATTTGAAAACGCATGGAAAACACAGGGGGAGAGGAAGGCGGCCTCTGAGGTAGGAAACAGCATGCATAATCAAAAGTGGGGAAGTGAAGGGGAAGTGAGGGAAACAGCCATGCATGAAAGGTCATAAATATGCTAATTTCCTTTTAAATTGATGGCTTAAATATAGTTAACTCTGTGGCCGCTGCAATCTTGGTTTTTATCCATCACGCCTAGGAATATGAGAGATAGTCATTACCTAGGTGACCCATAAATCCGTTCAACCTTCCAATTTCTAAATAAATGTTAGGATAAACTCAGTTCTTAAGGCCATATTAGATGTGATGGGTGGAGATCCATGAACTGAGCCCCCATGTTTGTTTTAGCCTTAAAAGCAGCCATAGGGCCCCCACTAGATTGGAGCCATGGCACTCAGGGAGGCTGCCCCCCCATATACACCATTTTCCTGATGCAAATTGATCCCTTGCTCTTTGCCTCACAGAAGAAAACATACCCACTTGCATGCGTCCCCTTTAGGGGAAAATAACTGGGGTGGCACTGGATTTGCATTGGGAAATGAGGTGAGCAGAGTAAAGGATTAAGCTTTTCTAATACTTTGTCAGTTATGTGAAGAATACACACTACAGCTCCTTTAAGCCTTAAAAAAAAAAACCATGGGAGATCCCCACACAGTAGTAGTAGAAGAAGAGTTGGTTTTTATATGCCGACTTTCTCTACCACTTAAGGGAGACTCAAACCAGCTTACAATCACCTTCCCTTCCCCTCCCCACAACAGACACCCTGTGAGGTAGGTGGGGCTGAAAGAGCTCTAACAGAGCTGTAACCTGCCCAAGGTCACCCAGCTGGCTTCATGTGGAGGAGTGGGGAAACCAACCTGGTTCACCAGATTAGCCTCCGCCGCTCATGTGGAGGAGCGGGGAATCAAACCTGGTTCCCCAGATCAGAGTCCACTGCTCCGAACCGCCGCTCTTAACCACTATACCATGCTGGCTTTCTTGCCACCGTATCAAGTTTGGCCCTGCCATCATAAATCCCTCAGGAGCCCATCTGAGTCTGTTTGTGAAAGACAGGAGCACTGAAGGCTGGTTTATATGGAACCAATAAAGCATAGGGAATACACCTGGGGTTTTTCCACACCCTCAGTCCTAATGTTCTTGGCTGTCGACACACAAGCATTGGAATCGGTTTGGGCACAGTTCTTTTGCACTTCTGCCCTCCCTCTGAATTTGCACAGTTGTGGAGACTATTTTCTTCCACACATGCCTTAAATAATGCCCTGCACTCTGCAAGCAGGCCCAGTCAGGTCTCCTCTGGGGCAGTTCCCCCAGGTCTACATGGCAAGGCTTGGGAGCATCTACAGATGCTGACCATCAGCTGGAGCACAGGTATGCACCTAGTGGGCTGGTTGATCCAGCTTTCCCAAATCTAAATAGGCAGGGTAGCAATCAGGCTTAGCTACCCTGCTGGCAGGCTTTGAGCTCCTGAGGCTGCACTGTGCTTTGGCCAGGATCCTGCGACAAATTATTGTTCTCACCGCATGGCTCTGGGATGGGATTGCGTACAGCTGTTCGAGTACTTCGCCTCCTGTAGACCACCTCCGCCCAGGCCTTCGGCTGTCGACGTTCCTGCAGAGTGAGAGTGTCCCCTGGGGGACTATGGGCCTGGGTCTGCATCCTGCCCAGCAGAGGCCTGGGGACTATTTCAGAGTCCAGTGGCGAGGCCACCCTTGCAGGCTCAGGCTGGATAGCCTATGGTGCTGCTGGACCATTGACAGCAGGCACCTCAGCTCTGTTAGGCTCTCCCTGGTCATCCTTGGCTAGGGGCCTTGGCTCCTTGGGCTCTTCCTCAGAGGACTCTGAGTCTGATGAATTGGTTGGAGGGGATCATGACACCACCCCTAACCTTACAGCTGCATCCCCCACCTCAGCCACTGGGCCCTGGATTGCTGGGTAGTGGTGGTGGCAGTGCTAGAGGAGGTTGGGCACATGGACTCAACTCCAATCCCTTCTCAATTGGCGGCAAAGTTCTCTAGTGTACTTGTGATCCGTGTCTTGTCCAGGGCCTGGCAGGTGTATTCATAGGGTTGCCATGTGCCTGGTAGTGGCGGGTAATATCCCGCCGATCCACCAGGCTGCCCGCTGACCAGCTGAGTGCAGCTCGCACGGCACTTTTGGGTTTACCCAGAAGTGACGCGGATGCGCTGGCAACCTCGGCTAAAACTCTATGGATACCATAGAGTTTCGGCTGAGACCGCTAGAGTGTCCGCGTCACTTCTGGGTAAACCTGGAAGTGACATAGGCACGTTGCATGGGGTGTGCGCACGTGCCGCGACAGGCGTGCGTGTGCATCGCACACTTCAGCCTCGTCCCCACAAAGCTCCCGCCGGTGGAGCTACGGGGCCTGGCAAGCCTATGTATTCAGGCTTCCAAGAGATCTCCAGTTCTGTGAGGTGGGGATGTATGTTATCTTAAAGCTGAAAAAGGAAAAGAACAATGACCATCGAATCTGACACTGGTTGAACTTATGTGCAGTCTGTAAGTACTCCATATTCCAGTGGTCCATTCAAACTTGAATGGGGTTTTGGTGCCATGTTTCGAAGGTCGCTTTGATGGCTAGCAGCCCTTTCTCCCAGATGGTGAAGTATAATTCTGCAAAGCTGAGCTTCCTAGAGGGACAGGCAGGGCCTCATCGATGCTCGAGGGGAGCATTGCTACAACAATACCACTCCCACCGTTACATTAGTGGTGTCTGTTTCTATTATGAATGGCAGGCTGGAACTGAGATGTGCCAGAACAGGCTCAGTGGTAAACAAGAGCTTTAACTGCTGGAACGCCTGTTGGGCTTCGGCATCTCATGTGAAAGGTGTTTGTCCCCAAAGCAGCTGGGTCAGGGGAAAAGCCACTGCAGAAAAATTTGGGGTGGGTGGGGGAAATGCCTGTAATAATTCCCACATCCCAAGAAATGCTGAAGCTCCTCCGCATTCTGGGGAGCTTTCTGGGTTAGCCTCCAAGAGATGGGTAGGTAGTTTAAAAGTACATAACCATCTTCAAAAATCAATGAACATTCTAATACAAAATTGATGAGTAATAACTTCTTCCCAGAAAAAAACAACGAATGACTGGACACACAAAACAGGACAATCTAGTTTCTTATTCCATTCATTCCTGAGATTCTGCATATCATATTTATTAACATCAAATATTTATAGACAAATATTGTGGGATTTGTTTGCTCCCTCGATTCAATTAGAGTTTCTTTTTGCACGTGATAATAACAATTATTTATTTATACGGTCACTGACCAGCAAAAACAAACAACCAAACAACTTTTTGCACGTGCTTGTATCAATAGGGGTTACCGCACTTGTATTCCCAGCGATGTATTAAGAATTTGAAAATGTTATAAAAAATACTGTTCGTACTTTCTATGTATTCCCACTGATGCATTAAGAGTTTGAAAACATTATAAAAAAAATACTGTTCGTACTTTCTATGTATTCCCACTGATGCATTAAGAGTTTGAAAAAGTTATAAAAAATACTGTTCACACTTTGTTTGGCCCCTTTAGCTGTGAAGACGTCTTCCAACCATTTATAAGCCGTGGTATCCAAAAACCCTTTTAAAACGATGTTTTCTACAACATTTCCAAACTCTTGATACATCGCTGGGAATACAAAGTGCGGTAACCCCCAATATATTGATATCATGGCTGCATTTTTTTTAAAGCGAACCTATGTTTAGGGATGAAGGGAAAGACTAGTGGGCTCCATTGAAACACACAAGGATGCTTGTGGGTGGGCCTTGCAGCTGGCTATTGGGGAAGGTCTATGTGAGTCCCCCCCAAGCCTCTTTTTCTCTGCACGGGGAAGCCTAAAAGGTCTGTTTATGACCTGTATCTGAAGTGCTATAACCTTTTCAAACTGTGACGCTTTTTTCTGGCACGAGAAGTGGCCACTGCCACTAAAATATTGTTATTTCACTATACCATTGTAATTATAGGTTTAGCAGTTTCTCTGAATTTCCACCTTTCATTTTTTTTAAAGTAAGTCTCTAGTTTCTTCCCTCATGGAGATATAAGGAAAAAGGCAAGGGAAAGAAGTAGAGATTTACTTCTTCTTTTTTTAATGAAAGCTGGGACTTCAAAGAACCTGCTAAACCTAATTGTTGTGTGTATGCTTATATTAATATAAGGGTTGTATTTAAAAAAAAATGAAAATGAAGCCTCTCATCTTCATGGCAGGGGGGCAGTAAAATCATTGAAAAGAGGGTTGGAGGCGGAGTGGGTGTGACAAAGAAAACCGAAAGAAATATTAGCATGAGGAAAAGGGTGACTCAGAATTGGCTTCCAGAAAAAAGATTGGGGTAAAAATAGTCTTAAAAGAACGGGGGGGGGGGGGCTGGGGGGAAAACACCTCCCCCCAAAAGGTGAAAACGTAGGCACAAAAATGTGTGTGGAAATCAGAGGATAAACCAAAGCAGTATAGGGCCAGAGCCCATGTTTTAAAATGCGGGAAAGCCCCTGGCCTAGGGAGACCTGGGTTACAATCATTCAGACATGAATTTCAGTGGTTGACCCTGGGCCAATCTCTAGCTCTTAGACTAACAGAGTTGTTGGTTTTGTAGAGGCTAAAAAGGAAAATGCTCCATCTAATACTCTAAATACTCTGTCTAAGCCACCTTGAGCCCCTTGGCGTAGTGGTAGGATACAAATGTGGCTAATAAAATAATTGATGCTATAATGTTCCATGTTCTTTCCCTGCAGGTAGGGTTGCCAGCTCTGGATTGGGAAATACAGTACCTGGAGATTTTGGGAGTCACGACTGAGGAGGAGAGGGGAGGGATGCAATACAGAATGAAATTAGGGAAGCATGTAAAGGTAACAAAGTAGTAATAATGGGAGACTTCAACTTCCCTCATATTGATTGGATAAATGTATGCTCCAGTCAAGCCAAAGAGATAAAAATTTTAGACATCCTAAATGACTGTGCCCTCGAACAGTTGGTCACAGACCTAACCAGAGGGGAGGCGATCCTGGATTTAATACTCTGTGGTGCTGCCGGTGACTTAGTGCGGGATGTGGATGTAGTTGAGCCAGTTGGCAATAGTGATCACAATGGCATCAAATTTAATTTATATGTAAGTGGGAAAGTGACTGGGAAATCTCACACAATTACCTTTGACTTTAAAAGAGGGAACTTCTCTAAAATGAGAAAACGGGTAAAGAGGAAGTTGCAAGGAACGGTTAAGAGGGTTAAATCTCTTGAAAAGGCTTGGGGGTTACTCAAGTCCACATTACTAGAGGCTCAGCTAGCTTGTATACTGCAGGTCAGGAAAGGTAGTAATAAGTCCAAGAGGTCACCACCATGGCTAACGGGTAAGGTGAAGGAAGCAATTAGAGAAAAAAAAAGTCTTCCTTCAGAGACTGGAAGGTATGCCCAAACGAGGCGAACAGAAGCAAACACAAACTTGCACAAAGGAAATGCAAGCAGATAATCAGAGATGCAAAAAAAGATTTTGAGGGGCATTTTGCTAAACACATCAAAACAAACAATAAGAAATTCTTTAAGTATATTAGGAGTAGGAAACCAGCTTGGGAAGCGGTTGGACCATTGGATGACAATGGGAGTAAAGGAACTCTAAGGGAGGATAAAGCAATTGCTGAAAAACTAAACGAATTCTTCTCATCTGTCTTCACTGTTGAAGATACAGGGCAGATTCCTTCTCCTGAACAGAGATTTTGGAGAGGGGAAAATGAGGAAATGAGGAAAATAGTGGTAACAAGGCAGAAAGTCCTAGAACGTCTAGACAAACTGCAAATTAACAAGTCACAGGGACCAGACAGTATTCATCCTAGAGTTCTTCAAGAACTCAAATGGGAAATTGCTGAACTTCTAACAAAGATATGTAATATGTCCCTTCGATCAGCCTCTGTACCAGAGGACTGGAGAATGGCCAATGTAACACCCATTTATAAAAAAGGTTCCGGGGGGACCCAGGAAATTACAGGAAAGTTAGCTTAACGTCTGTTCCGGGTAAATTAGTGGACAGCATTATTAAAGATAGAATTGTCAAGCATATAGAAGGGCAAGGTCTGCTGGGCAAAACCCAACATGGCTTCTGTAAGGGTAGGTCCTGTCTCACTAACCTATTAGAGTTTTTTGAAAGCATCAATAAGCATGTGGACAGGAATGAGCCTGTGGATATTGTGTATTTGGATTTCCAAAAAGCTTTTGACAAAGTCCCCCACCAAAGACTGCTAAGCAAACTTCATAGTCATGGGATAAGAGGACAAGTTCTCTTATGGATTGAGACCTGGCTGAAAAATAGGAAGCAGAGAGTAGGAATCAAGGGTCAGTTCTCACAATGGCAAGATGTGAGCAGTGGGGTGCCTCAGGGATCTGTGTTGGGACTGGTGCTTTTCAACCTGTTCCATCAATGACCTGGAGTTGGGGTTAAACAGTGAAGTAGCCAAGTTTGCAGATGACACCAAATTATTTAGGGTGGTTAAAACAAAATCGGACTGTGAAGAGCTCAAGAAGGATCTCTGCATACTGGAAGAATGGGCATTAAAATGGCAAATGAGATTCAATGTGAGTAAGTGTAAAGTTATGCATATTGGGGCAAAAAATCCCAACTTCACATATACACTGATGGGATCTGTGCTGACAGCGACAGACCAAGAAAGGGATCTTGGGGTGGTAGTGGATAGCTCAATGAAGATGTCAACCCAGTGTGCGGCTGCTGTAAAAAAGGCAAATTCTATGCTGGCCATATTCATGGAGGAGAGGGGTATTCATGGCTGTTAGTTAGAATGGATACTAGTCATGCTGCATACCTATTATCTCTAGTATCAGAGGAGCATGCCTATTATTTTTTTGGGTGCAGTGGAACACAGGCAGGATGGTGCTGCTGCAGTCGCTTGTTTGTGGCTTCCTAGAGGCACCTGGTTGGCCACTGTGTGAACAGACTGCTGGACTTGATGGACTTGATGGGCCTTGGTCTGATCCAGCAGGGCTTTTCTTATGTTCTTATGTTCTTAAAGTCCAATTGCCAAAGCGGCCATTTTCTCCAGGGGAACTGATCTCTGTCGCCTGGAGGTCACTTGTAATAGCAGGAGATCTCCAGCCACCACCTGAAGATTGGCAACCCTATCTGTAGGGCAAGCTTGTAAATCACTGCACATTGGGTGGCAGGTAAGAATTGCCATTGGGGTGAGAAATCTTTGTAAGCTGATTTTGTGTATCACAAATGACTAACATAGGAAGGTATGTGAGCAAAACATTAGTGGGTTAATAGCTTGTAATAGCACAGTGCTGCCGGGCCACAAAGGGTGAATCAGCCTGTCCCGAACTCAAGAAGAGTCATCTGTCTTTTTAGTTCACGGATCCGGTCATGCAGAATTCTCAGGTGGTTAGTTTTCATAGCACAACACACCACTGAACTTACTACTTTAGCGCTGCTTCTAAAGGAAACATGCATCTGTTTATACAAGAATGGCCCTGGAAACAGGATAATTCCTCTGCATTATTGTTTAAAAGCAAAATATAAAAAAAATTAGAATGCAGTTGTTCAATGACCGCTTGAATTATAGCTTGCCAATAAGCAAATTATTTCAATATAAATAGGAACAGCTGTCTGTTGGCTTATTGCCAAAACATCACCAGATGGGCAAGGGAAAGCTAGATGAGAAAAAAAAACCCACTATGGAATTTGATATTGTAACTGAATAGCAGAATAGCGTGGATATTAGCTGACTGCTATTGTGTTGATCCTCTATGGGTAGATGAATGATGAAAAATTTACAACTCTCAGATTATTTTGTACACCCTGTGTAAAAAATTTCCATATATTATAAAAAGAGTAATTTTCTAGCTCTCATTATTAAGATTAAAAATTAAGGAAAATTAATGCCCCCAAATCAGATGCTTGTTTCACTCATCATTTTTGATGAATCTCATAATTCCAAAATTAATTTCATGATTTTTGAGGAAAACAGTAGAGTTTTCTCCTATTTAGGATTCAACAGTCCCGCAATAACAGTAACACCAAACACATCTTGCTTGTTTCATTTACATTCTTTATACTCCACCTTTCTCACTGAGACTCAAAGCAGATTGCACGGTGTAAATAAATCTGATCAGTGTCTGGGGCATCCAATACACAATGCATTAATATTTGGATTGTAGACATTTGAAAACAAGCAGAAATCTGATATGGACCTGAAACAATGCTGAAACAAAGCATAAGCATTTAAACATGACATGTTAGGCAATGAAAAAATTACCTAGTAGGAACATACTTACAGTGACAGACAGTACACAGTAGTATAGTCTACAATTCCTATCCTTTTACCAAAGCATCTTTCTGAACATTTCCATACAGTACAGCCTTCTTACCTGTGTAAAAAAGCCCTCCTGAATAATTCAGTTTTACATAGTTTGCAGAAAGCCGGGAGAGTGGGAATCCTCTCCTAACCTCATCAAGCAGAAGGCTCCCGCTCCTCCTGCCTTTCCACAAGTTACGCCAAACTGAATTATTCAGGAGAGCTTGTTTACACAGATAATAGGGCGATACTGTAAGGAAATGGTTCATAAAGATTTACTTTATTTATACCTCACCTTTCCCCCCCAATGGGGACCCAAAGTGACTTACAGCCGATTCCTGAGGGGAGGGATAAACCGCGGTGGCCAGGACGACACAGCTGAGAAGCCTCCTCAGAGGCTTTCCTGCCACCGCGGAGGGTGAAAAAGGCTTTTCCCCCATAGGGGAAAGCGGGCCTGCGCCTCCAAAAAAGGTGTCACAGGACCACCGGCATCCTGGGAGGCATTCCCAGGGCAAAAGGGGTTTGGAAGCTGCCCAAAGGCAGCTCTGCTCCTCGGAGCGCACCGGTAACGTCTCCCAGGATGCTGGTGCGGGGACTTGCGCCAGGAGAACACTAGCGGGGGGGGGGGCTGCACCGGTGTCTGAGGGCTGCGCTGCCACCATGGTCCAGATGGGCCTAATGCTGGCATCCATGCCAGTGTGCACGGCGCAAGTGGCACAGACGGCGGCATAGGGGTCACGCCGCCTCCTAAGGCGATTCGGCCCCCAGCCTCAGGAATGGGCTGTGACATTACTCTCTTCTCCTCCATTTTAGCCTCACAAAACCCCTCTGAGGTAGGTTAGGATGCAATTCTGTGACTGTCCTGTCGTGACCCAGCAAGGATCCATGGCCAAGTGGGGCTGTGAACCAGGGTCTCCCGGATCCTAGCCTGCCACTCTCGTATATTATATCATTGGCTTGAGAGCTGTCATTGGATTGAAATTCAAACATCCCCCCAAGGGTTTTAAAGCAATTTCTAAGCTTTCCTAATTAAAGAATGAAGTGACGAGCTTTTAACTACAAAGCGTTTAATCTCTATCCATCTTCATCTTTATGGTGAGGCAAAGCTGAATGTCAACAGAAATGGGATTCTTATGCTGCAAACCTATAGATCAGATGTGGATAACTTTTCCCAGGAGCCATTCTGTTCTCCAGATTATTTTACAGGCTAAAAATAATATTTTAAAAAATCCCACTTGTTACATTCATTAAGATAACAAATATGAATAGGAATAACAATAAGAGAAAGAATGCAGTTTGTACCATTCTTTCTCTCTCTTTGGCCTTTATTTGCCTAAAAAGTGTTCCTTTTCTCCTACTGGTGTGACATTTGTCAACAAGGATTTCTTGTATGAGGTATATAATCTTTGGAAAAATCTGTCCAAATTGGATGGAAAACGAGATAGTTGGCAGCACAAAATGTTTCCAATTGAAACTAATAGAATTGAAAATGAACATGTGTATTAATGTGTATAACAAAAAAGGAAAATGCTTTTGAAATAAATACAAACTTTTCTGAAACATCCCTAGTATTTTGCCATGCAACCTAACAGGGACTTCCAGGGGTGGGAGATTAATATGATCTGCCCCATAGTCTGATGGATCAGACTGATTTTCAGAAGGCATTAAGGGATTTTCCAGCTGATATGGTCAGCACTTCTGTCAATGCTTTGGTTGACCTCTGGAATGAATAGGGTTGCCAGGTCCCTTCTCTCCTCCGGCGGAAGGCTGTTGTTGGAAAGTGCGTGTGTGAGAGATGACGCACACGCGTCACTTCCGGTTTCGAACCGGAAGTGCGCCTCGCAAAGGGCCTTTACCTCTTAGTTTGAGTGGTAAAGCTGCCCTTTGCCACTCAAACTAAGGGGTATAAGGCCCCTCGCGAGGCGGAACGTCCGGTTCGAAACCGGAAGTGACGCACGCGGTATGCACGCATGCGTGCACGTTTGCCTACTGACCCTCAGGTGGTCCAGCAGGCAGAGGGGTAAATTGCCGGGGGTCTGCCCGCCACCAGCGAGCACCTGGCAACCCTAGGAATGAAGAAATGATCCAGGCCATTGACATGATCACTCCTAGGCGCCTCTCTCAGGTCTAAGAGCTCAGGCAGCTGCTTGGTTTATGAGGGGCTGCAGATGATAAAATGCTACAGCAACAGTGGAGAAAGACAAGGGACAAATCCAACAAGGCACAGTCTAGATCAGGGATATTGAACTCATTTGTTAAGAGGGCCGGTTATGTCATAAATGCCACTTGGTTGGTCCGGGTTATGCCTCAACAGCCCAGATTGGGCCCTTTTAACAAATGAGGGGAGGAATAGCTGCCTCAGCAGGCGAGCCCACAGTAAGCTTGCCATCCCAGATCGAGAGTGGTGGGTGGCCACCTCGGCTGGTGAGCCCACAGCAGGCTCACCAGCCCAGTTTGGGACTGGGGGAGGGAGCTGCGTTGGCTGGCTTGCGGGCCGGATAAGAGCTTTCAAGGGGCCAGATTCAGCCCCCGGCCGTATGTTTGACACCCCTGGTCTAGAGCTCCTTTTAAAGTCTACTCCATGGTGGAGGCGGCAGCAGAGTGAAAGAAAATATTTCCCAGCCATTGTTGCATTTGCACAGTGTAGACCTGAGGGACTCTTTTGCTTGGTCAGGAGCCTATTGGGCTTTGGCCTACAGGAGGAGGTAGACTGCTCTGCAGCCTGCTGCGATCATTTGCTAAGAACTTTGTGGATAGAAATCTCTTGCATCTGTCCTGACTTGGACTCTATATTAGCAGCGACAGGATTGGATGGTTCCAGGGTGCCAGTTTGTCAAGTTGTGTGGAATACCTTTCAGCTTGTCCAGTCTGAGAATGTGGATAGAATTCTTATACGTTTGACACCTGCCACCTGTTTGTATGACCCTTGCCCCTCCTGGCTGCTTAAATGATCTTTTCCTAGGCCACATACAATCCATGGAGTACCAGTTGGCCATCCTTACAACAGCATACATTTATTTACTTATTTGCTGGTTTGAAATATTTATACCCCACTTTTCTCCTGAGACTCAAGGCAGCTGGGGGTTACGATAGCATGGACCAACATGGCTGGGTAATAAGCAAAATCCAGTTAGGGGGCTAACATGAGCTTTGAAAAATGGCACTCCTTGCAACAATACCTGCCTGCCTTTCCGTAAGCAAGGCTGGGACCAACAGCACGCCTCCACTCTTCACTTGATCTGCTAAGAAAAGATTAACCTCACCTAAGGTAATAAATCAGTCCCAATCAGGATTTCTGCCTTCCCAACAAGTATCATCCCTATCTTGTGTGGATTCAGTTTTAGCCTGTTCACCCTCAGCCACTTGACAGAAACTTCAAGATACAAGCCCACAACAGACACAGCAGCTTCCAGAGACTTAGTGCCAAACTCCATGTTACAGTGTTGAAGGCTTCACATGTGGGTTTCCCTAACCTGACTTTCAGTCAGATAGTGACACGTCAAGTATGATCGAACTTGTTCCCCAAGCACAAAGCCCCTGATTTTTACCGTTTTCAGATAAACTGAAAGGGGACAGGCAATCATAGCAGTGCATGATGCTCTGTTGTGCTGCTGCGGATTACACGGAGACAAAGGGCAGGAAGACTGCAAACTAGAACTCACTCAATAAATGATCTTCCCCAGATTGTTGAGTCACTTCAGTTAAAAGCATCCCTTTCTAAAATTGTCTCAAGTGCTGGTGACTTTTTATCCTTTGACAGATGAGATGTCTATCTCATTTATAATTTCGGCCTCCCCCACATGCTCTCTTGAGCGGTCTTTTTAGACTGCCATGTGTGGAGAGAGACGAACGAGTTGTCAAACTAAGCCCTGGACAGGTCAAGTAAGTGTGACCAGTCACTGGATAAGGTCGTAGGGACTTGAAACAAGAACAGAATCAGGTCAAACACAGACTGGCTAGTAGCGGTTTTCATTGTCACAATTCAGTGGTTCAGAGAGAGCTCCCTTCACCACTGCATAGCTGTTCCCAGTACCACTGATCTGCTGTCTGAGATCAGGGTATTGCTTTTTCCTTAAAAAACAAACAAAAAACAAACCCCAAGTCTCTTTTTGCCTTCTACCCAGAGCCAGCCATCTATTTGACAAGTGCTTCTGGGAAAGGCTCTCTGTCCTTCATTCTTTCATTTGTTCCATTGTCCAATAGCCCAAATGCCAACCAAGTGTCTTTTGCACACACTCTCCACAGCAAGTATCTCATGTTCCCCTCAAAAATTCCCAGCCCTTCAGCTTTGGAACCGATAGGAAAAAGGATATAATGGTCAGAGAGGGTGATTGAACCTCACCACTTCCAGGACTCGGGTTTCTTCCCAGTACATGCCTGTGAAAACAGTTCTTCCACTGTTCAGATCTTGTGTCCTTGTACTATGTTAACTACACATAGATATCCAGGAGACCACATAAGATGGAAGTAAGATTCTTAAATGTGTTGAGCCAACAGAACAGACAATTTGTTCTGAAAATTCCTTGTGCCCGTTCTAATATCTGTCGTGGGCTCAGTCTGAACTCACCATTCACTGTTCTCAGGAGATGCTTTCCTAGTAGAAGAGGGTGATGATGAAGATACAATATGGATTCTATGCAAAAGCTCCTTTGAATGGAACATGTGGTAGCCTCATCCTGCCAACTCTTGAACTGTCCCCTGCGGAAATTAGCAAGCATTGATCTCCACACCAGGAAAAGCTCCATCTGCTACTTTCTGCAGATCAAACCACCATTAAAGGCCTAAGAGCACGCCAGACTTTTCCCCTCATGAGTTGGCAGCTTTATTGTAGCCCATCTGGGCATTGTCCAATCTCTTAGCTCAGGGGTGGGGAACCTTTTTTCCACCAAGGGCCATTTGGATTAGGGCTGTTGAATTAAAAAAAATTCGGTATAGTTCGGATTTGGCTGAATTCGGCCCGTTTAGATTTGGCATATGCCGAAGTCCGAACTCCCCCGCTTCGGGTCCGCGCAATTCGGCGGAAATTCAAAGTTCGGGAAAAAAATTCGGCCGAATAAAGCCATTAAAAACACAACCGCGCCTTTCCGCGGCTCTGGGGGGGCATTTTTGGGGGTAGAGGTCCCAAACTTTCAGAAGAGCTTCAAAGGACATTTCTTGAAAGACCCCCCAAGTTTTGTAAAGATTGGGTTGGGGGGGCTGAGATATGGGCCCCGACAGGGGTCCCCCCCACCCTTAACGTGCATCTCTGAGCAGAGCTTGCGGCCCACGCACAAAGCTCCCAGCCCCGACCAACAGCTGAGAAGTTTTTTATGAATTAGGGAAAACCTGAAGACACACAACTGAAACCCCCCCCTCAAACCAGGGAGAGAGAGACTCAAGGGGGAACACACCCCCAGGCAGAACCGGCAAAAGCCCCCTTTGGCTTCCCCCCCACCCACAGAAACTGCTCCCTCCCCACACACACACAGGAGAAAAATTATAGATTAAAGCCCCCAAAGGGGTCTTACTGTGGCTGTCTTCTGTTCCATCAGGAGGGGCTGGGGAGGACTGGGTAATCCAAGACGTTTCCATTTAGGCACGGGATGTTTTGCTCTGGAGGAGATGCATACAGGATCCCATTCATCCCAATAGGGAAAAGGGGAAAGGGGAAAGCCCATATATCGGGACCCCCTGACCCAATGTTTACAAAACTTGGGTGGTCTCTTAAGAAGGCTTGTCTGAAGCTCGGCTCAAAGTTTGGGATCTGCACCCCTAAAAATGCGCCCCCTGCAGCCACGGAAAGAGAAAAGGGGGGAGCCGATATTTCTGCCCCCACTGAACCCATCTTTACAAAGCTTGGGTGGTATGTTAAGAAGGATTGTCTGAAGCTATGCTGAAAGTTTGGGGGCTGTATCCCCAAAAAAGCGCCCCCTGCAGCCACGGAAATGGAAAAGGGGGGAGGTAAAAGGGGTGGAGCCCATATCTCGAGACCCCCTGACCCAATGTTTACAAGACTTGGGGGGTATCTTAAGAAGGCTCATCTGAAGCTCCACTGAAAGTTTGGGGTCTGTAGCCCCAAAAATGCACCCCCTGCAGCCATGGAAAGAAAAAAGGGGGGTAGCCCATATCTCGGGACCCCCTGACCCAATGTTTACAAAACTTGGGTGGTCTCTTAAGAAGGTTTGTCTGAATCTCTGCTAAAAGTTTGGGGTCTTTACTCCAAAAAATACGCCCCCTGCAGCCACAGAAAGGAGTGAATGTGCACAAGCACCCCCCCCACACACGAGGATTTCCCTCTCTCTCTCTCTCTCTCCCCGGCCTGGCCGCACATCAGCTGATTCCTCCAGTACTCAATCCTGACTGTTTGGCCAGAAGAAGACCCAGCTTGGCCATCGATTGGCCGGGGGAGGAGAATGCTGCTTACTGACGGTTATGCTGCTTACTGCCGCCCCGAATTTGCCGGATTTATTCGTGAACTCCTGAACTCGCTGAATTCAGCCCCCCTGGTTGCCCGCCATTTTTGAGTTTGGTTCATCCCGAACTAAAAACCACCAAATCAGGGGAAATTCGGCTGGTTTTCAGTTCGGGCCGAACCGAATCAACAGCCCTAATTTGGATATTTATAACATCATTTGAGGGCCATACAAAATTATCAACTTAAAAATTAGCTGACCAAGCCCCAAGCAGGCAGCTGCCCCAGACGACCCCCCCCCGGCGCGGGCAAGGAGGCAGGCATCCAACCGGTGGTGCACTCGCCCACCTGTTGGCACAGGATGGTCTGTTGCACCAGCTGGGCATAGCCATCCAGCCGCACGCCAGAGTTGCTCCTGCTCCGTATGGTCAGGCCGTATTCTACAGCCGACTCTAGCTACCTCCACCTTGTCTCTGGGTTGTATGATCATTCCTTCCTATTGTATTTTAATGATGAATTTGTATTTGTATTTTAATATTTTATGGGAAATGTTTAATTTTTTTAACCGATGTTAAATTATGTTACTTTTTTTAATGTTATTAATTTTGTTTTGGTGGAATTTCCACTTTGTTCTGTATTGTTGCTATGGCTTTTTTTTCTTTTTTCTTTTGCTAATGCAATAAAGACTTGATGATGATGATCTACCCCAAAGGAGGTATCACTTTCTCCTGGCATGATTTTAATAGCCAGGATGGGCCAGCAGGTGATTTACAAGAAGGGACCGTCACAGCCCCTAGTACTCTGTCAACATCAGTCAGGAAGATCAACATGAAACTACCCATACAACTCTGATGAGGTTGTCACCAGTGCAATGTGGGGCAGTCCCAAGGAAGTCCTGAGCCGGACCAGTCAAAGGGGTCTCAGCTTGGATGTTGACGTTCGCCAGCACTATAAGATCTGGGGTCTGCATCATCACATCTGAGACTAACTCTGCTCACTCAGACAGGGCTATTACTGGCAGGATGCCGAGCATTGCTGAACACATGAAGCTGTCTTATACTGAACCAAACCATTGGTCCATCATGGTCGGTATTGTCTACTCAAACTGGCAGTGGTTCTCCATATAGAGGTTTTTCACATCACCTCCTACCTGATCCTTTTAATTGGAGATGGCAGGGATTGAACCTGGGACTTTATGTATGCAAAGCAGATGCTCTGCCACTTACCCACGGCCCTTCTAAGCCAGGTGAGCAGCTTTTTATGCCTACTAGTTATGAGAGGAAAATGGGAAATCCAGATATTTTACAGCCCTGTGGCAGAGTGGTAAGCTGCAGTACTGCAGTCCCAAGCTCTGCTCACGACCTGAGTTCGATCCCAACAGAAGTCGGTTTCAGCTAGCCGGCTCAAGGTTGACTCAGCCTTCCATCCTTCCGAGGTTCGGTAAAATGAGTTGGATCTACATTTTTTTGAAGGGGGCAAAAGTACAAAATGATGCCCCCATATATTATATACACACGTTTCATTTATATATGTGTATGTGTGTGTGAGTGTATGTGTGTGTGAGTGAATCAACAACTCTTTTAAATGATAGAATAAATTGTGTTGACTTCTATGAATTGACTTCTATGACTTCTATGAATTGTTAATGAATAACAATAATTACACTTTTACATTATCTGAGAGGCTCTAGGCTGGGATCAAAGTTTAACTCCTGCAGAAATTCAGCTCTATTATTACCCTCTCCCTCTATTGTATTTTCAAGTGGCATGGTAGACTCTGATCGTTTATGCATGGTCGCTTTACCCTCCTTTATTCTCTGTTTCAGCCAGGATTAAATTTTTCAGTATGCACGTTACCTCATTCCTTGGAAGCTCAACGCTGTTTCAACGCAATTTTCCCATTCCTCTTCTGGCCCGAATTAAACCATTCATCCTGGCTCATTCCGGAGTAGGGTTGCCAGGTCCCTCTTCAGCACTGGCAGGAGGTTTTTAGGGCGGAGCCTAAGGAGGGCGGGGTTTGGGGAAGGGAGGGACTTCAATGCCATAGACTCCAATTGCCAAAGTGGCCATTTTCTCCACCTGAACTGATCTCTATCGGCTGGAGATCAGTTGTAATAGCAGGAGATCTCCAGCTAGTACCTGGCGGTTGGCAGGAGTCACAGAGCGAGCATACTCCATTCTCAGATCGAGCTTCACCCCACCCTTTTCCAAACCCCTCTTCAAGGCAGCATGCAGATAGCCAGGGGAAGCACAAAAGATTGGCTTCTCTCACAGCCAATCCCGAAGCACTGCGTAAAGAGGCAGGGATTCAAGTGCTTCCAGCTTCCAGCTACCTCAGAGCTCTTTCTGAGCAAAATAAAGGCTTTTTAAAAACGAGGCTTGGATTTCTCCCCCCCCCTTCTTTCAGATTGCTCTGTTCTTTGTTTTTTTGTTCTTAAAATGCTTTTTTATGCAGCAGTTGGGTCTGGGGGGAAGGAAATCTTCTCTCACGTGGAGCACTGCGAAGTCAGCCAATTACAGAGCAGCATTTAAAGGGGTGGGACTTGATTTGAGCTTGGGAGACTGCTTTTCTGTATTCATGGCTCAATTAGCACACAGTTTTGTCCCTGATCATTCCAGCCAATGCATAGTTTCCCCCAACCTGGGTTACTTTGATCCTGGCTGAAACAGGGAATAAAGGAGGTTAAAGCGACCATGAATAAATGACCTCTCTCTCTGTCTTGTTCTAGCTGTTTTTCTCACCACATATCTTCATATTTCAGTTTATGCCTCTCAAAATTTAATTTCTCTGCCTCAAGTCTAAGTTTCTCTGCTTGTATTTTGATCTGCTTCTTCCTCTCAAACTCCAATTTATTTTCTTCGGTTCTAATTCTTGTTTCCTCAGGTCTAAGTTGCTCTGCTTCCACTTTAATTTTCTCTTTTAATTCCAGAGCTCTTAATCTATTTTGCTCTTTTACAACCTCTGTGTACTCTGGGGATGTAGAAGATATTTCAGAACTTGCTAAAGTTCCTGCTTTACTGACCTCTATGTCTGGTGCTGTATTAGACACAATCAGCATTTCCACAGATTTTCCCTCATGAGGGATTCCAAACTCCATACACTTTTCAGTTAGAAAGTCTTTCTTCATTCCCAGAAGCTCTGGCTTCTCTCTCTTTTTCTATGCTCTTCCTAACTCTCTGTAAGTTTTCTTAGGCCATTTCTGCACGGGAGGTTTTGCCTTGGATTTGCCACTCTCTAGATGCACATTTCCCCCATCCAAATTCTCAAAACTCTGCATGGGGTCTTATTTTTGAGTTTCGAGAATCTGGATGGGGGAAATGTGCATCTAGTAAAGGTAAAGGACCCCTTTGCACGCACCGGGTCATTCCTGACCCATGGGGTGACATCACATCCCGACGTTTACTAGGCAGACTTTGTTTATGGGGTGGTTGCCAGTGCCTTCCCCAGTCATCTTCCCTTTACCCCCAGCAAGCTGGGTACTCATTTGACCGACCTCGGAAGGATGGAAGGCTGAGTCAACCTGTAGCCGGCTACCTGAAACCAACTTCTGTCGAGATCGAACTCGGGTCGTGAGCAGAGCTTGGACTGCAGTACTGCAGCTTACCACTCTGCGCCACGGGGCTCTTAGAGTGCATCTAGAGAGTGGCAAATCCAAGGCAAAGCCTCCCATGCAGAAATGGCCTATCTTTTTCTTTCCTCAGATGTATATTCCACCCATTTGGAATTCTCTGTTTGCCATCCACATCACAACAATCCCTCAAGCCTTTATTCCTTTAAGTCAATATCCCACTGCAAAAACTAACACCTGTAACATCTGGTCCCTTTCTGGGACCTCTAGTATTGTATGTGTGTGTGTTAAGTGCCGTCAAGTCGCTTCCGACTCATGGTGACCCTATGAATGAAAGTCCTCCAAAATGTCCTATCTTTGACAGCCTTGCTCAGATCTTGCAAATTTAAGGCTGTGGCTTCCTTTATTGAGTCAATCCATCTCTTGTTGGGTCTTCCTCTTTTCCTGCTGCCCTCAACTTTTCCTAGCATGACTGTCTTTTCCAGTGAAAAGACTGGAAAAGACTGCTAGTATTGTATAGCAATGACAAAAAGGGGGAAACAAAAACCAAAAACCTTAACCCTATAAAACAGTGGTTCCCAACCTTTTTTTGACCAGGGACCACTAAGACTTTTTTGTTCGGTGCAGGGATCCCAAAGTTCAAAATAATTCAGAGAATTTGAAAATAAACTTTAATCATAACTGTTAAACATTAAATATTTGAATATATATTTTATAATAGAGAACTTTTAATTGTAAATCAATGTGGTTTTTGAGCTTGCATCCTTTTTACAAGCTGGGCAATTCTGGGGCTAATACTGTTGCTCAGAGCTACACGAATATCATCACTTGCTTCCAATCGATTTCTGGTCTTGTTCTTAATTATAAGCAAAGCAGAAAACCTTGTTCGCATAAATAAGTTGTGGAGAAGAGCATAAGATATCGCAAGGCGAATCCCCGAACTGTAGGATATGAAATTGCTTTTTTACACCAGAACTCTTCAAGAGAAACTGATTCAAACGCATCCTTACAGTGCCTATCATTTTGGAATTCAATGAGCTCTTCCTGGATTTCTTCTGCAACCTCTTCAACAGCAATACCAAAAGGATTGCGAATCAGCTTTTGGGTATCTTTTGATTTGGTCTGGTTATATTCCGGGAACTTTATAACTTTGTTTTGCGGACCTTAATTTAGTTCTCTCGGACCCCTGGGGGTCCACGGACCCCCGGTAGGGAACCAGTGCTATAAAACTAGAATAAGGTACCCAAAAGGCAAGGAATCAACATGAAATCACGGGCTAACATTGATACAAGTAATTTTGTGAATAATATATAATAAATTTAATACATACACAAAATTAATATAAATGTAAACAACTTGTATGTAGCCCTGTTCTAGCCTCTATGTACAGTATCTGTGCTGAACGTGCCAAATAAACATAAAAACACAAAATTACAGCAGTGTGACAATATACCCAATAGTGTGACAATATACCCAGAAGCCTCTCAGTGTGAAAAAAAGAGCAGGTGGGCTAGAGTGAGAGAAGGAGGTGGAGCAAGGGATGTCTCAAAGGGGGGGATGGCACGCAAGCTGATGGGTGCTTGGAGAGCCACACGCGGGTGCTCTCAGAGCCTCAGTGGTGGCGCTCTCGGTTCAGCTGTGAAGGGGCCTCCAGGCCTCGACAGCCAGGTTGTGGAGATGGTGAGAGACCCCCTGATTTGACTGCTGCCACCACTCTCTGCCCATTGCCTGGAGCAGCTGTTCCCACCCACCCCCTTGATCCGGCCCTGGCTGGGGGTAACGTTTAGATGACTGGGGAAGGCAGACCACCCCATAAACCTAGTCTGCCAAGTAAACGTCGAGATGTGATGTCACCCCATGGGTCAGGAATGACCCGGTGCTTGCACAGGGGGACTACCGTTACCTTTTTACTAACTGTGTATCTCCCAGATGTCTACAGGTTTCATGCACAATGGTAAATGCTGTACTCCTCCCTTATATATAAAAAAGTTTTTAAAGAGCCCCAGAAGCCTGCAACACCTCCTCCTCCCCCATCTCCACAGCTCAGGAATCTGCTTATAGTACCACAACTGAGCACTGGAAACATGTAATAGTATTTGCTCTTTTAGAGAAAGAGCTATTTATATTAATAGTGGAAGAAATATGGATACTGTCAACAACCATTCTACAATAAAGTTATTCACACAGTAACTTGCTTATGTCATAAAAATATTGACCATGTAGAAGATTTTTCTTCTATTGAGGCAAAATCAGTGTAGAGTCAGGGTGCTGGAATCAGCTCTGGAATATTTCAGAGTTTGTGTTCCAGTTAGGGTTGCCAACCTCCAGGTGGTGGCTGGAGATCTCCCGCTATTCCAACTGATTTCCAGGCGACAGAGATCAGTTCCCCTGGAGAGAATGGCCGCTTTGGCAACTGGACTCTATGACATTGAAGTCCCGCCCCTCTCCAAACCCCGCCCTCCTCAGGCTCCACCCCCAAAATCTCCAGGTATTTCCCAACCCAGAGCTGGCAACCCTAGTTCCAGTTAATAATCAGAAATCATTCTCAGCAAACATGAAACAAAACCTTACTTTCAAATCCATGCTGAAGATGGTTTCTTTCATTTCCTTTTCCTTTTCATGCAGTTGTACTAAGCAACCCTTTATAAAAATTAGGATACTAAATTACTTTTTTTTTCCATCTGGAGAGTTACCCATTGTAAAATATTTTTTGTAACAGTAAGTTTTCAATGTAACGTCTGCAGAGGGAAGATATAGATGAGCTTCTGATTTACTGATGTAAGGTCCTTTGGAAAGAAAAAGAGGTTAAGAAACTCTGACATGGTCCTGTATAAAATTAAAACCTACTCAGATCTAGAATGGAGGGCAGGTAAAGAATGAACCTGCATACTGCTAATGATGATTTCTAGCCTGCTATTCTCTCTCTCTTTTTTTTTAAAGTTTCCGTTGTGCTTCTTCCTTAAAAGTTTTTTTGCCTGTTAACTAGGCACATATGCTAAGCATTCTTCCTATATATTCTCCTGTGTTGTTTTGCCTCCTAACCCAGAAATCAAGTGCTAAAGATTAATGCCACTCCTTTGCACTAAAAGAACATTTGAAAAGGTAAATCCCCCAATTCCCTTATTCCAATTAGGGCTCTTTCTTGTGCGGCTGCTGAACCTCCCCCCCCCCAAATGAGAGCAATCTGCTCCTAAGGGGGGGGGGAATCAATCAAAGCCAGGCTCCTGCTGTGTTGCTGGAGTTTGGTTTATTATTATTATTTTCCATCCTCCTTCAACTCTATAAGCCGATTAAAGGATATTTTACTTTTATGGGGAATGGATTTAGCCAGGCAGTTCCTAGTACCATCTGACCTCAATACACTCTCATTGCGTGGGGTGGCTCTATCCGTAGGGTAGGTATGTGACTTTACTGTAGATTATTTGCCTTCCCACGATGGTATTCCCAAAGGAGTAATCCTAGCAGTCGCTGAACATACGCCTAACAATGGCTAATTATGCACGGGAGGTTTTGCCTTGGATTTGCCGCTCTCTAGATGCACATTTTCCCCACCCCAATTCTCCAAACTCTGCACTAAACCCCAATGCAGAGTTCTGAGAATTGGGATGGGGAAAATGTGCATTTAGAGAGCAGAAAGCCCAAGGCAAAATCTCCTGTGCATTTTTCTCTAATGTTTTCTTGCCCAAGGACGGAGGTGGAGTGATTCAAGAAAGGAAGGAAATGGCCAGTTGGGTGTGCTTTAAAGAAAAAGGAGAAAGACAGGTTTTGTTCATAGTGCTGAATTTGCTTTATTTTTTGAAGATTAATAACCCTGTTTAAAAATACATTCTCAAGGTGGCTTACAATAAAATCCATACACAACAATTAAAAATCGATAAAAGTAAAGGTAGTCCCCTGTGCAAGCACAGGGTCATTACTGACCCATGGGGTGACATCACATCATAGCATGTGACATCACTTGTGACATAGCAGGTGACATCACATCACATCATGGCAGCCATTAAAACTAGGGCAGATTCCCACTGAGGGGATTTCTCCAACAGGCTATTCCTGCAATCCGTCTGTATGGGGGGGGGGGGGGAGGAAGTCCCCGTAGTATCAGGGACCCAAGCTGTTCTGGGGCTGCATTTGTCCTGAGGCACACCTATAGCCAATGTAATTGGCACAGGATTTATTTATTCCTTTAAATCATTTCTATTCTGCTTATCTCCTCAGACTCAAGGCAGCTGAGAATGCAGCAACCGGGTTGTAAAGACACAAAACGTTTGAATCCGTACTCTGCGCTAGAAGCTGCTAGATGGCTTTGGGCCAGTCACATGCTGTCTTCTGAACCTACCTTACAGGGTTGTTGTGAGGATAAAATGGAAGAGAGGAAAATTAGGTAAGCCATTATGGGTCCCCATGGGGAGCTGTCCCAGAACTACCATTGATCTCCAGACTACAGAGATCAGTTCCTCTGGAGAAAATAGATGCTTTAGAGGGTGGACTCTATGGCATTATATCCTGCTGAGATGTTGGGTTCCCAGCTTCCCGGTAATGGAGGGCAATTGCCTACCAATTCACCGGGTTGCCCGATGACCCTCAACTGGTCGGTGGGCGGAAGCAGGCCCAGCGGATGGGAGGGGCAGCAGAGAGTATCCCCAGTGCAATTACATCACTTCTGCATTGACGCAGAAGCGCCAGATCGCATTGGGGATGCTCTGGCATTCTCCCCCAAAAACTCTATGGAAATCATAGAGTTGGAGGGAGTGCTAGAGTGTCCCCAGTACAATCTGGCAGTTCTGCTTCAATATGGAAGTGACGTAATCATGCCCGGGATGCTCATCGCTGCCCTCAGCCCTGCCCCTGCAGAGCTCCTGCCGGTTGCCAAGACAGACCTGGCAACCCTGCTGAGCTAGCTCCCTTCCCCAAACCCTGTCTCCTCAGGCCCCACCTCCAAAACCCCAGGCATTTCCCAACCTGGAGTTGGCAACCCTATCAGACCTCTATTTTGCCAGTCCGACAGCCCACTGGTGGCCACAGCTATCGTTTTTGCTTGTTATGTCCCCCCCCCCCACCAGCCCGCACCAATGCTTTCCAAATGGGAAAAGAGGAATTCTTTCACGTTTCTTGCCATATCTTGTAAGCAAGGCCTAGTTTACAATGCGTATTTCGAACAGTGCCCAGATTAGAGCTGGGGAGTGCAGAGCAAGAGTTCCACGTGGAAGCAACCTGTTTTACCAAAGGCAACGATGCCTCCATGATGTAGCAAGAAATTTTCTTAAAACACTTGTGGGTCTCCAAATCTGTTCTGGTTTACTTTTGTTTTCTGTTGATGGCTATAAGACCAAGGTGACAGATTACTGCATTGCATAGCAGTTATGTAGACATCCTGAATATAAGGATGCTTAAATCGAATTTAAGAAGATGCCTTATACCATTTCAAAGCATTAGTCCATCCAGCTTAGGACTTACCTTGGCAGTGTCTCTCAGGTTCTAACAGATGAGATATTGGGAGTGCCATGCAGATCTCCCAGTGGTTTCTTTCCTCTAAAAATAAAGCATGCAGGATGCCAGGTGGGATTGGGACTGCAGACTTTCCTGTGCCTTCCCCCTGCAACATTTTCCCAACCTGAAAGGGCCCTAGAGAGCTGCTTTGTGCCCTGTTTGGACAAATATACAGGTACCCAGATCAGCCCCTGTATGTTTCACTGCCTCCTCAAACTGAGCCCCCATTTGCCTGATTTTAGAGAAAACTTCACAGAACTTTTTTAAACTTTCATTTTTTAAAGCCCTCAGACCTTTCTATCTCTGCTTTCTGTGACCCCTTTTAGTGGTGATGGAACCCCACAGCCTTTTGCATGTTAAGTGTGTACTCCACAGTTAAGCTGTTGGTTATTATGTGGTCCTCTGTTAGTCTTTTTTTCTTGGGAATGATTGAGACAAATTCCACTGAACAAATGCTGTGATTAGCTATATATCACTTGGACCGTCCATCATATCTTTTTGGTTTAAATGAAGCCATCCCTATGAAAAGCATTAGGTTTGTTAATCTAGAGATTCAGTGGGCAGTCTACAGGAAAATTTGTACTAAACCCTTTGTGACTTCCATATAGAAACTGGCAACATAAGAAGCAGCTCTCAGACTTTTTTTATATATAGGCAAACATTAACACGAAATCACTTTCATGTGGGACAGAAAGTAACCTGGTCTTGGATCTCACAGACAATTTCTGCAGACAGAAAGGGGCAATTTTTGACATTTCCACCTCAAATGACAATCCTTTGACACACACACCCATGATGTTCTCAGGGGTCCCCTTTCCCCGAGGCGCAGTGTCTAGGGGGATGTATTTTGGATTACAGATCCTGGAGAGCAGCTGCCAATCAGAATAGTCAATACTAACCTAGACCAATGGGCTGACTCAGAATAAGGCAGCTTCCTGTATTCCTGTATGCTGTAGCGTGGGGTTGACTCATAACAAAAAAATAAAGGTGAGAAAGATGCTTGCTGCTCCACTGACAACTTGGAAGGCCACCCTCATGGATTGAGAACTGCTGTTCCAAGCTGTCAAAAGCTCAGTCTCCTTTATTAGTCTCTACTGCCATCATGGGGCTACTAATTCATCCATCCACCATCATCATGAATTTCCTTGCACTTTTCACATGGGTGCTTCAAAGAGATTTTGAAAAAGTTGCAGACTTTCAGCCAGCGCTTCCCACCCTCTTTTCTTTTTTCTTTTTTCTTCTTTTTTTGAGGTCGTACGCACTGGTATGGAGTACTGGCACCTTTGGGAGGCCCCTCCCAAATCCTGAGGGGGGAATTGGTGGAAATCAGTGCAGCCTTATATATGAGTACCAGCACCATTTCTTTGTACAAAATAAGCACCGCTTTTCAGCCTGAACGTTTTCTGCATTTGAAGTTATTGAAGGCAGTCCAACATCCTAAGTCCTTCCTCAGAAAATCTGGAGTCTCTTGTGATATTTAAATGGTGAAGTTTTCCCATGATGATTTTGAGAAAATAAACTATCCTGGGTCATTTTTTCATGGAGGTTTGGCACGGTTTCACCTTTGTTTTGCCCCACTGCAAATTTTTGATTTTTCATGAATGCTTCGAGTTTTAGCAGAAAAACCGCATCAACTCCGCGTCTTCTCAAACCTGTGTTGGTCCGTTCTCTGTGGTTGCTACGCGTATTTTTTTTCCCGCTCCATGAAAAACATTCCTGGGTTCGGACCAATTGTCCCCACCCATGTCGGCTAATTTCTCCTCTCCTGTGAACGGCGATTGGCTGGGAGAGTTTCAAGCCCGGGGGACAGCCTCCCTCCAAGGCAGGACAGACCTCCCTCCTGCAAATCCAAGCCAAAACTCCCATCACCCTTCTGAAGAGGGGCAGCCAGTCTGCTCTGGGTCTCCCTCCTGCTGGTGTGATCCTGTGTGTGTGTGTGTTGGGGGGCATCTGTCGTGAGCAGCAGGGATGTAGATACTGAACAGACACAGATCCCGGCTGAGTTGGTAACAGAGGCAGAGCCCTCTGTCTCCTCTGAAGTTGGCAGTTTGCCTCCGTCGGAGTCAGAAGTTCCCACTCCTCTCATGATTAACGATGAGGAGAGTCAGCCGGCAAGGATAGAAGATTCACCCCCACGGATAGATAGGCTTCGGGAAAGATTAAGCAAAGACTTAGCTACCCGTCGCAAGCAGGCACGGGGAGTATAGACGGACACAAAGCCCTGAATACTGAGAGGAGCCAGGCTAGGTAATTGATGGGGCAATGAGCACGTTACCAGAGGGCCATATAATTCCAGGCTGTTGAAAGGTGCCTCCGTGGAAGCAACGATTCAGTTTCCGGACTGCTTCGCATCCACTTCGGCTCCTGACCCTCTCTCCGACCGGCTTGCATTCCTGGCACTCTGACCCTCAGCTTGATTGACTACTCTTCTGGACGGGTTTGGACTCCTGTTTTGATCTCCACTAACTCAACCTTGGACCGCATGACTACCCAGCCTCCTAGCCCCGCCCGGGACCTGACAGCATCCTGAGAGTGGCAAATCCAAGCCAAAACTCCCGTCACCCTTCTGAAGAGGGGCAGCCAGTCTGCTCTGGGTCTCCCTCCTGCCGGTGTGATCCTGTGTGTGTGTGTGTGTGTTGGGGGTGGGCATCCTGAGAGCAGCAAATCCAAGCCAAAACTCCCGTCACCCTTCTGAAGAGGGGCAGCCAGTCTGCTCTGGGTCTTCCTTCTCTCTCTGGATGGAAGTTCCTGGCAATGGATGGCCGGAGCTCTATGGGGGGTGGGCACAATGATGGCCATCTGTCAAAGTCTGGGAAAGGGGGGGCATGGCCAAGTAAGGGGGTGGGGAATGGGGAGCATGGTAAATAGAAAAGTTATATAAAGAAACTGGAGGGACTGGTGCTTTTTTTTGGCTGGGGCTGTGTACACAGAGGTGAACTGCACTGGGTAATCCACTGGGCAGAGTTGGGGCGGAGTTGGGGGTGGGCATCAACCATGAGCTTTTCAGAAGGGGAGAGACCAAACCGTTGTAGAATACTGCTTGCTTTGTTCCCATGAAAAACCAAAACTACTTCTGGATTGACGGGGATATGAAAACATGAATTTAAATCGCGCCCATGAAAAATAAATTTAAATCGCTTTTTTTTTTGATCCGCGGCAAGAGAGCATCAAAATCTTCCATGAAAGTGGGCCCTGGTGTATGAGGTGGATCATACAGAGGTCACTTGCAGCACAGCTTGCTTCCAGACTTGGGCCTTTTCCACAGGCATCGCTTACTCCAGATTTTCCACATGGTCAATCTGCAAGGCTTGGAATCGTATTCCTCAAAGTAGCTCCGCACGCCCCCCTTTACAATGTTGTTTCTGTTTTCCTGTTCACTTCTAAATCAGTTTTATCTTGTCTGCACTTATCCCCCCCAAAAGGGATGTTTTCTGCGGGGGGGGGGGGAGTCACGTCATTCGTGACGTTGTGGATGATCGTGCTGGACGCTCCCCCCCACTTCCCCTAGTTTTGTTTGTTTCTGTGCATGCGTTCTAGCTCTGATGCACACCACCAATAAATAGGAAAACAGATTTGAGACAGCAAAGCCTGTGTTTGAAGCTGCCAGCCACAGAATCACGTTTTCATTACCTGAGAGCATTGTAACCTACTGTGATTGGCCCCTGGGTACCAACAAGGCAATTCTGGGAATATTCTGGGAAGGTCACTTCGCTTGGGTACATGTGTCTCATCTGCCATTTTGTGTATTTGGAAAAGTTTGTACTGTAAAGCACAATCCACCATTAAGCACATCTGCACTTCCCCCCCTTCCCCCAAAAAACCCCAACTAGAAGCCCAGTGTGTCCATCCACTTTGCTTTGCACTCAGGCACCATCAAACTATCGAACTAATGAGCCATCACACACTTGACAATGTCCTCCCATTAATTCATTTTGCTCCTTCCTATTTTCAAATTGCATTGCTAGCCGAGAATCCCACGTTCTAAGGCTGTGGAGATGTATGGACACTTTTGAAATCGGTCCTTTCCAATTTCCAAGAGCAAGCAGAGAAATGTAAAGGGGACAGAGGCAGACTTAGAGGCTGAGGGTCTTGGTGGGGAGTAATCTACCAGGAAGGCCTCATAGATTGCAAAGAATCGCAGAAGCAAACAAGAATGGGGCACATACAAGCACACACATTTGCCCAATCGTAGTGAAAGATCTGGCAGATGATTTGATTTTTTAAAAATAACTGTATTTCCTTTTGTCCTGCATTCCTCTTGTTTCTTGCACACTGTCTTAGTTTTTAAATGAATGACATTGAAAGGTGTTTCGAGGAGGAAAGGGGGTTAATTCAAACTTGAAAAGAGGATTATTTTAGCATTCATGTGTCCATTTGATCCAGCATTATATCGCTAATCTTGGCTTTAAAAAATAAAAAATGGGGGGAGGGAATGAGGGGAGGGAGGGGGAAAGAGGGAAGATGAGCAAAACTGTGGGCGTGAAGAAGGGAAGGGTGTTTGATGGGGTGGGGAAATAAATACCGTTTCAAGAAGTTTGCACGCTCAAGGAAAGCTGGCTTGGAAATGGATTAAAAAAATTCATTGGGGTAAAAATGCTTGGGAAAACAATGTGGGGTGGGGAAACTTGAGCACTAAACAGAAGAAAACGTGTGGAAATGAAAAAATAAAATGAAGCTTTTGGTGGCATGAAAAATTGTAAACCATTTGTGTGGAAAAGGCTTTGAATATCGGTTAGGGAAAGTGGGCAACAGTGGCTTTAAGGGCATTTGCTGGGAAGAATTGGTGGGAGGGGAAAGGATTCAACATGATCACCTGCTCATCATTTCTCTCCTGCAAATGGGCCCTGCTCCTATATTAGCACTAGGGGACAAATACAATATTAGGAGCCCGATGTTTGCCTTGTAGCAAGCAATTTAGCTTTGCTAAGGCCTAAATCACCTTCAGTTTTAGTTGGTCTGAAAATCTGCACTGGCTGCATTGTCCTTTTGGTTTTACTTCTGCATTTTATTCTGTGTTAACATGTAAAACAAATCATGCTAGACGCTCATGGACTAACTACATATTAAACACCTGTACTAGGGTTGCCAGGTCCCCCCCTGGCCACTGGCTGCCTATGGGGGTGGGGGTAGGCTTGCCAGATCCAGGTTGGGAAACTCCTGGAGATTTGGGGGTGGAACCTGGGGAGGACAAGGACCTCAGTGGGGTACAAAGCTATAGAGTCCACCGTCCAAAACAGTTTATCCAGGGGAACCGATCTCTGTAGTCTGGAGATGAGCTGTAATTCCAGGGGATATCCAGGCCCCACCTGGAGACTGGCTTCCCTAACCTGTACATGTCACTGAACGGCTTTGAGAGAAGAGGACTTTAAGGTGGAGAAGCGGGGGGGGAGGGGGATTAAACCTTTCCCTGCCCACTGGTTTTCATCTGCAAATACCCCTCCTTATATTCTTTCCCCTGATATAATCCCTGAAGCAAATGTGTTGGAGAATATAACGAGTTTTTCAATAGCTGTCTTTTCTAACATACTTCCAAGTGAGCAGGAGTTTCAACTAATTTCATTACTACCAGAGACATTAATTGATTTCCAGCTTTCTGCCCAGATTTATTTCCAGCTTTTATTACAAGCAAAATGAGCCTTTTCGGATAATAGAGCTAAAAGTTAGTGCACATTTAAAGGCTAATAAGAACCAGAGCTTCAAAAAACACTAGCAGGACAGCTTCTGCCATTCTAACACGGTATGATTAGAGGCAGAACTAGTTGGAACATTTCAGAACAGTGAGAGGTTGGTCAGGATGAAAATTACTTGCCTTTCTAAGGTTTCTCCAATTATCAAATCTGTCTACATTTCATCATTACTGACTCTCTGGACTATAGTTTGGCTTCTAACAAAGAATGGTCAGTGCCCTCACAAAATGACAAACCCCAGAGTTTTTCCACTGAAGCCTTGACAGTTAAACCAGTTTGAAGTGAGAAGTGGTATACCCTACCAGAAGTAGGTATACCCTACCAGAAAATATTCTTGTTAGTCTTTAAGGTGCTACTGGACTCTTGCCCTTTTCTACTACTGCAGACAGACTAACACGGCTACCCACTGTGAATTATCAGTTTGAAGTGAGTTTAATTTTGTAGTGTAGATAGAGGCCAGATTGTCGAGTTTCTTGGGTGAGCGAAGCTTTAAGGCAGTGTTTCTCAGACTGTGCCACCCATTTGCAAACTTCACTTTCTCGTCCCCCAGCTCACAGGTAAACACACGGATTCACACACACACACAAGTAGCACACCTTCCTACGACCACACACAAGGGGAAATCATGGGTTGGATCCAGACTGAACTGGCAGTTTCCATTGATTCCCCCTTCCCACTGCAGACCCCCCTCATGTCACTTCTCAAGGGCCTCAGGAGCAACATTTTGTGGAGATCAGTGCTGGGCTGCTATGGAACTGGGGGTAGGGGGTAGAAAGTTTCAGTTTGCTGACAGAAAAGCGAACGCACCAGAAGATGTAGAATTCAACGAGATATGAGCACACTGGAAAAGTGGGCGGATGTGAACAGGATGCAATTCAACAAGGATAAGTGCCGAGTTCTACATCTGGGTAACAGAAATGAGAAGTGCACATACTGGATGGGGGATACACTTCTGGGTAGCACTGTGTGTACACAAGATCTTAGAGTATAGGTGGACTGTAAGTTAAATATGAGCAGCTAGTGTGATGCAGCGACAAAAAAAGCTAATGCAATCTTGGGGTGCATCAACAGAGGCATATAACATCCAAATGGCAAGATGTCATAGTTCCACTGTACACTGCATTGATCAGGCCACACCTGGAGTACTGTGTGCAGCTCTGGAGACCTCACTTCAAAAAGGATGTGGATAGAATCAAGGGGGTGCAGAGGAGAGCGACAAGGATGATCAGAGGCCTGGAGACCAAGCCCTATGAGGAATGGCTGAGGGAGTTGGGAATGTTTAGTCTGGAGAAGAGGAGGTTGAGGGGGGACATGATTGCTCTCTTGAAGTATTTGAAACGCTGCCACTTAGAGGAGGGCAGGGAGCTGTTCCTGTTGATAGCAGAGGATAGAACTCACAATAACGGGTTTAAATTGCAGGAGGAAAGGTACCAGCTGCATATTAGGGAAAACTTTTTTACAGTTAAGAGTTGTTCGACAATGGAATCGGCTAACTAGGGCGGTGGTGAGCTCCCCCTCACTGGCAGTCTTTAAGCAGAGGCTGGACTAACACTTGTCAGGGATGCTCCATGCTGATCCTGCATTAAGCAGGGGGTTGGACTAGATGGCCTGTATGGCCCCTTCCAACTCTATGATTCTATGAAAATTTAGTCTGGATCCAACTCCACAGGAACAAAGCAGTGGTGTTTTCTGTACACTCTTGTTTCCAGATCAGGGAAGGATGATATAACCACTACTACAAATACAGTGTGGATCAGTGAAAGTCCTTTGCCAAGAATGTTCAACCTACCCAGCTCATGGGAAAGGGATTCTGCCTTTCTCTCTCTGAAAATGTGAGTTCTCTCTCCAAGTGTTCCAGACACAACTTGTGGCAGGCTTTCAAAATGTATCTTGTAAGTTTTAGGGGGGAGTGGGTATCCAGGATGAGTTTGAGGGCATCTTCTTCTCTACATTGTACAGGTGATTAGGACTTCTCCTGCTTCAGGTCAAGCCAAACTGGCCAGATGGCGGTAGGCAATCTAGAAGAGGAAGGAAGGTATTTGAAAACAATCAGTGATTGCATTATAACCTCTATCATATACCCATTATTCTGAACAAACTTCCAAATGTCAAGACACACACATGTTTGTCCTGGCAAATAAAACTTAAGCAAACAAAAATATTTATTGAATGCCTATCAAACATGGTAATTGCACATGGGAGAAAAGATAGCAGTGACATTTGTAGAAAATCAATCACTCTCAGTATGCTCAGGATCATTCTGAGGATGTTTGCCTGACAAATTCGGAAATTAAAAAGACATTCCAGCTTATCTGCCCTTATTAAACTCTACCCTTATTTCAATCTTTACCTAATTAATGATTTCTGATAAGGGCAGAATATTTATAGGGGGACACAAGTAAGATTTAGTGACACTGCAGACGTATGCTGGGAGAACCCTTGCTTACTCCAAGGCAGCATCTTTCGAAATAGTAAGTATTTGCAAGTATTTGCTGGCATATTTGAGGTAGTACTTGCATTGCCATGGATAAAAATGTCTTCCCACCAGACTGCATGCCAATGTCTATGCAAAGGGTTGAATTTGTTTTGTATTTTTAAAAAGTACTTTCTAGAATGACCATTTCCATATTTTACTGCAGGTATCCTCAGGTAGTGCTCTGGGGAAATGGAAATGGAAAAAGACATGGATACTTTCTTTCCTGCTGTTTCAGAACATTTTCTTCTAGTTATTTTTATTTATTTTATTAATGACAGTTTGCAAGTTGATTTTGCCGTTCTGCACAGTAAAATCCAGCTTCAAAGTGCATTGAAACCGGATTGAAAGTGCATTATTCGGCATGCGCGGAAGTGCATCGAATTTATATATTGCTGAGAATTTAGCTGAGCTTCCTTTCTGCTTGATGGAACTCAAACTCACTTATGTAAGATAGTCCAATCGATAAGCTACACTGGATCCTTTTTGTTCTTCCCAAGACAGAGGCAGGTGTTAATATTCTTTATGGCAGCTGTGGGGCTTGGATACAGGTCATGTAGCAAGAATCAGTTAAATCTGTCCAAATTTAGATAAGGAAATTCAATGTTTGCCATGGGACAATGGGTAGCACTGGATTATCAGGGGGTTTCCTTTCCAAAAAGCACCGGGAAAGTGCTTCTTTGCACACAAAGGGATAAGTGCCCAATGTTCTCTTTCTCCGGTAACTAGGTTGCCAGCTCCGGGTTGGGAAATACCTGGAGATTTTGGGGGCGGAACCTGAGGAGGGCAGGGTTTGGAGAGAAAAGGGACTTCAACGCCATAGAATCCAATTGCCAAAGCGGCCATTTTCTCCTGGTGAACTGATATCTATTGGCTGGAGACCAGTTGTAGTAGTGGGAGCTCTCCAGCCACTACCTGGAGTTTAGATTACTATAATCAACAATAAACCTGTGCTTAAACATCAAAAACTCCCTGTATATTCAATTTTATATTTTTCTTGAACAGAATAAATTACAACAAATATTCTATTGCCTGACTATCTAACTTAACTGTATAATAACATCACAATTGATACACACGTTCCAAAGGATTGATACAACGTTATAAGATAAAGAAACGAGTTCTGCATGCAAGTGCAGCAAAATGAAAGACCCGGGCTGAAGAAAACTATTCCGTGCGAATCAGCAGTTGCCCATATGGTCCAAGATATAAGAAAGGAACCTCCTGGGTTGGAGATGGCAAGGACATGTGGTCGATCCCAGTTTACATGTTTCAAATTTTCTTCAGCTTGCCAGTTAGCATTTATTTTTCCTTGGGAATAAAACTGCTCTTCCATGCTCTGAGTCAATTTAACTTAGCCGCGCTGTACAGTCACGCATTGTGCTGCTTGTATGGCTGCTGCTCTGACGCACACTTTGCTGTGTGAATTGTTCTAGCGGGTGGAATCCTCCCGGGTGTAACCCCTTGGATCCTATCATACTGATCCAGAGGATCCCCTGATATTCAGGAGTAGATTTTTGGAGGGAGAGAGGGGAGCATGAGAAGGGAAGTCTGAAAAGCACATGAGCTCACACAGCCCTCTGGGTCTCGGCTGTACAATTTCAGCCATAGATACATTAGCCACAAAGCCCAACGTCTAATTATTTTTGTGACTCATCTGAAAGGAATGAAAGAATAATGAAGAATAAAGAACTTGCAGCAGCCAGGAGGAGATAAACCTGGCTCTGAGACGGTGTTTTAGCAGTTCTTGCGGTGCCCTGCCTATCACGGTCACAACGGAAAGTGCCTCAGTGGCTTTTTGCCTTTATAAAATGTTTTGATTAGATTCCGGTGAGGTTTATGATTTTAATTGAATGCTACATTTCATTTTATTCACAGTCAAACCAGGTAAGAGAAATAACATTACAGCCAGGTGCTTAAAGGACCACATCATTAGGGTTGCCAGGTCCCTCTTCTCCACTGGCGGGAGGTTTTTGGGGCAGAGCCTGAGGAGGACAGGGTTTGGAGAGGGGAGGGACTTCAATGCCCGAGAGTCCAATTGCCAAAGCGGCCCTTTTCTCCAGGTGAACTGATCTCTGTCGGCTGGAGATCAGTTGTAATAGCAGGAGATCTGATTTCTTCCCGTGCCAGGACCTGGAGGTTGGCAACCTTACACATAATAGTCCGGTATTCTTATCTTTTCCTTCTAGGCGTGTAAAAAAAAAAAGGAGCAAGTCCAGATCTGGGTCTGTTCTATAGCATGTATTGCAATGATTGCTTCTCCCTCTGGAGGCTGTTGTCGGATTCCTGTCTTTTGCTTGTTTTAAAGCTCTTCTTTCTCCTACTTACATAACGTCCCTGGAGACATGAGGAAAGACACGGTACAAGCATCTCCATCAGGAGCAAGGCTTGTGACTTAGCCTGACTGTTGACACGACACCTGCCAATCAGGACAAAGCCTCTGGGCTTTGAATAGTTGCACAGATGAGGGTCTTTCAGTAGGCGCAGGCTTTGACTTCTCATGAAGTATAGCTGTGAGAAAAGTTACATTGATTAAAAAAAAACTCTTAAAGGTATGGGAGACCAGTTCTGCTTTGATATTTTTAACACTGGATTGGAGGGCAAGGTAGGGTTGCCAACCTCCAGGGGTGGCCTGGAAATCTCCTGGAATGATAACTAATCTTCAGATGATATAGATCAGTTCCCCTGGAGAAAATGGCTGTTTTTATTAAAATGTTTTTTTTATTATTTTTATATATAATAGGGTACAGAAACAAAAAGGGGCAAAGAAAGGGAAAACAGACACATGCCTGTGTTCAAGCTTTACAAATTAAAACATAGATTTATCCATTTCATTCTCACCCCTTAAAACTGAAACTAATTCTTTATGATGCCCTATACAAAATTTTCTATTCCTTTATAAAATACTTAATTTTACAGGATATATAAAAATCACTTGGTGGATAAGATATAGTCAAGTACTCAATAATGCCTCAATATAATTTGATGTTCTTGATTCTAGCCATAAACTAAAATTATCATTACCTAATACATAACACCAGAAATAAGCATATATCTATGTCCTGCCTCTATCAGCAATTTCTAACCCAGGTAAGTATTTATCATATACTGGTTGCCATTTCATCTTGAAATTATCTAATGGGTTCTTTTTCATCAAGTGTGTAAGTTTTGACATCGATGCAAAATCTAATAGCTTATGGATCCACTCAGTTAGAACCGGAATTTTTGTATTTTTCCAATATGATGCATATAAAATTCTAGTTGTCGCATATTGAAAAAGTTCCTTATATTCTGAGCTCACTTGAGAGGGTACTGGAAAATGGCAGCTTTGAAGGGTAGACTGTATGGCATTATACCCAACTGAGATCCTTCTCTTCCCCAAACCCCTCCCCAAATCTCCAGGGATTTCCCAACCCAACGTTGACAGCCCCAGAACAAGGGCTGAGCTGAGTGAGGAGTGCACCTTGTTTTGGCCAGGAATTAGGGGCTCAGCGGCCAAAGCAGGCCCCCTGTTCACCTCAAATGTTACCACAAAACTGCCCATTGGCTTCTCTCATTTGTGGGAATTTTTATGTTACCATATGTTTGCATTATTTGGGATGACGATTTACAGAGCATTTCATCTTAGTGAATACAGCAGGAGTTACATACTGTTCACGCTCACATTCATATAATCAATCAACAGTCATGGAGAGTCAAAGATGATCTCTAGTCTACAATTTGCCAGCAGCTTTCGGGTAAATCTATACCTGGGTTCTTTGCTGTGGCTCCTTATTCATTTATTACACAAGTGCCATTGGTAAGACATAATAAGCAATGCATACTAATCAAATGACAGCTGGACTTTTCATTCCTCATAAATATGTGTTTGATTTTAAGGAGACATCATGGCTTCGGTGATGATCGGCCTGTGGCAACTAGCTATTTCGATGATTATCTTCTCTCATATCTCAGCAGCCTATCCTTCTTTGGAGAGGTAAAAAAAAACCCTTTAAATGACTCAGCTTTTCTCCCTTTCTTCCCGAAACAGCTTTCTGTTTTAATGGTTTGCTAAACAATTCAAAGGTTTCTCACTTTCGGCTATCCCAGTCATACCCCACGTGCCACCTTTGTAACTCCTCTCTGCATCATGGGCTGAAAAAAAGGGTGCGAGGCAGACCTCTCCCAGGAGAAACCAACAATTGCAAAGACAAATTCGAGCTTCCCCTTCAAAGGCTGTGTTGACAGCTGGCAGTTTTTGTTTTTAGTATTTGTGCTCTTAAAGAATTGAGGGGGTGCATCATAGGATAGTATTACTGAGCTGCTTGATAAGCGTATGCGGAATGGTTGGTCCAATTGCTACTAAGTGGATTAATTCTGTATGTTTTTAGATGCTCTGCGGATCAGTCACATGTCACATAACTCTCAAGTGCCTCTCAAGCTTATTGCCCTCATAGGTTGTGCTTCCCAATAGGTTCCTGCATTAACCATTTCACATCATTAGTTCCCCTACCTTCACTGGAGTCTCCCTTAAGCTTTCATCTTACCTCAATTCTGTGGCTACCCGTTAATCACAACACCATACTTTTTGGTTGTTTCTGGGCTGGTTATTTGCCCTGAATTTGATGCTGTTGGGAAATGGGTTCCCCCCCTGCTCCCCCAAATAGGGATGCCAGCCTCCAGGTGGGAACTGGGGATCCCCTGGAATTACAACTCATCTCCAGGCTACAGAGATCAGTTCCCTTGGAGAAAATTGATGTTTTGGAGGAGGGGCTCTATGGCATTGTACCCCACTGAGGTTACCCCAGGCTCCATCCCCAAATCTCCAGGAATTTCCCAACCTTGATGTGGCAACCCTACCCCCCATCCCCTACTGGTGACCAGGGGGGACCTGGCAACAGGCAACCCTACCCCATATCATCATGGTGCATTCACAGTGTATTCGTATACCTTTTGGGGTTTTCCCAGCTTTTCTCCAATCTTTCTTGAGACTGCTTTGCTCTCACATTTTAGGAAAGATTGCAGCAAAGCCTGAATTTTCCTGATACTGCCCACACAGAAACCATCTCCCCCAGCCCCACCCCAGTCCGATTGCTCTCCCTAATTAGCAATATAATAGTGTTATAGTGATATACTGTTATACCAAAATATGAACCAGGTTTTTTAAAAAATAAAGTCAAGTATCTATTCCCCTTCCTTGCTGGGATATATGGGGAGAAAAGCATAAGCCTGCAACAAAATGCACTAGAGATTTACTTTTTTAAAAAAAATGAAAGCTGGGAACTCAAAGAACCTGATGCATCTTTTAGTGCAATGGTATATTACTATAACACCATTAAATCACTATTAAAAAAAAACCCTACCAGGGAAACCTGGAAGTCCTGTATTAGCGGTCATAGCAGCAACAGGGGGACTACACAAGCCATCTGGAAAACAGATTTCATTTGAGAACTTTCCAGCAAAGACTGGATCGCTGCACTTGTTTGCAAATACACAGCTCTCCAAGACATACATGGTTAACTCCCTGATCAGCTTAGAGCAAGATGTGCCTCCAGCAGCCTTTTAGGAATCAGGGACGAACCAGACAATTATGTATGGCTTCAGGTTGGGGAAAGGGCTATTTCACTTTCCTTCCAGGGATTTGTCTGCTCATAATCAAAAGTTGTGTTTCTTCCCAAGAACAGACAAACAGCTGGGAAGGAAAGGCTTGAACAACCACTTCTGCTTCTCCTTTCAATCAGAAGCCACCTGTAGCTGCTTTACTTGAAGCAAGAAAGCCCACAGGGAAAAGAACCACAGCACTAGATATAACTTGTAGCTATCTGCACACTCATGTACATTCAGTTCAATAAATACAAAAGGTATCCTCATGACACCTTAAAGACAGGTTTATTGAAGCATATGCTTTGGTAAGCTACAGCCCATATGGGATCTAGCGCACAAAACTTTATGCTACAATAAATGCTCATCATTAAGTATTCCCAATACTCTTTTTTGACTTTGGTCCCTCCAACAGAGTAACTACCCTGCTTGAATGGATTGTACAATCCAGTGACATTCTGGCTAAATTCCCTGACAAAGTATTTGAGAGTTACATTATTGGGACCAAGAAGAGAACCATGCAAGCAATGAAGCATGCTTTGGGACTGTGGGAATGTGGTGTATTTGGATGTACATCTGCCCCCCTTTCAAATGGTGCAGATGTGTAGATCTGGATTTTTTGGATTTCAACTGTTCAATAGCCAAAACACAAATAAATAAATACAATGTGAAAGACCTTCCTTATGATGGACATAAACCAATTAGTATCTAAAACGTACTATTGGCGACCAAGATCTAAACAAGAATAATAAAAATTGTTGTTTTTTTTTTAAACTAAATTTTATCCAATTTGCCAGCTTTAAGATTTGTAAGTTTCCATTATCCCATCTCATTCTCACAAAAAGTCTCAGAAGATGTACTGAAGAAATGAAAAGAGCTCCTTCGTCATCTGCAACATCCAAGGAAGTTACAGCAAAACCTCAGGACTGCCAACAAAGTTTAGCAGCCAAGTAAATTAACGGTCACTTTTGTGCATCTAGCAATAACACGGCGGACTGATACTGAGGGTGAAATCTAGGTGTAGCCAGTCATTGAAAGAGGGTGACAAGGTGAAACACACCGCACCATAGATCAAAGGTGCCAGTAAGTTAATTCATATCCGGATAAATATCTTCTCATGAACCGATGATATGTGGATCTAGGGCCAAACCCCTGACTGGTACAAATCCGCTTGAAGGCAATAAGGAAACTCTGTTTAATTTTATGTATGTTCAAAAGGAGAGCCAGTGTTGTGCGGTGGTTAAGAGGGTTGGACTATTACCTCAGAGATCTAGGTTCAATCCCCACTCACGCCATGGAAGCTTGCTGGGTGACCTTGGGCCAGTCACAGTCTCTCAGCGTAACCTACCTCAAAGGGTCGTTGTGAGGATAAAATGGAGGAGAGAAGAACAATGTAAGCCGCTTTGGGTCCCCATTGGGGAGAAAGGTGGTGTACAAATGAATTAAATAAAATAAATAAAATAAGAGTAACTAAACAGAGCATATACATGGGGTAATATGACAATATGCAGCACATACATACTAGAAGTTCAGTTAAAGCTAACATTTAAATATCTAATCTTGAAAACAATTACAAATAATTGTAACCTCTATTAGCAGAAAATAAGGATTTGATTGATAGTAAGGATAGGCTTTAAGTTAGGGTTGCCAACCTTGAGGTACTAGCTGGAGATCTCCTGCTATTACAACTGATCTCCAGCCACCTGGAGAAAATGGCCGCTTTGGCAATTGGACTCTATGGCATTTAAGTCCCTCCCCTCCCCAAACCCTGCCCTCCTCAGGCTCCGCCCCAAAAACCTCCCACCGGTGGTGAAGAGGGACTTGGCAACCCTGCTTTAAGTAGATAGGCCAGATCCACACAGGAGGCAAAGTAATATGAACAGGGACAGTAGTATGAAACCACTGAATGTTGAGTATATGAGCGTTGAATATATCAGTGAGATCGCATGATCTGTGATAGGAGAATAAAAACAAATAGCAAGCATAAAGCTGCACATCGTGCTATAGTGTATGGCATGAACCAGTGATGTAGTAGTTATAATGCTGGACTAAGATCTGTGAGACCCAGGTTCAAAACCCCACCCTGTCATGGAACCTCATTGGGTGGTCTTGGGCCAGTTCCTCTCTCAGCCTAGCCGACCTCACAGGGTTGTTATCGTGAGGATAACATGGAAGAGGAGAGAATGATGTTGCAAATTGTTTTGCGTCTCCATTGGGGAGAAATGTGGGATATAAATATCCAAACAAACAGCGGCACATTTCTGATCACTTCTTTTTTTTCTAATTTCCAGACATCAGAGGCAAGCTGAAGCCAGGGTAGCAGATTACCTGGGCACACTGAGAGAGCTTGAAAGGACACACAACTTACTTCAAAGCATAATGAATTCCAAGCGCAGGTAAAAATGCGGATAATGTGTAAAAAGTAAAACAAACCAACAAGACAGGTCACATTTGATTACAAGTACACTGCAGTGCTTAGAAAACATAAATGTAAGATTGCTCTGATAATGTTTAAATTTATACCTGCAGCAGGAGCTTGAAATGGGAACATGCGTGCTAGTACTGTGCTAGAAGTCTTCTCTCTTCTGTCTTCTCTCTTCTCTAACAGAAGCAAACCTTGCCAATAGTGATGAAGGAAGAAACTAGTTGGTATAGGGTAACAGGTTGCTGGAGGACAAAAAACAAATGAAGACATACAGACATGCTAAGGGTGGTGGAAAGGATGTCTCCACTCTGAAAACAAGTGCTGAAAACAGCAGCTGATGACTTCTCCTAACTTTTTAGTTTTTAATTAATTTATTTTTAAGAACTGTTTCCTAACAGTGCTATCCTAAGCTGTTTACTTCTGTTGACTTAGAAGACAATTATAACTCTGCTCAGGGCTGCACTGTAGGTTATTTAAATGAGTTCAAAATGCGAGGGAAACACCAATTTACCTTTGAGTTATTGCGGCAAGATATTTGTTATGGTGGGGGATTCCTTTCGTGAGAGGAGTAGGTGCAGTCTATAAGAATTTCATCCTGTTTGGATGGAGACGGGGGAGTTGCAACTGGAGATGTGTTTTGCATTTCAAGCAATGGAAACAATAGAATAAATAAAAAGAAACTTGAATAAATATAATAAATTTTAAAATTACAGATTAAAAAAAATCTGCACGATGATGCCAGTTAGGGTTAAGAAGATGTTTCAACAAACTTGGGCAAAATACCTGGGCCAGAAGAAAAATCTGAGAAGTGAAAAAAAATGTGGGATGAGGGAGCAGAATACTATGGCAAAACCAGCCCTGCAAAAGACCCCCTCTCCCTTCCTGATGCACCAGGGTCTCCTTATGGGTCTCTTGCAGATAAAAACTAAATATTTTTAATAAAAAATGTTAAGAGTAAAATTAACCCAAACAAAAAGCTCTGTGTAAACCACTAGTAAAGTACAAGTTATACAAGGAGCTAGTAGATGCCACAAATATGTACAGATATAGACAGTGTGTGGAAATAGGAGGTGCCTCTGAGAACTTTCAGAATTATAAGCATCTTCCATTCCTGCTTTCCTTTTATATCTCGGCAATGGCAATGGCTAGAGACATACTTTTAAAAACATGTTAAGTTGGGAGTTCAGATAAATTAGCAGATCATAGATAGAGATCATTATACTATTATATGGCATTGTAGCAACTAAAAGGTAAAAGGTAAAGGTCCCCTGTGCAAGCACCAGGTCATTCCTGACCCATGGGGTGACATCACATCCCAACGTTTTCTAGGCAGACTTTGTTTACGGGGTGGTTTGCCAGTGCCTTCCCCAGTCATCTTCCCTTTACCCCCAGCAAGCTGGGTACCCATTTTACCAACCTCGGAAGGATGGAAGGCTGAGTCAACCTTGAGCCGGCTACCTGAAACCAACTTCCGTCGGGATCGAACTCAGGTTGTGAGCAGAGCTTGAACTGCAGTACTGCAGCTTACCACTCTGCGCCACGGGACTCATCTATTAGAGCAACTACCAGTCTTTTAAAAAGCACTCTGGTGGCAGAGGGCATTGAAGATGCAGGGGCAGAAACAAGGAAAGTGTGGGGAGAATTGTCATATGGGCAATCTGTTGCCACTGCAAATTTCTGTGCATTCTCTTCTGCATTCAGAGCAGCAATGGAAGTTATTCAGAGAATCATTACAATAGGGTCACAGCCTTAAAGGTAAAGGTAGCCCCCTGTGCAAGCACCAGGTCATTACTGACCCATGGGGTGACGTCACATCCCAACGTTTACTAGGCAGACTGTGTTTACGGGGTGATTTGTCATTGCCTTCCCCAGTCATCGAAACTTTACCTCCAGCAAGCTGGGTACTCATACCAACCTTGGAAGGATGGAAGGCTGAGTCAACCTTGAGCCGGCTACCTGAAAATGACTTTTGTCGGGATCAAACTCAGGTTGTGAGCAGAGCTTGGACTGCAGTACTGCAGCTTACCACTCTGCGCCACGGGCTGATTTGGCTCTGATTGCTGGGATAATATAAGCCCATCCAGTACATCCAATTTCTGCAGTATAGACGTTCAAGGTGCTTCAAATCATGTTGATCTCCCTTCCATGATAGTTGGTCTCCTGGGTATCCATATGGCTGACAGGGGCCAGCACATTACTGCCTTCACACAGGCAATGTAGTTTTTCCTGGAGGAAAAATCACCTTGCCTTCCTTTAAACACTTTCGCACACTCCTGGTTCTTTCACAGACACATGTAGGAAAACCCCATTAGCCTCAGTGCTTATGGCAAAGCAGCAGGAGAAGATAATGTGAACGAGAGAAGTAGCAGAGGAGGGGAGTTCAATTCTTTCCCCATATTATTTCCATTATTTCCATTCAGCCTTGTTACAACTGGGCTTTTCTTACACACATAGATTTTTACTTGTTGTTGAGCCCTAGGTGTCTCCCATAATTAATCACCAAGATCCTTAGTTATGAGGACTCGCTCACGTACTCACTCACTCATTTATTTATTCATTTTAATCTTACATTTCCTACAGCTCAAGGCAGCTGAATGAATAGGTAGGTGTGAGTTGCACAATATAGCCTGATTTGTGAAGGACCTTTTCATCCTAATTTGCTTTGGGAAGACAACATGCTTGACTAGACTGGAACATTGAAGGTCTTGCTGGAGTGGAAGAACTGCAAATTTTGTGAAATCGTTTTCTAGAGGAAAAGCTTTTCTGGGAACATGTCTGATTTCTGCAGCTTTACATTATGTGGTGACTTAACAGCTGACACCATGCTTTTGAGTGGGTAGAAACTTTACAGAAGAGAAAAGAGCCAAAAAAAGAAGAGCATACATGTACACTGACCTTTTTTCCTGCCCATTTCTTATGCATCAGAGACCCAAATACATTCAGAGCGAGGGATGTGTCTGGCTTTGCTGATAACCTCATTGGTGACTGGAAGAATTCAGAAGAGACTTGTTTGCAGATTGTGCAAAAACTTAATGCAAGGTAAGGGAGAGCACCATAGAAAGTATTTACATTTTCTTTCTAAAACGTTTAAAATGAATGTAGGGAAATAGCGGTTAAAACCCTTAGGGCTGTTTAGCTTGGAAAGAAGGCAGCTAAGGGGAGACATGATAGAGGTCTATAAAATTATGCATGGTTTGGAGAGAGTGGACAGGGAGAACTTTTTCTCCCTCTCCCATAATACTAGAACACGGGTCAGCTGCTGAAGCTGGAGGGTGAGAGATTCAAAACTGATAAAAGGAAGTATTTCTTCACACAACGCATAGTTAAATTGTGGAACTCCCCGCCCCAGGATGTGGTGATGGCCGCCAACTTGGAAGGCTTTAAGAGGGGAGTGGACATGTTCATGGAGGAGAGGGGTATTCATGGCTACTAGTTAAAATGGATACTAGTCATGCTGCATACCTATTCTCTCTAGTATCAGAGGAGCATGCCTATTATTTTGGGTGCAGTGGAACACAGGCAGGATGGTGCTGCTGCAGTTGTCTTGTTTGTGGGCTTCCTAGAGGCACCTGGTTGGCCACTGTGTGAACAGACTGCTGGACTTGATGGGCCTTGGTCTGATACAGCATGGCTTTTCTTATGTTCATATGTAAATTGTTGAAGATGCATGCTTTTGAAATGTCAGGAAGGTCAGATGTAACTACATGATGCATGAGCTCTAGTTCCAGCAACTTTGCTCTATCGGGTAGATGTGCATTTATCTTGCACTCATCTGACCATCTAATACCACACAAGCACACAGGAAGCTGCTCAGTGACAATGCACATGCTTTGCTCCCAGAAGGCCCCAGGTCAGTACCTGACATCTCCAATTAAATGGATCTTGGGTAGCAAAACTAGAGAAGACTTCTTCCTGACACACCTTGGAAAATACCTACCAGCTGAAGTCAACAGTACTGGACTAGGTGAATTAACAGACTGCATTGGTGTGAGATAGTTCCTTATAAATTTTTTTTTATATGAAGAACAAGGACTGGGTCAGTCTCAGGAAGCCCTTTGACATTCTGGAACAACGGTCTTGGTTCAACAAGGAGTGGTGCTGTGGTCATCAGGGAGTAAACGGTGATGCCTGCAATTATTTTCTTCTGGCATGGCTGGATTTTTCTGCGAGCTGTTGTGCCCAACCATCCACTGAAGTTTGAAGATGGTATACCCAATGCATTTAGACTGCCTCCAATAATGGGTGCCTGTGTGTATGTTAAGTGCCGTCAAGTCACTTCCAACTCATGTCGACCCTATGAATCAATGTTCTCCAGAACATCCTATCATTAACAGCCTTGCTCAGGTCTGCAAACTGAGGGCAGTGGCTTCCTTTACAGAGTCAACCCATCTCATGTTGAAGGTTCCTCTTTTCCTGCTGCCTTCAACTTTTCCTAGCATGATTGTCTTTGCCCTCCTCTAAGTGACAGCCTTTCAAATACTTAAAGAGAGCAGTCACATCCCCCCTCAACCTACTCTTCCCCAGACTGAACATTCCCAAGGAGCCACTGTCTAGTGCAGTGAATTTTCCAGAATTCCCACAAGCCCCTGAAATGCTGTTCTTTGCTTGAGATGCATTCCCAAATGATACATATGCGCTCTTCATTCTTTCATCTCTCCCCTCCCAAAAATTAGTCGCAAGGATGGCAATTTCATAGCAATAATCAGCACAGAAACACTTAGGAATCACCGGAGGCTTCACATCCCATGGCACACAAACATATAACTTTTCTTCTGTTGTTACCCATGGGAAAGGGAACAGAGGTGGGGCAGCATAATCTTGATGTTGTTTTTACCTCCTGCAGAAGTCCCTTTGACAGAAACCTCCTGCATGGTTGATGTAGCTCAGGACTGAGGATTTGGATAAATTAAGAAGGGAGTAGGAAAGGGCCAGATGTTAGGGTTGCCAACCTTCAGGTACTAGCCGGAGATCTCCTGCTATTACAACTGATCTCCAGCTGATAGAGATCAGTTCACCTGGAGGAAATGGCCGCTTTGGCAATTGGACTCTATGGCATTGAGGTCCCTCCCCTCCCCAAACCCTGCCCTCCTCAGGCTCCACCCCAAAACCTCCTGCCAGTTTCCAAGGGGGACCTGGCAACCCTACCAGATGTGTCTGATATGGTCTTCAGACCTGGGTTACCTCATTTGTGGTATAGTACGTCACACCATGAATCATACAAATAAGAAATGATGGGCCATCAAACTGGCTCTCAGAGCATAGTTCCACGCTCACCGTTTTCCCAAACAGTGAGATTACAGGGCAACATTGCATAGGTTTGGTTTCCTTGGATTAGTGAACCGTGGAGTTTTACTGTACCTTTGTAATGTTTCTTTTATTTACAAATATACATGTAGAACATAAGTAGAGGCAAAAGGACATTCCAGCAGGGCAGAGAGAGAGAGAGAGAGAGAGAGAGAGAGTGACCCCACCCAGCATCTCAAAGCCGATCAGTTTCCTGAATAAAATGGTACCATTTCACATCAGGAAGTTTCCTGAATAAAATGGTACCATTTCACACCAGGAATACAGCATGGGAGTTAAGCCCACTTTCCCTGTAGTACCTATTCAAATTGGGCCCATGTGCACCTAGGAATTAAGTTCTGAGCACTGAAGTCCCAGAGCATGTCTGTCAACAGGGCCCCATAGCAGAACACATGGTGAACGCAAGGACTTCATAATGTATTACAAGCATCTTGAATTCTTACATTTGCCCACAGCAAGAGTTCTACATTACACATGAATGCATAAAAGAGCAATCTGATTCCCGCCTCTCTCTCTCCCTCCCCCCCCTCTCTCTCCCTCTCTCCCCCCCCCAATCTGATACGTGGGGTAGTTATCCTGTTTTCTCTACAGGGATCTCTTTTTGCCTCTATCTACATTCTACATGTGTATTTGTAAATAAAATATATATGACCAAAATCATTATTGTCTACTCAGACTGGCAGTAGATCTCCTGGGTTTCAGGCAGAAGTCTTTCACATCACTGATCTAATCTTTCAACTGGAGATGTTGGGGATTGAACCTAGGACTTTCTGTGAGCAAAGCAAATACTCTGTCACGGAGCCACAGCCCCTATATTTGTTCTTTTCCAGACTGTAGCTCCTGGAGCTGCAGTTTCAAGGAAGAGACTGGCAGGGCAGATACTTTTATAACCCTTCCCTCTCCAAGCTGCCTTTACCCCTGGGAGGATATAGTGCATATATGAAGTATAAATCTGGGCCTGAATAATGGGTTGATGAGCAACCTATCAAGACAGGGAGGTCAGAGCTCAAGGGGTGATCACAGCTGTGGGAATCAGAAGAAATGGCTCAACAAACCAAGTGGGACTGGTCAGGAACGTCCGTCTGGCTTCAATGTGCTTAGAAGGCTGCTGTGCCAGGAACATCATCCAATGATTGTGTAACATTTTACCTGTTTTTCTCCTTTAAAGTTTTCCAGGTAATGATGCTCAAGATGCCACTCAGGTGATTAGCCGTTCTATTTGCCAACTGCTTGCAGAAATGAACGAAGAAGCATCTGGAGCAACATTTGATAGAAGCCATGAATGAAACATCCAACACTGGACAGATTGTCATAAGGAAATTGCCATGTCTCCTTTTCCTGTATAAATGAAGTGATTGGGGTGGGGGGGAGGTGACAATTATGGAAATAACTTTAGTAAGGGAGCTCAACTAATCAAGGGAACTGGAATTGCTAATCAGAAAAACACAGACATCCAGAGGATATTTCATCATAGTTTATAATTTAGAATTCTTCATCTTGACTTAATCTCCAAAATTTAATAAAGGAGCTTTAGCATAACTTCTTACTGATTGGTATTTTGCATGTGATATTGGGGAATCAGTCACAAGGGAGACAGAGCAAACTTGTAAAGTAGTTGTATTTCTCCTTAGTCTTTTGCAAGATTACTTCCATATGAATGTATTCAGGCATCAAAAATTAACAAAAGAATGTGCCAGAAGCAGCCACTGTCTCTGATCGGGAAAGACAGCTCACAAACTACCTTAAAAGCAAGCTCATCAAAACAGTAATAAAATATTAACCCTTTCCCCAAAATACACAATATCACCACACTAAGAAAACTAATGTCACATTCCTGCACTGAGTCTGTGTGTTGCATGATTGCCTGCATATAAACCCATGATTCCTCTTCTTGATACCATCCCAAGATATAGAGCCCAGCCTGTCAGTAACCAGTGCCTTGGGGTACACTGGTAAAGCTTGCCTCTGAGCAAGTACAAAGGGCAGAGCTTCCAGTTACCTTAGCTCCCACCGTGGGTGTATGTCCTTAGTGTGTATGAGTAGTCTTAGCTTGTGGGTGGGATTTCAGACACAGTCTGCTTTCTTAAACAGGAAATAAGCTTTATCACTAACCATTAACCATTTATCACTAACCATTAAACCATTAAACCATTAAACTCATACATAGTAGGAGAAATACAGATCTAAGGAAATACAAGGACTCATAGTAATGGGTATATATTGCAGGTGGAAAGATACCAGCTGGACATTAGGACATTTTTTTTTTGCAGTGAGAATAGTTCAGCAGTGGAATCGGCTGCCGAGGGAGGTGGGGAGCGCCCCTCTCTGGCAGTCCTCAAGCAACGGCTGGATGAACACTTGTCAGGGACGCTCTACACTGATCCTGCATTGAGCAGGGGGTTGGACAAGATGGCCTGTACGGTCCCTTCCAGTTCTATGATTCTATGATATATCTGAGTTACATTATGCTAGTTACCTTCAGATGGAGCCAATGCGTCTCCATCACTGCATCTGGACAAAGTGTTTGAATACAGAACAAAGGAAGAGTTCACCTTTTAACATTTCTGCCTGCTTAGGTGACCCCCCCCCCCCCCGCCAGTCCAGAGTTAGGAATCCTGCCCCTTGTGGGAGCTGCTCTGCTCTCTGCCAGTGATGCCCCTTGGTTTATAGTAGTCCTCGTCTAACCCTTGTATCTCTCTCCCTCATTGCATTTTATGATGCCCATCCATCAGATCCCCTTTGGCAGGTGGGCCCCAAATGGCTGAGCCACAGTTCCTGTTTTTCTGACTGCCCCCTTTTGGGACAATAAACAGTTTGCCATGGGTTCAGGAACCCCGAACATAACATCCTCCCCCAGCTTCTTACAGATGGTTCACAGACTAGCTTGCTAAGCTTCACTCAACTGACCCATTGAATTAACATACAAAACCTTTAAAACATTTCAAGTCCCACAACAACATTTCTAAACCATAGAGTATACAAAGAGTACAAACATGTGGTTACATCGTATAAAGAATATCCTCAGGTGGCTACATAGCTCCTGAGCTTGCTACAGAGTAAAAATTCAGCACAACAACAAACAGCAAACAAGTTAAGAGGGAACAAAACGAAACAAAAATTAGGCGAAATGCATGCGTTCGATCCTGGCTGAATCCTGGCTGAAACAGGGATTAAAGGAGGATAAAGCGACCATGCCCTGACCTGGATGGCCCAGGCTAGCCTGATCTGGTCAGATCTCAGAAGCTAAGCAGGGTCAGCCCTGGTTAGTATTTGGATGGGAGACCACCAAGGAATACCAGGGTTGCTGTGCAGAGGAAGGCACTGGCAAACCACCTCTGTACGTCTCTTGCCATGAAAACCCCAAAAGGGGTCGCCATAAGTCGGCTGCGACTTGATGGCACTTTACACACACACACACAAAGCGACCATGCGTTTTCGCCCCATGACTCCAAATTAGCAGAAAGCCCAGAGGAAGAACACTGCCACACTACATGTTACATTTATTCCCTATGATGAATACTTTCTTTCAAGGAAAAGCACCCATGGGAGGCTGAGATAGCAAAGAATCTTGCGGCACCTTATTTATTTATTTGTTGTTTGTTTAGGTTTTTACTCCATCCTCAATCCTCGGCTGAAGCCAGGCCAGGGCGGCTAGCAGCATATCGATACAATAAAAATTATGAAATACAATAAAACCAACAGATAAAAACAATTTAGCTATCCCCATAAAATGATGGTAAAAGAACAGATGGCTCTCCTTTATGCACACAGGGTCCGCTATAGGGCTGAGAAAGCAGTCAGGGACCCCATATCAGATGGTACATAAATCAAAGGCACAGAAAAGAATGAGGGGCTAGGGAGGAGGCCAGTACTGATGGAAAACCGCAGCTGCCCTCAACTATAGGCCTGGCAGAATAACTCCGTTTTGCAGGCCCTGTGGAACTCTTTAAGATGCTGCAGGGCCCTGATCTCATTTAGGAAGGGAGTTCCACCAGGCCAGGGCTGAAAAAGTCCTGGCCCTAGCTCAGGACAGCCGGATACTCTTTGGGTCGGAGACCACCAGTAGATTGTTATCAGCTGAGCGTAAAACTATTTGAGGGGTGTACCAGGAGAAGTGGTCACGCAGATATGAAGGTTCCAGACCGTGTAAGGCTTTAAAGGTTAAAACCAGCACCTTGAACCTGATCTGGTACTTAGGGTTGTCAACTTCCGGGTACTAACCGGAGATCTCCCGCTATTACAACTGATCTCCAGCCGATAGAGATCGGTTCACCTGGAGAAAATGGCTGCTTTGGCAATTGGACTCTATAGCATTGAAGTCCTTCCCCTCTCAAAACCCCGCCCTCCTCAGGCTCTGCCCCAGAAACCTCGCCGGTGGTGAAGAGTACCCTACTGGTACTCCTGCTGGAGCCAATGCAATTGACATAGCACTGGCTGAATCCCAATAAAGCCAGCAATCCCGATAAAGGCGAAAAATCGGCTTTATGGGGATCATTTTGGAATCCCCAGCTACAGCAGTGGAAAGGAAGGAGATCCCTTAAAAAAAAAACACCACCACTTTGGCACATTCACTCTGGGTTCAACAGGGCTTTAAAGTTTAATTCCCTACACTGGCTTTATTATAGCCCATGGGGAATATTTCTGGGGCTTGGGGGGGGCCCTGTTTTTTAAGGTAGATACACCAATTTTTCAGCATTGCTTCTGATGACTCTCCTTAGAACAACCACCAAGTTTGATAATGATTGGGTTGGGGGGGGGGTCCAATTTTATGAGCCCCCAAATAGGGTGCCCCATCCATCCTCCATTGTTTCCAATGGAGGGGGGAAAACAGCCTTTTTTTCTGCTCCAGGGGAAAAGCAAAGAGACATTCCTGTGAGCAACCACAAGTCGATGCCTCCCACCCCAAGAATCAACACAAGCCCAACAGAACCAAACCAGAACCCAGGAATCCAACGGAACCACAAGCCAATGTGGCAAAGCCTAACAGAACCAATGTTAGGCCAAATACTGGAAAGCTAAGCATGTCCCTGTGCTAACAGAGTGGATTACAAAGTTACAAGACTATGCAGCGATGGCAAAACGAACCCATATTTTGAAAAGGATATCGGTGGAAGACCACGGACGAAAGTGGCAACCATTATACGACAGATATTAATAGAACTGTTTAAATAATAATTGTTTGTTAATAGGTTTAGAAATAGGAACAGATCAGCTAATGTTCATAATTAGAAATGTCACTATCCAGCTAAACGAGATTAAATAATGTTTAATTTAGCAAGAAACAAGAGCAGATAAAATGTTTAGTATAGTTACGATACGCATTTAGAACCGTATGGAGAAAATGTTGGTTTTAGTAAATATTGTTAACAAGTGGGGGTGGCACAACATCAGAGTTCACTAGAGATGACAAGATAAGATCTGAGCACGGAGGTCTTTTATGAATGGAACTACCCTCAATGTCTCCCCCCCTTTTTATGTATCCCTTCTGTTATGAAAAATCAAATATATTTTTTAAAAGAACCAATGTTAAACCAGAGAATCACAGCAGGGAAAAAAATCAAGAAGGGGGGGCACTTTTCCTAGCCCAGACTGAACCAAACACAATGTGCAGGTGCCCACCAGAACCCAGGCCCACTCTGGCAGTGAAAGCCCAACAGAACCATTGTCAAACCACAGAATGTCAGCATTTTAAACATGTTTTTTTCTTTTTCACAGTCAAGGGCAGAAGCCCTGCACAGCAATCGTAAGCACAGAGGGCGTACTTTTGCGATCCCGCTTTTTCTTTCCCAGCAGTACTAACCCACTGCAATGTGCAGAAGCCCATCAGAACCCAGGTAGACACACACACATGGAGGGGTAAATGAGATGCCCCCTGCAATTCCTTGTGGGTCCCCTGGTTGGGTGATTCTAAAAGAGGAAGGCTGTTTCTGTCAATGGTGAAACAGCTTCCCACAGAGTATGGTCTGCTGCTGACTTTCTTAGCTAGGGGTTCCCAACATGATGCCTGGGGGCCCCGTGCCACCCACCAACACCTTTCCTCATGCCTGCCAAGCATTTTTAGAAAGTGGGTGGGGCCAGGTGAGGTCTTGGCAAGAGACATTTGGAGGTAGTTTGCCATTGCCTGCCTCCGCGTGGGCTGAGAGAGTTCTCCTAAGCCAGGCACATAGCCACAGAGTGATGAAGTAGAAAGATCCAAGAAGGAGTGCCATGGCAGGTGTTTAAGTGGGAGGGGAGTGGCACCCTTTAAAGCTGCAACTAAGGTGGTCCATCCCCAAACAACTATCCCATGTCCAATTATTCAAGTTTTTCATGATTTGAATATTTTAGAGGTCTTTAGTCTGTTCAGATGTTTCACAAATGAAATTGTCACTCAGCTGTATTCAGTAACACCTGTTCTCATTGGTTCCATCTGCACGCAGGTGATCTTTAAAGCAGGGACAATTCAATGTCTATATCTATGATAATATGAATAGCAGATTGCAGGCAGCTGCTGGTTCCAGTAAATAAGTCATAAATAAGTGAATCAATAAACTAGGATGCAAAGGTTAATCTATGGGTGGTTTGGTGTCATCTGAGACGTTATTTCCTCATTGAGCAGTGAAAAGAAGACTGTATTGTCACAATAAGTGAAGAAAAGAAACATATTTGCTTTCCCTACCTTTTGGATTTGTTTTCCTTATGGCTCTTTTCAGACCGTCTTGGACCTGCGTGCTCCTCCTGATGGTGACGGTAATTCATGTTCAGGCACAGACGACAGGTAACCAGAGTCTAACAGCATAGGCTAAAATGGCTGATATGGGCTTCATTTTTAAAGCAATGGACGAGGAATGGCTGTTTAAGTTGAGATATAAGAACAAACAACAAAAACTGTGGTTTAGTCAGGAATTAAGTGCCCTGTGAATTTCAAAAGGTTTTTTTTTTGGGGGGGGGGTCAGGAACAGACTTTAGATACTCTTTCTAACATTATAACACAAGAATTATAGCAGATCTTTGACTGTCCAAGTTAACATTGTGAGCAGAAATGGACAATTCTAAAAGAAATTGATTGTGGTTTATAATTCATTAACAATTAATTTAAATAATTTGAAATTAATTTTACAAAAAAAGAATCATGTTATGATTAAGGATTTCTAAATGTGTTATAAACCTTGGATGTGTCCCAATTTACATGGTTGTAGATTCTTCAAAGAGGTTGATAAAATTAACTATTTTTAACATTGAAATGGCTATACAAACATTAACATGTATTTTCAGGTCAAAATATTATTAGACAGATTGCCTCACACCTGCCTATTGCCACATTACATGTAACTTCCTATGAACATATTCTACTGAAAGCAGTCATAAAGACAAGATACTGGAGTAGATTTTAGCAAATCTTGTTGTTATTCAATTACTTTGTGTTTTCACTTATTCAAGATAATTTTTTCTTTCTGCCTAACTAGATTGTCATGTCAATAACAACAGTCCTCAGATAGAGGAGAACAACCTTCCTGGGCAGGTGGTTACCACCATTGAGAAAGGCCCCGGTGTCACAGTCACCATTGATCCTACATCAGAGTACCCTGGTTTTTTTGAGATTAATGGTACACAGCTAATCCTGAAACATTCTTTGGATTATGAGGTAATAATTCATTAGAAAAATTGAACAGTTCTGATTGGGGATTAATGGCATAGTGACTCTCCTGTATATGAAAACTCTGCCAACCTCCAGGCCTGGAGATCTCCCAGAATTACAACTGATTGCCAAATGACAGAGATCAGCTCCTCTGAAATGCTTTGGAGGGAGGACTACCATGCTAAGGTCCCCACCCTCCCCAGTTTCCACCCCCAGATCTCCTGAATATCCCAACCCAGACTTTGGCTGCAATCTTCCCTGAAATATCACAGCAAAGTAGGTTTGGGAACAATCACAGGAAAATACAGGGAAAACCCCAGGGATGCACGGAAGCACTCCTATCTAACGACAGTGAGGAGTGTCTCACAGCCAACTCTGAGTGAATTTGTTACTCTTTACATCTTGGCCATCTTCTGGGCATGGAGTAGGAGTCACTGGGTGTGTGTAGGGGAGGTAGTTGTGAACTACCTGCATTGTGCAGGGGGTTGGACTAGATGAGCCTGGTGGTCCCTTCCAACTCTATGATTCTATGTTTCTATGATTCTACACATGAAACTGCCTTATACTGAATCAGATCCTTGGTCCATCTAGGTCAGTATTGTCTACTCCGACTGGTGGTGGCTCTCCAGGGTCTCAGGCATAGGTCTTTCCCATCACCTACTACCTGGTCCTTTCAACTGGACATGCTGGGCATTGAACATGGGACCTTCTGCATGCCAGTAAGATGCTCTACCACTGAGCCAGGTCCCTTCCCCTTTGGATTAGACTGTATTTTGGGGAAGGTATATTTAACAGTGCATCTTTCTAATTCTTAAGCATCTCTTTTTCCCCATTGCCAGCTTTTATTGGAAAATAAATTATTTTTCCTCTTAAAAATCTGCCACATAGAAACCATAGGGGCATAATTTAGGACCCAGCTAGACATTACATTCAAATACATATCATAATGAATCCTTGAAAAGTTTATTTTAAAATCAACAGCAGCCTCTGTAGCCTGCAAGATTGAGCAGAGGAGTGGTGATAGTAAATTTACAACAAATACTCTTATTTATTTAGTCTTCTGACTTGCTCCATCCCAGGGGTGGGGAATCTTTTTTCCGCCATGGGCCATTTGGATATTTATAACATCATTTGCGGGCCATACAAAATTATCAACTTAAAAATTAGCCGACCAAGCCCCAAGCAGGCAGCTGCCCCAGATGACACCCCCCCCACGTGGGCAAGCAGGCAGGTATCCAACCAGTGGTGCACTCACCCACTTGGTGGCACAGGATGGTCTGTTGCACCAGCCGGGCGTAGCCGTCCAGCCGCACGCTGGAGTTGCTCCTGCTACACGTGGTCGGGGCTGGATTCTACAGCCGGCTCCTGCTACCTCCGCCTGCAGGGATGAAATGAGGACACACTGGCTAAGAACTCCCCCCACCCCCCATGAAGATCAAGCGGGGTTTTTATCAGGTAGATTGATTAGTCAAAATGTTAGAGTGGTAATAGATCTTTTAGAATATGCAGAACATGTTCCAACTCTGGTAGCTTTGATATTTTTAGATGCCGAAAAAGCATTTGATAATGTGAATTGGAATTTTATGAAGAAAATATTAGACTTTATAGATGTGGGAACAAATTTTAAAACAGCTATTGAAAATATATATAGTTATCAGACAGCTAAGCTGTTGATAAATGGTACACTATCTTCACAATTTGAAATACAAAAAGGTACCAGACAAGGTTATCCTCTTTCTCTGTTATTGTTTATAGTAGTGTTGGAAGTCATATTGAAAAAGATTAGACAAACGGAAGATTTACATGGATTTCAAATAGGGAGAAATCACTTTAAGATTAAAGCATATGCAGATGATCTCGTATGTTTTTTGACAAACCCTATTGATCAAGTTGAAAACTGGAATAAAATAGTGGAGGTTTATTGAAAACTTGCAGGTTTTAAAATAAATAAGAATAAAACTAAAATATTGGTTAAAAATATGACTCTCTCACAGCAACAAGAATTAACAAAAAAATCAGGCTTTATTATTGAACATAAAATAAAATATTTGTGTATATGGTTATCTCAAAATAATCTTAATTTATTTCTAAATAATTATACTAAACAATGGCAACAGATTGTAACAGACTTTAAAAATTGGGGGAAAAATACCGCTAACACTATGGGGTAGAATCGCTGTGATTAAAATGATGGTATTACCCAAGATGCTTTTTTTTGTTTCAAAATTTGCCAATCATAAAAGGAGTACATATATTCAAAAGTTGGAAGAAATATATTTTAAACTTTTTATGGGGAAAAGAAAGACATAGAATAGCTTATAATAACTTAATTCAACTAAAGGAAACAGGAGGTTTGGGGTTACCCGATTTAAGAATGTACTATGAAGCAGCTTGTGTTAATTGGTTAAAGAATTGGATACTATTAGAAAATATAAAACTTTTAGAATTGGAAGGATTTAACTTACGTTTCAGATGGCATGCATACTTGTGGTATGAGAAAGAGAAAGTAAATAAAGAATTTAATTCTCATATTATTAGATATGGTTTATTTCAAACTTGGAGAAAATATAAAGGATTTTTTGAAAATAAAACTCCAGGTTGGATTAACCCAGTAGAAGCATTTATGAAGAGGGGTATGCAACTAAATTTAGATATGGATATTTATAGAGAGATTATAGAGTTCTTCATCCTATGTTCTATATATTGCTATAGCACTATAACGGTTATCTTAAAATCTGAAATAGAAATAAGAGCAGTAACTTGTGCAATGTCAGGTGCATACATGGAATTGTTTGATACAGTGGCTTCCCAACTCACATACGTATGGTAAAGTAAGCCCTCACAATGTGTTTCAGACATTCATGTTTAAGATCCCCCCGTGTGTGTGTGTGTTAAGTGCCATTATGTCGCTTCCGACTCATGGCGACCTTATGAATTAAAGTCCTCCAAAGTGTCCTATCTTTGACAGCCTTGCTCAGATCTTTCAAATTAAGGGCTGTGGCTTCCTTTATTGAGTCCATCCATGTCTTGTTGGGTCTTCCTCTTTTCCTGCTGCCCTCAACTTTTCCTGTATGGTTGTCTTTTCCAGTTACTCTTGTCGTCTCATGATGTGACCAAAATACGATCGCCTCAGTTTAGTCACTTTAGCTTCTAGGGTCAGTTCAGACCTGATTTGACCTAAAACCCACTGATTTGTCTTTTTGGCAGTCCAGGGTATCCATAACACTCTCCTCCAACACGACATTTCAAAGGAATCTATTTTCTTCCTATCAGCTTTCTTCACTTTCAAGTTTTCACACCCATACATAGTAATAGGAAATACAATGGCATGAATTAATCTAGTCTTGGTGGCCAGTGACACATCCTTACAGTTCAAAATCTTTTCTAGCTCCTTCATGGCTGCCCTTCCTAGTCTCAATCTCCTTCTGATTTCTTGGCTGCAGTCTCCCTTTTGGTTGATGGTGGAGCCAAGACTTGAACAATTTCAATTTCCTCATCATCAACCTTAAAGTTGTGTAATTCTCCTGTAGTCATTACTTTTGTTTTCTTGATGTTCAGCTGTAGTCCTGCTTTGGCACTTTCTCTTTTAACTTTCAGCAGTAGTCATTTCAAATCTTCACTATTTTCTGCCAATAATGTAGTGTCATCGGCATATCTCAAATTATTAATGTTCCTCCCTCCATGTTCACTCCACCTTTATCTAAACCTAATCCAGCTTTCCTAATTATATGTTCTGCATATAGATTGAAGAGATAGGAAGATAAAATACACATTAAGGATATTTTTGCACAGGAAACTGTGTATGAGGTGGCCCTGAGACAAATGGACCAGTTCTTCACAAAATGTATTTAAGCAAAGGACTCACGCTCACGGGGTGCTCAAGAGAAGTCAGCTACCCAAATGCTTTCAGAAGCTGAGTATTCAGTGGCTTTAGTTCATCTTGTGTGCAAACAACACATGCAAGGTCTCTTCAAATGGCTTTATTTCTAAAATAGCATTCAGTATTGTTAAAAACTGTCTTGAAATCAATACATTAATGTCATTTTCAAAATGCAGCTATGAAGGTCTCCATTGTGTGCATGTATGTGTCAGCTCACGAAATGAGCACATTTGTCAAAGTGGCATGCATGAATATGGATGAATTTATTGAGGGTTAAAGCTGTAAATCAGCAGAGCACTATACTTGTGGCTGTGTACGTGTAACACAGTAAAACTCCACTGCAAATGCTCAAAGGGACAAAGCAGCTTGTATATAGCGCATGTCGGCAGTAGTATAAAAATATGTTTTCACTGAAAATATTTCTTTTTAATACAGACTACATCCGCAATATATGTAAGGCTGAACTGCTGGAGCAGTGGTGTGGAAGTGAGTAATTTAAAAAATATTCCTTAATTGTGTTGATTTCTTCTTCTCCTCTCGTGCAATGAACTCATTGGGGTAGGAGCATGCTCCTCATCAAGGGTAATATCCAAGATGCTCACCAACATGTATACACATCTATTGCCGCAGTGCTCCTAGGGGCTTCTTAGTGTTGCTTTTTCCAGGACCCTGATTGAGGCACAGCAGAAACATATACAACTGCTTTGATCAGAAACACTGGTGGGTTGTAAAAAATTGAAGTGCATACCACTGGTCATAAGCGCTCTACAATACTACCTTCTGAAAAACTATCGTCTATACACTGCCATGTTCATCCCTAACAACCAAGTGTATTAATATCCCTTCTACTGAAGAATCTCTCATATTTGATCTCACCTGCTCTCTGACCATTGATAAAATTGGGTGCAGTTAAGAGCAGGCAGGAATTTGAAGAAGAAAAACCACACATACATTCACACACAGAGGAAAGAAGGCATAACGGACCCCATATCCTTCTCTCCTTCTGACCCACCAGCCAGCCAACCTTTTATTCCCCCCATCTTCGGCTGTATTTATTTTCTTCGTTTATACCCCTTTCTACACAATGGAGACCCAAAGCAGCCTGCGTCATTCTCCTCTCTTCCACTTTTTCCTCACGACAATCCTGTGAGGTGGTTTGGCTCAGAGAATGAGAGACTGGCCCAAGGCCATCCAGTGTGCCTCCGTGGCAGAGTGGGGATTTGAACCTGATCCTCCCAGATTCTAATCTGAAACTCTAACCACGGCACAAAAGTGGCTTCTGTGGGATGGCTGCAGTTGAACATTCACAAGTAGCCGGGCCTGGGTGAGTCATGCAAGTTGCATGGTAGCAACTGGTGGTTGCTACCTGGTCTTGCCCCAGTGTAGGGTTTCCAGGTGGGTTGTTTCTGTGGGAAATCCACCAGGCTTCTCCAGAGAGGGGGGTTGCATGCTCATGCATGTTATTGCCCCTGCCCTGCCCTTAGGGTTGCCAGGGACCTCTTCACCACCGCCAGGAAGTTTTTGGGGCGGAGCTTGAGGAGGTCGGGGTTTGGGGAGGGGAGGGACTTCAATGCCATACAGTCCAATTGCCCAAGCGGCCATTTTCAGGTGAACTGCTCTCTATCAGCTGGAGATCAGTTGTAATAACAGGAGATCTCCAACTAGTACCTGGAGGTTGGGAACTGGCAGCAGGGCAGAGGGCAGAGGGCCATTAAAGGAATCCTTACAGATTGTAGATGATCTTCGCTTGCAATCTCAACTCATACTTGGTGTAAAATAAAGTTGGTGTCAAACAAAGTTGTTGGAAGGAAGCATTCCTTATTTCTAATATCCCCAGCTTCATGGAATTCTATTATGTCCTATATTTTCAACTTTTGTTCAAGTCAACCAACAGCTAGTCTCATTCTGCTTTTCCCACAACCAGATAAATACTGTGGACATAACTGTGTTTGTTATAAACGTGAATGACAACTCTCCTGTGTTCAAAGAAGCTAATATCACCGTCAGTATTAGTGAGGTAAACAACATTATTCGCATTTCACCCTAATTAAAGTTAATGGAGGGGGGTCATAATTATAAACTGATGGGACTGTAATCCTGGAAGGAAAAATTCATATGTGCAATAATAAAGATAACACAGTATCCGCGTCTTGGAAAAGGTCTTTTGCTGTTTTATCCAGGGAGTGATATATTTATTTTGTGGACCTGCTAAAACAATGTGCGCTAGGGAATCTACTTAATCCAGACAAAATGGGCATTGTCTGTTATCTGCTGTCAAGTAGACTGGTCAAATGCATGAGCGATGTGGCAACTTTTCTCTTTATAGTGTCAAGGAAAAATTAAATTTCATTTCCCCTTTTTTAAAGTGTGAAATGGAAGATGAATAGCCAATGGCTGTTAAATCTAGGGAAAGGTAAGGTAATAATAAAAATAAGCATTATAGTGCAATACTGAATGGAGTGTGACACCCTTCTAAACACTTTGACTTCAATTAACTTGAAACCATGTAACTCTGCTTAGGATTGTACCGTTAATTGTTTCCAAAGGCTGTCAAAAGGACAAATCTTCTGGGCCTATTTTAGAGTACCCCCATTTAGGGGCTCCTGGGACGTTGGGAAACACCTGCCATCCTCACATCTTGAAAAAAAATAAGTATAGACCAATGCAGGACTTCACTGTAGCTCCAGTTTTGCAGAACTCTCTAGGAAGGCTTGCCAAAATTCAACTTTTCGTGCTTTCAGTAAGAAAAAAGAAAGAGCATCCTTTCTATACCTTAATTATGATGAGTGATTTTACCTTAGAAGCTGAAATCCACATTACATTTACCATCCTTTTTTTTGCTAGTGTATTTGCATGTTGCTCTGCCTTGGCTCTTTTAAGACAGGTGACATATGGGTGGTTTTATTAAGTACATGTGGCAGAAAAATGACACCATTTTGTTTTTCAGGATACCAAAGTGAACACAACTGTTGTGCCCCAGGGGAATGTAACTGCTACTGATGCTGACTTAGACACAGTATTTTACAGCCTTACAGGAAGTCCACTGGTTAGTATCTAGTTTAATTGAGGCCTTGGGACCAGGCGGGGAGAGGGGATAGAAGTCCAACAGTACATTCCTGAAGGGGGGACACTACGGCGGCTGGTATGGTGCAGCTGAGAATTCAACTCAGAGGCTTCCTGGCCTCCATGGAGGGGGGGGGGAGCCTTTTTTCCAAAATAAAACCAGGGGGAAAGTCTCCCCCCCATAGGGGAAAGCATGCCTGCACCACATGAAAAAGTGGCATAAGAACATAAGAACATAAGAAAGGCCCTGCTGGATCAGACCAAGGGCCATCAAGTCCAGCAGTCTGTTCACACAGTGGCCAACCAGGTGCCTCTAGGAAGCCCACAAACAAGACGACTGCAGCAGCACCATCCTGCCTGCGTTCCTAATATAATAGGCATGCTCCTCTGATACTAGAGAGAATAGGTATGCAGCATGACTAGTATCCATTCTAACTAATAGCCATGAATACCCCTCTCCTCCATGAATATGTCCACTCCCCTCTTCAAGCCCTCCAAGCCGGTGGACTGCCACCATCCTGGGAGGCGTTCCCGGGGTGAATGAGGTTTGGAAGCTGCCTAACGGCAGCTCCCCCCTCCAAATGCCCCGGGAATGCCGGAATGCTGGCGTGAGTACTTGCGGCAGCAGGACACCGATGGGAGGCCAAGCCAGCATCCAAAGGCTGCTCTGCCATGGCAGTCCAGGGGGGCTGGCACAAGTGGCACTACGCTGGCATCTGCGCCAGTTTGCACACTGCAAGTGGCACAGACATAGGGTTGCCAACTTCCAGATACTAGCTGGAGATCTCCTGCTATTACAACTAATCTCCAGCTGATAGAAATCAGTTCCCCTGGAGAAAATGGCCATTGGCAATTGGACCCTATGGCATTGAAGTCCCTCCCCTCCCCAAACCCTGCCCGCCTCAGGCTCCGCCCCAAAAACTTCCTGCCGGTGGCAAAGGGGAACTTGGCAACCCTACACGGACGCCGGTGAAGGAGTCACACCGGCTCCTAAGAGCATTCCCCCCCTTCAGGAATGCACTGTAAATAAATCAATTGCTAAATCAAATGAAAGGATGCTGTAAAACGTTCTTCATACGGTTAGATCTCAGAAGCTAAGCAGGGTCGACCCTGGCTAGTATTTGGATGGAAGACCTCCAAAGAATACCAGGGTTGTGATGCGGAGGAAGGCAATAGCAAACCACCTCTGAATATCTCTTGCTTTGATAACCCCACCAGGGGTTGCCATAAGTCAAATGTGGCTTGACAGAAAGAAAAGAAAACAAGAACTGGCATCTTACAGCACATTCCTGACTTCTGAGGACGAAAATCCTCAGGAGGTCAGGAAGGGGCTGCGTCGTTGTTGGGACCTTCTACACCAGCATCCGGGCTACTTATGCCACCATAAGTGGCCCCAACCCCGGCAGGAAGGGCCGGGCGCTGGTCTCCAGGAGCACAGCAGTGCCACCCTGGGATGCCAAAGGGGCCTTCTGCATAAAGGCCACCAGCATAAAGGCCTGTGCCAGCGTCCCGGGGGCGTTCTGGCATCCCCGGGGTCGTCCCCGGGGAGTTCTGGGGGGTGGGGATGCCTGTAGGAAGCCTCCTGTCCCATTTTGCCCTGTAACACCGGCACTTTTTAGCAGGTGCAGCCTCGTTATTCTCTATGGGACGAAAAGCCCCATTTAAGCTTTTTAAAGCCTGCAAAAGGTTTTCAGCAGCCAGGAAACTGGTTTGGAGGTGGCGCGGCTGCACCTCCTCCATGCCGTCCCCTGCTGCCAGAGGCTCAGGAATGCACAGTAAACTGCCTTTTCCACTGATCACTTATTTGTGGGATGAGATGGTGGAATTAAGGCAGTCCCATCCTATCTTTCCTCCTCCAAACAGGTAGTGGTTGTCGTTTAGAGAGGACAGTGCCACCCCATGTTTGGAGAAGGGAGATCCTCATACACTGCAGTATCTGCACCAGGCCCACTCCAGGTGTGTCGAACTTATTTGTTATGAGGGCCAGATATGACATAATTGTCACTTCGTCGGGCCGGGCCATGCGTACCATAAAATTTAATGCCAGGTACCGGAGAGACAAATTTTTTCAAGACATAGGCAAAGCCAATTAGTGATATTATTTTTACTTTATTTTTTACCGGTAAAAAAAATGGTGGCAATAAAGGGAGCCAACAATGCAGATCCTGAATAATGCTGAATGTTTAGTGGGAATGCTTTAGGTGTAAAACAAACAATTAAGGCAGATTATTCTTTAGCTGGATCGTTAATAGGTATCATTATGCCCTCTCCCTATCATCAAAAATGAAAACTTTTCTGTTGACTAAAAATAAATAAATGAAGAGTTGAAACTGTATTCATCAGCACATACTGAGGAGCAAGAGGCAATGCAATTTTGTAAGCAGGTCAACCCCACAGAAATCTCAATAACCCAGTTGCCCCAGATTTTAATGACACAAGAGTAAATGATGTGCTTAACAGTGAATGGAATTTTATTTACTTCATTTATATCCTCCTTTCTCCCCAATGGGGAGCCCAAACGGCTTACATAATTCTCTCTTCCTTTTAGACCCCGTATCTATGATCTAGATTGCTATCCTCTCTCTCTCTTCTTGGTTCCCAGGAAGCAACAGACTATTTTAATATACAAGGAGTTAATAACCCAGCAATATACTTGCACAAGGCGCTGGACTATGAAAAAATAAACTTAATGCAGTTGACTTTATATGCCATGGTGAGTGAGCAAACCATTTTTATTTATGGACTGCTACATATGTATGTTTCACGATGCACCAGAATAACCCCCAGTGTGTTTTCAGACTTAACATGGACATCGGCAGCCTTGACAATGGCCAGACCCAGAGATCTGTTCTGGGTGCATGAGTTTTGATATATACCTGAAGTTCCCATTCTTGCAAGAGCTTGCCCATTCCTTCAGTGTAGGGACCTGATCTGCACCTCAGAGGAATGCACTTGCTGAGCTACACCTGCGCTGAAAGTGAATAGGGAAAGTTGTTGGTGAATGGCTATTTTAAGAATGTAAAAAGGCCCTGCTGGATCAGACCGAGGCTCATCAAGTCTAGAAATCTGTTCACACAGTGGCCAACCAAGTGCCTCTAGGAAGCCCACAAACAAGAAAACTCCAGCAGTACAATCCTGCTTGTGTTCCAAAGCACCTAATATAATAGGCATGCACCTCTGATACTACAGAGAATAGTTATGCATCATGACTAGTATTCATTTTGACTAGTAGCCATGGATAGCCCTCTCCTCCATTTTATTTATTTACTTACTTTATTTATATCCCACCTTTCCCCCCAGTGGGGACCTAGAGCATCTTACATTGTTCTCCTCTCCTCCATTTTATCCTCACAACAGCCCTGCGAGGTAGACTAGGCTGAGCATGTGTGACTGGCCCAAGGCCACCCAGCAAGCTTTCATTGCAGAGTAGGCATGTGAACCTTGGTTTGCCAGATCCTAGTCCGACACTTTAACCACTACACTACACTGGCTATGTTGTACATACAACACAAGATACTTAATCAGAGGCGCTGCCTTCAAATTACATCAGATGAAGTTCTATCCTGCTCATTTTGGCAAATGTACTGATAGGGGTTGTTCTAGTGTTGCAGTTATACCCTATTATTTATTGTACCAGATGGTCATGTTCTAGTTTTCTTTGTTCTCCATTTTTCTTTTATATAGGACGGGACTGCCGGTGCAGTAGGTGTTCACACAGCCACGGCAACGATAACCATACATGTCCTACAGGCTGACCTCAGACCTCCCTGGTTTCAGCCGTGCATTTTCATTGCAGACAGCAAAGTGTGTGTTAATCGTGGCTACACTGGCAAGGTCAACATCTCAGAGATGGTGGTACGTACTCAGGGTTCCTAGGCTGTGTTAACTCTACAGCAGAGTGCCTCCCTTGATTTTGGTTGGCGTCTGTTCTTTGGAGTTTGCCCTTTCTTGTTCCTAAACATTCTTGTGCTGCTCTTTGGCCATTTGCAGCATAGGGCTTCTTGTCAGTACTCACTTCTGTCTGCTGTGTCAAGCCCAGAATGAAATCGAGGATATCACTTCGAAGGAGCTGTGGACTGCACCAGCTATTCCTCCAAAAAGTAGCTATGGTGGGGCTGTGGCTCAGTGGTAGAGCATCTGCTTGGCATGCAGAAGGTCCCAGGATCAATCCCTGGCATCTCCAGTCAAAGGGACTAGGCAAGTAGGTGTTGTGGAAGACCTCTGCCTGAGACCCTGGAGAGCCGCTGCTGGTCTGAGTAGACAATACTGACTTTGATGGACCGAGGGTCTGATTCAGTATAAGGCAGCTTTATGGGTTCACGTGTGTTCTTGTGTTCAAAATGGACCCTTTTCCTGGCCCACTTCTGAGCCTCTAACGATATGATCCAACACAGGGCATTTTTTGAGGATGAGCAGAAGAAAAGTCAGCCGTTGACCGGAACATCCTGGTCAGCTCATATTACCCAAATTTTGTGGCAGCTGCACTGGCTACCAATGAGTTTCTGGATCCAGTGCGAGGTGTTGGTGTTAACTTCTAAAGCCCTTTTACAGCCTCGAATCCTCATGCCTACAAGACTGCCTTGCCTGTTACAATCCCCTATGTCCTCTTCACAGAGGCGGATCTACTGTGAAACTAATGAAATGTAAGATTCAGGGCCCCTAATCCCGGAGGGGCCCCCTGAAACAAATTTTTTTAATGAGTAAATTTCTCAACAAAATTGATGGAGTTTTTTAGTGATAGAATCACTTAAAAACCAATGGGTTGAAGTACTTAATATTGACTTCAGAATATGCTCTAATACCCATTTCATATAGCCTGAAAATGTCCCTGTAATTGGTCAAATTTCAAAATTTTCTCAGGGGCTTGCAGCACTTGAACCCCCAGCTGTAAGGGCCCACTGAGCTCGCCTGAATCTATTCACAGCCTTCATTTGGGCAGCTGGATCCTCAAATCCTTTGTTGGTGTACGGCTTAATAGTTCTGTAGTTTTATTTTGTCACTGTATGGCCCATTTTCAAGGACTCTACCCCAACACCCTGTTCTCCACCATTTCGGCCTCAAGGTCCTTGCAAGGGCAGCAAGGCCCTTTGAACCTTGTTGGACGTTGCCCTATTGTTGCTGGTTACGAAGGAGGCCCCATAACAGTTCAAGCTTCAGGGCCCCAAAAATGTAGGTCCGCCACTGCCTCTTCAGTCATCCTCTCGGAGCCTCATGCAGGTGCCTGGGCCTAGGATGGTTCAGTTAGCTGTTACCAGGGGAAGGGCTTTCTCAGTTATGGCCCCTACCCTGTGGAATGCACTCTCTGATGACACCCGTGCCCTGCGGGATGTGCTCAGTCTCTGCTGGGCTTGAAGGCTGAATTGTTCCGGTTGGCCTTCAGAGGTTAACCAGATGCTCTGGGCTGGTTTGATAGTGACATGGTGCTGAGTCATATATCTTAATATTTTATATGTAGCATTTGATTTTGTTGGTTTTTAACTTATTCATTATGATGTTGGTTAAGTGTTGTCAGTTGGGTGAGCGGTGACTGAAAAAAAATCTAATAAATAATAAATACAAAAATAAAAGTACACAAAGAGGAGGTGCTTTCTCCTTTAGCCCTTTGTCAAATCAAAACCATCCTCTTTAGCCTGCTCTTGGGCCATTTATTCATGGAAGGTTTTGCATTGGATTTGTCACTCTATAGATGCACATTTTCCCCATCTGAATTCTCAAAACTCTGCATGGCGGCTTATTGTTGAGTTTTGAGAATATGGATGGGGGGAAAGTGCATCTAAAGAGTGGCAAATCCAATGCAAAACCTTCCATGAATAAATGGCCTATTATGTGTAGAAAGAGAATGGCTCTCTGCATCTTTCAGGTATCTTTTCCTGTGTGGGTTAAAACGCAGCCTGGAGAGGGCAATTTTGGGCTGAAAAAATGACAGCGGGGAAAGGGTGAAGTCCAACCATCCATTTCCCACTCAGATGCAGCCTGACAGCTTAGGGTTTTGACAAATGGAGCAGGGGGCGGGGGGAATCATAGCATTCCACCTAATGTACAGTACGAGTCTCAATCCAGAAAAGAAAGAGTAAGGCCAGAGACATGAGTGTTTTCCTTCTACTTCATGACAAGCTGTAATTTCCTACAGAAAAGTGCAGCATCTCTTGTACTGTAAGGTGCTGTACAGCTGTGGATCAGTTAGCACCTCCACATAGACCAAGGAGTAGGGTTGCCAACCTCGAGGTACTAGCTGGAGATCTCCTGCTATTACAACTGATCTCCAGCCGATAGAGATCAGTTCACCTGGAGGAAAATGGCAGCTTTGGCAATTGGACTCTATGACCTTGAAGTCCTTCCCTTCCCCAAACCCTGCCCTCCTCAGGCTCCACCCTAAAAACCTCCCGCCGGTGGCGAAGGGGGACCTGGCAACCCTACCAAGGAGCCTCCATGTAACAGGCAGTCGGGAAAGTAAAAGATGCATTGGAGGAAAACCGGTGGGAGTGAGGCCAACAGGAAAGCAGAAGGAACTGATACGACCAATTTTAGGAGCCCTCCTCCATACTGGGGTGGTCTCAAGCCTAACTTCAGGCCAGAAGGGACTGGAAGTCCAACTGTGGCTGTTTCATTCTAGAAAGCGTCTTTGGGTGCTCTAAGGCTTTTCCCTATACAATATATTTCTTCTAAATAGAGATCAGTGATTAAAAGTGCTTTCATTCTACATGGCTCACATATTTATGACTCACGTTTGTGGTGTGGCGCCTGCTTCTGCTTTATGGACTTATTCACCGTGAGAAGAACCTGCAATTTTGTATTTTAAGTACATTGACTGCACTGAGGTTTACAGTGACATACAACATTTCAGGTTCTGCTCACCACTGGCAAACTCATTAAATGCCCTGTTTCCTGTGAGAAAAGTAGGGATAGATGGGTAGGGGACAGAGAAGCCAGTAGAAAAAAGTGACCACATGTACCATCTGCTGTGTCGTGGCCTTCAAAGGTGCCAGGATGAATTCAGCCACTTAATCTTCACCTGGTTGCGATCTCACCCTCAGCACCCTCATTTTACAAACCTAGCTAAATGTAAAAGATGTGAACGTACCCCTAACGCTGCAACCCTATGAACGCGTTCCTGGGAGTACGTCCTGTTGACTTTCTTCTGAGTAGGATTGCTCCCTAAATCATCTTGGTGCCTTGGTTTGGAAACAACTGAAAACTGTTTCCCTTGTTATTGCAGACAGAGCCCTTGATTCTGAATCCAGGACCTCTCTATGCTGTAGATGGGGACGTAAGTTTGAATGAAAAAGTAGAATATCGCATAGTTGATGGTAAGTAAGAGTTCTCCCCCCCAGAAATAATTTTTAGCTACTGACATTTTCAAGCTTCTATATCAATGTAATCAAGTCACAGAGTTTTAGTTTTAAAAATGCTTCAGTTATATTCCTATATATTCTAAGCAGAGATTTCCATTGTAATGTTCAGTTATGGGTTTTTGTCTGTTCAAACTGATCCAAGCTTAGGCACTACCACATACAGAACAGGTAAAGGTGGCGACTCTCTCTCTCTCTCTCTCTCTCTCTCTCTCTCTCTCACACACACACACACACACACACACAAACACACATAGAGGGATGCTGATCCTAATGGCACAGGTTGGTTTATTTTCCCATAGTTCCTTTCATTCTTTTTGCTCATACTAATTTTATTAGCCATTATCAAAACCACACAGTATTAAAAACTGCTGTTCAAAGCTGGAAAAGATATGAAATAGCAAATGTGTTATAAACTCTGAGGCCATTTATGCATGGTCAATTTTGATGCTCACTCAAAGCTCTTTTTTAAATTGCGACTTTAAAAATGCCTATTCACGGTCCAGACGCAAAAGGAGAAATTCCAACCCCCCCACTCGCCTTCTCCTTCGTTCCTGTTTGCATAGCCATTAGCATGTGCATAGCTAATGCTCCGCTGTTATTTTGCATGGTTCCTTGAGGGGATTCTTCCCAGCAAACACAAAAGGTTGCATTAAATGGGCTCTTAAGTAAAGCAAAGCAGGTATGCGGCAGCTTCGCTGTCACTTCTGGAATGAGGTTCAGCGTGAAATTTTTTTAAAAAATATGTGGGGCAATTCAGCCTGGAACGCTCTGCTAATTACCCTGCATAAATGGCCTGAGTTTCAAGTACTTTAGGACTGAACCATATTGATGCAAGGAAAATCAAGGTTGGATCTCCCAATGTTGCTTTTTATTTTCAAGTAGCTGCAGGACTGTGACAGTAGTGCTGTGTGTGTGTGTGTGTGTGCGCGCGCGTGCGCGTGCGCGTGTGCATGTGCGTGTGTGTGTGTGGCAGAGAGATGCCTTTTCCCCAAATTGTTTTGTTTTGGAAGTGGAATTTCTTTTGTCCAAAATTCGTGGTTTTTTTTTAGATATAGTCATTCATCCACCTTTTTTCTCTTTCAAAAGAAGAATTCAGCCCATATAACAGTCCCTCTCCTCCTCAAACCCCGCCCACCCCAGACTACACTCCCAAATTCTCCAGGAATTTCCCAGTCCGGAGCTGGCAACCCTAACAGTGCAGTACCTCCATGCTACTTTTTGTTGTGGTCATCACAAATGCTAAGAGGTCACTTTCTCATTTTCTTTAGGAAACGACAATGACACATTCTCTGTAAACAGAGACACTGGGAACATAACAATGAACAAGCCTGCAAATACTCTAAGAACGTTTATGTTGTACATCATGGTAAGTTTTCTGATAATTTCAGTATCCAGCAGCTCAACTCGAGTCTGGAATAAATGTTTGCACAGGAGGGAGGTGGTGCAAAATGACATGCATCCATAGCCTATAGACACAGGGTCCTAACGCACTCAGTATATACTACGTTTTAAAAAACGTGTTATCCAGGTTAGATCGCACCTCAGACCTCCCATTCGGCTTGGAAATGCTTTGGAAGCTCCAGACATCTGTTTTTTCCCCAAAACGCCTATACCTCGATGTATTTCATTATGTCGTTTCAAAACCGGCAATCCAAGGGGTGCGTTCAGTTACATACGCTGTTCAGTTCTCCTCTCCTCTTTTTGCAACACCCAATGAAAAGCCTTTCTCCTCCCATCCCACCTTCCCCCTCCCCTCCCATTTGCATCCACCAATCACTATTGTTACTTAATCCCCCCCCCCCCATAAGTGCTTGTGGTCTTACAAAGGAACACGGGAACGCTGGAACATTAGATCAACCATTTGTGTTTGTGCAGGGTCCCAATCAAACATTTCCCTCATATGGAATGTCCTTGAAGTGGATTTTTTAAACGGTTCGTGGGCTTGAGGGGGAAGGAATGCAGAGGAGGGCAAGGGCTGGAAAAGTAGTGAAATTGCTGCGAGCGGCAGATGGGGGAGGGGGAAGCAGCAGGAGGAGGAAGGGAGAGAGCGCGCGTGCACTCACTCACACACACACACACACACACACAAGTCAGGGCTCTCCTGCCGGCACAAAGTTTCTTCTTGCCTGTTCCTCCCTTTCTCCCGCTGCCGGGGTGCCTCCCTGCTCTCAATTTTTTTTAAAAAAATGTGCTCGTCCCAACGAAAAAATGCAAAATAGTTGGACCAACGCCCGAGAAGATGGCAGCTCTGTGATTAGGAACGGCAAGGAACGGCTCATTTTGGTTTTTTTTTTTTGGGGGGGTAATGCCTGCATAGGTTGTGATTAGGGTTTCCCTGCCGTGCAAATGAGGCAATTCTTACTGGCGTACAGCGCTCCTTCGGATCAATTATATTGTGCATGCGTGAAAAAAAAGGGGAAGGGAGACGGGGAAGCATCAGCGACGTAGACATGACGCAGTGCTCCCCCACGCTCCTCCTTGCGATATGACGATATGCCGTCTTGGGAGCAGTCTTAACATGCACGGTGTGATCGGAAATGAAGAATACGCATCCAAAACACACCGAGCACGATGATAATATGCTGTAAATTGTTGGTGCGATAAGCCTCACAGAATAAGGAGAGCCGACACCTCAGCTGGGAGATAAAATGGGCCAACTTTATTCAATGATTTATTTACATTGATCAAAGGGGACCCGTGACCAGGCCCGGTGCTACCGTTAGGCGAACCAGGCGGTTGCCTAGGGCGCAGACCTCAGAGGGGTGCAGAACTGACCTGAGGGGCACCGTTTTAAACAGATTAGTTTGTTGGGGAAAAATGCAACTGACAATTTATATTTTTTATTTTAAGATAAGTGCCACAACAGTGCTATGGGATATAATTAATTATAATGTCTTATAAAAAGTTTTGTTCTTTCATTTTTTCTATAAGACATCAAGTTTTTGAAAATTGGTTAGCAATGGGGGGGGGCACAAGAAGTTAGCCTTGCCTAGGGCACAAAAATGACTGGCACCGGCCCTGCCTGTGACACCCGCAGGCCAAACCTCATTCCAAACCCATTTGTAGTGAGAGTGGTTAGTGGGATGCAGAGGAGTCAGGCCTCCTCTTGTTTGCGCTTCCCTGAATTTATGGGCGAGGCCACCCTGGCTACCAGCCTTGAGCCGTCACATACTTACTGTTCAGGCTCTGCCTTGCCAAGCCTTCATGATGCTTGAGGGAGGTGTGCCTCTTCCTGTCCCCCCAGTTGCAAGGTCTATGGGTAGAGGATAATGGCACCACTGAAGGGCTTCCTGTCCCAGATCCGTGAACGCACAGAGGCACCAGGCGTGGTCTGAGGGTTAACCCTTCACCATCCAAACGATGCCCCAGGGTGCTCACCTAAGCCGTACTGTGTACCATTCAAGCAACTTGACCCCCCCCCCCGCCGCTACCGTCAATATGGAATACTAATGCTTAGGTATTACAAAACTGGTAGATTTCCTGTAACCATCTTCAGAGTGTGTAGGCAAAACCCCATCTAGCCTAGTACCAATCTGCCAGAGGGGGAAAAAAATTCCTAGTCAGCCCCCAAATGGGTGCCCAGCTTGCGCCCACTCTGAAATAAAGGGAGGGAGGGTGGGAGTCTCTCTCGCAGTGCCGGATTTATGTATAAGCTAAACAAGCTATAGCTTAGGGCCCACTCTCTTGGGGCCCCCCAAAAAAATTAAAGGAAAAAAACCTGGATGTACATTTCCAAAATATAAGATAAAAACCAAATAAAATAAAACCTACATACAGCAACAGTATTTTGTGTTGTGTAGGCTCCTATGATGTAAGTAATGGGCCCCGCCTGCTAGCCTGCTCCCTAAAATATCACTGGTTTGCTCATTTCTATATATAGGGTGCCTACATTCTGCATGGACTGGTTGCATGGCAACATGTAGCACGCAGCTGCAGACTGCAGTGCAGCACAGTTGAATGTAGGTCAAGCTGTTGTACCTGTTATCTAATATTAAAGAGTGCTTGTAGACTGTCTCGGAGGAACATCAGGAGACATGGTCTTGCAGAAATAACCACGTACCATGAATCGAACCACGTACCATGAATCGTACCATGATAACCAGTACCATGAATCGAACCCAGTAACTGATGGGTAACCAATGGAGTGACTGCAGAGTGGGTGTAATATGCATACTCTGCCTAGCTTCTTTTAGTAATTCAGCTGCAGCATTCTATACCAACTGAAGTTTTCAAGTTGTCCTCAAAGGCAGCCCCATGCAGAGTGCATTAGAATAGCCTAGTCTCAAGGTCACTATACCATGGATCCAGATCTGCCAAGTATTAAAGGGTGCTAAAGGCTGACGAATTCTATAAGGTTCTTAAGCATCTACTAAAAAGAATCTCAGCACTTTCCTTCCACAGAGCAGTTCATTCTGTGAGAAGAATGACTGTATTTGTGCCTCTCACTTTCTCTTTCTCCAGGCTTCCCAAGCCAATAATCCATTCAGATTTTCCCAAACTACAGTGGAAATCAACGTTGTGCGTAGAAATGATCACGAGCCCTACTTCGAGAAGACCACATACTTAGGAACGGTGTCTGTGGAGCTACCTCCTTTCAGCCTGGTCATGGATGCTGGAATACCTTCAAGGCCCCTGCGGATCTTTGCTGCTGACGAAGACTTTCCTGATGTAAGGAATTAAAGACATGTCAGATATCACAGAGAAGGAGCCGTTATTAAATAATAATGATCATGAATGGAGAATCCTTCCTTTTAGAGGGTTGGAGTGATCTTTGGATCCCTTCTGACTGACCTGATTCTAAGTTCATATCTGTATTTATACAAATCTGCAAAATCTGATTGCAGACAGACATGGAATGAATAGAGTCAGCACAGATTTGGGTTGTTGAGTCGAATACTGCTTTATTAAATACAAAAAAGAAAGAAAGAAAGAAAAAAGAACCTGCAACTAGCAGCAACTAATAATACAACTCAAATATTTATTTATTTATGTATTTATTTATATTTTTGACTTATACTCCCTCCCCACCCAAGCAGGGCTCAGCGCAGATGCCCTAAACAGGAGGCAGAGGAGGCAGGACCCCTCCATGTAAGCATCCCAAAACATCTGGACAAGTCCCCCTGGCTCCTAGCCTCTTTCTCGCCAAGCAAGCACTAATGTATGCTTGAGGAGAGCCTGACAGATTCTTTCTCCCTATCTATGAGGACTTTGGGTCCTGGACCCTGTCCTCATTTTACCGACCTCGGAAGGATGGAAGGCTGAGTCAACCTTGAACCAGCTACCCTTGGACCCAAGGGTATGCCCTGTCCTAGTTATTGCAGCCGCCTTAACCCTGAGATCCTGGTCCGGGGAACATCCCCTTCACCTTTAAATGAATGCCTCAAGGTGGCCACCAAAATTACTGTTTTTAGTCAGACTATTTAACCCACATTGCAACTACCAGCTGTAACCAAGAAAATCTATCAACATCACTGACCCGCTAGAGTCCTAACAAGTCATTCCTCTGACCTACAGAGTGAAGTAGGTGAAATAAAAACCCTGAATCAAAGGCAATCAGATTCAAGAGGTTTAAAAAAATCCTTCTCAGTTGCAAAAGACAACCAGCTTCAGCCCACTGTACAAGATAGAGGGTGGGTGGGTGCCATAGCTGGAAGTGGGGCAATGCCCCCTTTTAAAGCTGCTTCCAGCCCCCTTCTAGTTTTGGCCCAGTTGGCCACATAAGGGCTCTTTCCTCTGAGAACTGCTTGCAAAACCCTCCCCCACTCCCATCCCCAGAGGGGAAGGGCAGAAGAAACATATGTATCTGACCCAAACACTCTATAGTGCATCTGCCCCTTATCTACTTGCATTGTCCAAAGGCACTTAGATCTATCACCCTGTTGCAGGTGCAAGAGAAATCCAGAGAAAACGTTTAATGGAAAGCTCCCTTTATGTCAGGGGTGGGGAACCTTTTTTCCGCCAAGGGCCATTTGGATATTTATAACATCATTCGCGGGCCATTCAAGACTATCAACTTAAAAATTAGCCAACCAAGCCCCAAGCAGACAGCTGCCCCAGATGACCCCCCCGCGCACGGGCAAGCAGGCAGGCATCCAATCAGTGGCATACTCGCCCACCTGGAGGCACAGGATGGTCTGTTCCACCAGCCGGGCACCCACCCCCGTCCTAGCAGCTCGATAGCTAATGACTCTTCTGCAAGGGGGGAAAACTTTCCTTTTCTCAGCAAAACAAACTCACATCCGCCTTGAATAGAGGCTATTCCTGTCCGCGGGAGGGGGCGGATGACCCATGAAGGGCCAGACCAAATGATTTTGCGGGCCTTAAACGGCCCCTTGGCCTGACGTTCCCCACCCTTGCTTTATGTACTGAAATACTTCTGTAACCTTTTTCTATCAAAAATATTTCCATGGACTACCCTGAAGTTTTCTTTTTAGAAATGTTTGTTTTAAAGTGATGTTATTAGGGATTAGGAGCCCCGTGGCACAGAGTGCTAAACTGCAGTACTGCAGTCCAAGCTCTGCTCACGGCCTGAGTTTGATCCCGACGGATGTTGGTTTCAGGTAGCCGGCTCAAGGTTGACTCAGCCTTCCATTCTTCCGAGGTCGGTAAAATGAGGACCCAGCTTGCTGGGGGTAAAGGGAAGATGACTGGGGAAGGCACTGGCAAACCACCCTGTAAACAAAGTATGCCTAGTAAACGTCAGGAGGTGACGTCACCCCATGGGTCAGGAATGACCCGGTGCTTGCACAGGGGATCTTTACCTTTTTATTAGGGATTGCCAGATGAAGGGAAAGACTGGTGTGGTACTATTAACAGCCATTCCAGAATGAGGATTGAAAAGAGAGAAACAGACAAACACCCTGCAACCCAGTTATGTTACTGACAGAACAATAAAGACAGTGATATGGTCCCAGTCCCAACTGGGATCCCACACACTGGTCCAAATGACATAGGAAGGACCTCCATACATGGAACTCCCAGCATCTCAGCTGGTTTATCAGGCTGAAAGGAAAAGTTTGAAAGCCTTGACAATAATGGACAGTTCATACAAGCAGTCAAGCCCACGCCTAGGATGTTGGCACAACAAGACAAGAGTGTAGAGAGAGCAACAGAGCTGACTTGTGAACGTAATTCACTTGATGAATGCCTAATGTAGATTTATGTTCACCATTTTTAGAACGTCAATCCTGATATCACATACCAAATCCAAAACAGCACAAATTTCACTGTTGTTCAAGATGGATTCCTCCTGACTACCGAGGTTCTGAACTCAGCCTCCACCGTAACACTTTTGGTAAGTCCTCTGTCTCCAAATTATGATTGCTATATTAGTCCATGAGTTGGAAGCGACTTGACAGCACTGAACATACGTACAATACCTGGCGCTACAAGGCCCATTGACATTAGCATTTCCTATTGTTGGTCATGGTCCTCATGGATAATTAAAGCAGATCATAGATAACAGGTGGGGGAAATCACAAGTGGTTATTAACATTCTGCTCAAGAGCGCAACCAAATAAAACCGCCACCAACTATTCAGAGTACCAATATACCTAGATGTCAGTGGAAGGAGTATTAGTGCTGACAACTCTTCTTAGGGGGCATTTCATCCCCTCCCTCCATCTTTAAAAAAGTTTTCAGTTTTTTGTGCAAACCTGGAGAGTTCCCCAAATTTATAGAAAGATCTATTTTCTCTGTACATATCCCAGTTCACAGATTTATGTTGAGAATTAGGCATTTTGATGAAGTGGGTTATAGAGCTCCTGAAGTTGGAGGAGGTTTCCATAGCTTGGAAAAGGTTTTAAACTTGGCTGAGTGGAATGGCAGGATATATGCCAATAGTATTGGCAGATTTTGCTATATTTGTCCCAGGAAGTTAGAGCATGCAAGATAATTAAGGTGATATGTCTTTTTTTTTTCCGTGCAACTTCTGGTGGCTCAGAAGTATGTATGCTGACAGAGGTATCAGACATGATAAACCTTTTATGCAGGGACATTTCCCCGCGGACACCCCCGCCGACCGCTCCAGGGCTTCCTTTTGATTATGCATGCCTTTTCTGCCCATCAGAGGTCGCCTCGCTCTCCCCGTGCATTTTGCCCACATTTTCCAGATTCTGGCTAAAACAGCATCTGGAAAACACAGGCAAAATGCGTGGGGCGCGTGAGGCGACCTCTGATGGGCGGAAAAGGCATGCATAATCAAAAGGAAGCCCTGGAGCGGTCGGCAGGGATGACCGTGGGGAAACGTCCCTGCATAAAAGGCCAAAGATTTCTGTGTAATCCCAAAGCTGAACTTCTCCAATAGCAATCAAACAGGACACAATAAGCCAGCATCTGTTTTGCATTCTTTACCCAAAAAAACCCAATTGTGACATTGCTCAACATCGACACAAATGAGAAGATATTTAATTAAGACAATTCCTTTTCAACAAAATAAAACCGAGGTCCTATGCAGGTGTTCTAATTGTGTCAGTGTAATCATGATTGTGATCCACCATCTTCATCTGCCCATCCCTGTTCAGGTTTTACAAGGGTATGGATGCTTTCAGAATAGAGTAGTGCAACATTGAATGCACTAATTACATGCATAGACCCCGTTATATATAGGCCCAAACTGTAATAACACAAAGACTAATGCACGGCCACTTTCTATATCAAAGGGATGTCACTGTTTGGTGTGAAACCACCCTGCCCCCGTATAATTAGTTATGTTTATATAGGGCTAAGCAAGTAATCCATTGTCTTTTTTAAATGGGCTTACAGACTCAGTGGATTTATGTAAGGGTTTAACATCCACTTTTATATATCTGTAGGCTGTTGCCATTGATAAGACAACTCTGGAAGAGGCAAAAACACGGATCATTATAGATGTCACACCTTTGGCAAGTATGTTGGAAATGCCTTAGTGGCTTACATAGCTCACATGAAATCATGGGTCATAGACACAGCTGAAACAAATGTAGAGCTCAGTCCTATGTATGTTTGCTAAGCAAGTCCTGTTATCTTCAGTGGAGCTTGATGGGTTTTTTGGGGGGAGGGGTTGCTGTCAAGTCACAGCTGAGTTATGGTGACCCCACAGGGTTTTCTAGGAAAGAGACGTTCGGAGGTGGTTTGCTATTGCCTGTCTCCCCGTCATGACCCTGGTAATCCTTGGAGGTCTCTCATCCAAATTACTAGCCAGGGTCAGGGCAGAGAGTGTGTGACCAGCCCAAGGTCACCCAGCAAGCTTCCATGGTGCGAGTGGGGATTTGAACCTGGGTTTCCCAATCCCAAGGTTACTTCCACTCTAGCTGGGTTGTCTGGAGTTGCCACAATCCAGTTACACAGTTATTATTGAGAATCAAGATGGTGTTGCTAGCCACACCATCCCAGCCCCGTGTTTCTTATGTTGCCCTTCCATCTTTTTTCATGGTGATATTTTTGGTCTTGAATGAAATGGCCATGCTAGCCAGTCCAGTTGTGTTTGTAAAATGCCGTCATGTTGCAGTTGACTTATGGCAACCCCAGCAAGGGGTTTTCAAGGCAAGGGAGAAACAGAGGTGGTTTTCCATTGCCTTCTCTGCAGAGTCTTCCTTGGAGGTATCCCTTCCAATTACTGACCGTGCTTAGCTTCCAAAATCTGACGAGATCGGACTAGACCAGTGGTCGGCAAACTGCGGCTCCTGAGCCGCATGCGGCTCTTTGGCCCCTTGAATGCGGCTCTCCCCGGGGCCCGGGCGGCCGCTGTTCCTGGCCCAGCCCAACCGCCGGCGGGATCCCGCCAGCCGGCCAGGAAGCCGGCTCCCCGGCTCCCCACCCCCCCGTCCGTCGGCTCAGAAGCTCCTCCGCATCCAGCCGGGCAGAGGAGGAAGGAGCCAGCAGGTGAGTGGGAGGCGGCGCCCCCCTCCCCTGGCCTCCCCTCCTCTCTCTTGGCAACTGGCAAGAGCCCCACCCTGATGGAAGGGGAAAAGACAAAGAGCAGCTAAGACTATCCCAGATGAATTGGTGAAAGAAAGAATGGACAGGAAAGGCACACTAAAAAAAAGAAGAAGAAAAAAGACAGGGGGATGGGAAAGGAAAGAAAAATGGAGCAAAGAGGGGAAATGGAGACTGGATGGAGTCAAGAAAGAAGGAAAAACAGAAAAGTTGCAAGGGGGAAGGAAGGAGGGATAGGAGAGAGAACGGCAGATGGAAGAGATAGAACCAGGATAATGAGCAAGCTGGGGGGGTGGTGATGGGGAGGGAAGGAGGGGAAATGGACATAGGTTGTGGAGGATGATCAGATCAGAGCCAGCGTGGTGTAGTGGTTAAGAACGGTGGTTTGGAGCTGTGGAGTCTGATCTGAAGAGCCAGGTTTGATTCCCCACTCCTCCACATGAGGGGCGGAGGCTAATCTAGCGAACTGGATTTGTTTCCCTGCTCCTACACACAAAGCCAGCTGGGTGACCTTGGGCAAGTCACACTCTCTCAGCCGCACCTATCTCACAGGGTGTCTGTTGTGGGGAGGGGAAAGGAAGGTGATTGTAAGCCGGTTTGATTCTCCTTTAAGTGGCAGAGCAAGTCGGCATATAAAAACCAGCTCTTCTTCTTCTTCAGATGGAGGGATGAGGTTCCCGTTGTGATTATAATTATATCATTATATCAAAATCTCAGTGTGGCCAAATCTGGAGATTAAGTATCTGGAGATACTTAAATCTGGAGATTGGAGCCATAAACAGACAAGACAGATCTTGCAGGGGGAGGGGGCAGGGATATTTCAAGGCCTGTTTTGACTTTTGAGAGGGGACTCATCAGGGCCAGGCTTAGCAGCAACCATGGGCAACTTGATACTTCACGAGTTCCATGACTCATCCAAGACTGGCTTCCCCATCCTGTTCAGCAGCAGGAACCACATTAAAGCCAGGATGATTCAGGGTTAGCGTTTCAGACTAATGTCAGGGTGACCCGAGTTCAAATCCCCACTCTCCCACGATGGGTATCAAGGTTTAGCCTCTCTCTGAACTTATGTAGGTTTCACCATAGAGAGATTATTATGACATTATCTGCTTTTCCTTCACCCTTCATGCATTTAATAGAGACAAAAAATGTGATTTCTAGGAGTTAAATTATGAGAGTTAACATTATAGCTAGCAAGGTGGCTAAGCCAATGCCTGATGTGTTTCCAGGTACAACCACTGTTCCCACCACAACTACCACCACCACATCTGCCCCAAACAGCCAAGAGACAAGGACCACTATTTCAAATCCCTCAGGTCCATCATTAACAACGGGTATAAATAACACTCTATCTACATTTCCTTCTGGATCCTCAACAATACTTCCTGCAAGTACAACAAGTAATGCTGGTCTCACAGGAAGTACTGGGTCAAATACAGCATCTGGACCCATCATTCCTCCTTTCGCAACTACAATAAATTCTCCCATCATTACAGCGAACACTTCACAGTCTCAGACCACCAAATCTCCCACGACAGGGATCAGCCAAGCAAGCAGAACTAGTAATGTTGGTCTCACAGCATCTGGATCCATCACCCCACCTTTGGTAACTACCGTGATGTCTCCGATCATTACAGTGAACACTTCACAGTCTCCGACCACTAGTTCTCCTGTAACAAGAACAAGCCAAGCAACAATTCATCCTCTTCCGACAACTACTCGAACCACAACTGCTTCTCAGGCTGGATCTACAAAGTCTCCCACAGCTGCAACAGATGTGGTTTCACTGTCAACTGCTAGAATAACTTCACAGTCTGAAAACACCACGTCTTCAACAACAACCACCACCACCACCAGCAGGACTACTCAATCCACTGCTCATTCTTCATCAGCAGTAAAAACTCCCCAGTCCACAAGTCTGACATCTACATCTACCACAACACATGTCACCGCAGCAACCACTGCCTCAGCAACATCAGGCTCTGAGTCCTCTCCAGAAAAAACAGGTAGACATGCATTTTATCGATTATCAAAGTTATCTCTCTCGTTTTAATGTTTTTCAATGGTTCCCTTCCAAAACTTTGTCTTCAGGTATGATTAACTCTTGTTTAGCTGCAAGAGGATCCTAGACAAATCCCCATGAAAATACATACACCTTACCTTTAGAGAGGTCTGAAATTTTAGTGGTTAGTGTAGATGTGAATCCCCCAAAGTGGTTGTATAGCTGAGACCAAGTTGGTCTCCTGTTGCTCAGAGAGGAGCCAAGTCCAGGGGCAGAGAGGTTAGGATGAACTGCAGGTCTGGCAGGTACGCAAGCAGGAAGAAAAATGAAAACCCAAACTGTTCCTTATTTTTAACCTCCTCTGGTGGCAACTCTGTTTGCTGCACTGGGGTAAGGTTTATTTTTCCCTTCAGCTGGGCAAACAATACTACTAGGGTTGCCAGGTCCCTCTTCGCTACCAGCAGGAGATTTTGGGGGCAGAGCCTGAGCAGGGCGGGGTTTGGGGAGGTTAGGGACTTCAATGTCATAGAGTCCAATTGCCAAAGCGGCCATTTTTCTCCAGGTGATCTGATCTCTATCGGCTGGAGATCAGTTGTATTAGCAGGAGATCTCCTGCTATTACCTGGCAGTTGTAGGAAAACGACAGCACATAGGCTCATTACAAATGAAATAAACTACCATTTTTAAAGTTTAAATTCTTATTCTTATCACTATAATATTTACAACAACATCCAAACATTACACTCACAGGTGTTTCAAAAGTATTCAACAATCATTAACATAGAACGAAGCGAAAAGGGACCGAAGTACTTGCAATTCCCCATACACTGGTGAAGAATAGTAAAGCTGTGGCAGGGAGCAGATGTTTCTTCAATAACACCTGTGAGTGTAATGTTTGAACGTTGTTGTAAATATTGTAAATATTATAGTGATAAGAATAAGAATTTAAACTTTAAACATTGTAGTATATTTCATTTTTAGTGAGACTATGTGCTGTCGTTTTCCTACATAGTCTTGATACAGCACTGGGTGTTATATTTGTTTGGTTACTACCTGGCAGTTGGCAACCCTAACTACTACAGAAAGCACGATCTAGAGTGAGAAAACAACGGCATAATGTGTAGTTAAAACCCACAGGTCAGCAGTTGGGGCCAGCCAGAGAAAAGGCTGCATGATTCCAAGACGGGGGAACGTCAGGATCCTGGCAGCCATGCACCCCCAGTGAGGCTGGATGGCTAACCAGAGCTGAATGATCAGCACTTCTGTCCTTGCATCAACATCTAAGTCAGGTCCATTGATGTGGGATGCATAATAAAATGCATACTAAATGAGGTTTTTGTTTCCTTGCAGATGAAAATTGTGAAAAAACGAACATTATTCTTGGTGCCACTTTGGGGAGTTTATTAGCAATTTCATTGGTCCTGCTCGGACTGACCTGCCTGTATTACAAAAGATTAATGAACCAGAGAGGTGGAGCAGATGGCGACCAAGTAAGTGGGCCTTTGCCATTCATTTATATTGGGGAAGAACAAAGAAGTATAAAGAGAGGTTTTTTTCCCCCTTGCACAGATCATAGGTGTAGTACTTGAAAAGAGTTTTTAGTGCTATTTCCCATCTGTGATGTTGTGGTGCTGGCAAAACAGCATTGATGCACACCATTTCCAAAACCATCCTACAGTTGTACGTCTTACACTATTAAACTACAGCAAGTACAAATGCCCCCCACCACCCCCGGTATGTGCAGAGTTTTGTTTCAGCCTGAACTCCCACCCCAAACCCATATCCTGACCCATCCACAGGCCAAACATATAGAAACTGCCACCACCAGGACTTCAGAGCATCTACTTAATCCTCTTATAAAAAGATTAAAAAGGACCCCAATATTATCTGGGTTTACTCTAATAACATGACCAGAGCATGATGTGAGTAGATAAGTGAGAAATCCCAAAAAGCACAGAGGAAAGCAGAATTTACACAGCATCAACAGGTAAAAAGTTAAAAAAAAACTTTCTGAAAATAGCAAAGGCACTCAAAAATAATAAAATGCAGCCTTCTTATATTGAACAGTGCCAGAACTTAAAAGCCAATCAAAGCAGAAATCTTCCTTTCCTTGTTCAAACAGTTGTTCATTATACTCTGTTGATGCAGGCTGCACCCCAAATCTCCAGAAATTTCCCAATCTAGAGTTGGCAACCCTACTTCAACTCTACTGCCCCCCCAAATTCCCAATAGACCCTCATCCCAAACACATCAGTTACAAGGCCCACGAAACAGCCCAAATGATAAAACAAAATTAAGAGCCTTTAAGAGAAGTGAACTGTCAAACAATAAGTGTTTACCTAAAAAGCTCAAAAGTACATGGCACCCCTAGAAATCTTCTCTGTACACACTAAGAAACATTAGTAGCCAACATTCTCATTGTACGGAGGGAACACTCTGTCCTTACCTTTATAGGAACCTTGAAGGGATAACCCATTTGGGGTGACCCGCTGTCACCAGCAGGACCAATGGTCACAGAGCATTCACTCAGTGGGAGTTGGGGACATCTCATCCCGCCTAATGCACAGTGCCTGGCTCCAGTGCCCTCAGCAGCAAGGGGAATGGCTCAAGTAGCATGATGGAATATGGATGCAGAGCTCCTGCTAGTATTCTCTCTCTCTCTCTCTCTCTCTCTCTGAGATCGATGGTACTTACTGAGGGAAATAAGCACCTTCCAGAAATAGCTATGTTTGTAGTTATTTTGAAAATTTGGGGAGGGGGGAGCAGAAGCATCAAGCCATCCTATCAGGCACAGATGAAACTCTTCTGCATCTCAGTCCAATCCTCAGTCTTTGCCATTCAGTAGGACAAAAAATGCTGTTTACCCTGACCAAAAAAGGCACCTTCTTTGCACGCTACCATCTCATTGCCTGTTGATCAAACGTCTATCAACAGACAATGAGACGGGAGCATGCAAAGAAGGTGTTGATGCTTCAGGAGGCAACTCTTGAGAAAGTAACCTATAATTTCCCCATGCGGGGTATTTTCATAAGACAACAGTGCCATGTTAAATCTGAGAAGAAAAGTTACCACGCAGTAGTTTTTCTGCCTCAGAAATGCTGTGTGTATAGGCTGAACATGCTACTGAACTTGTTACTGGAACCAGGCCAAATCATTTGGTATGGGACTACTTTTCTTATTTGTATCCTTCCAGTTGTGAGAATGTTTGTCCTTCTTTTGCAGCTCTCATCGGGCTCCACCAATCACTCCTTCCAAGATGACGATATGCCTGATTCAGGTGAAAATGATGATACATCATTAGCAAGAGATGAGTCTGAGAGCGATGATCCAAGGGTGCCGTTGGGTACCCCACCTCCCTCGAAGAAGGCTATGGAAAGCAGCCAGGCACCATCAACTTCTTCAAGGATAGAGGAAGGTGACGAAGGGGAGGGCAGCAATGACAGTGAAAAGGAAGTCAAATCCATTCTCACTAAAGACAGGAGGGTGGAGGATGACGGATATAAGGCGGTGTGGTTTAAAGAAGACACTGACCTGGATGCTAAGGATGACGTTGTGATGATTGAAGCTGATAGTGATATAGATCAGAATGACGATGGTGGTGACGATAGAGATGATGAATATGAGGGTGATGACAGAGACTACGGCAGAGGTAGCAGCGATATAGCCTTCGTTCCAGAAGTCCTCTCAGGAGATGTTCCTGATGACCATTTTTTTTAACACTGTTTGCTAAATTGTGGTCTTCCAGACTATTAATGAGCAATATTATTTAGGAAGAAACATGTGTCTTCTTTTCCTAGTAATGTGTCATGCTTTCCCTAGCATCTTTAGTGTTTGATATATTTTATTTTACGGAATCGTTATAATCACTGGGACCAGGAAAAATCATATATACAGTGCCCGGGGCTGTCTCAAGACATTTTTGTGCCTCAGGCAGAAAATTTAAATACCACATTCCCACACGACAGGAAGTGCCTTGTATAAGAAGGTGTTTTATCACAGGTGTTTTCAGTTACCCTTGCTGCTTTTAAACAATGGTTGCTCTTCCTCTTGAACTAGTCCTGTTAGTACATTTGAGCCAGCAGAAGCCTGTATGGGGATCCACTCAGTTGTACTTGCAGGAATGTCCATATTCCGGGCATCCACAAAAGACAGCATATGCAATAACATCTTCAGAGCAGTTCAGCAATGATATAAACCGCCTAAGGAGCAAGGCAAGGATTTTAACTAGATAAAAATGAATGACTTATTGGTTTACATCGGTGGACAAGTTTACATCGGTGGACAATGGTTTACATTGGTGGACAAGTTTACATTGGGACAACAAAACGCAGCATACAAACAAGGATAAAAGACTGGACAATTCTACCAACTATTTTGTCAGATTGCACAGAGAAGCCATTGAAATTCATAAACATCAGCACAACTTTAACAGAAGAGAGTTTAAGAATGAATAAAGCTTGGCTTCCTGTCCTGAAAACCTCCAGACTAACAAAGACTACAGTCAACAATAGCCATGCAGATTAGCTTTGGATTTCACACATTAACAGATCACTTCAGGATACAATGGTTCCATATTAACATACCACACCCTAATCAGCACATTACCATGATACTTACAGGACAATGATTAGCTCATTACCTTTGATACTTTTTGCAGGACAATGATTCAGCGCAACCCAACCCCTTTCTGACTATATATTACTCTTCCTACACACTTGATACTGAGAGACACTGTCCTTCAGGGTTACTCCTCTGAAGATGCCTGCCACAGCTGCTGGCGAAACGTCAGGAAAGAAAATACCAAGACCACGGTTACACAGCCCGGATAACCTACAAGAACCAATGAGTTATTGGTTGTCTGATAGATTCATCTTATTTCCATAAATGTTCGATTACATGGGAACACTAAGAGCCCAGTGGCGCAGAGTGGTAAGCTGCAGTACTGCAGTCCAAGCTCTGCTCACAACCTGAGTTCGATCCCAATGGAAATCCGTTTCAGGTAGCCGGCTCAAGGTTGACTCAGCCTTCCATCCCTCCGAGGTCGGTCAAATGAGTACCCAGCTTGCTGGGGGTAAAGGGAAGATGACTGGGAAGGCACTGGCAAACCACCCCGTAAAACAAAAGTTTGCCTAGGAAACGTCAGGATGTGACGTCACCCAATGGGTCAGAAATGACCCAGTGCTTGCACAGGGACCTTTACCTTTACCTTTATATGGGAACACTGCCAGTCTGAAAGTTAGGTTTGAATCCAAGATTTCGATAGAGACTTCCAACATTCATCCTATCTCTGCCATGGACTTCGCTCATGGCCTTGATGATATATATCACGTTCTCAACTGCACCTTCCCAAACATGAACTTTGCCTGCATCTACATCAGGAGGATTCTCAATGTTTTATTCAGGATCACCATGGATGCATTCACCATTTCCTCTGCATCTATTCCCCACATAACAATGGAAGGTTTCTTAAAACCAGTGACTGCCATGGCGAGAGCGATTATGTATGTATATAAGTATGTATGCATGAGCTGCCAATTCACAGCTGACTTATGGTCACCCGCAGCAAGGCAAATGAGAGGCTTGGTAGGGCTAGAGCAACTGCCTTCACCCCCCCCCCCTTCCAGTATTGTAGCAAGGGAAAGGGCAGCTGTGAGGGGCTAAAGACAGGGAAATAGTGACAATGTAGACATGATCTTGGAAAATGTATGCGTTCTTGTCCAGATGATGCAATAACTCTCTTCAACTGCACTCTTCCCAAAAAGAATGGAGAAAATATGGTTTGCGAAACAGAAACATAATGCTGAAGAATGAGAAATCATGTGTGTGTGTGTGTGTGTGTGTGTGTGTGTGTAAAGTGCCTTCAAGTCGCAATTAAAGCAAGATCTCATGTGGATGGCCTGGTGCAATTTCTCCGTTTTACAGGCCCTGCGGAATTCTTTAAGGTCCCGCATAGGGTTGCCATCCTCCAGGTGGTGACTGGAGAGTTCCTGCTATTACAACTGATCTCCAGGTGACAGAGATCAGTTCACCTGGAGAAAACGGCTGCTATGGAAGGTGGACTTTATGGCATTATACCCCATTGAAGTCCCTCCCCTCCCCAAACCCCGTCCTTTTCAGGCTCCACCTCCAAATTCTCCCAACTCAGAGCTGGCAACCCTAGTCCCGCAGGGCACTGGTCTCACTAGAAAGAGATTTCCAGAAGGCTGGGGCCATGGCCGAAAAAGCCCTGGCCCTAGTCGAGGGCCGTCAGACACTCTTTGGGCTGGGGACTACCAGCAAGCTGTTGTTAGTAGAATGTAATGCTCTCTGGGGGGCATACCAGGAGAGGCAGTCCCGCAGATACGAGGGTCCCAGACAGTGTAAAGTTTTTTTTAAAAAGAATTTTTATTATTTTCTCATTTAATACCTCATACATACATCACTACTCAGTTATAAAAGTTACTAAATGTAAATTAAAATCTTATAAAATGTCTAATACAAATAAAAATGACTCCCCCTTCACTTTCTTCCGTCTGAAAATAAATTGTAAATACTTTTGCTAACAGCGTAATCCCCATCTATATAAAAAAATGCATCCTTTTCCTGTTTTATCTAATGCAAATCTTATGGTAACCTAGTTAGCCATTATACAAAATATATACATGGGATTAAATCAAAATTTATCCTTTAAGTTGATCCATCAGAAAATAATTGTCACAATAAGTTCTCCACGCCTCCTTACCCCCAAAAAATTATAGATTATCGCTAGGTGTTTATATAATAATAAAAAATTACCCAACATCTCTTTCCATTCATTAAAAGAAGTATATAATTTCCAACAAGATCTGCCCATTCTTTATTTTAAGCATTAATATTCTAATAATCAATATCAATTATGATTGTCTTTCCATTAAAACCAGTCCCTTTAACCCATTCCCTTTAATCATATCACCAAGAAAGACCCCTCTTTCATATTAGTCTCCCTTCAGATGGTGTAAAGGGTATACTTCCCTTCAGACGGTGTAAAGTTCTAAAAGTTAAAACCAGCACCTTGCACCTGATCCGGCACTCCACCTGGAGCCCATGCAGTTGACGGAGCACTGGCTGAATATGAGCCCGCAGCGGGGTCCCTGTGAGGACCCTCGCTGCGGCATTCTGTACCAGCTGGAGTTTCCGGATCAGTTTCGAGGGCAGCCCTACATAGAGCTTTGAACTGGATGGAAGAACAACTTCCTTCAGTCCAGTTGAAAGGAAAAACTGTGGGGGTGGCTGGAGGCAGAGGCCATTTATTCATGGAAGGTTTTGGATTTGTCACTCTCTAGATGCACATTTCCCCCATCTGAATTCTCAGAACTCTGCATGGTGGCTTATTGTTGAGTTTTGAGAATATGGATGGGGGGAAAGTGAATCTAAAGAGTGGCAAATCCAATGCAAAACCTTCCATGAATAAATGGCCAGAGAGTCCGTGTGGACCAACCACCCACAGTCACTATGGGGAGTGGGGGGAAGCTGAGCTCCGTATTGCTTTCCCCTCTGTTAGCCCTTTAAATTGCTTTTTTCCTTTCCCAGCTAAACGGTGCTGTAGCTTTACAACCCAGTTTGGCTGGGAAGGGGAAAGGGGGGTTGCTGTGTCACGGGGAACCCAATCTCCATCTCCACTGGGCTTTTACATAGATGTGGCAGAGGAAAAGGGAGAGGGGGCGTAGCAGCAGCGAGGAGTGTGGGAACAGGGAATGGAGATGTTGTTCTCATCTGCTTCTATGCCGTTTGCTGCCGCCGCCGCCACCCTGGTAGGAGTGGGATTTCTGTGTGGAAGCAGCCTAAGCTAAAATTATGTCAGGAGATTCAGAACCAATTTAGAACAGCGTAACAAGGTTGAAACCGCACATATCTTAAACTCTGGAACTAATTTAAATGAGAAACCAACAAAGCCTAGGTTGGTAAAGCTTTCCCCTCTGTTAGTTTCCCCTTAAATTGCCTGAGTTCCATCAAGTGACACCTTAGAATTGTTCGTCGCTATTAAAATTCTACGGTGACATAAAAGCAGGGTTTCATTAATTTCCTCATCCTATTTTCCGTGTCAGCCTAATAACATCAGAGAGTCAATGAGACAACTTTGTGAAGAAAACTGCCAGCAGACCCAAATAATTCCCTCTGATAAATAATTATAGTGCCTTACAGACAACTCTATGGATTTAAAGTCTACAAAATGTCATTATTTCCTACTTTTTAAAGTCTTTTATATGCAGAGCTTAAATCGCCTTTGCCTTCGAAACGCTCCTGAGCTAATTATTGTTAATGTCTGATAATTGTTCAGGCTGAATAGGAATAGGGAGACATTTGTAATAAGGATACACATTCTGGCAAATGCAGATTTTATTTCCACATTACAAATAAGACTGAAGCAAGAGCTACGAGAGCCAGTGTGTTGTTGTGGTGAGAGAGGGTCTGACCAGGATCTAGGAGATCCAGGCCTGATAAAATCTCCATTTTGCTATGGGAGCTTGCTTGATTGAACTTGGGCCACACAATCTCAGCTTAATGGACTTCACAGGGTTGTTGTTATAAGGGTAAAATAGAGGAGGGAAGAATGATACCGTAAGCTGCATTATGTCCATGTGTAGCAGGATGCTGGCAATTGTGTATATCAAGAGAAAGCTCCTCCTGATATGTGCAGTCACCATGTTGCCTGAATACAGATGTTGCGCATATTTTGTATGTTTACACAGCTTCACTATGTACAAACTGACCACTAGATTTTCCAAAGCAGTACATGCATACAAAATACATGTGATGCCCCTGTGCAACTGTACATGTCAGGAGGAACAATGCACCCAATACTTACGGTTGCCAGCCACCCATTATGGATAGATGTAACATCGGAAAAGAGCTATTATTTTTTACGGATCATCTAAGGTCCTTTATGCATGGGTACTTTCACTCACGTTCACCCTCGGTTGCTCCTTGGAGTTATGCATAAGTTTCCCCTCCATTAGAGATGAACTCACTGCCAGCTCTCACAAATCCTGGACCTTCCCATTGCTCTGTTAACCCAATTCTTCCCTCTCCCCTGAGCTCAGCCCAGGTGAAACCCCCGTGCATAAGGCAAAGTGCAAGAAACGCAAGCTTAGTTTTGCTCACAGCCAATTACAAAGAAGCATGACCAGAGGCGGGGATTCAAATACTTCCTGCTCCTCAGAGCTCTTTCTCAGCAGAAGAAAGGCTTTTAAAAACCCAGGCCTGGATTTCTCCTCCCCCCTTCTTTTCAGATTGCTCCATTTTTTGTTTTACATTCTTAAAAATGCTTTTTTATGCGGCAATTGGGTTTGCAGGGAAGGGAACCTTTCTCTCACTACAACCAAAGCAGCATTTCAAAGGGCAGGGATTCAAATACTTCCTAATTTGAGCTTGGAGACTGCTGGCGCATAGACTCCCAACAGGAATGTGTGAGTCCAGCGAGCAACGAACCTCAGGTAAAACTCCCATGCATAAACGACCTAACTCACCATCAATGTCCCCATTCCTTATAGAATCTGCTAGCTTCCTCAAATTCCCATAAAGAAGGGTCACATATAAAGCAAAGGGAGGCTAACTGTGCTTTGTTAGTATGGCTGGGCAGGGCCGGATTTAGGTTTGATGAAGCCCTAAGCTATTGAAGGTAATGGGGCCCTTTATATGTCCAGCTGTCCTTTGTCAACAACAAATTGTCGCTGTTTTTTGTGTTGAATATATGCTATATGGTAATTTATGGACCTAATAGGCCAGCAGGCGGGGCCCATTACTTGCATCATAGGAGCCTACACAACACGAAACATTGTTGCTGTATGTAGGTTTCATTTTATTTGTTTTTTATCTTATATTTTGGAAATGTACATCCAGGTTTTTTTTCTTTAAATTTTTTTGGGGGGCCCCAAGAGAGTGGGGCCCTAAGCTATAGCTTGTTTAGCTTATACGTCAATCCGGCACTGTTGCTGGACTGTGAAATCATCTTGCTTTCCACAGAGAAGCTAACAGTGAGAAGGGAGGGGTGAGACTCAGAAGTCTTGATGGTTCAAATGCACAGAAGGGAAACTTTCTGTAGGGTAGTAACAATTTTCAGTAGCAGACTGGAGAATTTTACATTAGGGGATGAGGGACCAATTGTGATGTAGCTCCAAATTGCCTCCACTGCATCGTCTGGAAAATTCATGGATGGCCTGGGGCCACCCCTCCCCTGCCAGGACCACTCTGGTTTTGCCAGGCAAGGGAGTACTTTTCTAGCGAAAGTAATACTTCTCTTTTTTAACACTATCAACATCCAACAGCATCCTAGTTCACATGTAATGGAAGGGAAGTGTGCTCCGTTTTGTGAGAGAATGCAGCATGGTATAGCCCGATCTCGACAAATCTCAGAAACTACCGGCAAGCAGTGTCAGTACTTGGAAGGGAAACCACTAGGGAAGAATCTGCAGGGGAAGGCAGTGACAAACCACCTCCGCTTCTCGCTTGCCTTGAAAGCCCCTTGCCGGGGTCACCATAAGTCAACTGCAGCTTGAGGGCACTTTACGCAAGGCCAGTTTTGCTACCAAGTGAGAGCACTGTTGTGTTTGAGGACACTACCCAAATCGGTTTCTATGCAAGGCCTATATTGTCAGCGTGCCCCCTATACACCTACCGTCCACACACCAGACCTTGGGGGAAACTGGAATTGTTCCAGTCCCTTATATGCATGACTCCCATTTGGACACAGCAAATCACAAGCAAAGAAAAGATACAAGGAAGACCAAGCACTTAACCAGCATAACTTTATTACCCTTACAAGATACAGACTCGAATAGCGAATCAGCGAGGGAAACTGAGGTAGTAGGCAGCTGCATCTGAGACCAAATAAAACAGTCAATATTCCTAGTCCTGAAGTGCAGTTGTGCCACTTCAAGCTAAACGCCCAACTAAAGCACTTTTAATCCAAATTACGTTCTTCCTGCTTGGCAAGTCTAGAGCAAACCAGAGAGAAAAGATAGATGATAGGCTGCCCAAGCTGGGACCAGAAGGTGTGGTGGGAAAGGTGTGGTTTAGCCTGAAGAGGAGAAGACTGAGAGGGGATATGATAACCATGTTCAAGTACTTGAAGGGCTATCATATAGAGGAGGGTGCCGAGTTGTTTTCTGTTGCCCCAGAAGGTCGGACCAGAACCAACGGATTGAAATTAAATCAAAAGAGTTTCCGTCTAGACATTAGGAAGAATTTTCTAACAGTTCGAGCGGTTCCTCAGTGGAACAGGCTTCCTCGGGAGGTGGTAAGCGCTCCTTCCCTGGAGGTTTTTAAGAAGAGGTTAGATGGCCATCTGTCAGCAATGCTGATTCTGTGACCTTAGGCAGATGATGAGAGGGAGGGCATCTTGGCCATCTTCTGGTCACTAGGGGTGTGGAGGGGGGAGGTAGTTGTGAATTTCCTGCATTGTGCAGGGGGCTGGACTTGATGGCCCTGGTGGTCCCTTCCAACTCTATGATTCTATGAAAAACAGGAATGGAGTTTAGGATAAGGGAAAAGGAATCCCTAACCAGGATGCAATGAGGAAGGACCGGCTGGTCCACAACAGGAAGTGGGAGAGCTACTAATTGGCCCATAACAGGAAGTGGGAGAGCTACTATACTAGTTGGCCCCGTCCACTAGGCAGTCCTAGGTGATTGCCCCGGGGCATATGTGATTTGCATACTCTAATTCAGACCCAGTAATGTTTCTCTGAGTTCCTTTGGAGAGTTAGCAGCATGGGAAAGGACAATTATGGACCTGGTATCACACTGTGTGTGTGTAAAGTGCCTTCAAGCCGCAGCCGACTAATGGTGACCCCTTTTGGGGTTTTCATGGCAAGAGACCAACAGAGGTGGTTTGCCAGTGCCTTCCTCTGCATAGCAACCCTGGTATTCCTTGGTGGTGGTCTCCCATCCAAATACTAACCAGGGCTGACCCTGCTTCGCTTCTGAGATCTGACGAGATCAGGCTAGCCTGGGCCATCCTAGATCTGTTCTAATAAAACTGGGCTTAAGAGGTATAACCAGCAATGCCGCTACTTGAATTGCTTTTTAAAAACTATGAAAAGAAAGGAACAAAAACAAAAGAGAGAGAAAGGGGGTTAATAGAAGAACATTTTGTGGGGGATTGATAGAAGAACATTTATATGCATGTTTATGGGATCCAGCATTCTTTTTAAATATATACAGATTCTGGGCTGAATGTAGCAACATCTAATTGCCATTATGGGCCTATTGAAAGCAACACAATGTCTTGGTAGTAACTAAAATACCATTGATTTCAGTGGTACTTAGGTTCCACAACCTCTTGCTAGATTGAGGCAGTGGGTTTTATAATTTCAAATTCATCTCTCTGATTGCAATTAGTTTTCCTTGGGTCATTTATGCATGGGAGTTTCCCCGGAGGTTCGTCGCTCGCTGGACCCACACTGTCCTGTTTGGAGTCTATGCACCAGCAGTCTCCAAGCTCAAATCAGGAAGTATTTGAATCCCCACCCCTTGAAATGCTGCTTCGTAATTGGCTGTAGTGAGAGAAAAGTTCCCTCCCCTCTGCAAACCCAATTGCCCCATAAAAAAGCATTTTAAGAACATAAAACGGAGCAATTTGAAAAGAAGGTGGGGGAGAAATCCAAACCTCAGTTTTAAAAAGCCTTTCTTCTGCTCAGAAAGAGCTCCGAGGAAGAAGGAAGTATTTGAATCCCTTTGTCTGGTCATGCTGCTTTGTAACTGGCTGTGAGCAAAACTAAGCTTGTGTGCCCTGCACTTTGCCTTATGCATGGGGGTTTCACCTGGGCTGAGCTCAAGGGAGAGGGAAGAATCTGGTTAACAGAAGAATGGGAAGTCCTGGGATTTGTGAGGGCTGGGCAGCGAGGTCATCTCTAATGGAGGGAAAACTCATGCATCTCCAAGGAACAACTGAGACAGACCGGGGGCGGGGGATGAACGTGAGTGAAAGTACCCATGCATAAACGACCTTGGTTAATCTAAACATAACGTGAAATATTTTCCCATGGTACAATGACTGTAATAGTAACCAATTAACAGGCGGAAAACCGTCTCCAAGACTACTGTCTCATTCATCTGCTACACAAATACACATGCACTTGTAGTAATTAGAACATAAGAGGCCAGAGAATTAAGATAAGAAGTTAAGATGTGGACAGGCACACAAAGAAGTACACATACAGGGTTCTCATCATAGCTAGTTAGTCATTACAGGAGAAGGTTTGATCCCGTTCCCAATTCTACAAACACATCTCTACACAATATATGCAAATACCACGAGGGTGTTATGAATGCCAGTTATACATGCAACTTTCCATCCATTTGTGTATCACACGCTCTGTTCTATCACAGGTTAGCCACTGGCTCTGTCTGTAACAACACTCTCCTGTGACAACCATTGACTGTAGGAACCACCCATCATGGAAGGAACAAGGACGGACCTATTTTCAAAACATTGGTTTTAGGAATTTCCAAACTTCATGTGTACCTGGATCACTTTTGAATGCATTTTGCTAGCCCAGAGATGCAAGTTGTCATGCAGGAAAAATTATAGGAAAGGCTGCACAAGTAAAGAATTGTGTCTGTTGTAATCATGGCATGTCTTTCATGTTTCCTCTATGGTATAAGGGCCAAGAGGAATTAATGCAACGGGAAGTGCACTGGAATGTGAATACTTCTTTTTGAACATTGTTCCTCGCTTTCATGGCCCATACAAATACATTATTATTGTTCACATAGTAAAATCAGACAGGTACACTCATTTGGTTAGATTTGTTTAAGCCAAGCTTTTAAGTTCCCTGCACTAAGGCTTTTTGTTAATTCAAATTGAGGATGTCATGAAATTGTACACCTTCTCATATCATCATCATCATTATAGATTGTGGGTGTCACAGTATCCTATACACATTTTAGCACTGCATAAGCATGTTAGAAACCTGCTGCTTCCTTCCTGCATTTTATTTTATTTTGGCCCCACTGTTTATACTTTTCCACTGTATCTATACATGCATTTACCAAGCAAGGGAAGGGGCTGGAGCTCAGTGGTAGAGGATCTACTCGGCATACAGAAGTTCCTAGGTTCAATCCCTGGCATCTCCCGTCAGTAGGTGGTATGAAAGACCTCTGCCTGAGACCCTGAAGAAGCACGGCCAGTCTGAGTAGACAACACTGACCTTGATGGGCCAATGATCTGATCCAGTATAAGGCAGCTTAATGTGTTCAGCATTCCACATATCTGATGAATTGGGCTCTAGTCCATAAAAGCCTGTCCCACAATAACAATGAAATCCTAAACAGGCCCACTCAAAATCCTACTCAGGTCTATTCAACGTGGCTTCCTCCAGGAGTGTTTTTAGGATTCCGCTATAAATCTGTAAGCCTTTCACAGTTTCCCCAAGACTTTGTTGATTTTGCAAAATGGGTTGGCATTAGAAGAAACAAATGAAAGTAATGATCCCCTGTGTATGCATTTTCAGAGTTCTTGAAAGCTATTCATGTAGCATGCCAGACATTTTATTCCCAGGGTATTTAATATGAACGCTGTGTGTTTTTTGTTTCTATGTAATGTAGACCGATTTTGAATTAATCCCAAGCACATTCGTTCAGTTTAAAGCATTTAAAAAGACGTGGCTCATAAGGGAAAGAGTGTCACCCACTGGCAGGCACTGGGACTTTTTCAAAGTCAGAAAATAGTGAAAACATCAGAACACCAGCCTATTCTGTGGCAATGAAGGTAGCAAAGCAAGGGGACTAGCTGCTGTGGCTCCTGGGAGGAGAGGGAAGGAGCAGAGGTGAGGAAGTAGGTTTGCCAGCATGAGGCTAGTAACCCGTGGGAGACTCACCTCATCTGGTGGGGCCTTGCCAGCAACTCCGTGGGGGCACTGGGGATGAGTCACTGGGGATGCCCTAGCGTTCAGCCCAAACACTATGGTTTAACCATGATGACGACACTTCCAGGCATCAGGAAAGAGACATAATACTCCCTTAAAGGAAGGGGTACTAATGACTGACTTAGGGTTGCCAACTCTGGGTTGGGAAATTCCTGGAGATTTTGGGGTAGAGCCTGGGGAGGGCAGGATTTGGGGAAGGGAGGGACCTCAGCAGGGTATACCGTAATTCCGTAGAGTCCACCCTCTGACACTTCAGTTTCCTCTGAGGTAACTGATCTATTTATTCTGGAGATCAGTTGTAATTCCAGGAGATTTCCAGGCCCTGGAAGGAGGAAATCATGAAAATCCACCAGCACGAGACTTCTGTGGATCCCAATGATCTAAACAACTATTGGCTGGTGGAAAATACTCCCTTCTTGGATAAGGTGCTTATCCTAAATTCTGGATGGAGTTGTATACCCAATGAAGGAACAAGCTGGGGTGCTTTTGGATCTGTGCCTACAGATAGAAATGCAGGTCTCACCTGCGGCATAAAGCTCCTTCAGCCAACTTCAGTTGGCCCTTCCTTAGGAGACATGAGTTGGTCACAGTGGTCTGTATTCTGGTTGTGTTCAAACTGGATTACTACCAGGGCTTTTTTGTTGTTAAAAATAAAAGGTGCCGGTACTCGTATATAAGGTTACACCAGTTTCCACCAATTCCTCCCTCATGACTGGGGAGAGCCCCGAAAAAAGGTGCCAGTACTCTGTATCAGTGAGTACTGTCAACCCCCCACCCCCAAAAAAGCCCTATTTACTGCAATGCATTCTTCAGAGGGCGGTCTTTGAGGAATGCTAAAGAGCTTTAGTTACTGCAAAATGCAGCAGGGAGGTCAAGGTTACTTGCTGGTGTGACTTACAGAAAACAGATCTTGCTAATTTAGAACAATTTACTCAGGCTGATTGTTTCTGGGCATAATTCAAGATGCTGAAGCAGTCTACCAGGCTATTTGAAGGACCACCTTAAAGGATTATCATGCTAGCCTGCCTGTCAGGCACTATCAGCTACAGAGACCTGCTACATGTGTTCCCACTTCGAGAACTAAGACAGATGAGTACTGAATTCAGGGGTCTTTCTGTTTTGGCACCTCCATCATGCAATTCTCTCCCCATATTGCCAGATCATATTTCCTATTACTATGTATGGGTGTGAAAGCTGGATAGTGAAGAAAGCTGATAGGAAGAAAATAGATTCCTTTGAAATGTGGTGTTATAGATCAAATGTCGGTTATAGATCAAATCAAGCCTGAACTGACCCTAGAAGCTAAAATGACTAAACTGAGGCTATCGTATTTTGGTCACATCATGAGGCGACAAGAGTCACTGGAAAAGACAGTCATGCTAGGAGAAGTTGAGGGCCGCAGGAAAAGAGGAAGACCCAACAAGAGATGGATGGACTCAATGAAGGAAGCCACAGCCTTCAACTAGCAAGATCTGAGCAAGGCTGTCAAAGATAGGACATTTTGGAGGACTTTCATTCATAGGGTCGCCATGAGTCGGAAGCGACTTGACGGCACTTAACACACACACACACACATCAGATTGCCAGACGCCAAGACTTCTAAGCTTTAGGTGCCAGGCAAAGACACACACGCACCCTGTCACCCAGTCTTTTTTTGCTGATCGTATTTAATTTGTGGCTGTTTTTATTGTTTGTTTGTTTGTTTACTGTTGGGTTTATTTATTGTACTGTTTTTTTATTCTTCTACTGCTACCGTATTTATTTATTTATTTATTTAACGTTACTGTAGATTTTAAAATGTGATTCATGCTGGCATCTTGTCAGCATTCCCGTTGCTTTGACTGTTGTTGGAAGCTGCCCCTGGAGTTATGTGCTAAAAGGCGGAGTATAAATATTTTTAATTAAAGTAATTAAGTGAATAAAGAAAATATTTTTGTTTTGCATTGAGGTAGCTTACCCAACAGTTAAGCCGATGCACTTTAAAACTACAATTGTTTAATAGAAAGCTTAGCTTTATTCTTGATGCCACCAAGCTCAGTGATAGGTTTGGGTGTCTCACAAATTGTACTATAAGTTTCATAAGGGGTGAAACTCAAGAGGAATCAGTTCCTCTTAAGATTCAGCTTCCATAAGAGGAACTGGGCAACCATGAACTTGACTATTGGTGGCTGGACCAAAAGGGAACAGAGACTATGGATGAGCACGGGAGCAGGCTGGTCTAGAATGGTCCGGATGCCAAGCTTAGACACATGAGCAGACTTCCCTATCATAATTTCCCCCCTGAATTAAGCTACTTCGTTGAGAGTTTCAGTGAGAGAGATGTGAAAACAGAACTCATCCAAATTCAAATAACCCATCTGTCCGTTGAGGATTTCTCACTTCGTATGAATGGGGAAGCACATGCTGCCTTGTGATTTTCAGAGAACATCGCTCAGCAATATGCAAAAAGAAAGCTCATGATATAAATAAAATAGCTTCTCACAAGGAATGAAATTAATAAGACAAAACAGAAGGAGCACACACACACACAGCCTTCCAGCTTAGATAGGAGTAACAATGCTAGGCTCAGCGTTCCCAACTGCACTTTCTAAGGTTCTTTATGGGAAGCCATGAGTGGTAGACACAACTTCCTGTTGTGTAAATATGCATGTGCAGCCAAATCCTAGACATATTTATTTGGATATGTCCCACATATGCAGAGGGGCCTTGCACATAAGAACAAAAGTAGAACCTGCTAGATCAGGCCACTGGTCCATCTAGTCCAGCAACCTGTTTCATACACGGGCCAACCAACTGCCTTGGAAAGCCAACACATAGAGCCTAGAGACCAAGACCTTCCCTTGATATTGTCTTCTAGCACTAGTATTCAGAAGTAGGCTGCCTGCATATAGGAAGGCTCCCTTTAGCCACTAGGGATGCCACCTCCAGGTTGGGACATTCCTGGAGATTTGGGGGCAGAATCTGGGGAAGGTGAGGCTGAGCGGTAGGTGAGGCTGAGAGAGCATGACTTGCTTGAGGTCACCCAGCTGGCTTAATGTGTAGGAGTGGGGAAACCAATCCAGTTCACCAGATTAGCCTCCGCCGCTCATGTGGAGGAGTGGGGAATCAAACCCGGTTCTCCAGATTAGAGTCCACCGCTCCAAACCACTGCTCTTAACTACTACACCACGCTGGCTTAGTGGGGATGTAATTCCACAGAATCTACCCTCTAAAGATGCAATTTACTTCATGGTGACTGATCACTGTAGTCTAGAGATCAACTGTAATTCTCCAGCCCCATCTGGACAATGGCAACCCTATTAGGCCCCATATCTAGTTGTGCCACTGATGGACTTCACAAAGGCTCCTAATTAATGAAAACTCTACCCACCTCTTATCATTTTCAACATGCTATATTGACATTAAATCTAATATCTCTCTCTACAAACTCACTATATACAATACAGATGAAAATCACATCAACCACATGTAAACCGTATCCCCAACAATACAAAAACGGAAATAACACAATGCAGTTCTATAATCTATGGAAATAACGCCCAACTCGGAGCAAGAGGCAACTGCCCCAGGGTATCAGTCCTGCCTGCTTCGGCAGGGACTGCCATGAAGGGCGCTGAACGGTGTCGAGCGTTCCCACAAGGCAGCTGCCAACAAGCAGGGTTCCAAGGCGGCAGGGAAGAAGACGTAAGCCGCGGGATGCTCACCAATTGAATGCCTGGGAAGACAGCGCTCCAGAAGATTACTGTGCTGTGCTTTCTTCAGTAAAGGCTGTAGGATCACACCCCTCCCGGGATGTCTTCACAGAGGCAGTACTGCGAAAACGCAAAATTGCGAAGAAACACTGGGGTCCTATGGTGGAGGTGGGACACCCCCAATTGAGGAAAAGAGGAAATGAAAAGAAGTCCAACCCGAACGGCACCTCTAGGTTGGTGTGCGCAGAGCTTTTCATAATATCATGGAAGGAGGGTTGCCAGCTCCAGGTTGGGAAATACCTGGAGATTTTGGGGGCAGAGCCTGAAGAGGGTGGGGTTTGGGGGGGGGACTTCAGTGCCATAGAGTGCAATGGCCAAAGGGGTCATTTTCTGCAGGTAAACTGATCTCTATCGGCTGGAGATCAGTTGTAATAGCGGGAGAGCCTGGAGGTTGGCAACCCTAAATGGAAGTCAAGTTTATAAGAAAGCAAAGAAGGACCAAAGTGGGTAATTGCATATGGGAGGCCAAGCAGTAGGAGGTCAGCAGTGGTTCTCAGACTTATTAAAGTGTGTGTGTGTGATTTTGCTGTCAAGTCATAGCGGACTTATGGTGACCCCATAGGGTTTTCAAGGCAAGAGACGTTCAGCGGGGGGGTTGCCATTGCCTGCCTCTGCGTGAGGTGAGAGAGTTCTGAGAGAACTGTGTGCGACTGGCCAAGGTCACCCAGCAGGCTTCATGTGGAGGAGTGGGGGGACAAACCCAGATCTCCACTCTTAGCCACTGCACCACGCTGGCTCTCAAGTAAAGTGGGACCCACTTCTATATGTACGGTACTTTTGGGGACCTGCTTGCAAACTGTCTCAGTGCTACTCTCCCCTGCCCCAAAATGCAAGAATCTCAGTATCAGTTTGATTTTCCATGTTTAGTTTTTTTTTACAAATATATTGTATGCAAAGTATTGCTGAGCAGCACATTATGCAGAAACGAAGCCTGGTTTGCCATCAAGCCTCCCAAAGCCTCCTCTCCCAGCTCCCCTCCTTCCTCACCCCTGGCCATGCGAGCCACCTGGGGCAGAATTATGACCCACTTGTGGGTACTTCTCCACAGTTTGAGAACCACGGGCTTATCAAGGTCCAGAGGAAACTTTGCAGGAGCTGTGCAGCAGTCAGGGACGAAAGGGCTGGGGGCCGGGCACCTTATCATTTCGTTTCAAGCAATGGCATCTGGGAAACAGGCCCCTTGACTATGGAGAAGGCCAGGGGGGAAGCCATCATAATGTATTTATTGATGTATTTATTTGCATTATCTTCACAAATAAATTATCTCCTACCACTATATCACCCACTAAATTATCTCCTACCACTATATCTCCTACCACTATATCAGCTCCTGTTTCTGGCTGCAAGGGGAATTAACCTCCTTGTGCCACATTTTGGAGTCAAAGCAGAAGTCAGGTGCATTTAAATTATTCTAGCTTCATTCAGGGCTTTGTGCTACAGGAACTTCCCATTGCTTGGGTGACACAATGGCTGTTTGTGAAGAGAGCCAGAACCACCAAGGGAATTTCATAGAACGGGGAGGAGGCAAGCTGTACCCATGGCACACACAATCCTCTCCTCCCACATGACCTTGGGCCAACTCCACTCAACAGCTATCTGAGCAGCTGCCTTTATCTCTAATGTTTTCATGGCAGGTTTTAATTTTAAAAAGTCCCTTTGTTGCCGTACTTTCCCTGTGAAGATGGAGCTTCTAATAGCTTTGCTGGTTTCAGGAATGCTGTTCTGCTCTAATTGCTTTCACAGCCTTTGATCAAATAGAAAAGGAAGAGGGGAAGAACCCAACAACCTCAAACAATAGCCAGCCTTTTTCTTTAATTCTTCAGAGCATTTTCTTTAATTCTCCATCTTCAGAGCTCCTGATTCCCCCCCTTGCTTCTGTGGCCTATGCAGTCTGCAATCACCCTGATGAATCACACATGCATGCGCCTCATTTGCCAAGAGAAACATTCTGACAATGTGCCCATGTGGTTTTGCATCTCTGCTAGGGTTGCCAACCTCCAGGTACTAGCTGGCGATCTCCTGCTATTACAACTGATCTCCAGCTGTTAGGGATCAGTTCACCTGGAGAAAATGGCCACTTTGGCAACTGGACTCTATGGCATTGAAGTCCCTCCCCTCCCCAAACCCCACCCTCCTCAGGCTCCGCCCCAAAAACCTCCCACTGGTGGCGTAGAGGAACCTGGCAACCTTAATCTCTGTTCTCAGATGCACTGTTTTTGAGTTCACTCTGGTCAGGCAACCATCTGTGAGTCATCCCAGTTGCCAATCACGTGTACAGAAATGGCCTCATCTTTTACCAGGACAGGGACTGAACAAATGTATTTTGTCCATGCATCAAACGTCTTGGACGGTTTCATAAAGTTTGGCATTGAATGGGCTGCATTTAACACCATTTTGCAGTTTCACGATCACCTTATGTACTTCTCTCAACTTTCATTTAACAGTAAGGAGTCCACCTGCTCCTCTACTCTTGGGTAGGCCCTACATGACAAGCTGTCCCTGCCAAAATGCCATGACCCCTGCTGTTCTTATTGAAGGCAAGAGCCCTGTCCTCCATTGTAATGGAAGGGTTAGGGTGGCCAAGGAAGAGAGAACTGACTGTTGGGGGAAGACCACAGTGTATAGGACCTGGCCTGGCTGCTGGGCCAACGCGGTTCGACTGTTCTTTTTTTCTCCAGTGATGCTGCCTTGCTGCAGAAAAATCTGAAATTAAAAAAATGGGTGTGTGTGTGTCAAACTCCCCTGGTTTTTAAAAGAATGTTGCATGTGCATGTTCTTTCAAAACGGCGGTAGTCATCGCCACAGAGAGCTGGGCCTGGCTGCCCTGCTGTAGCAGATGCGGGGAGTGGTTCCTATGCTGCAATGGATGCCTCAGGCTGATCTGGAGACGGGCAGCCATCCCCACCACAGAGAGCCAGGCCTAGCCGGGGGGCAGGGACGCCTCGGGCTACTCCAGGGGTGGCCAGACCTGGATCTCTACAGCATTGGCCATCCCCACTGCAGAGATCTCCAGCGGCAGGTTTTTGGGGCAGAGCCGAGGCACGGATAGCGTGCGCATGGCCGCATAGATGCGATCGCATCATTTCTGGTTTACACTCAGAAGTGCCATATCTCAAGGGTCCTTTCACCACTCAAACTCCCAGTCTGGGAGACCTGGCAGTCCTATCCATGGTGCTGTGAAAAAGTCAGAAAAAACCCCATGTGGAAATGACCTATATAAAGCATTGAGATAGGTGCACTTCAATTGGTTGGGTGGAACAAGGGATACTTGCAAGTCAGAGGACAGGCTCCTTCATAAGATGGGCTGTTCCTCTTTACCCTGAAGTGAACACACAAAAGATGGATCAGTTCAGCATGTGTATATATCAATATATCTAATTCTCAATGTGGCCATACGTGTAGAGACTGAAATCCAGAGACTGAACCCATGAACAGACAGGACTGATCTTTCTACAAACTTGAAAAATGCTCCAGGTTTGCAGAAAAATCTGAAATCTAAAAAAATAATAAAAATAAAAAGGGGGTTAGCCTATCCAGATAATAGAAGCAGTGCCTGTAGCTTTAAGAAACAAATGACCTCAGTTGCCATTGCTAGGCAACCACAACCATATCATAGCCTTGAAGCCTTGGTTTCTGTCAGTAAAAAGCAGGGGTGGGGGGAGAGGGAGGGCCCTTTCCAGGGTAGTTTTGGACTTTGAAGGAGAACTCATCAGGGCCAGCCCCACCTGCAACCACAAGGTAACTTGCTACCATGCAGCTTACATGACTCATCCAGGCCCAGTTGCTTGCTACTGTTCAAGAGTAGCCACCCCATTAAAGCCAGTGAGGTGTAGTGGTTAGAGTATCAGATTAGGAGACCTAAGTCTGCATCACCGCTCTGCTGTGGAAGCCAGTTGCTACCCTAACTGGGTAGTTGTGAGGGTAAAATGGAGAAGAGGAGAATGATGTAAGCTGTTTTGGCTCCCCATTGTAGAGAAAGGCTGGGTATAAATGAAACCATAAATATTGGTGAAGATGGAGGGCAGGTAAAAAGTAGGTTGGTGGGAGGGAGAGAAGCAAGCAGGAAGAGGGGAGGGGATTGCCAGGATATGGCAAAGATATGTGGATTGCCAGCAGGAGGGGGAAAGGAAATAATGTGGGGAAGGTGGTAGAGGAGAAAAATGAAGCGTCCTTGTGGGTCTCCACTGTGCAGCTGGAATGGATTGGCAGCCCACACCATGCAACTAGAGCATCGTTTTGCATCGAGGCTGCCATGAGGAGAGAAGGAGGGAAAGCTGAAGATGGAGGGGCCGATAAAGGTAGCTTGGCTGGTGGGTGGGGAGGAGAGAAGGAAGGAGGAATAGGGGAGGGGCTTTCAGGGAAGAGAAAACAGTGGGAGAGAGGAACATGGCATGCTCCCGACAGGTCCTTGCGAGTCCCCTTTGCGTCATAATTGATTATGTGACCCTTTGTGACTCACAACCGTATGGGTCGTTAACTGACTACTAGAAATCATTGTGTTAATAGATTTATAAATCTGGCATGTACTGTATGATCAGTGATGGCTGAGTCATCATTGGCTATTGCTATAAACATACACTGAAAATGTATGTTTGAACCGTCCCTACATCCTGATGCTGTATATCTGCAATTTACTTCAATGGTAAAGCCGGAGAACAATACCATTTATGATTCAAGGAGACAGATACTGGCTCTTTCCCTTTGGAATACAAAATATTGTCCTACCTACATAGGAAGAAGCTGTGTAGTTACTTAGAGGTGAGGGGGAAAGCATTCTACTAAGAGCCCCGTGGCGCAGAGTGGAAAGCTGCAGTACTGCAGTCCAAGCTCTGCTCACCACCTGAGTTCCATCCCAACGGAAGTTGGTTTCAGGTAGCCGGCTCAAGGTTGACTCAGCCTTCCATCCTTCTGAGGTCGGTGAAATGGGTACCCAGCTTGCTGGGGGTAAAGGGAAGATGACTGGGGAAGGCACTGGCAAACCACCCCGTAAACAAAAGTCTGCCTTGGAAACGTCGGGATGTGATGTCACCCCATGGGTCAGGAATGACCCAGCGCTTGCACAGGAGACCTTTACATTTACCTTTTTAATGCTTTAAAGAAGCACTTTATACTATCAGGAATTGTGCATATCATTTGATAAAATTGCTTTGAGTCTGAGCTCAGATGAGTTCTGGCACAAATTAAACCTAAATGCTTCTGCAGAACCCATTCAAATAACATTTATAAATCTTTTCTTCTGCAAAAAACAACAACAACAACCAGCTGCAGTTTTGCATGTTGAATCACATGTTATTAAATGGTAAGTGATGGCAATTGTAGAACAGCTGCAATATAACGTTCACTGGGGTTCCTATTACATCATGGCCAGGTATCCCCAGATTCTGCAGAGTTTGCCATGTGCTGGGAAACCCCATAGCCTTATGAGCTGACACAGCTACCTCGATCCCAAGTCTGCCTGTGGGTTTTACCCAAAATGTTCCTTTCTGTTTCACTCTCAGTTTCAGTCGAATTGCATCACATGGCCCAGTGCTAGAACTCCAGGCTAAGGTGACAATACAGTGAGAAAAAAGAATTCCTTGGCAGCAATCCCAAAAATTACTTCAAGTCTGATACTGAATCTGTGGAGGGCACATTATCAGCCTCCGGTGATTTCAGATTTCTCTTTCCGGCTCCTTTCTTGCATCATGCATTGATCATGAATAGCTGCCATTTAGTTACATTAGTCATTGCTGCCTGCTAGTTAGTGAGAAAAAAAATGTAAGCCAGAACAGGAGTGGCAAAGAGAAAACTTAATTTAGGAGCTTAATTTAGGACTTTCATCAGCCATTCCTCCATCCAGCAACCAGCATTCAAAAGGCCCAATGCAATTTCGTGCCGGTCCAGAGGAATCTACCGGGAGAACAGGAGCGGGGCGATTCCATTTATGTTTGTGACCCAAACATTATGGCTACATTCCCATGCATGCTTATCTGGAGAGCTTTGCATTTGAGGAAAGGCTTGAGAATCGGGGACTTTTCAGTCTATTAAAAAGATGGCTAAGAGGGGGACATGATATAGGTTTATAAAATTAAGCACAGGGTAGAGAAAGTGGATAGACAGGGTTTTTTTCCCTCCCTGTTCAGTAATATCAGAACTTCGGGCACCCGATGAAATTATTGGGAAATAGGTTCAGGGCAAACAACGGGAAATACTTCTGTACTAGGGTTACCAGGTCCCTCTTCGCCACCAGTGGGAGGTTTTTGGGGGTGGAGCCAGAGGAGGGCGGGGTTTGGGGAGGGACTTCAAGGCCATAAAGAATGTTTCCCAAACAGCTGACACATACGGGAGTTTTTCTTTCCTCCCTCCCTCCCCCTCTTTCCTTTTTTTGCACACACCGGTTAGCTATTTAGCAACTAGTAAATCATACTATTGTATTCCCACACTGAGCTTCTTTACCCTTCTTGGGACCGGCATCTGAATGTTACCCGTGGTGGGACATATATCATAACCTACAATTTGAAAATGAAAGCTTGGTACAAAATTTTGCAAGATGCCTTCTGAAGGACTGAAGAAGAATGGTTAAATTGCCACGAATTTGAAACGGCCGTATCCTCCATTACTATTGGCATCCATTGGACTACATGAGATTAGCTTGTGGAAGAAGAATGTGTACCTTGTTTGGACATTTAAAAACATGAATATTTATGAATGGCTTCTTGTAGGTCTTTTTGTGTATATGATGTCTCATATTGTATGTAATTGCACGTAGCTGTTTATAAATCTAGTTGCGCTTTGTTTATGTAGCTCCTGTACCAGCTTCTAAATCCTTGGATAATTGTACAGTGGTGTCTATTTTCTCCTCCAGTACCTGGAGGTTGGCAACCCTAGCAGAGATGCAAAACCACATGTGCACATTGTCAGAATGTTTCTCTTGGCAAATGAGGCGCATGCATGTGTGACTCATCAGGGTGCCTGCAGACGGCATAGGCCACAGAAGCAAGGCTGGGGAGGAAATAAGGAGCTCTGCAGAATTAAAGAAAAAGGCTGGCTATTGTTTGAGGTGGTTGGGTGGTTCCCCTCTTCCTTTTCTATTTGATCAAAGGCTGTGAAAGCAATCCGAGCAGAACAGCATTCCCGAAACCAGCAAAGCTATTAGAAGCTCCACCTTCACAGGGAAAGTACGGCAACAAAGGGACTTTTCAAAATTAAAACCCGCCACGAAAAATAACATTAGAGATAAAGGCAGCTGCTCAGATATCTGTTGAGTTGAGTTGGCCCAAGGTCATGTGGGAGGAGAGGATTGTGTGTGCCATGGGTACAGCTTGCCTCCTCCCCGTTCTATGAAATTCCCTTGGTGGTTCCGGCTCTCCTCACAAACCAGCCATTGCGTCACCCAGGCAATGGGAAGATCCTGTAACACAAAGCCCTGAATGAAGCTAGAATAAATTAAATGCACCTGACTTCTGCTTTGACTCAAAAATGGGGCACAAGGAGGTTAATTTCCCTTGCAGCCAGAAACGGGAGTGAAAATTGGTGGGTGATATAGTGGTAGGAGACAATGTATTTGTGAATATAATGCAAATAAGTACATCAATAAATACATTATGATGGCTTTCCCCCTGGCCTTCTCCGTAGTCAAGGGGTCTGTTTCCCACATGCCAGCCCCCCAGCCCTTTCGTCCCTGACTGCTGCACAGCTCCTGCAAAGTTTCCTCTGGACCTTGATGAGCCCATGGTTCTCAAACTGTGGAGAAGGACCCACAAGTGGGTCATAATTCTGCCCCAGGTGGCTCGCATGGCCAGGGGTGAGGAAGGAGGGGAGCTGGGAGAGGAGGCTTTGGGAGGCTTGATGGCAAACCAGGCTTCGTTTCTGCATAATGTGCAGAATTATGCATAATGTGCTGCTCAGCAATACTTTACATACAATATATTTGTAAAAAAAAAACTAAACGTGGAAAATCAAACTGATACTGAGATTCTTGAATTTTGGGGCAGGGGAGAGTAGCACTGAGTTTTTCAAGCAGGTCCCCAAAAGTACCATACATTTAGAAGTGGGTCCCACTTTACTTGAGAGCCAGTGTGGTGCAGTGGCTAAGAGTGGAGATCTGGGTTTGTCCCCCCACTCCTCCACATGAAGCCTGCTGAGTGACCTTGGGCCAGTCGCACACAGTTCTCTCAGAACTCTCTCACCTCACGCAGAGGCAGGCAATGGCAAACCCCCCGCTGGACGTCTCTTGCCTTGAAAACCCTATGGGTGTGAGCTCTTATCATGATAATCCCATAAACACACTTCAGCAGACAGGCAATCCAAAGAAAGCTGATTTATTAGAAAATCTAAAGGTAGCAGAAGCCAGGAGCAAAAGGATACTAGTAAAGATCTTAAATTCAATACATGGCATAAATAGATGGGCAAACGGGAGATAAGTCTGGGTACAATGGCAACCCCCCTCCCTAGGGTTGTCAGGAGCTCTGGAAGTTCCCACTGGAGAAAGTCAAAACAATCTGGGAGCTGGCCTTGGTCGGCACCTGGTATAACCACAGCATACCATTCTCAGGCCTATGCCTGACAATGGGGTCGCCATAAATCCGCTGTGACTTGACAGCAAAATCACACACACACTTTAATAAGTCTGAGATCCACTGCTGACCTCCCACTGCCTGGCCTCCCATACCCAATTACCCACTTTGGTCCTTCTTTGCTTTCTTATAAACTTGACTTCCATTTATGAAAAGCTCTACTTTCAATATAGGCTTGGCCACCCTTACAGTGCTTTTTCAGTTCCTTCCTTGTTTCTCTTCCTTGTTATTTTTCCTCTCCAGAATAGTCAAGAGAATAATTGAAACTCATGTGGTCTGATAAGGCTGCTTGCTTCCACATTTTATTACTGGGGAAAAGTGAAACTTTAGCCTAGAATAACCATTTAGAACAGAAGAATACCCCGGCCCATAAATCAGCTGGTCCACTAGCGTGAATTAAACCGAAGCCATCATGCTAAAGTAGCACAGTAAGGCTGTTGAAGAAGGAGGAGGAGGAGGAGGAGGAGGAGTTGGTTTCTATATGCCGACTTTCTTTACCACTTAAGGAAGAATCAAACTGGCTTACAATCACCTTCCCTTCCCCTCTCCACCACAGACACCCTGTGAGGTAGGTGGGGCTGAGAGAGCTCTAAGAGAGCTGTGATTAGCCCACGGTCACCCAGCTGGCTTCATGTATAGGAGTGGGGAAACCAACCCAGTTCGCCAGATTAGTGTCCGCCGCTCATGTGGAGGAACGGGGAATCACACCTGGTTCTCCAGATTAGAGTTGCAGCAAAAGCCCTGACAGTAATATCATTCATACAAACCAGAACCAAGGACACAGCAGCCATGCAGTATGTTAGCAAAGCTAAAAGTACTATTGTCACTATGCAAAGCCTGCTAACCCTTCAAAGGCATATCTGCAATGGAAACAAGGGATACCCAGTGCATAAAGTGTGACTCACTTTATTGCGATATTAGCAATTGCAATATTTGAGACCTGTGACCTATTAAAAGAAAAACACCGCCACCTCATGGGAGAAATACTCTGCCCTACTATTCTGCCTGATGTATACAAAGCCTTTCCAAGTGATGTGTCCCTCCATTAACATCCAATGTTAATGGAGTCCAATGGAGTAATGAAGGCAAGGAGGCTGGTTGAGCTTACGGCTTGCTTTATTAGCCAAGGAATCATAACCGGGTGATCCAGGACACAGACAATGAGCTCTGCAATCCTGTCACACCGAGGGAGGAGCAATGCAAGAGGTTTTATAGACATTTGACATTCCAATAACATTCGATGTTAGCTTGTCAATGCAACATCATTAGTTTTTACAGCGTGTGCGCAAGCATTGCTACAATAATGAATAGAACTCTATTGTTCCCTTGCAGGGAGAAACTAAACTTAAAGGAGGGGAGGGATGGGATGGGGGGAGGAAGGCTGTTCCCTTGTGTGAGAGGAAAGATTTCAGCCTTTGGAATGTGTGTGTGTGCCTACTTGCTTGATGCTAAAGAAAAGGGGGGTCGGGGCCACTGACAAGCGGCTTCTGTGGGTATGCGTGAAGTTTGCGTGTCTGAATGAGGTTACTCAAGCACAACACAAGCATGCTAACTGTTGGCAAACAAAACCACTCTGAAAGGCTGGTTAGGTCTTACTCCTTGGCTCCAATCTGCTTACAGCCCAAGAACTGGCTAGTTAGTTCAAATCAATATGGGAAATTCAGCTAAAATGCCAAACTTATTCTAATTTTGATTCACAGTTCGAGCTTCGAGCCACACCCTTAGAAAGAAGCACAACAATGTGGGTTTTGATGTCCACTTTATTTTCTGGTTGGGCTAGGGATTAATTCTGGGAATGAAGTCCTCTCCCGCAAATAGCTACCTCCTGGCTTCATTGCAAACCAAAGATGTAAAATGACATTGTGCAATTACATCACCAACAGCAATTATGATTTTAGAGCATGCCTGAGAATCCTACATCATGACTCAAATCTTTCTGCAGCCAGGGAACCAGCCAGGCTAGTTAGTCCAGAGCAGTGCAGGAAATTCATTTCCTTCCTGCCTCCATCTTCCTCACCTCTTGGTTTACCTTTCGAAGCTATTAGGTTACAATTACACTTTCCTGGTTTTCCTCAACTGCCAGGTTTTCCTCAGATTCTAAGCATGCCACCTGATGCCCGCTTAGGGGTTTTGCTATCCTAGATTCTTAGTTTTTATTGTAACAAAATTAAGTCTCTAGTCCCTGTAGTTCTGGAGATGTTGAAGATCACAGGCCACCCTTAAATGGTCCATTTTGGCCAGCTGATTGAACAGGCAGTGTCGGAGCAACTTCAAATGTTTTTTAACCCATAACAGTTAGGATTCAGGTAGGATTTGGGGGTGGAGACTGCTTTGGCCCTAGTCAATGGGCAGACAGGAGGAATCTGACCCTGTTGATGCCCGTGGACCTTTCAACAGCCTTTAAAACAATAGAGCTGGGTATCACTCCATCACAGTGACCAGTCTTCTCTTACTCCTCTCTTCCTTTCATGCTAGCGCATCTAGTTAGGCTGCGGGTTACTCTTATGGATGATCCTATGGCAATCTTCCTGTGCCCAGATCAATCCTGCGTGGGGGTGGAGAAAGAAAGAAAGAAAGAAAGAAAGAAAGAAAGAAAGAAAGAAAGAAAGAAAGAAAGAAAGAAAGAAAGAAAGAAAGAAAGAAAGAAAGAAAGAAAGAAACTGCAGCATGTAGGATTCAAAGAGAGGATTAAAAAAGCAGGAGAGGTTTCCCCTTGGGAGTTCTATGATGAGCCAATAGTTATATATACCTTTACAAATTTCTGTTGATACACCAGGCTACAAACAAATTAATGCAAACCTAATGAGGCCTGATTAACCTGTTCTCTTAATCCATCCATTTGTAGAGCTAAAACTGCACCCTTTTCTCCCTTTCAGTCCTTTTTTCCGTGTCAGAGTCCTCTGTGGTACTGCAAGCGGTTACACCTTGTAAGGGTAGAGGCCAGGCAGATCGTAAGCAGCCCGTGCTGTCTCTTGGGCACCACGGAGCTCCCTCTGGTATACTCACCTGCATATACAATTCCATATGCCACCATTGTCCTGATATCACCCCCCCCCCCGAGGCCTTTAATCTATTTCCTTGGACAATGCAATTGATACCTTCCAATCTTGTAGCCCACAGGAATATTCTGATAAGAACATGTGAGCTGGATCAGACTAATGGTTAGGGTTGCCAACCTCCAGGTACTCAATATAAACAAAACAAAAGCACTCCCGTGCCTATACCATATGGTTTGGAAATTAGCACAGGTAAAAGGTACACAAATGCACAGAGCCAAGTAGCAAAAATGCAAATGTTAATAAGTGCAAAACATCAAAGACAGCAGTGTGAGACAAATAAACCTAACAGCAGTGACTACACAATGTGCACTAACAGCAGAGACTACACAATGTACAATATATACATGGATTATAGAATAACCAGGCAAAAAAGTCCTCTTCTTAAGTCTATGAAAGTTGGTTGGTTCCAATTATATAGTATGTTCATTTGGTATGAATCCAGTGAATATAAATCCAAAGATGGGGGACGGCTGTTTCACCTTGGTTTCTTCAGCCCCATATTATCTCATGTAATGGTAATTCCAGAATATAACAAAGTCCACAAAGGTACACTATTAAGCCACAGCAATGTCCACAGGTTCCCAAGTGGGATACTAGCTTAGTGACCTGGCAACCCTACTAATGGTCCATCTACCTCAGCTTCCTGTTTCACACACTGGCACTGCAGTGGCCAGCCAGATATCCCAGAAACTGGGCATTGAGGCCAAATCCTCCCCCTGTTGTTGCTTCCCCACTAATAGTATTCAGGAGGTTATTGCCTCTGAACCTGGAGGTTCCATTAACTCATCATGGTTAATATAACCACTTATGGACCAATCTGGTCCTCCTCCATGAATCTGTATAGTCAAAGCCAGCTAAACTAGGGGCCTTACTGTAAGCTGACCAGTGAATTCCACAAGTGAATTTATTACTGTTTGAATATTTGCCCTGAATCTGCTGACCATCATGGGAGAAAGAGGGGGGAAAGGCCTTGTGTTTCTACACATGCATAAAAGGTTTTATATTAAGTATGTTGGGAACACCAGTCATGTCAGCAAAAAGTATTGGCAACTTCTTGAATCTTTAATAGTCACTCAGCAGAGGGTATTTGGGAAAGCTACCGCTTATTTCATTCCAGCATAACTTTCTTATAGTTATTTTTTATTTATAACATGACATGTGTCTGCTAAAATTTCCTCTTCTAAAGAACAATTAAAGACACAAGCTCATTCCCTTTTTCATCTCAATATCTCCCTTGCAGCAGACATTCTGTTTGTTACTTGTTAGACAATTTAAATGCAGCCATTCTCTCCTAAACAGATGCCCATGGCAATTTACAATATAAAAACAAGATAATAATTACATATCATGGTGAAGAAGCCATGGTTCAGTAGTAGAACATTCGCTTGGCATGCAGAAGGTCCCAGGTTCAGTTGGTGGTATCTGGTTTAAAACATAATCTAAAGACCTGATTTTTTTTTCCATCCAGAAGACCTGGAAGCGATAGTACCAGTCTTATCTCCTGTTGGAGGTCTATAATCTGGGTGGCAGCAGCCAAAATGGTCCTTCTGGGTGTCCCCACCTGTCTCCCCTTAGAAGAATAATTAATTCACAGATCTTGAAGTGTTGGCAGGTGATTATGGGAGCAGGCAGTTCTTCAGATACTCTAGTCTAGACCAAGCTGTTTAGTGTTTTAAAGGTGAAAAAACCTTGAATTGAGATCAGAAGTAAATTGGAAGCCACTGTGGCTGAGTCAGCACAGCTTGTGTGTGACCTTCTGAAGAGTCCCAGTCAGGACTCTAGCTGCGGCATTTTGGCACAGATTGATGCTTGCTCAAAACTGGTTTTCAAATTGTGACTTAAAGAATGCATTTGCCTGGTCCCGAGTCCGATGCAAAAGGGGAAATTCCACCCCCTCCTGCTCCTTATGCATAGCTAGTGTGCCTCTGTCCCTTTCCATGGTTTGCAAACTCCCAGGCGTCACGTGTTGCTTTGGTTGCAAACGTGTTGCTTTGCATGGTTTGCATGGTTGCAAACGTGTTGCTTTGCATGGTTTGCAAACTTCTTCGCACTTGCCCCGCCCTTGCCCCCCCAGCTCAGCTGTTTGTCGGGGCTGGGAGCTTCGGGAGTGGGCGGCAAGCTCTGCTAATTGCAAACCCCCATTGTCAGAGATGCACATTAAGGAGGGGAAACCCCTTTCGGGGCCCATATCTCAGCCCCCCCCCGACCCAAACTTCACAAAACTTGGGGGTTCTTGCAAGAAGGGTCCCCTCAAGCTACCCTGAAAGTTTGGGACCTCTACCTCCAAAAATGCCCCCCCGGAGCCGCGGAAAGGCGTGATTGTATTTTTAATGGCTTTATTCGGCCGAATGTTTCCCCGAACTCCGGATCTCATGCCGAATTCCACGGACCCGAAATGGGGAGTTCGGACTTCGGCATTTCCCGAATAAAAATGGGCCTAATTTTGCCAAATCCGAATTTTACTGAATTTTTTTTTCAACAGCCCTAATGTCATGTGGGAGCACAACATATCCTGGTTGCATCAACAGAAGTATAGTGTCCAGATCACCAGAAATGATGGTATCGCTTTACTCCGCTCTGGTTAGACCTCAGCTAGAGTACTGTGTTTAGTTTTGGGCACCACAATTTAAAAAAGATGTAGACAAGCTGGAACGTGTCCAGAGGAGGGCAACAAAGATGGTGAGGGGTATGGAGACCAAGTCCTATGAGGAAAGGTTGAAGGAGCTGGGTATGTTTAGCCTGAAGAGGAGAAGACTGAGAGGGGATATGATAACCATGTTCAAGTACTTGAGGGGCTGTCATTTTGAGGATGGTGCCAAGTTGTTTTCTGTTGCCCAAGAAGGTCAGACCAGAACCAACGGGTTGAAATTAAATCAAATATAATTTGAATATATATACCTAAAAACAATTTAGATAGATATGATAGAGTCATATGTCAATATAGTTTTGCAGAGGCAAGAATTACAATAGCTAAAACCTGGAAGCAAGTAAATAAACCTTCAATTAATGCTTGGAGAGAGAAATTATGGATGTATATGCGAATGGCCAAATTAACAGAGTCCTTACATGGAAAGGACATGGAAGATTTAAAAAAAACATGGTCAAAGGCTGTCGCGTATTGGGACAAACTGGCAAAAATGAATTTTATTAATGTAGTTAATGAGTTGTAGATAATTGATTAATGGTTTGTTATAATGATTTTATTATATTTATCTTTTAAAACTGTCATAACACTTCTCTGGAAGTCCAATGTGGTGATGGGACACCACAGGGTGGGTGGTGGTTTTTCAGGGCACTATGATTTTTGTAATTCTTTATTATAATAAGTAGTATCAATTGTTAAGCAAGTGCTCTTTTGTATTTTCTGTTTCTTTTTATTTGTATGTTTTGTTTTATGTTATAAAAAAAATAAAAATCTATGTAAAAAATTAAATCAAAAGAGTTTCCGTCTAGACATTAGGAAGAATTTTCTAACAGTTAGAGCGGTTCCTCAGTGGAACAGGCTTCCTCGGGAGGTGGTAAGCGCTCCTTCCCTGGAGGTTTTTAAGTAGAGGTTAGATGGCCATCTGTCAGCAATGCTGATTCTGTGACCTTAGGCAGATGATGAGAGGGAGGGCATCTTGGCCATCTTCTGGTCACTGGGGGTGTGGGGGGGAGGTAGTTGTGAATTTCCTGCATTGTGCAGGGGCTTGGACTAGATGACCCTGGTGGTCCCTTCCAACTCTATGATTCTATTCTATTCTATTCTAAATCCCTACAAAGCAAGGGTGCCTATGCACAGAAAGGACCTATCCCCTCACCCCCGCACCTGCCCTTTGTTTCCGAATGCTGCCTTTCTTAACTATTTATATCTCAGCAGGGCTCACTTCCAGTTGTGGAGCTCTGCTGGAGAAAAAAAATGAAAAAGTGGTTCATGATAGGAAACATGATAGTTCAGTTGCCCCTCTTCTGCTGACACATATCAGGTTTTAAAGCTGCCTCCCCCAGCTTTGCCTCACCATGGTTGCCTCACCATGGTTGAGGCCAGCCTACGCCTGCCATGTCCACGTTGGCTCTCTGAGGCATCAGTGTTCTGATTCTAACAAGGCTATGAGACAGAGAGCACTTGGAAACAGAAACCTCGGGACTCCTCTTCTCTCTCTGTATGTAAAGTTTTAGCTTGTTTCAGAAATCAGTGGAAGTTATGTCCTTTGAGTGTGCAAATACTCATCCCCACACATGCGCAAAAACTGTAACTTCCGATAATAAATAACGAGCCAGCGTGGTGTAGTGGCTTAAGAGCAGTGGTTTGGAGCAGTGGAGTCTGATCTGGAGAACCGGGTTTGATTCCTCCCTCCTCCACAAGAGTGGCGGAGGCTAATCCGGTGAACTGGATTGGTTTCCCCACTCCTACAAACGAAGCCAGCTGGGTGACCTTGGGCAAGTCACAGCTCTGTTAGAGCTCTCTCAGTCCCACCTACCTCACAGGGTGCCTGTTGTGGGGAGGGGAAGGGAAGGTGATTGGAAGCCAGTTTGAGTCTCCCTTAAGTGGTAGAGAAAGTCGGCATATAAAAACCAACTCTTCTTCTTCTTCTAAATTTATATGGAAAGACACTCTTATTTAAGGTCAAGTAGATAGGCATGGCAATCCCCTCCCCAACCAGATGCATTTTGCGAGTTCTATAAATACTTCCTCTTTCTAGTATATTTATGTATTCTGGCAGATAGTCTGGTCTAACAGAAATCCTCCTCCCCCATGCAAACATTTTTGCCTTTCGACTGTGGAAGGAGGAAGTTGCTGGGTTCTTTTCTGTTAGTATCTATGACAGAATGACTCAACTGGTTGCTTGACGGTGGCAAAATTAAATTACCACAAGGCAGTTTGCAATGCTTAGCTGCTGTAGAGGGCACTCCGGGTGACGACTTTCCAGTCTAGATTAGTTGATGGCAGGACACCTGTTTGTTCTCTTTCTGTCCAAGTCAGCCAAAACCTATGCATGGAAAAGCCAGCATGACTTTCTTGTTGGGCCAAGCAACAGTTTCTTTCTGAGCATATTGCACCCCATTTATCTGCTAAGAATTTCCAACTTCAAAACTACCATCTTTTACAGAAATTCCCCATTCTACCTCTCATCTTCTCCAACCCATGACTTAACTTAACACCATACCTTACAGTCATACCGTCTTGTATGTGATACGTGGTACTTGGTATACATAATTGGTATACATAATTGAATCTGCAGTTGTGTTTTACCACTTATGCTGAATTTGGTGTTCTGTTGTATCTGCTAGTTTTACTGACAGTATATGTTGCTGAATAGAAAATACTCCGTCTCCAATCCTAACAGGAAGCCTCAAATAGGATTTAATTCTGAGGAGACCTGTTTAGGATTGTTCTCTCAGTTAAGAACCCAGCCTTGACTGTGAGTCTTATTGAGCTAGTTATACGATTAACAAGCAAGCCAGTGTGGTGTAGTGGTTAAGGTGTTGGACTAGGACCTGGGAAACCCAGGTACAAATCTCCGCTCTGCCAAGGAAACTTGCTGGGTGACTTTAGGCCTGTCACACACTCTCAGCTTCGACCCTGACAAGAATTTGGATGGGAGACTTCCAAGGAAGACCAGGGGCCTGATGCGGAGGCAGGCAATGGCAAACCACCTCTGAACATCTCTTGCCTTGAAAACCCTACGGGAACGTAGGGCTTCCAACCTCCAGGTAGTGAACCTAAAATATACAAAAAAATTACCTATGCTGTACAATGGATATTTTCAATAAGAAACAACAGCACGAGGCTCATATGCAACGTTAAAGTCTTATCTTTACTCTTGAGTAGACCACAATTATTTACTCTTGAGTAGACCACAATTGTACATGTAATTAATTCGTTACACTCCTTTGCATGAAATAATATACAATGATGACCATGTACAAACAAGATTCAGTACACACGTATAATCAATTCTCTCCAAACACAGTATGAAATAACTGCAAAACTTAATGCAGGAAAAATTCTCGTATGGCTTAATTAAGGAGCACGGAGCCCTGTGCCCCCGCCAAGATGGTATGTTGAAAAAAGAAGACTTGGATAGAATCGGAGGAGTCCAACATCCAGACACCGCCTCTAGATTAGTGTGCGTTTCGCCAAAGAGACTGCTTCATCAGTTATCTGGTCTCCGTATAGTTTCCCAGCAAATTGCCAACATGCAACGCAGTTTTCACGGCGAATTGCCAGTATTCAACCACTTTAAAGGGTGAGAAGCACCTCATAAGATTCAGACCACCAAAACCTCAATGGGTTCCCTTTCTATGTCCTAAGGTTCCTTTGACCAATATTCAGCACATCTTAACACATATCATATCCCCAGAAAGGGTGTCCTGCGTTCCAAAATATTCAGCTGATCTCATAGGCGCTTCTCTCTTTTATGTACACATATGTATACCTGCCTCACTCTGCTCAGCTAGGAGGGCTCCCCTTCTTTTATCTTCTCATAGATACTTGAGCTAGGAGCACGGATAGTTGAGCAGAGTTATCAGGGGACCATCACTTAACTAGTGCTCACTGAGGAACATTAATGATCTTTTGTCAGAGGTTCCAGTTCCTTTAAGTCGAGGTTCATTTAAGGTTTAGCAAAGTAACTGTGATAAACCTATTCTCAGTAATTAGACAGCAATATCATGTTAAATTATCATCTGATGCAACTATTAACCTCAGAGGGAGGGAAATGAAGGAAACAAAATGAGGAATGGCTATAAATAAATTATGCAAACATCGGAAATCATCCGACATACAGAAAGTACCTTGGCTACAGTTACGTAAATACATAAATAGATAGCATGAAGCTATGAATGTGTGGGAGCAAAGTTAAGACAGAGTTAATAGAATTTACTGCTTCTAACATTGCCAGCTATTTTACCTGCCCAGTTCATGGGCCTTTAAAGGCACTCTATCATGTGGAAACAAAATAGGCAAAGGTTTTCAGTATCACAGCCATATTGGTCCATGCAAAATCCTAAATCAAGAATGAAATCCATGTAAAAACTTTTATTAGGGCCAACCAAACTGTCACAAAACATTGTGCAAGCTTTCAAGTTAACCAGAACTCTTATTCAGGCTAGAAGTTACCGGTACATATGATTACAGCAGCAAGAGTAGCACTGGCCACAACTTGGAAACAAGAAGAAGTTGCAGAACTGGATAAATGGCAAGACAAAATGGCTGAATATGGGGTGATGGCCAAGTTATCTAACCTGGTGAAAGGTAGAACGGTGGAAGAATTTCAGAAGAAATTGACATTTTATTTTGATTATGTTAAGTTAAAGTAGAGTGTAGTGAATAAGGAGGGAGGCATGTTAATAAATATAAAAGTAACAAGAATATCAAGGTAGTAGCATTATTGTATCTATGGGATAATCAAATTAGAGAGCTAAAGAAGGTAGAAAAGCAAAGGATAGTAGGGTAAGAAGATTTGTATTAAGTAATAAGTACTATTAATGTTTTACTAAATATCCTGGAAAGTATTAAACATTAACTATGGGTATAGCCTGAGAAGCAGTGGGAATAATAATAAAGGAGTTAAGCGGAATTTTGAATAAATAAATGATTAGTAAGATCTTAACGAATAATATAAAATATACTCCCTGAAAGATGGCAAATATTGTATGTTTATGAATGGATGTGATGTTTGTTTGTTTATATTTTATTGCAAGTTTTCTAGCCTTTCTGCTTGAATAACTGCCGTTCATTTTTCAGACCCAAAGTGGGACAACATATATAAAAGCCTAGAGAAAGCTGTTTCAGTAAGCTAGTCTTTAAAATCTTCTAAGTATCCCATTGTATCTGGGGATCAGCCTGGTGCACATATACCAGAGTATAGCAGAGATAGTGGATTATAAATTTTATTTACTTAATTTATAGTCTGCATATATGTAACCATACATTTATCCAGGTGCATACTGGTCCCTGGTTTCATTAATAAAGTGAACACATGTTGCCCCTTTCTTACAAACAGATGTATGCACTGCAACATGTGAACCAAGAACATACAATCTTTGTACACTTGATTTTTTTCAGTATGTATATTGAGTAATTCTCATGTTACGTTCAATACATGTGCAGCTGAACATGTGATGCAAAATCCACATTTATCCAAATATCAGTCCATGCTTTCAGTTGCAAAAGCCCGGCGCTCATGTTACAGTGAATGCAAGTATATCGGTTTACAAGTAAGAGTCAATGTGCATTCAATTTACAAATGAAATCAGGGACCAGTACCTGTACATGTGTTGAATGTAACGTGAGAATTACTCAACCCATATATAAAGAGCAATCAAGTGTGCACTGTATGTGGATTGTATGTGCATTCACTGTAACTTGTGAACAGGACTAAATTGAACACACTTTCATTCTTTCTAACAAACAGATGTACATGTGTTCAAGCCCTATTTGTAAAAAAAAAAAAAAAAAAAAGAGCCAATGCGCACTCACTTTACAAATGAAACTGGGGACCAGTCCCTGGATTAACGTGGGGTTTGTATCACACCTTCAGCTATACATAGACTGCAACATGATAATTGCTCACTGCACATACAAAGAACAATCAAGCGTACACTGTACAGATTGTACATGCGTTCATTGTAACTTGTGAACAGAGCTAGTGTTGGACTAGGAGTTGGGAGACCCAGTCACTCTTTCTCAGCATAACCCACCTCACATGGTTCATCATTTATGACCCACCTTTCTCCCTAAACGGGGACCCAAAGCTGCTCATAACAGCAAAAACAAAAGGGTTGGTGTAAGGGTAAAATGGAGGTAGAGAGACTGGTGTATGCTGGTCTGAGCTTTTTGGAGGAAGGGCAGAATAAAAATGTCCTAAATAAATAAGGAATTTGAAAAACAGTTTTTTCATCTGCTCTCACCTAAAAAGATGTGCTGATAATCACAGATGATTGGAATGCAAAATAGGTAAACAAAGTACAATCAAATATTGTCAGAAAACCTGGGCTAGAAGCATGAAATGACACAGGAGAGGAACTCCAAGAATTGTGCGAAGACAACTTGTTCATTACAAACACTTTTCAGGAAACTGAACAGATGAAAACTTGGAAATCACCAGACAGCCAATACAGAAATCAGATTACATAATCAGAAGCAGAAGCTCTATTCTCCCTGCTAAAACAAGACCAGGAGCTGATTGTGATATGGACCATGAAGTGTTAATATCAAAAATTAGAATAAACAGTGAAGTAGCCAAGTTTGCAGATGACACCAAATTATTTAGGGTGGTTAAAACAAAATCGGACTGTGAAGAGCTCCAGAAGGATCTCTACATACTGGAAGTGTAAAGTGATGCATATTGGGACAAAAAATCCCAACTTCACATATACACTGATGGGATCTGTGCTGGCAGCGACAGACCAAGAAAGGGATCTTGGGGTGGTAGTGGATAGCTCAATGAAGATGTCAACCCAGTGTGCGGCTGCTGTAAAAAAGGCAAATTCCATGCTGGCCATAATTAGACGAGGAATAGAGAATAAAACTGCCGATATCATACTGCCCTTGTACAAATCTTTGGTGAGACCACACTTGGAATGCTGTGTACAGTTCTGGTCACCGCACCTAAAAAGGATATTACAGAGCTTGAGAAGGTGCAAAAAAGAGCAACCAAAATGATTAGGGGACTAGAGCAACTGTCGTATGGGGAGCGGTTAAGACGCTTAGGGCTGTTTAGCTTGGAAAGAAGGCGGCTAAGGGGAGATATGATAGAGGTCTATAAAATTATGCATGGTTTGGAGAGAGTGGACAGGGAGAGGTTTTTCTCCCTCTCCCATAATACTAGAACATGGGGTCATCTGCTAAAGCTGGAGGGTGAGAGATTCAAAACAGATAAAAGGAAGTATTTTTTCACACAACACATACCGTAGTTAAATTGTGGAACTCCCTGCCCCAGGAAGTGGTGATGGCTGCCAGCTTGGAGGGCTTTAAGAGGGGAGTGAACATATTCATGGAGGAAAGGGGTATTCATGGCTATTAGAATGGATACTAGTCATGCTGCATACCTATTCTCTCTAGTATCAGAGGAGCATGCCTATTGTCTTGGGTGCTGTGGAGCACAGGCAGGATGGTGCTGCTGCAGTCGTCTTGCTTGTGGCTTCCTAGAGGCACCTGGTTGGCCACTGTGTGAACAGACTGCTGGACTTGATGGGCCTTGGTCTGATCCAGCAGGGCCTTTCTTATGTTCTTAGTAAAGCTGAAGAAAAACACCAAAACTGTCATAGCACCAAAATACAGTCTAAAGAACATTCCTGAAGAGTTTAAAGACCATGTGAAGAACAGATTTGCATTACTAAGTTCAAGTGAACGAGAACCAGAAGAAGTATGGGTTGAAACCAGAGTTATTATCAAGAAAGAATGCACAAAGACTATTCCTATAGCCAAAAGAAATGGAAAGCCTTGATGGATGACTGTTGAAACTCTTAAAATTGCTGAAGACAGACAAGAAGGAAAAGTAAAAAGTGACGGAAATAGAATTGGAAGTATAAATCCAGCATTCCAGTGATTGGCACATAGAGACAAAGATAACTATTATAATAACCAGTTAATAGAAGAGAATAACAAAAAAGGAAGAACAAGAAATCAGTTCCATAAGATTTATTTATTTATTTTTCATACTTCTAGCCCACCCTCCCCCAGCCAGGCCAGCCTCAGGGCAGGTTACAACATTAAAATTGTTACAATATAACAATAACAATAAAACATATGAAACTATTAAACCATTCCTTAATTTTAAAAAGATGGTCGCCATATATATAAAGTGCCCACTGCAGCAAATGGTGCCAACCACAGAACAACACAGCTCAAAACTGGGTTGGCTATACACCCCCAATAAGTTGATCGTAGACTAAAAAGGGGGGCGGAGTAGGGAGGCCAGCACTGATCTCACCTGTGGCTGTCCTCTTAGGCAGAGCATTCCACCAGGCCAGAGCCAGGGCTGAAAAGGCCCTGGCCCTATCGAAGACAGCTGCACACTCCTCGGGCCGGGGACCACCAACAAGTTATTATCAGCAGAGTGTAATGCTCTTCGGGGGGTATACCAAGAGAGGCGGTCCCAAAGATACGAGGGTCCCAGACAGTAGATATCAAAGGAAAATTTAAAGCATGGCTAGGCATGCTGAAAGATCAACATGGAAATACATAACTGAACAGGACAAAATAAAGAAAAGATGGGAACAGTACACTGAAGAACTATACAGAAGAGACGAAAGGATGACAGACTCCTTCAAAGAAAACTCTTCTGAAGAAGAACCTACTGTTCTCTAAAGTGAAGTGAAAGCTGCACTGAAAGCAATTGGGAGAAAGAAATCACCAGGAGAAGATGGGATATCAATAGAGCTATTTCAAGCCACAGAAACACAGTCCATCAAAATCTTAACAAGAATATGCCATCAAATATAAAAAACAAAGCAATGGCCTATAGACTGGAAACGCTCAATCTACATTTCAATTCTGAAAAAGGAGATGTCAAAGACTGCAGCAACGATTGGCCCATTGCATTAACTTCTCATGCAAGTAAAGTGATGATCAGAATCTTACAACAAAGACTGTTACCATATATGGAATGAGAAATGCCAGATGTTCAAATGGGATTCAGAAAAGGGAGATATTGTTAATTTACATTGGTTACTGGTGCATAAGAGAGAATTTCAGAAGAAAACCAATTTGTGTTTCATAGATTACAGCAAAGCCTTTGACTGTGGATCATGGAAAGCTATGGTTGGTTTTAAAAGAAATGAGTGTGTCACAACTTCTGATGTCCAATCTATACTGTACACACAAGGCTACCATTAGAACAGAATATGGAAAAATAGAATGTTTCCAATTTACAAGTATCAGACAAGGGTGTATTTTATCTCCCCATCTCTTCAATCCATATGCAGAACATATCGTAAGGATTTAGATAAAGGTGGAGCGAAAATTGGTGGAAGGAACATTAACAATTTGAATTATGCAGATGACACCACATTCTTTGCAGAAAATAGGGAAGACTTGAAACAACTTCTGCTGAAGGTTAAAGCAGAAAGTGATAAAGCAGGATTACAGCTGATCAGCAAGAAGACAAAAGTCATGACTACTGAGGAATTACACAATTTTAAGGGGACAGTGAAATATTTGAATTGCTAAATATTTCCTGTTTCTTGGCTCAGGAAATTCATAGGTCACCATAAGTCAGAAGCGACTTCAGGGCACTTAACACGTGCACACACAATATAGGGATGCCAATTCTCCTACTGGCTTGTGTCTTTAACGGCAGCAGGGGAGCCAAACTGCATGTGAAGGCAACAGTGTCTTTCAACATCTATGCCTGTGTTCTAGTCCAACACTAGCTCTGTTCACAAATCCCATGTAAAGAGGAAGGTGGGTTGCATATGAAATACAAAGGGAGCAAGAGCCATACCTCTCCCTGCAGCCCTCTTGCTTTTTTGCTAGCTGCCTGCCTTCCTCTAGCACGGAAAGTATACCCCAGGGGGGGAAAACTGCAGGAGAGGGGGAAAGTAACAGGCCCAAGAGTTCAGCAGCAACTCTGCTGCCCCTGGTACACTTTAATCAACTCTCAATCCTGGCTTTATTGATGAGCTGGGTGGACCTGTGTTTGAGACCAAGAAGTCTGAAGTAATGGATGAGATGCATGTAGCCTTTCCCGGAAATGAAGACAAAAGGACGGGAGAAATTTACCAGATTATAAAGGCACAGAAGAGCAGGGCTAGGAAAAATACAGAGACTATGATGACTACCTGCAAGCAAGAATCTATTGATTGGATAGGACTTACTTCCATGTAACAGCACCTTTTAATGCTTTGTATGGCAGATTGTGATGGCCTTTGGCCACAGTCAATAAACTTCATCATCTAACAGCAACTATGCACCTTTATGCAGAGAAATAACGTTCACTCTCTCAGCCTAACTTTGGGTCCCCACTGCGGAGAACGGGGAGGGGTGTGTGCAAATAAATAAATTAAATAATACATTTCTTGAACAAAGTGGGTTTGCCTACTGGTGAGCATGCTAAAGTACTGCAAAAAGGCAGTACTTGCCATGGCGCATTTATTGGGGAATTATGCCATTTCAATTCAGTAGGATTTACTTCCAAATTAAGCCAGGATCATGCTTCATGAACGCTTCCAGCTCGATCCAGGATCAGAGGAGCATGCCTATTATCTTGGGTACTGTGTAACACAGGCAGGATGGTGCTGCTGCAGTTGCTTGTTTGGGGGCTTCCTAGAGGCACCTGGTTGGCCACTGTGTGAGCGGACTGCTGGACTTGGTGGGCCTTGGTCTGATCCAGCAGGGCTTTTCTTACGTTCTTATCCTATGTTTGCTCTGGGAAAAGTCCCATTATGTTTAATAGTAAATATGCCCTTGCAGCAGAACATAATGCAGGCTTACCTGGTTCAGAAGAAAGTTATACTGTATTATGTAATGCTTACTTCCAAGTAAGTATGAGACTAGGACATTTTTCATGGTAATTAGCAGAGCGTTCCAGACTGAATTGCCCCATATATATTTTTAATTTTGCACGCTGATCCGTCATTCCGGAAGTGACTGCGAAGCCCGAGCAGACCTGCTTTGCATTACAAAAGAGCCCATCTAACCCAACCTTTTGTGTTTGCCTCAAAGAATCTCCCTGAAGCGAAGGGTTATCTATGCATATGCTAATGGATATGCAAACAGGAACAAAGGAGCAGGGGTGTGGGGGGGAGTAGAACTTCTTCTGCGTGGGGACTGTGAACAGTGCTGGATTTAGATGAAGAGAGGCCCTAGGCTATTCCATTTGTGGGGGCCCTCCAAATCCCCCACCCTCACAGCTACAGGAAGATGGAAGACTGTTCGAAAATGACCTAGCACATGGTTCCAAAAATGCAGCATAAACACAAATTCCAGTTCTTCCATTTCCTGCAAAAGATTGTTAGCTTGAAGCCTGGTGTCAGCCTTCTCATTAACATCAGAGTACAAATGACTGAGGGCTTCAGTGATAGCACTGTAATTTTCCAAAACAGAATGTCCTATGACAGTGTCGAAAATATTATACACCTTTTCCACCGGCTTCCCATCCTCCGGTTTCTCCTTCCCAACGTCAGGATCGGGCACACTCGGAGTCGTTTTGTCTCCTTCAGCTGGTTCATTCCCGTTCCCCGCCATAGCCACCCTAACGAAAGGATGGGAGCGAGAGTGGAGTAAGGATTAGCAGCTTAATGTCAGGTTCTCCAGCCAACCTGGGCAATTCCCAAAAAGCCACTCGCTCAGACAGTCAAGTCAGAAGCAGGTTAACTTTATTGAAAAGGCAGCAGGTACAACTCAGGTAACTTGCAGGATACAAAGCTGCTAATGAGCAAGCCAGACTACAGAGCCTAGTTAAAACGTGGTAGCATGATTACATCACAGGTGCACTTTCTAGCAAGCCTGGGAAAGGAATTGATAACAACGTCTGGGGGGAAGGAAAGGTGGACGAAGGGAGAGTGGGAAGACACAGCTCCTTAGTTGCTCAAGGCTACAGCGACGGGCGGAGGGGAATCGAGGGTGAGACCAGCACAGCAAATATGTAAACATCTGCAACCAGGCCTGCACTCATGCCAGGACCCTAACCGCTTGTACAGGCTGACCCCAGCATGAGACACAGGCTAAGGAAGGACGGACACCTCTGACAGCCCCCTAGATTTTGAGGCCCTACGCTTCAGCCTGCCAAGCCTATAGGCAAACCCGGCACTGACTTTAAAAAGGCATGTTTAATGTCGCTGAACATCAAGAAAACAAAAGTAATGACTACAGGAGAATTACACAACTTTAAGGTTGACAATGAGGAAATTGAAATTGTTCAAGACTTTCTATTCCTTGGCTCCAAAAGGGAGACCACAGCCAATAAATCAGAAGGTCTACAGATTGAGACTGGGAAGGGCAGCCAGGAAGGAGCTAGAGAAGATTTTGAAGTGTAAGGATGTGTCACTGGCCACCAAGACTAGATTAATTCATGCCATCGTATTCCCTATTACTATGTATGGGTGTGAAAGCTGGACAGTGAAGAAAGCTGATAGGAAGAAAACGGATTCCTTTGAAATGTGGTGTTGGAGAAGAGTGTTACGGATTCTGTGGACGGCCAAGAAACAAACAAACAAAAACACAGTGGGTTATAGATCAAATCAAGCTTGAACTGACCCTAGAAGCTAAAATGACTAAACTGAGGCTGTCGTATTTTGGTCACGTCATGAGACGACAAGAGTCACTGGAAAAGACAGTCATGCTAGGAAAAGTTGAGGGCAGCAGGAAAAAAGGAAGACCCAACAAGAGATGGATGGACTCAATAAAGGAAGCCACGGCCTTCAATTTGCAAGATCTGAACAAGGCTGTCAAAGATAGGACATTTCGGAGGACTTTCATTCATAGGGTCGCCATGAGTCGGAAGCAACTTGACGGCACTTAACACTTAGGCCATTTATACATGGGAGGTTTTGCCTTGGATTTGCCACTCTTTAGACCACTGGTTCCCAACCGGGTGTCCACGAGAACTAAATTAAGGTCCGCGAAACAAAGTTATAAACCCATAATAAATTAATATTTTCAATTAAAAGTTCTCTATTATAAAAATATATATTCAAATATTATTCTAAGTTTAATGTTTAACTAACAGTTATGATTCAAGTTTATTTTCAAATTCTCAGAATTTTTATTTTGAACCTTGGGGTCCCTGGTCAAAAAAAGGTTGGAATCCACATTTTCCCCATCCAAATTCTCAAAACTCAACAGTATGTCCCCATGCAGATTTCTGAGAATTCGAATGGGGAAAATGTGGATCTAGAGAGCAGCACATCCAAGGCAAAACCGCCCATGCATAAATGGCCACACGCACGACGTCTCATTTTGACAAAAGCGCTTTGAGCCAACATCCAAACGAGCCATGCCAAAAAAAAAAAAAAAATTTTAAATTTTTAATGGGATCATTTCAAGAATAACTTTTGATCGAATCCCTTATTTACTCTATATTAAGCATCGATTTAATGATATTCGTTAGGATAACATACGTTAATTAAAATTGTAAAGGGATTAGTTCCGTTAGCAAAAGTTTATACAGTTTATACAGCCTTCGACAACATTTTTATACAGTTTATTTTTAGACGGCAGAGGGAGAGGGGGAAGTCAATTTATTCCTTTTTTTTTTTTTTTAGAAACCTTAATTGTATCTTTTCAGTACAATTTGTACTTAATTGTATCTTTTCAGGACTATTATTACTTTATATTGGATATTGTTTTACATGTGAATATGTCAAATTAGGAAAATAAAAAAAATATTTAAAATAAAAATTAAAAAAAAAGGAACAGAACGGCGACTGGGCTGAATTGCAGCATGCAGCCACAGAGCCAAGCGTGGCCACCTGGCCGCGCGCCCGCACTGGCTCCAGGGCAACCGCCGGAGCGAAACCGGCTGTTCGCGGAGACCACGTGCTTTGCAAGCAAGGGCGCGCCTCCTCGGGGGAGGCGCGGCCAGAAGGGAGGCTTGCGTCATCACGCCCCTCCCCGCCCCCAAAACAAAAGGGGAAACCCCTCTCCAGATTGCAGCGCGTTGGGAGGGGGTTGCTCCCCATTGGCGCAGGAAAACAACAGAGGGAGGCGCGGTGAGCCAATGGAGACAGCGCTTGGCTGCCTATATCAAGCGGCTGCGGGGCGCGTCTGGGTTCGTGCTTGCCATCCTCCGCCGGTTCTGGATAGGATCTCCCCTGTTGTCAATACAGGTAATGCAATTTCCCTTCCCCCCCCTTTTTTTTTTTACAGAGAGGCGGGTGTTGGGAGACATAAGCCATTTATGCATGGGAGTTAATTCCCAGTGGGCAGCCGCGTTAGTCTGTCTGCAGTAGCAGAAAAGGGCAAGAGTCCAGTAGCACCTGAAAGACTAACAAAAATATTTAGAGAGTGGCAAACCTAAGGCAAAACCTCCCATGCATATAGTAGAAAAAGGGCAAGAGTCCAGTAGCACCTTCAAGACTCACAAGAATATTTTCTGGCAGGGGATGAGCTTTCGCGAGCCACAGCTCACTTCTTCAGATACAGCTAGATTGTGAATCCATCTGTCTTTAATTCACAGTGGGTGGCCGTGTTAGTCTGCCTGCAGTAGTGGAAAAAAGGCAAGCGTCCAGTAGCACCTTAAAGACTAACAAGAATATTTTCTGGCAGGGCATGAGCTTTCGCGAGCCACAGCTCGCTTCTTCAGATACAGCCAGAATGTGAATCCATCTGTCTTTAATTCACAGCGGGTAGCCGTGTTAGTCTGTCTGCAGTAGCAGAAAAGGGCAAGAGTCCAGGAGCTCCTTCAAGACTCACAAGAATATTTTCTGGCAGGATGTGAGCTTTCGCGAGCCACAGCTCGCTTCTTCAGATACAGCTAGATTGTGAATCCATCTGTCTTTAATTCACAGTGGGTGGCCGTGTTAGTCTGTCTGCAGTAGCAGAAAAGGGCAAGAGTCCAGGAGCTCCTTCAAGACTCACAAGAATATTTTCTGGCAGGGTGTGAGCTTTCGCGAGCCACAGCTCGCTTCTTCAGATACAGCTAGATTGTGAATCCATCTGTCTTTAATTCACAGTGGGTGGCCGTGTTAGTCTGTCTGCAGTAGCAGAAAAGGGCAAGAGTCCAGGAGCTCCTTCAAGACTCACAAGAATATTTTCTGGCAGGGTGTGAGCTTTCGCGAGCCACAGCTCGCTTCTTCAGATACAGCTAGATTGTGAATCCATCTGTCTTTAATTCACAGTGGGTGGCCGTGTTAGTCTGTCTGCAGTAGCAGAAAAGGGCAAGAGTCCAGGAGCTCCTTCAAGACTCACAAGAATATTTTCTGGCAGGGGATGAGCTTTCGCGAGCCACAGCTCACTTCTTCAGATACAGCTAGAATGTGAATCCATCTGTCTTTAATTCACAGTGGGTGGCCGTGTTAGTCTGCCTGCAGTAGTGGAAAAAAGGCAAGCGTCCAGTAGCACCTTAAAGACTAACAAGAATATTTTCTGGCAGGGTGTGAGCTTTCGCGAGCCACAGCTCACTTCTTCAGATACAGCTAGAATGTGAATCCATCTGTCTAATTCACAGTGGGTGGCCGTGTTAGTCTGCCTGCAGTAGCAGAAAAGGGCAAGAGTCCAGTAGCACCTTAGTGCTTTTGTAGAAAAGGGCAAGAGTCCAGTAGCACCTTCAAGGCTCACAAGAATATTTTCTGGCAGGGGATGAGCTTTCGTGAGCCGCAGCTCACTTCTTAATGGGGACTCGTGATTGCTGTCAATAGTGTATTAAGGATAATTCACAGTGGGTAGCCGTGTTAGTCTGTCTGCAGTAGTAGAAAAGGGCAAGAGTCCAGTAGCACCTTCAAGACGTAACAAAAATATTTTCTGGTAGGGTATGAGCTTTCGCGAGCCTGTGGCTCACGAAAGCTCATACCCTACCAGAAAATATTTTTGTTAGTTTTTAAGGTGTTATTGGACTCTTGCCCTTTTCTACTATATGCATGGGAGGTTTTGCCTTAGGTTTGCCACTCTAAATATTTTTGTTAGTCTTTCAGGTGCTACTGGACTCTTGCCCTTTTCTGCTATATGCGTGGGAGGTTTTGCCTTAGGTTTGCCACTCTCCAAACACCCATTTCCCCCATCCAACTTCTCCAGGCTCAACTGGCCATTTGTGCACGGGAGGTTTTGCCTTGGATTCGCCGCTGTCTAGATGCACATTTCCCCCCATCCATGTTCTCCAAACTCTGCACGGGGGCTTATTTTTGAGTTGTGGGAATTCGGATGGGGGAAATGTGCGTCTAGACAGCAGCGAATCCAAGGCAAAACCTCCCGTGCATAAATGGCCAACAGTAAGCCCCTATGCAGAGTTTTGAGAATTCGGATGGAGGAGGAATGTGCATCTAGAGAGCCGCAAATCCAAGGCAAAACCTCCCATGCATAAATGTCCTAATAGTTGAACTGGGAAGAAATAAAATAAAAGCCCATGATCTGTTTATTTTTATTTTTTACTTTCTTGATTGTTTTAAATGCTGTTCGTTGAGTAAGTGCTGGTGCGTTTGGTGGTGGAGTGTTAAACGTTTGGGCTGCCAGGGATCCTTAGATCTGCCCTGGAAGCCTGTAGGTGTGTAAGGGAGGTGTGCATTCACACAAGAAAGCTTGTTTGGGAATCTTTGGCCATTTAAGCACGGGAGGTTTTGTCTTGGGTTTGCCCCTCTCTGGATGCACATTTTTCCCCATCCAAATTCTCAAAACTCTGCAGGGAGGCTTATTTTGGAGTTTTGAGAATTCAGATGTGGGGAAAATGCGCATCCAGAGAGAGCGGCAAATCCAAGGCAAAACTCCCCATGCATAAATGGCCTTGGTGGCTATCTGTCCTTGTGCAGGAGATAGCCTCCCTGGCGCACGTTAACCCCCGCGTGTGCGGTAGTTTACTGCCTTTGTGCATCCTCTGCACGCTTTTTCGGGGATCTTCGTTGCACGGGTGGGATTTACTTCCGTGTAAATGCAAATAAGGAGCGCCGACATGACTTGCTAGACATCTTGGTTGCTTCTGCATTTTAAAAAATTGGCGTTGATAACCACGGCCGAGGAATTGGGGACAGCTGTCTAGAATCTTGCTGTCTAGATATAAAAGACTGCGGGTGGAGAAGTTACAGCAGCACCTCTGTGTTTCAGGAAGTGGTCGCTAAACCTATTGAGGCTTGCAGTTTTTAAATGCCTTATGTCCTCAGTCGGGATGTAACTGATGGTATCACTTTACTCTGCTCTGGGTGGACCTCGCCTAGAGTATTGTGTTCAGTTTTGGGCACCCCAATTTAAGAAGGATGTAGACAAGCTGGAACGTGTCCAGAGGAGGGCAACAAGGATGGTGAGGGGTCTGGAGACCAAGTCCTATGAGGAAAGGTTGAAGGAGCTGGGGATGTATAGCCTGAAGAGGAGAAGACTGAGAGGGGATATGATAACCATCTTCAAGTACATGAAGGGCTGTCCTATAGAGGATGTTGCCGAGTTGTTTTCTGTTGCCCCAGAAGGTCGGACCAGAACCAACAGGTTGAAATTAAATCAGAAGAGTTTTTGTCTAGACATTAGGAAGAATTTTCTAACAGAGCGGTTCCTCAGTGGAACAGGCTTCCTCGGGAGGTGGTAAGTGCTCCTTCCCTGGAGGTTTTTAAGCAGAGGCTAGATGGCCATCTGTCAGCAATGCTGATTCTATGACCTTAGGCAGTTCAGGAGAGGGAGGGCATCTTGGCCATCTTCTGGGCATGGAGTAGGGGCCACTGGGGGTGTGTGGGGGAGGTAGTTGTGAAATTGCTGCATTATGCAGGGGGTTGGACTAGATGACCCTGGTGATCCCTTCCAACTCTATGATTCTATGATGCTGTGTAAATCTGGGTAGTTCTGGGTTTGCCTAGGATTCTGTCTCCTTTCTGATATGTCTTTTTCAAAAGCTTGCATAAAGGTAAGTATGTACCCGTTTCTTGGTCCAAGCAGAAATACTTAATTTTTGGCTTCCTGTTTTCTAGAACCATTGCAGACTGCAAAATCTCCTCTTTAGTTTCATTAGGAGAAATTCTTACTACAGGTATTCAAAGGATTGGTATCATTATTTTGTGAACCATATTATAATTGCAATGAGTCCTTTGGCGGGAGGGCTGACAGTTCTTTTCCTGGAAACTGCCAACGTAAACTGGATAGCTAGTATGGTGTAGTGGTTAGTGTTGGACTAGGATCTGGGAGACCCAGGTTTGAATCCTAATCTGCCATGGAAGCTTGCTGGGTGACCTTAGGCCGGAGACAGTCAGCTTTAGCTACCTCACAAGATTGTTGTGAGGAGGGAAGAACTATGTAGCCTGCTTTGGCTCCGCATTGGGGAGAATGGTGGATTATAAATGAAGTTAATCAGTTGATACTCTGGGACAACGCTGTAGTCACTGCATCCCTTGCTGTGGAGTATAATTACAGTTTGTGAACACCAATTGTGAAGAAAGTGGGTTGGCAAGAGTAGGAAGAAGTTGCAGTAATAGTAGCAGCTGCCTTGTTGGAATTAGTTAAATTCCCTTCTGGGTAGTCTGTAACTTACGTGTTTTTAATTTATACATCTCCCAGTCTGTATTGCCTATTTCCAGCAATTATGGAAACGAGGTAATTTTCTGCAGATGTAAATATTCAGTTTATAGTTTTTTTAAATGCCACTTTTCAGTCCTAGTGGTTCCGAAAGCAGTTACAATCATAAAATCTGTACTTACCTCTAGGAAATCGAAGTGATTTCTCCCCTGTTCATTGAGGTGGAGTTCCAGTAACGAGGTCTTGTTTGGTAGTTGCCACAGCAGGCAACATTCCCCACTCCTACACACGAAGCCCGCTGGATGACCTTGGGGGTAGTCACAGTTCTCTTAGAGCTCTCTCAGCCCCACCTACCTCACAGGGTGTCTGTTGTGGGAGGGGAAGGGAAGGCGATTGTAAGCCAGTTTGATGCTGCCTTAAGTGGTAGAGAAAGTCAGCATATAAAAACCAACTCTTCTTCTTTGATGGACAGAACCCTTTCAATTGTGGTCCTGTGTTCATGCAGTGCCTTGAACTTTTGAGATCCACCAAATCTGAGTGCTTGATCCGTTGCAGAAGTTTCTTTTTAAAGGTGGACTCTTAATCGATAAGCGCCTCTCCTGCTGGATTGTCTATATTATTGCCCATAAGTGGCTTTTTCTCTGCTTAAAGAATTCTTAAATTGAAAATTGAATTATATCTATATATTAAAATAAATTCTCTTTCTGCTATAAAAAGATTCCCCATGTCTGTGATTGCAGAAGAACTGGGTATAAGTGCACAGATATGCCATCAGCCTGGTCCAGGGGTTTGACTTGACATGTGATTTAAAAAAATTAAATGGGCATATTCTGTAGCACTTTTGGGGGCAAGGTGACTCATGAACTGCCCTTTGCACTCCCGATTTATTGGAATTCCCTTCCCCACCTCCACATGGAGGTGCAGCCTATTTACTAGGCACCACGGAACCAAGACCCTTCCTAACTGTATGACATTGGCTTCACTTGTATTACAGGTGGTGGCTGTAACGGCCTGGTAAAAACCCCTCCTGCTACGGGCTGTACTAGCACAAGATGGTCAATATCCTATTCTCATACCATGCAGTAATTATTTCAGCCATACAGTAATTATGTTCCACTGTCTAAAACAGGGGTGGGGAACATCAGGCCCAGGGGCCGTTTAAGGCCCGCGAAATCATTTGGTCTGGCCCTTTGTGGGTCCTGTCAGATCTCTAGCTCAGAAGGATCTAAGACTGGTGATCCGCCCCCTCCTGCAGACAGGAATACACTCTATTCAAGGCTGATGTGAGTTTGTTTTGCCGAGAAAATGAACCTTTTTTCCCTCTTGCAGAAGAGTCATTAGCTATGGAGCTGCTAGGACCGCCCGAGAAACTGTGTTAACCCTTTCCCACCTAGGCCATGGAGAAACATATTCCCTCTGTAGTACAAGAGGGCTGGGGGCGGAAGTGGCGACAATGGAGGGGTTTAAGGGGGCAGGGCCAGAATGTGCAGGGGGGAGGTGAGTTCTTAGCCAGTGTGTCCTCATTTCATCCCTGCAGGCGGAGGTAGCAGGAGCCGGCTAAAGAATCCAGCCCCGACCCTGCGGAGCAGGAGCATGTGGCTGGACGACTACGCCCGGCTGGTGCAACAGACCATTCTGTGCCACCAGGTGGGCGAGTTCACCACCGGTTGGATGCCTGCCTGCTTGCCCGAACCCCCCCAGGGGGTCATCTGGGGCAGCTGCCTGCTTGGGGCTTGGTCAGCTAATTTTAAAGTTGATAATTTGGTATGGCCTGCGAATGATGTTGTAAATATCCAAATGGCCCTTGGTGGAAAAAAGGTTCCCCACCCCTGGTCTAAAAGCACGCTGAATCTCCAGGTCTGCTAAAATCATTTTACCCTTCTAGGTTTCTAGAGGTTCTGCTGGGGGGTGTTTCACACTTATGCAAGAGGACATCCAGAAGTGTACGCAGTCCACCATACTTCAATTTTTCCCAAGCCATAATGTCTGCATCAGCAAATGAAAAGTGAGTGTTCCTGATTATTAAATTAGGGGTGGGGAGGGTTGAGACCCGCTATGGGCATATGTCTGAACAGTGCTTGTTGGAGCTTTATCAGTTGTAGTTTGTGTGCTTGGTGCATTTTTCATAAAGAAAAAGCACCTCTGTCTTTTTCTGGTTTAGGATACCTAAGAACCTTTTTTTTAAATCATATGAATTACATTAAAAGCAGCAACACAAATTAGCCACTGCATTCGCACACTGAAGTCTGGAAAAGAGTTCTTTAGGACAGGCATAGCACAAGAGGTACTGAATCTGAGTACTTAAATGATGTACTGACTGTTGGGCCCTGACCTGGATGGCCCAGGCTAGCCAGATCTCAGAAGCTAAGCAGGGTCAGCCCTGGTTAGTATTTGGATGGGAGACCACCAAGGAATACCAGGGTCTCTTGCCATGAAAACCCCCAAAGGGGTCGCCATAAGTCGGCTGTGACTTGAAGGCACTTTACACACACACAGTGACGAATGAATGATGGGAGTATGTGGTCTTAAGTGTGCGACTACAGAGTTCTGTTAATTTTGGGCAAATAAAAAAAATCTACGCACAAAACTTAACAATAGGATATTAAGCATTGCACCTCCCGTCTAAGATAAGATCTTAAGGGAAAGACTGCTAGTCTTCATTGGAATTTGCAATGACTACAAGGTTGCCTCCTTGTGAACATTCTTTTGTTCATTTTAAAATTGCCTGAAAAGTGTGCTCTGTTCTGAACAAACTAGAAATAAACCAGTACAATGCTGTGGTTACAGTGTAAATGAACAGTCTAGCCTTGTATTCCTGGGGTAGAAGGTTCCTACAGAGAATATCTCATCCTTTTTTGATGGATGAAACTACAGGCGAGGAAAGTAAGACCTCAAATCCCTGGAGATCACTGTTGTGTTGAAATGAAATAAGATCTCCAATGTGCAGAATATCATATGTACTGCAAAGATAATTCTGCAGTGCTGTGATTAAAAAAGGTAAAGGTCCCCTGTGCAAGCACCAGGTCATTCCTGACCCATGGGGTGACGTCACATCCCCATGTTTCCTAGGCAGGCTTTGTTTACGGGGTGGTTTGCCGGTGCCTTCCCCTTTACCCCCAGCAAGCTGGGTACTCACTTTACTGACCTCGGAAGGATGGAAAGCTGAGTCAACCTTGAACTGGCCACCTGAAGCCAACTTCCGTTGGGATCGAACTCAGGTCGTGAGCAGAGCTTGGACTGCAGTACCGCAGCTTGCCACTCTGCGCCAACGGGGCTCTTTGGGATCCTGTAATTAGCATAATAAAATACAACCATGCTGTCATTTCCTTAAACCTTGTGCAAGATCCTCCTCTAGCTGGATGCTATTTCCGTGACCTTGTGGCAATACTGAAGAATGCAGTTAACTCCCGTTAAGATTCAGACTTCATTTTCAAACAGCGAAATCCATATCCCGCTAAGCTGCAGTCCCCCAGCTCTAGAGGCTCCCAGTCCAATGACCAGTTCCTCTGCAGTCTGTTTGTAGCATCTGTAGGGCTATAACAAAAAAGGTTTTTGTGGCCTGAGCTGCCAAAGCATTGATTTCTGAAGTTCTGAAACCTCTTTGTGTAAGAACTTTATTTTGCCAGAGGTACGTCTTGACTATTTTCTCGGACCACTTCGCATGAGCTGTTGCACTTCAAGCATCTTTGATTTTTAGGAAGCTCCGTTTCTTTGACTGGCTGGTTAATCAAATCGACAGTAGAGCGTATCAGGGCTTATGCTGGCTGGACAAGAATCACACAACCTTTCGCATCCCTTGGAAACACAATTCGAGAAAGAGTCTTGTGGCTGAGGATTACAGGATTTTCCAGGTATGAATCGCTTTCACTAGGAATGGCTTCTTCTGTGTAGGCTGACCATATGTACCGTTTTGAACGGGACAGTCCCGTTTTTATCCTATTTCCCGCCCGTCCCGTCTTTTTAGTTAAAATGTCAATGTTGTCCCATTTTGCACCTGGAGAGCCAGCGTGGTGTAGTGGTTAAGAGCGGTGGTTTGGAGCGGTGGGCTCTGATCTGGAGAACCGGGTTTGATTCCCCACTCCTCCACGTGAGCGGCGGAGGCTAATCGGGTCAACTGGATTTGTTTCCCCACTCCTACACATGAAGCCAGCTGGGTGGCCTTGGGCAAGTCACGCTCTCTCAGCCTCACCTACCTCCCAGGGTGTCTGTTGTGGGGAGGGGAAGGGAAGGTGATTGTAAGTCGGTTTGATTCTCCCTTAAGTGGCAGAGAAAGTCGGCATATAAAAACTAACTCATCTTCTTGGTTTCCTTCAGTTTTGACATTTCTTATGCTGCGTGCAGGCATGGCAGGGTAAATTCTCATAGAAAAAGTGCTCCGATGGGGTTACACTAATGTTACATAACCCCTGTCCTGTTTTTGCCTCAAGAAAATATGGTCAGCCTAGTTCTGTGCCCTTGCTGTAATCAAAACTCAGTCTTTGGCATGTGTGCAAAGCCCTTATTTGCAGTAACATGCAAAGTTACCTGCCCCTGAAAAACATCCTGAAACTGCCATTCGGTAGTTTTCTGTGTGAACTTGTATACATGGTAGGAGTATGGACTTTGCATGGGGAGAGTCTATGGTCTTGAGGTGAGGGTAGCCCACTAATGCCTGCCTAGCTTAGTTGGTGTCCTATCTGTTTGTTTGCTTTTAATAGAATTTTTATTATATTTTCCAACATAAAGAAAAATACAAACAAAAAAAGAAAAGAAATATTACAATATAGAAAACTACGTAATAAGAATGACATATATGTAAAAAATTAAAGAAACCCAAAATACATTCTTTACAGTCTTATTACATTTGTTCTACCTTTTTCATTCCCACCACCCTCCACCAGTGTACCCTTAATCCCTCCCACCACCGTGTTGAACTTCCGGAGAAGTGTCTAAGCAGTTTATTAATACAATATTTTAACAATCTAGACTACCAAAAATTGAATCTACAACTCTTTCACTATATTAATAAAATTCATTTTTGCCAGCTTGTCCCAGTATGCGAAGGCTTTTGACCACATCATTTTAAATTCTTCCACATCCTTCCCATGAAGGGAATCTGTTAATTTAGCCATCCGCATATATAACCATAACTTTTCTCTCCAGTCCTTAATTAGTCTATTTACTAGCTTACTGGATTTTGCAATAGTAATCCTTGCCGCTGCAAAACTATATTGACATATGACTCCATCATTCCTGTTCATATTATCTTTAGGGATTCCTAATAAACAAAAAGCTGGATCCATTTTTATTTTAATGTTAATCAAATTATTAGTCTCCCTTACTACCTTTCTCCAAAACTTTTTGATTTTTTTACAAACCCACCAGGCATGCATAAAAGTACCATTTTCCAGTCCACATTTCCAGCATAAATCAGTATTTCCTGCTTTAAATTTGCTAACCATCACTGGCGTAATATACCATCTATAAAACATCTTATATAAATTCTCATTTCATTAGTAATTGTAAATTTAAATTATGTTTTCCATAATCTCTCCCAAACTTCAAGATTAATATTATACCCCAAATCTCTCATCCATTTTATCATTACTGGTTTAATCCTTTCTTGCTCTAAATTTGTTTCAATTAAAAATTTATACATCCTTGCTATCTGACCTTTATTTCCCATATTTAATATTAATTCCAATTTGGATTTATTTCTATTAAAACCTATTAATTTATCTTTATTGAATATATCCTTTAATTTATAATACATAAACCAATCTCCGATTTTACCGTAAGTTTTTCTCTTGTTCTAAGAATCCAAGTATCACCACTATCCTCAATAATATCCCTATAACTACCTATATCCAAATTAAGCTGGGCTCCCCTTTTCATAAATGCTTCTCTAGGATTAATCCACCCTAGTGTTTTGATTTCCCAACATCTTTTATACCTTTTCCAAATCTGTAATAAACTATTCCTTACAATTAAAATCTCTACTTTATCTTTATCATACCATAAATATACATGCCAGTCAAATCTTATATTAAAACCTTCCATTTCAAGCAATCTGGGATTCTCTAATAATATCCAATTCCTTAACCAACCAAAACAAGCTCCTTCATAATACATTCTTAAATCTGGAAGACCCAAGCCTCCAGTTTCTTTTAATTCAATTAAGTTGTGGTAAGCTATCCTATGTCTTTCTTTTCCCCATAAAAAGTTCAACATTTCCTTCTTCCAAACTTTAAAAATCTTTACTCCTTTTATAATCGGCAGATTCTGAAATAAAAAAAGCATCTTTGGTAATACCATCATTTTGATTACTGAAATCCGTCCCCATAATAATAAGGTATCTTCTCCCAATGCTTAAAATCCTTAACAATTTGTTGCCAAATTTTTACATAATTATTCTGAAATAAATTAAGGTTATTTGAAGTTAACCATATTCCTAAATACCTAACTTTAGATTCAATGATGAACCCTGTTTTACTAGTTAAATCTGCTTGTTGTGATAGTCATATTTTTTTACCAAAATTTTCATTTTGCTCCTGTTTATTTTAAATTCTGCAAGCTTTCCATAGACCTCTACAATATTATTCCATTTTTCTCTTTGGCAATTAGGATTAGTCAAAATACACACTAAGTCATCCGCATATGCTTTAACCTTACAATGATTTCTCCCAATTCTTATACCTACAATGTTATCATCTTGTCTAATCTTATTAAGTAAAACTTCTAAAACTGGCCTTAGATTTTTGTAAATGATAAAATACCTTTCTCCTCTTGTTGGAATATTAATGGTTTGAATTCTCCCATGACAATACTTTTAACATGTCAGTTTACAATTCTTCCCATCCTTACTTTCCCCATATTTTAATACTTAATTAACCCCCCCCCCATCATCAGTCCCTGTAAAAATAAAACAGCTCAGCCATCATTCTCTTCTGAAAGAGACTCCTCTTCTGGTGTTTCTGCTGGAAGAACACCTCCAGATGCTTGTTCAGATTTGGCCTCTTCTGGTATGTCTCTTGGAACAGGCTGCTTTGAAGATTTTGGAAGATCTTTAGCATATCTTCTCAAGAATTGTTCAGCCTTAAGGGTGTCTGTGATCTTGTATCTTCTTGCTTTGAAAAAGAGGGATATGCCTTGAGGATACTCCCATCTATGTTGAATACCATTAAGCTTCAGCCTTTCCACAATCTCCGCAAAATCTTTTCTTTTTCTAAGTAGTCTGGTAGGAATCTCCTTCATAATTCTCGAAGAAACGCCATCTATTGTGAATGAGCTTTTAGTTCAAAATAAGATCCCGATGGCTTCTGGAAAAAAGCTGGCTCAGACAGTCTCTTGGAACCTTGTTGTTTCTACCATAAGCTGAGTTGACTCTGTAAGCTGTCACAATCATATCCTCAATAACATCTTGATCTTCTTGAAGAAATTCTGTACTTTTAAAAAGCCTTTTAAGTCTGCCCCTTCAGATGACTCTTTAAGCTCCCGTATGTGAATATAATTTTCTTTAACTTTAAGTTCCAGCATAGCAATAGGGTCCTCTTTTTTTCTTCTCTCTTGATTCGATTCCATTGAAAGTTCCAGAGTGTCCACCTTCTTCTTAACTTCTTTGCTATCTTGAACACATTTCTGTAATTTAGTTTCCACTTTGTCATGTCTTAGGGTTAAAGAGGTGATTGAGTCCTTTAAAGCAGAAATGGCAACTGTATTTTGATTAACTCCTTTTATGGCAGCACTTTCTTGTAAAGACTTACTCTCAATTCACTCCATGAGATGATGACTATCTTCAGGTAATTTTGGTTTAGGTGCCATCTTAGCCAAACCAGAGGCTGCTGTTGGGGGAGATGAAACTGTTGACACCAAGTTTATATTGGAAACAGAAGCTCTCTTTGTTTGATGTGAAGCCTGCTGCAGTTGCTGTTGTTTCAAAAGCTCTTTAGGATGCTTTTCTTTTTTCTCATCTCCCATTAGTCCTGAGCTGTTATACTTGTAATCCAAAAAAAAGGGGTGATGGGCAAACACCTAGTAAATCAACATGAGTGTCTTTCCAACAGTAAATGGAATCTCCAATGTAGTATGATATCCAGACCTTAGAGAACAGTTAGCTTCTGGATTGAGACATTTATTAGACCTTCATCTCTTTCCAAACGTTTACCCCATGCCATCCTGTTATGTTTCTGTAGTTGGCACAGCTGAAATTTAAATTGCGCGATCCAGCTGGCAAAAAGCCAAGTTCAATTCAGATCCTGTTACTGGAGTTATAGTAGATGATAAAAAAGGTTATTTCCTAGCAAATCCTGCTAGACACCTCAGTTGTGCATTATCATAAAAATGAGAGTGAAAATACTTGCAGTCGTTTTAAGATCGGAGAATCTCCGCGGCTCGTCCCGGCTGCCCGCAAGGGAAGTTATGGCGTCTGCTTCTCAGCTGCAGCACGTCCGAGTGAACCCCGCCGATTTCTCAGTAGGGATTGCTTATAGGACAGCGCGCTCGCCTACACCTTCTCCGCACCCCCTCTTTCACCGAGGGGTGCTGCTTAGCACGGGGGGGATCTTTCTCCCCCCCCCCATAGCCCTTCGGCGGAGCATGATTCTCACGCGTTCCGCCGCCGTTTCTCTCCGACCCGGAAGTCGTTGGTGTCCTATCTGTGAGGGAGTTACTGGAACAGTCAGCAAGGGAAACTTTCATCCTATGTACATTTTCAAATATTAACAGGCATGCCATACCATTAGAATGTGAACTTGTCTGTTATATTTTTGAGAGGAATCATTCATTCAAACCTTTATTGACATAAAACTTTTAAGTACTTCAGTCATTAAAATGCAGTATATAAATGATAAAATATCAATAAATAGTTACAATCTGTAATTCATAAAGTGCTGTGTACTTTCAGTAGTGCTTAACTCTGTGGAGGAGCTTGGTGCGGCGCTCCTAGAGAGATTTCCAGGAATCTTGCTACCGTCAATGTTGTATGCTCGTCCCTGTCCCTTAATAGGTAGCACACTAAGCCCACATCTGTTTGTGCTACATTATCCTTGAGTAATGGTAGCAGAAATTTCTCTTGTGGGAGCGCATGCAAGTCACAGTGTAATAGGACATGGGCTACCGATTTGGGTTGTCTCTTTGAACAAGCACAGATTCTCTCTTCATTAATAAATTTGGGCCAACAAATACTTGGGTTTGGTTATTCTTTCAAATTGGTTTAATGGACATATATAGGTTTAATGGACATATATAGGATTGTGATCTCCTTAGCCACTCAACTAAAAATGTCTATTCGGGGGGGAAAGCAGACATTGGGGATCTTTCTGCCCTACCCTTTATAACAGTTGATCCCATGTGAACACTTTTAACATGATCTATCCAGCCCTCAGATTTATTAGACTCCCAAATAAGAAATCCAATTCATCAAGTTCTGTTAAAACTGGCATCAAATAAAACTACAACAATAATAATTATTTCTCCATATTACATAATAATTATTTCTCCATATTACAAGTATAGATGTACTTTTTATTATAGATCCCATTTTAAATTTTGTTCCAGCAGTTGCTATTTAATGAGATTAAGCAAAGCTGATTCTGAAATGATACACCAAAAGATTATAGAATGTGAAAGAGATCTTGGCACTTAACTGGAAGCACAAAGCAGTGATCTGTTAATAATCTCATTAATTTTGATTGCTTTCTTAATATTAGGGATATTCTCTTACTTTTAATACACCTGCTTTTTACTTCTTAAAATATTCATAGTGGAGACATTCAATTTAGTTTGAACTTCTGTTGTTACAGTAGGTCTAACGGTAATTTACTTCTGAATGTTTGGGTAGAGTATACTTCTGAAGGAAATACTGAATGTGTAAACTCTTCTGAGGTATGCAGTTCTTCTAAATTATTTAGTGACGTGATAGGAAATTTCTTTTATTGCTATCTCATGGGATTAAATTTTTCTGGATTATTGCCTTAATTTCTGTTTACTAAAAAGGTGATCTTTATGAGCTGGAGACATTTATTTTATTAACGAAGTTTTCCTAGCAATGGCTAACATCTGGTATATTTTAGCAAGTCCTGTTTATGTTTATTTCACATCAATCTTGTCTTTTATTGTCCTGTCCCTGTGGAAGGAGTGGGCTATTGTTAGCGGAAAGTATAAGGAAGGTTCATCAAACCCGTCCAAATGGAAAACCAACTTCCGCAATGCCTTGAAGAGTACGAAGAGGTTTGAGTTACTGAGTTCCATGCAAGATCCTGATCCTCATCAAGTGTATAAAATCATCCAGCTCAATACGGCACAAGAAGCTGTCCCCCCTATTAATTCAAGTAAGGGCAACTGGGCTGCAAGAAACAAATTCACAAGAGGGAGTCTTTTGTTCTGTTTAAGTGGAGCTTGCTTAGTTTTTCCTGGAAATGCAGAAGCAGGGCTGTGAGAATGAGAGAAACCTAGAGATGAAACGGAATATGCTCTCAAACAGGCATGCACATTGCTCCAAACTGCATATGCTAAAACGTCTTTGTTGTTTTTGGATCACTTAATACTCCGCAGATGTATCCCTTTGTTCCAAACTTTGGTTGGTCACAGCTTTGTCATATTTTTTTTGTGTGTAAAGTGCCGTCAAGTCGCAGTTGACTTCCTGCGATCCGCTAAGGTTTTCAATGGGCATTCATATATCAGAACTTGTACTTAAGATTTGTATGCAAGTCAACTGATCAAATATTGTTCATATTTCTTGGAGGCTTTATATGTCTTATATATTCCTCTGTTCCTTAGCCCCTTAAGGCTTTGTGGAATGACTAATTGTTCTTCTCCTGTGGTTAGGTAAGGGACTGTGGCATTTAGATGGACCATTAAAGATTAAAGCTGCCGTCACCGGATCACGCTACGTTTTTGAAATCCTTTAACACAGCTCCTGATGTTTGACCCTAAAAGACAGCTGTGGGCATGGACCAATCTCCTTGAAAGAGATGTGTGTGAGGGAGAGAGTTTAGGTTCCCTGTTGGAAACACCAAAGCCAGACCTGTAGGTCTCATGACGAGCACCTGAAAGTAGAGAAACATGGCATTTATGTTGGCATTTCCAAACAGGAATAGTTAACCTGCACATGAAACAGTGTATTTGTGTGTGTGAAACATTTTCCTTTGAAATAACTCTGGGATTTCCCCTCCTCTTTCAAGACAATGGGAGTGACCCTGATGATGATCTGTTGCATATCAGCCCCCACAGTGAAAGACTCCCAGCTCTTCCCCAGCCTGCACCTCTACCACAGGTACAACACGGGGCACAAAGGGATCGTGAGGCTTGAGTTCATTGAGTTCACTCTTTGGTGTGATCGTGGCAAGACTCGAGGAAATACAATGGCTCTGTGCAGACATTATGGCAAACCAGGTTGCGAAACAGCTGTGGTTGGCCCACCTTCCTTTGTAAGGGCCATTCAATGCCTTTGAGAAATGGTTGCCACATTGTCCTTCTTGAGGCAAGAAAGATGCTCCAGGAGGTAAAGCACTAACAGAGGTCTGTGCCTAGGTTGTGGCTTCTCCTTTGCTCCTAGGTTTTGCAAGCTTTACACAATGGACTATTTGTGATTTAAAAAAAACTTTTCTGATTTTAAGAATTTCCTGTCTTGGCTTTGTGCAACACTAAAGAACTTAAAGCCCATTCCTGAGCTGTGCCGGCGGCTGCACCCAAAGCCCTTTGGAGGCCGGCAACAGCCCATGCCGGAACAAGAGCCCAAAGCGCCGCCATATAAGAGGTGCCCGCCCGCGATTGTGGCCCCAGTGCCGGCGTGCAGGGCCGGGCGCCAGTCTCCGGACACTGCCGCAGCAGCCGATGGAGCCTGCCGCCGGTGTCCGATGCCGGGCATGACCATGGCGGCGTCCCCGGGGTGTTCCGGCGCCGGCTGGGGGGGCGGGGCCACCGTTAGGCGGCCTCCTGAGTCGTTTTGGCTCGGGAATGCCCCCTTTTATTTTTTGTGAGATAAAAATGGAGATAAAATAGGGTTGCATGGTTTTTTTGTGCCGGGCGAAACCTCCTTAGGAGGCAACGCCACTAGCTTGCCTCCTAAGCCCGGCGCAGGCATTCCTCTTAGGAATGCGCTCATAGACTAACTGTTTATACAGCTGTAGATTTAAAACTGTTGACACATTTGAGACTTACACTGGGTTTGTAATGAGGAGGTAAAACCAACATGGCCCTTAATACTGATCTACATTAAATGCCTGTCTTCAGTATACTTTCATAACAGTGGGAAATTTTCAAACATGACGCTTAAATTGCTTTTGAATCTGTCCTGTGCTTGTTTACGTAAATGGGAGAGAACATGGAAATATATTCTGTAATGCAAATCTTCTGACCAGCTATCTTGTGATTTATACTGCAAATTCTATTTAACCAAGAGTTGCTGTAAGCCTTGGGTGTGAAAATTCCCACAAATATGTATGAAGCTCAAAAGACTTAAACATTTCATATGGGGGGAAAAACCCACGCAGGATGGAATGGAAACTTCCTTTCATCTCACCCCAAACTATCATGTTAAGAAATTTGGAAGCCCCAATGTACATGTACAGGGCACAGTGTAATAGTGCTTTTGGTGCTTATCTCCTTGGTGTATATTGAACTAAAATATTATTTTATTTTTGCAGCAGGAGATAGAAGTTATTTTAGGAACTCTATCACTGAGGAATCCAGGCCCAGGTACGCTGCTGGAAGTAGTGTGTACTTTACATTTGTGGTGGCAAAATATAAGTGAACTGGTGCATATGCACAGAATACCTGAATGTGTTGATCTATTGGGAATATAGTGCAACCACTAATTATAAGCGTGTGCTCACGGTTGTAATATTGGTTGTTCTTGGTATTGCGCTACTGTTGTGTCAGAACTTTTTCCATGGATCAAATTTGGCTACTAACAATTTCTGTGTATTTTGGGAAATATCCCATTTCCCGACCCAGAAGGGGAATCCACAACCAGAACAGGATGATCTTCTGATGATACTCAGTTTATGGGGGTTACATGCCCCCCTCAGGGACCCAGTTTGGCTTCTGTTTAGTTGCCACCTAGTGCATCATCTAAAGTTATTTTCCCTCTCTGTGAATATAAGGACTACCACATTTTTCTGTAGACTGGAAAAAGAGTCCTTAATCCCTGTTTTGGGTAGTAGCTATTGATACAGTTGCATGCGTTGCCCACCCCCAGAAAGATTAGTCAGCAGGGAGCTTATTCAGAATCTTGAGTCTGTAATTGGTGGCTTTCTGCATTAAAGAAATTCACAAGGGGATTGGTCAAGCAGTCGCATATGAGCCAACAAGGGCGACCAGTGACGGGGAATTTATTGCAGGTTCCAGCGAGGGTTGATGTACTCCAAACAAAACAGAGCTGTTAAAGTCATCCTTTTATTAAAAACTCGAGCTGAGAAGTTCACCTAGTCTAAGTCACTTAAAGACAGGGAAGTTCTAATGCAGGGGTCCTCAAACTAAGGCCCGAGGGCCGGATCCGGCCCCCAGAGGGCTTTTGTCCGGCCCGGGGACCAAGGAAGCCAGTCCCCCCTTGCCCCCCTCCCCAGAGCTTTTCTGGGCTTCCTGGCTGTGTACGCACAACTGGAAGTCTCCCTCCCGCCCCAGTCGCCCCCTTCCCTGCTCCCTCTCCAGCCCAAAACCTCTTTCCTGGGCACACAAGGCATCTTGCTGCTTCGCGTGCCGCCCGGTCGCCCCCTTCCCCCTCCCAGGCCCAAAACCTCCTTTCCGAGGTGCGCGAGGCGTCTTGCTGCCTCGCATGCCGCCCAGTCGCCCCCTTCCTGTCCTGGCATTCCTGTTTTGGCCACAGTTGGCAGCGTTCTCACGGCTCGGGGCTCTGTCTCCTCCTGGGGGTATCCTTGTGGCCTGGAGGTAATTGTAGGGGCCCCTTGGGGGGGGGCTGGGCATATCTCCAGGGAGAAGAAAAAGACTTGTGGCCATTTATGCACAGGAGGTTTTGCCTTGGATTTGCCGCTCTCCAGATGCACATTTTCCCCATCCGAATTCTCAGAACTCAAAAGTAAATTCCCCCCACCCCCACCCCAGGGGAGAGTTTGGAGAATTCGGATGGGGAAAATGTGCACCTGGAGAGCGGCAAATCCAAGGCAAACCCTTCCATGAATAAATGGCCTTGGTTTTTACATGCCAACTTTCTCTACCACTAAAGGGAGACTCAAATTGCCTTACAATCCCCTTCCCATACCCTCCCACAACAGACTCCCTGTGAGGCAGGTGGGGCTGAGAGAGTGCTAACAGAGCTGTAACTTGCCCAAGGTCAGCCAGCTGGCTTCGTGCGTAGGGGTGGGGAAACCAACCAGGTTCACCAGATTAGCCTCCGCTTCTCACGTGGAGGAGTGGGGAATCAAACCCGGTTCTCTAGAGTCCCTGCTCCCAACCACCACTCTTAACCACTACAGGGGGAATGCCCGGGCTTGTAAGGAGGATGCTTTTCCGGAGAGCCCCCTCGCGCCGCCTCCTCCTCCCCCGAAACAGTCCGGCCCCCAACAGTGTTTGAGAGACAGTGAACTGGCCCCCTGTTTAAAAAGTTTGAGGACCCCTGTTCTAATGCATACAACTGTTATAGTTTTAATGACATCACAGCGTAGCTAGGGAAGAACTGCAAGAGAAAGATTATCCCATCCAGTCAGACATATGCAAGTATTGACGCATTCATGCAGCTTAGAAACTGTATCTAGCTTCTTGTAGCTACAGGGAGGGTAACTCAAAATTCTACTCTGTACCATCTTATCATTACCCAAAGACGGAGGGCTTGTTTCCTTTGACAATAGTCCTTTTAGAATAGCAGAGCCAGCATAAAAACTTGCCAGGGTACAAAGGTTCATTTTCAGCCAGAGAAACCTAAAGATGGCTCTGCTTATGCCAAGTTAAAATTCACCCACACGGGTCAGGTGGCATCAACTGTGCCATTTGTGTGTCAGTTGTTGATGAACAGCCTTGCCGAAGTGGATAAGAATTGGTAGGTTTTATATGATTTCTTAATCGTGTCAAAAATTGTTAGATTTACTACTGTGTGTTCATAATCATTTCATTCTTTTGAGCGAACTGTAGTCTGCTTAGTTAGAGGCTTAGTGGTAGAACATCTGCTTGGCATGTGGAAGGGCTCAGGCATCTCCAATTAAAAAAAGATCAGGTGATAGGTGATGTGAAAGGCCCCACTCTTTTGATGCCCCACTAGCATGGTCTAGTGGTTAAGAGCTGTGGATTCTAATCTGGAGAACTGGGTTTGATTCCCCACTTCTCTACATGAGTTGTGGACTCTTAATCTGGTTGGTTTCCCCACTCCTATGCATAAAGCCAGCTGGGTGACCTTGGGCTAGTCACAGTTCTCTCCGAACTGTCTCAGCCTCACCTACCTCACAAGGTGTCTGTTGAGGGAGGGGAAGGGAAGGAGATTGTAAGCCGGTTTGATTCTCCTTAAAAGGTAGAGAAAATTGGCATATAAAAACCAAGTTTTCTTCTTCATTGGAACAGAGCAGCAGCACACAGAACTGTGAGCACATGAAGCTGCCTTATACGGAATCAGACCATTAAGGTCCCTCAAAGTCAGTACTGTCTACTCAGACCGGCAGCTGTTCTCCAGGGTCTCAGGCAGAGGTCTTTCACATCGTCTAGTCCCTTTAACTGGAGATGCCGGGGATTGAACCTGGGACCTTCTGCATACCAAGCAGAGGCTCTACCACTGAGCCAAGGCCCCTGTGGTATAGATGGCATAAATCTGCCCAGCACCTGTACTGTCTGCTGCTCAGTGAGCATGCTGAGTTTCACATCAGGTCCTCTGGTACAGATATGAGGTGTGCCATCTTTTTCAGCTCATACAATAAGAGAAAAAAATACCTATGTCCTAAGCAATCAGTACTGAACTCACATAGAGTGGCTACTCATGAAGTAATACAACATTTTATTAACAACCAAACAGTGAATTCTAACACACCCGTGAATCCTATAAGTGAGATACAACTATATCTTTGAAGCTTAACTCATTAAAACATACAACATTAGAACACATACATAAAAGTAGAGTATCCAATAATGGTTGATCGCCTATTCTCGTTCTGGGGCTGCAGGCATCTTGCAGACTGTGGGTTTTGCCATCACGTGCCCAGGAGGGCAGGACTAAAATTCAACTTCCTGTCTTCCTGGGCGGGAAAACCGCCTAATCCCAGTTTCCGTCCTGCCTTGTAGAGGGAAGCAGCTTCGCCTGTTGGCTCCCACATTAGATAGCCTGTATCGCACTTCCTTCCTAATTCTAACCCTTCTTCTTCCTCCAAACCTCCCCTGCTCCATTTCATTCTCTCGGACCTCTAGATCTTCCTCCTTTCTCAACCCCCCTTTTTTTCTCTCCCCCCCCTTCGCTCCGGAGACCAAGATGGCAGGCAAAAGAGGAGAGTCGGAGGAGGAACTCCTCTCCGAGGAAGACCATAAGTGAGCCCTCGTTGCCTCGACAGGGCAAAGTCGCAAAGAGGATTCCAACTGCCGCCTTTGCGGTGCCGTGGAATTGAGCGCAGAAGGACTTAGCACTCCTAAGAAAGCGATCCCCTGTCGGGCCGCTGGAAAATGGCGCAAAAAACTCCGCGCGCCGCCCCGAGCCGACTAGAGTTACTTATAGAGCGGATAACTCGCTGGGAGGGAGTACACCTTCGGATTCCAGGGGTAATGTAAGCGTGATTGATCCTGCTTTACCTTTGTCCCGCAAGGAAGCCTTTGATTTATTCAGTGGCGTATTGGATAGGCAGTCACAAATGCTTAAGGCCTTCAGTGACTCCATCTCCCCCTTTATTAAAAATATAGGGCTTAACTCCCAGATTAATTCCTCCCACCAAGACCAATCTGAAACAGCAGGTGGGGTGATGAGGGTACCTCCGAGAGGGCCAGATGCTATTGGCCTACTAAGGCTGCAATGAAAGCCCCATGCCAGAGACAGACCAGACTTTCACAAGAGGAAGGCTCCTCTGTAATAGCTGATTCTGAGGGGGAAAGCAGAGAAGAGGGGGAGTTTGACTCCGATGAGGAAACTCCTGTAATTTTAGAAGAACAACAGCCCCGCCTTTTCGGCGCTGAGGATTTTCAGAACCTATTAAGTAAGGCACTGGTTGCATTGGATCTGGATGAGGAACCTGAACCTACCCCAGAACCCAGCAAAAACTAGAAAGAAGGGAAGTAAAGAGTTTTTTCCTAGATCTCAATCTCAGAACCATGCCATTCCTTTCCCAGAATTTTTTGAAAAGCAGGTTAAAGCTGAATTAGACAAACCTCTGGCCAACAGACAATTCCCATCCAATGTTAAGAAATTATACACCATGGTACCTCAAACCATGGAGCTGCTCCAGGTACCTGTGATTGATGCCCCAGTAGCGGCAGTCCATTCCCCAGATTTGCCTGCAGAAGATGGGCTGGGGAATATAAAGGACCCCATGGATAGAAAAGCGGAGATTCTGACCAAAAAGGTCCACGATTCCTCTGCATTAGCTATTCAAGCCTCGGCAGCCACCTCCATCATGGCTAGAGCCTCTATAGTGTGGATAAGAAAAATTGCTCAGCAATATTCAGGAGAAAATTGCAGAATAGCTGATGGCCTTAATAGACTCCTGAAGGCTTCTGCCTTCATGGCAGATGCATCTCTTGATACGATGACCTTCGCAGCCCGAGGTCTGTCTTCCAACATAGTGGTTAGAAGGGCTCTTGATACGATGACCTTCGCAGCCCGAGGTCTGTCTTCCAACATAGTGGTTAGAAGGGCTCTGTTGTTACTCCTATGGCAAAATGAATTTAAAACAAAATCCCTTACATTATCCTACCCTTTTCAAGGGGGAAAACTATTTGGGGAAAGGCTTGAGAAGATCCTTGTTGAGGACAAGGACAAAAAGAAGATACTCCCAAAATCCTACAGAAAGGATGGGAGAACCTCTTCCTCTTATCCTAGTTTTAGATCTTTTCACTCACTCACATGCTTCAAACCTGAACAGCGTAGGGGAAGCTAGAACAACATTAGAGGTTCCTTTCGTAGGGGAGGGGGTAGATTCCTTCATGTCCCCATACATCCCCTTCACAGGAAGTTCCTAAAATTCGCTTATGCTGGGAACCATTTTCAATTCACAGCCCTCCCCTTCGGCCTGGCATCAGCTCTCGGTGTCTTTACAAAGGTGTTAGTAACCTTAGTGGCCCTTCTGAGACAAGAAGGGATAAGGATTTTCCCCTACCTGGGCGACATTCTGATTTGCTCCAAGTCCATGGAGGAAGCAGAGACACACACAAACCGTGTCGTCCAGACACTCACAGAACATGGCTTTTTAGTAAATTTAGAGAAAAGCCATCTGATTCCCACTCAGAGACTATAGCATCTAGGGGTAATACTAGACACCAGCAGGAATCTAGTCATACTACCACCGGACAATATTTCAAAGATCAGATCAATAGCCTTAACCCTGATAAAATCAAAAGGGGGAGTTATGTTTCTCGCCAAACTAATGGGACTGATGGTGTCTTGTTTAAGTTGTGTTCCCTGGGCCAGGTTCCATGCAAGACCACTGCAGAGCCTCCTACAGCCCTACCAACATCTGATTGCCAAAAAGAGAGACAAGACCATAGCCCTGGATCAGGACTGCCGTTCCAGTCTCTTGTGGTGATGCAATCACAAGAACCTCGGCAAGGGCCTTTTCTTCCTAGCAGAGGAACAAGTTCAGTTGCACACGGACGCCAGTCTCAAGGGCTGGGGAGCAACGTGCCAGACCCACATAGCTCAAGGTTGATGGACCAAGACAGAGAAAAAGCTCCACATAAATGTCCTCGAGCTCAGAGCCATTAGTCTGGCTCTACTTCATTTCCAGGACCTGCTTTTACACTGACATGTCATTGTGCGGATGGACAATGTGTCTGCCAAGGCACATCTCAACAAGCAGGGGGGGCTCCAGGTCATCAAAGCTCCACCGGGAAGCAGTATGGATATTCTCATGGGCAGAGAACCGAGTAACTTCCATCTCAGCGGAACTCACCAGGGGAGTCCTCAACCTTCAAGCAGACTGGTTGAGCCGCCAGGTCCTCGACGAGGGGGAATGGTCCCTCAACAGATCCATATTCATCCAGATAGGGGAGAGATTCAGACTCCCAACCGTGGACCTGTTTGCCTCAGCGGACAGTCATCTCCTCCCTCGTTTCGTCATGAGATATTTCCACCCGAAAGCGAAGGCAATGGATGCCCTGATGTTCCCCTGGCCAAAAGAGCTACTCTTTGCCTTTCCTCCCTTCCCTATTCTACCGAAAGTTCTCAGGAAGATAAGGAAGGAGAAGGCTACGATCATCCTAATCACTATCCTTTGGCCAAGGAGACCATGATTTCCCAGTCTCAAAGAGCTATCAATCCAGCAACCCTGGGAGTTACCGCCCATTCCAGACCTATTTCACCAGGGTCCCCTATTCCACCCAGACCCTCAATGGCTTCACTTGACCGCCTGGAAATTGAGCGGAGCCACCTCCTGAACCAGGGATACAATATAGGGATTGTTAACACCATGATTGAATCCAGAAAACCATCCACTAGACGAATATATAACTTCTCATGGAAGGCCTTCGTATTATGGTGCAGGAGAAAGCACACTGATCCTCCGGCTCCAAGCACGTCCAAAAACCTGGAGCTCCTTCAGGATGGGGTGGAACAAGGGCTCAAGGCAGCTACGCTTCATAGGCAAGTCGCGGCTTTATCCACTGTCATACCTTCAATTGACGGTTTTTCTCCCTCCAGGCATCCACACGTCCAGACATTCTTGAAAGGAGTGCTACAGACTAGCCCCCCCCACCCATTCACCGTTTCCCTACATGGCGTCTCAACGTAGTATTGGCAGCATTTACACGCCCACCTTTTGAACCTATCAGGGAGATCTCAATGAAGATGTTGAGAATGAAAACAGTTTTCTTGACAGCTGTCACCTCTGCACGGAGAGTCTCCAAACTAGGAGCCCTTTCCGCTCGTAAAGGTCTTTTTGTCTTTCACAAGGACAAGGTAGTCCTTCGACCCGATCCTACATTCATTCCAAAAGTGAACTCCATTTTCCACCGCAAACAGGAGATTCATCTCCCATCCTTCTGCCCCAATCCTAGCCACCCCAAAGAGAAGGAATGGCACAAGTTACACCCTGAGAGTCCTTCGGAGGTCTATCTTAAGCGTACCTCCCACTTTAGACGATCTGATTCCCTGTTTATATCCGTGACTAACCCAACCAAAGGTTTCAAAATGTCTAGGGCGGCAATTAGCTATGCTATAAGACAATGCATTGCCGAATCATATAGGGCCAGTAAACTTCAAGTACCCACCGGAATCACTGCTCATCAGTACACAGCGCAGCCACATCAGCGGCATTTGATAGGCAAGCCTCAGTAGAGGAAATTTGTCGAGCGGCCACATGGTCCTCAGTGTCCACCTTTACTAGGCACTATAAGATTGACTCCATGGCATCTACTGATGCAGCCTTTGGTAGAAGGGTGTTGCAGCACGTCTTGCACGAATCCTAAGCCCACCCAGACTAACCTGCTCTTGGAGATCCCATAGTCTGCGAGATGCCTGCAGCCCCAGAACGAGAACGGAGCCTTGTTTACTCACCGTGAGGGCTCCTTCTGTTCTGGGGTCGAAAGGCATCTTGCCCACCCAAGAGTATTCCCAAGATGTCTGCAACTATCAGCTCATAGGGTGTTTCCGAATTCAGGCTTCCACTGATCAGATGTTACAGTACTCCTTTGCCCACCACCTTGTACTTAACAAGGAGTTGCCTTACTTGTTTAAATGTGGTTAATAGTTTTTTCCACTTCTAATTCCTATTTCAAACTGTTTATTCCTGTAGTTGTTGTTTGTTTCTGCACTTACCTGTCTCCTTTAGCTCGGCTAGTCCAAAAACTGGGATTAGGCGGTTTTCCCTCCCAGAAAGACAGGAAGTTGAATTTTAGTCCTGTCTCCCTGGGCACTTGATGGCAAAACCCACGGTCTGCAAGATGCCTTTCGACCCCAGAACAGAAGGCGCCCTCACAGTGAGTAAACAAGGCTCCGTTTTCAATGTCCTTAGTAGTAGTAATAATTATATGGTATAGTCTCCTCTGGAGAGTCCATGTACAAACACACAACAGGATGGACCATCTCCTCTAGAGGCGCTCAAAGCCGTTTCGTGTATAAAACACTTCTTCAGTTGTTTTCAATATACTTGTTTCCATTGACAGGCGTATTGATTCTTGCCCAGTACATTTGATAGTAGCCACTGCTTACAGCTTTCTTTGTTCCTGGCTAGGATATCAGTATGATATCAATGGAAACAAGAATATTGAAAACGACTGAAGAAGTGTTTTATACACAAAACGGCTTTGAGCGCCTCTAGAGGAGAGGGTCCGTCTTGTGTGTTTGCACATGGACTCTCCAGATGAGACTACACCATATCATTCTTACTATTACTAAGGACATTGAAAATAGGCGACCAGCCATTATTGGATACTCTACTTTTATGTATGTGTTCTAATGTTGTATGTTTTAATGTGTTAAGTTTCATAGATATAGTTGTATCTCACGTATTGGATTCACGGGTGTGTTAGAATTCACTGTTTGGTTGTTAATAAAATGTTGTATTACTTCATGAGTAGCCACTCTATGTGAGTTCAGTACTGATCTTGTTCAGCTCACCAGCCTGACGAATTTGCCTCTTGTAGAGTGAGTGAACCTGAAAGGTGGCAGAATAGACATCTTTTAACGTAGTGTTGTAATGTCGAATGTACTTGTATTCTGCAGTGCAAAATGAAAATGCATCTGAAAACTGCTACCCATGTGGTGCTGATACACTCAAATGGATTATTCAGCAAGCCAACCTGAAACAGAGTGATGCTCAGCTGGTCTCATGGGGCCCTGCCCAAGTTGATAATCTTTTTGGTAGGTCTATTCCAAAATCTTAATGTGCCTAGCCTTCAAAACCTGAATATCAAAGCTGGCCACTAGTGAAAAATTGCTGCACAGTTGCTGCTTTAAATCATGCATGCCGCTCATCCTATCCCAGGGTTTGCAGCCACAGTTATATTTATTGAATCCAGTCTGTGGGCACCTTTGGAATTCTGACACAGGGTGGTGGGTGAAATGGCTGCCGCCAAATGGCTGCTTCAGGTTACCTTCGGCCAGACGGTGAAGATGGTTGTGCTGTGGTGGTAGCGGCTCCCTTAGCAATGTTTTTAAAAATCTGCACAGCCAAGCCAATCACCAAAGACAAATTGGAAACCTTGCTCGGTAAGCACTGAGCTCTGCCCATTTTCTAAAAACACTTGGTTGGCACCAGGAAAGGTGGCACCAGGGACTGTGTTGGGGACCTCTGGCATAAACGAAATATATACTGGGGCACATAGTCAAAGAGTGTAGGAGTTGGGAGGGACTTTTCACCTTCAGTCCTTTTTAATGGAGTTTGTTGCTTATGAAAACTACAGGGCGGGCAACACCTTGGTTAGCTGTAATATAGGAGGTTGCCACAAGCTGGGTTGGGGTCATCCTTCCATCGCCCCACAGACTCACTTGCACACGGGTTGCACTTTCCAACAGGGCTTTATCTGTGGCCTGCCCGTGTGGCTATATTTACCTGCCTCTGGCTAGAAAATATCCAGGTGCTCCTCCATAGGCCACCCCCAGACTTGCCTGATCACCACTTTTAAGTCTTGGCCAAACAACTGGTCTTGGCCCCGAACCTCACTCCCGTACTGCAACCAGCCCACTCTGGACAGCGCACGCCCAACAGCACCCCTTCCCCAGTCAGCAATGTCGAGGATACGATCCACCCTCACCCCACATTATACATATCAGACCAGACTCGGTCCACTGGTCTCCACCTGCCCCTGTCTCCAGCCTGCCTCTGGGCTTGGCCTGCTTTGTTCCTCCGGGCCTGACTGATATGTCTCTGGCCACACTCTACCAGGGCCAGACCTGCCCATCTGCCACAAAAACATTTCTTCTAGCATGAGGTAAACAGGGTGTTCATGTGGAAGAGGTGGACTAGAGCCATACAATTTGGGCCTCAAGCAGCTAGACATAGTCTAACAGCCTAATCCTGAGCTGAGGCATATGGGGACGGCGGCGCTGCGCCTCTTCCTAAGCCATTTCCCTGATGCCGTTAAACAAAAAGAAGCCGTTTCATGGCTTTTTTTTGTTTAACTGGGGCTTTTTGCCCCATTGAAAACAGCGAGGCTGCGCCTGCTAAATAGCAGACACAGCAACACTGTTCCAGCCACTGGCGCAAGTGGCCGAAAGTGGGTAGGAAGCCAACTAAGCGGTGGCTCCGCCCCGCCCCTGCACCGGCGCAGCCTCTCCACACAGTTGCTGGCGCCACGGAGAGGCCGTGCCGGCGGAGGGGGGAGGCACAGTCCCATGGTGCTCGGCCGCCGGCGTGAATGCGTGTAATTTACGCATTTACGCCGGTGGCAAGGTCACGCCGCCTCCTATCAACTTTCGGCCCGATTCTCAGGAATGGGTGGTGGTGCCCAGGTTCAAAGGGTGAAGGGGGGAGAGTTTGTGTATGGGAGGGAGGGCAGGAGATCCTTTATGTCCTACTGTTATCTGATTTACTACTCGAGGGCATACCCTTCTGATCTTGTGTTTGGTTGTCCACTTAGTATTCTGTCTCTAGTAGAAGCTAGTGTGTTTTGAAGGTGTTTTTCCCCTGCTACTGACTTTTTCTTCTCTTTCCCCCCTCATTCCCAAAAGCTGTACATGAGCAAGACCAGTGTCAGACAGTCCCTCATGCTGACCAAAATAGCTGCCTGCCACTAGCAAATGGAGTACTGAATTCACCTGAGGAGAACAGCTATTATGAACCCATGTCCATTCCAAATGTGAATTCCCAGTCATCGGCAACGCTTCCATTGCAGTACGTGCCACAAAATGCCATTCCTGGTCTGAATCAATTTAATAACGTTGGTGAGTAATGCAGTTTTTTGTTTTGTCTTAATTATGCAGGTGTGGACACCTGCATTGAAGTTATCTTGTATATCATTCATATGTGCTCAGAAGTACCAAGATGAAGCCAAATATGCACTAGGCATTTATTTAACAATATAGTCTGAAGTGGAGCTAGATTTCTCTCTCTCTCTCTCTCTCTCTCTCTCTCTTTTTGTGGTGCTCAGAGCGGGAGGAGAGTGTTATGGATACCGTGGACTGCCAAAAAAACAAATCAGTGGGTTATAGAAAAAATCAAGTCTGAACTGACCCTAGAAGCTAAAATGACTAAACTGAGGCTGTCGTACTTTGGTCACATTATGAGAAGACAAGAGTCACTGGAAAAGACAATCATGCTAGGAAAAGTTGAGGGCAGCAGGAAAAGAGGAAGACTCAACAAGAGATGGATTGACTCTATAAAGGAAGCCACAACCCTCAGTTTGCAAGACCTGAGCAAGGCTGTTAAAGATAGGACGTTTTGGAGGACATTGGTTCATAGGGTCACCATGAGTCAGAAGCGACTTGACGGCACTTCACACACACCCAGAGAGAGAGAGAGCTGTATGTGTTGCAGTGTAAGATGTAGTCAGGGCTATAACCCTGCTGAAAATGAGACTTGACAGGGGAGCTCAGTGCGCTGGAAGTGATAAAGTTATACTGTCTTGTCTCTAAGCTGGGGGAAAGAGCTCCTGACTCCAAGATGATGCCCCTAAGGAAGAGAGCAGTGCTATGCTAGGGCTTTTTCAAGCTACCATCAGCTCTGTATTGGTGGAATTCCCTCTCCCATTTGGCCTTTCTATCATACAGCAGGAGCACCAAAAGGAGCATATGATAGTTTATTATGGGCAACTGAAAGGACATTTTTGTTTTACACTACACAACCTTCTTCCTCTTGGGTTAATTTCCTCAAATGTACATATGCTATGAAATTTCTTTGTTGTGTCTTTAAAGCTGGTGAGAAGTGTTGGATTGGATCCAGCGTTGCAATTCCATGCATAGAAAGCCTACTTCCCTCAGAGGATGACTTCCTGACCTCCTCCCTTCTACTGCTTCCTGAAAATGACCCCTGAATACAGCAAGGAGTGGGGCAGTTTGGGTTGCAGCAGGAGGGGAAGGTGAGAGAGTTGTGTTCTGCAGGCAAGAAATCCTTCTGCCCATGGGAACTCCGAGCAGCCACCGTTGGCTAAAGAAATGCCTAAACAGCCTTCCTTTTGGATAGCAAATAAGCATCGCTCAATTCTGAGCAACGTCTCTTCTGGAGAGAGATGCTGTCAGGCTCTTTCCAGCTTTGTCACCCAGTTGAAAGGATCTTGGGTAATGTGAAACTTTATAGGTATGCAGCATGTACTATATCACTGATTTATTATGGCTTCCTCAAGGGATTTGAACTCCCTGTCTGCAGTGATCTCGGGAGGATATTGTTTACTAGGCATGTGCCGTCATTAATGCTGCTGTTATAGTTGTACCTAGGAGCCCCATGGCGCAGAGTGGTAAGCTGCAGTACTGCAGTCCAAGCTCTGCTCACAACCTGAGTTCGATCCCAACGGAAGTTGGTTTCAAGTAGCCAGCTCAAGGTTGACTCATCCTTCCATCCTTCCGAAGTCGGTGAAATGAGAACCCAGCTTGCTGGGGGTAAAGGGAAGATGACTGGGGAAGGCACTGGCAAACCACCCTGTGAACAAACCCTAACCCTGTGAACAAAGTCTGCCTAGTAAACTTCGGGATGTGACATCACCCCATGGGTCAGGAATGACCTGGTGCTTGCACAGGGGACCTTTACCTTTTATAGTTGTACCTACTGAAATAGAAATCAAATTCTGGAAGTATGGGTTAAATCAGATTTTGGAAGGTTACGTTAGAGGTGTTTCATGGCCGATCACATCACTGATCCTGTTTTTTTTTTTTAAGTTTTTTTTTAAAGTAACAGGCAGTCACAAAACAGGCACTTTGTGGGGCTTAATGCTCATGGTAATGATTATGCTCCACTGCGTCATGCTATTTAAGATGTTCTTGTTCTGTATTAGGGGAAACACCATACAATAACGATTGCTTCATCCAAAATGTTTTCGTGAACGAGGAACCTCGGGGAAACGGCGTGATGATGAACAACACAGCTAGGAATGACTATCAAATGCCAGCAAACCAGCAAGCCGTAATAGAGCAGGACCTGCCTGTGCCTTCTGCCGTCCCTTGCCCAGCAGAACAGCCCCTTCTCAACACTGGTCCATTGCAGAACAATGCAGGTCAGTGGATGCTTCCTTGCTTGAAATGTGGGCTTTAGGAGGGCAGCTTCTGTCTGGACAGCGCCAGGTGGGGCTGAGGAAGAAACGTTGCTCATGCTCTTGTGTGACTGGCTGTGAACAGAACGGGCCTGATCCTATTTGTAAGGGCCTGGGCATTGCCTACCTTAAAAGGAAAAGTATGGAGTGTGCCACTAAATACGGGGGGAGGGAGGGGTTAAATGCTTCCTATGCCAGCTGCCTTCAAAGCCCTTGATTAAGATGACTGTCAACCACCAGGGCTACACCTGGTGAGACACTGAGATCTGCAGCTATAAAGTACCCAGACCTTATCAGAAGAGAACATGGGGTGGGGATAAATGCCCCCAATCCTGTTCTTCTGATCTTAAATCTCACCCCCCAGCCAGCTGCATTGTCTCATGGCATTTGCTGCAGGGGAAATCGGAGCTGTGAGGAGGGGGAGGACACTAGATGAGGATGAAGGCTTTGGGAGTACTTCTAGTGTGGTGTAATGGGTTAAGAGCGGTGGTCTCTAATCTGGAGAACCAGGCTTGATTCTCTTCTCCTCCACATGAGCGGCGGACGCTAATCTGGTTAACTGGATTGGTTTCCCCAGTCCTTTGCATGAAGCCAGCTGAGTGACCTTGGGCTGGTCACAGTTCTCTTAGAGCTCTCTCAGCTCCACCTACCTCACAGGGTGTCTGTTGTGGGGAGGGGAAGGGAAGGTGATTGTAATTCAGTTTGATTCTTCTTTAAGTGGCCGAGAAAGTCAGCATATAAAAACCAACTCTTCCTCTTCTTCCTCTTCCCCTTCCCCCTGCAGCTACTCTGGAAGGGGGGGTGGGTGGGGAGACAGCAGGAGGTCAATCCACTGGTCTCCCAGAACCTTGCCTGAGAGTAAGGGTTGATCTAGATAGCAGCTTGTGGGACTGTTTTTGGAAGTTGAAAAGGATACTGGCTGTCAAAGAGTTTTCCAGGAGTTCTTCCTTTGGGTCTTGATCACTCTCGCGAATCTCTGCACGCGCACCCAGAGCCTTTAGACCTAGCTTGTGTCTGAATGGGCACAGAAACCTGAAGAGCTGGGTACAGTGGTTGCTGACCAGCATTTCAGTTCAGCTGCTGTGCCTTCACTGTATGGAGACAGGATCGTCTCTTCCACTCTTCCAACCGCTTTTGCAGCTGGCAGGCTGCCTTTAGAGATCTGGGTTGTTGTTTTTTAATTTAAAAAAGAACCGCATTTTTTTAATTTAAAAAAGAACCGCATTTAGTGTGGAATGTAGGGGGTTACCGCACTTTGTATTCCCAGCGATGTATTAAGAGTTTGAAAATGTTGTAAAAAACATCGCTTTAAAAGGGGTTTTGGATACCACTGCTTATAAATGGTTGGAAGACGTCTTCACAGCTAAAGGGGCCAAACAAAGTGTGAACAGTATTTTTTATAACGTTTTCAAACTCTTAATACATCGGTGGGAATACATAGAAAGTACGAACAGTAGTTTTTTATAACATTTTCAAACTCTTAATACATCACTGGGAATACAAGTGCGGTAACCCCCGTAGTAGCCTCTACAGAATGCTAAGTGAACATTTGCACCGTCATTGTTATAAAGAAATTTGCTGCTGATCTTGTTTTCCTTCAGGCCTAGTCACACATTATAGAGTCCTTGTGTCCATTATGGGGCCTGTCAATAAATGTGCCCTGGGAGTTTTGTGCTCCTAACTTAATTCTCAAGTGTGCAGGAGTGCCATTTGGACTATGAGGAAGGTGAGCATAAACTTACATATGCACAGACGGCACCATTTTCTGAAAGGGCCCCAGGAAACTGCTGGGGAAACTTGTGTGTACTGATAGGCTTAATGTAGGCTTCCCCAAAGATGCAGGCAGTGGCTCCTTGGGGCCGCTTCAGGTCAGGGGGGAAGGAAGGCATAAGTCCTTCTGTGTGCCTTGGTTCCAATCCGTTGGACCCCGCACATGCCAGGGAATTCAGTTCCAAGCACAGAACTCCTAGAGCGCATCAGTCTGCATCATCCCTGGGGGACAAAAAGATTTTGTAGAAGAAGATGAAGAGTTGGTTTTTATATGCTGACTTTCCCTACCACTTAAGGAAGAATCAAATCGGCTTACACTCTCCATCCCTTCCCCCAACAGACATCCTGTGAGGTAGGTGGGGCTGAGAGAGTGTGACTAGCCCAAGGTCACCCAGCTGGCTTCAGGGGTAGGAGTGGGGAAACCAATCCAGTTCACCAGATTAGCCTCCACCACTCATGTGGAGGAGTGGGGAATCAAACCCATTTCCCCAGATCAGAGTCGACCGCTCCAAACCACCGCTCTTAAACACTACACCATGCTGGCTAACTGGTGTGGTTAGGCCTGATCTAAAGGGTATAGATTTTTTTTTAAGACTTCAATTTAAATCCAGCATGCAACATAATGTATCAAAACTTGTCTAGTCCTCTGTTTTAATCCAGCTACAGACGCAACTTCCTGGTTTCAGTGTTTGGGATTTCTTCATAAATCTTCCACCTTCGTTTGGTTATTATTATCCACCCATTATTGTAAAAAAAGAAAAACTGCCACCAGTCTTCCTAGCGACCTCATAAAATGTTTCAGGTGTGCGTCTTCTTCCCATGCCACCTGTTCTACTTTCTCCAACATGCAACGCCAGCCTTTAACGACGTGAGCTTGGTGATGTTCTGCCATCCTGCTGCCTGGCTCCCTTTCCAGTTAGACTTTGCAAGAATGAGTTGCGCCCTTGTTTCTTGCAGGACCTGCCTTCTCTCATCTGGAAGTCTCCATCTATTACCGTGGGAAGCTACTGCACGAAACCGAAGTGACGGTGAACAGCTGCATGTTTACCTACAACAAGCCCCACGACTGTGGCCCTGCTTTTGGCAACCCCCAGATAGTGCAGTTTCCAAACCCGGAGGAGCTTCCTGATCAGAAACAAGTGAAGAATACCTTGACCCTGCTGCAGAATGCGGGCTTGCTGCTGTACGAAAAGAACCATAAGATCTGTGCCAAACGGCTGGATAAATGTAAAGTCTTCCTCGCATTCTCTAAGCAGCTGGACAATATACTAGGGCACTCTCAATTCAAATGTTTGACGAGGGGTACAGAAACGGAGATCTTTGACTACATGCAATTTTATCAAGGTGATTCTCTAGAAAAGTGGTATTTCTTCCATGCACACTGTTTTGAGATGATTTTACACAGAATTCTTGTTTTAAAATGGTGGTTATGGGGCTTATCCTTTTTGCCATTCCTTGCCAAGCTAAGCATCTTGGAAAACATTGGGAGTATGGTTTATTGGACTGGAGTGTGGGCATGTCTCAAAACGCTGCCAGTCTTGTATGTTTGCTTACTGGAGTATGTCACTTCATAAAGCAAAGTTTTATTTATTAATTAAAATATTTCTTTTCCTTTTGGCTTAAATATGAATCCTTCCTCCAGTCTAAGGAGCTTTCCCCCTAATTAAGTGACTCTTCCATTGGAGGAAGGCTGCTCAGAGGGGATGGTTGGATCAACCCGACTGGGTATATAATCTGCTCTTCTTCCATCATGAAACCCAGGCAGCTCTTGTAGGGTCCCTGAAAGGTGTTGTGCCCCGACACTGATCAGACTGAGTCTAGCTTCGCTTCCATCTTTGTTGCTACATCATGCACTTTCTAGCCACACTCAGGGACACCACAGCCCATAACCATTTCAGAAAAAGTCCCTTGCAATTGCCATATTGTTCCCCCCCCCCCCCAAAAAAAAGTCTTGTGACTTGGCCATACTGCACAGTTCAAAAACTGCTTCATAAGAGGCATGATGCAGTCAGTAGATTGGCAAACACCTTGTCCTCTTAATTTTCAGCCAGCCCGGGTCCTGAAGTTAGTGCGTATTCTATGTTAGGGAGCCACATGGGGGAGCAAGTCAGATGAAATTGGTGTTGGGCGTAGAAATTCTCATGCTCAGGATGTAAACGTTAATTGTTCTTGTTTGGCTTGTCTGCTTCCAAAGCACAGAGAGGGTCAGAGAGATTAAACTCTTTGACAGACTGGAAAAGCATACATCAATAACTTCTAACCAAACCACAACATCTTGGATTGATCTATCTTAAAATAGTTTTTTTAAAAATAATTTTTAATTGAAATTTCAAAAACAAAAAACTACACATGACAAACTCAATCTTTCCCGTGTGTGTGTGTTAAGTGCCGTCAAGTCGCTTCCGACTCATGGCGACCCTATGAATGAAAGTCCTCCAAAATCTTTCCCATACATACAGTATAATCCACCTTCCAGGGCTATCCTTTTAAATTTATTTTTACAAGCTTACAAAAATAGTAATAATGACTTACCGAAAAGGGTAATGGAGAAAAACAATGGCTTTTCAACTATCTTTCAATACACTGCTTAATCTTAAACTACTCCAATAGTATTAATCATTCTTACCTCTTCGCTTAATCTTCAATAGCTAATAATCTCTATTTACCTTTCCTTAAAAACTATATCATATATCCTTTAAGCATATCATCTGATATTGCTACTCCAATTATTATTTCCCCCCTATTATTTCCCCCCAAATAAACTCCAGTGTACCACAATCCCACTTTACTTAGTTATAGTTTAAGTTTTGCATAATCAAAGAAAGATGCCCAATTCTTCTGGAACTCTTCCATTGATCTTCCTTTCACCAAATTAGATAGTTTTGCCATCACTGCATATTCTGCCATTTTATCTTGCTGCTTTCCCACATCTATCTTAAAATTGTTAACCAGCACCCAGTTTATAGAAGCTGGCAAGACTTTTTTAAGAGCTCTCGGATTTCTTCCAGAATTCTTGTCGCACAGGTGTGCAGCTGCAGCGGACAATGCCCTGCCCCTCCACAGATCCCAACAGTGTCTCCGCGCCACTGTAGCGGCCACCTCGCAGCCACACTGTATGAACTTGCACAATTGTCACTTAGTAATGCACGTTAGAAAAGAAACCTGCATGTGGTGTAGTAAATACAAATAGGTACTTGTGGTTCAGTTCAGCTTGATTGGCTGATAGTTTCAGGTTGCTCTGTAGTAGCAGAGCTAGACTTGAGTCCAATAGCGCCTTAGAGACCAACAGGATTTGCGGAGTTATAAGCTTTTGAGAGTCAAAGCTCCCTTCAGATAGAAGGGTAAAGGGAGCTCTGATTCTCAAAAGCTGATACCCTGGGAATCTTGTTGGCCTTTAAGGAGCTATGGGACTCTAATCTGGACTCACTGAGAATCATTTCAGCCTTCCTTGATCTTAGGACACTTAAGTGTAAACCTGTTTTTTGTTGAAATTGGCCTACAATATGAATATGTAAAAATCTATATTGGCTTGAATATACAGTCTGTTCTTCTCTGCCTGCATTAACATAATGGCACTAAGAGTGTGCCAGAGACTCAAATGGCTTTTTTTAGCCCTAAGATCGTTGTATCTTTATTTCCATCAGAACTGAAGGATTTCCATGAACACCGAAGACCAACCTCTCCTGACTACACTATCTACCTGTGCTTTGGGCAGCGCTTCTTTGCTGCCAAACCAAAGGAGTCCAAACTAATCTTGGTGAAGGTGAGAAAGAAGAGACCTCTTAAAATTTTCTATTCTAAGTAGCAGTTAAACCATTTTTTAAACTTTTGGAAAGGCTGCACCATTCATTAGTAAAAGTTGGCCATTAAGAGTGAGAAGGCTGTAGATCCAGCCATGGGTGGCAGAGGGTTGCTTGAGGAACAGATAAGAGTGCCATGGGTTGTGAATGTGAAAATCTAGGGAAAGTGCTTCATGAACATGTCTTCATGACAGATTTCAGAGTGTACTGAGGCAGCGTGGTGCAGTGGTTAAGAGCGGCGGACTCTGATCTGGAGAACTGAGTTTGAGGAAACATTTAAAGAACTGTTGGCACAGTTTTCTAGCGCCCAGGGGTTACATATTACACCAGTATGGTGTAGTGGCTAAGAGCGGTGGACTCTGATCTGGAGAGGACTGGGTTTGATTCCCCACTCCTCCACATGACCAGCAGACACTAATCTGGTGAACTGGATTTATTTCCTCACTCCTCCACATGAAGCCAGCTGGGTAACCTTGGACAAGTTACAGCTCTGTTAGAGCTCTCTCAGCCCCACCTACCTCACAGGGTGTCTGTTGTGGGGAAGGGGAGGTGATTGTAAGCCGGTTTGAGTCTCCCTTAAGTGGTAGAGAAAGTCGGCATATAAAAACCAACTCTTCTTCTTCATCGTTTATGTATTGTGTCCCCAGCCCCAGACATCTTTTGCCTGTACATATAAAATATTTTGGTGGCTATGAGGGCAAAAGCTTGGGATTTCTGTGCAAATATGTAAAATTAACTTTCTGTATGTTTTTCAGTTGGTGCCTAAGTGCTGTCAAACGTGGCATGAATTTGTGCTGAGGGAAGGATCTTCGTCTTTGAGCAGCGAAATGAGCCTACAAATTTCCAACAGCCTGATGGATTTGATGGAACAATATCTTAATGATATGTAAGGAAGCACTTTGGATGTTCTGTTGCTGGTTGACAACTTAACTTCTATGGCTCAGGGATGGAACTGAGAGAGTACAATAAACCCCGCATTATCAGTTCTCACTATTGTTGCCCTAACTAGCTTGTGCCAGTTGATCAGATTTTATTTTTTTATAAAGTTTTTATTATGTTTTAGGGAATACAGAAGGGGAAGGGGGAAAGATTTGCATTCGTTTGCAGCAAACGATATTGTCTCAATCATTAATATACACACATAGTACCAAGATTATACTTATTACTGCTGATTCAGAATATTCGTTTCTATTCTATTCTATTCTATTTTTGCTCGATAAAAAAGTAATCGGGTATATTTTTATGCATATTAGACAGCCAGTCTAATACAAATACATGTGCTGTGGGGATTTATTCCTTCTATTCCCCATAACATACAGAAACACCCCCATTACGTGACATCTCCGTAAGCTCCTCCATTCCTGCCTTCAGGATACGGCAGGCTCTCGAGGGGATCAAGTCACAAGGTGTTTATATAATGGGGAAGGACGCAGCAGCATTTTGAGACCCATGATGTTGATTCTAACCTGCAGACCAGTAACTTATCTAGATGTTTGGGAAACTGTCAAGGCTATCTGAATAAGTGATAGTTTTGTGCCTCCCAGCCCACCCTGAAAGAGTTGTATCAGATCTGCTAAGGAAGGCTTAGCCTTCTTTATAACTCTGTACGCTTGGCCCTAGCAAAACGAGTCTGGGAGCTGTGTGACTTGGGTGAATTGACCAAATTTCATTGGTGCTGTTTTGCATGATTTGTTTGTGTGGGGTATTGAAGCACCGATAGAACAAGGATGCTGAAGTTCTGCTTTCAGCCACTGACTCTTCCTTAACCCTCTAAAATGTAATCATCACATTCAGAAATAGCAGAAACTATCTTTACTGTCTCAGGAAACGGAATTCTGTCCTTACTATTACATTCTGCATGTTTGTGGCACAAATGTACGCCTGGTTCTGATGGCTCTTCAAGTAAAGGGACAAGGGGTTTTTTGTACCCCCATACTTATTTCCAGGCAGTTAGCTACTGTGCCATTTGTACTTTCTTTAAACATTCCCCCGCCTCAAAAAAAAGAACTCCACCCCTACACAGATACATGTGCTTGCAAAGGAAGCTAACAGTGCAATCCTACGCCGTCCTTGGCCATTGATTTCAGTGGGCTTAGACGGGAGTAACTCTAAAGTGGACTGTGCCATAAGTGTCTTAAGTGGGCAGTGGGAGATCTCTCCTTGGAGGAAGCCAGTTTAAAGCCAACACACTTTAATACCAACCAGAACATTCATGGAGGAAGTGTTTTACCGTCTGCTGCATATACCTGTAGCAGGATACTTGGAATATTCAGAATTTCTACATGGTAAAGCCCTTCTAGAATTTGTTCTCATTCTAAATTCATCACATATATCTCAGTGCAAAAAATCCTTTCAGAGTCAAGATGGTGTTCAGCTCTATCAATTTGATTTTTCTGAATGAGAAGGTAGTACATTGTGCAGCCTAATCCAAAGGCTCTTTTCTTGAAAGCTGGCAAAGGCTGAACACTTTCGAGAAGGTGGATACAGTAGTGGGTTTGGGGTTAGCATCTCTAAGCACTTTAAAGTCCATTATCAAAGGAATGCTACTCTGATATCCTAGAAACAATACGCTTTCCCCCTTATAAAAAAAGGCAGATGAAGCAAAGACACTGCCAAGAAAGTTCTTTGAGCTGCTGCAGCTGCCATTTTATTCTAATGTGTAGCTGAACATGCTTTGTGTAGTAAGAATTTACTATTTGCGCTGTTGAGCTCACGGAGCTTCCTTGCTGAAAAACAAAAGCTGGTGACTGACTGCCCAATTTCACTTTGTTTTTTCCCCTCTGTCCTCTTTCCTTCCTTTTCACTGTAAGCACATGCGTGCCTGAACTGGCTGCTTGTACCGCAGGAAGGAAAAAGAACTAGTAAATCCTAGCTAGTCAGAAGAGAACCCAGCAGGAAGGTGTTCGTCACTCCATTCAGAACATGCACAGAGTTGAAACACTCCTCTCCACTGAAGAGTATGTGCTGATTCTTTAGCTGGTGCTCTGGAGGATGCTGTTCCACATCTATGTAGGTACAGAATCCACAGTATTCAGGATGGCATAGAAACACAAACACTGATCATTAGTTAGTGTACAGAATACTGTCTAATGCAGTCTTAACACTACATGTCCTTGACGGGTGAAAAATAAGGGCTCCGTCAGCTCTGCAGTCCTTTCATTTCACTCCCCCATAAATCAAATATGCAGTAGCAACGGAACTACCGGCCACAGCTCACATTCAGTGTTGACAAGATGTACACACAGGAAGTCCGTGTTGAATCTGGGTGATGAGTAACTGTTAGGACGCTATTGTGGGTCAGGTTTCTAGGCAAGTGAAATGAGAGGGCTGAAGATCTGCATAACGCAGCTGAGAATAAGAACACTAGTAACCAACTACTACATCCGCTGTTGCAGTTTTCTTCCCGCTTGGAAGTACTGCTTGTATTTGTACTGCTTAAAAAAATCAAAAACATTCAGGCCATTTATGCAGGATCAGTTTTGATGCTCACTCAAAGCTGTTTTTTTTAATGCAACCTTTAAAATGCCTATTCACGGCTCCGATGCAAAAGGAGAAATTTCACTACCCCCACTTGCCTGCTCCTTCATTCCTGTTTGCATAGCCATTAGCAGCCTCCGTGTGCATAGCTAACGCACGGCTCTAATTTTGCATGGTTTCTTGAGGGGATTCTTCGCGGCTGGGTCAGATCAAACAAAAGATTGCATTAAAGAGGCTCTTAAGAAATGCAAAGCCGGCATGCGCTGGCTACGCAGACACTTCCCGAATGAGGGTTCAGAGTGAAAAACTCAAAAAAATATGTGGGGCAATTCAGCCTGGAACGCGCTGCTAATTACCAAGCATAAATGGCCTTAGAGTAACTTTTTAAATGTGGGAAGGTGCTTATTCTGGGACATCGAGAACGGTTGTTGACATAGCATAGCTACAGCCATCAATTCTGGCCTGTTGAGGTATGGGGTTGGCTGATTCCTTGACATGAATTAGCAGTCTCTCATTAACTCCAAGGGGGCTACAGTTAAGTGTCTTCAACATAAATGTTAAATGATGGGGCATCTGTTTTGAACAAAGACTTACATGACACCTAGCAAGTGAGTAACTGCTTAACTATTTGCATATTATTAAAACAACTGTTTCCTAAGTGTAACATACTGAATTCAATTGGAATATATACATTTTGGTAGTTGGGGAGTTGGAGTTAGTTTTTTATATTCTAATACGAGTTTCTTTTTATGTTCTAATACGAGTTTCTTTTTATGTATTTAAATTCTGTCAGCACAAATTTCTAAAATCTCTCTTGACTGGATTGTTTAAAATATCTTTAATTACAGCTTTAAATACTATTCTGCTCAAGATTTTTCATGCAAGATTTTATTGGGGGCATTGTGTACTCTGCATAACACACGTTTGTGTTCAGCCTCATGAGATATCTCTCAATATTTTTGTAGTTCATGTTGGCCATTTGGCATCAATGCACTTTTTAATCTTTGCCCAATAAATTGACATTCTGTAATGCTTTCAGAGGTGGGAAGTGTTTATTAGAACAGTGTAGTCAAGAAAATGTGTACACCCTGGAATATTTGAACTGGTCAGCATGATTCAAATACGTTCTTCCCCCACCTTTTGGGAAGGATTTGTGCCAATGTCTTCTCTTGTGCTGCTGCTGTTAATTGTCCTGGAAATTCTGCAATAAAAGTCATGTAATAACTTAAATCTTCCTTTGCTTTGTTAAATAGCAATTTTATAGTTAACATCAAGCTGCTGAGTGAAGTTTCCACCTCAAATCCCAGTTTAAACTCATCTGCCAAGGGTCTCTAGGTATAAAGATTTGAAAGGATTAGAACTGGAGGCATAATATCTGTTGCTGTACCATGCAAAATTTTCTGTAATTGATACCATGTTCAGCCTTGCAACATCTCTCCATAATTTATTTCCTGATGCTGTAAATCACCCAATGTTAACCAACCACCAATCCTTAGCCAAAAGGGACCTAGAGAGTTCAGATCCACACCCAAAATCACTACACCATGAGATACTTCGGGCATAGAAAAAGTTGGGGGATCAATTTGGGGTGTTTTGGCATAGGAACCAGAGAAAGTTAAGACTATTTAACAGCCAATGTAATCACTTTCTGGTTTCACCTGGCTGTACTTCCTATTATGCTTCTCTGACCAAAGGTCACAAAGTAAAAAACAAATGCAAGATTAAAATACTTAACAGTAAACATTAACACACAATATGGCAAATTAAAACCCATCTCTATAACAGCATAGAAAAAACACAAGTACTAAACATTTGACAACAGAACACATTTTTTCCAGATTGATGTCTGCCAGCAAAAAAAGAGATCATGCAGGATTTGACAGGCAGCTGATATTTACTCAAAATAGGTAATCCAGAGGTCTCTGTGGCGTCCGTCAGTCACAGAATAAAATGAGGACCGGCTATAATCTAGCTTGCAACCTGAGAGCTGTTGCTTATTAAGGAAGCTACAGGAAATTCTTCCACATCGGTTCCATGCACAAAGTCCAACATGGATGATGGTGCCCATGATCCAAAGAAAATGAAGAACTTAATTCATCACAACCAACTTCTCAGTAATTTCAAGGGGACTGACATTCCTAGAGGGATGGATGCCGGCCATGTGGTGGGCAGCTCTCACATGGCTACCGCACAGTGAAAACATTTTGAGAGATTCACAGCGCGTTCCTGAAAGGATTGCCTGCGCCAGGCTTAGGAGGCCTAAACCTCTACCCGGTGCAAAAAAAACGTGCAACCTTCATAGGGTTGCACGGGAGATACATCAGCAAAAAGCTGGTGTATCTCAAGAAAATAAAAGGGCATTCCCGAGCTCGGGAGGTTGACTAATGCCCTGGGAATGCCTCCCGGCTCACTGCTGCAGCCTGTGCCAGAGGCCAGTGGGAGGCTGCGGCAGCTTCCGGTCCCAGCACTGCCGCGGGGGTTCCCCGGGGACTGGCGCCCTGGCCTGCACGCTGGCGCCACTCGTGCCGGTGTGCGCCTCTGCGCTGGCGGAGGCCTCCTAAGGCCTTTCTGCCCAAATTTCAGGAATGGGCTGTTAGACAGCACAGGCCCATTCCGCCATGTTACCAACTGACAGTGCAATCCTAAATAAGAGTTGCATTGTTCTGAGTCCACTTAAGTCAGTGGGCTTAGAAGGGTACGGTTCAGCAAAGGATTGCACTGAAAGTAATCTTGGACAACTTTAACAGAAAAGAAGAGAATTTAAGAATGAATAAGGCTTGGCTTCCTGTCCTGAAAACCTCCAGACTAACAAAGACTACAGTCCACAATAGTCATGCGGATTAGCTTTGGATTCCACATGTTAACAGATCACTTCAGGATACAATGGTTCCACATTAACATACCACACCCTCATTAGCACATTATCTTGATACGTACAGGACAATATTAGCACATTACCTTTAATACTTTGCAGGACAATGACTCCGCTCAAACCCAACCCCCTTCTGACTATATATTACTCTTCCTACACACTTGACACTGAGAGACACTGTCCTTCAGTGTTACTCCTCTGAAGATGCCTGCCACAGCTGCTGGCGAAATGTCAGGAAAGAAAATACCAAGACCACGGTTACACAGCCCGGATAGCCTACAAGAACCGATGAACTCTGACCGTGAAAGTCTTCGACAATATTTTAATCTTGGACCGTTCACTATCAGCCTCTCCTCCTTTAGAGAATTGTGAGGGCAAAGTGGTGGAAGGAGATGAGAAACCACCCCCCTGGATTCCTTAGATGATGACCAGGATAAAAATTAATTACACTTTAAAAATACAAGCTGATTTTACGCAAGTTATAAATTTCCTGTCCAAGAATAGTAACACACAGTTAAAACACAGCTACGGTACCTGTCTCTCCACATGGACAGTGCTGGGTCCAATAGTAGTAGTCCCAAAGCTGGTGATATTGTAGTGTGCAGCAGGCTGGAAGATGTCTGGTTCACTCGGGACTAAGCAGATAAGAACATAAGAAAGGCCCTGCTGGATCAGACCAAGGCCCATCAAGTCCAGCAGTCTGTTCACACAGTGGACAACCAGGTGCCTCTAGGAAGCCCCCAAACAAGACAACTGCAGCAGCATTGTCCTGCCTGTGTTCCACCGCACCCAATATAATAGGCATGCTCCTCTGATCCTGGAGAGAATAGGCATGCATCATGACTAGTAGCCTGAATACCCCTCTCCTCCATGAACATGTCCACTCCCCTCTTAAAGCCTTCCAAGTTGGTAGCCATCACCACATCCTGGGACAGGGAGTTCCACAATTTAACTATGTGTTGCGTGAAGAAATACTTCCTTTTATCAGATTTGAATCTCTTACCCTCCAGCTTCAGCAGATGACCCCGAGTTCTAGTATTATGGGAGAGGGAGAAGCTTTTCTCCCTGTCCACTCTCTTTCACATCACCTACTTGCCTAGTCCCTTGAAGTGGAGATGCTGGGGATTGAACCCCGGATGCTCTACCACTGAGCCACGGCCCTTCCCCTTTACTGTTTTGTAAAACCCCAATAAAGAAAACATTAAAATAAAAAAGCTACAGCGTCACCTTTGGGAAACAGTAGCTCCGTTTTACACCGATGAGCACAAAGTCCACAAGTCTTGATTTCTTCTTTCGTCCTTCAAGGGAAAACAAAAGCATGAAAGTTCCACGAATGCAACTTGTAGCCACTAGAGATATTTCACAATGAAGCCTTAAAGAGGAAGAAAATACTAACAAGCTATGGGTGAAGAATCATAGGGTGATTATCCATTTGTTATCCACCTTTCCATTGCTGCTGCCAGGAGCTGGCAAAAATTCATCATTTTATTTATTGTTTCAATTTGATAAGGGTAAAGGTAGTCCCCTGTGCAAGCACCAGGTAATTCCTGACCCATGGGGTGATGTCACATCCTGACATTTACTAGGCAGACTTTGTTTACGGGGTGGTTTACCAGTGCCTTCCCCAGTCATCTTCCCTTTACCCCCAGCAAGCTGGGTACTCATTTTACTGACCTCGGAAGGATGGAAGGCTGAGTCAACCTTGAGCCGGCTACCTGAAACCAACCTCCATTGGGATCAAACTCAGGTCGAGAGCATAGCTTGGACTGCAGTACTGCAGCTTACCACTCTGCTCCACGGGGCTCTTTTCAATTTAATAGATACACCTTGGGGAGATGATGGCTTTAATCCACCAAAAATTTCCTCCAACATAAGGGATTTCCATCAGCAGTGTGACCCCCCACCCACCCACACAGCAGCCCAAAATGCTGCTCCTAGGGGATAGGAGGACCAGCATGAAGCACAAGTCAGAAAACTGGCAAGAATCACTTCCTCCCCTCCTCCATCCATGGAAATCCTCCATCAGATCTAACCCTTGGGTTGGAATCCCTCAACCAGCCATGAAACTCATTGGCAAGTCTTGGACAAGTCACTGTCTCTCAGATGGACCCACTTCAGTGTTGTTTCAACTATAAAGTGACAATCCTACCCAGGCCTCTCAGAACTCTGTGGAGGAGGGATGAGATTCAAATGTGATAAATATCTTATTTACATATTATGCAATTATGTTGAATCCAATTTACACACAGATATGAAGATTTTAAAAAATCAAGACCGCCATAAATCATTCTTGCCTGACATCAGTGCTCTTATATAGTTTCTTTAGTCCAAAAGAGAAAGGCCTAGGACTATTTAATGATAATTTAGTGGAAGAAATGCATTACTTTTGAAAGCTGGGAGACCCTCTGTGCTTAAAGGCTGTCTAAAAAAGAACAGGTTATGATACGTACACAGTGTTCCTGTCATCCACATCTGGCCAAACAAATTCTGCAGGACATAACACTGTCCGACATGGTGCCTTTATACAGAGATGAAGACCAGGCCACTCTTCCAAGAGTTTATGATTGATAGAGATTATTGTCATGATGAAATCCCAGGACAATTGGAATCCTTTAAAGGGCAACAGAGAGAGGACTACATTTGACCAGTAGGTTAAAGGGTATGATGCCAAATGTTTCACTAACACAAGGTGTGGTTTCAAAATGTTTTAGGTGCAGAAAATCAATTATTCGTATTCAATACTTTTAAAGTGTCCTTATTCAGGTTCTAAACACATGAGAGAACCATAGTGGTTAAGGGCTAATCTGGAGAACCAGGTTTGATTCCCCACTCTTCCACATGAAGCCTGCTGGTGACCTTGGGCCAGTCACAGTTCTCTCAGAACTCTTGCCAGCCCACAGGGAGGCAGGTAATGGCAAACCACCTCCAACTGTCTCATGCCTTGAAAACCCTAGGGGGTCAGGGTCGCCACAAGTCAGCTGGGACTTGATGGCACACACATACAGAAACACATCTTTAAAAATATTTAGTAGCTGAAAAGAGCACTTAGAAATTCAAGCATCTAGCTTGGGCCCCCATTTCCACCAAGAAAATGGCACTGGATATGTTATCACCTGCTTTAAATTGGTTTAACAGCCATTTCCTGTCTGTCCCCTAGGAGCCCTGTATAATGTAATTCTTTGAGTGAGATACTGAGGATACATAATTCTGTACGCACTTATAAATCAAATTTGAGTTCACAGTGTAGTGTTTCTTTGTAGTGGAACAGCTTGTTCCACTACAAAGAAACACCATTTGGCACTCCTATTTCTCCAAATGCTTGATTATGGCAGCATTTGAGGCTGTGATATATACCAGTACACATGGCCTGGACGTTTCATAGTAAGACAGAAACATCAAAGGAAAAAAGTGGACTGTTTGTCATGCTCGATGAAGCAAGTCAAAGCTGATAATTCCATTTTTACCTGCCCGCTCCACTGGTTTTCTGCACCTGAGTTCAATATAGCTATATCCTTTTTGGTTGTGTGCTTTGATCAGTAGTGGTTTGGCACTGCTTATGAACAGGCACATTGCTTTTGCAACCCAGTGAGTTGAAAAGAAACAGCAAGCTTTCACCGTAAGCCTAGAAAAAAGAAAAACACATGCCAGTGCCTTCATATCTGATTCCTGGTACCCCATCCCCCACCCCCGGCATGAGAATCTCTGCAGACGATCAAATGCATCTTCTTGCAAACAGGCTTGATTAGTCTCTAATCCAGTGATTTCCCAACATCTGCGGCCCCCTCACCTTAAACGCTCATGCTCCGTGTTACCCCTTTTGGGTTTCTGCCAGAGAAGCCCTACTTCCTTAGCAACCAAATGAACTTTGGTTCATCTGTCAGCTAGCTACGTTCCATATTCCTGCCCTGTTAATTGCTAGAGGACAAACATTATGTGTTCAAGCAACAAATAAGACATTCAGTAGGATCTATTTACTACCTCTGGAAGAAACCTTCTGGAATCTCTGGGGAAAAATACACCCGGATCTGAAGGTCATCTGAGTGATCATCTCCCCACCTGGATGAAACCTCTGCGCTCTGGTTGAGATAGGTAGGAAATAAATAGTGAGCCTCCTCATGGCTTTGTAGAGTTTTCCATGCTTTCCCAGGCACAAACACTTTAGCTCTTGGATCCAGTCCTTTGGTGTTTCTGACTTCCAGGCAGATCTCAAAGTGCTCCAGGAGGCTGAACAGCTTTCCTTTGTGGGATCTGCTGCCCACCATCTCTTCAAACACATCTCTCATTCCGTCCAGATAGAGCTGGTGCTTGAGCAAGGCCCTCACGGCTTTCTGGCCCAGCATGGCCTTGTCCTTAAAAGTCCACACCCAATTGGCCCGGTCTCGAATGGTGGCGCATTCTCCAATCAAAATGTCCACATCAATGCTTTCCAACTGCTGCACCAGACCATACCGGACAAGAGTCTAGAACATTAAAAAGGCATAAAAATGAAGCTCTCCTTCACAGCTTTCTTGCTGAAGCCATTAAGGCAGCAGAACCTCCAGCAAAGATGCCCTGAAGGACGCTAAAACCGCTTCTCCTTTGTAACTGGTACGCATAACTGAGTCAACAGACATGCCTGGATAGTCCATCCTGCTACATCACTGGCAATCTTATTTAGTTTCTGGCTCCTGGCTCCGCTTCAGTGATTCCACTGACCTAGTGTGCCAAAGAAAAATCTATTCCATGCTATCATTTAACTGTCGATTTACAACCGTTTTAAGAAACAAACTGTCTATTTGCAAACCATTTGAAGGGACACAGGCCCTTTGCTCGGTTTGGGAAGTCAGCAACGCAGTGCCCGCTGCCTGCAATGTGAACCAGTGGAGAACACGATGGTCTGAAGGACATCCCTGCCTTTGGAATGCAGGGGAACAGGAGTGCTGGGGTAATACTGATTCCCTCCAAATTATCAAGATGGTAAGTAGACTCCATGGAGCTCCAAAAACAATCCAGGCAATTTTTTAAGAGACATGATGGGGACCCAAAAGGACACTGAAGGGAAGTAGCTCTTCCAATTTGCTGAATGGAGTGGTAGGATACAAACTATTGTACCTAATAACAAAAAGGGCTAGTCCCTGGGCAGCTAGCCATACCTGAGCAACAGGGACAGCCTGGACTATTGCTTACAATGCCACAAATCCAAGAGGTATTTTGGGTGTGTACATTACGTGTGACATAAAGCAAACCACGAGAGTTTGGGCACTGGTGGTGGTCAGGTGGCAGGTAAGAAAAGATAGAAGAAGGGCAGCCCGCTGTAGAATGAGGCGACAGAGAGGTAAGTCGCAGCTGGTGTGTAGGAGAGGAGAAGCTGGCGAGAGAAGTACTAGAGAGGGGGGAATGGAATTTTTGGCAAAGAAAGGTTTCAAATTATGCTGAGAGTGGTAGGATACAAACCAATGATAATATATCTGTAGAACATTTGGAACACAAAATAGCTTGACTCCAACTGAAGAATCTCAAGTAGTAGGGTGGGGACCCCGAAGAGCTGGTTGTCTCTCACTACTGGTCGGGACGGACAGTACAAGAACAAGCTCAATATTAGGCCGGCCCTTATGGTAAGGCTTGGGGATTTGTAGAATTTGAAAAAATTGACCAGGGCAGGACTGGTGATGCTTGGTTGTTGGGAAGAACAGAGGGGGGAAAAATGCTATCTTAACATTTTTTTGCATATGGAAGAAAATTTAAAATAACACTCTTCTTCACTTTTTTTGTTCTTTTCCCCTAATGATTTATTTATTTATTTACATTATTTATAGTCCGCCTTTCTCACTTGGGCTCAAGGTAGATTACGCAGAGTGAGTCAATACAATCGACAGGATGGGACATTCAATAAACAATGCAATAGGATTACGGTTTTAGAATGGGAGACTTTTTGTTTCATCTGGCATACCCCCCGATAATGGTTATTGGCCCTCCTCCTACCATTGTTTGTGTTGTTAATTGAATTTTATATTTTAACTGTATTTTAATTGTATAAATATGTTAATTTTTTTATGTACACCACCTTATGAACCCTGATTGGGTGGCAAGGCAGCATAAAAATGTTCTAAATAAGTACGTTCGGAGGCAAGTATTCTTCTAAATCAACAGGGCAATGAAGCTAGCAGTTTCTAAACATGATAATGACTGAGAAGTCTTCTATTTATTATTTACTTAATGTGGTAAATGTGTATATATATCAATATATATTCTTGATATCCTGTGTTCAGGATTTGGCCTTTAAAATAAACCAGGCGAAAGAAGGACACCAGATACTCACTTTAAATATGGTTATCAAAATAGTTGGATGTAGAAACACGGTGTTTTCCAGCTGCTTGACCTCTTCATACCATACAATTAGTCCAATGCGGTGGAGGTATCGCAGGATGTCCTGCAAAAGCTCTTCATCCAGGAAAGTTAGGTTATCTTGGCAAGAAAGCTCACTGTATAAAAGACCACGATCCATCATACCTGAAGGACCAAAACAGGACTTGTTGGCAGCTACTACAGAGATCTAATCCAGGCGGCGATCCCACGCATACTTACAAGGCAGAAAGTGACACTGGTTTTTATATGCTGACTTTCTCTACCACTTCAGGAAAAATCAAACCGGCTTACAATCACCTTCCCCTCCCCACAACAGTCACCCTGCGAGGTAGGTGGGGCTGAGAAAGCTCTAAAGAGAGCTGTGACTAGCCCAAGGTCACCCAGCTGGCTTCATGTGTAGGAGTAGGGAATCAAACCCAGTTCTCCAGATTAGAGTCCACCGCTCTTAACCACTACACCATGCTGACCTCACTGAGTCAACAAGCTTAAGGTCTGAAATGCATTAGAGATCTGGAGAAGATGCAAAGGACCCTAAATGAGAAGAATACTCATTGGTAATCATGGTATAACCGACAATGCAAAACTACATGTAACAGAAAACCTCCATGTGGGTTTTCTAAGGTTTAAAAAATGCTAAAAGCAGCTGGGGAAAGGCTCAAACTGGATCAAAGCTGTGATGCTGGGGGAAGGAGATTAAATCCTTTCCCCCATGCCATTTTCTGAACTCAAAACCTCAGTTCACCTCAGAGCGGCTATCTTTTCCCCATCGGCGAAACCACAGCGCTTCCAGTAAGTCAAAAACAAGTTTGGTCTTGTAGATACAGGAATGTGAAACACCCAGACGCCAAGGGAGGTACAGCAGTATACTGTTGCAGTCTTGGCCATGGTTGTCCCTGACTTCTCATCCTTTGCAGAAGTGGAGAATGCATAACGCAACCTAAGTGCAGTGAGAACTGAGATAGCAGCAAATCTCAGCTTAGCCCAGAGCGTACAAGCCAGCCAGAAAAATCACATACTGTGATCTGAAAGCCCTGTACCTTCATTCCATGCATGTAGGAGCCCCGTGGCGCAGAGTGGTAAGCTGCAATATTGCAGTCCAAGCTCTGCTCACGACCTGAGTTCGATCTCAACGGAAGTTGGTTTTAGGTAGCCGGCTCGGGGTTGACTCAGCCTTCCATCCTTCTGAGGTCGGTAAAATGAGTACCCAGCTTGCTGGGGGTAAAGGGAAGATGACTGGGGAAGGCATTGGCAAACCACCCCGTAAACATGGTCTGCTTAGGAAACATCGAGATGTGACGTCACCCTATGGGACAGGAATGACCTGGTGCTTGCACAGGGGACCTTTACCTTTATTAAGGAGCCAACTGTGGTTTCTACATGTTTAAAGAAATATGTTCCCCACATTTTCAGGAGGAAACCTAAGCTAAGATCTCACATTAAGAAAGGGGGGGATCACCAAATAGGTTCACTGATAACATTTACTTGCCATGCTCTGCCACGTCTTCCTTTCTTTCCACAATCTCCACAATTGCAGCTTCCACTTGCTTATAAACAAGGGGAAGTACTTGGACAATGTTAGGGAATATTTCTTCATTCTTGACATGGTCCAAAATTGTACCTTCGAGTGTTTTGATGTCCTTGTAATCCATACAATTGACAGGAACAAGATCTAAAATCTGAAGTAGGGGGGAAGAAAACACCCAAAGCTCCAAATAGTTATCCAGCAAGCAATGGTTCAAACTATTTAAGACACTGACTAGTTGGCAAATCGTTTTATCTCAATCTAGGCCAATCAGGAGATTTTCAGGACCAGATTGATTAATTTACAAAATGTGAACCCTGCCTTTCTACCCTAATCAGGGCAACCAAGGCTGCTAACAGATGTGAAGTCATTCAGAATAAAAACACGTCGTAAAAACTATTAAACAACACACACACCCCAAATTCAAACCAATGAAAATCAAATTAAAATACACACAGGCTACAATAAAATACATAAAAACAACAATTTAAAAAAGGCAGAAAGGATCACTGAATGCCAGATGAAAAATAAATTTAAAAAACACAGAAGTCTTCACCCGCTGATAGAGGATGGGAACAGAAATGGACAGGCAAGTCTCTCCGATAATTCCCATGTTTTGATAATGTGACCAATAAAGAGCTTGCCCAACTCCTGCTTTGCCTCCTGCCTGATCTTAGAAGGTGGGGGCACCTGAAGCACGGCCTTGGACAATGACCGCATGGTCGGACAGGTTCACAAGGGAGTAGGTCGTCCCTCAGGTATGCTGGTCCCAACCCATGTGCCTGGAAACAGATTGTGAGCTAGAGCAGACGAGCCAAGGCTGGAGTGATGTTGGCCCTACGACCCACTGCAGTCAACATCCTGACTGCAGCATTCTGCACCAATTGAAGTTTCTGAACATTTAAGGGTTGCTCCACACAGGCAGTTTATGCTTGGTAATTTGCAGCGCGTTCCAGGCTGGATTGCCCCGCATATTTTTTTTCTTTTAGTTTTTCACGGCGAACCGTCGTTCAGGAAGTGACTGCGAAGCCGGCGCATACCTGCTTTGCATTACTTAAGAACCCCTTCAACGCAACCTTTTGTGTTTGCTCCGCCCCCACACCGAAGAACCCTCTCAAGGAACCATGCAAAATGACAGCCGCACATTAGCCATGTGAACAGCGGTTGGCTAATAGAAGGAACAAAGGAGCAGGCGAATGTGGGGCGCGTGTGTGTGGAATGTCTCCTTTTGCGTCGGGACCGTGAATAGTCATTTTAAAGGTCGCATTTTTAAAAAGAGCCTTGCGCGAGCTTCAAAATTGACCCTGCATAAATGGCCACAGACTGCACTGTAGTAATCAAATCTGGATGTAACTAAGGCACGCACCACAGTGGCCTGATCTTTCCTGCCCAGGAAATGCCCCAGTTGGCTAACCAGTCAAAGCTAGTAAAAGGCACTCCTGGCCACAGCTGCCACCAGCTTACCCAGCAGCAGACCTGGGTCCAAGAGCACCCCCAAACGACAGGCCTGCTCCTTCAAGGGGAGCGCAACCCCATATAGGTGACTCCTTGAGTCCTGGGTCTGACTTTCTGCTCATCAGGAGCTCTTCTGTCTTGTTAGGATTAAGCTTCAGTTTATTAGCCTGCATCCACTCCAGAACTGCCCTCAGGCACTGGTTCAGGGTTTCTACAACCTCCGCAGGATCAGCCAGAAGTGCAAAACAAAGCTGAGTGTCACCTGCGTATTGGTGACAATCCACCCCATGTCTCTGAACCACCTCACCCAGTGGTCTCATGTAGATGTTGAAAAGCATAGCAGACAAGATCAAACCGTGCAGGTTCCCACAAGGCAAAGGTCTGAGCAGCAGTCCCCCAGCACCACCTCTGGAAACCTGTCCCCCAAGTAGGAAAGGGACCATCATAAAATGGTTCCTCCCAGCATGGAAACTGGACTAGAAGGATACCATGATTAATGGTTATCAAAAGCCGCTGAGAGGTCCAGGAGCTATGCCAGGCCTTGCAGTACAGTTGGAGACCTCCTTCCCCCCACTCCTCAGCTGGGAAGTAATTTTCTGGTGAAATGGGGGAGGGACCATCAGCATCCCTGGTGTGATGATGGGCCATACCAGAAGTAATGTCATCACCTGGGTGACAATCTAGTGTTTGCCCAAAACTGCTTACGTTCAAAATTTTGCTTGTAGAAAACGAAGGGATTTTATACATTTTATCAGTAATCCAATTTATATGCTAAGTTATAAATGATGAACTTTACACTGTTAAAGGCAATAAAATAAACGTAGGCTTGATAAGAAAGAAGTGCACATTTCATTCCCCCCCCCAATTCTCCCCTGTACCTTCACAATTTCTGGAAATGATGAACTTGCCCGCTTATACTTATTATTTGACAACTCCTCGTCTTTCTAGAGCATTGGTTCTCAACCTTTTTTGCCCCATTCCCCCCTTTCACCATTGTTCAGAATATAATTCCCCCCTTCCCAAGATAATCTAACTCAAAAGGTGCATTCCAAATAATATGCATATTTGCTGAATAGTGGTCCCAATTCTCCCCCTGGAACCCTAAAATCCACCCAGGGGGAATTCCTCCCTTGTTGAGAACCCGTGTTCTAGAGCCTTCTGTTTAACTAGACTGAATGCTAATCCCTCTATGGTTATGCAGGGCAGAATTCTGAATATACCATACCCAAGGACCTGTCCTTGCTCTTCTGGCTCTATCGATTCGTTAGCTCATGCCCTCTTGGAATGCCCCTTTTACGAGGAACTTCGATCACGTTATATCTCTCCCCTTTTAACATATAAATCTAACGCCTCTGTGTCTGACATGATGCTTTTTTTACTAAGCGAGAGATCCCAAGGCTACATTGTCAGTGGCAAGATTTATTTCAGTCCTTATATCCCTCAAACATTAGATTTGCGCTGCTCACGATCAATGGATCAAGGAGCTTCTAAGGAACTGGTTCCCAACCAGGGGTCCGTGGACCCCCAGGGGTCCGCGAGAATTAAATTAAGGTCCGTGAAACAAAGTTATAAACCCATAATAAATTAATATTTTCAATTAAAAGTTCTCTATTATAAAAATATATATTCAAATATTATTCTAAGTTTAATGTTTAACTAACAGTTATGATTAAAGTTTATTTTTAAATTCTCAGAATTTTTATTTTTAACCTTGGGGTCCCTGCACCAAACAAAAAAGTCCTAGTGGTCCCTGGTCAAAAAAAGGTTGGGAACCACTGTTCTAAGGGATAAAGGAAAGGAAATGATGAACCCTGGGTCAATTTCAGCTGCGTTCCAGGAGTTATGCATTGGAGCGCCATCTTGTGGCCACTAACCAGCAGAGAGCAATCAGTCATTCGTTGCCCCGCACCCCATCCCATGATTACTTCACTATTTCTGTTATCATTTGAATCCATTAAAAAAATAACAGCAATCAATACGCAGGCATAGCAACAAAGAAGGCAGCACTTAATACCTAGTTTTATTACCAAGATAGGCCAGGGGGAGGAGTGCACAGGACTTGAAAGTAGAATTGTGTTCTAAATTCAGACATCTCTGGTTAAAGTTGTCTAACATTCCAGATTTGCAAGATTCAATAGTTGCCTAGTAGCACCTTAAACTTCATTCTACCATAAGCTTTAATGAGTCAGAGCTCATCTAATCAGATGCATGGGGTGACCAGCTGAAGAGAGCTCTGACTCACAAGAGCTTATACTGGAATAATGTTCGTTACAATTTAATTAAAAGGTAAAGGTAAAGGTCCCCTGTGCAAGCACCGGGTCATTCCTGACCCATGGGGTGATGTCACATCCCGACATTTACTAGGCAGACTTTGTTTACGGGGTGGTTTGCCAGTGCCTTCCCCAGTCACCTTCCATTTACCCCCAGCAAGCTGGGTACTCATTTTACTGACCTTGGAAGGATGGAAGGCTGAGTCAACCTTGAGCCGGCTACCTGAAACCGACTCCCGTCGTGATCGAACTCAGGTCGTGAGCAGAGCTTTTGACTGCAGTACTGCAGCTTAACACTCTGCGCCACAGGGCCTCTACAATTTAATTAGGGCTATTTTAACCTTTTTGAAAAAGCATAACATGATTGCTTCAGATTTTTTTTCCTCTGCGAGGCTACACTAAAACACCACGATGATAAAGAGCACAGGAAGTAAATTTGGGTATGCTCCTGAAGTTCACATCTCACTCTGACATCTCAGACACCATAAACATGCATAGTAAACCACCACATTCCTCACCGTTAGGCTGCAGTTCTCCATTTCTTTCAGTCTATTCCACTGGTCCACATAGAACTCTGATTCCTCGTTGCTCTCCACGTTGGCAATGAAGTGGGCCAGCGTGGTCCTCCTCTCCTCCAGCATCCCTTGGATCTTGCACATGATGTCCTGTTTCTTCTCTTCTACCTCCCTCTCACAACAGGAATCTATGTGAGTCCCAACTGGGAGGACTACAGAGTTTGGCACTCTCATAAAGAGGTTGTTGATCCAAAACCCAACAAGTTCTTTGAAAGAGTCATTGCTAAGCTGGTACCTGAAAAAGAACCACTGCGGTCACACAGACGGCTGCCCTGGTGTGGTCTAGAAAAGCAAACACTGCTACATAGAAATACTCTGAGTGGCCTACCAGCACCTCTAATATTAGTAGTAAGAAAAGAGTTTTATGCAGATATTAAGAACTATGATGCAATGTGAGTGGTGGGGAAATGATGGTATTCTCAGTTGCAGAGGGAGAAGCGAGGTGGATCACCACTGGAAGTATCCACGGAAGGTGCTAATAAAGTTAGTGCTGGCAGCATGGCACTTCTGCACAATGACAGGCCATTGTAATAAGCTATGCAGGACAGGAAAAAGAACTGTTGTTTATGTAGTGAGCAATGAAAAGGCGCTCTATTGCATATGCTTAAAGACACTTTCTTTTTTTCTTTGAAAGGGAGCAAAAAGAAATAGCCCATCTGATCACCCCTCCCCCTTGCTGGTTTGGAGTTCTCCTGCCAGGGTTAAAATCTGAGACGGTCTGCATCATGCTTCATTGCTTCAAGCAACAGGTCTTTAGGGCAAAACAGAGGAACATTGCAGAGTTCGCTTTCGGTGGTTTTATGGCCAAGCATATAGGAACGTACAATGGCCTTTCGTGGTCATCGGAACAACCTATGAGAATGAATTCCTGATAGAATTCTGATAGAATAATTACACATGCTGTTAGTAAGATAATTAAGTCGATACTATGCCCGACAGACAACTATTTTGATCGGCTACCACAGTGATTTTCAGTAGCTTGGGAGCAACCTGGGGTTCTCCTGAGCAATATTTCACCTGCCTAGTGTATCAGGCAAGTCACCTTTTCTGGTGAAGACTCTGCTTGGCAGCTCGCACCTTGAAACACTCCAGGGGCAGCTAACAGAAAAGCTGCACGCCTCCCTGAGATGCAGGCCTCACGTTAGGGATGCAAGTAAACGTGGCTCTTTTGATTGAGGACAGTTGCAAATGTGACTCTCTACAACAGGGGTGGGGAATGTCAGGCCCGGGGGCCGTTTAAGGCCAGTGAAATCATTTGGTCTGGCCCTTTGTGGGTCCTGGCAGATCTCTAGCTCAGAAGGATCTAAGAATGGTGATCTGCCCCCTCCCGCAGACAGGAACAGCCTCTATTCAAGGCAGACGTTTGTTTGGCTCAGAAAAGGAACCTTTTCCCCCCCTTGCAGAAGAGTCATTAGCTATGGAGCTGCTAGGACTGCCCAAGAAACTGTGTTAACTCTTTCCCACCCGGACCGTGGAGAAACTTATTCCCTCTGTACTGCAAGAGGGCTGGGGGCAGAAGTGGCGACAATGGAGGGGTTAAAGGAGACCGGGCCAGAATGCATGTGTGTGTGTGTGGGGGAGTTCTTACCCAGTGTGTCCTCATTTCATCCCTGACCATCCGGCCCTGAATCCGGCCCTGACCATGTGGAGCAGGAGCAACGAATGGCCCACGAATGATGTTATAAATATCCAAATGGCTCTTGGCGGAAAAAAGGTTCCCCACCCCCTGCCCTAGAACCTGCAGAGTGAGTGCCCCGTTAGCAGAAAAACCTTAATCAACAGTTGGTGTTTTTTGTTGCTGTTGTTGGACACCATAATCAAGGGTACAAATCCAGTCAAAATTACACACTCACCGCCCTTGATTTCAACAGAAACGTAAACCGCATGCTTCACTCTCCTACTGAAGCCAATGGGGATTACAAATGCTCAATTTGGGCAGGACCAATTTTGCAAGGTAGGCAGGATGACACTTACTGCTGAAAATTAATGACCAAGATGACAAGTGCCTGTGGGGTGATGAACACGTGATGAGTCATATAGTACTCCAACTGGCCAGCAAAGTCCCAAAAAAGAAAGGTGAAATCTTGGATATGGAACTCACTAATCTCAATCCCAACTGTCCTCTCTTCTTCTGGTATACAAACAACTTGGCTTTCTTTAAGGCTTCTGCAAATGGTAGACTTCCCTGCCAAGGATGACCCAAGGAACATTGTTTTGACTCTCCTGTCCTCTTCAGCTTGACACCTCTGCAGCTGGTTGAAGTAACTTATAATTTGCTTGATGCCTCCTGCACAGACTTCATATGGAGGTTCCCTCAGTGGGTTCCCATTTACCTTGAACATCTGGAGTGACAGTTCTTTGAACAACTCCACAGGAAGCTGGCGCACCAAATTATTCTGCACATAGAACTCTTGCAACCTTTTAAGTTCCAAGACCACCAGAGGGATAGCAAGGAATAAGTTGTTGGACAGGTTGAGGTATTGTAGAGTGTGACTGCAGGCAACCAGATCTTTGGGAAGGCCATCTAGGCGGTTGTTATTCAACCGGAGATGCTTCAGCTTGGGAAAACAGGAAAAGACCCCTTCTGGGATGATCCGGATTTGATTCTGATTGAGTTGTAGTTTCTCCAGATGGACCAAGTTCCTGATTTCCTCTGGAAAGTCTGCTATTTCATTTTTAGACAGAATCAATGTTTTCAGGTTGCAGAGCTTTGAAATCCCATTGAGATGTTTTAATTTGTTCCGGTCTAAATTCAAGCTCTCTGTGTGGTTATTTTGCAGAACAGCAGATGGAAGTACTTTGAGCCTAAGGGTGGAGAGTATCACTTCCTTTGGGAAATCTCCTTGCCCTTGATCTGAGAAACAAATGGCACAAGAGTCTGCTTATTAAGAAGCAAGCAGATTCAGCTTGTGTTGCAAGCTTACACAACATTTCATACATCCAGTCATCTAGACTGAATAATCATTTGTTCCAGAGAAGCAGTTTGTTACACAAAGATATAAATGACACCCCATCTCTGAGGTCAGCCTTATGGAAAACAGTGCTGCACTTACCTGTAATTGTTGTTCATTGAATTGTCTTCTGTGCCGGCAGACGTTGGGACTGGCTTATGCACAAGCCAGCCACTAAGAAAAAATTTCTAGCTACTTCTAGCCCTTTAAAACCCCCAAGGAATGTGCCCTTATCCTTTGGAGTGTGGCGGAACCATTTCCCCATCTAAACGCTCACATGCTCCAAGAGGATGCTCCCCCTTTCCCACAACTCTCCTGAACTGCTACGAAACCCTCAAAAAGTAAACTACCCAACGAGCGCTCACAGCGGGTCAGGAGGGAGGAAGGATGTACCTACACAGAAGACAATGTGACCAACAGTTACAGGTAACTGCAACACTGTTTTCATCTTAGGTCTTTTGTGCAATCCCACATTGGGAGACCAACCCAAACCCTTAAGGAACAGCTTGGAAACATGGTGTGAAAAAACCATCTTACTGTCTATAAAAGAATGAGATATTGATTCATATCAATATCTCATTCTTTTATAGACAGTAAGACATGGCCACCATATGTACTTTAATAGATGAGACAGCCAAACCAGCATACTTTAGAGAAAGCGAGTACTGTAAAACTACAAGTAGTGGGTATGGTCTAGTTGGGAAGCCTCTAGAGGTAGCCCAGTCACAAAAATGCTTCCATTTATGCCAATAAGCCTAGTCAAAGGCCTGTGGGCATTCAAAATTACATGGACAACAGAGTCTAAAAACTCTACCACTGAGGATTGAGGAGCCAGGTTGTTAAGCGAAGCCTGTCCACAGCATGATGTCTCATCAGATCCATGCGAAGGAGGGCTGGCTGCTGGGGCAGATGCTTGTATACACCTTTGGGCAGGGGAAGCAGGACATGAAACAACACCTGTCAAAACCAGAATGGTGTGATAGCCTGTCACTCCCAGCTCTTGAGCAAAAGATCTGGGTTTTGGCATTGTGGCAGAAGGGAACTCCTTTGTACTTGCATAGGTAACACCAATAGTCAGGATCGACAGAGATGTGACAAAACACATCCTATAGATTTAAAACAGAAAGCCAACTATTTAAGTAACTCTAAAACCTTAAACAAAGTAACCATTCTGAACTTATTAACAATGACATCGGAATTCAAATTGCAGAGGTCCAGTGTAGGGAGAAGTCCACTGTCCTTCTTGGGTATCAGGAAGAACCTGGAAAAGAAACCCTAAGGAACATCAGAATCTTCAACCTCCTGAACTGTGCCCTTTAGTAATAAAGAGTAGACGTCCTTTCCCAGTTCAAGAATAATGTTGCTAATAACATGAGCTGCTCTCTGCATTGGCGGTAACTCAGAAAATTCCAACTGATAACCCTGCTGAACAATAAACAAGAGAGAGAGGAGTTCTATATAAATAAAATATATTTTAAAAAGGAGAATTGGTTTTTTATATCCCGCTTTCGTCTACCTTTAAGGAGTCTCAAAGCGGCTTCCAATCGCCTTCCCTTCCCCTCCCCTGGTGAGGTAGGTGGAGCAGAGAGAGTTCTGAAAGAACTGTGACTAGCCCAATCCTTCAGCAGGATTCATGTGAAGAAGCGGGGAAACATACCTAGTTCACCAGATTAGTCTACTGCTCTTGCGGAAGAGCAGGGAGTCAAACCTGGTTCTCCAGATTAGAGTCCGCTGCTCTTAACCACTACGCCATGCTGGCTTAACCACATCAAAACACCAGTGGTTATTGAGTGCCACTCTTGGTAAAAACTGGACAGAGACAGAATCCTGTTCCAAAGAGCAGCCTAGACAGAAAGAAGAATTTTGACCCTGTTATAGGTCCTTTTAGGACTGCTATCGGAGATCTGGCCTAGGCCTTTGATTGATGCTGCTGGTGATGCTGGTATCTATGAGATAGCTGTTGGTATGGGTCACTGGAGAAGATAATCATGATAGGAAAAGTTGAGGGCAGTAGGAAAAGAGGAAGACCCAACAAGAGATGGATTGACTCAATAAAGGAAGCCACAGCTCTCAATTTGCAAGATCTGAGCAAGGCTGTCAAAGATAGGACATTTTGGAGGACACTGATACATAGGGTCGCCATGAGTCGGAGGCGACTTGACGGCACTTAACACACACACACAGGTACCTCTGTGTAATGCTAAAAGAGTAGAATCTGTTTATTCTTTACCTGCGAAAGGGTCTCATCAGTTTTTGCAGAAAATAAGGTGATATCCTCAAAAGGCAGGTCTTCAATTTTGCTCCTGGTCTCAGGTGGGAAAGCCATCCACCTTAACCAAGCATGCCTTCTTAGCACGATCAGAGAAGCCCTGGCTGATAAATCAGCTTTATGCCTCCCAGCATTTATTTGCTGCTTAGTTTGATCACCTCTGTCTGGATAAGCTTTGCCAAAGGCGTTTTTTCCCCATCAGGCAAGACATCAAGGTAGGCTGGCATCTTTTCCCACAAGAAGAGTTAGTACCCCCTATAATCACTTAAGAACATAAGAAAGGCCCTGCTGGATCAGACCAAGGCCCATCAAGTCCAGCAGTCTGTTCACACAGTGGCCAACCAGGTGCCACTGATAGTTAGCTGTCCTGAGATTTCAGTGCTGAGGAGTACACCTTGACTCTGACAGCATCAACCTTTTGACCTTTATCTGCAGGCATAGAATGAGCACCCTGCCTTTGTTTTGCCTGCATCTCTTTAGCCACCAAAGAAGAGGGTGCCAGGTGTGTGAAGAGAAAAGGCCAGTCATCCTGCTGCACTCTATACATAATTCTTCACCTTTCTGGAGGTCACAGAAGCTGCTTTTTCCTATAAGGCTATGGAAATGCCCAAGACACCCTCAGGGATGGGAAAAGCTATGGTCCCAGGCACACCCAAATAAAGTTTGCTCAAGAGCTTGTCCCTAGGCTTGGGATCTGACAAGGTGACATGTAAGTCAAATGGCTGAGCCATATGGATCATCTGTCCCAAATAGAGCTTAAGGTCCTCACTCAGAGAGATGGGGTCTGGATCTCCTACAGTGTTGTTGGGTGATGGATCGGAGGAAAGACCCAAGCTTTGGCCAGAACGGGAACCGTCTTCCTCAGAGTCTGAACCGAACAGATGTTGAGGTGGGGGCGGCGGCGGCGGCATGCCTACCATGTCAGTACCGAAGGACAATCCTTTGGTTTCGATGCTGTCCATGGGTCCGAATGGGATGAGTCTTTGAAAATCACCCCAATCCTCGTGGCAAGGAGGATATGGGTAGAAAGGGTGATGCTGCCAAGGGTCAGTGGCCACAAAACCAGAGGCATCAATTTCAAACCAAGGGATCTACCATCAGCCGGTTGTACCGGTTCAATCTCTACATCTCCTCCTCATAAATTGATGGCACCGAAGACCTGGAGTGTATTGAGGGTTTCAAGGCGGAGGAAGGTCTTCACAGCCCACTGACAGAACTAGTGAAGATGCTCTTCCTGGAACGGAATGAGGAACTGATCTGTGCTTCTCCTTGTGCTCAGATTTTTACTTTGCTTTTTTAGGGGGCGGCTCTAAAGAGGAACAGGCCTGAGATAGTCCAGGAGAGAGATCTCCTCTTGATCGGATCCAGCCTTGGCACTGACAGAACCAAGGCAATCGAGGGCAGCCGAGAAGGGTGGTCAGTTCCGGTAGTGCTCTCAGCGACAAAATGTCAGAGACTGGCTCAGATGGAGTAGATGGCTTTATTGCCTGGCATTCTGAGCTGGTCAAAACTCTCTCCCAAAGGGCAGCTTTTAAACCAGAAGCACGATTGCTTCTGGCCTAGGGAGGAAATTGTTGGCACATTTTACAGGCAGCGACATTTTTTGCCCCTTGCTGAGGCATGTTAAACAGAGAGGATGTTCATTGGCGAAAGTCAACTTCACGCCGCATGAAGAACATTTTTTAATTAAAGATTGGAGAGAAAAATAATGGATGTATATGCGGATGGCTGAACTTACAGATTCTTTACATGGTAAAGATATGGATGAGTTAAAAAAAAACATGGTTAAAAGCCGCCGTATATTGGGATAAATCGGCGAAAATGAATTTTATAAGTATATTTAATGGATTATAGATTAATGTTTTTGGGAATAAATTAGAAATAATAATTGATTTTTTAAACACTGTTAAAACGCCTCTCCGGAAGTCCAACGGTGGTGGATTAGGGCACTATATATTCTACAAATTATATTATGTATTGTAATTTTATTGGTTGTAAAAGTGCTCTTTTTGTGATTTTGTATTTTTATGTTGTTGTTGTTGTTTTTTGTATTATTTCATTTTTTATCATTATTAATATTATTTTATTTTTTATTACAAAAATAATAAAAATCTATTTTAAAAAGAACATTTTTTTGGATAAGGTTTTCTGAGACGTGATGGAAGGTTTCAGAACAATAGTGAAGAAAACAGCCGCTAGTGAGGGGAAACTGACTCACGGAGAGCTAGAAGTTTGTCCCTTTCATCACCGCAGCCGAGAGAGAAAGGGACAGCCTCCTCTTAGAGCAGTGATTGTTGAGGCAGGAAAATGGGTCCACTGTGCCCTGAAGGGGAGGGGATCCCTCTTTTGGGCTTTCATAGGGCTAGAAGAAGCTGGAAAAATTTTCTGAGCGGCTGGCCTGCGTAGTCCCAAAGTGGGACTGCACAGAAGCCCACAAATGAACTGATCTTTCACTCATCTGCAGCTGCCTGACTGTGACTATAAAGCTCTGTATGCATGTTACAGTGAAGCTGCTCATGAGTAAGAAGCTAACACATCCAGGGAAAATGTTCTAGCACAGCCTGGTCCCTGCTGTTCTACCTTTCTCCTTGCATTTTTAAAAACACTTTAAAGATCCTTCTCTTGTACTCTGAAGAGATAAGTGATGCCCAGAATTCTACTACCTCAACCTGTTGCATATGTAGACTTCATGACTCGGTGACTCAAGGAAAGCATAATTTTAGCCGTCTGTGCTATACAGCTAACACTTCTTGAAAACTGAGACACAACACTTGCCAAACCGTTGGCTTGAACAAAGAAGTTAATAGAATCAGGAACATGAGACAAGAAAACAGTGACTAGGAATGTAATGTGGTTTTGAAGAGGAAGAAACAAGCTCAAGAGGAAAGATCTTTTTACAAGCCACTATATTCTTCCTTATTAGCTTCCCCCGGACCCCACCACTAACTTCTCTCTCTCTATGTGCTGAACTTCTAAACTAGAAGCAGATCCACCAGGGGGTTTGATCCCATGGATCTGTTCAGCTCTTCTTCCAGGGAGTTTGCCTCGCCTTGGATTTGGTGACAGGACATCTAGACTGTACTACTTCGAGAAGAGTCATAAACCTAGGCAGATCATGAGAGGGAGGGTATCTTGGCCATCTTCTGGGCATGGAGTAGGGGTTCACTGGGTGTGTTTGTGGGGGGGGGGAGGTGTGAATTTCCTGCAATGTGCAGAGGGTTGGACTAGATGACCCTGGTGGTCCCTTCCAACTCTATGATTCTAGTATAGCCCAGAAATGGCACTGACCAGAATTCACTACATTGTGTTGCTTAGTATGTGGAGCAGTTTGTAAAGGCAATCAAATGTCTCACATATTCCTAGGGAAACATTTTAAAGCGACACTTTCCCTCTTACTGAAGAATGGTAAACTGCAATATAGCAAGCCTCCCACTGGACTGGAGCCTACCACTCTGTCCAGTTGGTGCTGGACTTTCCTCTGGCAAAAGAGGCTCTTCCTTCAGAGGAAGGCTCTGCACTTAGTCGACTGGACCGGTTGGATCCGACCCAGCATCTTCTTCACCCTGTCCCCCGCACAGCAGCCATCCCCAGACATCAAACAGGTACTCACTCTGTCTGTACCAGGCCATGCTTTCTGTTCCAGTCCCATCCCTAATTAACAAGCAGCAGCTGTAGCTTTCTGCACCCACCTACTTTCACTTCCTCCTATTCTTCTTTTTGAAAATAATTTGAAAACTCCACCCTCTTTGCCGGAGACGATTTCAAAATCCTGCACCAACACCCTCCCACCCTTGCTCAATGCCCACAAAATGAAAGAACCAAGTGATGACACCAAGCAAAGCTCAGGTCTCAGAACCGGTGAGCAGGGCTGTAGCCTGAATGTCACACGTTTTTTATTAGTACACTGGTTCCCAACCAGGGGTCCACTAAACCAGGGGTCCGCGAAACAAAGTTATAAACCCATAATAAATTAATATTTATGCGGGCGGCATGGCGGCAGCTTGCAGGCGCAGAGCGCGGCAGCGTGCATGGTGACTCACGGGAGCAGCGCACGACAAGTAAGGAACATGCGGGGGCGGGGAGGCCGGGGGAGGGTGCAAGTGAGCCTCACACAACCACACACAATAGGAGAAACACTCATCAAACCTTGTTTGATGATAGCTGTCGAAGAGGTTTTAGGGATGGAAGCCAAAAAGAAAATACAAGAAATACCTCTATCGAACAACACGGTAAAAACTTGAATTGAAATTATGTCAAATGACATCGAGGAGCAGCTTGTTTCGAAAATAAAAAATTCGCCATGTTTCGCTTTGCAGGGTGATGAATCGACAGACGTTTCTAATTGCAGTCAGTTGCTCGTATTTGTCCGCTTTTTAGACGACAACAACACTATTAAAGAGGAATGATTGATTTTGCAGAAACTGGAAACGACGTCAAAAGGTATCGACGTCATGAATATAATAGCGGAGTATTTTGAGAAACATAGCATTATGTGGGAAAAGCTCGCCGGCTTCTGTACGGATGGCGCTCCAGCCATGTTAGGATCACGCTCCGGTCTAGCAACATTAATAAAACAAGAATCCTTCAGCAATAACAACTCATTGTATCATACATCGTCAGGCGTTAGCTTCCAAGACTCTTCCTAAAAGTCTTGTTAATACCATTGAAATGGCCATAAAAGTGGTCGTTATTAAAAGCAGCGCCTTAAATACACGCCTTTTTAAAAAACTGCACTGAAATGGGCTCCAATCATGAGACTCTTCTTTTCCACACCAAAGTTCGTTGGCTATCGAAAGGCAATACGCTGGGAAGGTTATTTGAACTAAGAAAAGAGGTTGAGCTGTTTCTAGCCCAGAAGAAAATTAAAGATTTACTAGAGCTGTTTTCTGATTTGAAAAGTCAGATGCATTTGGCTTATCTTGTGGGTATTTTCTCACATTTGAATAAACTAAACTTACAGTTGCAAGGTTCTGGAAACATAAATTTAGCAGGTGTGGGAAACATTTTTATGTTTGAAGATAAACTTTGTGCCTTTATTTGCAAACTTCAATTATGGGTAGGCGAAAACAATTATTCTGCGTTTGTGACATTAAAAGCACTGGTCGATGATAGTAAAGGTGACATGATCACCGCAAATATACAAGACAACATCAGAAGTCATCTGCAAATGCTGGTCGATGAATTCCACCGTTAGTTCCCGGAATATAACCAGACAGAATCAAAAAGATACCCAAAAGCTGATTCGCAATCCTTTTGGTATTGCTGTTGAAGAGGTTGCAGAAGAAATCCAGGAAGAGCTCATTGAATTCCAAAATGATAGGCACTGTAAGGATGTGTTTGAATCAGTTTCTCTTGAAGAGTTTTGGTGTAAAAAAGCAACTTCATATCCTACAGTTCGGGGATTCGCCTTGCGATATCTTATGCTCTTCTCCACAACTTATTTATGCAAACAAGGGTTTTCTGCTTTGCTTATAATTAAGAACACGACAAGAAATCGATTGGAAGCAAGTGATGATATTCGTGTAGCTCTGAGCAACAGTATTAGCCCCAGAATTGCCCAGCTTGTAAAAAGGATGCAAGCTCAAAAATCACATTGATTTACAATTAAAAGTTCTCTATTATAAAAAATATATTCAAATATTATTCTAAGTTTAATGTTTAACTAACAGTTATGATTAAAGTTTATTTTCAAATTCTTGGAATTTTTATTTTGAACCTTGGGGTCCCTGCACCGAACAAAAAAGTCCTAGTGGTCCCTGGTCAAAAAAAGGTTGGGAACCACTGCTTTAACTGGAGATGCCAGGGATTGAACCTGGGACCTTCTGCATGCCAAGCAGATGCTCCACCACTGACCCACAGCCCCTCCCAAACGGTGCAAGTGCAGACTTCCCCCCCTCCCGGTTCCCAAGCCCCCCCCCCAAATAAAACGGCAACCAAGGCTGGCTGCCCAACCCTCGGAGGCCCCCCCGTCACCGCCCCCCCTGGGAAGGGGGCTCCTCTCCGCCCCCCCCCCCCCGGCACTGCGCACTGGCAGGCGGTCGGCTTGAAAGGTCCAATGAGAGGAGAGATTCGGGGATCCCCCCCCCAATTGCACTCACATGAAGCGGCCTTATACTGAATCAGACCCTTGGTCCATCAAAGTCCATTGTGCCTGACCCCCACCCCCAGCCGATGGAGTCAGCCTCCGGGATTCCCCCGCGCCCCACTGCTCGCAGCCCGCTCCGGCCCAGAGCGAGGCGGAGCCTGCGTCTCCCCCCCCCTTGCAGCAGCAGCCTGGGCAGCTGGCCGCCGCCTCTCCCCGCCGCCTCTGATCCCTCCCCGCCGGAGAGAGAGAGAGAGAGAGGAGGGGAGGCCGGGGGAGGGGGCGCCGCCTCCCACTTGCCTGCTGGCTCCTCCTGCCTGGGGCGTGCTGGAACCCGGCGGGAGCGTGGCGCCTCTGCCTGGCTGGGCACGGGGATGCGGAGGAGCTGCTGAGCTGACGGACGGGGGGTGGGGAGGCGGGGAGCCGGCTTCCTGGCCGGCTGGCGGGATCCCGCTGGCGGTTGGGCTGGGCCAGGAATCGCGGCCACCTGGGCCCTGGGGAGAGCCGCATTCAAGGGGCCAAAGAGCCGCATGCGGCTCGGGAGCCGCGGTTTGCCGACCACTGTTCTAGGGGAATGGGGTCTACCCCTTCGAGACCCATAAAATCAGACCCCCTACCCCAAATTTTAGGGTTCATGCAAGGAGAGTCCCTTGCAGCTACGCTGTGAATTTGGTGACTATCTAAAAAAATGCCCCCCCCCAGGAGAATTTTAAAAGTATTTTCTTTTCACAGTCTGCAATGGCCGCATCTGTACCCAAGAGTCATGGGAAAACTCAGTTTTCCATGAATGCTTGCAATGGGCCCATGCAAAGCTATTGCTACACATACCTCATTTAAAAAAATTCCCATAGGGAAAAGCCTAGGGAAATCTGAAGCCAAAAAAAGCCAAATGCCTACTGGTATTCAGTAAAACCGAAACCCAAATATTGCCAGAACAGCTAAGTTTGGGTTTATTTTCAGTTCAGGTATATCGATACACACAACTCTATTCCACACCAGTTGTGCAAACAGCATTCTTCCCTACCCTTCACACACCCCCTTTTGATTCTGTGCACTGGCTGCAAGGAAAGAGTATTTCATATTTCTATAAACCCCAGCAGGATTTGACAGCATGATGTAGTGGTTAGGAGCGGTGGTCTCTAATCTGGAGAACTGGGTTTGATTCCCCACTCCTACACATGAAGCCAGCTGGGTGACCTTGGGCTAGTCACAGCTCTCTTTAGAGCTTTCTCAGCCCCACCTACCTCACAGGGTGACTGTTGTGGGGAGGGGAGGGGGAGGAAATTGAAAGCCGGTTTGATTCTCCTTCAAAGATAGAGAAAGTCAGCATGTAAAAACCAACTCTTCTTCTTTATATCAAAGACAATAAAGCAACTTTTGCACAGCTATTCCTCCTTCCCCGCAATTTTGCTCTCTTCTAAAATGTGAACAGCTCCCCAAACAGCACTTGAAACCCATCAAGGTCAGCTTCAGAACCAAGGCTTTAATCCAGCCAAATGGTTATGCCAGTAGAGGAATTTCTACGGACTTCCTTGCCTCCCCCTGCAGCACAAAAGGCCCCTGAAGTGCTGTACCTGGATGGCCCTGTCCCCAGAAACAGCATTCAGGCAGAATTTGGGGCTGCAGCAGGAGCGGGTAAGAAAGTAACACTTGACGGGCAGAAAGTCTTCTGCAGGCAGAAATGTTTAGCCGGATCCAAGCCTATAACTATCCAAACAACACACTTGGAATATTTTTGCTGCTAAGCTAGCAGGAGCAACATCCCACTGAAAGGTCTGTTTGAACCATTTGGAAAGATACATTGATGTTACTCACTTTGACTTTGGGGTAGCCATGTTGAATGTGTTTTCCCCGAATGTTTCTACCACCTACACCTATAAACAGTGGAAGTGTTGTTGACAGCGAAAAAGGAGGCTACATTATATTCATTTTTCTACGTAGCGACTGCCTCTGTGGTTAGATTCACGTTGTAAGAATGTGTGTCCTTGCATCCACCTGGTTTCTCTAAGAGCATGATTAGTAATGCTTTTAGTAACATGTTAGTAATGTGCAGCATCGAGATAGAAGCTTTTACATGAAATGAGCAGTATATGAACAAGTACACAAATGGCAGAAACAATGGCTGATGGACGGTACACAAGTAGGTCTTAAATGAATACGTCAAGGGTAGGAAATCATGTTTTTTCAGAGACAAATTTATCCTGAATACAGAGAATAAGTTAGACAATAGATTATGGTGCGCATATAGAATCCAAAATTTAGCTCCTATAGAAGGGTGCTAAAGAAAGGAGTCTGTTTCTCCATGCGGGAGGAGCCCCAAACTTCATGCAATTGGACAGAAAAGCACAGAACCAGTGACTATTATGGAATAGCAGGATTGCTTTGTTAGTTAAGCCACTCAGCAAAAACAGGTCCCTGTCATTGTAATGCCTGAAAACTATATTGTTCACAACAACCAAGCAATTTGTGTCCGCAGACTCAGATGGGGCAGACAGCACCCACTGGGCAGGGAGAGTCATCAAGTCAAAGAGAATCAACTAAAAAACAAGCTGAGTTACCGCAGTTGCATTTCCCCCTTTGAACTAGAGGCTGTTCACAGCTTCGGACTCGTGGGATGCATCTATCAAATGCCCTAAAGTATCTCCCTTTTCTGCTTACAATACTCAAGAGATATTGCAGGGTCTGTCATGGGTGCTCTGGTATAATGCTGCTGAGAATTAATACGTTGTGAGGCCCCAATGCTTAATTGCGGGCTTAAGTCATGGCAAGTGCATGGCATCATAGTTGAAGTAAACCTTTCCAATAAACACCCACCCTGGAGAAAAACGGCCACTACCAGGACAGAAGCAACAGCAGAAAACGTTTGTCTTCTTTTCCCCACCACTTTGTTCTGTCTGTGGGGTGACCACACTAATTGGCAGCCCTTGGTGGTATGAGGGCAGACTTCTAGGTGGCATTACCTGGGTGGGTTGAGTTTCCTCTTCTTTTTTAATTAAAAAATGGGTAATGCTATAACCAAGAGAAAATAGGTTGGCCAAATCACTTCATAAAAAGCAAGTCTCTACCATCTTTCCAGCTTTTAACCTGTGTCATAGAATCATAGAGTTAGAAGGGACCACCAGGGTCATCTAGTCCAACCCCCGGCACAATGCAGGACATTCACAACTACCTCCCCCCCCCACACCCCCAGTGACCAGAAGATGGCCAAGATGCCCTCCCTCTCATCATCTGCCTAAGGCCACAGAATCAGCATTGCTGACAAATGGCCATCTAACCTCTTCTTAAAAACCTCCAGAGAAGGAGAGCTTACCACCTCCCAAGGAAGCCTGTTCCACTGAGGAACTGCTCTAACTGTTAGAAAATTCTTCCTAATGTAAAGACGGAAACTGTCTTGATTTAATTTCAACCCCATGGTTATGGTCCGACCTCCTGGGGCAATCAGAAAACAACTCGGCACCATCCTCTCCATGACAGCCCTTCAAATACTTGAAGATGGTTATCATATCCCCTCTCAGTCTTCTCCTTTTCAGGCTAAACATCCCCAGCTCCTTCAACCTTTCCTCATAGGACTTGGTCTCCAGACCCCTCACCATCCTTGTTGCCCTCCTCTGGACACGTTCCAGCTTGTCTACATCTTTCTTATGTGTCAACATAAGGGGAAGGGTGATATTGCATTTAATATTCCCTCTTTTACATATACTCGCCTGTTAAGATGATAAGCAGAATCTGACCAACTTTCTAGCAAAACCTTTTTTTTTACTCTTAACATCCAGCTGTTGGCAACATTACAGTGCAAATACTATGCATCACTTCTCCAGTTTAGGGCCACTGAAACTCTGTGCAGGACTGCAACTCTTACTTTTCAGAGATGACCATTTCAGGACAGCGTTTCAGGACACTACAAGGTGACAATCACTAATTGACAGGGCTTTACAAAGAGATTTTAAAAAATCACGAAGTCTATAAATATAAATATAAATGACGTCTATCCCTGACAACTGAATGGTACAGAGCCAATGGGCTTCTGAATACGATACTGGGTGACAAGCAATGGAAACAGTATACAGACCTTGGCAGCGCAGATGCATTCAGCAGGGCACTCCTTACTGTCCCGTGTCCTTAACTGGTAAAATCAAATTGTACAAGATCAATGCAGGCTGGTCTGGTGCCAAAAGATAACAGGATATTTTAAAAAGGTGTTGAGACTTACACAAATCAGAGCTCTATAAAAGACACGTGTTGATACTTGGATTAGACACCCCACCCCCAGCCCCAGGTACTGAATTTTTGGAGACCAGCAAAAACCTAGATTACTTTGGGTCCAAGATAAACCTCAGTGACCTACCTTTGTATAATGGAATGAATTCTGATGCTTAAGGAGTCGTGCCTGTAACAAGGAAATTCCCTGACTGTTCTTGGACAAATATAATGTGCCATGTACTCAGTGTGAGCACTCCGTGCTTGTAAAATGTGCAAAAAACTGGTTTCTCTCTATTTTTCTCTGACATGAATGCCCAGAGTTTCCTTGGGCTAATCACTGTTACGCCTCAGCTGTTAATTGGGACAAGTAACTTCTAAGAGGCATAAATTATTAAATTCTGAACATTGTAGTTAGTGTGTGTAGGAGTATATACAGAACAGATGAGATTTTTCCTTCTCAAAAAAGCATTAAAAATAAAACTTTAAGAGCTAAGCCATTTTATGAATTCAGCTGTGCTCCAAGAATCACGAATATTGGGACTTAAGCTACAGCTTAACTTCTGAGCACTTCAAGCATAAGGTATACAATCGTATGTATTATGCTTGCTAAGAAATTGGGCTCCATACTCCCACAATTTTATATGGTTTCCAGCTACTTATTTAGACTCAGGAATATGTCCGGGCAGAAATTCAACACATGCCGGTTTCTCAAGCAGTTGCTGCATTTACACCTAACACATTTCGATTCTATTCCTCCAAAGGGTATGAGATTTCCTACAATTTGAACAGTGCAGTCTGGAGTCAAAAGTTGACAGGTTATTTAAAAATATATTTACATGTAGCTCTAAAAAGCAGGTGCTGAAACTGGTACTAGACATTTGATGAGCGTGGAGGTGCAATAGCAGAAGCCTTGTTTGAATCAGCTAAATTTCCTTCTAGGTAGTTGGGTAACTTAAATATTTTTACTTATATATCCCCGCCCCCATATTTCCTATTGCCAGGATTTATGGAAACTTGAGACAATTTTCTGCAGATGTAAATATTCAATTTATAATATTGTCGAAGGCTTTCACGGTCTACAAGAACCAATTCAATTTATATTTTTTGTATACAACTTTTTCCTGTATACAATGGTTCTCAAAGCAGTTTACAGTAATAAACTCTATTGACAAGTAAAGAATATTGCTTTCACGTTGATGGGAATCGTTTGAAGGATTTTTATCAGGTTGGGGCGAACTGGAGCTTCATTGTCACTTGGATGTTTTTAAGCAGGTATTGTAAGCCAACTTGAGCCACAGGGAAAGGTGGGGTATAAATGTTTCAATAAATAAAATTAGTGATTGCACTGAATTGTATAGTATATCATCTTATGATTCCTTTATGTAGTATTTTGATTAGCTGGGACTCTTCTGTCTCTGGCTCGCAGTTTTAAAATACTGCTGTCTGAAACAACCTAGACAGACACCTACCCTCCAGCTGTTTATCTTGGAAGACAGATGTGCAGAAGCCCAATATGGTAGTAACTGGGGTGGAAAAGTGGAGAAAGCCAGCATTTGGATCTATAAAGATGTGACATCAAGGAAGATGGATTAGAGCTAGGGCACTGAAGTTTAAGGACTGGAAGCAGGCCATGGAACCAGACACAAATCCCCCATTCATCCTTCTCTGCTTGCTTTCACCATCCCACACCACCATCGACCAACCCAGATTAAACCGAGTTTGGGGATGCTCTTACATCTTCTTCAGCCTCACAGAAGTTCAGACACCTGATGACGGCAGCCCCATATCCGATGACACTGGAGGTGAACAAATATAGAAGGGCTTTTACGTTAGCCAGATGTTGAGCTTTGCCATTGGCTGTCATAGAAGGCAGATATAAAAAAAACTCCTCTTTCCGAGAGAGTCTGCTTCTTTAGATACGGGATTTTATTGATATAGTTTATTTTGTGGACTCTTTGTCTTGACTGATACTGTTTTTATTACAAATTTATGTTACTTCTGATTAGATGTGTTCTATTTTTTGGTTTAAATCAGGATTGCTAAAGTGGATTTAAGAGCACCCTACGTACATTTAAGCTGCAGCTAAGCACACATAAAGGAAAACCCACAGGGCAAGGGAGCACACAAACCCACGGCCCATTTCCGGCTCCCCAAGACGCCGTTACCTGCCTGTCGGTCTCATCTGGTCTTTATCAAAATAAATACTTTGCTCTGTCTAGATTATTATCACAAGCTGGTGTCAGACAACCCCTTCCCCACATCCCTAAAACAAATGACACCTCCTGCAGGACTGAAACAACTGAAAATAATTTTATAAATTGCCACATTTCTACTTTGTACATCCTTCCATTGCATTCCTCGGGTTTGCCACTGACCGCTCGCAAATGTTATCTCTTCCCCCTCCTCCCCCCACAGTGAAAGGCAACTTTGTTCAACGCAAAAACTACTCAAAACAAACTTTCAGCACATTATTCACAGGAAGTGCAACTTAGTCCAGTTCTCCTGCCATGAAATCCCCCCACAAATTCAAGCCGGGGGTTCCTCATCAAGGCAGCTAACAGAATGTAAATAAATGCTACTTGGGGAGCAATGTTTTCCGAAGAGAATTTATAAAGGCTAAGTGCATATCTGCATTTCCCAATATGACAGAATGAGTCAAAAATTTCTCTCATTGAACAGGCAAAAAAAAAAAAAATACCACAGTTCAAGTAAACCAATTTCAGAGAAATCTTTTAAGAATCCATATTTCTGATAGATAAGAACGCAACGGGAACAGCATACATTGGCGCATACTGTATATAAAAAAATGTCTGCTTTCAACTGTGAGCAGGACACGATGCTTGGATCCCTTCGCCCCCCCCAAAAAATGTGATCAAACTAAACCATGAAAATTGATAGGGCTCTCCCCCTACATATGTACACACTCACACACAGAGTTTTCTTTGTCCAGAGCTACTCCACAAGTTAAAAGGAGGATATGCGGACTTATTTTGGTTCTTGAATAGCAGTGACATTTAACTGAAGATGCTAGTCTTGCAGGCAGGTCCCACTGCATCCAGTGCTGGGGGAGGGGTTCTCCCCCCATAACATGCAATTGCATATCTCCATCTTCCTGAGGAGGGAGAAAAATTCCTTGGCGAGAAGAATCTCCGCTGTTTCACCCGAAGCCCCAGTTTCTCAGTTCCCAATCTCCCGAGGCTCTTCTTCTGTGTCGGTCTTCTTGTGTTTCCTTATATGTTTGTACTTCTCGACATAAGCCTTCACGAGATTAGCCACCTTCACGGGGTTGATTTCACCACTTTTGCTATGACAGATCTAAGGATTAAAAAAAGAGAGAGGAATGTTTCCGTTTCAAAAAACCTCAGTGTTCATCAGCACAGCCTGACTGCGCGAAGGAGCAGGATTTTCCTTGTAAAGGTAAAGGTCCCCTGTGCAAGCACCGGGTCATTCCTGACCCATCGGGTGACGTCACATCCTGACGTTTCCTAGGCAGACTTTGTTTTAAGGGGTGGTTTCCCAGTGCCTTCCCTAGTCATCTCCCCTTTACCCCCAAGCAAGCTGGGTACTCATTTTACCGACCTCGGAAGGATGGAAGGCTGAGTCAACCTTGAGCCGGCTACCTGGAACCGACTTCCATTGTGGGAGCAGCTAAAACCCAGCTCCCAGTCAAAGCACGCAACCCCCGGTGGGCGCACGTACCACTGCCAGCTTATGAGCTTTTCCCTCCTGATACCTTTTGCACTGCCTTCCGAAGGATTTCTTTATATTCCTCCTTAGTGATCTCTCTCTTCTGGTAAAAGGGCTTAATGGCAAGTTTCACCTCTTCCACAGCCCTCTCTTGCATGTGAAGCTTCTTCATGTACTACAACAACAAAAGCTGGATTAGTTGAAAAGATCTCAAATCAGAACATCTTATGAATTAAAGAAGAGCGTGGCTGCTACTTGCTGGCATGACCTCAATCCCAGAAAGGCAGTTTTGTAGTGACATCACATAAGAGAACAGGTTTTCTTAAGAATCAGTCACTAACAGCGTATTCCTGAGATTTGGCGTAGGGGAACAGGGGGGAGGAGATGCAACTGGGCCATCGCCTAAAGCCATTCCCCGCATGCCGAAAAGGCTTTTTTTTTTTTTTGTAAATCGGGACCTTTTTGCCCCATAGAAAAAAGCAAGGCGGTGCCTACTAAAAAGCAGGCGCAGCCTCGCTCTTTTCCACACCGCCATTCGCGGGGCGAAAGGGGACAGGAAGCTGCCTAAAGGCAGCTCCCCCCACAACCCACCCCGGGAATGCCTCCCGGGACACTGGCATGGCCTTCTACGCCGGTGGGACGCCAGCAGACACCGGCGCTGAGACCACTAACGCCGACGTTAAGTAGCCTGGGCGCCGGCGTGGGGGCTCCGAATGCTGGTGCAGCACCTTTCTGGTCTCCTAAGGGCTTTCGCCCTCAAGGCTCAGGAATGTGCTGTAAAAGATAAGAAAGCAAAGGAAAGAAGGAAGTGGACCATTTTCATAATGAAGAGAAACAGTAACTGGATCTTCCAAGCACCTGGATTGAGGCAGGTGCTATTATACATAAAGGATACGGCCTTCTAAAATAATCAGTAATCTTGGCTAAATTATTGGAAATACTTAAAGAGCAACTCCAGAGGGATCTTTCTGTACCAGAAGTGGGGGTAACCAGAAGGCATACATTATTTGACTCAAGTAAACACACATAAACAAAAGACAAAATCAAACTTCAGATAGGAGCAGAAAACTCACAGGAGCAAGAGAGGCAAAACGTAACATTCGTTTAGTGATTTTCATAATGGAATTATGGTACACGTGTGAGTAATTCTGGTCGCCACATTCCTAAAACAATCTAATAAGCAATCTAAAGGCACAAACCAGTAGCTAAGATTATCAACAGATGGAAGACCTTTCTTATGAATATGAGCTCAATAAACTGAAGCCCTAAAATTAGGAAGACGACAAGTTAGGAGAGAGGTGGTACAGGATTATAAAACTGCCCCCAAACAGAATTAATTAGGAGAAGTTCCTCTCTCCCAATGCACTTGAATATAGGATGACCCAGTAAAACTGTGACCGGCAGCAGGTTGAAGATAAACAAAAAGGAAATGAATAACCACTTTAATGGAATTCTTTGCCATGAGCTGCTGCAATATGCAGTATCTTAAATACAGTCAAAAGTATTAGACCTCAAGCAGAGGACAAGTCTATCAACAGCCTTTCACTACATTTGTTCAATGGAACCCTCCATGCCCAGTGGTTATATGCCACTGGTGAGAAATACTACACCGAGGGCCAGCACGTCATGCTTGCAGGTTTCTCGGCTGCGTCAGCTGACCGCTGCTGTAGAAAGAATGCTGAGACTACCGTATATACTCGGGTATAAGCCGACCCGAGTATAAGCTGACCCCCCAAATTTGAGGCCAGAAAAGGGAATTTCTTATTGACCCGCGTATAAGCCGAGGGTCAATAAGAAATTCCCTTTACCGGCAATGCGGCCGCCATTTTAGAGCGCAGGGCCCTGCCCCAGATCGCCCTCCCGCCGGCCTCCCAGGCCCTCCCGCCCCACCCCACCAGGCCCCCCCCAGCCGGAGGAACGCGGCCAGGCGCGCGGGCGGCGGCGGCGTGGCCGGCGGGGGCCTCCTGCCTGGGCGGGAAGGCCCCCCCCCCGGCCGGAGGAACCGTCCAGGCGCGCGGGCGGCGGCGGCGTGGCCGGCGGGGGCCTCCTGCCTGGGCGGGAAGCCCCCCCCCCCGGCCGGAGGAACGCGCCCAGGCGCACGGCCGGCGGCGGCGCGGCCGGCGGGGGCCTCCTGCCTGGGCGGGAAAGCCCCCCCCAACCGGAGGAACGCGCCCAGGCGCGCGGGCAGCGGTGGCGCGGCTGGCGGGGGCCTCCTGCCTGGGCAGGAAGGCCCCTGCCGGCCGGAGGAAGGCGCCTGGGCCCGGCGGCGGCGGTGATGGAGGTAAGTTCCCCCCTCCCTCCTCCCTCTTCCCTCCTCCCCTCTCCTATATTGACCCGCGTATAAGCCGAGTTCGGCTTTTTCAGCCCTTTTTTTGGGCTGAAAAACTCGGCTTATATGCGAGTATATATGGTAAGTGGTCTGACTCAGCAGGCCAATTTTTAGGCCCTCACGTCCCTTTTAAGCTCAGCCTATCAACATTATACCTTAGATATGCAATCATTCATTCGCATTCACTCACCTCTTCATTTTTTGTTTTCTCCACTGGGGATTTAGGAGCGTTGACTTTCTCTTCTTCTGCACTTCCCGTGGAAGCAGCCTGAATCCCTGGCTCTGAGGCTGTCGTCAGGTTGCCGGGCTCCGGAGTCAGGCCTTGTCCAGCCACACAGCCAAGCAAAGGAAGGCTCCCTTGCATTATGAACTGGACAGTGGGCTGGCTCACAGGGGCATATGGTGGCAGACTTGAGGCCAGCGGTGCTGTCAAAGGTAGGTTTTGGTTGTAAACCTGAAGTAAAGGAACAGACATCAGAAACTACACCACTGAGCACAGGTCCTCAGGAGTTCCAATGGCAGTATTCCCCAGAACTTACAGCCAGTTCAAAATGGCTCGTCAGCCTCTTTTTCCCTACTGCAAAGAGCCCCGTGGCGCAGAGTGGTAAGCTGCAGTACTGCAGTCCAAGCTCTGCTCACGACCTGAGTTCGATTCCGACAGAAGTCGGTTTCAGGTAGCCGGCTCAAGGTTGACTCCACCTTCCATCCTTCCGAGGTTGGTAGAATGAGTACCCAGCTTGCTGGGGGTAATGGGAAGATGACTGGGGAAGGCACGGTATCTTCTAGCTCTTGCAGCAGAGGAAGAGCATGTTCAAGAGACCTCTTCAGGTTGTCACCTGAAGAAACCACCCCGTAAACAAAGTCTGCCGAGTAAACGTCGGGATGTGACATCACCTCATGGGTCAGGAATGACCCAGTGCTCGCACAGGGGACATTTATTTTACTTACTTAATGTGTTTTTACACAATCCAATAACTGATTTGTTTTTATAGTCGGCTACTGGAAATGGCAAACCACCCCGTAAAACAAAGTCTGCCTAGTAAACTTCGGGATGTGACGTCACCCCATGGGCCAGGAATGACCCGGTGCTTGCACAGGGGACCTTTCACTTTACTTTATACTGGAAATTTTCTGCAAAGTAGCAGAAAATTGATTCTGTTTTAAAACTGAAGGCATGGGAGTACCAACACCAGGAGATTACTGAAGTATATGGGCTGTATGAAATGCACTGCATGGGGGAAGAGGTGGAGCAGCATTCCACAATGAAAGTCAGGTGGGGCACAACGAGGTCACGGATGAAGTGGAATGGCCTTCCATGATACCGGAGTTCTGCTATGGCAACCAACCTGAGAGGAATCTAGATCAGGAAACATAGGCTCAGGAATCATATAATTGGTTGGAGGAGGCTCAGATAACTGCACCTGATTTAATGTTTGGGTCAAGTCCTCGGCTTCCCAGACCCCTTCTTTCGTTCTCTGCTGTTTGCAGAATGGCACTCCTAGAAAATACCCAAGAGAAGAACAGTACTTCAGGACAGCAATAAATCCATCATAACAAGTCCTCTGACTGCCTAAGAGGAATTTTATCCCATTAGTAAATTTCCTTCTACAATTTTCTTTAAATAGATCATTTTATCTTCAAGTGGAAGCATTTGTTTAAATACTGATGTCACTAGGGAAGTTGTGTTCCTAACTTAACAGTTCCTTAAAATGGACCTTTCAGCACAATCAATGCAGTCTACAGAGAGAGGAGTCAGTCCCCATATGTATATTAAGTACTGCTAATTGTTTGGGCCCCGTGTTGCAGAGTGGTAAGCTGGAGTACTGCAGTCCTAGCTCTGCTCATGACCTGAGTTCGATCTTGACGGAAGTTGGTTTCAGGGAGCCGGCTCAAGGTTGACTCGGTTTCCCATCCTTCCAAGGTGGGTAAAATGAGTACCCAGCTTGCTGGGGGTAAGGGGAAGATGACTGGGGAAACCACCCCGTTAACAAAGTCTGCCTAGTAAATGTTGGGATGTGATGCCACCCCATGGGTCAGGAATGACCTGGTGCTTGCACAGGGGACCTTTACCATTTAATTGTCTGCGAGAGTTTTGAAGAATATCCCGTTATACTCAGTGCTAAGCTATTTCTCTTACTGTTTCATTAAAAGTGACTTCTACATCCATGACATGGTCTTGTAATATTTTTAAGACCTACTGTATGCTTACTTAGTGTTTTGTCCACAGTCAGCGTATCACTTTCTTCCTCTTGTAGATTCCACGTAACCCTTTTTACTAATGCTTTAGATTTCAACACAGGACCTTGGGCAACTGCCTCTAGTTCAGGTTTATTTACATCAGCTGCACTCTCATCTAACACAAGGCAGGTATCTTTAGCCTCTGTTGCTGTTTTGATTTCAGCTGAAGCTTGGGTTGGCGCTGCCTCATAACCATCCTGAACAAGTTCCTCCTCGTTCAAAACAGAATCTGTTAGAAATGGACACACGTCTTCTTTCTTGATTGCAATTTCCTCTGGTATATCTTTTTGCCTACTAAGCTCTAGTGATTCATTGCCTGTTCCCAATTCCTTCCTGGAGGAGGAATTTACATTGTCTGGCAATATTTGAGAACCTGTGCACTCCAGCTGAGAAAGCATTGCTTCGTTTATAAGTTTCTCACAGACTTGTTCCACTGTAGTGGGCTCTTCTAGATCAGCTTCTATTAGGTCATCTTTTACAGTAACCTCCTGTGCAGGCATTAGGTCTACATGAACACTCAAAGGTTCCTGCACGGTATCTTCTAGCTCTTGCAGCAGAGGAAGCGCATGTTCAAGAGACCTGTTCAGGTTGTCACCTGAAGATCTCTGGTCTTTCTCTTGAGGAGGCAGCAGCAACACCTCTTTTGGCTTGTGTTTCCTTTCTTTGGAACATGACCTAGATCGCAACGGTTTCTCCTTAGATTTAGTTCTTTTATGTTCTCTAAATCTTGATGGAGAGGATGACCTTGATCTCCTTTTTCGCCTTTCCAGAGACCTAGACCTTGATCTTTTTCTCTCTCGGGATCTCGGGGACCTCTCTTTCTCGTATTTGTCATAGCTCCTGCCTCTTCTATGCTTCTTTTTTTTAGTTCTCTCAGCACTGCTTGAAAGAGAATATTCTCGTTCCCTTGCCCTAGACGCAGAATGCTTTTTTTTCTTTCGGCTTCCATAGCATTCAAAAGTAGAGTTGCCTGGACTAGCAGACCGTGACTGAGACCTCTTGCGTTCTTTTGGCCAGGAACTCTTTGCTTTTTTGTCTTTAGTTTTATCCTTTGCTTTCTTTTTTTTTGATCGTTCACAACTACTGGAGTAGTCACTAGATGACTGCCTGACCTTTGATTTAATCCTTTGTATTTCTTCGCCAGACACAGAAGTAGATCTTGAGCTTCTATCCCTTGAACAGGACCTTGATCTAGATCTTGACTTGGTGGACTTGTATTCTTTCACTGCTGTCTTTTTCTGTTTTAATTTCTTCTGGCTCAGAGAACTGGAATTTGATGGGGAGTGTGATAATGATAGTTTCGCAGATTGCTCATTTTTAGGTGTATTTTGCTGCTCGTTCTCACTTGCAGGACTGTCCAAGTCCATTTTCACTCTAGGTTTACCCTGATCATCTTCAAAACCTATCCTAGAACTTTCTTTATGTAAATGCTCTATGTCAGTAACCTCCTGCTTGATGGCAGATGAAGTGCAGGGTGTACTTGACAATTCTTCCTCGTTGATTTTTTCTTGTTCTGTATCAGAGACCTGCTCCACAAGCCTCTCTTTAACCACTGCATCATCATTAGACTCTGCGTTACTCGATGGCACATCAGACGATTCTGCCCCCGACCCAAAGATGTTTTCCAGCGTGTAAGGGGTAATACGACGCATTGTTTGGAATGTCTGGACTTTTGGACTTGCTATGGATATTGTCCTGGTGATGTTCGTAAGAGGCAACCTTTCAGGACTGCTATTTGGGGAGCTCGAATCAGAACCTGTTGGATCAAAAGGATCATATATTTCACTTTTGATTGGTTTTGCTTTTTTCAGAGAAAAGAGAGGTGAAGGATTCTCTTTCTGTTGCACTTTATTGTCAACAGGCCGGAAGGTATTGCAAAATCCAGGATTACACAGTCTGCTGGAATGCCCAACGTTGCCAGGGATGTTGATTTTAAAGCTCTCAAAGGAAGAGCTTCCGACTTTCCCTCTTGATGGAGGAACTGAGGAAGTGCCACGGGCAACTGCATTGACAGCAGGAGTACTTCCACTCGCATGTGCTTGTCTCTGAGGGGCATTGGATGCACTGCTTTCCATTCTACTACCTCTGACTGGCTGGTTCGTGCTCCCTTTGCCAGTCAACTGTGTTATACAGGAGCTGGGAATGTCACCACTTTGATTACTGGCTGACTGTAATTCCAAATGCCCACTATTTGCTTCCTTTTTAATCTTCGGTATCCTGGGAAGTTCAGAGATATCAAGCCTTTTAGGAGCAGGTTTTAGAGGCTGCCTTGCAGGAACAGCTTTTGAAGCTGAGTTGACAGCATTGTGCAATGACTTGGAAGATGTGGAATGCAGGCCCACAGGCAGTTTAGAGCTGCCATTAAATCTGGATACTTCGCCCAGTTTGGGACCCCATCTATTGATGTTTGCTAGATTCTGAGTCTGAACAGACCTTGGAGTCATTGAATATCCAAATCGAATGGGTACCCTTTCAGCTGTAGTCTGCAATGGACTTGCTGCTTTGTTTGCTATGTCTAATGAAGGTGGGGATGATGAACGAGTGTTTGAGGTGGTAGATCTGGAGTTAGGATTCAGTCGTGAAGAAATCAAAGATTCAGCACTGGAATTACTATCGGCAGTCCCCAAACATGCTGCGTCGGGCTCGATAGTGCCTTCCAAGCTTTCCTCTTCTCTTGAATTGCTTACTGAATCGCTGTGAAGCGGTGGGACTGAAAGGCAACGTGAGAAAAATATTAAGCTTTTCCATTATTTACAAACACTAAAGTGAAACAAAAATTCCATTCATTTAATATCAAGCTAACATGGGATAAGTGTAGTTACTGGCAACTAATATTGCTATGCAAGTCAACTGCTGCTGAACTGAAGTTACTAGCTAGTATGGCAAAAATTTACCACTTTGAGCACACGGGCTAGGTACACAAGTTATGACTCTCTAATAAGAGGCCATGAAGCTATCACTGCACTATATGCGTGTTTCATACTAGTTTCAATCTAGCTGGAAACGTATTTTCTGCAATTCAGATGCATGTGATTTATTGCTGTTGAGCTTCCTACAGTAGAACAGTTAATTGTCACAGGCAGTTTTTCTCTGAGGCCAAATTTCCAAAAGCCAATGTAAACTGTGAAATAACTACAACAAGGCCTGCGATTTACAAGGTGCAGAGGGTGAAAACCAAATGCTTGTATTTATTTTCCCAGTTTCACAAGGATTAGAAGATGCTCCTAAACCTAAGAAGAGGACACATATGCTAGACTTAGGATCAATCTGACCAAAGCCAAAAATCCTCACCGGTTTTCTTTGCGGTTAAAGATCCATCTCTATTAATCACAACATCAGAACCACTCATCATAAGAAGGCTTTGTCCAGACAAAATGCTCCCCAACAGGTCAGGCACAGGTGCTGGCTCAGCTTCTGGCTCAGGTATCAAGGCAGGCATACTCCTCCTATAAGTTATACATGGAACACCATTTCTATTTTTAGAAGTGTGGAACCAAACTACACCAGACCCATCACAAAGGCACTTTTACATCAGTTTAACTGTACAGTGCTGTACAGATCTAGGACTGGATCCTATTATTACCCCCGGCAAAGTTTTCCTCCAACAGAGAAAGACTTCCTTCCACAAATAAATACTTTTCTTCATCAGCTGAAGCCTTTTTCCAATAGAAGAAGTTATTCTCCACTGGAGGGAAACAGAGCGGAATAGAGTCGCAGGATCCAGCTTAGCCAAAGAGAGTTATAGGATACAAATCCTAGAGCTGCAACTCTATAAGCATGGAGCAGCTACACAATTCAATATAAAAAATCAAGAGCAACTGAACACTGGTGAGCTGATGTATTCAGAAGGAGAGGTCTATGTAGAGTACAAATAGAGTAATGAACAAAGTACAGTTACATAGGCAGGAAAAGAAACAATCCAGGGCAGCTTCCTATGCAGAAGGCTTTAAAAGCCTGTTGAAAGGTTTATCTATTACTAATGGAAAATATGAGGCATATTATGTAACTCCAGGCAAGCAGTAAAAATCTGCCTGTGTAGACATTCGCATAAATGAAAACAGGCTGCAGAACACAGAGCTTTTCTTGGCTGAGTATTTTGGTTGAGTACAATGCCTCATTTATTCAAATACTAAGACACCTAACACTGTTCAAATAAACCAAGTAAACAGCACACCTATTTATTGTGACCAGGAATTCAAAAGACTAGTAAGGAATTTCCAAGTGTTATTCCTGACAGCACAGATGCAAATCTGCATATTAACATCTTGGCTTTATCTCTGTCTTACTTGGTCCATATCTACCCTAAATTTAAGCTTAGGGCTGTCTGAGGCTATCAGGAAGGCTCCCATACTGCTTATCATTTTGCAAACTGAGCAAAACAGAAATGTTCCAAAAGGCATTTTGAGAGAGGGATCAGAAGTATGGTATAACAGATCAGCTCGAGATGTTGCTTTGGTAAGGGATGGTATCGCAGTATTTTGCAATGTTTATTACACACTTACTGGATTTCGATGTCAATTTAATGTTTGTTAACTTAGTAACGTTTTCTTCAGTATGGCCTACATTGACTGATTTTTATTATTTGTCTCCACTGTCTTCCAACTCCAACACTGTTGGTTGTTGTTTTTTGTATTAGAGTCTTGTTTGGCTGAATTTGCTTTTTATATTTTGTAATCTGCCTTGAGTCTCAGGCAGGCTATAAATGAGATTATTAATATTAATATTTCAGCCACCATTCAGCACTTCAAGTTCCCTTTTTTTTAAAGGAAGAAAGCTTATTCTGGCTGGCTCATACACATGAACATAATTTAAACATAATTTTTCTACCATGTATTGTGATACAATGGTAATAATCATTTAATCTTGTGGGTCTGACCCTCTGAGGCACTTGTCTGTTCTGAAGGAACAGACGTCGCTAAAATCAATAGATTTTTAGAGATGTACAACCAACACTCACACAACATTCCTTGTACCCACCCCTAGCTCAGAACTTTCACAAAAGAAGGGGATGGGGGTGCGTACAGAGTTCCTTGGAGGACAGGTGATGTAAGTATTAAATGTTCTTCTAATGAATACCTCTGAAACCTAGTTTTGAACAGGGAGGCAGTGTGGCATAGTGGTTAGAATTGCAAACTAGAACCGAGGAGACCAGGATTAAAATTCCCACTCAGCCATGAAGCTCACAGTGTTGCTGTGACAATAAAATTGGAGGGGGGGGGGGAAATCATGTACACTGCCCTGATCTTGTTGAAGAAAAGGCAAGATAAAAAAAACCCCTGACAGTCAGACAAGAACTTAAAGACAATTCTTGAAGGATGCCACAGACAGGCCAATACCTGCCCTCCAAGTCAAGGCCACATTTGAGAAAGCAATTATATGCCACGTCAGCAAGTGAAGCCTGTTAGTGCCACAAAAAGCTGGGGGTTAATGACCTTGCCTGTGACTGAAAATACACACATACCCCTCTACAAACTCTCATGCATATTCATGACAATGCTCCTAAGTAAAGGTAAAGGTAGCCCCCTGTGCAAGCACCGGGTGATTCCTGACCCATGGGGTGACGTCACATCCTGACGTTTCCTAGGCAGTGTTTTACGGGGTGGTTTGCCAGTGCCTTCCCCAGTCATCTTCCCTTTACCCCCAGCAAGCTGGGTCCTCATTTGACCAACCTCGGAAGGATGGAAGGCTGAGTCAACCTTGAGCCGGCTACCTGAAACCGACTTCCATCGGGATCGAACTCAGGTCGTGAGCAGAGCTTGGACTGCAGTATTGCAGCTTACCACTCTGCGTCACGGGGCTCCTATGACAATGCTCCTACATAAAGACAAGCCTCATATTCACGCTGCCTTCCCACAGGAAACAGTCCTCCTAACAAACCTGCCTTCAAACCAACTGAGTGCTAGAAGAGTTTTGTCAAGAAAGGCCTGAGTCAAGTACTGACAAACAAGCTGTCTGTAACATACACCCCGCACATCTGAAACACGACAAAGCAATAGAGCTATAGCACACTTCAACTGTGAAATCAAGCTAAAAAACTTAAGCTAAGAGGTACCAGCTTCAACATACGTATATATGTGCAACATTACATTGCTCCAATCTAGCTGCTAAATGAACTTGCACTAAGTACTTTAAAAGAATCTTGTGCCCCATTGTGGCACTCCTCTTATGTTTTTGCCTTACCTGTAGCAACTCACCTTCTTTGGAGGTGCATATTTGGCTGCATTCCTGCTCTTTGGTTGATTTCTCCCCTAATTGTCAATGGGGTTTTGGCCTCTTTGGCTCTAGAGGAAACATCTCAGTGTACTTGGCTTACACTTTGGCTCCTAATAAAAAGGAAGCAGAAAGCTCCCTAAACCTTAAAGCATTTGTGTTTATTTCACAAGCATAGAACCACATTATAGAAGCTTCATTTTTTGTTATCCCTGGGGGAGATGAGCAGGAATCCAGCCAAATGACCCTGTTCTAGGCAGGGAATCTGTATTTCCCTCCAAACACAAAATGTCTGGATATACTACCTCGGATTGTCTAGTTCAGTGGTTCCCAAACTTTTCAGGCTGCCCTCTTGCCTCTTAGTGCCCCCCTAGGTGATCCCACCGCCCCCAGGGGGTGGTACCGCCCACTTTGGGAACCACTGGGCTAGTCCAATGTGATTAAACAGGGCCATCCCAACCCCCACCCGATTTCGACCCACATGACAAACTGGAAACTGTATTTTCCATAGTTTTGTGCCCAGTTGCTTGAATACCTCCTCCCCTTTCTTTTCAGGCCAGTAACCCCTCCTGCTTGACAAAGTCATAAATTGCTCCTCGTCCATCCTTTCAGTCTGTTCAGGACTCCCTGTTTTCAGTTCCAACTGCAACAGAATCTACCGGTGCCAGCGTTCTCACTCTTAGCCCTGTTAAAGAAACACTGCCTCAAAACAACCCACTTCACTGAACAACCCACTTATTGACCGAGGCCTAATTTAAACATAAGGCTGGGGGTGTTTTTTTTTTTTGTTTTTTTTAAAGGAAGAGGTTATGACAATGAGGTTCCACGCACACGGCATCCCATACAATTTGAATTTCAACATTTGCCTACTGACGCTGCATACTTCCAGGCTACGGATTCAGGGTTTATGGGCAGGTATGAACGCTGCGTGTGCTCATGCCAGCATCAGATTTAAAGGTAATCCTCAGAGTGAGGAAACCCACCGTTTTCATTTTACACAATGCATGTTTTAAAGCATGCTTAAACAGCTCAAAAATATGCTTAAACTGTTCAAAGCAGATCTGAACAACAAGGGGAGGACCTGGGATAGCCACATGGCAAGTTATTCTTTACACAGGAACAGGCAGAAAACGCAGGCTTTCCCTTTTTCCACCCTGACTGAAGCAGCAGGAATGTCTGCAGTGGGTTACGAAGGAGTTCCTCTCACTAGAATAAATGCCAACAACTACAGTAGCCTTTCCTCCACCAGGAGGGTAGACTCCAATTGAAGGGAGGAGGAGAAGGGGAGAGAACAGTTTGCCAATTCATGCTCTATTCTTCTCCAGCTCAAAGTAGCATGTCTCTCTACTTGACCTCCTCCCTCAAATTAGAGAGTACCATGATGACACTATCATCTCAGCAATATGGTCATATTAAAGGCTTACACCTAATGCTGCCAAAATATGTTTGGCATACTTACTACTATTAAAGATAAGTATCATTACTGGCTGCCACTAGAAAACTCCCTAAAAGAGTTCAAAGAGGATCTCCCAGTTTTTGTTACTCCTAGAGGCCAGCTGAAGACTTTAAGTAAACAGAGTACCCTGAGTGTCACTTGTACCAGATTTCACCTTTCTGCATACTGCACAACTACATTACTTTTCCGTGTATAAGACGACCTTTTTTTCTAAAAATATTTAGAAAAAAATTGGGGGTCGTCGTATACACGGAAGGTCTGCTCTGTTCCCCGCCCGTCAGCTGATGGGAGGGGAACAGCCTGGTCATCCTGGCTGGCCGGCAACCGGCCTTCCCGTGGTCCCCGCTCTCTTCCCCACCCGTATTTTTCCATATGCCCCCATGTATAAGACGACCCCTGATTTCTTAATTTTGGGTCAAAAAAAATAGGGGTCGTCTTATTCATGGGGGCGTTTTATACACGGAAAAATACGGTACTTTAATTTTTATACCCTTTTAAGTAAAACAACCAATAAGGCCCAAACATCTATACTTGTGCAAGTGAGAGTTCACCTTAGCAAGGTTAAACTATTGTTTATTATTAAGGCGAAGAGAGAAAAGCACTATTTTGCAGAATTAAATCACTACTGCTACCAGTTTTGCAGATAGGAACTGAGGTTAAAGACAGAAGGTTGCCCAAGGCCATCCATAGCTAAGTCAATATTTGAACCACCTCTTGAACTGTGTATCCAACTCTTTCGCCTATGGCACAAAACACAAGTCCATGAAAAGGCTGAGTCTCCACCATGCTGTGCGAAGAAGCAGACTGCAGAACAAGCATCACCTGAACGGCCTTACCCGGGAAGCCCCACAGCAACTGGCCTAGCAACAGGGCGATGTGATCGAAGTGCCGACTGAGAGAGGACTCTCCTTTTCGTGCTCACAGGTGAGGCCGAGTTTACAGGAAGCTCTTCGTTACTAACAGGAAAGAAGTTTGGAAGATCAACTTCAGTTTCATCTCAGCTTTGCGTATACCTGGAATGGACGGTCTCCTTCCATATGTTCTAGTGCACCAACTACGGTCTTTAGGCAGCCGCCTGCTGGCTGTTTCCCCACTCAGAATGGCCCACCCGGCATCAACCGAAGTCTGGTCCATTTCCATCACGGCTCCCACTCTGTGGAAAAGGCTTTCTGAAGAAGTGAGGGGAGCTCCCTAGACGGAGATCTGCAAGAATTACCTATCTGCTTAAGCTTTTGATGGCATATAAACAGAACGCATCTGGTTTTTTAAAATCCTATTTGGTTTTAATTTGTAATGTTTCAATTATTACTGTAAGCTGCCTTAAGAAGGTATACATAATTTAATTAATAAATATTCAATCTGGAAAAAAACCAGTCTTTCAAAGTAACAGAATGTTCTTTGAAACTGGAACGGTATGTACAGCAAATTCAGTATACAAACTGACTGATCCAATTTGGTTTTTGTAATTTTGAGCAAAGGGAATTCAAAACTTATGCTGCTGGATATACTTTGGTTAACAACTGGTTAGAGGAGGATTTCCACTACCCTAAAGCATCTGTGAGACAGCAAGCATCAGCATAAAGCTCCTCAATAAAATGATAATTGTGAAACCACAATACCTTTAGGTCTGTAAAGTACAGCACAACCAAGACAAGAACTATACTCAAATTTCAGTGTTAAGAACTGGATTACAGCAGCCTCTCTTTAAACAAGGTTTTATTACCAGAAATATTTTATTCTTCAAACATCTAGGTATGAATCTACTGTCTTAACCCACCCCACCATTAGGACTCAGAGCGGGTAAATTAGAAATATGTAACCCCGGGGCGAGAGAAAACTGCGCCAACAGTTCTTAAAATGTTTCATTACTGATGTCCCCAAAGAGTAAATGTAATTATTTTCTTGCTACTTGTCGTTTTCTTACCTGTTGTACGGGTCCAGCTCAAAAGGGTCTCCAAAAACAGAGAGAGATGCTGCTCCAATATCTGCTCTCATAAGGCCAAGTGAGGGATCCACTGGTTTGTACACAGAAGGGATGGACATGCCACGTACGGGCTTGCCAAGACCAAGAGTTTTGGCAATTCGGGAGCGGACAGTCACATCAGTTTTTATCTGAGCAGAAAAAATGCAAGTTAACCGCAAGCCAGGAACAGGATTCCAATCAAGCCCTCTGAAACTAGAAAATGGCACATTAATGATACAAACATAAGGGATGGCGACCCTGACCCTGGCTGATATTTGTATGGGAGACCTCCAAGGGGCATGGCGCAGAGGCAGGCAATGGCAAACCACCTCTGAAAATCTCTTGCCTTGAAAACCCTACCTGGTCGCCATAAGTCAGCTATGACTTGACAGCAAAAAAAAAAAAGGGGGGGGTCGCATCTTCAAACCTCATCAAACACTGTCACACAAAAGTACTGTATTACAAGAAAGCATTGACTAGATATTTGTGCAATCAGCAAAAACAATTTGAGAATATACTTTTATTTTTTTCCCCTTTCTCTTCTTTGCTCGACGTCGGCGTCTCTTAATCCACGTTCCTGCGCTCTTTTTGCCAGATGATTTTGTATGAGTCTTTTTGCCTGCAGCTCTCTTTCTTCTCCCTGAAGGTGACATAACAAAGAGTTCTTGGATTTGAAAGCCAACAGATGTCGAGGCCCTGTGGCACAGAGTGGTAAGCTGCAGTACTGCAGTCCAAGCTCTGCTCACGACTGGAGTTCGATCCCAATGGAAGTCGGTTTCAGGTAGCCGGCTCAAGGTCAACTCAGCGTTCCATCCTTCCAAGGTCGGTAAAATGAGTACCCAGCTTGCTGGGGATAAAGGGAAGATGACTGGGGAAGGCACTGGCAAACCACCCCATAAACAAAGTCTGCCTAGGAAACATTGGCATGTGGCGTCACCCCATGGGTCAGGAATGACCCGGTGCTTGCACAGGGGACCTTTACCTTTAGACATGGATGTCTGAACCCCATCCCCACTTTAACCCATACACGAAACACCAATATAGTACGTAAAAGGGTACCCCCACCTAATGATCATTCAAATAGAAGTTGCTGCAAAAAAATTTTTCCTTTTGCTGGAACTTCTATTCCCTGAAGTCCCACAAGTTTGGGGTGGATTCAGGTGGCAATTCTAATGTTAAGACCAAAGAGCCATTCCTTTTTTAAAAATAACTTAAATGCTTTGAACATGATACAGACATGTGGCATGAGAGCATCAAAACGTAGCTCAAGCTAGATTTCACAAATTTTGCAAAGTACGGGATATCTGACCCTGGATAGCCCAGGATAACTCAATCTTGTCAGATCTCGGAAGAGAAAGGAGGATCAGCCCTGGTTAGTATTTGGATAGGAGACCAGCAAGGAATACCAGAGCTGCTATGAAAAAGCAGGCAATGTGGCAAACCAGGGGTGGGGAACCTTTTTCCTGCCAAGGGCCATTTGCACATTTATAACATCATTCGGGGGCCATACCAGGTGTAGATCTCCCGTGGGGGGGGAGAGGCTAGGGTTGCCAGGTCTCCGGCCACCATCTGGAGGTTGGCAACCCCAGGGGAGGCCACGCAGAGAAGGCCTGGAGGGCGCCCCCGCTCCCCCCCCAGGCGGGAGGGCAGCCAGCGGTGGGCCCAAGCAAACGAGGTGCCAGGGGGGCACAGCCCGCAGTAGATCAGCAAGGGAGGAAGGAAGGAAAACAGAGAAAGAGGAAAAGGGAGAGAGGGAGAAAGAAATGGACGGAGGGAGACAGACAAAGAAAGAGACAGAAAAAGAGGGAGAAAAGCCTTCCCCCACACACTCACACGCGACCTGGCCCCAGGCTCCATACCTTCCCACCCCGAGTCCACAAAAGGCCCCCCAAAGCCCGATCAGCTCCCGCGCGCATGCTCTGCCGCCAGGAGCCGCGGGCCTCTTTCCCCCCCCTCTCGCTGCTCAACAGCCGACAGGCAGCAAGAGGGGCTTACAGCGTACCCCGGCGTTCCTGCACGCCGCGGCTATAGGGGGCAGCCTTGGGGGGAAGCGTCCCTCCCCCTCCTCTTGCCGACCAACAGCCGTCAGTCAGCGAGAGGAGGTCCAAAGGGCGCCACAGCGCCCCTGCAAGCTGTGGCCCCAGGAATACCCTCAGGGAGGGCCGCCCTGTGCCGCGCCTCCATGGGGGGCCCCGGAGCTCCCGAGGGCCACAAAAAATGTCCCCATCCCTGTGGCAAACCATCTCTGAACATCTCTTGCCTTGAAAACCCTATAGCAGGGGTCTCAAAACTGGCTCCAGAGCCGCATGCGGCTCTTTGGCCTGTTGAGTGCGGCTCTCCGAACTTGGTTCGGAGCCCCTGCTCTTGCGCCCGCTCGCGCTGGCAGCCGGGCTGTGGAGCCGGCATGCCTGCGAGAGAGAGAGAGCGGGCAAGCGGGCGCACTGTCTCTCCCCCCCGCCACCATGGAGAATAGCCGGGTCCCCCTTGCCCTTGCCCTCAATGGTTGGGAGGCTAAAGCCTCCCCTCCCATCTAGCCGCGCGATTGCTGGGCGGGCGGCTCGGCGGTTCCTGCACCCCCGCCTATCAGCTGTTGGGCGGGGCGGGCTTCCTTTGGTAGACCTGGCCTCCGGCTGAGTCCCACTGGGAGGCCATGTCTACCCACTGGCTTTCTTGGCGGTAGACCTGGACTCCGAGGAGGGGAAAAAGTCCCCCTTCAGAGGCCAGGTCTACCCATTGGCTTCTATGGGCCTCCGGAGGCCAGGTCTACTGCCAAGAAAGCCAGTGGGTAGACCTGGCCTCCCAATGGGACTCAGCCAGAGGCCAGGTCCACCAATAGGCTTTTATGGCGGTAGACCAGGCCTCCAGATGAGGACTCCGGATGGGGAGGTGGAAATGGCAGGGACTTACAATTTTTTATCAATAAATAAGATCACTATTAAGTATGATATCAAGTTTTATTCAGTGTACCTATAGTTTAATTAAGACTTAAAACTTTAATTAAAGTTTATTAAGTTAATAAACAGTGTACCTACCTATATAGTTTAAGTTTAAGAAATTTGTCTCTCAAAAGAAATCTCAATCGTTGTACTGTTGATATTTGGCTCTTTTGACTATGAGTTTGCCGACCCCTGCCCTATGGGGCTGCCATAAGTCTGCTGTGACTTGATGGCAAAAAACAAAACAGGAAAGCCCAACTCACTATGTGCATATGACATGCTCATATGGCTAATCCTTACCAAAACAGAAGGAGGCATTAAGACGGTGTAGCTATCGTCTGAATCCACCCTTTAACTGATTCAGCTACAGCTCTCATGAGAACATTAATTTCAGCTCATGCCCACATGGCAAATGCTCCGTTTCTTCAGCAGATGATTATTTCTTGCACCAAAACGTTACCATTCTGAGCTCCTCACCTTTTCGTTTCTTCCTGGTGGTAACCCGGGGAGTCAACGGTCTCTGGTATGCCACTGTGCTCAGCCCTGCTGCCACTGCCTCGATTGCTTCGTCAAGAAAGGAGGACATGAGGTACCTCGGCACGTGCTGAAAGCCAGATGGATATTCAGTTATTTGTGGAGGTCACCCATAATAAAATATGCTGTAAGTTGCTTTAAAGCATTATAACCAGAGGCCAACTCAGACTCACTCCACCTTTCCTCTTCACTATAAGCAGGGCCCCTATGCTATTCAAGGCCCTCCCACTCACCGCCTAGGAAGGCACCTCCCAGCATGGTGTAGTGGATAAGAGCGGTGGTTTGGAGCGGTAGACTCTGATCTGGAGAACTGGGGTTGATTCTCCACTCCCCCACATGAGCGGTGGAGGCTAATCTGGTGAACTGCATTCGTTTCCCCACTCCTACACATGAAGCCAGCTGGGTGACCTTGGGCTAGTCACACTCTCTCAGCCCCACCTTCCTCACAGGGTGTCTGTTGTGGGGAGGGGAAGGGAAGGTGATTGTAAGCCGGTTTGATTCTACCTTAAGTGGCAGAGAAAGGCGGCATATAAAAACCAACTCTTCTTCTTCTAAAGTATCAATTTTGAGAGTTATCACTTAAACATTTGATAGATTACATAACTGGTGAATCAGAACAGCTCAGCCATTATCACAAGCCAATAATTAATTAAAAAATATCCATAAAGCTTCTATATGTACTGCGAATTTTGTGAAAATGCCATTATTTCAGGAATACCTGTCTTAGACTTCAGCATTTATTCATTAAAAGTCATTCAAAATAGCAGGCAATCCTTGCTGTGTACACCTTTTCGCTGCCGTTTCCAATGTAAACCAAGGACTACCAAGACATTTTAGCTAACCTCAGCTTGCAAGATACCCACTGTATCTTGCAAGCTGAGGTTAGCTAAAATATTTGCAAGCTGGCTCCACGCTGGGAGCCAGCATGGTATAGTGGTTAACAGTGGTGGTTAGGATAACTGGATAATCTGGATAACTGAGTTGGTTTCCCCACTCCTATACTTAAAGCCAGCTGGAAAATCTTGGGCTATTCACAGTTCTCTTAGAGTTCTCTCAGCTCTACCTACCTCACAGGGACTCTGTTGTGATGAGGGGAAGGGAAGGCGATTGTAAGCCAGTCTGATTCTTCCTTGAGTGGTAGAGAAAGTTGGCATATAAAAACCAACTCTTCTTCTTCTATAGACATGTGTTACAGCATAAACTTTTCCCATGTAGTCAAAAAGTTATAATCAAAACACACAAGGAAGTGTTCACTCACTGGGATCGACAGCGTGAAATGTATTTCACCCCCTCAAATCATACAATACCTGAATTCGCTGTGCAGTTGTTATCCTGTTTCTGTTCACTGTTGCTCGCACACGCTCACTCTGGCGAGTCCTAGCTATCGCTCGTGTTCGAACATTTGGACGCAGTCTACTGGTGGTGGGGATAACGTCAGCTACGAGAGAAGCGACTTCCTCTTCACTCACACGATCTGTTTCTTAGAACAAGGTCTTTGTGTCAGTTGTAAACTGATACAAGCCAGCGCCTGAACACCTTTCTAGAGAGCTAATGCCAAGTATTCTGCAAAACCTCCAGTACAAAATTTGCAAGTTTTGTTTTTAACTTTTTATTTTTTAACAATTACAAATCTCAAACAGAAAAGAAACAGAAAATACAACAAGCCTACACATAAGCCTCTATAAGAGGTTTCCAAGTCACTAAAAATATGTCCATGTGTGTGTGTGTGTGTAAAGTGCCATTGAGTCGCTTCTGACTCATGGCGACCCTATGATTCATAGGCGACCCTATGAATCAATGTCCTCCAAAATATCCTGTCTTTGACAGCCTTGGCTCAGATCTTGAAAATTGAGGGCTGTGGCTTCCTTTATTGAGTCCATCCATCTCTTATTGGGTCTTCTCCTGCTGCCCTCAGCTTTTCCTAGCATGACTGTCTTTTCTAGTGACTCTTGTCCTCTCCTAATGTGACCAAAATATGATAGCCTCAGTTTAGTCATTTTAGCTTCTAGGGTAAGTTCAGGCTTGATTTGATCTATAACCCACTGTTTTTTTGGCAGTCCACAGTATCTGTAACACTCTCCTTCAACACCACATTTCAAAGGAATCCATATGTAGGTGTCTATATGCCATACATTCAAGTGTTGATAAGGCCCTCAATCGGTTGGATTATTGCAGTGGGCATCTACCTCTCCAGTGTTGTAATGTAAGTCTTCTAGCAACAGTGTGGGCAATGAGTGTCCATTTTCACTGACCATCAGTTAGCCTCCAGGAGACAGGCAAATAGCTTAAAAGTACATAAGCATTCTCAAAGATCAATGAATATTCTAAGACAAAACTGAGAGGAGTAATCACTTCCTCCCAAAAAGACTAAATTGGACACATTCAAAGCATATGTTTAAGACACGTCTGGCAAGTTACAATGCCAGCAATTAAACATTTTACTGAAAAGGCGCTGTAGTGTCCAATATCCTAAACATAATTTGTTGCTGAGTGAATTGCAGTTTGAGATCCACAGAAACAACAAGTATAAAATTTAAGGCCATATCCAATGCTTTGGAAAAACAGGGCGATCTAGCTCCTTATACCATTCATTCCTGAAGCACAGCAGATCATATTTATTTATCAAATCAAACATGTATAAACATTACTGTAGTTTTTGTTTTCTGCATTAATTCAATGAGAATTTTCAGAAGTAAGGGAGACTCTAAAACACTTAGAGCTGCAGGGCCATGTTTAGATACCAACAGATGTCGCAGTTGTGTAAATGTTACCATTCAACAGCTGTTGACAAGTCATATTAAGACCTCAGCTGAGAAAATGACGAAAACCTGTCATCATAGTCTATTAATTGGTCCCAAGTAAAAATCCCCCTATCTGTCCAAGCCTTCCATAAAAAAATTTCTTCCCAATTTTTAGATCTGCATTGGCTCATGTTAATTTAGCATGTGTAAACGGGTCAAATTGATTGCTGTGCCATAATTCTAACTGCAGGAGGAACAGGATCTATATTAACATGAATAGACCGAGGTGTGTTTCATTTAAAGAGGGGCACCAGACTAAAAGTTTCCAAAACAGCCCATGATGGATACAGTTCTGAGAAAATTATTTAAATCCCCTTGGCTTCTTTTTCTTTTTTTTTCTTATCCCCTTGGCTTCTAATCCCCCATGGAAATCTCAAAGTGTCCTCTTCCTAAACCAATACCTTGATTTAAAAAAAATCACTGTTTAAACGGAGACTAACAGTGCAATCCTAAAGAGAATTACTCTGGGCTAAGCCGTTTTAATGGGTTTAGACTGGATCAACTCTGCACTGGATTCCACTGAAAGTATTTTTTTGTACTCTCGTGCAGTTTATTCTGATTAATCAGATTTGTACACTGGACGGCAGTACACCGACTTTATCTGAAGTGGAAAAACTGTTGTGTAAACTGTAGGAAAGGCCTGTTCTTTGACCATTACCTTTGAGCAATTCAAACAAAAACAGGCTATAGAGAAGGTAGTTACCAGTATCAGCAGATGCCATATTAGCTGGTGCACATGGTGGACAGAACCATTCATCCACAGGTACCTCACTCAGAGGTGGATTAAGGCATTCCATATGGTAGCTAAAAAAGAAAATACCACACAACATGCCTTACAAAGAGAAGGCCATTCTCCTACTCGAATATGCAAGGCCATCCTTCTGTTTGCAGGTAGTCAGTACTTTCATCACAACTGCAAAAAGGCCCAAGCCACTTCACTGATTAGCATGTTCAGATTATTCCTCAGAGCACAAACACCAATTCAGTTCTCAAAAGTCTCCATAATTGCTCCAAGCAGACACCAAATGAATTTCTCATCCAATCACTGCTTTAACCAGTACCACAAAGATTATTACACAGAAATTGCAAGCGTTCATACAATATACAGGGGCAACATTTTACTAGGACTCAGTGGGAACATTTTACTCAGTGGGAACAATGTACTAGAATGGCTAAACGTTTCCGATTTGGTATCTTGCACAGGATATACTGGTTGGCTTCCCAAGCCACTAGGAGTTTTCTATACTGGTTAACAACAAGAGATGCTCAGTTCACCAACAAACCAATTGCTGCTCAAAATACCTCTTTGCAATGCAGTAAAATGCCTCTGTGCAGATTAATGGGTTATATCCTAAACAGAGGTGACGCCCATCTTAAAATACTTGAGGGGAAAAAAACTTTGCCTGTTTTTAAAGTTTTTAGCCCCCAAATGAAGACTTATTTACCCAGGCATTCTGAGTTTGCATTTTCTCTCTCTATCAGCTGACTTTTAATATTTACTTACATTTGCCTTGCATACCATACAATATTGTGTGCTTTGCAAGCCAGCTCAAGATCCTGCCCTGACTGAAGAGTGCCGGACATAAGTATTTTAATAATGTATATTATTCTTTCTGGTAGCTGCAAATGTAAGCAAGCTTTCCTGACACTACACAAGAATGCTGAACCGCAATGCACTCTTAGTTACCTGATTCTCACCTCAGAACCAGGGTGTGCTAAGTCTTTTATCTACAAAGAGCTTCCTCATACACCAAGCAGTTAATCTTCCCCTCTCCTGCCATCAATATCCAGCAAGGATGACAGGCGTAAAAAATTCCTTGTCAAAGTGCTTTATATCTGACAAGGACTCTTCTGTTCTGCTGTTCAGGAGTCAGCCAACAAGGGTGGGGGGAGGCAGCAGCAAAGAAGATTCCTGACACATTACATTCTGCTCCATCACAGCTCCGTGCTCCAAAGGGAATGCAACCAGGATGCAGTCCCACCAGCCTATCTTCAGGGCACCCAAACACACTGCCAAAGAATAGTTTCAATAGGACAAACGTATAGTAAATTAGGAAGATGTACAGACCCTTAATATAAGGCTCTGTTCTTAGGGTTGCCAGGTCCCTCTTCGCAACCGGCGGGAGGTTTTTGGGGCAGAGCCTGAGGGGAGCAGGGTTTGGGGAGGGGAGGGACTTCAATGCCATAGAATCCTCTTGCCAAAGCAACCATTTGCTCCAGGTGAACTGATCTCTATTGGCTGGAGAACAGTTGTAATAGCTGATCTCCAGTTAATACCTGGAGGTTGGCAACCCTATCTATTCTGTAAGATTATAAGTAATATACAGAAACAAATCTAGTATAGAAAATGAGGAAACTGTACTCACTGAGGAGGATTTTAAGAGGCAAAAGTTTCTTACCCTGCATCACATCGATCACATAGCAACAGGCGGTCTTCTCTGTCACTCCTCCCACACACCTCACAAAAGGTAGGATCATCTTCCACCTCCTCCTTCTGAGATTTTGTATTCTCAACAGGAATCTGAACAAAGATGCACATTTTAAGAACATAAGAAAAGCCCTGCTGGATCAGACCAAGGCCCATCAAGTACAGCAGTCTGCTCACACAGTGGCTAACCAGGTGCCTCTAGGAAGCCCCCAAACAAGACGACTGCAGCAGCACCATCCTGCCTGTGTTCCACAGCACCTCATATAATAGGCATGCTCATCTGATCCTGGAGAGAATAAGTATGAAGCATGACTAGTATCCATTCTAACTAATAGCCATGAATACCCCTTTCCTCCATGAATATGTCCACTCCCCTCTTAAAGCCCTCCAAGCTGGCAGCCATCACCACATCCTGGGGCAGGGAGTTCCACAATTTAACTATGTGTTGTGTGAACAAATACTTCCTTTTATCTGTTTTGAATCTCTCACCCTCCAGCTTTAGCAGATGACCCCACGTTCTAGTATTATGGGAGAGGGAGAAAAACTTCTCCCTGTCCACTCTCTCCAAACCATGCATAATTTTATAGACCTCTATCATGTCTCCCCTTAGCCGCCTTCTTTCCAAGCTAAACAGCCCTAAGCGTCTTAACCACTCCCCATAGGACAGTTGCTCTAGTCCCCTAATCATTTTGGTTTCTCTTTTCAGCACCTTCTCAAGCTCTGCAATATCCTTTTTTAGGTGTGGACGGAGGGAGCTGCCATGTCACGTTAATTATAACACAATTGCCACTGTAGTGACCACCTGATCAATCAAAGCCAAGAACAAACATTTTATTTTGCATCCTTTCACCAAGGATGGTGGTCGGCAAACCGCGGCTCGCGAGCCGCATGCGGCTCTGTGGCCCCTTGGGTGCGGCTCTGCCCTGGGGCGCCGTGCCTGCTGCTTAATCTCCCCCGGGGCCCGGGCAGCCGCGGTTCCTGCCGGCGCTTCTCCTGTTGCTATGACAACCGGCAGGCAGCCGCCCCTCCCTCCTCCTCCTCCAAGACGCCTCTGCGCAGGCGCCGCCTCTCCCGCTCAGGGCTCTGCTCCCCCGCGTGTGCGCGGTCACAGCCCGCCCACTCCCAGGCCGTCAAGCCCAACCCCGGTCCCAGCACCAACCCACAGGGGAGGGGGGAAGAGCCCTCGGACCCCCACTCACCTGGAGAGAAGCCTGGAGAGGCGGCAAGGGGCAGCCGGCTAGAGCCGCCTCCCAGCGCCTGGGGGGGCGGGCTCGAGGTCCCCACAACCGCCGACCGGCCCGCTCGTCAGCTGGCGAGCGGGAGAACCGGTCAGGGCAGACCACGCCCGGCCGATGGGGCGCTGCAGTGGCCGCGACGGCCCCCAGCCCCCAGGCTGGCCCGCCAGCCGGGTCCCCGGGGAGAGGCCGAACAGCCCGCCCGTCAGCTGGCAGGCAGAGGGGGAGCACGATGGCTGAGGGAGGCGACGGGGAGGCAGAGGGGTCGGCGCGGCTCCAGTCCCAGCTCCCACCGGGAAACAGTTGGCAGGACGGTGGGGGGAACCGGAGCGGAGAGGAGACGCCTGAAGGAAAGACCCACCCCACGCAAGACGGGCTGAGTGCAGGCGGAAGAGCCAGGGGAGGATAACGATGAGGCCCCCGCACTCTGAGACAACTCTCCTTGCAAGGAGAGGAAGAGGTGCGGGGGAAGGGATTTTTATAGCCTCACATTGAGGGGAAAGGGGGAGGAGCCTAGGTGGCTCTCAAGGGAAATCTCAATCGTTGTGCTGTTGATGTTTGGCTCTGTTGACTGGTGAGTTTGCCGACCACTGACCAAGGGCATAACATTTAAGGAAAAAGATGTCATCAACACCATAAGGATTCCCACCCTATCGGACTCATTCAGCGGCACATAGAGGCAAACCATTATTGTTTTCTTATGTTAAGTTGTGTAGTGTAGCTGAGAAACGTTTTGACATCGGTACCAACTCTGCTCTGTACATTCTCTATAGGATACAAATACCTGACCCTGTTTCTAATTAACAGCCCAACAATGAACTCAACAAATGAACTGCAGTAGAGGCAGTGAAATTAGAAAAACATGCATCAATTTATCAGAATTTTACGCATAAAATAATGTTTTAAGACAGGGTCAACTGGAACCTGTCAAATGGGGCTTGCTCCCAATTGTGAATAGGACTGAAATCTTGGTGTAATTGGTCAATATGGCACCTAGAAAAAAATTATGCCAAACTTCATCAATTCATATCCTTCGAAATGGCATTTTTCCTCCAGAGGAATGCTGTATAAGAAAAGTTTAAGTTACGCAAACATGCCGAATCAATTATGAACCAAAGTTAGGAAAAAGGCATAAAGTTGTGTAATGGATTTTAATTGTCTTAAAATCAACAGAAAGCCTACTTTTTTCAGGACTTCTCCCCCAAAACGCACTCGAACGCAGATAGATTTAAAGAGGATTCGATCCACTGGACAAGAGTTGGCATTCTGCAGAAAGGAATAAAAGAAGTTGAAGCATCAACACTGCCAACAGTTTTAAAGGATTTCAACATTAAAATTAGCAAGTTAAATATTCTTAACGTTTATGTGTTGGCTGGCTCCGCATCACAATTAGGAAAAACAACAACCACAGAATTCGTCGGTGCGCAGGAGCCCACAACCGTGCTCCCCCAACAGCCAGCACACGTCTTAACCTGGCTAGGACAAAGCGAGAGCCTGGTGGAGGCTCCCCTCTGACCTCATGCTAGGCTTTAGAGCCACGGGGAAGGAAGCAAGACCTCACTGATTCCCAGAATGTCTGAAGTCCAGCATGGCAGGTCTCTCCATCTTTCTCCCAAGAGGAAGGGTCCATGGCTGTCTGCCAAGGCCAGCCAATATGAAGAAGAAGAAGGAGTTGGTTTTTATATGCCGACTTTCTCTACCACTTAAGGGAGAATCAAACCGGCTTACATTCGCCTTCCCTTCCCCTCCCCACAACAGACACCCTGTGAGGTGGGTGAGGCTGAGAAAGCGTGACTTGCCCAAGGTCACCCAGCTGGCTTCGTGTGTAGGAGCAGGGAAACAAATCCAGTTCACCAGATTAGCCTCCGCCGCTCATGTGAAGGAGTGGGGAATCAAACCTGGTTCTCCAGATCAGACTCCACCGCTCCAAACCACCGCTCTTAACCACTACACCACGCTGGCTCTCTATGCATGGGCATCTGCCAGAGGAACAGTTTTGCCATTTTAAGGCCATCTAAAAAGCCACATGGGGAAGTGTCCGAAACAAAAGCAACTCGTGTACCAGCATTCTGAAAAAGATGGGCAGCAAGCACGAGCAACTTTAAGATCAGTTGAGATGACGGCCAGGTGGCTACTTTCAAAAGTGAATGAAACCTTTGCAGCGGAGCTCAAACAGTAACCTAAACGTGTCACAGGAGATTACAGTCATGTCGTTCTTAACGCTGTGTTAGTTTACAATGGTAAACATTTAACATAATTTGGAATCGCAAATTTCCATTCAAAACACTAGAGATCCTATGCAGTTGAATAACTGAATCTTCAAACTGCCAGTTAAATAATTTTAAAACTTCGAGATGTATACCCACACAACCTGGGCTCACAATTCTTTGCCCCACACAAAGTCTGTCAGACCACCGTTATGGCAGCTTAAGGAAAGGGCAAAGACTTATTAAAGAACTGAGAAACAGCAAGCCCTTGACTCCACCTTCTGCTCCACATGCCTCTTATGATGGAGTCTGCAGCTGAAATGACTATATACTCCAATCCAATGTCACCTATGTAAGCTAGCAGAGATGCATGTGCTAAGTAACCAGGACAGCAATGCTATAAGACCGAACCAGCAAGATACTAAAACAGTATATGCAAAGTCATTATTTTATCAAGATACAAGTTCTTACTTTAGACCACTCTACGATGCAATCCAAGCAGAAGTAATGGGCACAGTTCTCAGGTGTCCCAACTGCCTGATCCCTGAACGTATTGAGACATATTGGGCAGTTTTCAGCATCTTCATCAGAAGAAGAACCACCACCTTGATTAAACTGTGGTTTTTCTTTCACCAAATGGGTTGGTTGTTCAGCAGAAATTTCCATTTCCTCCTCCTCCTCCTCTTCCTCCTCCTCATCTTCGTCAGAATCTTGAAACAATTAAAAAATATCCTAGAGATTATTTCCACTTGACACATTTTGGATTGGAATATTAGTGTGCTATACAGTTCTGAAAAGAGGGAAACGCTGAATAAATTCCTGGAGCACGATCAACACACAAACAATCACTTTCAATACAAGAGATGCAGAAGAATGCAATCTTGAGAGCACATCCTCTGGAACTTCTATGGCACAGTTCCAGAGACCTATTAGCAAGAGAGCCGTAGCTCAACATTACAGTGAAATCCTAATGAACCCATGCAAAGTACCAAACCTTGTTTGATACAAACTGTACCAATTCACATTACAAGCAGAATTGCAACCTTCTCGTATGATATAGCACTAGGAAAGTGTTATGCCACTGAAGTTAGCAGCGGTTCTCCACCCTCTGATTTGTTGCATGGATAATTAAAGAGCTCACTCTTTCATTTTAAAAGGTTTTGAAATCAACTTTATTAAGTACTAACTTTCAGATTCAATGAACATTTGTAATGCCTACTACACTCACCTTCTAAATCTTCATCTTCACCTTCTTCATCCTCTTCACCTGCATCTTCATCAGTATCACCTTCTTCCTCGCTGCCTGTATCATCCGAGTCTCCACTATTTCCATCACTGCTTTCTTTTGAACAACGAGAGCAAAAGGACAGGGAAGAAACAGATGTGAATGCTCACAACCACCCACTACATGGTGCAAAGAAAAAGAGAAGCCAAGAACTGTTTGTTTACTTAATTTATGCCTTTCTCTCCACTGAGGACCCAAAGTGCTCCTCTCCTTCATTTTATCCTCTCAACAACACTGTAAGATGAGTGTGTTACTTGCTCAAGATCACCCAGCAAGCTTCCATGGAAAAGTGGGGATTTGAACCTGGGTCTCCCAGATCCTAGTCCAACACTAATCACTACATAATGCTGGTTCTCAGAGGAGAAGGAAGGGAGAGGTTTCTACTTCTTATGGCTGCAGGTTAGCCTGGAAATACATGGGCAGTGATAAGTGAAACTTCAGTAGTTAAAGGAGAAGTTATCAAGGAGGAATAATCAAGGACTCCTTTGCCCCTCCTCTATGAATAGCATAACCAAAACAAGCCAGTGACAAATTCAATTAGTAATTCATATTGTACAGTTGGGATTTCCTAGGAAGAAAAAGTAGGAAGAATGCAAATAGATATTGCTCCATTTCTATCTAAGTGATAAAAACCTCTCCATTATGCAACAGTATTAATAATGTGCTATTTTTTTCCAAATGGGAGTCAGCACCACCAGCATACCACCACCATCGTTTTTAAAGGATACAGATACAAAGGCCTCTGTATATGGTGATGCTAGGGAGGTAAAGCAAGACTGGGGAGGTACTTTCTGTAGATATTTCCAATATTGTTTAGTGTAAGGCTGCTAATCTCACACAGGTCCAAGCATTAGAGGGATTAAGAATGGGATGAAATCAACACTTGGAGGCTTGAAGCTACTGATAAATGACCAGATATAAAACCCCAGGCAGATTTCTCACTGTACATATCAGTTTCTTTAAAAAGAGGAAGCAGAGGCATCTTGAAGAATATGCTCCACCCAGTTTTGCTTACCTGCATCACTGAAAAGCAGTGCATTTGTTCTTTTGACTTTGCCTACCGCAGCATTCTTATTTATGAGTTCATCCTGACTGTCATCATCCATTGCGGGGCATCTGGAATTGGCTCCCTGCAAGAAGCAAGTTGAAAATAAATATTTGCACAGAACACAAAAGTAAAATCCTCTAGCTGTAACATGAAAAACAACTGCTGAGGACTTTTAAGAGAAGTATGAAAGTAGAAACCAAGAATGTATAGGTGAAAAACCAGAAACAATACAATAAAAACAGAGAACTGTTAGGCTAGTGTAGGGATTCATCGGATCACATGGAAGCCAATGGCAACAGTTAAGATTACAAGACTGGCTTATAGCCAGATAGAAAATCCTCTTTTTCATGTTGGCATGTGCATGGTACAGATGTCATACGAACAGTTAATATCTTAAGGTTTAGAATTTAGCAATAAAGGTTCAAGACATTACACAAACTATATTGGGACTGGAAAAATATTTTGACACTAATTTGAAAATACTGAATACTTAGGATTTGATTGTAACTACACTTGATCTTAGCCAAAAGGCCAAAAGGGGTAGCAAAGCAAATCTTTAGCACATTCCCCTGCAACCCTCCAAAAGCCCCTTCCAACCCTGGAACCTAGATAACAGGGGTAGGGAGGAAAAGGGGGTAATAAAATCACCCTTCCTGCCTACTCCATCAACATGGAGAGAAGATAAAGAAATCCCCCCCCCTTGCATGGCTATTAATCCACATGAGTTCTGGGGGTGGAAACGGACTGATGGGGGGGGCAACACAGCAAAGATTCATGCCTTTCACTGGTAGCAGTTAGGATCCAGCCCTTGCTACTGAAATGCTAGGTTAGAGAGAAGTGGATGTATTATATATCTACACTTTAAAAAAAAACAATATTCCTAAACCCGTTTTGGATTTACAGGCTGTTACAAGTTAGGTTACTTCCTTGTTGTTGATTTTGCTTAAATAGAACCAAGTGTGAAGAGAATATCCTCAATACAATGCACAAAGTGCAATGGAATAATGGAATTTAAGTCCATGCCTTTTTAAAGACTATGATTGCAATGTCTTTAGATGTGTTTAGCATGAAATTTCTTGTCTCCCAAACTGCAACCCCCCCCCAAAATGTCAAATGCCTATAACGTTATGCAAATGAGCTGATAGCATAACAGTTAAGCATTAGCTTCCTTCCAAAATACTCAACAAATGCCTAAACATTCAAGTTTTTAAAATTTCAGCTTTAAAGCTACATAACATTAAAATTAGGTGAACATATACAACTAAAATCAGAGTAGTCTCTATAGAAGAGGAAAACTATGTCAGCCAACCCTGAAAAGTTCTTTCACCAATGTTCTAAAAAGCTCGAATCTAAAAAGTTTTTTCAGAAAAAGTCCATGTGGCTTGGAGCACATTAGTTTAGTTAAAAAACTAATTATGTGCTAGAACATTGTAGCTAAACCTGGCAACTGATCAGTAACATGGCTTGATCAAAATTCATAATTAATGCCAACCACACTAAAGCCGCAACACATTCAAATGCATGACCCAATTATGAAATAAAGGCCACAAAGTTCGTTATTCATATACACCCACACTTAAAAGGACACACATTTTGTCAAGGATTTTACAGGTCCGCTCCCACCCCCCTTCCAGAAACCAGGGTATGAGAATATTCTGTGAACACAGGAATGAAGTTCCAATTAGTTGCCTAATTAGCTATGAAATGGAAGCGTAAATATCAAGTAAATCGGTAACAAAGCCTCACGTAACTGCACATTTTAGATTTGTATTTTAGAACTAACGTAACCACGTATTAACACAATTGTGAGTTTTGTTCACAGCCGTGATACACCAGGCAGTTCCTCACTTTTTTCACTTTGTACTGCTGCATATTAATATAAAGACTTGCCAAAGTACTTTTTATTAATCCCTTGGCCTGACCTAGTATTCTGTCATTTCTGACTGGAAGAAGGGAAAGAGATCTAGAGCTTTGCTTAATACTGCCCACAAGATTAAACATCCAAGATATTGCAGAGAAAACACAAGGTGCTACATTGGGATCTGGTTCCTAAGGTCCATTGGTTTTAGAATAAACCTTGCACTAAGCACAAAAGAACACACATTTGCCTATAGAACATTCTCCTTAGCCAGCTAAGGAGATCGAGGATTGCAAATAGTATGTGCACTACTTGCTGGTTTGGCAGCTGCTATCACAAATTCGATGAATTCACATTTGCTGTGGAGAGCCAGCGTGGTGAAGTGGTTAAGAGCGGTGGTTTGGAGCGGTGGAGTCTGATTCGGAGAACCGGGTTTGATTCCCCACTCCTCCACATGAGTGGCGGAGGCTCATCTGGTGAACTGGATTGGTTTCCCCGCTCCTACACACGAAGCCAGCTGGGTGACCTTGGGCAAGTCACGCTCTCTCAGCCTCACCTACCTCACATGGTGTCTGTTGTGGGGAGGGGAAGGGAAGGTGATTGTAAGCCGGCTTGATTCTGCCTTAAGTGATAGAGAAAGTTGACATATAAAAACCATCTCTTCTTCTGCAACTAGATGAGCAAGCCATTTGATTGCACTGCATTGCTTTGAATAGGATACACATTTCAAACTGCACTGAAAGGAGGTGGACAGTAAGTTCTTGTTTGTGCATGACAAAAGATAGAAGGAGGCCATTCACTTGCGTGAAACTAGTTCAGTTCTCCTATAATTATCATCAAACCATATGGGCTCTTCAGTTCTGTTTTCAACAAGATCTTTGGATAAGGACTGATGGCATTTTATTTAATTTAAAGATTTATTATTAATATTAAAAACTTAGCTTTGTCATTCGAAATAATGTTGAACATCAAATGAGCAAACTGCTACATTAACAGAAATATTTTCCTCATTTCTGGGGCATTCATGCAGCCCCATGTTTCATGTCCTGTACATTTTTAATCATACTGAAATGTTTTTATTATGTGATATATAAAATGGTCAAGTCAAAAAAACTTGAAGAACTTTTATTTCTACATGTTTACTGCCTATTTAGCTCACTAATTACATCAGCCCCATGTGTCTCGTTTTAAAGAAAGTAAAATTCGTTATCACACTTCAAGGGAGAGTCAGTATCATGTAGTTGATCTGTAGCGGACAGATGACCTCCCGCACTCTAATAGAGACTCTGGACTAGACAGTTTCAAGTCTTTGCCTGTGAAAACACTGATTAACCAAAGAGATATCCAGGGTTTATCATGTCAGAGAAACTTTTTGACCTCCAACTCTTGATAATGCAAAATGAGGGGATGACTTCTTTTCATTTGAACTATTAGCCAGCAAACAAGACAAGACACCTGCATAAACTTTTATCAAGCAAAGAAAAGATACTTTTTATTGAGCAAGACAGAAAAAAGGGCAAAAAAAAATTAACCCCATAAGTATTGCTTGAAATGAATGCTAAAATTATCAGCATTCCTAGCATTGCTTAATCATATTGTAGCTAACATAGTCTTAAAACAAATCAGGTTCAGCTTTTGTCTCACTGCTTTTAGAAACTATCAAAAAAGCTAAAGTTATCCAAAATCTCACTAAGAAATCTCACCTCTTCTTCTGAGACTTCCAGCCAGAGAAATCTGATTTGCTTGTCACAAGAATGCTTATTTATAGAAATCATATCTTTTTCTGATTCATCACAATCATATGGTTATTTCTAGATATCTGCTTGGTTACCACTAAATAAGAGATTAGCAACGTAAGTGCAAATAGCCAATCAGCAGGTACATATGAAATCATCTGATTTAGCAAGGCCAGGCCAATCATAACTCTTAAAAAGCAATTAAGCAAGCCTTTTTTTATTACTGCTCCAACTAACTGTCCAAGATAAAGGCAGTTCTAAGCAACAGGTGTATAATCTTTTTGGGAACTTGCAAACGCAGCAAGGAAAAGGAAGTGATATCATTGCAATGCAACAGGTAAGAGCCTTAGTCTTGAACCAAGGAGAGCTGGGCTGAAATTCCCACTCAGCCATGAAACTCACTGAGTTAGTTTCAGCCAGTCAGTATCTTTCAGTCAAACCTCCTCATAGGGTTGTTATGAAGATAAAAAAGGGAGGAAATTTACACTTTTTTTTTTAAGAACTCTGCTTGCATTTCAGAGAAATACCTGGAAAACTACTTAATCCTTTATCTTGGTATACCAAGTAATTTATGTGTGCTTCAAGAAAAAACCCAATCTTTCAGAGGACAGAGACACTGTATTGGGGATGTGGTGTTTACACAGAGGCAGAGTAGAATGAAACTCTAAACAACTGTACTCTGAACTCCAGGCTTTTTTATGTTTAGGATTATGCTGTACTGAAACACCTCTGAATCCTCTGTAGTTGCCTGGAACCTTTCTAAAATAGCCCCTCCCTCACACTAGTCTATCTATGAATCACCAATGGCCAACATTCTTGAGAATGGGTGGCAAGAGTTTACGATGAAGTAATGGTAGCATATAAAGCGTACGCACCCAAAAGCTCTGTTATCCAGATGCTGTTATAACACTGGATGTATTTAGAGGGTAAATTTAGTTCTCCATATCTATATAGTCAACCAGGGAGATAAAACACAGGTGAAGGCAAAACAACACACTGTATTAACCGAAAACAAGGTAACTAACAGTGTGCTAGCCATGGAATGTTTCAGCTCATATGGAGAAAGTGACTCTTCACTGCAACCCAGCAGTTACTACCTTTCTCTCACAAGGTTGAATACTTCGTAACTGAGCCCAACTAAAGTAAATAAATGAGGAGGAAAGATTTTTGCTTCCTTTCCTGAAGCTGTTTACCTCACATTAAGAAGTTTACTGGACCTGGTTACCAAAATGCAAGTTCCCTCAAAGATGTAGGTTTCCCCGTTGGCTTCGTTTTTGGAAAGTCTGCATTAAATGTGACTTGAAAACTGTTTGGATATGGGGAAAATTCTGTAGACATTCTGTGCATTTATACATTTTTATTTGATGTTTCATTTGGTCTACTGAAGTTCTATATGGATAAAATTCAGATAATGGAGACCCAGATTCTCATAATGTGACCAAAGTATGATTGCCTCAGTTGAGTCATTTTAGCTTCTAGGGACAATTTAGGCTTGATTTGATCTAGAACCAACTGATTTTTTTTTTGGGGGGGGGCAGTCCACAGTATCTGTAAAACTCTCATCCAACCCCAAATTTCAAAGGAATCTACTTTCTTCATGTCAGCTTTCTTCATTGTCCAACTTTCATACTCTACAAAGTAAGGGGGAATACTATGGCATGAATTAACTTGATCTTGGTCGCCCGTGACACATCCTTACACTTAAACATCTTTTCTAGCTCCTTCATGGCTGCCCTTCCCAGTCTCAATCTCCTTCTGATTTCTTGGTTGCAGTCTCCCTTTTGGTTGATGATGGAGCCAAGGAACAGAAAATCGTTAGCAATTTCAGTATTTTCATTGTCAACCTTAAAGTTGTGTAATTCCCTCATAGTCATTACTTTTGTCTACTTGATGTTCAGCTGTAATCCTGCTTTGGCACTTTCTGCTTCAGCAGTAGTTGTTCCAAGTCTCTTATTTTCTGCCAGTAATGTGATGTCATCTGCACATCACAAATTGTTAATGTTCCTTCCACCAATTTTCACTCCGCCTTCATCTAAATCTAATCCAGCTTTCCTTATATGTTTAGCATACAGATTGAAGAGATCGGGAGATAAAATACATCCTCGTCAGACACCTCTGCCAACTGGAAACCATTCTGTTTCTCCATATTCTGTCCTAACTGTAGCTTCCTGTCCAGAGTATCGGTTGTGCAGCAAAACAATCAGGTGGTCCATTTCTTTTAAAACCAACCATAGCTTTCCATGATTCACACAGTCAAAAGCTTTCCTGTAATCTATGAAACATGAATTAGCAATATGATCTCTAATGCTTCTACCTTTTCTGAGTCCAGCTTGAACATCTGGCATTTCTCAGTCCATATATGGAAACAGTCTTTAAGACGTGGAGCATCACTATACTCGCGCGAGAAATTAATGCAATGGTACAAAGACCTATACAGTATAAATTTCTGCCTTTGGTCTTCCTACCACCCAGATCTGGGCTGGTCTCTTTACTTGGTTGCTACAAGGACCTGAACAATCTTCCAACTTAAGCAGACTAGATGATAACAGAAAACCACAAGAAAATGGCATTTTAACTTAAACCTGGTTGGACACATTTAGTGGTTTGGCCAACTAAGCAAGCTAACAGGTACTAGCTTGCTTTCCCCCTCCCTACTGTACAGCTGCTTGGCCTTCATGCAAGCACTCCAAGACAGGAGGCATATCTGTTTGCTCACCGCCAAGCACCTGCAAGTGTCATTCCATCATCTGCTTGCGAGTTACTTATACGTACTTCAGAATCCAGGAGCAGTTTTGCATGCATACGCTTGACTAGCGAGCAGGCACCCATATAAATCCCGACCACATTCCCACTTTGGCAGTGGTAGGAGAGTACAAACCCATGGAAAAGAAGCCCTAATGCGAAGCCGGCCGCTGGTGAGAAGTCCCACGAAGGGCAACACAACAGTGCACTCGTGGGCATGGGGGGGAATATGCAATATGGAAATATACGGTGCAAGAGTTTTGGCGGACGTGACATCGCTCAAACATCAAAATAAGCATGTAAGCTGCAAGTTGAATGTTGAAACAAATTTTGTGATCTGAATGATTTCAGTTCAATGAGGCTGGTTCAGGGGGAATATATTGTTATGGTATTAGCGATGCTATGTTTAGCAATTGTTTTCTACTGTGTTTTAACCTTAAGTCTAGACCTGGATGGCCCAGGCTAGCCTGATCTCGTCAGATCTCAGAAGCTAAGCAGGGTCGGCCCTGGTTAGTATTTGGATGGGAGACCACCAAGGAATACCAGGGTTGCTGTGTAGAGGAAGGCACTGGCAAACCACCCGTTAGTCTCTTGCCATGAAAACCCCAAAAAGGGGTCGCCATAAATCGGCTGCGACTTGAGGGCACTTTACAAACACACATAGGTTGGGTATTGTAAATTGATTATTTGGTGTTGTATTATGTATTATTGTTATGGTTAAGCTCAAGATCTTTGGTCAAAGGAGCTATTAATTTAAATAAATGGAAAAATGGAAATGCACGGTGCTGGCGCGTTAGAGTTCCACCCTACACCAGATTCGAAAAACCCGGGAACGAAAAGAAAAAAAAAGGAAGGCAACAAATATGAAAACCCACTGGAGACCCAGCAGAAAAACCAACGAAGACATATGTACATGGACAGCAATCCCACCCGACAGAGGAGGCTTCCCCTACTCAGAGGCGCCACTTCAGACCAGACCCCCCTGCACATCAGCTCCAGGCAGCCGTCTTGCAAGGAAACGACCGGACAACCAACCGGTCGGTCTAATCCAGACCGGTCAGTCTAATCCAGAAAAAATCTAAACAGCAATCTATCTTTTTTTGTTTAACATAATCAAAATAGCTTTCCCAATTCTGTTGGAATTCTTCAGTCATCTCTTTCGCTTTGGTGCATAGTGTTTATGCGATATTTTCGTGCCTAGTTCTTTGACACCACGATATAATCAACAGTGCTCATCCTATCCCCCGTCCAGTATGTCTATTCCGCTGGATGACCCCCCAGGGACAGCACCATTCAAAATACAAAGATCAAGCCGACAAGTCATTTGTGCTAAGCGATATCCTGCACAGTTACATTTAGAGTCCTTAAATATTCTTATAAAAGGCCAATCGAGGTTCCCGACATTTGGTGGGCATGTCTTGTATTTGCCATATAGTGTATTGTCATCAGGGCTTAATCTAGCATTGAAATCACCCCCTACTATGACATCTGTGTGTGTGTGTCAAGTGCCATCAAGTCGCTTCCGACTCATGGCGACCCTATGAATGAAAGTCCTCCAAAATGTCCTGTCTTTGACAGCCTTGCTCAGATCTTGCAATCTTCCTTGATTGACACCTGCTGTTGGATAGCTATTCACCAATTGCCATATATAGTTTCCAAGGCCTGTCCAACCTTCCTCCACATGGGCTTTTGTTTTTTTGCTGGCGGCATACGGACATTTACAACCAAGCATGCAGCTGTCTGAAATGGCAACATTCATGCTGGCTGACTGGGGGCCGCTGGATCAGCCCGACCGGTGGGTTGCGGCCTGCGGTCGTTTCCTTGCAAGGAGGCTGCCCAGAGAGGCGGGCTCACCTGCCCAGGGAGAGCCAAACTCACCTGCCAGGAGGAGACCCCGGAAGGCGAAGGGGGAACCCCGCCAGCGAGAAGCCCGTCGAGCAAAGACGGCGGCCGCCCACCCCGCCGCGAGTCCGGGAAGGCCCAGGGACGCCTTTCTGCGCCGCCCCGGAAGAGAACGCAGAGCCCTTCCGGGTGCCGTGACGTCACGGCCGGGCGGAAGCTGCTCCACTTGCGGGCGGAAAAGGACCGCGGGGAGGAGGCGGCCGTTTGCTGGGCAACCCAACAGGTGTTTGTATTAGTCTGTAACCACAAAAATGTAAGCAGAAGCCCTGGGGTACTTTAACAGAATATATTGCAGTATAAACTTTGGTGCATAGTGGTTTTTGGTTTTTTTAAATATTTTAAATATATTTAATATTTTAATATTTTAATATATTGCAGTATAAACTTTGGTGCATAGTGGTTTTTGGTTTTTTTAAATATTTTAAATATATTTAATATTTTAATATTTTAATATATTGCAGTATAAACTTTGGTGCATAGTGGTTTTTGGTTTTTTTAATATTTTAAATATATTTAATATTTTAATATATTGCAGTATAAACTTTGGTGCATAGTGGGGTTTTTTTAATATTTTAAATATATTTAATATTTTAATATATTGCAGTATAAACTTTGGTGCATAGTGGTTTTTGGTTTTTTTAAATATTTTAAATATATTTAATATTTTAATATATTGCAGTATAAACTTTGGTGCATAGTGTTTTTTGGTTTTTTTAATATTTTAAATATATTTAATATTTTAATATATTGCAGTATAAACTTTGGTGCATAGTGTTTTTTGGTTTTTTTAATATTTTAAATATATTTAATATTTTAATATTTTAATATATTGCAGTATAAACTTTGGTGCCTAGTGTTTTTTGTTTTTTTTTAATATTTTATTAAGATTTTCAGGAAGAAAAAAAAAACAAATACACATACATTCACACAGTTTATACTCCTTCGGGGAGTCTATTTCATCTTACGTTTGAAAACATCTTATACATTGTCGTTATATTCTTCATTTTAAGTACAAATTCCTTCTGTCCTAAGTAAAAAATCTAAATAGCAATCTTATCTTTTTTGTCTTTAACATGATCAAAATAGCTTTCCCAATTCTGTTGGCATTCTTCAGTCATCTCTTTCGCTTTGGTGCATAGTGTTTATGTGATATTTTTGTGCATAGTTCTTTGACACCATGATATAATCAATAGTGCTCATCCTATCCCCCGTCCAGTATGTATATTCCGCTGGATGATCCCCCAGGGACAGCACCATTCAAAATACAAAGATCAAGCCGACAAGTCATTTGTGCTAAGAGATGTCCTGCATAGTTACATTTAGAGTCCTTAAATATTCTTATAAAAGGCAAATCAAGGTTCCCGGTATTTGGTGGGCATGTCTTATATTTATCATATAGTGTATTGTCATCAGGGCTTAATCTAGCATTGAAATCACCCCCTGCTATGACATCTGCTGTTGGATAACTATTCATCAATTGCCATATATAGTTTTCAAGGCCTGTCCAATCTTCCTTCACATGGGGTTTTGTTTTTGCTGGTGGCATACGGACGTTTATAACCAAGCATGCAGCTTTTTGAAAATGCAACATTAATGCTAGAGCCAAATGAGAAAGGGGAGGAAATGTTACTACTTTTACCTTTAAGGCTGTTGATATTAAAATGCCTAATCCCCCTTTAGCCCTCCCACGTACTGATGGTTCTGCAGCCAAAACAAAAGACTTGTATCCATCATATGCAGGCAAATCTAACATCCAGGTTTCCTGTATCATGACAGTTATTTTAAAAATGTTTGTGCTGTTTCTCTAGAAACCCACCTGCCTCTTACAAAATAATAAAATAAATAAAACAAAACATTAACACAGGGGTGTCAAACTCAATGACATAAATGTCACTTGGTTGGGCCAGGTCATGCCTCGCCAGTCCAGATTTAGAGTGGGCTGGTGGCTGCCTCAGCTGGCTCGTGGGCCGGATAAGGGCTCTCAAGGGGCCGGATCCAGCCCTCGGGCCTTATGTAGAGGGGGGAGGTAGTTGTGAATTTCCTGCATTGTGCAGGGGGTTGAACTTGATGGCCCTGGTGGTCCCTTCCAACTCTATGATTCTATGTTTGACACCCCTGCATTAACAGATACTAATTAAAACCCAGCATTAAAAACCCAGCCCAATATAAAACTATAGACTATAGACCGTAACAACACACCACTGACAGCTTAAAATAACAGTTTCCACCCTAAAATAGTATTCGTAAAAAAAAAAAAACTTAACTAAAAGCCTGGGTGAACAGAATTGTTTCATCCTGGTGCCTAAAAGAAACAAAAGCAATGTAGGTGCCAGGCAAACCTCAAAAGGGCACTCCATAAGCGAGGTGCAACTACTTAAAAAGGCTTGTCTCTGGTTGCCACCCACCTCACCTCTGAAGGTGGGGAGAGGGGCACAAGGTTCCTGCTCATTTTCCCAGATCCTTACAAACCACCGTGTGGGGGTAAGCAAAGAGATGGCGCAACGCTGGTGCTTCAGCCATAAGTAGGCCAGAAGGGAAAGAGACTGAAGCTTCCCATCCCAGCAGCCTCCAGCATGATCGTAAGCAGGGTCTATTCAGGAGACTCATGGGCTTTCTCTGAGCATATGAAACAGCTTTGGAATTCATTCACACCAACTCCCAAAGGCCTTAACTAGAACTTCAGATTCTTCAGCTGAGCAATGGCAGTTCTCCAGTCTTAGGCAGAGCTTATCTCAAGCTCTGCTATCTTTTGATAGCAGATATCAAAGAATGAAGTCTGCACATACTCAAGGATGTTCCTGTTTTATTTATGTTTCTGAGGTGCGTGTGTGTAAAGTGCCGTCAAGTCGCAGCCGAAACCCCTTTTGGGGTTTTCATGGCAAGAGACTAACAGAGGTGGTTTGCCAGTGCCTTCCTCTGCACAGCAACCCTGGACTTCCTTGGAGGTCTCCCATCCAAATACTAACCAGGGCTGACCCTGCTTTGCTTCTAAGATCTGACAAGATCAGGCTAGCCTGGACCAGATACAAAGGAGGATGCCACTTCTATACATTGTGCTCTCTGATGTGTACATTTATTCAGAAACTGAAGTATTTACAGAATAGGAGAAAGGGACTCTGGACAGATTGAACTTGTTGTGCAAGGGTGAGATAGGATGCACATGCTATGATTTATGTTTTAAATTTCCAGGAGGTAATCCATCTGTTTTCTAAGGCTATGCATCTGCAGGGAAGAAATGTCTGGTCCTGCAACTCAAGCTGAAGATTTTGGTTGAAGATAGAGGAATTGCAGATTTTTTGACTTTATTGTATGAAATCAGATATCACAATATAAACTTTAATTTCAAAACATTCACTCATATTTTAATGTTACAGTATAGCATTACTGCCACACATTTAAATTAGTGTATAATAAACCAAGGGAAAACACTCCCTTCAGATACATATACTCCTGCCTCTCTGTAGTACATTATTGAGAAGTATCTCGGAAGGGGTATCTTTAATTGTTTCTTTAAAGTAGTATTTGGGCAAACTATCCTTGATTATCCACATCTTGCACTTTCCTGCTGCTTTAATTAGGGTTTCAAATCTAAGCACACTTGTGAGGCAGTAACAGAACTAAGTACTGTGCTGCCCCAGTGCCATGAAAGGTGTATAGAGCCTTTATAATTGTTTTGCAATTTCCTCATCTGAGTTTAATTTTGTGTGTGTGTTATGGTTGCAGCCAGGGTGAGCTTGCAGCCCGAAAAGGACACAACAGGGAAGATAAAAACCATTCTTGCCAGTCCAATCTCTGAACTTCTAAAGCGACAATATAACACTTCTGCCACAAGAGGTCTCTGCTCTACCCATTGAGCCTACCACACCCTACAGTTTAATGAGAGCGAGCCGTGCGTGTTAAACCCGGTTGAACGAGTGGACAGAACTGCATGCCAGTATTCTCTTGCTGAAAAGTTCCGGATTATAACGATTACAGCAAGCACAAATGAGAGGGCTAAAAGTATTGGTGGTGCTCTAAGTAACTAAACGTGATGAAATCCAAAAGAGTTCCCAGAACACAAGGAACCAAGAATCAAACTGGAAAATGTTAAGAATATTTTTCAATGATTGTAAACATCATTATTTTAATAGGGAATGTAAAACACATTTGCTGACTTGAGTTGCATGGATTAGATGAAGCAGAAGGAACTGAATTATTCAAATCCTAAAACTAAATTGGATTTTTTACAGACTGAAATATTTCTGTACCACCAATTTTTCATTTCCAGCTCCAGGTTTTTTCTACTCAGCTGACAACCTTCATCCTTTCACAAAGGTTCCTTAGACGGTTTTAAAAGACAATCTGCTGACATGGGCAGGTGACCATTATATGACATGACATTCCAGGTTGTTTTCAGAGGTGTGTGGCTGGGTTTTGACTTCATAGTTATGGATTCCCTATGGCAATTTTTTAAAGGTAAAATTATTCCCTGGATATCAAAATATTATATGAGAATTTTACATTTTTCCCTGTGAAAATAAATGGTATTAAGGTTACAATTTCGAGTTAGAATTAGAGCTGCAATTTTCAAACCACTTGAAGTGAATTAATCTCTTTAAAATCAACCAGTCCACACAAGAAAAAACATTGGCCTTTCGTTCCAAGTATGAATTTACACTCCCAATTTAAGATTCACACATAACTATGCTTTTAAATCCATTTAATTACTGCTGGAAAACTGAGCGGTACTTCCAAATATCCCAGGCGCAGTAATGATGTAGAGGTAAGGTGCACAATTCCAGGATTCAGGCTACAAACCTAAGCACTTTCCTGGGAGTAAGCCCCACTGAATAAAATGGGATTTACTTCCAAGTAGATCTGTTTAGGATTGTTCTTTTGGTGTAATCCTAAAGAGAGTTACTCCAGTCTAAGTCCATTCATTTCAGTGGGCTTAGACTGGAGTAATTTTGTTTGGGATTGCACTACTAGTGCTCCTTAAGGCTGCCAGGCATTATATTTTTCTGGCAGGGTTCCTGTTAACTAATATCTAAGTGACAAGCTGAAATCCAGCAGTTGAAGCTTTCCCGTTACATTTATCTGCTTGATTTCTGCATGTCATGTACCTGTGAACACATGAACACATGAAGCTGCCTTCTACTGGAACAGACCCTTGGTCCATCAAAGTCAGTATTGTCTACTCAGACTGGCAGCGGCTCTCCAGGGTCTCAGGCAGAGAAAGGTCTTTCATATCACCTACTTTCCTAGTCCCTTGAACTGGAGATGCCGGGGATTGAACCTGGGACCTTCTATAGGCCAAGCAGATGCTCTACAAACTGAGCCACAGCCACAGCGAAGAAAAACCACTGGCAGCTTTAGCCACTTTCTCTTAGTTCTCATCCCATGTAACAGCATATTAGCATTAATACTCTCACCTGTGAATCTGGGTCCAGCCAGCACTGAGCAAGCAGAAGAGAATGGGAGACTGACCTCGGTCTCTGTGTCTTCCCCTCTCTTGCCTAGCATTTGTCCAGTACTGTGAAAATCTCCCACCGCCAGTCTGCTTAACCCAGCTGCCTCTTCTTCATTCCTGGTCTTCTGTAGGACCCGACTTCCCTAGACCCCCATTTTCTTTATATGTAAATATGAGTACATAATAAGGATGGATAGCATGTAACTTTCAACTTACGGAGCAACCATAGGCAGTTACCCTTTCTAAGCCCATTGACTTCAATGGATGTAGGAGGATGTACCTGTGCTTAGTAAGGCAGACTATCAAGGGCAAAATGTTCTCTGTTGTTCCAGCCAGGCTGCAATCCTACGCATGCTTACTTAACAGAAAGGTCCCTTGAACTCGGTGGGACAAGAAATTTGGAAAATGTACAGGACAGTCTGCCTCCTCCATACACATGTATACACATAAATCACATGTTTCTTGCCAATCTCAGGATGGAAAGGAGAGTGTACTTCCCTGATGATACCAAACATAGCTAAGTGTGAACCATACTGGCATCAGCTGTCCCTCTGTAGCAGCTCTGGGAATGATTGAAGCAAAAGGAAGAGAGAGGAAACTGTCTCGCAAGCTATAATTCATGAGTCACTGCATGTTTAAGAGCAAGCGATGAACTACATGCTGAAATGCACAGTGGAGCACTCCATTTTGAAACAAAACATTTGTTCCTTTTGATCGTCCATTACGGAGTTGTAGACAGAGGGCCTGGGGGTTGGGAAAAACAATCTAAAGCTTTAAAGATCTGAGAATTCTGTGATCTTTTATGCATGGCCGTTTCACTCGCTGTCACCCCTCCAATGACTTCGGGTCTTTGTGCTGATTATGCATGCTGTTTCCGATGGTCAGAGGTTGCCTTACTCTCCCCCTGCATTTCCCCGTGTTTTGGAGGGACCTGTTTTATCTCAAATTTGAAAACGTGGGGAAAGGTAGGGGGAGAGCGAGGCGACCTCTGACGGTCAGAAACGGCCTGCATAATCAACACAAAGACCCGAAATCGTCGGAGGGAATGACGGTGAAACAGCCATGCATAAAAGACCTGTGTTTCCAATACATTTTAGACCAATTTTGAGCCAGCCTAATATGAAGAACACTGTGAAAGGGACACACACACACCCTTTTTACTATTCCAGGCCAAATTTTAACAACTCTTGGGGTTAGTACACTTTGGCCACAGCACATCAGGGCTTGGTTGCTAAGCAGGGTCACCCATGGTCAGAACTTGGATGGGAGACCACCAAAGAAGACTGGGGTTGTTACAAGGAGGAAGGCAAAGGCTAACCACCTCTGATCATCTCATGCCTGGAATGCCCTGTAGAAAGGGGTCACTGTGAGTTGATTGCACTTCAAGAGCATGTTCTTCTCCTTAGAAAATGTCACCTCCCCCCAAAAAAAAGGAAATCTCTGTTTGTGGTGGTGGACATCAGTCTTTCACAACACCGAGAGCCTGTTTCAAACTCCCTGAGCCAAGACACGCTTTCACATGAGGTCAAATGTTTCTTTTCAGTAGATTTTGCTCCCGCCTCACCCTTTTGCATACTGAATAAATTCACACTTGTTTTGTTCCATTATAAAGTTATTGTTTTATTTTAAATTTGAACCAATGAAATCTATATTTTGAACCCAAAATGTTCAAAAATCAACACAAAACGTGAATGAAAACATCTACCATTATTAATCACCAACAGTGATTCCTAAGGAGAGCTACTCCAGTCTAAGCCCATTCATTTCAGTGGGCTTAGACTGGAGTAACTCTCCTTAGGAATGCACTATTATAGTGTTTTGCAGCATGATATAGTCCGATCTAGGCAGATCTCGGAAGCTAAGCAGGGTCGGTACTTGGGAGACCACCAAGGAAGACTACAGAGGAAGGCAATGACAAACCACCTCTGCTTCTCACCTGCCTTGAAAGCCCCTTGCTGAGGTTGCCATAAGTCGGTGGCAACCTGATGGCACTTTACAGACACACACACAAACACACACACAGTAGCGTTTGGGGTGTCTGCAGGATTATTATTGTATTCCAAACTTATCAGTGGTGAGTTAAATGTTTTGCAGTAAACTCCATTGTTTGTGCCAATACACAGGTCCCCATAACATTTCAGTCCCTGGACCAGTTTTCCTTTGCAACATCAAACGAAACACGTTTTATCCCAATATGTTACACTGGCTAGGGGAAAAAAACCCACCCCAATGTCCACATCAGTAGATTTTGAAGGGGTTGTTTTAGGCTGCAGGTGCTTTTCTCATGACAGAAACAAGACTGTACTGTAAGTGGCTGTACTGTAAAGACATGGATTACTAATTAAAGTACAGGTGACAATGTCCTAAAGAAATGTAAGGAGCCATTTCTGGATACATTCTGCTGACTAAAGTGCAACTGAGGTGAATTATTATCCCAGACTTTCTTTCTAAGTTAGACTAAATAAATAGGAAACAAGCAGCCTGTATCAGTGTACTGTATGGAAGCAGACCAGCCAAGAACGAGGTTCTTGTCCTTCATGCCTTGATTCTTCTCCATGCTTAACCTAAAAAGTAAAATAGAAAAAAAAGTCGTCATGGTAATGCTGATAATACATTGAACAGTTATTGAGGCTACCTAAATATAGGGATGGTGCAGTATTACTGCTCTTTCCCTAGAAAAAAACTATGGAAACATGATAAGAATCTGAAAGTATACAATGCATCCAGCTAAATGAATGAAGTAATGCACTGTTTTCCTACCTAAAGAGATCTCAACAACTAACAATGATCAGATTATCTCCCTGTGTTTAGAACTGTGAAAATTCATTAATTGGGCATTGTAGCATCTGAGGTCTCTACTCTCTGACAGAAAGATGTATTTTGGGTTCGGACTAAAAACCACCTCATTGTCTTCACATAGTGGATTTGAATCGTTTCCAAACCCCGCTGTGCTCATCACTTGGATGTCACGTGCAGCTAAAAACTGGATAATTAAAACAGCAGACATGTTTCCCTCATAAACGTGATCATGGAGTGTTCAATTTATTGCTGGGCTATAACACTTTTCTGTAAGTCACATTAAGGTTTAGCCAGATGAGACTGTAATTGTGATCTCCACTACTACATAATGGAGGGGTACACCTTGTGTATATTATAAACTCTGTTGTCACATGCAAAGGGATCCCAGGATTTTGTGCTTTCTTACTGTAAAACCCTTGCAAAAGACAGTTAGCCTGAGTCTAATCTCATTTACAATAGGTTTAAACCACTGTAATTCCATGACTGCAGTGGTATTACGGTACTACACATGTATGCCAGCAGCACTGGATTAATCAGTAAGCTTTATATGCTCTTGCAAAGGGGTTAGTGCCCTAAGAAACCCCTTGGAGTCTGTAAAATCGACGCTGTTTTGTACTAGCCCTGGCCATGTGTGTGTGTGTGTAAAGTGCCGTCAAGTGGCAGCCGACTTATGGTGACCCCTTATGGGATTTTCATGGCAAGAGACTAACAGAGGTGGTTTGCCAGTGCCTTCCCTCGGTACAGCAACCCTGGACTTCCTTGGTGGTCTCCCATCCAAATACTAACCAGGGCTGACCCTGCTTAGCTTCCAAGATCTGACGAGATCGGGCTGTACCATGCTGCCTTCCCTCCTCCTGGCCATGTTCTTTCCTCCAAATAAAGACTACTTCAAAGAAGTATAGGCAGAAAATATGACAGTTTTAAACAGTAGCCCCTCTTGTTGACTTCTACTGGTTTGTGCAGATTAATGGCCTGACAGAGTAGCATTTATAAATGAGAAGGTAGACAACACGAGACAACAAGAAGGAACTATAGATTAGATGTTGGGCAACACTTACTAAATGGTCTTTTATGCATGGCTGTTTCACTCGCTGTCACCCCTCTGACAACTTCGGGTCTTTGTGTTGATTATGCATGCCGTTTCCAGCCGTTGCCTCGCTTTCCCTCTACGTTTCCCTGCGTTTTAAGGGACCTGTTTTATCTCGAATTTGAAAACACAGGCAAAACACAGGGAAACGCAGTGGGAAAGCGAGGCGGTGGGAAATGACATGCATAATCCAAACAAAGACCCAAAGTAGGTTCTTGTAGGTTATCCGGGTGTGTGCGCATGGTCTTGGTATTGTCTTTCCTGACGTTTCGCCAGCAGCTGTGGCTGGCTTCTTCAGAGGAGTAACACTGAAGGACAGTTTCCTGGCGAAACGTCAGGAAAGAAAATACCAAGACCACGGTCACACAGCCTGGATAACCTACAAGAACCTATGAACTCTGACCGTGAAAGCCTTCGACAAAGACCCAAAGTCATCGGCAGGGTGACGGCAAGAGAAACAGCCATGCATAAAAGACCAATGGCAGAATAGGTTGGGCCAACAGAAGAAGAGACCCAGGGAAGTCAAACTCCTTCCTCGGAGGCTTTTAAATGGAAACTGGATCTCCGGGGTTGCCAACTTTTCCCCGGCAAATGCTTTTGTGCCTTTAACAGCAACATGAGAAACACGGATCAGTGGATAGCACGTTTCTCATCCCACCATTTATACACAAAGCTTCACCTCTGAATTTCTGTTGGCATGCACCATTAAAGGGATGGGAACCAGGCCAGAAAAAAAAATTGCCTGAACAGGCCATGTAGGAGAGACACACAATTTCTCGCTCCAGGCTTTCTCCCGGGTTCAAATTGTTTTAAAGCGATTATGGTAGAACTTCCTATCTGACCACCATTACTTTCCACAAACTTTAGAAGGGCTTTAACATAACCATAGTTGCAAACTACACCTTCTGCTATTTTAGCTGGATGTTACATTAAACTACTAATTGCCTCCGTTCTGGAAGACCCTCAACATTATATTTTGTTCTGCCTTCTTTATGTGGAGCCCAGAAATAAATTTCTCACTGGTATTTTGAAGGGATTAGATCCTTCACAGTGGAAGACAGATTATTTTTTCTTCTCTTGCATTCTGATCAGTTTGTCTGCTATACAGTGGTGAAGTTTGCTTTGGATGATAAGAAAATACAGACTACAGCTGTACTCGTTTTTATGTGTTTTTAACCTTGTTTTGACTGACCATCATTGCTTTTTTTGTTTCTTTTCTTGTTTGTTATAATTGTCAGGGCCCTTGGCTCTGACTCTGACAATTTCCCATCCTACAAGCATTAGGAGTGGTCTCAGTCTAAGACACTGGTTCCCAACCAGGGGGTCCGTGGACCCCCAGGGGTCCGCGAGAACTAAATTAAGGTCCGCGAAACAAAGTTATAAACCCATAATAAATTAATATTGTCAATTAAAAGTTCTCTATTATAAAAATATATATTCAAATATTATTCTAAGTTTAATGTTTAACTAACAGTTATGATTAACGTTTATTTTCAAATTGTCAGAATTTTTATTTTGAACCTTGGGGTCCCTGCACCAAACAAAAAAGTCCTAGTGGTCCCTGGTCAAAAAAAGGTTGGGAACCACTGGTCTAAGAAACCTCAAAACCCCAGGATATGGACTGGATGGTCTGTAGATATTGTCTGGCATTATGAGTTGGAGCTGCTGAGCTCCTAATTAAACAATGTAATTACAACAGCAAAGCTATAATTAGGCCTTTGTTAATTAAATGCCTCTGCAAGTTCACTGCACACAGTATCCTGGCATTTCAAGGGTATGATCCTAAGCACACTTACTTGAGAGACCCAGCATGGTACAGGGTTGGTTTGGAATGGGGGACTCTAATCTGGAGAACTGGATTTGATTCCCCACTCCTCCACATGAGCGGCGGATGCCAATCTGGTGAACCATGTTGATTTCCCCACTCCTACACATGAAGCCAGCTGGGTGACCTTGGGCTAGTCACAGCTCTCTTAGAGCTCTCTCAGCCCCACCTACCCCACAGGGTGTCTGTTGTGGGGAGACCTTAATTTAGTTCTTGCGGACCCCTGGGGGTCCACGGACCCCTGGTTGGGAACCAGTGATCTACACCCACCCCCCAGCCATGCTGGGCCACAAGCCTAATCTCCGTGCCTTTGCCTCCCCTCCCCCAGGCCTTTAATACAAGTGCTTGCTGAACATCGCGCATGCTTTGAAAAACTTCCTCTGGAAACCGCATACATGTTGTGAAATGCGCTTGATTCACATAATTGTATTCTGGTTGCCAAACCTGACTTGCCTTGGCTTTGAAATTCTGCAATGCTTGGCAGCAAGTAAATAACAGGATAGGAGTGATCAACAACCAGTTAGGCACGCGTCTTTCAAAAGCAACTTGTTTGTAAAGGCAAACAAGAATATACGGGAAAAGCAGCAGATGAATTGGCTGAGAGGGGAAAACACAGAGCTCGAAAAGCAGTGTGAGAAATTAAGTAGATAACCAAAAAAAATACAAGAGGGTGTGCATACATGCAGCATACCAACCAGAATACACTTAGTACCCTCTTCCCTTTATGTTGGGTTGCTTCAGAATACAATTCTGGTCAGCCGCAATTACCAGCTCCAGATGCTTCCGGGGAAGGGGCTGTGGCTCAGTGGTAGAGCCTCTGCTTGGTATGCATAAGGCCCCAAGTTCAATCCCTGGTATCTCCAGTTAAAGGGGCTAGGCAAGTAGGGGATGTGAAAGACCTCTGCCTGAGACCCTGGAGAGCCGCTGCCGGTCTGAGTAGACAATACTGACTTTGATGGATCTAGGGTCTGATTCAGTATAAGGCAGCTTCACGTGTTCACTTTATGTTGCTTAGAAGGTAGAGAGCAAGCTAAGAGCCTGTATCACTCTTCCCTTATAAAGGTAAAGGTCCCCTGTGCAAGCACCGGGTCATTCCTGACCCATGGGGTGACATCACATCCCGACGTTTTCTAGGCAGACTTTGTTTATGGGGTGGTTTGCGAGTGCCTTCCCCAGTTATCTTCCCTTCACCCCCAGCAAGCTGGGTCCTCATTTGACCGACCTCGGAAGGATGGAAGGCTGAGTCAACCTTGAGCCGGCTACCTGAAACCAACTTCCGTCAGGATCAAACTCAGGTCGTGAGCAGAGCTTGGACTGCGGTACTGCAGCTTACCATTCTGCGCCACGGGGCTCTTAAGCCTTCCCCTATAGTGGAGGTAAAAAAGGGTTAACAAAAAAAACCCTGTCCCTGACAACTAACATAGAACAGGAACTGGCTTATTTTGCTTCCTGAATTTTGTCCTACTCAGAGCGGTTGCATGATGATGTTTTGCCACACTGGTACCAAAGGCTCAAGTCAGCCGCAGCTCTCTCCTGCACCTTCTGAAAACTCCCCAGCTAGGTGTACACGGAGCTTCTTCTGCAGCAGTGAGGCCTAAGATACCTTCACTGTTGTCCACCAGTGAAGGGTGGTGCAAGGCTAGTTTACTCACAGAAATGATCCAGCTGGGTGACAGTGGGATTTAATGTAGGTTCTGTGTCCAAGCAGAGATCTCACAGCAGAGATGGGGCTTTCGCAAGCCTTGGCTCAGATCAAGCGCTGTGTAAGTGAGTGTGCATGTGTTTGTGTTGCGCGGGGGGCAGGTGCATGAAACAGGACTGAATGGGGTAGGAAGAAGTACAGTGAAGTGGTGATAGAAATGCAGCAGACAGTTGTAGACAGAAAGCTGCAAGGATTTCAGTGGAAGGCAGAGGAAGGACAGAGGAGTGAACTTGGGGTGTTTTCCACATGGGGCCCGGGTTGCGTGGGTTCCCTGTGGCTGCTGCATACAGCACAGCTATAACATGGCTTCCAAACAGAATGTGTTCCCCCAGTTTCCCTGCCCCAGTCACCTCATAGCCATGCCATGCCACTGGGACTTTTCAGATTTTTTAAAAAAATCAGCAATTGAACATTGTTATAATGTTTATAAATAGAATTTAAAGGGTTTTGGAAGTAAGGCCCTAGCCCCTTTTGTTAAGGAGATGCAAGGAGAAAGGCTTATCTCTGCAACAAAAAGGGCCAGAACTTTACTTTTTAAAAATGAAATCTGGGAATTCAGAGAACCAGCCACATAGATGGTTATAATGATAGTCAATTGGTGATTATAAAACCAAAACACACTCCATGGCAAGGAGGCAAACGGCCACAGCAGAGACAGGGACAATGAAGAAGAAGAGTTGGTTTCTCTACCACTTAAGGGAGACTCCAACAGGCTTACAATCGCCTTCCCTTCCCCTCCCCACAACAGACACCTTGTGAGGTAGGTGGGGCTGAGAGAGCTCAAAGAGAGCTGTGACTGGCCCAAGGTCACCCAGCTGGCTTCGTGTGCAGGCGTGGGGAAACCAACCCAGTTCACCCGATTAGCCTCCGCCGCTCATGTGGAGGAGCAGGGAATCAAACCCGGTTCTCCAGATCAGAGTCCACTGCTCCAAACCACCGCTCTTAACCACTACACCCCGCTGGCTCTCCCAGCTCTAAGACTGGGAAACCCTAAACTTTCCCACCCACAGGACAGCCATCGAGACTTTGCTGGGATCTTTCCCAAACGTTTACAGCAACGCAGACTTGGGAAAGATCGGGGAAAGCCTGGGGAAACACGGACAGTGCATGAATGCACCACAATGCTGGGAGGAAGCTTCCCAACAGCGCTGAACCCAGTACAACCAACTAGTGAGGGATAAAACCAAAGAGAGGAAATGAGGGAGCTACGAAGGGAAGAGGAGGCAAAGATCCGTAGGAAATTATGGCAAAAGGGCCACAGCAGGTACTGGAGGAGCGTCAAGCCTCTTTAAATGGGCACTCTGAGGGGAGACACGATAGAGGTCTGTAAAATTATGCATGGTTTGGAGAGAGCGGACAGGGAGAAGCTTTTCTCCCTCTCCCATAATACTAGAACATGGGGTCATCTGCTGAAGCTGGAGGGTGAGAGATTCAAAACCAGATAAAAGGAAGTATTTTTTCACACAACGCATAGTTAAATTGTGGAACTCCCTGCCCCAGGATGCGGTGATGGCTGCCAACTTGGGAGGCTTTAAGAGGGGAGTGGAGGAAAGGGGTATTCATGGCTACTAGTTAACATGGCTACTAGTCATGATGCATACCTATTCTCTCCAGGATCGGAGGAGCATGGCTATTATCTTAGGTGCTGTGGAGCACAGGCAGGATGGTGCTGCTGCAGTCATCTTGTTTGGGGGCTTCCTAGAGGCACCTGGTTGGCCACTGTGTGAGCAGACTGCTGGACTCGATGGGCCTTGGTCTGATCCAGCAGGGCTTTTCTTAGGTTCTTATGTTCACTCTACCAGTGGCCTGCTCAGCGTTGTAACCCCATTCCTTTGAAGTCACACTTCCAGCTGCCAACTCCAGATTGGGAAACTTCTGGAGATTTGAGGCTGGAGCCTGGGGAGGGACCTCAGCAGCGTATAAAACCACAGAGTCCATCCACCCTCCAAAAGCAGCCATTTTCTGTAGTCTGAAGATCAATTATAATTCTGGGGGATCTCGAGGCCTCACCTGGAGGTTGGCAACCCTGACTGCGCGCTTGTATGGGTTATACACAGATCCTTTGTGCATAGTTGGTCTTTTGACTGAACAGCCTCCTGCCATGCTCCCTTTCCTCTGGGACACAGCATCCTCCACTATATGCCAAGATCCTCCTCTTACATAACACATTAGCCATGCCGCTGTGCTGTCAGACAAAGTGCTGTAGGCATTCAGCACGCTCCTCTCCTCCCTAGTAATTTAGGTGTCTGCAGAGGCAGTCATTTCACTCAAATGTTGAAAATCTCGTCATAAAAATGGAGGAGAGGACAGAAGAGGGGATTTTACATATTACTTGGAAGGATTACTATAGTTGTGTACTGTTATGTGCCATTAATCCCTCCACCTTCCTAGATGCGGAGATTGTGATAACGCAGGGTGGGTGGTGCATTCCACATTACTAACCATATGGAAGCAACATGGCTAATCTGCATAAAAATTATGCGCTTAAAGCAGAAATCTATTTAATGCAACACATGTTGGATATCAGGCCACAGGGCTAACAAATGTGTTACATTTGCATGCCATCGGGGGCCATATAAGAAGGAAACATTAATGCATAGGCTGTTTTGGATATAATGATTTGCTAAGGTCTCCATTACAATCAAAAAGTTTACTCAGGCTCATACCGAAAGTGGCATACAGTATAAACACTCCAGCCTAATGAATTAACCTGTCATGCATCTGATGAAGCGAGCACTGATATAGGAAAGCTTATGGTTTATGCTGGAACAACAGTTTTGCCCCTGGATTCTTGTTTCACTAGCCCTTAAAGTGCCTGTTGTACCAAGTGCCCATAATTCTAGAACCCGGGAATTCCAGCACATGAGACAGCATCTCAAAATTGCCTTTTGTTAGAACCGATGAAATTCGAAAGCAATACACTTAGATATTTGTTTCCATTGCGAACATCCCTACGACCTTTTCAAGTGCACCTCTGTTGGGATGGGGGGGGGGGAAACTACACTAATAACTTAAAAAAAAAAAAAAACCAAAGATCTCAGAGGCAGCTGGAAAGCCCCAAGGATACCGAGACCAACACTTGAGGTTCCTCCAGCTCAGGTGCAAAAGGGCCTTTTTTGGTTCGCGCCGTCCCGGGCTGCGTGCAAAGATCTCCGAGCGTTTCTTGCATAGTCTTGAATGTACTGTTCCAGTGCTAAAATAACCAGATCCTCCGGGCTTTTTTTTGCACGCGCGCACACACACACACACCAACAGGCCATTTATGCACGGGAGGTTTTTGCTTTGGGATTCTCTCGTTGCACGTTTCCCTCATCCAAAACCTCAAAACTCGGGAGGTTTCGCCTCGGATCTGCCACTCTCTAGATCAGTGGTTGCCAACCTTTTTTTCACTTCTGTATCCCTTGGCGGCCCATTTCCCTAAATTGTACCCCCTTATATTACCAAAATGTTTGTAATTAATATAGTTATTTCAAATGCCTTTTCCTGCTACTATGCAATTTTTTTTGCATACCCCTACAGGTCCTGGTTCGTACTCCTGGGGGGTACGTGTACCCCAGGTTGGGAACCACTGTTCTAGATGCACATTGTCCCCACCTGAATTCTCAAAACTCTGCACGGGGGGGGGGGCTTATTTCGGCTGGGGGGGGGGGAAATGTGCATTTGGAGAGCGGCGAATCCAAGGCGAAACCTCCCGTGCATAAATGGACGGTTGAGTTTGGAGAATTGGGATGGGGGGGGGACGCGCACCTGGAAACGTGCAAACCCAAGGCAAAACCTCCCATTGCATAAATGGCTGGTTGAGTTTGGAGCATTGGGATGGGGGGAAAGGTGCATCTGGAAACGTGCAAATCCAAGGCAAAATCTCCCATTGCATAAATGGCCGGTTGAGTTTGGAGAATTGGGATGGGGGGGGGGGGAAGGTGCACCTGGAAACGTGCAAACCCAAGGCAAAACCTCCCAGTGCATAAATGGCCGGTTGAGTTTGGAGCATTGGGATGGGGAAAAAAACGTGCAAACCCAAGGCAAAACCTCCCATTGCATCAATGCCCCCAAAGGCATCCTCAGCACCGAGGTTCAAGAGCAGGGCGGGATTTTCTTTTGCTCCTACCTTGCAAGGGGGAAGAGGAGGAGGAGGAGGCGAGGGTCAGGAAGGACCCCGCAGCCGCCGGGGCTGCAAAAAAAATATATATATATATATATTAAAAAAAAAAACAAGGCCAGCGCGAGCCCAGCTGCAAACAGCAGCCCGGGCGGCGGGGCGAGGGACCTCTAGCGGCGCGCGCCACTCGGGGCCCGTCCTCCTGCGCTTGCTACGTGCACATTGACACTGTCCTCATGGCAAAGCCCAAGCCGGGCTGTACCACTCGGCACCCCTCCGCGCGGGGGGGGAGGAGGAGGAGGAAGGGCGGGCCTCGCGATGCAATGGAACCGTCCTTCTCCCCCCCCCCCAAGCAGCCACGTTCCTGGGAAGGAGCCGAGCTGGCGGCGTCCATTGCGGGCGGGCGGGGGGGGGGAGCGAGAGCGAGAGCGGCGCCGCCGCTCGGGCGAGGACAGTTGGTTCCTCCCTAAAGTCCGGACGTGCAAAAGCGAACGCGCCGCACCCCGCCACTGTAACTCCCGGGGAAGGGGAGGCGGGCGTGGCTCGAGCCCGCTGCTGGGAGGGACGCCCGGCGATTGGCCGGCGCCGCGAGGGGCGCGGCCGCCCGGCCGCCGGGCCCGGCCCCTATTGGAGGAGACGCCGCCGCGCGTCACAATCCTCGATTTGCATGAAGCCCGGGCGGGGCAGGGAAGCGGGCAGGTTGCGCGGCGGCGTGGCCGGAGCTGGGAAGTTGCCGCGCGCGCCCTGCCGAGGGGAGGTTGTAGCCTCGGAAGCTGGCGCTGTTTTTTTGCAGGGAGCCGCCTGCGGGCAGCGCCCAAAGCCGGGGAAGTTCAGGTAAGTGGGGTAGCCGGGCCAGGGAGTGCAAGATGGGCGTGGGGTGGGGGCGCGGGTGGGTTTTATGCCCGGGTGCAATTAGGGGGGGAGCGTCTTGGGAGGAGAGAGCTTCGCTGTCCCTCTCGAGTGCATTCAGAAGGGACACCAGACTCGCGTTCGGGAAGGCGCTTTTTCCACGCCGCCCAAACAACGCGCTTCCGACCCACTTTCCATGCGCTTTGAAGGCGGATTTTGCTGGGCGGACGGGCAAGATCCACTTGCAAACGATCGTTAAGGTGCAGTGAAAGTGGGCTGAAAGTGCGTTATTTGGGGCTGGGTGAAAGCGCCTCCCGGCAAAGCCGCTGTCCAAAGTGTCAAAGCGTTCTCGGAAGAGCCGGGAGTCCACGTTCCTGCAGCCCTTTATTCATGGGAGGTTTTGCCTTGGGTTTGCCACTCTTTAGACGCACTTTCCCCCCATCCATATTCTCAAAACTCAACAATAAGCCCCCCCATGCAGAGTTTTGAGAATTCGGATGGGGAAAATGTGCATCTACAGAAGGGCAAATCCAATGCAAATCCAATGCACTCTTATTATTCATGGAAGGTTTTGCATTGGATTTGCCACTCTATAGATGCACACTTTATGCGCAATGTCAGCGACGCTCTTAGGCCAATTATGCATGGGAGGTTTTGCCGTGGATTTGCCCCTCTGTAGATGCACGTTTTCCCCATCCGAATCCTCCAAACTCAACAATAAGCCCCCCCCCCGTGCAGAGTTCGGAGAATTCGGATGGGGGAAATGTGCATCTAGAGAGCGGCAAACCCGAGGCAAAACCTCCCGTGCATAAATGGCCTAAGTTCCTCAGGAAAAGGACGCTGAACTTCTCATACATTGAAAACAATATTTCTCAGTTGCATCATGAAAGTGCTGCCGATTCTTTGCAGAGACCCGGGAAGTGGCTTCACTTTTGCTCCCGTGGAAAACCATCCAAGCAGATTTGGCTTTCTACACCTCCTCTATTTCAGGGCAATAATTCACAGTGGGTCGCCGTGTTAGTCTGTCTGCAGTAGTAGAAAAGGGCAAGAGTCCAGTAGTACCTTCAAGACTAACACAAATATTTTCTGGTAGGGAATGAGTTTTTGTGAGCCACTTCTGAAGAAGTGAGCTGTGGCTCACGAAAGCTCATACCCTACCAGAAAATATTTTTGTTAGTCTTTAAGGTGCTACTGGACTCTTGCCCTTTTCTTCTATTTCAGGGCGTGAAAGGAAGAGGCCCAGTTTTCGTTTATTCGGTAGTTCTAAAGAGTAACCGACAGCTGGCTCCTTCACTTTTAGGTGATAATGGGAACAGGCTTTAAATGCCTGTGGGAAAAGTCTAAGGGAATCTGGGGCCATTTATGCGCGGGAGGTTTTGCCTGGGATTTGCCGCTCTCTAGATGCACATTTCCCCCATCTGAATTCTCGAAACTAAAAAATTAGCCCCCATGCAGAGTTTTGAGATGGGGGAAATCGTGCATCTAGAGAGCAGCAAATCCCAGGCAAAACCTCCCAGGCGTAAATGGCCTGGGTAGCCACGGATTCACTCCATCCCCCTTGAAGTCAATGGGCAGTCTGTTGTTTTAGTCCGAGGGAGGGAGGGAGGGAGGATGTTCTCCAAATGGGATCAGCTTGGGTAAGAGCTTCCTAATGGTGATAGTGCTGCAGAAGCATCTCTGGCCCTCGTTCTCCATGTACCCTTGTTCTAGATGAGATATTCCTGAGTAACTTTCCAAAATTAACTCGCTCTTCTATATTTGGGATGATGGGGTAGCAAGCTGTTGTAAGTGTAAGCAACAGAAAGACCTAAGTGTGGTTCTTAATGTAATTGCTAGGAGGGAATACTCTCGCCATCGGCCTTGCGTGGATTTTAATGGGCCCAAGCGCTGTAATAAGAAGCTTTCTAGGTTTATCCAGAGTGCATGTCAGTTATTAGGGAAATCATGTAAGGAAAATGTGTACGAGGTCTTAGTGAGCGGTGATAGTAATTCTGCAGTTGATCTGTCTCTTATGTATTCCAGGTCATTATTGATAGGGGGGGAAAGGGGGGCTGTTGCTGGCATCCTATAGAAGCACAAGCCTGCCTGTGTTGGGTTAACCCTCCAGAAGCAGGTGAGCCACTGACTAACGCACATTGTGCTGCTAGTGTCCCCACTGTGCGTGTGACAGCGGCTAACCTGCTTTTCGGATATCACTGTGTCCTCCTCTGTAACTCCCTGCCCTCGAGAAGAAGCAATGCACTGGAGCCCGACGACCGTTTTTCCAGCTTCCCTGGGTGCACAGGGAGAAAGGAGTCACTTCAGATCTGCAGCATCGACCACCACCAAGCTTGAGCATTCTGCATTAACACAGAAAAGCTGTTGTACATCCCACCCCCACCCCGAAAGAGCATACACAGATGTCAAGAGACTCCCTCAGCATGAAATGGAAATGCTTTGACTTCAGTTTTGACAGGCTTGTGTTTTTGCTGGGATCTCTAGATTGGGCAGGAGGTATAATTAGCGAAGACATGCTGACTTACCAGGGCAGTCCTAATTGGAGTCACACCCTTCCAAGCCCGTTGAAGTCAGCAGGTTTGGAAGGGTGTAAACTCTGCTTAGGAGTGCACCGTAGGTCTGGGTTCTTCCACAAGTCCAGCCCAAAAGACTAGATATGCCCTGACCAAGAAAAATCATGCGTGAGCTGTAGATCAAAAGAACGGGGAACCCTTCCCTCAAAAAGGCACTTCTTGGATTGTAGTGGAGATTGTGTGGATTCCTTTTTGGATGAGTCTGAGAATATGGTATGGTAGTCAGTTTTCCTCTTACAATACAGATGTTAATGGATGAAACTAGGCTTGCTTTTGCTGTGAGCAAATCGCCAGTACAGAGGTCTTTTATAATCTTTTGAATGTGGCTTGCATTTCCCCCCCCCCTTTTTCAAGACTGTCTGTTTGTTAATGTGGCCTCTGCTCCTCTCTCCCAGCTCACCTTCCATGTAAGAGCAAATGGGGACAGGCAGGCTGTTCCCCTTAACAGCAGTGAGGAAGCAGTGACCTGTGATCTCATACGGGTTTCACATGTTATTACGCAGAGCACTTCTGAGCCTTTCTCCCTGCTGTTTGTATACGTAGATGGAGGACAGATTTTTTTTTAAAAAAGTGTTTGTGTCAATGATGGTTGTGCAGGAGAGTGGATTTACAGTCATGTTTGAATATTGCTGCATTTTTGTGTTTCCTGTGAGCAAATGCATTCAGTCTGAGTTGCATTTTTTAAATTCTCCACTAATCATTTTCCCATTGGGTTGTACACATTCGAAAATCTTCTGCTTAATGTTTTAACCTCATTGTAAGGGGTGGGGATATCTCTGCAATTCCAGTGATTCTGGGCAACTTTACCCATCCATCCCTTTTTCACTCTGTTGTTGCTGTTGCCCACAGAAGAGAAGGGGGGCTGCTTGGAGTGTTTTTGTCCCCTTGGAAAAGAGCATCTATGCCCACACAGTAGCACTTTTGTTCAAAAATAACAGCAACAACTGAGAAACTAGCAAGGGTTTGATGAAATTGGCACGGCTTTCTCCTGACTCTTGTTAGTTTCACTGGAGAGCACAGCAGGAGATAGCGAAGGGAATGACCACGAGGCAGGTGAGAAACATACCTGTAGGATTGTATCTGAGCCTAACCACAGGGGTAATATTTGTCTATATCTTTTTTCCCTCCTTTAGCTCACATATACATCAAGCACAAAGTATCAGGTTCCTATGGGTTTATGTCAGTTTTATTTATTGCATCTCACACTCATTCATGCGTCATATGCTGTACCATCCCTACGCCCTTTGTCCTCATGATAATCCTAGCAAGTAAGTCAATGTGTTCCTGTTTCACTGATGGCCAACAACAAAATCTGAGTGTGAGATACCCGAGATGCATAGCGAATTCCAGAATGTGAACCCAAGTTTCCAAGGTTGCAATTCCATCTAGTGGATTGGCTCATTCAGGTCTCTTTTCTTTCCACAGTGATGTTCATCACTCAGGAACACACCACTGAGAGTGTAAATATTGACAAAACAAGGCAGGATCTGTAAATTTTCAGACGTATCATTCCCTTCTCCACCCACACACGCAGGAAACACCATAAACCATCTTAAACAGGAAAACAAAATCTATACTTCGTTGAACAGCTACAGTGCTAAACCTCTGACCCCACAATGTAGAATATATTTTAACCCAGTTGCCTGGAGAGAAAGGATATCAATTTAGACCGTGCCTGGGAGTTTTCTTGAGTTGTCTTCAGCATGTGTATTTTCTGTTTCAGCCCCCCACCCCAGCAATGTTCCAGCAACCCTCAATATGCCTGCAAGAATCACTTGCAGACCCTCTGGGTGGCTTTCTCATTAGAGAAGCCAAGAACTGCACGAGCTACAGAGAGTTTCCTAGAGAGGGGTATATCTTGTGCTGTTCTGTCTGCCCAGGTGAAATCTCTGTTAAGGCTGATGCTCTCCATCTGTTTAGAATCATAGAGTTGGAAGGGACCACCAGGGTCATCTAGTCCACCCCCCTGCACAATGCAGGAAACTAGCAGTGGCTTGTTTAATTGATGACACACATGTTCCTATGCCTAAAGGATTGTTCATACATGCATGTTCATTGTTTGGCGCAGGATCCGGTGTCAGCTTGCATGTGTGGATGAGCCATTACAGATAGGGCTTTTCATATCACCTCATACACAGTTCTTTTCAAAGGGGTCTGTTTGTGCACTTGGCTGCTACCAATCAAGTGATATACCCCAATCTCTTAGCCTAAGCTACCTCAAAAATGGTTGTTATGGGGATAGAGTGGAGGAGAAGAAAACAAGGTGGATAAAAATCAATTTTTTAAAAATAAAAATAAAAAAATTGGATTTTTTTAAATAAAATGCTTTTGGAGGAAAAATATCTAAAGATAGTTTTCTGTTTAAGATACATTGTAGTCCAAAGGCTATACATCAGGAAATGATTAATTTTTAATAATATTATATATTATATTATGTATAATAATTATATATAAGGCTTTATATTTATGCAATGTTTAATTTTTTTGGTAAATGAATTCCATTAATCCATTCACAATGTCATGCTCTTCCAGAGGTTTCTGTAAGATTATTTGGGGCAGTTTTTCTAATAAGATATTGTCACAGTTCTCAAAAGTGTGACTTTGTGTCTGCAGAGATAACATGCCTCTTCTTCACAGCAAAAATGTTATAAAGTAAACATACAGAGTTGAGGAAAAAACCTTAATCTCATTGTTCCTTTGCTAATCTATATACACTTAATCAACCTCTTAGCTCTTAAATGCTAAATTCCAAGAGGTTCAATGAATAGATTGTTTGGAGTGGAATAGATCTGCACAAGTAGCCAAGTGTGAAGAGGGAGGGGCAAGCAGTAAAAATGAAAATGCAGCCTTGTGAGCCGAATACTCCACAAGTCTTGGGATCTTTGTGTAATAATTGCGCAAGTCAGTTGTGTGCCTGTGCAACTCAGAACTGAGGCAAGCGCTGAAGACACTTCAGGGCTGGCAACCTCTTTCCAACCCCACTGGGCTCCAACAACTGCACTAGCACTTAACAGTACAGGATAGGCACTTGAATGTAGAAGCAAATCCAAAGGGGTGGTGGAAATAGTAACTGGGATCTGTAAGTCCTTGGCGAGGCCTTGGAGTGCTTGCCAGTCAACTAATAAAGAGTTCACTGGTTCCAGTCCCGTCTTCCCAGGGCTCGCCTGACACTGTCCAGTCCTGCAGCAGGAATCCCTGAAGTTCTCTGCTCCAGTCCTTGGTTTCCTTTTCCAGCTTTCCAACAGCCTGTTTCTCCTCCTCGGCCTGTTCTTGCCCACCAACTGTATCCTCCTCCCCTCTGGAAAAAGGAAGGCCAGCCTCTCCAGCTGGGAGATACAGCTCCTTTGAAATCCCATTACATTTGTGTGTATAGCCTGAGGTTTATCACAATATTCTCTCCCTGGAGGAGAAAACCTATAATGGCAGCAGGTCGTAAAAGAGACCCAGTTTGGGGATATTTCAATGAAGTTCCTTTTCCTCGCAATAATTTCATAATTCTCTGTCTGTGTATTTCTAATGGTATAACCAAATCAGTAATTTTTGATATAACTGTAAAAACTGCTCTGAAAATGTATTATTCCAAAAATGAAACCTTCATCTGGTTGTAAATATTATTATACCAGCAAGAATGAGTCTTTCTGTAAAAAACAAAAAACAAAAAAAACCCACCATGATTTACATCAAGTCTTACTTACTAGTGATTTAAATTGTGATTTAAGTCATGATGTAAATCGATTCGATTGAAATCAAATCCACCCTGGAAGAAAATGATGTCATAAGCAGCTGGGGTCCTGCTTCGAGAGAAAAGCGGTATGTAAATAAAAACAATACGAAAATAATATAGAGATGAGGTTTAAATGTGTACTTTAGTATTGACTGTGAGTGACCCTGTTACTGGAAGGAAGGTGATATGATGTTGAACAATTTCTGTGTCTTATTGGATTGTACGTGGACTTGCATAAAACAGCTGCAAGCTGTCATGAAGTTCCATCTGATGTATGATTATGTTGCCTGTATGTAATGTTACTGTTCAAAATAAGGCTTTTGTACAGCATCAAAATGTAAATGCTCCAGCCCTTTAATACGCAGTTAGTAGATCTTCCTTTCTAGGGCATCTCCTACCAGTGAACTGCTTATTGCATTGAATTTATATGTCCACCTGCAAAATGGGAATTGTTAGGCTCTAATGCGAGCTTACTGTGAGAGGGTTGACCTAAAAGCCACTGAAAGTATGAAATCGGGTGGGTTTGATTACTGCTTTCCCCCCAAAAAAGTATACCGAACTAAGCCAAAATGCACAGCAACTTGTTGTGCGTATAGGAGGTCGTGAAAGTGGAATTGCAGAACTCCCAAATCAGGTCTGCCTCGCTCCTACTGTTGCAACGTTTGGGCTGCAAGCTGAGAGCTTTTGGGATGTCTTGATTTCCTTGATTTGAACAGCTGCTGCTATTACCTCTTTGCTGTGGCTTTTATTTGCAGTTTGAGGTGATCTGAGTTCACACTTTGGGGCCTGATGCACTTCTTCTTAGCCCTCTTGAAGATCTCAATCAAAAGATGCGTGATAAATAAAAGCAGGTTAACACAACAGTGTTGTTTTCTTTTTGAATACAAATGTGTAAACTGTATGTGTCGGCACACATGTGGGACAGATCTAGCAGTTTGTTACATCAGCTTTGCCCCACTGTCTGCTGAATCAAATATTCTGCAATCTAATTTTATACATATTTACTTTTGGAGAAACATTATGAATGTCTGACAAATTTGGTTGCTTGTTGGAGTTATTTTGGCCATTGCTAGTATGTCTTTTCTGTGCGCCATGTTTGAGTATCCCAATGACTACAGTCGATAAAAGTCTAATATTTTCATGTAATCTCAAGTAGAATGCGCAATTTACTGCATTTATTATTTTCTTGGGTGTCTACATTTGCCCTATTTGCAGATATATAGGCATGAACAATAAATAATAGTGTTATGTTGGTAGCTTAATGGATAAAAAGGTGTGGACATCTCAATTAAGTCTTGTAATGATATACAGTATTTTTTGCTTTTCTGAATAAAATAACTTTCTGCACAGGAAAATAACCCTCAATTTCACTGTTGACTTTTTCATGACATAAAACACAAGTCTTCAAGTATTAGGATTGCTATACTCTTAGTTCCTGAGAACTTTACCTAATACTTGCTCTGCCACCGGCACATAAATACTCAGAATTGAGAGTATCTGCAGCTATGCATTGTAGTACATTTTGCCTCTAGAATCTTGTGCAGATATGACAGCAAATGTTTCAGGATCACAGTGCAAGTTGTTTATGCAAAGCACAAAGGTTCTCTATGCTGTCAGAGAAGGAGGGATAGTGATGCTTTAAATATTGGAAGAATTGACATAAAAGACTTTTTCTTTCTTAGAAGGTTTTTTTTTTAAAAATTTATTTAAGGGATGTTAATTCTCATCCTTCTGGAGGAGGTAGGCAGAGACCTGTCCAAGGCCAAATGCAGCGGTAAATACCCCCCAAGTCTAAGTCTGTTGGTCAGAACGTCGCTACCAAGTTGGGCTGACAGCAGCATGGGTCTCAAGCACTGGAAAATCACAATACCTTTGCATGAATGTAAGCAGAGGTTTATATAATACCACTTAAAATCAGTTGGCAGGAAATTCCACTGGGAGAGAAAACTTGCTCATCCAGAAACTGCTGGAATCTTCTGATCCAGAAGAGCTACTAAAAAAAACATAAGGCAAGTTGAAAACGGTGTCATCTTCGACCATTGCTTGGGGAAGCATATCTTTTATCCTGACAAACTTACCAGGCTTTTCAAATTATTTTATTTAAGTTCCCTTGCAGCATACCAAGTGTCTTCCATGGAATTAGAATATATAAGAAGAAACTTCACTTATCTGGATGATCTGGCGAACTGATAATTTTTTTTTAAAGGGTGTATTGATGCAGGGTTGAGGGCACATTTGACGAAGACGTGAATTGAGTGAGTGGTTGTACTTCCTTGATTGACACATGTTTAACTTGCAAAGGGCCTGCTGCAGGATGGGTAATCTTGTGGCTGGTTCCTGTAGCCTCTTGAATGCAGAATAGTGCTTGTACATCAGTGGGAAAGGGAAAGGCGTCAGAGTCTGCAGGCTTGTTCTACTATTTTAACACCTTGCTTTTCTGTAACAGGCAATTCCCGAAGAAAGACTTTTCCCAAGTTTACCTGTAGGGCTGTGAAAATGTAAACTGCTCTGAAGGAACAAACAATTGCAGAAATTGCGTGTTTTGCCCAAGGCAAATATTCTGTTCTAGATGTTTCAATCAGGTTGATTTCAAGTATTACACACTTTTTGAGAGGGAAATCAAAACTTTGCTCCTTGCATAAATGAAATTCTTGCATTATGGGGAAGGGGGTATTGATATGAGTGGTCTGGCATGTTGGAAAAAGTATTCTTAAAAACCTGTTACAGGAAAAACAAACCCACCAGCAACACAAGGAGGCGGCACTACATATTCTCTTGGTCCCCCTCCCCCAAATCCCTGGTATCATTTTGATCTGCATTGGGGATGATTCTCTCCCTTTTTCCTCCTAAAATATTGCCCTCTAACTGTTTTTGTTTGCGTGGAGTAAGAGTTGTTGTTGTATACATCTCAACGCTTTGCTTAATGCTGGTACATATAACAGGCTGCGCATTTTCTTCATTGCAATGTGCCACTTTCAGCTTCACTGACTCAGAAGGCACTTCCATAACAGAAGATGACTCAAAGTCGGCTGGTATCCATAATATAAAGCTTGCAGCTATTGCTAGGCGCTGAAGCTGGCGCTCTGGATAATAATGAAAAAGAGAATCCATTGGTGATATCCCTCCCCACAGTGTGACTTCATCAATAGATGGGCCAGAGAATACACCTCTGCATAAGCATGAAGTGCTGCTATTAATCATTTCTTTGTCTAGATGGCAAAGGTTGGCTGGCTGGCATTGCCCAGCAATGCCCAGAAGATCATGTGACATTCCAGCTCGGGGAGTAAACTGTGTCCTTTCTTGGCCAAGGAGTGAAGAACAAACTTTACTATTTCTCCTGGGTTTGTTAAGGGATGGCTTATGGGGGAGAAGATTATTCTATTTTCACTTTTTTTTTTTTTTGCAGGGGGAGAGAAGGAGTATCATTCTGTAAACCACTGAGCTAAAACCGGGATGTTATTTTGAAAACACTCCCCTTCGGAGAATGTGCCTCTTTGTACACGCCAACCTCTTCTGGTGGGTACTCAAATGGAGGGGGGAATGTTTGTACCTCTCTGACTGCACTCCATGCCCAACTTTAGTACTCCCTCCCCCATATCCCTGGACGTATGACCCCTCAACAGATCCTTTCCTATTTTGCAGCCCCATTTGATGGCTGTTTTAGTACCTTTATTTAACTGGCTGTATGATCTCCCTTCTAGTGTGACTTCAGTCTCCATACAATCTTGTTCAGGTGGAGCAATCCTGCAGTCCCACTGTCCTCGTGCCATGCAGTTGTGATTACAGCAGCAGAATTGTATTACAAAAGCGAACACAGGAAAGTTGGCACTCTGTTCCTGGAAAAGCCATTGCCACCCCCAGTCAGGATCTTGTGTACTGATGAAGTCCTAGGCTACCCAAAGAGAATACCTACGTGTATTGCTGTGATGGAAACCAGCTTTTTCTGGAAGTACATACACAAAACCAAAAGCCACACCAGCCAAGTTATGGCAGGTAATACAGTGAGCCACCTGGGTGCTCAGTTGAAAAGGGCAATACAGTAAGCATCAGAAGGTGGGGGGAGGCGGAGTCCTGCTCTGGTAAAATACTAATATGGACCATGTAAGGCCCAGCCTACCTTCTGGACTCTTGCAGGTAACATTGTATGGATAATTAAGCGCAGTGGGAGCCAAGCCCCAGGGTACCACTGCACGAACTGATACTCGTGGTATGTAAGGTTATACATGCAAAGGAGGAAGGGATACACTGATGGGAGTCATGCAGACAGAAGGGAGACCCAAGATATTGTCTGTAATCTGATGGGGGACTGTGATGCCTCCCTCCTCCCCAGCATGGAACAGCTTCCAAACATGTAGCTTAATACTAGAGCCACATTTGGATCTAAAGCTCAGTGGAATGTAGGGTTGCCAGCTCTGGTTTGGAAAATATCGAGATTTTGGGAGTGGAGCCTGAGGAGGGTGGGTTTTGGGAAGGACTTTAATGGGGTATAATGCCACAGAGTCCAATTGCCAAAGCAGCCATTTTCTCCAGGTGAACTGATCTCAGCCTGGAGATCAGTTGTAATAGCAGATCTCCAGCCACCACCTGGAGGTTAACAAACAAAGACAAGCACTGATGGCACACAGTGTATGTAATGAAAATTTTCCTTTTCAAAACAATTACAAGAAATAAACTGAACCCGACAAGCTGTAATATTTACAGAGACATATAACGCTAGGTTGGTGAAGCGGCTGCAGTCAAAACGGAGGCAAGTCAGCTCTCCAGATGAAAGATGGAAAACCCGGAATGGATTTTCGTTGTGTTAAACACTCCAACTGTGTGCTTGCGTTCACAGTGTACAGTTCATCAATATAAGCCACATAAGGTGTTAGGAATTACTTTATCCCGAGATGGGAGACCGGTAAGACCCATTTCGCCATGACTTTGTCCATCGGGAAAGTAAGAAACAGCGAGAGATGGCGCCTATCTCTATAATACAATGCAAATACAAGGGGATTCAATATGTATACAATATTCCAATATAAAGAAGGAATTTTACATACCAACGCTGAAAAGCATGTAACATACAGATCAAGGGATGGCTTCTAGTGATCTTACAACAGAATGAAACTGCCCCTATTTTAAGCATAGTAATTGGCAACAGGTGCGGTTACGAATGGTTACAGAAGACAGTCTTAAAAGAACATGCTAAATACATCTTATAATAACAAGAACAAAAACAATTAATTATACAGCGCAGAAGAGTGCACTATTATGATGCCAATGTGTGGTAAAAAGCCACCATGTGTAATTGGAAATTTATTAATGCTACATTATGCTGTTACAAAAAACAACTCAGATCAGAAGCAGAGTTTAATCCATATGGAATTATCGTATTAAAAAGAAAAATGAAACATGATTCAGCCTGGGAAAGAATCCTATCAATGTTTTGTCTAGTAAAAGGTTTGGGTTTGTACTGCCAAATTACAAAGAATTGAATGTCGGTATCTGAATGGCATAAGGCTTGATAATGGGAGATAAGGGGCGCCTCAACCACATGATTTTTGATGCGTGATTTGTGTTCACCCACTCTAAGTTTTATTTGACATCTCGTTTTACCCACGTACAAAAGCCCACGGGGCACCGGAGAAGGTAAATTACATTTTTACTGGCACAGATTGAAAATTGCCTTAATTTAAAGACAAAATCTGTATTGGTACTTCTGAATTCTTTTACCGGTAAGGCAAATTGACACATGTTGCATTCCCCGCATCGAAAATGGCCGAAAGGTAAGTTAGAGGTTGATTTTGGTAAGATGTCTGTGTGTGTAAGGAAATCTCTAAGGGACCTAGTTTTATAGTAGCCAAAGCGGGGTATAGTATCACAACCTGGCAACCCACATACTAAGTGCCAGTGTTTTGCAACAATAGTTTGTATATCCCTTGTGTAGTGATTGAATTCTAATGAGGAAGTGATGCCTGTGTGTGAGGAACGTTGTTTAGCTGTGAATAATTGAGGGCGGTCCCTCTGGTCCTCTCTAGTTCTAGCGCTTTGTATGATTTGCTGTGGGTAGCCTCTAGTTTGAAGAGTTTGAGCTAAGGTTATTGCAGCTGAAGCATAATGTGAATATTGGGTAGAGTTTCTTTTCAGTCTGAGAAATTGTCCATAAGGGAGATTCTTGCACAAATGCAACAGATGAAAGGATTGAAAATGTAGGAGAGCCCCCTTGTCAGTTACTTTTTTATATGGAGTAATTATAAGTTCATTGGAATTGTCCACAATCACTGTCAAAGCCAAAAAATTAACCTGTTTGGGATGAGCAGTACCTGTGAATGTAATGATTTGATTTCTGGAATTAAGCCGAGAAATAAATTCTTGATAAATAGTCAGATTATCAATCACCATGAAGGCATCATCAATAAACCTTTTATACATCAGAATGTGTTGTGAATATGGGTTATTATTGTATATGTACAGTTTTTCAAAGGCTATCATAAAAATGTTAGCGCAAGCGCATCCCATCGCAACGCCTTTTTTCTGCAAAAAATCTTCCATCAATCGAAAAAAATTATTCTCCAATACCAGATCTAATAAATCAAGGAGGAAGTGGGATGGAGGAGTCAGATTACTGTGGGTGTCGAGGAGCTCAGATATAATAGCTTGCACTTCATCTAAGGGTACACTCGTATATAAAGATGTGACATCCATGGTGACCAATATAGCTCCCTCTGGTGTATTTGTGTTTTCTGCTGTTTGAATGAATTGTTTACTATCAAGAATGTAAGAGGGAGTATCAACTGAAAAACCATGCAAATGAAATTCCAAAAATTTGGCAAGCGGTTCTGTAACAGATTGGTTGCCAGATACAATTGGGCGGCCGGGAGGGTTATCAAGTCGTTTATGTATTTTTGGAAGTGTATAGAATATTGCCATGCGTGGATATTCATTAATTAAAAAATCAGCTTCACGCTTGGTGATGTAGTCGAGGGATAAACCCTCTCGGGCTACCGTGCGGATCGAGAGAGCAACTTTATCTGTGGGGTCAGAAGTCAGTTAAACATAAGAGGCTGTATCATGTAATTGTCTAAGATTTTCTGCAATATAGTCCTTGGTATTTAAAAGGGCTATTGCCCTGCCCTTATCCGCTTCTTTGATCGTGATGTCAGTATTGTTAGTCAATTTTGTAATGGTATGATAGTCCTCCCTGCTGAAATTACTATCACCAAATCTGTGTCTTTTCTCCATTTTTTGTAAGTCAGAAAGTACTAAGTGTTGGAAAGTAGATGTTAAATGACTGCAAGAAGTAGGAGTAAATGTAGACCGGGGTCGAAAACTAACTGCACTACTGGTTGAGGGTCCAAAGTGTTCTCTAAGTTTAATTAAACGCACCAATTTGAAAATGTCAATGCGTGTTTGAAACGCGGAATAGGAAGGTTTAGGTACAAACCTGGAGGTTGGCAACCCTAGTGAAAAGGCACAGGCCTGGTCTAAGGTCTGATGCCTCAATATGGTCTGGCGGGAGGCGGGGAAGAGATTCACTCCTGCATCTGGAAGTGTAGTCTAGCAGGTAATCAGCATGATTGGCACAAGATCCAATAGCCTCACTGATGGTAATCAGTCCTAGAATGCCTTTAATCTCCCCCCCTTTATCCCACCATATCGTGTTCCCCTATCTTTAGCACTCCTCCCCAACCCCTGGCTGATCATTAGGTTAACTTCCAGCACATGCTGGTTATTGTCCTATTAGCAACCTGCCCACCCTCCACAAACAGCAACTCCATGCAGCCAAGTTGCTGAGTTTATCATTACACTTGCATGTAGCTTAAAAGTCAGGAAGACACTGCAATTCTGAGCCGCCCCCCCCTCGCCCGCTATTCTAACATACTATTATCAGGGTGGGACCAGCCCAAGTGAGCATAAGCTACCAATGAGAAGCATGGGGAGGATGAACATGCTTCTAATTATACACAATTTCCCTCTTTGTTCTAGGGGAATCCAGATGTGAGTGTTTTGCTGCAGAAAAGGTAGCGCTTTATTTGCTGATGAGGTAGCTTTGTCTTCAACAGCACAATGGGGGGGGTAGAAATTAATATGTCCAAAATAGTGGGTATAACTTATGGCTGGGACAGTTCTGTTTAGAGAAACGTTAAAGATATTCTTCTATATACTCAGCTAAATCCGTGTGTGTTTTTGTAACTTCCTCTGATGACACTGTTAATTTAACATTATTACATTTCCTTGCTTCCCAATCTAATTCTTCCATTTTTGACCTTTTTTGGTGTTCCATCATAATATTGTTCTAGATATGTTTCTTGCACAGCCGTTTTGTATTTCTCCTCTCTCTGTGTTTCCTCTGGTTAAGATTTTAGACTCTATAGTAGTGAACTACAAGAAATATCCTTTAATAATTTCAGTCAGAAAATTCATATTTTTCTCTGTTGTCCCTTATTGGAACTGTTTTTTCTAATATAATACTTTTCTGTTTGGATTTCCTACCCCCCTTAGCATCTTGATCTGCTGTTTCTTAAAATTACTGTATTTTTCCGTGTATAAGATGCCCCCATGTATAAGACGACCCCTATTGTCAGGCAGGGTGGGCGGTGACCGGTTTGAATGGTGGATGCCGGATGGCCAGGGTGACTTGCCTCTTTCGCCACTCGCTCTCTTCCCCGCCCGACAGCTGACGGACGGGGAAGAGAGTGAGCAAGAGGCCAGTGGCCCTGGCCGGCTGGCATTCAAACCACTTGCTGCCCACCCCGCCCGTCAGCTGTCGGGCAGGTTGGGCAGCGACCAGTTTGAATGCCAGATGCTGGCCGACCAGGGCAACTGGCCTCTTTCACCGCTTGCTCTCTTCCCCGCCTGACAGCTGATGGGAGGGGAAGACAGCGAGCAAGAGGCCAGTTTCCCTGGCCGGCCGGTGGTCAGTGTTCAAACTGGTTGCCGCCCACCCCGCCCGACAGCTGATGGGCGGAGCCAGTGGCAACGTCTTCGGGTCAGGCTTCTGTGTATAAGACGACCCCCAATTTTGGACCAATTTTTTAAAGAAAAAAACATCGTCTTATACACGAAAAAATATGGCATATCTTCTAGTATCAGTGTTTGAGATCCTCAGGCACTGAGGTAAAATATTTTACCAATTAGATAATTTATTTTACCAAATTGTGGACTATCCACAACACAATTTCCTTAGTAGTTTCTACAAATTGCCTTAGTTAATCACAGTGGGGGGGAATCTCTTAAAATCAATTTTCCTCAAATATAATTAACTGAGAATTTTATCATCTGATAGTTTCTAAGTCACTGTCCTAATTAGTGTAATACACTTCTGTTTCACAGTCCTTCTGGTTTGAATACATAACTAATTTTAATTATTTAAGAGCATTCAGAGCCTTAATATATATTAATGCTTTCCTGATAAATCAATATATCAATATATCCTTTCCTGATAAATCAATTAACTGTTAAACATTTAAATTCTCTGAAATTAGGAGAAGCCGTCTTTAATAGATCAGCTCACTAATAAAAAAGAGCAAATTAAATGTATACACAAAATCAATTATTAAAGTAATACTTCGTTAGATCCAAAAAAGGATACAGAAAACATTAGTTGAGTATCAAGATACGTCAGTCATACAGAGGTACCTTAATACAGATAACATTAATCCATTAATCAGGTAAGTGAATCAGAAAATTCTATTTATTACCTACTTGTCCTTGTAAGGTAGTCCCAAAGACAGTAATAAATCAGTTCAGATCTGAATTAAAAGTAGCTTATTAATTTTCAATCTTCTGTAACTAGTTCATTTAATCACTATCATCAAAAGTTCATTTAATCACTATCATCATTATTAATACATTTAAATAAAACAATTCTTCAAACCAACTTCAGTCAAATACAGGTAGTTCGCTAGTCAGAAATTATTATGGCTATTAGTGATTTAGCGCTATTTCACAACAGTCCCTATTCAAATCAGTAACTTCTGTCCAAAACCAGTTCTTCAGTTTTCTAATCAGGTAAAGCTAATCCTTCAAGAGTGATTATTTTTTCCTAGCTAATGGGTCAGATAGTACATATTTCAGGCAAGGCTTGTTTTAGTGCAGGATTAAGCGTTCAATACTTCTTTTCAAACAGTGGCTATTTCATGATGCATTTAAGAAAAATCCCTTAGTAATTTTACTGCAAACTGGGTGCAGTTCTGCTGCAGATTAAGAAAATCCCGTACGATTGAAGAGTTCAGGAGAGATGATCTTCATTTATGGCATATATCTTTGGTCTGGACTTGGTATCCAGATAGATGGCCTAGCTAGCTATACCTTGCTATCAGCAACCAATGTCCTCATAAACTGGCCAGGAGAAATTTTACCCTTGAAAGGGTGAAAGCGGGAAATGGGAAATAAATGAAAAAATGAAAAATGCCCTCCAATCACCATCTTGTTCTGAGGGGGTGGAGCTTTTTATCTACTGTGGGAGTCAAAAAGGAAGGTGTGCTATAACCGATAACGTATCCTTTATGGCTTTTTGCTTTCAAGTGCAGTAGCAACTTTTGAACATGTGGCTTACCAGTTTTGAAGAGGTGAAGCCAGATATTACTACTTAAGGAGGACTTTTGCTGTTAATGCAAATGTATTTTTGTGGTTAAATTAGGCCTCAGTGAGCTGGAAGCATAATTTCATGTTTGACTGGCCATGTGGGATTGTGCAATTTGAAGGAAAAAATTGCATGGGCACTATATGCAAGGGTAACATGCTTTTTAACAGCATGAAATAAACCAATTATTTAACAATCAAATGACTTTTCGTAACAGTCTTGTGGGCATAGGGCTTTCCATGGGAGAGGCACGTGAGTGGGATGTAAAGGGCATTTGGATTTTCAGTACCTTGGATCTTCCCAGCTGTCCTTCAGTGTTTCAAAATGCCACTAGCAAACGTTTTCTAGGAGCTTGTTGGCAATCCATGAGGTCTGTGTTTTATCTGGAGTCAAGCATCCTTTCTAACTGGATTATCAAAGACTGCCCTTTGCATCCTTTGGCGAAATGCATTTTATTTGGAGGTTTGCAAAAAACCCACACTTTTTAAAAGTTTTTCTTGATTGGCAGAAGACTGGAAGGAAGGGGGATGTCAGTTGTTCCCAAGCAGCATCCCTATTTACCAATAGCTTTGGTAAGTACCAACCATCAAAGCTTTGTAAATACAGCTGGCCCTCCTAACTGGAGACCATAGAATAGCCAGTTCACACCTTGGCTGGAATCTGACATGTAGAAGGGGCACAGACCTGGAGGCGCGAGGGCCTAAATGGCACCTTGCTGGAGATTTCAGGAAAGGATCCTTTGACCTACAAGGGGGCTTGGAAAACAAAATCCCTTGGCATGAAGGGAGAGGTCCTTTTTGACCAATTCCATATGGAGGAAGGAGCTCTCACGATTAAGCTCCATTTTGAAGGCTGCCATTGCCACATCGAGTAGACTAAGGACTGCCTGCCTCAACAAAGACTCTAAGGTAATAGGAAACTTTTAGAACACTGTTAACTTCTGAATGAAAGAGCCTGCCTTAAATAAAATCAGCTAGGGCACATCTGCCCTGACCTGGATGGCCCAGGCTAGCCTGATCTTGTCAGATCTCAGTAGCTAAGCAGGGTCGGCCCTGGTTAGTATTTGTATGGGAGACCACCAAGGAATACCAGGGTTGCTGTGCAGAGGAAGGCACTGGCAAACCACCTCTGTTAGTCTCTTGCCATGAAAACCCCCCAAAGGGGTCACCATAAGTCGGCTGCGACTTGAAGGCAGTTTACACACACAGGGCACATCTAGTGTTGAAGGACAGAGGACCATGTGTTCACTCATTTTCTTTGTCCTCCTTGGTCAATCTGTTGCTTTGTAGAGTATATGTGTGGACTTTTCCCTTTTAATAACTTGTTTACTAGTTTAAATGCTGGTAATTGTTTTCCATACCAGATAGACCTCTACCATTCAAATATGTAGGGTTGCCAACTGCCAGGTAGTAGCAGGAGATCTCCTGCTAATTCAACTGATCTCCAGCCTATACAGATCAGTTCACCTGGAGAAAAATGGCCGCTTTGGCAATTGAACTCTATGGCATTGAAGTCCCTCCCCAAACCCCGCCCTCTTCAGGCTCCGCCCCCAAAATCTCCCACCGGTTGAGAAGAGAAACCTGGCAACCCTACAAATATGCTATTTGAAATGGGCACCAGAGAAAGGGAGGCAGGCAGTAGCTGAACTGGTATTTCCCCAGGAATGTGTAAGTGCGATAAGCCATCCCTCATGGTAACCTGTCGTTGGGTAGCCAGAGACAGGGGCACTATGCTTAGCACCACTGAAGCTAGGAGTGCTTGCCCTCTTGGTACATAATTCCCAAAACAGCCAGGTGGTGGCAGCGTACTGAAGAAGTGAGGAAATTCCTCTGAGGATCAGGGTCACATCACTGAGTGGAGACTCAGGACAGTTTCTGACAGCTGGACACCTCAGAGAACTGAAATGGAGTAGCTCTCATGGTCAGTGAGGCCGCACGCACACAAACAATTGAGTGGCAAGTGCACTTCCTAAATCCTTGAAGATTTTCCATACTAGGGTTTTGTGGGGTTTTTTGTGTGTGTATGTGGGGGGTTCTTTTGCTACTCAGAGAAACAAGGAGTATTCACTTCCTTGGCAGCATTCCTGATTATATACTCCCTGCTATATTATTGTAGGGGAGAAAGCACTATTCCTTTAGTAGTCAAGCTGAAACACTAAAGCTCTGGGGAAATGTCCCACTGTAAGCGAACACAACCGTTGCATTTGGAAGTGCTGTGCAGTTAACTTGCTACCACCACCACCACCCCCCCAAAAAAAGCTGCCTGCAGCTATCTTGTAATTTAATAGTGCTTTTAAAAACAAACAAACCCAAAACTGTGTCCTTTACAGGCTGCATTCCATACAATACCACTCCCAACAAAGAACACTTTGGCAATTCCTTAAAAGCAAAATATACAAAGCTTCCTTGGGACTTCTAACCCATGAATAGTGGTTGGTTTGTTTTTTCTATTTTTGGGGGGTTTTTTTGCATTTCTCCCATTTTTATTATTCTTAGCTTGTTGAAGGCGATATGCATGTCTCTTCCTTGGCAGCTCTTACAAAGAAACAAGCTTGCAAGAAATTAGCTGCCCGTTGTCCAGGCAAACCTGTCCCCTCCACTGCGAGGCTCCATCTTTTCACGCCTTGGTAACTCCAGTGGTACTCCATCAGAGCAGCTACCCCACCTTCAGCAGTCTGAATGCAACCACTTTTGTGGGAATTTGGAAAGGGCCAGTGGCATTGACTTATGCTCATTTACTCTGGGTTGTTTTAGTTGAGCGAAAAGCATATTTTGCGTGTGTTGGGGGGGGGTCCCTCTCTTGAGAAAGGAGGAAACATGTTGTTATTGTTGGCCTCTTTGCAGAAACAGGACAACTTGATTAGATTAAGGGAGCCTGCAGTCTGAAGAGATTATTAGTTTTGCTTATGAAAATAGCACACTGTGTGCTCCACGGAGTTGTAATAGGCTACAGAGATTGAATGGGGATGCATATAATACCAGCCATCTTTGTGCTTTTGTGGAGTGAATTGATAGTTAGAAAAGTCCTTCCCCTCCTGTCTCTTTGAATGCAAAAAAGATCTCTTCCCCCTTTTTATTTTGTTCTATATATCACAAGAGAACAGGCAGAACATAATTTGAGTCAGGGTTCATGGGGGGGGGGAGATAATCCTAGAAGTGATTCCAGTATCAGGACTCGGATTGAAATATGAAGCAGAAGAGTATCTTTCAGAAGGTGCTTTGTACATACACATCACCCCAAATAGTCATAGTGACTTCACATACATCTGTAACCAGGAATAAGGTCTTCTAGGGCAAACAGGAGGCACAGACTCCATGTCTGTTTAGGAATTAACATCTTGCATGTCAGGGCTTCACAGTTGCTGATCTCATGGAGAGGAGTGTAACTCCACCATTAAACATGTGCTTATATAGCAGGGCTCAATTCAGGCGTTTCACCAAACCATGGTTCATCCTAAACATAGTTTAAAAACGCCATAGTTTCAGTACACCAAAATGTATAGGCAAGCCATGGTTTAAGAGCTGCTTGTTTGCTTTCATTTTGCATCTGACAGCACCTAGGTGCAGTTCTATGGCTGTTCTATCTATGGTCTGTTAACTTAGATATCATACCAAACCACAGTTTAAGAAAACTCATGATTTGCAAATCCACTTAAAAAATGTTTTTCCTCTGCCCATTGCAAATCAAAATTTAATTCAGCCATCACATCAAGCCAAAGGACTTCCTGCCAAGATGTGTGGGACAGCTATTTAGAGTTCTCCTCTATCCCATATGCCAGAACGTCAAGATGCCTACTATGTGGAAATGTGAGTTTTAACCAACTTCCATGTGCAGGCCTCCATTAACCCTCAAAAAAGCCTTAAAGGGTTTGCTGGATCCCAGACCTCACGTGTCAGTTTTTCAAAATTAGGAATTGTTTGGCAGGACAAGTGCAACGATTATGTCTGGAGCTCTCAATTATGGTTGCAGCTTGGCGCTGTGAAGTGCAGATGGGCCGGTTGTGAAGGTGAATGGCAGCCATTCTAGGAACAAAGGCCTTAGTGGGAAACTCCCGCAAAAGATCTGTAGTAGTGGACATGGGGTGTAGAAAACCATGTGCCGCAAAGACATACCAAGGGGTGGCAGCAGCGCCCTTTAATTACACTTACTCATAAATCAGAAGACACGTATTTATGCAAATTACTTTTTGGAATTTTATTACAATTTGAAACCAGGTAATGCCATTAGTTCATGGAATGTGCATTCACACACGGAACATTTTTTTTCCCTCCTAACCAAGAAACAATATAAACCAGACTCAAATTTCATATACATGATACACAAAAAGGGCATTTTACAAACAAGGTCGGGGCTTCTAGAACCATTTATGGTCTCTCAGCCAAACATACATTCAACCTTCCCATGTCTAGACTTGCCGTTCCTGGCATCAAAATGAGAACATACATCAGCTTTGAACAATGTAAACACAAAAAATCCAACTTTACTGGCCAAATGAACAATTCAGCACGAAATGTTACCAGTAATTGCCATTTCATTCCCTATGTTAAAATACAGCTGTTATAAACTGCAAAAGTATCAGCAATTCTGCTTGGTCTTATTCATCAGCATTCGAGTCTAGGCAGTTCTGAGCTGCTGTCATAAGAAAAAGTGGAACATGCTCCTTAATATTTCAGAAGCAGACTGCATTCGCAGCTTAAAAGCTGGTAGTAAAACGCCACCTACCAAGTTAAGTGCATTAGGGTCATTTTCTGGCTGTAATTCCTCTCACCCTAATTGGAAAGTTTGGGATTCCAGTCAGACCTGATAAAGTGAGTGAGGGTTTTCTTTTTTTAAAATACAAAAATTAAAGGGGGGGGGAAGCAGAACATTTTCTAGGTGGTTTCTCAAAAAGTCAGCTTTTCTCTCTCGCTGAAAAGTATAACCGTTCAACCTCAGCCATGGCTGCACTTTTTAAAGTTTGGGCCGATAAAAGAAGATGTATGAGATCAGTGCTTGCTGAAAAATTATGATTGCATTCCATCTATGTCTGAGATTTTAAATAGAAGACCACCCTGATGTATCATCCTGCCTAGTAAAAAGCAGGTTGTCTCCAGACTTCTATACTACCCAAAAGAGTAATCAATACTTCTAGGGTATTGCCTAATGTACAGAATATGTAACAAGGTGGTTTCCAATCACACTTCTTTCCTGGAAGCGTGACAGGCGGGCCTCATGAATGGTCTAGATAAAACCAATGGGAGCAGCTCCACTTAGCCACTGCTTTTTTCTCCCACAAGCAGTTAGCAGCAATGTGAGGTGCAGAGAGCAGACTTCGCCACTGCCCTAAGAATGAGGTTTCCCCCAAGAATAGCACTCACTACAGGCAACTGCCTGGCATGCCTTGAAAGTAACCACCTGGCTCCCTGAAAGTCCTTCATCTAATAACAGCAAGGTAAGGAGACATGGGCTTGGATCTTTTGACATCATTCTCCGCCCACTGCAGTGGCTTTCATCCACTGTGGCGCTCACTTCCTCTGCTGCTAGCACTTTGCTTATGCATGTGCTGCTAGCACTTTGCTTATGCATGAGCAAGACTCACTTCCTCTGCTGCTAGCACTTTGCTTATGCATGAGCAAAACTCCAGGCATATGGAAGTACCAGGAAGTGACCGCTGCAGTTGAGGAAGGGCTCGGCAGTTTCCAGAGAGAAGGACGAAGAGAACGGTGTCATAGGATCCAAGTAATCCGCCATAGTTTAATTGCAGCAATAAACGGCATGTCCGTGCTGACGTTCATTTGAACTAGGAAAAGAACATTCCACTTCACTGGAAGGTTTAGCCGCTCTTCTGGAAACTGAGGTACTAGCTTATAGGAAGAAACTGGTGACGAAAAGCACTGAAGGCGAGGGTGGGCGGCCTTTTTCCCTTTGAGAACCACCGTCTCAGTTTTAAAAGTGCCAAAGTAGCCACAAGCGAGCAGGCACATGCACTTCCAAATACATGCACACAAAGGCACAGATCTTTGCTTGGTCTCACGTTATTCTTCCCTTTTGTCACATCATCCGTGGCAGCACGGGCAGGCTTGGATAATGCGGCTCCCAGGCAAAATTAATGTCATGAAGGAAGAGCTATTTCTTGCTGCTGCTCTCAGTTCTTTCTTCCCTCTCTCCCAAACCCCTACATGTGGATGATGAGTCCCACTGCAGTAGGACTGGGTCTAAATAAGTAAGGGGGTGTGGTACTCTGGGATGGGCCAGCTGGAAAGGTGTGGAGGCTTAGAATTACCATGTGTGTCAAACACTTACTGCCTTAAGCCAGGCACTTTAATTTGTCACATCTGTTAGCCCCCCCCCCCAAGATATTTGGGATTTTGTCCAGTTATGGACCATTCTAGGTAGACTATTTGTAGTTGTGCTATTGCTTCGCTGGCCTGCGTTCCTGAGCAACAAAGCTCAAGTTACTCCACACACAAAAATTACTATCTCGTGTTTAGATGTTACTGCGCAAATAAGGACGAGACACAAAAAGTCAACCAATCTATAAGGGAGAATAGTTGTTTTATTGCCAACCCGCACTGGCACAAGCTCAAGACTCTCATTCGCCTGCTTAGGAAATTCTATGTTTACAGGCTGGGTTTTGAAAGAAAAAAACACCCTGTCTAATTCAATTGTGCGTGTACACACACACACACACACACACAGCAACTTAATTCTCATATTGCAAACTGGACAATGTAAGACTTGGCACGAGGCACAAAAGTGCAAGAGAGTGCTAGCACCTGAACCTCATTTTACCAGGTCTGAAAGGTCCTTTGTGAGTGGGGCTCAGCAACAGCATGAGTGGGACCTGCTGATGTCCATGAATGCTTGGCTCTCCCATAGAGACATTTCTTTGTGTTTGTAAGCTTACCAGGAATGGAAAACTGTTCATGTCTCCCGTTCCGATGGAAAAAGATGTGTATTTCCACAAAATCTCAAACGTGTATCATAAGTATGTCATGAAGCACCACAGCGCATTGATGCAGCCCAGTACAGAGCCCTGGCTGACAATGTACCCCTTCGTTGTACAGCAGCGGCTTGCCACATAACCAGAAGGGACACAGAGGGCGCGCTACTATAACGCTTTCAGTGGTTTGTTCCCAGCAGGTTTCACACCCTTCCACGGCAGTTGCTATTTAGTCCTAAGTGTTGTTACTTGACGAACTTGTAAAATGGGAAGGCTGTATAAATTTCCAGAGAAGCCGCAAACTGCATCTTCATCTTAAATTATAAGAAAGCACATTAAAAAAAAAATACAGCCAGTCCGTTTACTCCAAATGGGTTAAGCTTTCTTCTTTTTAAAAAGTCTGTAAAATGTTTTTGCATAACCATCTACATCCATCCGTGATAAAAAAAAAAAAAGTCAAAATACATACATGAAATAGGGTTTTATTTCTATATAGTTATACTCGCAAGGCAATCAGTCCTCCTTGGCTGGCCTTTTTACCTCCAGGTGCTCTGCCTTGTTGGTATGACTGTAAGACACACAAAAATAAATGAAGTGACCCCGTTATGACGGCTTAGTGTTTGATAAACAGGGGAGGGAACAGCCAGAGGGGAAAGGAGGAGATGCCATTCCATGCAATTAGAGATTTAAGCAGAAACAAAGAGGCACACATGTCTTCCTAACAGGCTCGATCTAGGTAGGTATTCAGAATATTATGGAAGAATGCAGCAGATGAGTTCTTACTGTAGTAGTAACCGTGGGCATGTAGTAGTAACATAGGACTGCTGCCCTGGTTGCTGCTCTCTCTGCTGCTGTTGTGACCACATCAGAAAGGGGCATCAGTCAGGTACCTGTTGGGGCATTCAGGTGTAGGGGGTGGGAGAGGGCCCCCGACCACCCTACAGCAGAGCTGCCTGAAGGCAACTCTAGAGGTGACAACGGTGAGGGATGGGCACGAGAATCTTCAAAACTGCCCCTAGTATTAATTCATACGAAAGTTCAGTTATTTTCTACCAAAGCACAGAAACGCTCATAAATATATGTATGCTCCGATATTTGAAAACAATATCAGCCCAACACTCTCAGGAGACACCCTGAAAATTAAAAAGACAAAACTCCTCCAGCAGAAGCGGCAGAAGGGAGAAATAAGAGGACACTAGGTTGATTTACCAAAGCAAACTCATTCCATAGACAGGATATAGAATAACTATTCTTAGCTGGTTCTATGCAAGAAGGCTGAAGATTCAAAATCCTGTCAAAATATCACTTATGAGACAACCTGAGCTCAACAATTGGTCAGATTTTGATGCTGAAAATCTGGTGCCTCGTTTGCCTCTAAAATAAGCAAACTGACAAGATCTGACACCTTTTTAGAAAAACCATTCCTGAGGAACACATTTGGAGCTCCCGTGTAGGATGCATGTAAGATGAATGGCATCTTGTCAGAAGAAATAATCTGGTATTAAACCTTGATTTTCGGCCAACATTATTGAACGTTTCGTCAACTTGACCACCACTAAATTGTTCATTGTTTACTCTTAAATTCAAATGTTCCTTTCAACGCCATTGCACTCAGCTCCATATTATATCTTCACTAGCTCAGCCATAAAAACGTTTAAATATTGACCTGTGAAGACAACAATGCAGTCATGCTGCATTGGATGCTTTGTTCAATGTGGGAGACAGACTGCTTTGACTGACCCAGTTGGACAGTTGTCATGTAGTAAAAATTATGGAACGCATCCACTGCGCTGTTAAAAACAGCATAACCGTCACAATTGGCTGTTGGCGTTTAGGCACTGGCTGGGGAACATAGTGCAGGGTGGGTTCCCTGCATGACCAAAAGGAGAGTCTACTTAAGGGGTTCTGGGGGGCAGAGCATGGGATAGCCAACCTCAAGGCTGGCAATGCCCCCAGGAGGATGGTGGTGGCTAGGAACAGCGGTTGCTGCAGCTTCCAGCTCTAATACCCCAACAGGTGGGTTAGGGAAGATGCTGGCAGCGGTTGGGCTGTCAGCTGCACCCACTGGCCTCAGCCTATGCTGTGCCAAGACCTGAGGAACATGTAATCAATGAACATGTGGCCTGATTCCTCCCAGCATAGTGTGTCTGTGCCATCCTTCTTCTCTCCTCTCCCCGCATAGGCTGGTCCCCACTCCAGGCACAATGCATCTTTTAAAAACCCATCATTCCCTACTTAACACCTAAAATATGTAAGTCAGCCAGTACGTTCTCTGTGTGTGTTTATATGTATGTATGTATATGTTTATGTACACACACACACACAAAGTGAAAAGATCCTTTTGCCATCAGCTTTTTAAGAGTCCCATGTGTAAGCCAAAATACTGAAATTTGGCAGCAAGAGCTCAGATGGAGAGATGGCACATGCAGAACCAAGTCCTCATTAGTCAAGTTTTAAACAGGTTTCAACTAGTACACCTCTTCAATAAGCCATATTGCACTGAGTAGCCAAAGCAAACGCCCCCAAAGAGGGGCCATTCTCCAAGTAATCAACATTTCACTGGCAAGCATCTGTCAATAGCTCAACCACCATACAGAATGCTGTTATACTATACAAACTAGACGAAGCCTTTGTCCTGGTCTGACAACTGTTATAACAACTCCCAGGGGTTCTGTTTACTGGCATCTTCCATCTCCCTCCCCTTGCCAATGCCTATCGGTAGCCATAAATATTATAGCTTACAGGTAACGACAACCAGTCCATTACTGCCCTAAAGAAGCTCCTGATCAAGAGGGAGAGAAAGAGGAGAGTAGACCGGGAAGTTGGAAGAGTTTGCAACACAGCCACCTCGTTGCAGATGACAGCCGCCCCTGCTGTAGCAAGGATAGCACTTTTGGACGACTGCTGGGCAAGACCAGGCATTAAAGGACACAAGAGACTTCGGCCAGTTCAAACATACACACCCTCGGGGTTCAAGCTGGACACCAGGGGGTTCTGTAGGTTCCGTGGATTGCCAAGGAACTGCTTGGCTGTAGCTCTGGGAGGTGAATCTGCGCTGGGATCGGACAGATCTACGGAAGAGAATCGAATTACAGTTCAGCTACTCAAGGATGTATTCAGTCCATCAGAAAAGCCGAGGTTTTATTGGAAGCAACGCTTCGGTACATTTAAGCGCAGACTCTGTACAGTGAACATTATCTTACATCCCCGTCCCCTTATGAAGCAGCTTTGCCTAAAAACAGATTTGGGGGTTTCTGAGCATTGTGAATAAGTGACCACAGGAAATACAGATTTTCTTCAGTGCATCTGATCTGTACCTTAAGATTTTTCGTATTTGCAGCCTTGTTCACACAGTACAGGAGACAGGTACGACACCAGCTCTCCTTGCCCTGTCTAGCACGACTCACTCAGCTGGCCTTAAGTAATGCTAACAGGAAATAATTTTACACCAGGATTTTTACCTAGCTTGAAGCCCTGGTTTAAAATTGTTTTGGGACCGTAACTGTTACATCTGCACCCTGACACCTGTATTATCATGGCTTGCTTCCCCAGATTTTTCAGCAGTTGTAGGACTCTGAAAAGCTGTACTTACCATGCAGCTACAGCCTAAACGACTCTCTTCCTTTACAAAAACAGTCACAGTATGACTAGCAACAGCCTGTTTCCAGTTTTGAACTAAGGTTTCTAAATATTTCAGCACCCCCTTCTGTTTCATCCAAGGCTCCCGGATGTTCACAGTGGAGATTCCTGTAGTTTCATCCAGGGTGCATTTTTCTTTCCAGCGTGACAATGAATATAGCATAAAGCAATGGGTGACAACTTCTGTGGCCACTCTTTCACACTGACGTAGTATCAGCATGAAGTCACATTTTTATGAAATCTGCTTCAACCTTTCCCTGCTTCTATGGACTTCCAAAGGCCACCGTCAAGCTTGTGCTATCTGTGGAACGTTGCTAGCAACGAGGTTCCCCCACCTTCTTCCAACTGATAGAAGAAAACCAACGCTGAGGACAAGCTATGCCAGGAGGATCGTGCTTAGAAAGCCCCAGGGAAGACAGTGAGCCACAGATGTGCCATGTGCTGTCCCACAGCCCACAACAAGAGCTTCAGTGCATACATAATTTTCCAGTTGACAATTCTGTCTTTTCAGTCTGGAACACTTAAAAGCCAGGCTATGTAAAATGATAGATTAGCTAGCTGCAAGGAAGGTTAGGCCAACCCCCAAAAAGGTGCCACAATCTTAGGGCCAAACAACATATTACTTATACCATATGACTGCCAAGTGGACTTGTCACAGGATGCCAGCTGCAAGTTCCCGATGGGAACTCAATTCAGAAGTACTGCACAGCCACATGCCCAATTTGGATCAGGGCCACAGTGGGTAGAAGGGGCTCCTGCCTTCCGCCCACATCATTTTCCCAACCCAAAACACCCCAGGGGGGAGTAGGGGGGGATCACATGGATAAGCACTCAGTGCCTGTGCTGATGGGGCAAAGAGCATCCCACTGCCATTTCATGTTGGGAAAACAGCCTGGTGGTAAAGGCAGGAGCCCCTCCTCCCCGTGACCTGGAGTCCTAATCTGAATCAGGCCCCTGTGGTGCTTCCAAACGGAGTTCCCACAGAGAAGCCACAGCTGCCACATGGATGCAAGTCCCTGTGATGACCACACATCTAACACGTCATTTGGCCCTTACGGTTTTGGCTGGAGCATCAGTAGTACTAAACATAACAGAAAACCAACACACCTCCGGCCCACAAATGCTTCTATCACAATACTGAAATCAGTCTTCAAATACTCTTTGCTTGAACAGAGCTGACAGGCAAGACTGCCAGACCATTTACTACAGACTGCCAATACAGGTGCCGTGTAAACAAAGCTCTTCTATGAGTGAGAGAGTGCCCATCTTTCAGGCGCCACTATCTTTGCTGTATCCTTAGATGCTGTCACGATGCTTTTGTTAACTGCTGCCCAGCAGAAGAGAAGGAAAATGCAAAACCTATGAAGATGTCTTTTACTGAAATAATACACTTTGCGAGAAGTGTGAAATGGCACTTGCACACCCTAACAAGTGGAAGCTTATAGCAACAAACAACAGTTTATGAAAACAACAGTGTTTAGATTTGGGACCCACAAAGCAGCGTTCAACCACATGCCCAGTCGATGGAACCTTCACTTGCTGTTGTAAGCTAATGCAGTATATATTTTTATGGCCAGGTTCCCATAAAGGTTTCCTGGCCATCTGTTCCTCCTCTCTCACAGCATATTACGCTCAGTCTGCCGTTCAGCCAGCCAGCCATTTCTTTGGGCTCTCAAACCTAGTATTTTGCCACAGTAACCAGAGAACTACCAGCAGCAGCTCTTCCTACCAGTTTAAAACGGGAGGAAGCGTTAGAGCCTTCTGGGAAGGGCTAACTAAAGCCATCTATCCTCTCTTCCCTCCCTCTTCTGCCCACCCACTCTTTGAGAAGTATTCTGACCTCCATTTCTCTGGTGAGCCGGCAGCTCATGGCTAGTCTGATCCAGCTGGGGTTCCGCCTCTGATCTGGGCTGAGGGACAGTCACCATGGCTCCCGTCTGCTGGATGAACTGCTGCAAGTTACACTGCCTCAGCTCCTTATTTAGTTCCTCCAGCTCTTGGTTCTGGGTCTGCAAAATACAGGAGGGAACAGGCAAGAGTGAGCTCCAAATCGGCAATGCCTCATCTGGACTAAGGTGCTGCAGAAGACAGGGCGATGATCTTGCCCCAGCCTTCCCTCAAATTCCAGTCCATGGGCACTGTCTGGGTCTTCCTCACCAGTGAGCAGAAATTCACCAGCGGTTACAGGTGACCTAGGTAAGCGTTGAGGGAAGGCATAATGTGGAAGAGAACATGGAGGCGAACGTGGACGCTAACGTGGAAGAATATTCATCTTTGGATGCTTACACACTGAAAAAGCTTGGGGGCATTTAATCCCCCCTGACCCAAAATGGAGACAGAACTGAAGGTTCAGCCAGAGATTTCACATTAGCAGCACATGACCAACTCTCCTGCATTCCTTGGATGTGTTCCTCTTTGTTAGTAGGATGACACATTTCTTGTTCCTTCCATACATGGCTGGAAGGAGGAGCAGGATGAATCATGATGCCCTGTAGACCACTTAACCTCCAGGACCAGGGCTGCTTTTTCTGACACAGGGAGGAAAATGGGGGTGGGGACAGCCTTGCCTATCTCACACTGATGGACAACACTGGGATGATCTTCCCATTCTAGGACCTCAGTAAGAAGACTTTCTGCACATCCCTCTTTTCTCAACCAGGTTGGGGAGCAAATCTCAGAAAAGGAGATTTACAGGTGCGGTTCTGGGCAAGTCTGTGTGTGCAGGGAGGGAGGGGTGTCACTGGCCAGCCCCACTTGTGAAACAATGTGAACTGGTCAGAATTTGTGGGTTATGAGCAAAGAAACCGCCTGACCTATCATCACAGTTAATAAAGGGTCTGTCAATGGCACAATTTCCTCATCTCCTCCGCTCACTGTAGCCCAAAATGCCCCTTGAAATGCTCCTTCTAAGAGACAGGAGACTGCCCTGGAACAGCACAAGGGGGAGTTGAAGGTCTGCAGCGGGGGGCAGCATTCAACAAAAATCTCTCTGTGTTAAGTCAGCAAAAATTCCCACTAGATCCAACCCTTTATTTTAAGTTTGAGCTTAAACCTGCAAGCAAATCCATCAAGACCAATGTCTTGCCATACTATCTCCCTATAACACAGCGGTGGGACATTACTTAAGATCAGACTTATGGCTAAGCAAGTGCAAGCAATGGTGAAGCTGAGTCCACGAAGGGCAGAAGGTTCATAGGGGTGATGGTCTCATTGTCTAGCTTCCCATTTGTATTGCAGTGTTCCCACAATACTTAATGTAGGCAGCCTAGCTTGTTCTAGAAGTTTGCACTCAAATCTCACCATGAGCCTTGGTTCACACAGTACCATAATCTCTCAGTTTGCAATAAACATAATACCCTGGTTTACTAATTCTGTACAAAATTAGGTTCGTATCAGAGCTTAAACTCTGGCGAGCTTGGGACCAACCATTTTGCTTTTAAAAATTTTGCAGAGCCCCTCCAAAATTTTTGCAGAGCCCCTCCAAACTGTCCTCTCTCACTGGAGCCCACCACGTGCCGTACCACCCCCTTTTTCAAAGGAAATGGCAAAATGGGCATACCCCATAGAGGATGCCATCCTCTACTGTCCCACGGGAAACAAACAAAAACTGCACAGCCAGAACCTTATCAGTTACACTTACACTTGCCACCACAAAGAGCAGCAACAGGGGAAAAAACAACAACCAGCAACATCGCCAGAGACTTCCACATACAACCTGGAAGTGACAAAAGGATAGGTCTAGAAATTGCCTGGAACCCTATGGTAACCTACCACGTCCCCGCCCCCAGCCCTAATTGCACTTGAAAAACAAGTTTTAAGTTACATGTTTGGATTGTCTGCACGTGGTCTTCAAGGTCAGGTTGCAGAGGGTGACTGATTCTGCAGGGCAGAGGTCCCCAATGTGGCACCTGCCAACACCTTTCCCGGAGCCAGGCGGGGCTTTTGCCCGGCTGGGCTTCTGATTGGCTGGGCTTTGGCAGCAGCTGCCACCTGAGCACAAGAATCTTCAGTACATGGCGGAAGGTAAGCTGCGTGTCTTACCCGCAAACATGTCTTCTTATACTGCCCTCTCCATCATGAGTCAAGAGCTAAGACTATCCAATAAATTTTAAGTACCAGTAATAATATAGGACTATTGGTCCTTGTAGGTTATCCGGGCTGTGTGACCGTGGTCTTGGTATTTTCTTTCCTGATGTTTCGCCCGCAGCTGTGGCAGGCATCTTCATAGGAGTAACACAGAAGGACAGTGTCTCTCAGTGTCGAGTGTGTAGGAAGAGTAATATATAGTCAGAAAGGGGGGTTTGAGCTGAATCATTGTCCTGCAGCTCAAACCCCCCTTTCTGACTATATATTACTCTTCCTACACACTTGACACTGAGAGACACTGTCCTTCAGTGTTACTCCTCTGAAGATGCCTGCCACAGCTGCTGGCGAAACGTCAGGAAAGAAAATACCAAGACCACGGTCGCACAGTCCGGATAACCTACAAGAACCAATGAACTCTTGACCGTGAAAGCCTTCGACAATATTTTAATATAGGACTACCTGATAAAATTTGCATCCAACGACTACTGGAGGATAGCAACCCACAAACTTCGAGATGTGTGGCCAAATTTTGTGTTGCTATATATAAGGCCCGAAAAGATGCAATTTATAAGTAGATCAAATCTGACTGATAAACATTTTAAAAGCTAGCGTATTTGCCTCTTTAGATATTTGATTTTATTGATATATTTTACTTTGTGGATTCTCTGACTGATTGATACTGTTTTTATTGTAAACGTACGTTACTCCTGATTAGATTTGTCCTTTTTTTTGTCAAATGACCGTAAAATAAATGATTGATTGAAGTTGTGTGTATACACAAAAATATTTTAAAACAAGATGTTCATTTTAAAAGGCATCCTGTTAAACAGAGCTTCTGCTTGAAATGTTGAATTGTTAATATCAGAGTTATGCATAACCTCACTCCTGGACATTCTGCAGGAGACATTTCATGCTCAGCTCTGCTTCCTGCAGCATCCATTTCGCAGGGGCGCTTACCGCCCTGTGTCAGAAGTCCAAAGATGCTTGCAGTCTTAAAAGGGTTGGGGACCTGTACTGCAGAGCCATACAAAAATCCCCAATCTAAGTTCCAATTAATCACACCCTTTGACTAGAAGGGATTTTGTACTGGACACGGCAAGAAACTTCTTCATTGGTTAAATGACTTCTAGCCGGAAGTTGTCTGAACAGGGAGAAGTTTCGAAACCAGCACCGAACAAAACCTGAACTTTTGGTAATATGGACCTCTCTCTCACTCTCACTGTTCTGCATAGGACCCCACCTCCAGGGTGCCGCTCAACCAGTTAGGGTTCCTAGGGCTGAGCTACTGGACCCTAGCAACAAAACCGCATGTTTCCTGACTAGTGTGATGAGGTTATCTGGAAGCCCGATAACTGCGAGGGGAAGAAGCTCTGCAGGTGCCTACCCTTTTCCAGAGATGGGATGGAGAGACCCCGTTCCCTAGAAACCTGTGAATGCTCCTTGTTATCTGGATGAGTACAAAGGTGCTTGTCCTCTGACTTTGGACTTATAGACCTCAGGAGTCCCTGGACTCCAGTTTGAGAGTTATTGTGTGTAAATAAAAACCTTTTCAAACTGGAGTCCAGCATGTGTATAATTTTTACACGCACTCAAAGCAGCAGTTCTTCCATTGGTCCATAAGAGGGCGCCAAGGGATAGTAAACAACAGAAGATGGAGTTAGAGGATTTAGCATTATTTTCCCCTAAAGCACCGGTTCCCAACCGGGGGTCCGCGGACCCCCAGGGGTCCACGAGAACTAAATTAAGGTCTGCGAAGCAAAGTTATAAACCCATAATAAATTAATATTTTCAATTAAAAGTTCTCTGTTATAAAAATATATATTCAAATATTATTCTAAGTTTAATGTTTAACTAACAGTTATGATTAAAGTTTATTTTCAAATTCTCGGAATTTTTATTTTGAACCTTGGGGTCCCTGCACCGAACAAAAAAGTCCTAGTGGTCCCTGGTCAAAAAAAGGTTGGGAACCACTGCCCTAAAGCAAAGCAGGGCTAACAGGGAAACAAGGAATAGCTGCTCCTGTTACACATGCACGAAAAGTGAAGCAAAATGCTTGCTCATGAACTGCCTAAGGTCATGAACTGACCTTAGGCAGTTCATGAGAGGGAGGGCATCTTGGCCATCTTCTGGGCATGGAGTAGGGGGTCACTGAGGGTGTGTGGGGGAGGGAGTTGTGAATTTCCTGCATTGTGCAGGGGGTTGGACTAGATGACCCTGGTGGTCCCTTCCAGCTTTATAATTCTAGGTTCTAACACCACCACCACCCAAAAAAAAATTCTGATTGCTGAAGAACAGGCTTTTTTATTTTATTTTTGAATACTGAAAACATGCTTTACTCTTACGCGGGGAAAAAAGATGGGGAAATAGTTGGACTAGATGACCCTGGTGGTCTCTTCCAGCTCTATAATTCTAGGTTCTAACACACACACCCCAAAAAAAATTCTGATTGCTGAAGCACAGGCCTTTTTATTTTATTTTATTTTTGAATATTGAAAACATGCTTTACTCTTACGCGGGGGGAAAAAGATGGGGAAATACTCGAAGTAAGAACTAACCACCCTCAGAGGAGACTGCCTCACATATCTGCACAAGCCACTAATCTGAGATTGAATCAGATTAATTGTATTTGAAAAAGAGCCGGATTGGAAGTTGGCAGGGCCAGAACAAGAAATCCTACAGAGATGCTACAGGCAATCCCGGTGGAGGGTAGATGCGCTTTGTGATCACAGGATACAAACTTTTAATTACATTATTTCTTGCAGCACGTCAAGGGTGTCCCTAGTACACAATGGGAAATTTCTTTCAGTGGTAACATGCACTCAGCTCTTAGCTGATGCTTATATTGCCAGCGCTCCTTGTACTTTTCCAGTGTTGCAGACACACTACCTACAATGTAGTTTTCAGCTTCACACAAACATCACATCATAATATCTTGCTTGATCAAAGCATCAACCATCATCACAGCCAGATTAACTCCACGGCTGTCAGAGTTGCAGTAGGACTCCATTAGTCCTATCAATTTTAGCGGAGAACATCTTTAAGCCCTTTAAGCACGATGACCCTGCAAGAATGCTCATCTCCCTGCTTCTAGCTAAAGCACATCATACTCCCTCTATGGAGTAGTCCTCCAGACCTGACAAGAAAAGCCAAGAGCTTAATGACAGGGTGACCCAGTCCCAGACCATTTAGCACTTGCTTCGATTAGGTTCCATCTATCAAAACTGCAATACTTACACATTTCTAGCCAGAACCCTTTGTAGGTTTATGAAACAAACAGTGCATGCCTAAGGAGAGTTACTCTAGTCTAAACCATGGGCTTAGACTGGAGTAACTCTTAGGAATGCACTGAAAAACTTCCAAGAGCCTACCTTGTCTACTACTAAATGCTAGGGAAAACTCTAAGCTGCAAAGGAGACCCTGATGTTTCCTGTTCTAGTTCAGGAAAGCTTTTCAAGCAGGACTATTTTGCCACTTAGGGATGGGCCACTTTTGGACTCTGGAATTAGACTAGCAGTAAGGCATTTTCAGTGGCACCTGAAGAAGAGTTGGTTTTTATACCCCGATTTTCTCTGCCTTTAAGGAGACTCAAACCAGCTTATAATCTCCTTCCCTTCCTTTCCCCACAGTCTTGTGAGGTAGGTGAGGCTGAGGGAGTTCAGAGAGAACTGTGACTGGCCCAAGGTCATCCAGCAGGCTTCATGTGGAAAAGTGGGGGAAACCAACCCGTTTCTCCAGATTACAGTCCGCTGCTCCTAACCACACCACCACGCTGGCTCCCTGCATTCTATGCCTACCTCTTCCTTTAAACTGCAACGTAAATATAAATAAAAGCTTGCCTTTCAAACAACAAAACGCCTGCTTACACTCAACTGCATCCCAAAACACGCAGAAGTCTAAAAGAACGGGCAAGGTTCTGCGTCAGTCCACCAATGGGTCCCCCTCAGGTAGGGACAATACTGAGCGCATACCTGAAGGCTCTGCTCCGCTTCCTCCAAAGCCTTCCCCACCGTTTCCATACTGTTGTCCAGCTGGATGCTCTGCTTGAGCTTGGCATCCAGGTCCCTTTTCATTATCGCCGCCATCTCCTCTAGTTCAGCAGGGCTCTGAATAGGAGCTTCCTTTGCCCTCTTGGCCCTCTCAGCGATTTCCCATTGGATTTCTTTCTCCAAGGCCTCCGTTTTGAGTGTCAGCTCGTGGATTTTTTCCGTGTACTCCTCCATGGTGGCCTGCAGGCTGCGCACTTTCTCTTGCCGTTCCCTTTCGCATTCCTTTTCTGACCGCAGCTCACGCTGCCAATACTCCTCCTCCTTCAGCTCGCTCTCATTTTGCCGGATCAGCTGCTCCAAACGCAGAACCTCCCCTTCCGGGCTGGCGTTTCGGCTACATTCCCGGTGCCTGAGATCCATTTCCAAGTCGCCCCCCTTCATCTCTAAGGTGTAGAGATGCTCCTGCTGGTGCAAGACAGTCTTGAACAGCTCATCTTTGGAAAGGAAGCCCCCATTGGCACCATCCCGCAAGCTCACCGGGTCCTTTTTGAACTGCCTCAGCTTGCTCTTTGCAAGCAGATCGTTCGAGCTCATAGGGCCCAGGTTGAAGGTTAAGGATTTTTTGGGTGGCCTAGGCCTGGGCATTTCTGTGCTGGCGGGCCGAGGTTTGATAGGCAGGCTAGCCCTGACAAACGTCCTCTCGGGTATTTGGGGGGCACTATCCGAAGAAGGCCTCTCCGTGAGGCTGGGGCCCGTGCGCTGCAGGATGAACTGCACGTCATTGGCATACTGTCCACACTTGGCCAGAGACTCCACAGGGCATTCGTGTGGGAGAAGCTGCCTTTCCTTCTCACGTAGTCTTTGGATCAGAACGTACCGGCCTGTCTGACCTGAGGAGAGGGACAGGAGTACAGTCATTAGGAGCAGAGTACAATCAGAGAAAATTTCCTTCACTACAATAAGCACCAGTAAACCTCACTCCAGTCCAGGTGAAACTCAACATCCCTATCACAACCAAGAGCAAGAGGCTGTAACAGCATTAGGCACATATTGACATATAACAAATATATCAAATGCTTGCAATGTATGTCAATTAAAGTTATTCTCCTGCCGGGAACATGGCATGTATAGCGGTACAATGTTTTGGTTTCACTGAAAGTTGAGAGTTAGGCTCTTTAACATTGATATTAGTGGGGGTAATAGAGATTCATTATTTAGCATCGTTTCTCACATCCCTTTGTGTGAGTAAAAAGTATTTCTCACCATATTGTATATTTAGCCATTTATCTAGCTCAACATTGAGAATCTGATTATTCATGTATATCTTTATCAGCTAACTATATAGCCTTGCAAATAGAACCTTGCTGATATAGTGAAGGGGAAATTTTGTCTGATATCTGAGAATGTTTTAAATCCTTGAGGAGATTTGGTATGAAGATTGTAATAGATAAACACAGATTAGGGTTCCCATGGAGAAAGAGTATATAAGAGGTTAGAAATTGGTCAGTAGTGGGGAATTCGTTAGCAGACTATGCTACAATGCTGTCTGTCTAAAGAATTTTCCCCAGCATGGCCCATCCAGAGGTATGTGAACTTTGTATTTTTAATGTAATTTTTACTGAACAGATCTGTTAATACTTTGCTTATTTTCTGTAACATCTTGTTATATTCTGTAATATTTTGTAAGATTTTTCATACAATGTTGATACGTTTTTTAACTTTAAATATTTCTGGAGTTAGCAATAAAAAGAATCTAACTGATTCAATTAGATTGCCTCATTGCTTTGGATAACTAATTCTAACAAGGAAACATACCTTTTAAAGGTAAAGGTCCCCTGTGCAAGCACTGGGTCATTCCTGACCCCTGGGGTGATGCCACATCCCGACGTTTCCTAGGCAGACGTTGTTTACGGGGTGGTTTGCCAGTGCCTTCCCCAGTCATCTTCCCTTTACCCCCAGCACGCTGGGTACTCATTTTACCGACCTGGGAAGTATGGAAGGCTGAGTCAACCTTGAGCCGGCTACCTGAAACCGACTTCTGTTGAGCTCGTGAGGTATAAATCCTATAGATTTAGTCAATGATAACAGTAATTGAGCATCTTCAAGGCAACATTGCAAGTGACCTTTTATCCTTCCACGCAGCTCCCAACCCTTCCTGAGCCCGGGGCATATAAGTTCACTCCAAATTTAACATGGAAATTCCCCCCACTGAAGACTGTGGTTTGCTCTAGGAAATGCAGGCTGGCATTTGCAGATGATTACTACTCCACCAGAAGTAGCTGCTGTTTGTCCCTGGCGAAGGTGCCGCCCAAACTACTTTCCAACACGAATGTCAGTGTCTTCCTTTTGCATATATATTCATTAGCCAACGGCGCTACGTGCTACGAGAGGAAGTATCACAATGGAGGAGGTAACTTAAAATTGTTGTTTAAATTTACATCCTAAATTGGGAATGGAGCTCAACTTTTCACAAGCATTCGTGCTAAAACATTCTAACTGGAAAGCACTGATGTGCCTACAAATTTGTAAGGTCTGGAACCACAAGTTATGGAAACTAGCTTTGTGGCAAAGGACCTGACGGAACATGAAAAATCGCCTCCTTTCGTTTGGTGGGGGACAAAGGGAGAGCAATAATGGGTAGCAGCATTTGCTAAAAAGACTAAGAGTCCCACAGACTACCTACCCTGCCATCCCTCCATGGTCTCCTTCTCTTTCCCCTCCCCAGCCCCGCACTGTAAAGCTTCAGATTTATTTTTAAAAAAAAATACATGCTGTATTTGGAATTATTTCAGAAAATGCAGTCCAATTCCATCCAGGTTTTTCTTGCGCAGGAATCTAGACCCTTTTAGGCAATGTTATAATTAGCAACATTTCATGAGTCAGCAGGGCTTCTGAAAACATGGGAGAGGGGACAAATCTGAGTCGGCTTTGACTCTTTGATTAGTGAGCCAACAAGCTTCTAACCTATTAAAGCTTCTGCCTCAACAGCCAGATCACGGAGCATTTACATAAGCTGCAGCTGAAGCCTTGTCATGCATGGCCGGGAAGGAAGTACCCCTAAACTTGGTTAGAAGGCAGAAGCAGAGGTCAGTGCAAGCCTCGCTGGCCTCTGTAGTGTATTTCCGCATCACAAGATAAAGCCACCCCTTGTTGTTAGCTTCGGGATACTCAAGCAGCACAATCAGCACTGCTGTGCCCACATAAAAGTTAAAGGAGAAAAAGCGCACGCGCACACACACACAGCTCTGAGTCATGCTTGCACGCCACAGACTGAGTCAGAGATTTCCTCTGACCATGAAGAAGCAAATCCACAGTATGGGTTTTCAGAACGAGGAGGTGGCAAACAATAACCAAAGGCTGTTCTTTTTTTTTCTTTCTTTTTTTAAATGACTAGACACCAGAGCTAACCAACCAGCAGATTAATGCATGTCTCACATTCTCTTACTCAGGACATTATTACGCTGTGGGGATGAAGCCTTTCACCAGGGACTGAAAGGGCAAAGAACCGCAGAACATTTCCTCGTTCAGAAACAGCAGCCCAGCTGGGAGAGGGACGGGGAGAGATTGTGCGTGTATATATAATTATACCAAAAAAAGGGGGTCTGATTCATGTGGAACACCAAGACACGAGATCTGTAGCATTTTTGGTTCGTCGTGCACTTTCCACGGCTCAGCTTTACTGCACAGTATTTCAAAAGCACAGGGGGGACTACCTTTACCTTTTACCTATTTCACAAGCAATTCTACAGCCCACACAATCATTCTGAAAGAAACTTCCAGGAAGTTTCAACCAAACAGAGGTGATCTCAAAAGATTCTGGGGGTTTCTGCTCAACAGTGCCACCCAGTTGTAACCTCCACAGCTGACCACTAGATGACCTGGGATGTTGTGCTACTCAGTGTTTTGTTACAGAGGAAGTGCATTCAGGTATCGCAGATGCTCCTTACCAATACAACCCCCCATTTTCTGATACTTGTCTCTAGCAAACCAAAGTGTGCATTTTCGCTTGGCTTTTAATTCTGTTAAAAGTGAGCTGCTACAATTATCATTCTTCAAAGTTCAATTCCCTCCTCAGGGACTCCAGATGTTCAGAGAGCAAGAGTGGATGCACATGCAAACTTGGAAGCATTAGTCGCCATGCGACTAAATACCTCTGCAGTTACTAAGGCATTTGTAAATGACCGACACACTACTGTAGGACTATTAAGTAAAGTAAAGGTCCCCTGTGCAAGTACCGGGTCATTCCTGACCCATGGGGTGACATCACATCCCGACGTTTCCAAGGCAGACTTTGTTTGCGGGGTGGTTTGCCAGTGCCTTCCCCAGTCATCTTCCCTTTACCCCCAGCAAGCTGGGTACTCACTTTACCGACCTCAGAAGAATGGAAGGCTGAGTCAACCTTGAGCCGGCTACCTGAAACCAACCTGAACTCAGGTCGTGAGCAGAGCTTTTGACTGCAGTACTGCAGCTTAACACTCTGCGCCACGGGGCTCCTTGTAGGACTATTAGGTTTTTCTAATTTATCTAAACCAAAGAATAAAACACTGTTTTGCACATTTAAGTCAATGGAACACAGGCAATTGCAGAGTAAATTAATACAACATATGGGAGATACAATACAATATGCAAATATTGAACTGGGGGGTGGGGGTGAGGATTCAAGCAGTATACCTGAATTGCTCTGTCACCCCCATCATGACACATTTATAGGCTGCACTGGACTGATGGTGTAGAAGCAGTTATGCTTACTAGGTCATGTACATCCACCAGGGCAATACCGGCTGTTGCTGGGAATAAAAGAGAATTCTCACCTGGAAACTTTCACCTTATGGCAAAATTGCATGTTATGAGGAAAACACAGGCTTCCCAACCTGACATTGTCCTCACACAGCAAACATGGGAGTAGGGAAGGTTGCAGGGGAAAGCTGACAGGTAGGCAGGGGCTAATTAATCCTTTCCCCTTGTGGCCAGTTCTTCCCAAGCCATTTTTCCTTTTTGTTCCCCCTCAGTCTGAAACCAGAAGTAAGCCCATGTGGCAGGAACTGCCAAAAAGGCATTTGCAGAGGAAAATCTGTAAGACAAGTTCAGCACTTGCGTCTCCCATCAGTTCTCCCGTACAGGTGCTCCCAATCTTCCTATACTTCCTTGGGAAATTTTGGGAGGTGAACATGCAAAGTACTTTTACCCAGTGACTGTGTAAAATGATCAAGAGTTTTATCAATGGTTGTAATACAACCAGGAGATGTCCTCTTCAGCCTTTTAGCAAGCCTGTGTCCGCTCCAGTATTTATGTTCCTGTCATCAAACCTGTCAGCTCCTCCACACAACTCAAGAGTACTGAAGAACATTCTAAAAAAAGATGCAAAATAGGGATAGGATTTTTTTTTTAACAGAAGTTGCAGTAGCAACTATAAAACTGTGAGAACAAATCTTCATCTACCTACGGGCCTAGATACAAGGATAATTTCTGCATTTGCAAAATAAATCCAAACTGGCCCTTGGGTACAAAGTTCTTGTATCACTTCTAAAAAAGGCAAAACGGTTGCACAACTATAGCAGTGAGCTGTACCATTATCACTGTGTGGCTGCTGAATAAGGGCAGTGATGCTTGCCTATGAATGGGGGGAAATGAAGAAGCACAAATGTGGATAAACCACTTCAATGGCATCCAGAAACTCATTATCAAAGAATCCTAAAAAAGGGGATAACATTTATTTTTACATAAAACAGCACAAAAGATTACTTACCAATGGCACGTGCCAATGCTATGACGATCTCCTGGCATGTGGTCTGATCTGAGACACCACATACGACCCGCTGGATCCCATCCACCCAGACCTTCAGCTCCATCACAAGACGACCAGAGGATCAGACTGTTTGGGTCATTGCAGCAAGTCCTCCCTGCTGTGATTATTTAAAAAAAATGAAATATGAAGGTAAGTATGCATGCTGTCTAGTTTTACTCTCTCACACAGACTCCTGGCTTCTGTCTGCTTCATGATCAAGAATGTTAACTGGCTGAAATTCAGGGCTGTCTTGGGATGTTTGTGCCTCTTCTTTCCCTCCCTATTTCCAAAATCACCCAATAGGTGCCTGATGTGGATAAGAAGTAGCCTATCCCGGCCTCATTCAAGATTTGCTAAACTACCACAACATTCTCAAGTCAGTTTGATCAAAATACCTGGACGTGGCTTTTAAAGGCCATCATCTATATCGGGACATCCCAGGAAAACGGATGGGTCTTGCCTTCCTGTGTGCTGCTAAGACATCCCAAGAGAGCCAGTATGGTGTAGTGGAATGTTCCCCTAGGACCTGGAAGACCAGGTTCAAACTCCACTCATCATAAAACCTCCCTGGGTAACCTCCCTGCCCTCTTCAGCATAACATACCTCTCTGGATTGCTGAGGGGGAAATGGAGGAGGGGGAGCCATGTACACAGCCCCAAGCTACTTGGAGGAATGCCCATGAACAGACAGATCTACAGGCAGCAGCAGAATGCTTAAGCAAGCATTCAGTCTGTCACGTTCTGAAACACTTTCTGTTCCATGTCACTCTTTAGAGGTGCCATCCTGAGCACCAAATAATCCAGATGAGTATTTCAAAGATACATAACCCCATTTTTTTAAAAGAGACAAGCATCTAGAAGCAGTTTACAACTCGTGATCTCCAACAGGTATGTCTAACTCAACTCTTAGCATAGCCACACATCAGGACAAAATCCTGGCTCTCCCTTCCCACCCACCCCCACCGCAGTTTCCCAGATCTCCCATCCACTGCTCAATCACGTGTTACAGAATGCAGATATGACGTGTTACCACAATAAATAACTCAGCAAATCACCCTCCACTGGCTTCAAAAGTCAGATACTATACATACATGCTGCCAAGTACAATTATCCTGTGCCTTTTAAAGCATTTTTGCATTTTAAGCATCTGATTTTCTCAAAGACTGCCTGCACCGAGAGGCTTAAAGCAATGAAGTTTAAGATGTAGTTCTGTTTCATAACCACTTACTCAGATGCCGCAGTAACAAACATTGCACACTGCCTAGATGCGGCCAACCACCATGACAGAACTGGAATGAGATCAGGAAGTATATTCCATTTACGACGGGGTTGGCCACAAAAGGGTGGAACTGCGGCAAGAGCACCTGTAAATAACCATTCAGTGCACACACAAGCACACACACAACGTAGTGACTAACTTCTGTTTGCTCTTAGCCAATATGCAGGTAGGCAAAGTCTGCTGTCACATGACAAGCCACCCAATACCTGGGGGGGAAAAACCACTGAAGTCATGCAGCTTGAATCATACCAATATCAAATAAATATATTTACTTTAGACTCTGTACCATTAATTGGTTGGAATAAGGTTCCTGCAAAGCAGCTAAATGATTAACTAGCTGAAAGATTAATGAAAACAGCTTTGCCCTTTTCATTCTTGTCAAATAGTGCCTGGCTGAAATAGTGTGCTACACACACAACAAAGTGGTGTAGAAGGCCAATGTGCATAGAGCAGGAGGAGGAGTGCAGCTGGACCCACCCATGGATGACTTGGTCCCATCCCTTCATGTACACGTTTGATAACCATACAAGTTGTATGTGCCTAGGCTCCCTTCACCAATCAGGAACCCACAGAGTTTGAGGCTCTGCATACAGGTGACGAACACATATGTGGTGCACGCACATTTAGGTAGGGGCACACTCACTCCCATACCTTTATGCACATTTGTCTTGCATACCAGTGTGGTGCATGCTGCACAGGGCTATCTGGAACAGCTCTTGTTCTTACTACTCTCTGTTCTAAGCTGTCAACATAATCATGTTCCTTGTCATGGTAATGTATGGTGTGCAGCATTGGTGATCTTGGGCAACGTGTATGGAATTCAGCTTGAGAGACTCCAGATAAATCAGGATGTAGTGTGCTACCACAACATGTATTTATTTAAAACATTCTATGCTGCTTTTCCACCCCATTCAGGGTCTCCAAGGCAGAGAACAGTCATTGCATACAAAAATGTATACAAAATACTAAAAAGAAATAAAACCTATGAATGCATAGACTCATAAAAACACAGAAATGGGGAAGAGGGGTAATAAGAGTTTGTGAGGGAATGCCAAACAACAAAAAAGTCTTCACCTGCTGGTGGAAGACAACAACAGAGGGAGACCAACAAACCTCTCTGGAGAGGGTGTTCCAAAGTTTTGCCACCATTACCAAGAAGGCTCTTTCTCAGGTTGCCACCCATCTACACTCAGATGGTGCAGCACCCCAAAGCAGGGTCTCTGAAGAAGATGACTGGCATCATCAGGTAGGTTTGTATGGGAGTAGATGATCTTTCAGGTATGCTGGCCCCAAGCCATACAGGGCTTTAAAGGTCAACACCAGCACCTTGAATTGGGCCCAGAAGCAAACTGGGAGCCAATGCAGATGGAACAAGAATAGAGAGATACAGTCCCTACAACCCACTCTAGTCAACACTCTGGCCACAGCATTCTGTATAGCTTCTGAACAGTCTTCAAGGGCAGTCCCACGTAGAGCGTATTGCAGTAATCTAATCTAGATGTTACCAGGGCATGCATCACAGTGGCAAGATTGCCTCTACCCGGGAATGGCTGAAGCTGGTGAACGGGGCCCCAGCCACTGGTGTCACCTCTTTATCCAATATGAGGCCCAGGTCCAGCAACACCCCCAAGCTATGAACATGCTCCTTTAGGGGGAGTGCAGCCCCAGCCAGAACAGGAAAAATTCAAGTTCCTGGGTCAGACTTTCTCCCCACCTGTAGCACCTTCGTTTTGTCAGGATTAAGTTTCGGCATGTTAGCCCTCATCCATCCCAAAACTGCCTCCAGGCACCTGTTGATAGTGAAATAGTTCACATGAAACTATTGGAAAATAGAAACTTAAGATTTCAGTAATGCAGGCAACAATCCAACTATGTTTAGAAAGCATTTAGGCTTGTACATTTAGCCAAAGACAAATCTCGTATTTCCCACACACACACACACACACACACACCATCTAGTTGTTAATTCAGAGTGGGTAGCCGTGTTAGTCTGTTTGCAGTAGTCAAAAAGGGCAAGAGTCCAGTAGCACCTTAAAGACTAACAAAAATATTTTCTGGTAGGGTATGAGCTTTCGTGAGCCACAGCTCACTTCTTCAGATACGAAAGCTCATACCCTACCAGAAAATATTTTTGTTAGTCTTTAAGGTGCTACTGGACTTTTGCCCTTTTTGACTACTATCTAGTTGTGTGCAACTAGATACCAATGGATAAGAACCCTGTAGATCAGACACAGAATGATGTTGATCAGCTGCCTACCAAACCTATGAAAAAAATTCTGACTTGGGACTCTACTGGCTGCTTATTAGTTTGTTAGAATATTTTTTTTGTGTGCCGTCAAGTTGCATCTGACTTATGGGGACCCCCTTGGGGTTTTCAAGGCAAGAGACCTTTGGAGGTGGTTTGCCACTGCCTGCCTCCACATCACGACTCTGGTGTTCCTTGGAGGTTCCCATCGAAATACTAAACAGGGTTCACCCTGCTTAGCTTCTGAGATCAGGCCACCCTGGGACTATCCAAGTCAGGGCTGTTAGAATCGAGCCCTCATTCAAAAGCCACCTTTGGCTGACAATACCAGGCCTGAGAAATATTCTTTTTTTTTTCCCTTCAGAGCAAAGGGCAAATAGTAAATCACCCAGATAAGAGGGGGGAAGGAACAGAACACACAAGCTACAAAACGCCAAAGTTGGTTTGGACACTGTGGCTGGGTTTATTAGATTTCTCACCCCACAGCTAATATTTACATGTTGGGGTCTATATGTCGCAGAAAAATATATATTAACTATTTAGAACTGTCACACAGAACACTGGTAGAAGAACTCAGGACCTGCATTTTAGAGAACTTTTTTTTAATTGCATTTACCATCCAATGAGTATCCGGAAACATTCAAAAACTTACATCTATACAGAGCTGCTGCTTTTTGCTCTGGACAGACAAAGAAGAGCTATCTTAAAAATTCTTCAAAGATTTTCAGTCTCAGGTAAGGCCGAGGCCAGGGGCAGTCTTGGTGATTCTGGGGCCCTGGGCAAAAATCCAGAATTATTCCCACCCAACTTACTCTGAACAAGAATAAAGTGCCCAATTTTCACAATGCACATCCCGCTGTGGCTGTAGTAGGCTTAACATTACTGCTGCTGCCACCAGCAGACATTTCAAAAGTACTGCACTGTTGCTAGCACTCCTCCATTCTTTTATTTTTTTAAGAAAGTAGTAACTTTTTGTAAACTGTCATGTAATTTCTCTCTGCTTCCCCCCCCCCATTTTTCTCCCCCACTTGGACTTTGTTTCATTACTTCTGGCTAACTTTGCCTAAGTGGGTTATCACATAACCCTAGCTAGTTTGTTAACATCTATGTGTCATTAAAAAACAAGAACAAAAAAAAAACTGGTTAAGACCAACAAATAGTGCAAATCAGATCACTTATATATGGATGTCATCCACAAACATGACTGGAACTGCTCATTTCCAAAGGGCAAGTAAACATCTAGAATTAGTTGTTAGATGTTTTTGCTACCAGTAGAAACTGAATGAGATTGAAACACTATCAGATTTGTCTTTTTTGCTATCAGTGGAAATTGAACTAGATGAAAACACTTCCAGATTTTTCCTTTTACACATTGGATGATGTAATTGGCGGCTTCTTCAGTAGTTCATATAGTATATCACCTCCACTAGTCGTGGATGCCCCACCCCGCCCCACAGGTAAGACCGTCCCTCTCTGACTGATGCATAAGATAGTGGACATACTTTTCTAATTTGGGAACGAGGACAAATACTAACATTTCCAAATTTCTACTATACTATACTTTCCACTATGGTACTGCCTACGTGCTCAGAAAGAAAACAGCGATCCCTCTTGTGCTTTGTGCATAGAAAGCAATTAAAAATCAGAGCAAACTCTTGGGTCTGAGCCTAGCATATTACTCATCACTAAAATAAAGGGACCTTAATGAGGCAAAATCCCTCAATCCACAAACTGCATTACGCAGACGCATCCCTCGGTTCATTATAATAGGTGCAAAACATCACATGAATAACAGGATGGGAACAGAAGTCGGCACGGGGAACAGGGGCGTCCTTTTCTAGGTTGTCAGTTCCATGAAGGCCCGGATGTGGAGCTGGACTGAAGTTTCCTTGCACCCCCAAATTCAGTTAATATCCAAATCCTGGGGCTGAGAGGGAAGGGTGGAGCCTGAGAAGCAATAAAGTCCCCCTGATCCAAGGGTATCACAGGAGTTTTTCCCAAAAGGCAATATGGAGATTAAGATCCTCTGTACCCACACTAGAAACAGACACCGCTGGAATTGCAGTTTTAAGTGACAGTTAAGAGCAAGTTCCAAACAGCACGTCATTTGACAATCCGTTCAATAAAGATGATCTTCCTTAAAATCAGCGTACGTTCTGCTTTAAAAACAACAGCTGCCGTTTGACCGCCCAATATGAAATGAGCAAAACTGCATAACCAGTTCGATGCTCTCCCAAATGGATTCTGAACTGGGCATCATATAGCCTGGAATGGATCTCTAAACGAATAAACCTCATAATAGAGCAGTGGTTCCCAACCTTTTTTTGACCAGGGACCACTAGGACTTTTTTGTGCGGTGCAGGGACCCCAAGGTTCAAAATAAAAATTCCGAGAATTTGAAAATAAACTTTAATCATAACTGTTAGTTAAACATTAAACTTATAAAAATATATATTCAAATATTATTCTAATAGATAACTTTTAATTGAAAATATTAATTTATTATGGGTTTATAACTTTGTTTTGCGGACCTTAATTTAGTTCTCGCGGACCCCTGGGGGTCCACGGACCCCTGGTTGGGAACCAGTGTAATAGAGTGTTCGAAAACTATGCAAAACCCCATTCGCTTGAGCAGTCCTCAGCTCATAGACAGAACTAAACTTCATGCTACCCAGACTAAAAATGTCGCAACAGCAGCTGATATGGGAAGGTGACGGGCTGAAGAATCTGCCATTGCTATTTACCACCTGTTGAGATGGAAAGAAATCTTCTTCCGGAACTGTTTAATGCAGAGATATTATTATTTAAATGGAGTTTTAACTTTAAAATCTGGAAACAGATGGCTAGCGATTTTCAAGCAGTCTGAACAACATTCACCCGACTTTCACATGTAGTTTTTACAAGGTTGAGTACGCTCAGTTGCCACAGACAGAAGAGACTGAAGGGTTATTGAAATGTCATTTTAGTGTAAGAATTACCAGTGTAAACACGTCCCCTCCAACCATTTCATTGATGAAAACAGCGGGCGCTGAGTATGAGTGGGTGGGGCTAAGGGCAAAGTCCGTCTGGAGGGCAACGACAAACCCAGTACAACCTACTTAAATGTGCTCGAAGGGTAAAATGGGAACCAGAAGTATAGGCAAGCAGATGGCTCCAAACGTCACGCCCTGAATAGCAAGCCATAGACCACAAGGCAAATGAAATACAAACAATACACATACGTGCACATTGTATAATGCATTTACATAATTTAGATGACCCTGATCCTATTTGGGGATCGATGCATAGCCTCATGTTTACCCAACGACCAGTCACAGAACCCATTGGGAAGGGGAATCTTAAATGGACTGTATTTAATAAGTGTTTGTAAGCAGACACATTGTGTTTTCATCCAGAGAGCAAATGTAGCCCTCCCACTCCATATTCAGGATTAAAAGTGAGGCTTACACAGTAGTGACATACATCCTACATAAATTTAAGCCACAAATACGCTTCAGCACTGTTCCCAACCTCCATTCCCAAACCCATTCCCATATTCTGGCCCCTCCACACAATAATGCACTTACTTCCCCAGTCCAGAAAAAATACACCCAACTCATATGCAAACAACCATTCCTCTTTATTATAAGGGAAGCTATCCATCCTCCAAAACTTATTTTTTAAAAGTTTCTGCCCTGCTTCTAACTGCATGAAGCAGCTTCAAATAAAGCAATATAATGAAATACAAGGGAAAAACAACTCACAAAACATCAGGCTAGTTGAGAACTCTACAAATTTGTTATCCACCTACAAAAGAATATTTGTTTTACTTCATTTATAGTCTGCTTTCTCCCTCAACAATGACCCAAAGTGGCTTACATCATTCGCCTCCATTTATTTTTGCAAGAACCCTGCGGGGTTGGTCAGGCTGAAAGTTGGTTAGGTTAAGCCTGGCATTGGCCAGGGAGGGCGGGGCATAAACTACATAAATCAAATCACACCTGACTGGCCAAAGGTCACCCATCAAGTTTCCCATGGCAGAGCTGGGATCCGAGCCTGGGTCTCCCAGATCCTAGGCTAACATTTTAACCACTACACCACAGGACAATGCAAAACCTGCCAAAATACTGGGTACTACCAGAAGCCATGGCTGTCAAAATCAGCTGGCAAACATCTGCTAAAACAAACCTGCCTCTCACATTCTGAATAATCTAATCACAGAAGCATGGCATGAGGGCCATCCCTTAAAAAGGAGGGCACAGCGAGGAATAGTACTTGGAAAGTAAGCTGTAAACAATTACAAAATAAGATCTTAAATGAGGATTGGTCCTTAGTGCTTAAGGATGCAAATCGAAAATGTTCCCCTCGCTTCTTCCAGATACCCTTCAACAGAACTTTCTCCTTGCCAGCCTATTTCCGCTGGTTAGAAATTCAAAAGTTCAGACAAGCTTACTTATTGGCGAGATGTAATGCCCTAGACTCAGCCGAGACACGAGGGTGATACAATAAAATTACTGCAGATGAACAAAAATGCCCGTTTTTTCTGGACTCCCTAGCCCACATTGTTTTAGCATGTCCACAAAACAATATTGAACGAAGTAAATACATCACTCCCTGGATAAAACAGCTAAAGGTACTTTCTGAGAAGCGGATACTGGGTTATCTGCTGTCAAATAGATTGGTCAATTGCATGAGAGATGTGGCAACTTTTCTCTTTATAGTGTCAAGGAAATTTTTAATTTAATCTCCCCTTTTTAAAGTGTGAAGTGGTTGATGGACAGCCAGTGGTTGTTAAGTCTAGGAAAAAGAAAGGAAAATGAGGGAACAGAGCAGGCTGAGTAGAGTTGGCAATGAGGTTTATGGGAAGGATGGTCCTTTAATTAATTAAGTTGTGCCAAGATTCATCTGGGCTGGACTCAGGAGTCTGTTTTCAATACAAGGGCTGAATATGGGGTTGGGGGAGGCTGAGCCCACAGTCCCTTTGCAATGCACAAAGACATCTAGCCTCTGCTCCTAAACTCCCTTTCCCTTGCAGTCCAGTTCATGTTTTTTAAAATGCTAGCCCACTTTTCGTTTTTTAATTTTCATTTTTTTACTGCTAAAATCAATAAAACTCAACGGGTAGAGGGGTCGATCTAGTGTCCCCTTGCCCACATTCCTCATGCACTTCATCCTCATTGTTGCAAAGTTCAGTTGCTTCTTCCAACTGGCTTCTTTTTCCATAGCCAGCTAATCAACTGGGCACCTAGGATTGCCAGCTTTGGAGATTTGGGGGATGCAACCTGAGGAGGGGAGGGTTTGGTGAGGGGAGGAACTTCAATGGGGTATAATGCCATAGAGTCCACCTTCCAAAGTAGCTATTTTCTCCAGGTGAACTGATCTCTGTCACCTGGAGATCACTTGTCATAGTGGGAGATCTCCAGCCATCACCTGGCAGTTGGCTACATACTCCCAACCCTAATTTATCCTTGGCTTTTCCCAGTCTCAGTGGGCTGGAAGAAGAACTAACCAATGGGGGGGTGTTTGAGGCTGTTGCTGCATTGGTTAGTCAACTGTTTCTGGGCTCAATTCCAGGTGCTAGTTCTTCTCTTTAAAGCCCTTCACAATATGGAACCCAAATTTCTTAGAAATCATCTCTCCCTGTATGCCAGTTACATTCTGCCTCTCAAAGTTTCCTTATCTCCCAGAGTCGGTGAGGACACCTGATGTCCATTTCAGCCTTATCTGCTGTAGCTTCCACTTTTTGGAATGAACACCCCATTAGGGAGGTTAGGAATAGCCCCACTCTTCCCTCATTTAGAAAAACCCACAAAGTGGTTCTTTTTAATCTTGGTGGCCAGAGCCAGCTTTGTAAATATTCTGTCTACTGATCCAGATTTTTTATATACCTGATTTTTGACTGACTGTTGTTTTTGGAAGCTACCCTGGCCTTCCACTGGTTGCAAGGAAGTTGGGATAAATCCCCCCCTCAATAAAATCTAAAACAGCACTCTCTACCCTACACTGAGGCTGCTGGAAAGAATGATCGGGGTGTGTATATGTGTGTGTGTGTGTGTGTGTGTGTGTGTGTGTGTGACAACTTTAAAAGAATATATTGAATTGGTTCTTGTAAATTATCCGGGCTGTGTGACCGTGGTCTTGGTATTTTCTTTCCTGACGTTTCGCCAGCAGCTGTGGCAGGCATCTTCAGAGGAGTAACACTGAAGAGTAACACTGAAGAGTAACACAGAGGAGTAACACTGTTACTCCTCTTCAGTGTTACTCCTCTGAAGATGCCTGCCACAGCTGCTGGCGAACCGTCAGGAAAGAAAATACCAAGACCACGGTCACACAGCCCAGATAACCTACAAGAACCAATGAACTCTGACCGTGAAAGCCTTCGACAATATATTGAATGCCCGTTTCCTTGGTTGCCTCAGTGAGAATTTTGGCTGTATGATCAACAATTTTTAGTTTTGGAACCACTATAAATTACAGAATATCAAGAATACAGAGGTTTATATACATAAGACATGCTCTGCTGGAGCAGACCAGTGATCCATCTAGTCCAGCATCCTGCTTTACATAATGTTGATCAACCAGTTGCCCTGGAGGGCCAACAAACAGAGAATAAAGGCCAAGGTAATCCCCCAATGTTACCTCCTAGCACTGGTATTCAGAGGTTTACATAATCTTGGTAGGCAGCTCCTTTATGGGTTTCATCTTTGGCCAACGGATACACATAATTAAATAATATGGAGCAAAAATGTAATGGTTTCTTTCAAAATCAAGATGATTGAAGGGTGGGGTATCTCCACAGATAGGGCTTGTGACTATCTCAACTCTATTAGGACACTTGTAACTAAATAAACACAACAAGGAAGAGATTCTTCTAAGCAGAAAATAATGATGCACCAGCCACTTCTTTTGCTAAGGGAGGAATTAAAATCAAACTAACTAGCCTCTTCCCTTCGGCCAAGCAGTTTATATTACAGCAAAACAATATTTTCATAACCAAAAGTAAAATCATTTATTTATTTCATTTATAGCCTAACTTCCTTGCTAAGACTCAAGTGGGATTACAAAATATTTTTTTAAAAAAATTCAGACAGCACAAGGTATCTAATAAATAAGGCAACAGGAATAGGCTTACAGAAATAATTTAAGATTCCAATTTTAAATTACAGAAATAATTTAAAATATTGATTAAAATTGAAGAAAAATATGAAAGCATCTAGATGGTTTGGGGGGGAAATCTGTTCAGCAAGAATTAAAAGGAGAGCAAGAAAAGGAGAGCAAGAGGTGACATCTGCTTACCCAAAAACCTTTGCATTTTTCTACTTTTTTTGTGCATTTCCCCCAAGATATCCTCTAGCGGTATTTCTAAGGACCTGGGGTGGGGGAGGGCTTTCCTATATCTAGTTGTATACCTTTTTCTATGTTAACTTCATTTGGTGGTCTCCAGTTCTTGCATCATATGACATGCTGCAGAAGTAGCACCAATCCCTGTTTTCCAGATCAGACGTCTCTTTTTAAAAAAACACAACTCCCCCCCCCCCAGGATTCCCCAATACTGAAAGTGTTATATGTCTGATCACTGAGTATCTATTTCCTGCACCCTGTCCAGATCTATTATTGGTTAAACAACACCTGTCCAAAAAACAGTTCATTCAACTGGAATGAAATTCTTCCTTTATGGTCAAAATAAACAAAGGCACGTGTAAAGCATGAACTATTAGTTTCTTGGGAGGGAAATAGTTTTATTCTTTAAAAAGTGGACCTCTCTTCATCCTCTGCTGGGAACAAACAAGCAACCTCTAAACCACTGGTTTCCAACCGGGGGTCCACGAGAACTAAATTAAGGTCCGCGAAACAAAGTTATAAACCCATAATAAATTAATATTTTCAATTAAAAGTTCTCTATCATAAATATATATATATTCAAATATTATTCTAAGTTTAATGTTTAACTAACAGTTATGATTAAAGTTTATTTTCAAATTCTTGGAATTTTTATTTTGAACCTTGGGGTCCCTGCACCGAACAAAAAAGTCCTAGTGGTCCCTGGTCCAAAAAAGGTTGGGAACCACTGCTCTAAACTAAGGATTCTCTAGGAAAGAGAAATACAAATTGCATGTGACGGGAAAAGGTAACATTATTTGCAAAATTGCAGAGCCTAAACCCTATCCTGACAGGAAAAGGAATTACAAACGCAAACTGAAGCCATTTTCTAATCACTTCAAATTTCAGTTTCTTGGAATTGGTTGAGTTAAATGCTTCCTTTTGCTGCAGTAAGGATAACATCAGCAGCACCACAAGTATGCCAGCCACTAAGAGGTCGACATTGTATTAAGTGGTGGCTTTTGGGTGCTATAATTTAGGGTTGGCTCTAAATCCTGACTTGAACGGTACTTTTTGCTAACTACCGATGAGGTCTAAATGTCTGGATAAAGTAAACCATTTCCTGAGAATAAGAAAAAGGCAATTGAAAAGTAAGGTATTCAACAGTTTTTAGGATCAAGCCCCTATGGAGTCAAAGAATGAAAATGGCACCAGCGGCAGCTCAGCTATCTGCAATAAGCAATGTGATGCAATGAAGCCACTTTCTGTTCATTTCAATAGTCTTTTCCAAAACGAACTGCAGACACTGGAAAGCGATATGGGAGCTGTCCTTATATCTGATATACACCACACAAGCACAGGAGGCTTTCAGTCTCTTAATCTCATCAATCACCCACTGCCTACAATTTTATTTGTACTTTTTGTCTCCTTTGGGGTACTGTTTAATTTCAGAGTCTTGTCTCTGTTGTAGCATCTGTTGCTGGATTTATGTCTATAATCCCTTGAGGGTGGCAGGAAAAAAAACTGGTGCAATCTTCCTGTTACAAAAATAGTCTTGTCATTCTGCAGGAAGGACTTCTTTCCCAATAATACATGAGAAATATAGTAATTGTGAATGTAGTTAATGAACGAAGGATTCAGGTTATATAATGGTCTCCCTGGCCTCTATATGGAGCATTAAAGCTGTTTGTAGTTATTATTTGTATAGATCTGGCCAAAGTATGGCCATTTTATAACTGCCCTGTATTTTGTATTGGATGACTACCAATGATTGGAATCCAATGGAGTGCATGATCTTGCTACTCTTTGCAGAAGTCAGACACACAATGAACCATACTCGGTCCTTTAACAATTTTAAGTCTCTTCCAGAGATAGAACTAGGGTACCATCTTTAGAAATGTTATACAAAGACTAGGCTATCAGCAAGAATCATACTGCTATGAATGCTAAGAATCCTCTTCTGAGTGGAACAAGGAGAAAGGTGACAGTTCCAGTCAAATCCCCCCTTCTCTCTCATGAGTACACCTAGAGGTGTTATTCCCTCTTTTGCACTGATAATCAGTGCAGGGTCCCAGGGTCTTATATATTTTCAAACAAACTAACATGAACAGCCTGATGTGTTCAGACAAGCTATGTGACCATCAAGAGCCACCTTAAAGACTAATAACATTTGATTCCTTTATAAAGTTTCTTGGGACTAAAGTCAATTTCTCAAGTGGGCTCTAAGGAACAAAAGTTTATGATGGGGAAAAATGTTAGTTTAAGGCACCAGAGGACTATTTATTTTCGCTGCAACAGACTAATCCATCTACCCCTCTGGAATCACTTACCTGAACAAAGTTTTCATACTCTCCTTCACACAGCTGAGAGACAAAATCTCTTTCAAATCAAAGATGCTAAGAACGCATCCACTTGTACACTTATATTGCCTTGGATATGTGCTCACATTCGAACAGGCACCTGCTGAAGTGGGCAGTGGAAGGGGGAGGTAGTTTCTCAGAGGCCAATGATCAAAAAGATATAGGAATCCATAAAAGTGTTCAGCATCAATGTCAGACAGCAAATACGAGCACAGCTTTAATCAGAATATGGACAACAGTTGTACTGTTCACACCAAGAGAAGCAAACAGCACTCCTGATCCTGAACTATGTAGAATCCCCTGCATCTCAGTAAGGTTGTTAAGCTATGCTCTTGCCACAGGCAGCCACATTCCACAACAGTTGTGAGAATGTGAGAAAGGTGTGTGGGCAGTGTAACTGTCAAAACACCGCAGATAAGAGCATAAACAGACTTTCACATTAATATCACTGGTCTCCACTGGGATCAGGAAGTTAAAGGTCTGATTCATGTGCAGATAGCCCTAAATACAACAGTGTGAACGTGTGTAACAACTGGGCAGCCTCTTAATTTGATGGGCTGAAAACAAAACAAAGCTCACATCAATAAAAGCTTCTAAGGCTATTAGCACCTAGTTATGAGGATTAAGTGCAAGCTGAAGCCACTGTGGCCCTACACAAACAGCACTTTTGAAAATTCAAGTATTTTGTGGCTAGCTGGCCCACTTAGATAAATGAGATTGCGGGGAATTTGAACTATTCTCCTCCATCTCCACTGGGCAAATAAACACAGTGCATAAGCTGAAGTGACCTCCAGCTCAAAAACATATGACAGAATGAATTTTTTTAGTTGTTAAAGTGTCACCAGACTCTTATTTTAGAATGCAAACTTGTTACTGCAAATTATTTCCTCTGATACTGCATAAGGAATATGAATTTACTAACAAAGATTACATACATTCTACCACTGTGATGTGTACAAGCAACCCAGGCCTCTAGCAGATCAATTAATGCCATGAGAATGGGCTAATTTTAGAAAGCTGCACACCATTCAAACCAATTAACACATCAGTCTGTGTTATTTAAAGGTCCTTTTGGGTTAGCTTTATCTATTGCTGGTCTATAAATTGTATCATTTACAATTATGACATTGATCTGTCACCCCTATATATAAAATAAGCAGGAAAAAGCTGTCAGTTTCAACTTATTTTTAAAGCTCTACACATTTAAGCCCCTGTTTTTTAAAAAAACATATATATTAGAAATCTTTATAAAAATGCCTACTTACATGCAAACAAAAGATGAATCTCAGCTTAAGAAAAGGCCATTTTAATACAACAGCAAGTAAAACAAAAACCCTTACACCACAGAAACAGGATAAATAGCATGCTATTTACATAAACAGCATCCTATTTACATAAACCACAAAATTGTGTACTATTTAGTTTAGTATATGAATTCAAAAAATAGGTTCATAAGAAGTTACCAAGGCAGGAAGAAGAAAGGAGGACAACATTCAATATCTGCAGGACAGATAAATCGAAACCCCTGAAAGTTCTGACTGAGCCCTCACATTTAAACAGTGCCACCTGAAAATGTAAAAATACTGTAATTGCCTATTGGTTTCTGCACTCATAGGTCTAAAATGCATGGTCGCTGAACCTCCTTTATTCCCCGTTTCAGCCAGGATCAAAGTAACCTGGGCTGGGGGGGAAACTGGACGCATTACCTTGAATGAGCAGGGATGAAACTGTGTGCAAATCGATCCATGAAAACAGAAAATGCGGGAGACGTGGAGTTAGTTTGCCACACACACACACACCCTCCGGTGATTGGTCGTTTCAAATTGACCAATGATGAGCCAGGAAGAAAGGTTTGACTCGGGCCAGAAGAGGAATGGGAAAAACCGGGTTCATTTTGCATCGAAACAGGGCTGAGCCGACATTCAATAAGGTGACTTCCGTTCGCAAAAATTTGATCCTGGCTGAAACAGGGAATAAAGGAGGCTACAGCGACCATGCGTTTTTGACCATAGTGTGTCAGAGGGTTTGTTAAAACATTACCTAAGAATTCACAGAGATTGCACTATAGCAGCTCACATACCATACAGTGATGCTACCATACTCTGGAAGGCAAAATTAATCCTCATCACAAACTTGTGAAATCTTGTGAAATGTCTGCCATCAAAACTCAACAGCAAAACTCAACAAGCAATTGTGTGTGTGTGTGCCGTCAAGTCACAGATGACTTATAGCAACCCTAGAAGGGGTTTTTCAAGGCAAGAGATGTTCAGAGGTGGTTTGCCATTGCCTGCCTCCATGTGAGCTCAGAGAGTTCGGAGAGAACTGTGACTGGCCCAAGGTCACCCAGCAGGCCTCACATGGAGGAGTGGGGAATCGAACCCGGTTCTCCAGATTAGAGTCCAGAGCTCTTAATCACTACACCACACTGGCTCTCAATTACAGCAATTACCACCATCATTAAAAGCCATGCTGCTTTGCCAGTAGCAGTACAACATTGCTTGGCTAAAGAGCTTTCCAAGGAAAGCCAGTTTGTTAGAAAGGAACAGAAACAAAATAGCTACAATTGTTTGCCTGATCTGGTAGAGCAACAAGGTATTTTGGCCTTTCTTACCGATGTATTTTAAGCATGACGCAATTCCCTAAACTAAATTCAACTCAAAGAGAACAATTCACTCCGATTATTTCCCCCCTCGCCTTGCTATCTGCTAACCCTGCATTTGCCACTTTTACCCTCAGAAGCATACTGTGCTTTCAAACAATTTGCTGCACATCCAGCACACACAAACTTTCTGAAGGACACAAAGGAAGTAAACAGACCATTTGATAGGTACAAACCACCATCTCCTCTCCTCTTGCTTGATTTCAGGAGTGGGGAGGGAAGAACAGGCCAAAGATCCCTTGTGTGCAATTCACAACCGGGTCCCTGGCCCAAGGAGTGTCCAGCTGTCCTCGACTAGGGCCAGAGCTTTTTTGGCCTCGGCCCCAGCCTGGTGGAACTCCCTTTCTAGTGAGACCAGGGCACTGGGGGACCTTAAGGAATTCCACAGGGCCTGGAAGATGAAGATATTCTGCCAGGTCTATAGTTGAGGGCAGCAACGTTATGTCATCAGAGCTGGCCTCCCTACACCCCTCTCTTTTAGTTGAGGGCAAGCAACAGTATGTCATCAGAGCTGGCCTCCCTACACCCCTCTCTTTTAGTTGAGGGCAAGCAACAGTATGTCATCAGAGCTGGCCTCCCTACACCCCTCTCTTTTAGTTGAGGGCAAGCAAAAGTATGTCATCAGAGCTGGCCTCTCTACACCCCTCTCTTTTAGTTGAGGGCAAGAAAAATATGTCATCAGAGCTGGCCTCCCTAACCCCCTCTCTTTTAGTTGAGGGCAAGCAACAGTATGTCATCAGAGCTGGCCTCCCGACACCCCTCTGTTTTAGTTGAGGGCAAGCAACAGTATGTCATCAGAGCTGGCCTCCCTACACCCCTCTTTTAGTTGAGGGCAAGCAACAGTATGTCATCAGAGCTGGCCTCCCTACACCCCTCTCTTTTAGTTGAGGGCAAGCAACAGTATGTCATCAGAGCTGGCCTCCCGACACCCCTCTGTTTTAGTTGAGGGCAAGCAACAGTATGTCATCAGAGCTGGCCTCCCGACACCCCTCTGTTTTAGTTGAGGGCAAGCAACAGTATGTCATCAGAGCTGGCCTCCCTACACCCCTCTTTTAGTTGAGGGCAAGCAACAGTATGTCATCAGAGCTGGCCTCCCTACACCCCTCTCTTTTAGTTGAGGGCAAGCAAAAGTATGTCATCAGAGCTGGCCTCCCGACACCCCTCTCTTTTAGTTGAGGGCAAGCAAAAGTATGTCATCAGAGCTGGCCTCCCTACACCCCTCTCTTTTAGTTGAGGGCAAGCAACAGTATGTCATCAGAGCTGGCCTCCCTACACCCCTCTCTTTTAGTTGAGGGCAAGCAACAGTATGTCATCAGAGCTGGCCTCCCTACACCCCTCTCTTTTAGTTGAGGGCAAGCAACAGTATGTCATCAGAGCTGGCCTCCCGACACCCCTCTCTTTTAGTTGAGGGCAAGCAACAGTATGTCATCAGAGCTGGCCTCCCGACACCCCTCTGTTTTAGTTGAGGGCAAGCAACAGTATGTCATCAGAGCTGGCCTCCCTACACCCCTCTTTTAGTTGAGGGCAAGCAACAGTATGTCATCAGAGCTGGCCTCCCTACACCCCTCTCTTTTAGTTGAGGGCAAGCAAAAGTATGTCATCAGAGCTGGCCTCCCGACACCCCTCTCTTTTAGTTGAGGGCAAGCAAAAGTATGTCATCAGAGCTGGCCTCCCTACACCCCTCTCTTTTAGTTGAGGGCAAGCAACAGTATGTCATCAGAGCTGGCCTCCCTACACCCCTCTCTTTTAGTTGAGGGCAAGCAACAGTATGTCATCAGAGCTGGCCTCCCTACACCCCTCTCTTTTAGTTGAGGGCAAGCAACAGTATGTCATCAGAGCTGGCCTCCCGACACCCCTCTCTTTTAGTTGAGGGCAAGCAAAAGTATGTCATCAGAGCTGGCCTCCCTACACCCCTCTCTTTTAGTTGAGGGCAAGCAAAAGTATGTCATCAGAACTGGCCTCCCTACACCCCTCCCTTTTAGTTGAGGGCAAGCAAAAGTATGTCATCAGAGCTGGCCTCCCTACACCCCTCTCTTTTAGTTGAGGGCAAGCAAAAATATGTCATCAGAGCTGGCCTCTCTACACCCCTCTCTTTTAGTTGAGGGCAAGCAACAGTATGTCATCAGAGCTGGCCTCCCTACACCCCTCTCTTTTAGTTGAGGGCAAGCAAAAGTATGTCCTCAGAGCTGGCCTCCCTACACCCCTCTCTTTTAGTTGAGGGCAAGCAACAGTATGTCATCAGAGCTGGCCTCCCTAACCCCCTCTCTTGCACACTGTTTATCAACTTTAATTTGAGGGGCCCTGACTGTTCTTCCAGACCCACCATGGCCCATACTCTAGAGCTGAGCACTGCTTGTTTTTATTATTTAATGTACTAATGACTAGGAACTAGCTTTAATGTTTTTTTTAAGTTTATTGTTTAATATGGTTTTATGATATTATATGTTACCGATGATGTTAGCCGCCCTGAGCTTGGCCTTGGCCAGGGATACAGGGCGGGATAGAAATCAGAAAATAAATATAAATAAATAAAAGGAGGAGAAGGAAGAAACATTCTCTTTGAGTGCAGTTTGCGGCAGCCCCATCCCAGTCCTTCACCCTAAGCGAACATTAACCAGAATTCCTTATGAAGTATTCCTCCCCCTCTCTCCCAAAAAAGTCCAGGAGGCAGGGGGAACAGGAAGCATGCAACATTGACCTTACCATGATTGCTAACCTCTCTCTCCTGTAATATTCTTAGTAAATTAGTAGAAGTTCGGTGTTTTATTTTTCGTTTTCACTGAAAACATTTTAACTATTTGTAAGCTGCCTTGAACCATGACGAAAGGTGGGATCTAAATGTTTTAATAAATAAAATAAGTGTGCTGAACTTGCTGGGGAATACTCGCCTGCAGCGTTTTTTTAAAAAAAATTAGGAATTCCCCCTTTTTGCAGCCTGGAGCCCTACAGCTCTGAGTTTCACAGTTCTGTTTGCTTGCTGAAAAGAATATCCCTTTTTGTTTCAAACTCTCTTGCCCCAACCGACTGCGCTTCCCTCCTCTGGAGGCAGTGGCAGTCAGAAGCTGTTAGCAAAGCAGCTGAAGTGAGAAGACATGGTGACAAGCCCAGGATCATAGCTAAGAAGTTGATGTACATGCAGGGCAGGTAGGAAGCAGGCAGTAGAATCAGACAAGCAAACTAGAGGTAGGTCTCCAAGAAGCATCTTGCTAGAATTCAGGAGACAGCAAGCTAGTGAATGGTCCTATTATTCAGGCATAGCTCAGAGAGATGACAGCATTTCTCCAGGTTTTGTCTAATCCAGCCTTCTGCTGATGGGCAAACAGCCACAAGGACCCATGCAGCACCTCCAGTTACCAGCACAGGCCTGGACGAGTCCCAGGCTGTTACTGCTCATATCTTATATAATTCATAATACTAGGGTCTGGCTTACAAGGGAAGTTCTGGGCTGAGGTCAAAAGATGCACACACACACTAGTATGTATTAGTAACAGAGCTTCTCTATGTTTGTGTATCAAGTGGACTGGAGAGTTGCCTATTGTATTTTTTTCTGAAACAATGCATAGGTTCAGCTCCTCGTACTGAATCTTCCCCCTGAGCTATCCATTTTCCAAACCAAACCATCCTCCTGATTTTGGCACTGCCACATATGGAAAGCATTCCACGCCATTGATTATTTGCCTTTTGCAGCTCCAAGATGAGATGAACCGGCACTACGTATTCAGGGTGCAGACGCACCATTGAGTTATAGAAAGATGCTATTATCTTGCCTACTACAGTTATCCCTTTACTAATTGCCCCAAAATTCTTATGAACTTTTAAGGGGAGGCAGTGCAGATGTCTGGGAGAGCTTTTCACCGACACCAAACTGTCAACTAATAGCAGCAACGAGCTCAGAAACACAATATTGTTTGAAAGCTACTGTGATACAGTAGTTAACATGAGTGGTTTACCCTGTGGCAAATCGAGGTTCAATTCTCCACACAGTAAGCAGTTTGAAGCAAATCTCTCTTAACCTGACCTGGCAGGATTGTGAACAAGGGTTGCCAGTCTTCTGGGGGGACCTGGGGATCTCCTGGAATTACAACTGATCTCCAGCCAACAGAAATCAGTTCTCCAGAAGAATTGGCTGCTTTGGAGGGTGGATTCTACAATGCCGAGGGCAGTCAGTTGGCCTCCCCTCCCTCCTCTCCCTTTTCCCCTTCCTTGTTCCTCCCTTTCTTTGCACTTTCCTCTCTTCTCCCTTTCCTCCCTTATTTCTTTTTCCCTTCCCTCTCATTTGTCCCCTCTATTCCTCCTCTCTATCCTTTGGGTGGGGACAGGAGTTTGAGTCACCATTGGTCTCCAGATCCATCATGGACTACCCTACATCTGAGGAATTTCCTTCTATTTTATGAATGTAGATAGACGCCATCTTAAGTCAAACTCTACCCTCAAGATATCCAGGAATTTCCCAACCTGGAGGTGGCAACCCTATGCTTCTTTAAGGTCTCCGGAGGAAAAATGGGGCTCAGAGACAGTATTTGCCTCTCCCTGTTATTGTGCAACAAAACAGCAAGTGAAACTTTTTCCAATATCGCCAGAGCCTTTTTCTAGATCTCCATAATCTGTTTTGAATAGTACTTTCTTGGAGTTATACCATCTGCAAATATTGCTACTTCACTCTTAACTCTAACAGCCAGCATGGTATAAGAGGCAGGCTGTTGGCCTGGGAGTCCTGCATTCAAATCCCCGTCAGCCATGAAGCTCACTGTGCAATATAGGGCCAGGCACTGCATCTCAATTTAATCTCAATTTATCGTCCCTCGCTGTTGTAAGAACAAAGCAACCTAATGCAAAGACAGAACAAAACAACTTAATGCAATCTGCTCTGCAATCAAGTAACCTTGTGCAAAGTCACTTGATTATCTTAAATGTATATTCTAATACCACCCATTTTACCCATCACCAGATACCGTAGTAGCAGGTATTCTTTACGTTTACGGCGGAAATAAAGCTTCCTACTTACTTCCACAAGGAAACGTGACACCCAACAATCTAACTGAAATAAAAAAGCATCCTGCACAGTTTACAGCTGATTTGCAAGTTGTAGCTTTCAGATACTGGACACTGAAGTGTTTTTGAATACTGGCTGAAGGGGTGGGGAGGCTGCTACCCATTTCCTCGTACTATTACATACACTCTGTGCCCTTGCAAAAGAAATTGTTAAAAATCCCACCACAGTTTTCAGTAGAATTTATGTCAGGAAATTAAATAATTCCACCTCTCGCTCTCTTCTGTTTTTCTCTACCATTCTATCCACAACGTTTTGTTGCAGACTCAGATTCTGGTGGACCCAACTCACATATCTTTTGTAACGCAGACCACATCAGGAAAGTAATGCTTTCATTCAAGACAGCATTTCCCGATTGCCAGTTCCCCAACACAGTGGAAGCAAAAGAGCTTGTGGTTTAAATGTTTTTGTGCTGCAGGCATTTTGGTCCCCTTCTACCTGCATAACACCACATCAGATGGACAAAAACCCCTTACTAACAGCATGGCAGGATCTCCCATCCCTTGTCTCAGAAGCACACTGAGACCCAAGGAAAACAGTGCAACCATCTGCTTCGAAGAATCCACATGCCCAAAAAGGAGCCGGGGGGGGGGGGGAGACCCAAGTTTCTGTTAGGACAGCCAACTCTCTCGGACAGAAATTCACAGCATGAAGCTTTTGCCATCACTGATCATCCTAGGAACAAATTGCATTTGCCACTTTACCCCCAATTATACAGCAACGGAAGGCACCAAGACCTTCTGGGGGGGATGGGGGGATGAGAGAGACTGTCCAACCCTGATATTCAGTGAGTATGCACAATTTCTTTATTGGGCTTTTTATGAAATTGTTTCATTCATTCTCACTACTTACATATGTTTTTAATGACATACCTTCCTCCCCCCTGCCTCCTCTAGGGTTGCCAATCCTATGGCGTTGTACCTTGCTGAGGTCCTTTCCCTTCCTCCCAAATCTCCAGGTATTTCCTAACCCAGAGATGGCAACCTTATCTCACTCCCAACCACCATACTTGCAGGGAGTTCAGCCACTGGTTACTACAGCACCTAGCCAGGCCAGGGAAACCTCTTCACCCATACACACACCCAAAACATACCCCTAACCTTCAGATGTGACCTCCAGGGTGCTGATGGCATCACACCCCAGCATACCCCGGAGCAGCCATTACCCTGCAGCAACCTAATCCACCCCAATAAGCACTGAACAGGTGGGGAGTACACTGTTCTAGTGGGAACAAAACCCTAAATACTAAATAAAAGAGAGAGTAATTCCATCCTGCTAGCTAGACAGCCCCCCAGGTAGCAGCAGTCCTAGCCTGCAACATAGCAAACACATGCAGGCAGAATAGAAAAGGAGACAGGGAGGCCCCAGGCAGTGAATGCCATTTCTCCCTTTTCTCGTTCGCATTTGTTGTCTAAATGTGTCTTTTATCATGTATTTAACTGGTGCCATGCTCTCCAAGAAAGCTTTGGGTAGTTTCCAGTTTTCAGGATTGCCAGGTCCCTCTTCACTACCGCTGGGAGATTTTAGGGGAGGGGCCTGAGGGGGAGGGGTTTGTGGAGGGGAGGGACTTCAATGCCATAGAGTCCAATTGCCCAACCGGCCATTTTCTCCAGGTGAACTGATCTCTATCAGCCGGAGATCAGTTGTAATAGCAAGAGATCTCCAGCTAGTACCTGGAGGTTGGCAACCCTACCAGTTTCTGATCTTTTAAAAGATCAGCCACCACAAAAGCAGTTAAACTAACACATGCAGCAGCATTAAAATTCACTGAACAAAACACAAAAACCAACTGAAACTTCAAGTTTTAAAAAACTGATCTAACATCATAAAAGAGAGCTATAATATGGCAGCAAAATTTCAAGATAGCCAAAATACAGAAAAAAGTCAACCATTTGACAATATCTGGAAGAATAATAGAGCTTTCGCCTAGTACCAGAGCAACTGAGCAGCAGTCAGAGGGTCTTCCACAGACACAGTGCCATGACAGAAGATACCTTGTCCTTAATAGCCACCCACATCGTTTCTGAAGCCAGGATTACACAAAGCAGAACCCAATTTACACACACACACACACACACAGAAAATTAATGTTTACCCCTGGTGTTCTTCAAATTGCAGATATGAACTCTCATGTTTTGTAGTGACAACACAAATGTACCACACAGGCACCCATGAACACAGACACTGCAAATCAGTACAGGAAAACCACTTTTTTATATTCCCTAACTCAATTTGTCTATTCTAACAAACAAACCACCAAAAAAAGCAATTTAAAACTATTTAATAACGTGTGTGTGTGTGTGTGTTAAGTGCTGTCAAGTCGCTTCCGACTCATGGCGACCCTATGAATCAAAGTCCTCCAAAATGTCCTATCTTTGACAGCCTTGCTCAGGACTTGCAGATTGAGGGCTGTGGCTTCCTTTAATAACATACTATAATACTTCCAATACAATTTCCCAAAGTTTAACTTAAATAGTTATAAAAAGGGTTAAACATACTGTATCTGGCTTTCACTTCTCCACTTCACCTTATTCTTCTACTACCCAGAAAACTGATTAAACTGCACAATACTAACCATGGTGTGTGTGTGTGTAAAGTGCCGTCAAGTCGCAGCCGACGTATGGCGACCCCTTATGGGGTTTTCAAGGCAAGAGACTAACAGAGGTGGTTGGCCAGTGCCTTCCTCTGCACAGCAACCCTGGACTTCCTTGGTGGTCTGCCATCCAAATACTAACCAGGGCTGACCCTGCTTAGCTTCTGAGATCTGACGAGATCAGGCTAGCCTGGGCCATCCAGGACAGGGCACTAACCAGGGTACACATTCATAAATATTAAAAACCATCAGCAACATTTCATAACGTAGCCTAGTCTCTCCAACACAGGCCACAATACTCGTGTTTTGCTTCCATCATTTTTCCAGACATATTCCACCAGACTATTGTATTTCTTTTTCTCTCTCCCCTTGTAACCAATCAGCAGAACAATTAGAATACAAGGACCATTAATCCCTGCGCAAATGTGTACAGGGCTTATCTTCAATGCTGCTATCACTGGGGTTTAATTAAAAGACTCCCAAAAGGTAGGAAAAGCCATGCTCGTTCCTCACATGAATATTATGTTCGGGTTCTTAGCACCGGGTTACATCAACAGCTGACTATGGGGAAGTATTGCTCAAACCAGATGAGCTAGTGTGTTTACATTTTAACTGGGGTTTTATACAGATAAAAGCCCACAACTCGGCTTCAAAGAACAGGTCTTTCAGGTTGCTGAGAAACAAGACACTGCAGATAGGGCCCACCCTTTTTAAAGCCACCAGTTCACAAGCAACCCAGACCTTCTTATCTTTCCTCCGCTGTGTTACTTTCTGTATGCTTAATCCTCAGAAAGGGTCACTCCTTATACAAGGAAGTCATGTTCTCTTTCCCACACCCTCTAAAGAGGCACAGAAGTCAAGTGAAGCATTTATTGCCCCAGAATGATAAATTCCTCTTAGATCTGTTTCAGTCTTTACAGTGGTCTAATTCTTCACAGTGGTCCCAGAGAATCACAACATAGTCATTTTATGTACAACTTAAAGAAGAAATGTCTTGCCAACCCAGCTCACAAGCAAACAATCGGATGATTGTGCGCTTCGGTTTGAAATGAAATTGGCTGACACTGTGCCAAAACGATCCAAATGGGATGCTAAGGTAGCACCAATACCACACTTAAGATTTTCAGGCACCAATATTTTGTGCCCAAGTTACAGACTATGCTGTGTCGAAGCCACAAGCTGAACCCTAGAATCTCAGGCTCATGAGGAATTTGCGAGGAAGTTACCTCTGTTCTTGTTGGAATGTCTTAGTACACACACACACACACACACACACACAGTCTTATGCTTATTCAAAAGCAGGTCTATGGTAGAAAAATAAATTCTAAATCAGTGAGTTTAGAATTCAGCTATTCTGTATGCTACAATGCAGCCCAAGTATCTCACTTCATGTATGATGACATACTATCTGAAAATGTAGTGGCATTTTTTCCTTGGGTAAAACATCCTGGCTTGAATCAGTTATAAGATCCATATTTCAGTTCTACTATGTCTGCATGCACTGGAAAAGTTATTCTAGAACTTACAACTTCTAAGGATGCTTTCTTGCAGTACACACTGAGATCAGGCCTAGCTAAGCTGATGCAAAACATAGGCACAGCACTCCCTAGGGAGTCATGTCCCATTAGCTTGATGGTGCTCCAACTAACCTAGGTTATTTCAGGTCACAAACACACAATGCAATGGTGCTATCTCTGACTTACTTGGTCTTTAGCTGAAACAGTTATTTCTGTTTCAAACAAAAAGCATTAATGTGCTGTATTTTAATAAACACAACATATATAACCCCTTGCTTTGTGTCATAACAAGTGCCCAATAACCCTGGCCTCTTTAGTTGTGTGTGTGTGTGTGTGTGTAAAGTGCCTTCAAGTCGCAGCCGACTTATGGTGACCCCTTTTGGGGTTTTCATGGCAAGAGACTAACAGAGGTGGTTTGCCAGTGCCTTCCTCTGCACAGCAACCTTGGTATTCCTTGGTGGTCTCCCATCCAAATACTAACCAGGGCTGACCCTGCTTAGCTTCTGAGATCTGACAAGATCAGGCTAGCCTGGGCCATACTTGTAAGAAATTAGAAGTCATGAGAACTTGCAGTATACAAAGGATGACAAGAGGTCTTATACACTATTTGGGGTTCGGTTTGTTCAGAATCTGAAGACACAGATATTAAGTGGAAGAATCCAAGTGGAAGAATCCAGGGTGGGCCTCCACCATGCTCCATTAAAAAACACAAGCCATCCAAAATGATCCTCAGGTCACAAATAAGGTCGCCAAATACTGTGCTGTTATTATTAGGCTTCGTAAATCTCTGCTAAAATGAGGTTATCTGTACTTTTTGTGCCTCCTTCTCTCTTCACTTAGACTTTTATGTAAAGTGTTTTTAAAATTTATATATATATATATGTGTGTGTGTGTGTGTGTGTGTATGTCCTATCCTTTCAAAGCCGTTTTTATATTGTTTCTGTTGAGGTTTATTGCTGTATAATTTTTACTGGTCTGATTGACTGTATTAATAAATTGATTGATTGAGCCATCTAAAATGCTCTAGACTATAATCCTTTGGTGCTCCACAGAGCTATTTTAAACAGATAGGGTGCTCATAGCAAAGTCATAGCCAAGCAGCAAACGTTGGCTCAACCTCCCAAACAAGCAGCATTCCAAATTGCTGACGTGCAAGAAAATGAAAGGGAGCGGCCTAACTGTTCAATTTTATTATGCCAGATTTTAGTGCCTGGCAGTGAAAGGGCACTCAGCCCTGACAGTAATATAAAGAAACAAAGTATGGTGTGAGAAACAAAGTATGGTTTTTCATTCTTCAAACCGAATGGGGAAAAAAATTCCTGGAGGCACTACTACCTGTGCATTCAAGTTCCAAATAAAGTCAAGCCTAGACCCAAATATCACTATACAGATTCTGAATCCAGAACCCATTGTAATGCACCCTAAAAGAGGCACACAACATTTTAAGAGAAATCCTGCATGTTTTAAAATAAAAATTCAAAGGCAGGGAAAATCAGGACATGGTCATCTGGGGCAGACAGATGAAGAAATACCCTGCAGTGACTACTGCAGTAGGTAAGCAAAGGTGATTGTGTGCAGAAAACGCAAACTGTGTGCGAAAAACACATGAAAGAAGTTCTCTTGAAGTATTTACTGCACTATTTACCACTTACTGCGCTATTGAGAGCAGCCTGAAGATGAGGGTTGCCAACCTCCAGGTACTAGCTGGAGATCTCCAGCCGATAGAGATCAGTTCACCTGGAGAAAATGGCCGCTTTGGCAATTGGACTCTATGGCACTGAAATCCCTCCCCTCCCCAAACCCCGCCCTCCTCAGGCTCCACCTCCAAAACCTCCTGCTGTTGGCAACCCTACTGAAGATCAGACAACGAATCTCCTTAGGATTGCTGGCTGCCCACTGGCAGGAGGAGACATCCCACCCTTTGCTGCCATTCAGCTGGGCAGTAGGAGGAAATACCCCAGGGAAATGGGAAGAGATCAGCATCTCCAGTGAGATGATGTTGCTTCGTGCGTGACCCAGAAATGACGTCATCGTGGCAGGTGAGGCTCTAGCATTCAAGCAAAACACTATGGTTAAACCACAGAGTTCTGAATGTTCCCCCCCATATGATGACATCACTTCTGGACAGCACTGGTAGAACTGTAAGTCCCTGCCCCCAAATCCCCTACATCTGACATTATGCTGCTGCCACTTCACACAAGAGATTTATTTGCAGTTCAGCAGGCTCTTAGTGAATATAACTTTCTTCTAATGCGTGTCTTAGGAGCCCCATGTCGCAGAGTGGTAAGCTGCAGTACTGCAGTGCAAGCTCTGCTCACGACCGGAGTTCGATCCCGACGGAAGTTGGTTTCAGGTAGCCGGCTCAAGGTTGACTCAGCCTTCCATCCTTCCGAGGTCGGTAAAATGAGTACCCAGCTTGCTGGGGGTAAAGGGAAGATGACTGGGGAAGGAACTAGCAAACCACCCCGTAACAAAGTCTGCCTAGGAAACGTCGGGATGTGACGTCACCCCATGGGTCAGGAATGACCTGGTGCTTGCACAGGGGACCTTTACCTTTTTTTATGTGTGTTTAATTGTGCTTTATTATAATAGTTTTTTTGTTCATTTATTGTCCAGAGTTGTTGTTTTTTTTACAGAAAGGAGACAAACAGACTAACAATAAAACTTCAGCACGTAGCAGCACTGGTGTTGTCAAACAATAATCCTATGCTTGTCCAGTTGAGGGGAAACATGAATGAAAAACTCCTTGCCAGACACCATAGCCATTACACTGGAGTCCACAGCACTACAACGTACCAAGCACAGAGCGGCATGTCAACGATGCCCTGGTGACAGACAAATGGAAAAAGCCAACCAGCGCACACTGATGTGGACAAACCCCAGACTGCCACTCCACCAGCCATGCAGAACAGATCAAGGGGAGAAACAAAGGGGATACAATACCATGGCATAACTGGAATGGAAAAAAAAGGTTAAAGTCCCCTGTGCAAGCACTGGGTCATTCCTGACCCATGGGGTGACGTCACATCTCGACGTGACATTTCCTAGGCAGACTTTGTTTACAGGGTGGTTTGCCAGTGCCTTCCCCAGTCATCTTCCCTTTACCCCCAGCTAGTTGGGTACTCATTTTACCGACCTCGGAAGGATAGAAGGCTGAGTCAACCTTGAGCTGACTTCAGTCGGGATCAAACTCAGGTTGTGAGCAGAGCTTGGACTGCAGTGCTGCAGCTTACCACACTGCACCACTGGAATGAACCCTGGAATTAATTTACTCCAGGGAGCTCTGCAGGTTTGATTCCCCTCCTGCTACCTAGTTCCCTTCTACCAGATGCAGAACACTCCAGCTACAGCATTCACATGCTTCTACTGCAACGCCATTACGGCATCCACAGTCTTTTCTGCACGAGGGTTCAGGTACTGGGGAAGGCAGGGTTCACGAGCACCAGCCTTTTGCCAAGCATGAAGGGGATGCTGGCAAGAAAGCAAACAGCAACAGTCCCAGCAGCAGCAAAACACAGGGAAGAGGACAGACAAGAACCCACAATTCATGCACACTTGAGAACAGTCTGCTAAATACACCCCCAACCAAGTACACAGAAATAAGCTGCACCATAGGACCTTAGGATTCCTCTAGCCATCCTGACATCAGTTGCAGCCACATACAGCGGGGCAGGAGAGGACAGTAGAAAACGGCGTAGTTCAGGGGACAGGCACAAGCACATCACACCCACAGACGCTGGTTCAAGTCCCACTGGCGGCTAAGAAGCCCAGAAGGGACCAAGCTGAAAGTTCATGTTCTATTTATCTAATCAATCCCACTTTCCTGGCTAATTGTACAAGACAACAGCTTCAGCAGATTTGCCGCTTGGGTTCTTTGAAAATGTATTGGGAATTCGGCCCCTTGAACTACCAGCTGTATTTTTAAAAGCATTTTTAAAGAAATCAGCAAAACGTACTCATGACGGCCAGGAGCAGGGCTGGCTGATTTCTGTATGCTGTGCAGTCGATGGCCCTGAAAGTCAATTTAACAGTTAATCCTCTACCGCATGGAAATTACAGGTTAATTCCAAGATGTGCATTTAAAATAATTAAGCCAATGCCCTCTCAGGGCAGCTACGTAATTGCTATTTACACGGTAAGGAACTGAATAGAGGTTAAAAAGGCACTTGGCTCCTCCCAACCAAAAGCCGAGACAATAGGTTTTCAAATACCTTTTGATCATGTGGGGGGGGGGAAGAGTAGATTTAACAGGTCTTGATCTTCTCTTTATTTAAAAAAAAAGTGATATTTTAAACTCCTGGGGTTTAGCAAGATCTGCAATGTTCTTCATAGTGCAGTTTTTCAGACCTTAAAGAAATAAAATTATGTAATCTGCTATTTTTACTGAGAAATATGCAAAATATACACAATGCATGCACATCAGTATTCAGCTTTTCTTGGTGCAGAACTTAATTACTGGAGCAGATATGCTGGCTTACTACAGTCCAAGAGAAAAATTGTTTGGCAGAGGGCTCTTCACATAGCCATGACCCACTTTATGACCAGCCTTATTTTCACACATGGCAAGCCTGTTGTTCCAAAATTTATGTTGTTAAACAATAAAGGTTAGTGCAACAGTGCTCAGACATTTTTTTTGTATCATAATTTTGTAACACTGACATTAAAAGACTGCTGCAAATTCTTGAAAACCTGCACACCCTACCCTCTTGTGTTTGCACCACAATGAAAGCCAGGCACCTCACTCCAAAAAGATAAGCGCAGAAGTGCAAGCCCAGAAGAGAATTTAGAGAGCCACTCATGTGTGAGTGTGTGTGTGTGTAAAGTGCCGTCAAGTCGCAGCCGACTTATGGCGACCCCTTATGGGGTTTTCATGGCAAGAGACTAACAGAGGTGGTTTGCCGGTGCCTTCCTCTGCATAGCAACCCTGGACTTCCCTGGTGGTCTCCCATCCAAATACTAACCAGGGCTGACTCTGCTTAGCTTCTGAGATCTGACAAGATCAGGCTAGCCTGGGCCATCCAGGTCAGGGCCCACTCATGTATTTTTCCAATCACTCTTCTCCCTGTGCTTTCAAAGTAAAGAGGCTGTAGCTTTCATTGAACTAAGTAAAGTTTTAAAATACTGCAATATGAATGGCTGGGTTATAGGGAACCTGTCTTTAGGTGCATGCGCGGAAAGCAAGACATAAAAAAAATTAAACTTAGATGTCTCTGCACTGCAGCATCACCTTGTTCTTCAGTGATCTCAAGCGCATGCATGTGTGCACCTACATACACCCCTAGCTGAAAAGAGGTACTTGCCCTTTAAAACTCAGGCAGTAAATATACATGCAGATACTGTAACACTGCGGACTGATTAGAAACAGCTCTGGCTGGGTGGGCAAGCACCATCCACCAAATTTATTTAGGCTGTGTTACATGGCGGTCTGTTAACCCAATCAGCCTCTCCTCTTGGTTTTATTGCACACCCAACTTGGACAGGTTTGTATTTATTAGATCAGATACTGCTTGTTTTTTACGCACACCCCAAAAAAGCAACAACAACAACACTGCAGTAGGCAGTGTGCATACGTATGTCGAGGTCAGCATGATCCCTTTTCAAGTACAAAGTGCTCATTCATCCAGCTCATATTTACTCTCCAGTTTATCCAGTTACTCAAGCTGAAGGTTATTCTACCTGGTTATTCTCTCCTACATACAATAACTTCTCTCTGAACACAAAGAGCCCTTCAGCAGCAGATTCTGGGAAAACTGTCTTGCAGCAGCAGCTCCCTTGGAAGAATTCTCATTTTGAGAGGGCTTTTTGTTTCAATTCAAGGAATATATTAACAGTCCAAACCTAAACAGAGTTATACCCTTCTGAATCTATTGAAGCTAATGTGCGTAGAAGGATGTAACTGCTTAGGACTTCTCCTTCCCTTTCTCTTTTTGAAGAAACTGGCTATATTATGACCTCCTCCTTTATTATTTTAAACCTGTTGTGTTACAAAAGATCAGAGACAGAGCTTGAGAGAGTTGAAAAAAAATTGTCTCTGCAATCAGGTTAATTTGGGGGGATAAGTAATCCAAACATTAAAAAACATTTATTTCCATATACCGATATGTACATTTTCAAAATCAACAAGCCACATTTCCTTGTGCAATACAAGCAGACAATTACAGTAGCTTAATTACAGTAGCTTAATAAAACTAAGTGTTTATATACTACAGTTTAGCTTGAAGCCAGCCAACCTCTTGAACAGCTGCTAATGTTTTAATCATATGCAAGCATTTGCCCAAATTACAAGAGTGTACATTTCTTAAGACAAAGGCACATACCATTAGCTTAATAAATACAAGTTTGTATGAAACCAGGTCCTTAGAAATTTAGCCACGAGACATGAGGAAAACAAGCTAAGAGACAATAAAGCATGCCAATTAAGTTAACGATCATAACAATTTGCTATGCCGGAGCTAGTTTTTCTAACAAGTTCCCCATCTGATGTTTGCTAGCACAGACCCATAGTCAGGACAGTTCCACGCAGGCGGTCCTTGACATCCTGAATGTGTCTGGTTTGGCTCCATCTATGGCAAAAAAGTGATGGTAAAGGAAAAAGACCTAATGTAATCTCCTTGTTATCACAAAGTGTCAGAGGGCTGGTAGTTCTGGCTGCTGTAGTACTCCAGGGAACTGCATGAAAATCACACCAACTTAACTCAGACAAGTGCTGCAAAACAACATGAATTTTTTGGCAGGGGGGAAAAAATCAGTAGATGACAAGACAACAGAAGACCGAGTGAAACCCGGAAGCATTATTTACTTCAAATGATATTAGCACGACGAACAAAAAGACAGAACGAGAATACAGAACGAAACAAAGAATTGTTTGTATCAATACATAGCTACACAGAGAGACCTAGATACGTGGAGGTGATGCTGGCTGTGAAAGCTGAGGTGTTGAAGGACATCGGGCTTCCCACATTTAATGGGACCAACTGGCACTCTCAGTGTGAAGAGCATAGGGTTTATACTGGACCCAGCATTATTACTGAGTTAACTGATGCCAATTAGTTCAAATCCTTCCACGTTCCATTCATTAAAATAACATGGATATCTCCAAAACAGAGACTGAGACAAGCCAAAGAATCTCAAACTGAAAAAATGGCACAATTGAACTGGGGAGAGTTGATTCTGTACTGATTTAGTTTTGGTGCAGATGCTTCTACTACAAAATGAAACTCAAAGGTAACCTAGCAGACTCGTCGTAGAGATTAGCTAACTACTTCACCACAGATACTTATGAATGATTTTTCTACTTTTCAAGATAAGCTTTTGCTGTATCAGACTATTCAGTATGAGCAGAGGGGGACTGATTTGCTTATGGCGAACAAACCCGTTTGAGAGGCTTTAAAATGGACTGAAGTATTTCATTATGGAATTTACCAAAGTTACAAATGACAGTTCTTAAGTAGAACACAATGGTAAACTTTTGATTTTTTTCATTTTAAAGGGAAAATCATTTATTTATTTCCTTCTACAGGAAAATGGAGCCTGTCAGCTCAATATACGGTTTGACTTTACTCGCAAGTCTACCAAACATGTTATGAAGCTCAGACCACCTAAACTACTCCATTGCTACATATTGGTTAAATCCGGCCTCAATCAAACTGTGGACCACATGAACTCAATATAGGAAGTCTTTTCCATTGACATTATGATAAAAAGCAGGGGCTCTTTTAGAATAATTACAGTCACTTCTTCAGTTCAAGAACACTAATTCTTGCCGAAATTCTTCCATGATACCTTGCATATCATTACAATAATAAAATTATATTGTTGTCCTAAACACAGAATGTCAGTTAACAGATATGTAATGTTCATAATGTATGTCCAAGTGATCGAAAGATCACAGGTACTGTTCAATCCCTGATGCTTGGCATGGAAAGATGCTATCATTTTATTAAAGTACAAACAGGAGGCAGGCCTGTGTTCCCCACACAGAAAGCACACTGCATGTGATCTTAGGAAGATTATTGCTCTGAGCTTGTGTAAAGTTTACTTTGGACCAGAGCTATCTAAAGGATTCCAATGTTCTGGAAATAATCATTAGCATTTCACCTCTGAAAAAACTCCACATATATCATCTCAAGAATCTTTACAATAACTCCCTATTATCCCAATAATGCAGATGAGGAATTGAGGTAGGGAAGGTGTGGCTCACCCCAGGCCATCTAGTAAGTCTGTGGCAGAGATCTGAACCAGCTTTCTCAGATCAGAGTTCAATTCTTTTAGAAGTTATGCTAAAACAACTCCCAAACACGACAAATCCTATAAAATAAGGGGTGACTGAAACTCTAATCTGGGAAGTGAAAGAATATAAAATAGATCAGAGGTTCCCAAAATGTGCTCCAAGGAGCACTTGGTGCTCTGCAAAGCATCTCCTAGTGCTCGTGAAGAGACTGGAAAGAAAAATACCACTGTCATTCAGTTTAGTATATAGGTGCTAGGTGAAAATTAGTGCTCGTGACGAATTTCTCTCCTGAAAAGTTCTCCCTGACTCAAAATGTTTGGGAACCTCTGAACTAGATAATTTCCTGCCATTGAAATCGGCCCGGCATGGCAAAATACAGTGAGAAGCACAAAAGCAAGTCCACAGTGTTTGAATCTGTCCTCTTCCCCGTGATGCCTTCTCCCCCAGTTATAATGCTTCACTGGATATCCCTTCAAGTTGGATGCTTGCATGCTGTGTAGATGTCCTGTCTCAAGCTGGTTTTGTCCACTACTCCTAAACCCTGAAATCTCTGTACATTGAACGAAGACTGAATTCAAACAAAGAAAAGCAGCGACCATAAAACTGAAGCAGTTTTGGGAGCACAAACCCTGCCCTTCTGCGTAACTGACCAAAAGCAATGTCACTATTCCAATTCCAACAGAGGCAGGAATTTGGCAGCATTTGAACAGGGAAATTTAATGCAGTGCCCGCTGTGGGGTTTGAGTCTCTCTTCATCACAAAATGTGCATGTCATCTAACAGTAAATGACAATGGCACGTCGATACTGTGAATCAGGACTTTCCTGGTAGAACAGTGTCAGAGAAATGGTATTCTCCACTTATGAATGACTAATCTCTGTAGCTGTTCTAGGAATCACAATGTCCTCCATTTAAAAAAAGAGTCAGACTCCCAAACGATGAGCTATTTCCTGCCAGGTTAAAGATAATAGCTTTGTTAAGGTTCCAGTACATTTTAGATTTAATGTTTAAGGGCCCGTGAAAGTTACAATTGGATAGGGCATCATGTTTTGGCAACCTTAAATTGCCTCTGAAATCTCAGGTTAGTCCATCCCCCCACCCCACCCCAGTGATTTACTTCCCACTTTCAGTATCAACTCCCCGTCATCTGAAAAAAATAGTTCTTGATGCCTGACTCATAATTACCACTGAGACACAGAGAAGCATACAAATGTAGAGTCCTAAATACAACATCAATTTCATTGCCATGCTGGATGTAAAGTTAATAGTTTTCATTGACAGTGCGCTATATTAAAAAAGCCTTATCTATAAAGCAGACCCTACATTTTGAGAAGGCTTATACTTTTTGAAAACCCTTAAGCTACATGCAGCCTGAAAAGCCACTGTTAAATATGCCAGAGATAAGGCCTAAGTATCTAGACCCTCAAAATTTGAGAGGTGCAACAATAGCATCCATTCACTTTTAGGAATTTCGATTTGCAAAATAAATCATTTTTAAAGGTGTTGGAGCCTTAGGAGTTAAAGATAATAAGTGTCAGTCATATTCAGACTGGCACCTTCCCAAGTGTGCAGAAAACGGCTTAGTGCTACAGACCATGTCTTTCAATTCCCCCCTACCTGCTGAGACCCAAAATGCCCCCTGCCCCCCAAAGCACATTTTGGGCTGCAGAGGGAGGGAGGTGAGAAAGTCCTGCAGAAATCCTTCCATCTGCAGAAGCGCTCTGTTGGAGACAAGGCAGCAATACAAGCCGCACTAGGTATTCCCAGCAATGTATCAAGAGTTTGAAACTGTTATAAAAAATACTGTTCGCACTTCGTTTGGCCCCTTTAGCTGTGAAGACGTCTTCCAACCATTTTTTAGCCGTGGCATCCAAAACCCCTTTTAAAGCGATGTTTTTTCTAATATTTTCAAACTCTTGATACATCGCTGGGAATACCTACAGCCCTAGTTCTCTCAGGTAACTGCGGGCATTTTATATAGTGTTACTCAGAACATGATGCACAGCGGTGAAGCTATCCAATGACAAGCTATCCCAAATGGAGATCCTGATTTAAGACTCGACTTTGGGGGTTACCGCATTATGTATTCCCAGCGATGTATTAAGAGCTTGAAAATGTTATAAAAAACATCGCTTTAAAAGGGGTTTTGGATGCCACAGCTAAAAATTGGTTGGAAGACGTCTTCACAGCTAAAGGGGCCAAACAACGTGTGAACAGTATTTTTTATAAGTTTCAAACTCTTAATACACCGCTGGGAATACATATAATGCGGTAACCCCCTTTGTGTTGCTGGAAGTAAGACCTCACTTAAAGACTCTCTCTGTGTTGCCTAATTTCTTAAAATGCTATGTTGTATTGCTCTTTGAGAGCAGTGTGAAGCCTTTCCCCTTGGAGAACATGCAAGGTCTTATAGCATCTTCCCCCTTCTTATTCAAGCTTGCCAAATCACAAAAGTACACTGGCTTCTGGCAAGCTTTCAGGCCCAGTTTTAGGTGCTAGTTATTAGAGGAAGAGTTGGTTTTTATACCCCCATTTTCTCTTCCTTTAAGGAGTCTCAAACCGTCTTACAATCTCCTTCCCTTCCTCTCCCCACAACAGACACCTTGTGAGGCAGGTGGGACTGAGAGAGTTTGGAGAGAACTGCGACTAGCCCAAGGTCACCCAGCAGGCTGCATGTGGAAGAATGGGGAATCTAACCTGGTTCTCCAGATTAGAGCCCACTACTTCTAACCAGTAAACCACGCTAGCTCTACAGCCCTAAACAGTCTAGGACGGGGGTACTTGAGACAGTCTGCTAATATACTAGCTCGCCTGCCAACTACAATTATCTTTAGGGACACTGCTCAGAGTGCCACAAATTTCCAGAGAGAGCGCGAGAGCTGGGGGCTACAAGGGACCGGGCCTTTTTTGTGTGTGCAATCTTAGCCCTGCACAGATATTTCCACGGCAATAAATATGGTGTGTTATCAGCACCAAGTGAAGATATAACTTTTAACCCAGGACTTTTCCTCAATGTTGTTTTGATTGTGCACATCTAGTTTAGATATACTATCCTTATTTCGACTTCATGCTGGCTTTTTACCTGGTGTGCTGTACCAGTTTTTCATTGGTTTATGCTGAGATTGGCTGCTATTCTGGCTTCTAATGCAGGTTTTAATTCTTCTGTTACTTTTATTGTATTCAAGACTAATGTATTCAATATTATTGTATTCAAGACTATTATTTTAATAAAGTGAGCTGTTACAGGAATCATACATTAAAATTTCAGTATATTCAATGAAAAATATTAAAACCAATGGTTGGGCAAAGGAACTCCTCTTAGTCAACTTTTTTGTACTTCTTGAAAGTGTATGCTGCTTCCATGTACTTGGAACCAGTGGGACATGCTGCAAGAATCATGAATTCACCATGCCAGAAGACTCTATATAAACACAAATGTCCAGAATACTCAAAAATCCTTATCACTCTGTATATTATAGGCTCCTTACAATGCAGTCAAAGGGTTTAAAGGTAAAGGTAGTCCCCTGTGCAAGCACCAGGTCATTCCTGACCCATGGGGTGACGTCACATCCCAAAGTTTACTAGGCAGACTATGTTTACGGGGTGGTTTGCCAGTGCCTTCCCCAGTCATCTACACTTTACCCCCAGCAAGCTGGGTACTCATTTTACCAACCTGGATGGAAAGCTGAGTCAACCTTGAGCCAGCTACCTGAAACTGACTCTCGTCGGGATCGAACTCAGGTCCTGAGCAGAGCTTTTGACTGCAGTACTGCAGCTTACCACTCTGTGCCACAGGGCTTAGTCAAAGGGTTTAGACGAGTAACTCTGCATAGGATTGTACTGTTAAGACTACCAAGGAAGATACAGGTTTTATGATCTGGTATTCCAGAAGTATGGGAGGGAATTTTTTTTAAGTCTTTGCAACTTGTGTCTGAAGAAAGCATTTTACAATATTTGTCCATTAATGAAACATGCACACTTATTTTCATTCATATTTATTCAAATACCTCCTTAAGCCTCAACATTTTTACGGAACAGAAACTGACCCCATGCATACATAAAATCAAATGAACAAGGGGGTAACAATTAAGTCAGGCTGAAATATTTGATAACGACTCTGACATATTTTGTCAGTGCTAACTGTTTGGAACATCATGTGCTATTAGTCAAAAGGCTATATAAAATCGGATGACACACATGCACATTAATAATGACTCTTTTCTATAGTTCAAAGTGAACCATTCACACAGTTAAGCAATTCAGACTCTTTATCTTTCAGAAAAGCTCACAAGGTTTATCTCATTCCCCACAGCAGCTGTAGCTAACTAGCCAGCCAGTATTCAACTGGCAAAGTACAAATCACTGCTTCTCAGTGAGGTGGTTTTTAAAAATTCGACAGAGGGGGAATAGCATTTCTGAATGCCCCTAAATGATCATATCATTGCTTTATCAGATACATTTTGACTCGTGCACTTCAGGATTATGCACAAACAGCTACAAGTAAAAAGATGCATTAGGCATCACATGGGACCTCTCTCTCATCTGCAAGGAACTGTGAATGTATGCTTTATCTTTGACCAGGCCCCCTTTCCCAAAATAGACAATCCAGCTCTGGTCAGTGTCTTTGTTACATTTTAAATAGGGCTGGATCCTCCACTGATATTGCATCAGGAGGGAAACTGTACACCTCATATGCTATATATAGGGTTGCCAGGTCCCTCCTCTCCTCCGGAGGGAGGCTGTTGTCGGACAGCGCGCCACTTCCAGTTTAGAACCGGAACTGCCGCCTTGCAAAGGGCCTTTACCTGTTAGTTTGAGTGGTAAAGCGGCCCTTTACCACTCAAACGAAGAGGTATAAGGCCCCTTGCAAGGCGGCACTTCTGGTTCTAAACTTCCGTTTGCCCGCCGACCCTCAGGTGGTCGGCAGGCAGAGGGGAAATTACCGGGGGGTTGCCCGCCACCAGCGGGCACATGGCAACCCTAGCTATATAGTTTGTTTTGAAGGGGTACTATGAACATGCACAACAATGCATATCCCCACTACGGTGGGCCCAGGCACACGCCCCTCCAAGCATTTCCCATCATGCCACGTCTTCAACTGCAATGCCACAAACATGGTTGCACTTGGGCCAGGTGCTGCTGTGCAAATTTCAGCTTGGATTGGCTTTGACAATCACAACCAATGTTTTTTTTTTTTTTAAACAGTTACATCTAGGTATCAAAAACCAATCCAGGCTTAGTGAGTATATGACAGTCAGCAGGGGTACAACGAACAGCTGAGCTTGAAACAGCACAGTTGAAACTCGGCAGAGGAGTCATAAATGCATTTGGCTGAATTCAAGAAAACTAATGAAAAACCACAAATTTATCTGTGATGAGCACAAACCAGATTAATTATTCATTGGGCACACTCCTTCCCTTAACAAAGCATGCAGAGATTGAAAAGTAAAATCTCTAAATCCAATTTGTTGCAATTTTTTAATGTAAAGACTTATGCTGATTTTTGTTTCTTTTCTGTTAACCAGGACTCTTAAAAAAGGTAAAGATCCCCTGTGCAAGCACCGGGTCATTCCTGACCCGTGGGGTGACGTCACATCCCGACGTTTTCTAGGCAGACTTTGTTTACAGGGTGGTTTGCCAGTGCCTTCCCCAGTCATCTTCCCTTTACCCCCACCAAGCTGGGTACTCATTTCACCGACCTCGGATGGATGGAAGGATGAGTCAACCTTGAGCCGGCTACCTGAAACTAACTTCCATCGGGATCGAACTCAGGTCGTGAGCAGAGCTCGGACTGCAGTACTGCAGCTTACAGCTCTGCACCATGGGGCTCTTAACCATGGTTTAATCCATTTTAAGCAACTAAACCCAACAATTAACAAGTTTGATGCTCATCGTGATGAAACTCTGGTTTGTAGTGTCTCAATTACGGCTAAAGGACTGTGTGTCTGAGGTGTATAGCACGCTTTTAAATATTAAAATCACAGTGATGTTTGCTGGCTCTTTTCCATAGCATCACAATCAGATAACAAACCATGCCGCAATCCTAATTCTGAAATGCATACAGAATTTTATCCCACAATCTCCCAGTGCACGCCCCCAGAGAAAGCGCTACGCTCTGCAGATGACAGCTTGCTGGTTGTCCCCGGCCTGAGATGTGTCCGGCCTGGTGGAACTCTCTCTCCAATGAGACCAGGGCCCTTCATGCAATTCCGCAGAGCCTGAAAGACCAAGATGTTCTGCCAGGCCTATGGTTGAGGGCAGCAACAGTTTTCAACATAGCCGGCCTCCTTCCTACTCCCCTTGATGTTTATTTCATCAGATCTTCTAATAGGGGACCTGACTGCTTCCCCGGGTTGGCTGTGCTCCTGTGTGTCGGCAAACGAGCACCATCTGATTTGATTTAAATTAGAGATTTTATTTTTTATCGCTGGGGTAATTTTGTATATTTTATTGTGGTTTTATCTGAGGTTAGCTGCCCTGAGCCCAGCTTCAGCCAGGAGAAAGGACAGGATACAAGCCTAAAATAAAATAAATAAATAACAAGATCCCAGCTGGAACAGACCAAAGGTCCATCCACTGCAGCACCCTGTTCCTCATAATAGCATGATAACTCCGGAAAGCCCACAAACAACAAGTGTAGACAACCTCCCCCCTTTGACCCCACAGTAATACTTTATGATACTGTTTTGTCCCAAGCATCAACAGCGCCAAGCGCCAAGAAATAGCGCCAAGCAATCATGTCAGTACCTTAATAAGATAATATGCACTACATTAACAAAGGCTATTGGAGAGAGCTTCCCTCTGAAATGTGAAACAAAATAGGTTACTGGAACCATCATAGGGAGGATTTGGTTTCTAAGTTACAGTACGAGAGCAATATTTGCAGTAGTCCCAGAGAACAGCCCAAAGTAAATGAAGAAAAAGAATAATGTACTACTACTGGTCAAACAGTAGTAGTTTAACCACACAAACCCCCTATGAAGAACCAAGCATGCATCTGTTTGAATGTGTTTGTTACATGAGATAAAATAATTGAAGAAACTGTGCTCCTAGCAAGAGTCTTGGATAACAGATATATTCAGAAGCCTGGGCACTAGATTAGGCTTGCCAGTTGCCCACCATCAATGAGCAATCCCCCGCCCTCAATAACTCGAGGAGCAGGAGAGAAAAATGGGGTATACAGACAGTGATGTTTCAGGAAATTTCCCTACTCTCTGTGGTCTGCACCATAGAGATTAGGTAAAATTCCTAGAGTATCACCTGGAAGTGATGGCATACCCTCCCGAACCTCCACCCTTACTAAGCACTGCCCCCAAATCTCCCAACCTTTGCCAACACAAGAATCACAATGAATCTCCCAACTACAGAGATCAGTTTCCCTTAGGGTTGCCAGCACCAGGTTGGGAAATTCCTGGAGATTTCCTCCAAAGCAGCCATTTTCTCCAAGGGAATCTGGAGAGAAACTGTAATTCCGGGAGGTCTCCAGGCACCACCTGGCAATTGGCAACATTACTTCCAGCACTGAATCTTAGTACTGGAGGGCTTTTAGAGGCTCTCCGCGATTCTAGTCCTTTTACACCAAGAACAAAGCATGCTGGTTACGTTCAATGGAGAAAGTAAACAACTTTCAGCTTCAGCCACAACCACAAGGACACTATCAATATACTGGAATTTGGCAGTGAATTCAAATTATTCCCACATATTTAATTACAGTGAATTTCTATCTCCCTTTCCATTTCTCACTGAAGGAGAAGAGAAAGCCCAAACAGCCAACTAAGACACAGAGACAAGACAGCAATAATTCAGCTGAATTAGTCATCTGTCCAAGGTACTTATACAGCAATCTATCCAGACTGGGTGGGGCTGCCCTTAACTTGGCCCCACCTGTTTCCTCCCACTTTGACACTTCCTGCTCATGCAGCCTAGCTATGAGTTTTGCAATAGTGCTTGCAATTGTCCAGAGGGTAAAAGGTAAAGGTCCCCTGTGCAAGCACCGGATCATTCCTGACCCATGGGGTGACATCACATCCCAACGTTTTCTAGGCAGACTTTGTTTATGGGGTGGTTTGCCAGTGCCTTCCCCAGTCGTCTTCCCTTTACCCCCAGCAAGCTGGGTACTCATTTGACCGACCTTGGAAGGATGGAAGGCTGAATCAACCTTGAGCCGGCTCCCTGAAACCAACTTCCATTGGGATCGAACTCAGGTTGTGAGCAGAGCTTGTACTGCAGCTTACCACTCTGCACCACTGGGCTCCTTGTCCAGAGGGAGCTATTTAAAATTTATTCTGTCCCAATATTGTGCAAGGCTTCCCTTGTTCTCCACACACCTCTTCCCGAGCAGTCAGTGACCAAAGGACAAAGAAAGAAAATGGCAGCAGGATCACTGATCCATGTGCTCAAAAGCATACCTATTTACCAGGGAACTAATATTTTCTGATTACTGTCCCTTGGGGATCGGAAGAAAAGAACTTGGCGATGCCTCTAAAAAGTTTTGTGGGTGTTCGTCAGGTTTCAGCCCCCATTCCCTGTGTCATTCTAACCAGGGTGGAGATGGATCCAAACTTTAGAGTTCAATCAAATATCAGTTGCGTGGATAGACATATGCCAACCACTGCATCAATCTCCTTCAATTCCCCATCACTGCCTTTCCAGTAAATGCTGTCATGAATGTTTCTGAGATGAAACTATTGTACAGCTGGATCTGTGAAGAAGAAGAAAATCGCAAAGAATACTTAAATAAAGGAAATTTATGGTCAGTTCATGACCACACCCTGCTTCAGATGTTAAAGAAAGTCAGTTATTTTTCCAAGTAAATGAATACAGCATATTGCAAGCAAAGAAAAGTTTCTGGTAGTATGGGGGAGGAGGGAGACAAATACACAAGGATGCCCCTATTTTCACCAGCGGAAACTTAGAAGTTATAATGGTATAGCTACATATTATGGATTGTGACTGACCAGTTGAAGACCAGCATTTTATCATCCTCTTCCCAGTTTCCTGAAGTAGAAGCTACTGTTGCCTCAGTTGATTTAGACCAGTGCTTCCCAACCTTTTTGAACATGAGGACCCATTTTAATATCAAAAAACTTTCATGGATGCCCCCCCCAATACATGGATGCCCCCCCCCCATACACACACAATAGTAACTGTACTACGGGTATTTGTTGATAGAGAAAATAATGACAAGAAAGATCAAAATGACAATGCTTAGTACACGTATGAATTCATGGACCATTTGCAGTATCTCCACTGTTCCCCAGGAGCCCCCAACCCCAGGTTGAAAACCACGGATTTAGACCTTTTCTAAATTGCACCCACCCTTCATAACAGATAAAATTGTCAAAACTGACCTCACTTACATGCTCTGCAGAAGCAGCATACAAGTGTTTCCAAACTAAGACTGCCTCCAACTTGCTGTTCAGTTGGGGGGGATTTTATTCACATCTTTAACCTTTTCATACAGGAACATTTGCATAACATTGCTCACTGCATAAACAGGATGCCAAATGGTAATAAACACTTCTCTCCCACACCTCTGCATATCCAAAAAAGCATGACTGTCAACTGCTAGCCAAGGAAGCCTGCCGCATGAAGACTTCAGAGCCAAAACATGCTAATGAAATGGGGGAATGTGGCACAAAATGTATTTAAATATTTTTAATCCAACAGAAATTTTGCATATATTACTGCCACACTAATTTAACTCCATAATGATGAAATTAGTCACTAAGGCCACAGCTTAATTATCTGTAAAGCAGCAAAGGAAAACATTTAATATCAATTTTTTTCCCAACTGATATTAGAATACAATCAGGAACAAGAAAGAGTCAAAAAGGTTATGATAGTATGGGCAGTAGATATAGGACATAATATTCATCTGGAAGATTGGGAAAGACTTTGGAAAAAAGAATTTAAATTTACAATTGCTAGTAATATAAGAGAGAATATGTATAAGATGTTTTACAGATGGTATATAACCCCAGAGATATTGGCCAAAATGGACAAATCTATTTCAGACAAATGTTGGAGATGTAAAGAACCAAAAGGCACATTTTTTCATGCCTGGTAGACCTGCAATTTAGTTAAATTTTTTTGGAAAAAGGTTATAAGAGAAACTAACAATTTGATTTACGGGAACATAAAAAGGAAACCGGAATCCTGCCTATTAGGCCTATTACCAAAAGAAATGGAGAAAGCAGATAAGATGATCTGTCATTATAGTTTTGCGGCTGCAAGAATAATACTAGCTAAAATCTGGAAGGGAGAAACTAGGCTTCTTTTAAAGGATTGGAGAGACAAAGTAATATTTTGTACAAATGGCCAGATTAACCAATAGTCTACATGGAAATGATGTAGAAGAGTTTTAAAAAGACTGGCATAAGGCCTTTGTACACTGGGCTAACACGGCAACGATTGATTTTATGAAGATTGTGAAAGAGTTGTAGATAAAATATTGTAGTAAAGGGAAACTAAATATATAGTGGATGATACAAAGTTAAGGGGTACTTCTCCGTAAGTCACAATGGGGGGGTGGGCACGTAACACGAGGGAGGGAAGGGGACGTTTACTTTTAATTCTATATTTTTCTTGTTGTTTCTGTTCACTTGTTTTAATTTTGCTTAAAATCCTTTTTCTTTCTTTCTCCCCCCCCATAATTTCTTTATCTCAAAAAGTCAATAAAATTTTTAAAAAAGAAAACATTTAGAAGAACTTGCAGTTCTTTCCAAAAAAAAAGAAAAAGAAAAACCCACACGAATACCCCTCTCCACATCTCAATGAGACATCACTTTGCAGAGAAGGAAAGCAACAGAGCAGAATTCCTGGCATTCCAGCTGGCGCAAGTTCCAAGCTTTCATCCTTGCCCTCTGGCCTCACACAACTGCTGGCACCACAGAGCCTTTGCCCATATCTCATGGGAGAGCCAGGTATTTTTTTTTTCACTCAAAGGGATCTAGCACATGACACTACTAATAGCTTCAACATACATCCTCAAAGACAGCAGCGCACGACTTGCGCTTCCGCCATTTCCTCAGAACTCATTTTCTTTTGAGAAATAAAATGAGATGATATATAATGAAATATATATAATGATATATAATGATTTTACAACAAAATATTCCTAAAACACCTGAAATAATGCGATTTGAGTATGATACCGGATGCCTTCACTCCTAGAACCTTTTTGATTGATGCCACCACGGCTGCTCGATTGATATATGCAGCTAAATGGAAGACAGTTGAGATACCAGACAAAAAAGACTGGATAAAAAAGGTGCTGGAATTGACCGAGATGGCGAAGCTTACAGCTTTGATAAATCAGAATGATAATGAACAATTTTTTGGGGGGGAATGGGAGGCTTGGAGAATGTACTGTGAAAATTATTTTTTAACGGGACCATTTAAAGGATACTCATTGATCTAATCCCTTATTCATACTTTGTATTAATGTTTATATTAGGTATTGATTTTATAATGTTGGATACGACAACAACAGATTAATTAAAATAATATTGGGATTAGTTCCGTTAGCAAAAGATTATACACATTAATTTTAGACGGAAGAGGGAGAGGGGGAAGTCATTTGATTGTTAAGTTAGAAATACTATTTGTTTTTCTCTTTATTATTGTTGTTGTTGTTTTTATGGATATATTAAATGAAGAAAAATAAAAAAAATATTTTTTTAAAAAAAGAGAGAAATAAAATGTGTTTCCCAGAGAGCGTTACAGAGAGCTCAACAGAATCATAAGGAAGATTTTTTAGAAAGAGAAAAATAGCATGGCCGTCTTCCATGCTGAGTAGAAAGAGGCACTATATGCTGTTTCTCTTATATCTTCATCATGGATCAGTCTGACTAGATAATATGACTAGATCAGGCTGTTCATATAAAGAGAAAACTGCCTCAGCTAAGGATTATTCTTAAACAACATGCTCTTACTATAAATGTACAGCACAGGCAAGTTCTGTGAGAAGTGTAGTTCTAGTGCTAGTACATCTGCCAAATATGAATACAGACACACCTACATAAAGTGTAAATGGTACACTGGTCATGGTAAATTATTTACAGCAAGAAATTTAAAAAGGCTCAAAGGTACTGTTAAGATTATAGTAGGCTAGTAAGAATGGGACCTAATGGGTTTGTTTACTGTGAGAGATACCTTGCCCACAAACTCTTTAAAAACAGCCGTCTTGTCCATAATGCCACCAAGACTTGTGACATTTCACAATGTCTGTTTAGGAATAAACTTGCCTGTTTAGGAATCCACACACATCCTCTGCAATGCATTTGAGACAGATTGGCTAGGAGAATGTGGGGTGACCTTTTCCATTTGCAAAGGACAGGTGAATCTGGCTGGTTGGGTTCCCCTCTCCTGCTGAAGACCTCTGAACCCCCCCCCATGCTGCTCCTAGTGCCTCACCCCCAGAGCAGTGGGAAGGGAGAGGTAGGGAAGTTCCACTCTGCTGAAAGAAATCCTTCCGTCGTTTTTGACAGGTCGTCCATCTTCACTGGTGTGCACAGTACCCTGTTCTGTAGTTACAGATCTGAAGGCAAAATTTAAGAGCTTTAATTGTGATTCACCCATGAACACCTAGAAGCTGCCAACGGTTAAGTCTATATGTGCCTGAGCAAAAGGTTCAACATAAAAAGTATACAGGTGGTAATTAAGGACACATTCTCAACTCTATCTTGTTACAGCATTACCATAGACTTCTGTTAAGCAAGTGAAGACTAAACATAGCCAAATGCTTTATCAGTATTCTACAGGAACAGTTACCTGCTAAAGAAGTTCCATAAATCTGTGTTCAATCAGCTCTATAGCAGAAGACCATAATTACCAGCTCAAGCTGTCCCTTGACAGCAAGTACTGCCGAAGTAAATCAATTTGCATCATTACATGATCAGCAAGCCAGGAATAACAACAGTCATCGAGCTTCCAGGGTCATTGTTGAGATAACATACACTATTGTGTAAAGTGCAATGAACGCCTGCACGCAGTATGTAAATACTAAGTTTTTAATTATACGAAGACCAACAAGTTGCTTTCATGTTATCTATACCTCTAAGAAAGCTGATAGGAAGAGAATAGATTCCTTTGAAATGTGGTGTTGGAGGAGAGGGTTACTGATACAGTGGACTGCCAAAAAAAATCAAAAAAAAAAATCAGTGGGTTATACATCAAATCAAGCCTGAGCTAAAATGACTAAACTGAGGTTATCGTATTTTGGTCACATCATGAGACGACAAGAGTCACTGGAAAAGACAGTCATGTTAGGAAAAGTTGAGGGCAGCAGGAAAAGAGGAAGACCCAACAAGAGATGGATGGACTCAATGAAGGAAGCCACGGCCCTCAATTTGCGAGATCTGAGCAAGGCTGTCAAAGACAGGACATTTTGGAGGACTTTAATTCATAGGGTCGCCATGAGTCGGAAGCCACTTGACGGCACTTAACACACACACCTACCTCTAAGTCACTTGCCCTTCCTTTTTGAATTCTTGTAATTTCCAAGACTGACCAAGACTATATGCATCATGCTCATGCCAAGCAAACACAACAGGAGTTCACAGGCAGTTTAGTAGCTTATCAAGCTCTTCCTCCAGCAATATCAGCCACAATACCATGGGTGCTTCTTTGTGCTGACATCTATCAACCAAAGGTTTAACTGGAACTACTTTTAAAAGCAGTTCAGTATCTATCTACCCTGAGCAAGATACAAATCCAGTTAAATAGGCATTTTTCTCTAAACAAATGTCTTACTGCTCCTTTTAGGAAGAACAATTAAAACCTGTGGAACAAGATAGTACAGGAATCAAGAATAACTGGCCTCATCTGACTTGGTTTCAATAGAAATTTAATCCTCAGGTGATTTAGAATGTCTGTTAATGCAGTCTAACTTAATCAGATGCTAACACTACCTCCTTGTAACTTTATCAATGAGGATAAATGGCATAAGAGTTCCTATTAAACTGGCTTTTCAGAAATTTCAGTAATAATTAATAACTGGAAAGTGTGAGGTAAATAAAATCCCAAGATAAAAGAAGAAAAGTTGTTTTTATACCCCGATTTTCAATAACTTTAAGGAGTCTCAAACCAGCTTACAATCACCTTCCCTTCCTCTCCCCACAATAGACACCTTGTGAGGTAGGTGGAGTTGAGAGCAGAGAGAACTGTGACTAGCCCAAGGTCACCCAGCAGGCTTCATGTGTAGGAGTGGGGAAACCAACCCGGTTCAGCAGATTAGAGTCCACCACTCATGTGGAGGAGTGGGGAATCAAACTCGGTTGTCCAGGTTAGACTCCACCACTCTTAACCACTACACCACGTTGGCTGCTGAAAGAGACTTGTTGGAATCATGTTGCCCATGGACCTAACAATTCAAGTAACTTAATGTCATCAGCTGTCACATACCTGTTCATTTAGCAGCAAAGCCAGATCAAGGAAGGTATATCTACTACTTCCTCAAGAAGATAGTGCATCAAACTCACCTTCCGAGAACACCTCACTGTCCTACCAAACATCAGGCCACTTCAAACACACTTCCCCACTCCTATGGTTGTCACCAGAAAGTTCCTCCCTATGCTGACAATCCATACACTGAGTGCCCACAGAACTCTTCTCCACATTCATAGCAGCGTAGAATAAGGGCTTTTCAGTGGCAACCACAGGAGAGTTGAGTTCAGTTGAATTGGCCCACTGTCTCCATCTTGTCTGAGCCTAGCTTCTGTTCATTATCCCTCAACAACTCAAGCCAGATTTACACATACTAGTTCAAGACAAAAGCAGCTTCCCCATAATATTTAGATAATGCAATACAGAGCTAGATGTTGCCATATTGACTATCAGCAGTAAATGCACGAACTGTTTGGCTGATCTTGAATACACAATGAAGCGGCATTATTCTGAATCAGACCTCTGGTCCATCAAGATTAGTACTGTCAGACTGACAGCGGCTCTCCAGGGCCTTAAGAGAGGCCTTTCGCATCACTTGCTACCTGACCCGTTTAACTGGAGATGCTAGTGGTTGAACCTACTACTCTATCACTTAGCTACAGCCCCTAACACCTGGATCTTAACCAGTAACTACATACAGAAGTTAAACAACAGTTGACACCACTGATCCTGTTGCATGGCTGATACCATATGACAGCTGCCATATTGGACTTATAATTTAAAATTGGGAATGAATTGAACCAAAATTACAGTAATCTGATTACATTTTACATTCGATTATACATATCTGACATCCTATGAATTGCAATACATAAAAATTGAGTTCAAACACATGCTGTTACCTGACGCAGACACAATGGCATATATCCTAACTCTCTGTTTACAGAACCCAGTTTTCTCCTGCATTTTTATCTGTTACCTTCCAGCTACTGGGAAGATCATTCCCAGGGAGGCAGGACCTGTACTGAGGAACAGCCGTGCAGGTGAGGGGAGGCTGGGATGACAAAGGACATGGGGGGAGGAATCGTGCCTCTTTTCTCTTCTGCAAGCACAGCTCTTGCTGAGGAAATGGTTCAGTTTCTTCCACTTGTCCTGCCTTACTCCAGTGCACTGACCCACACAGCTGATCCTCTGGACAGACGCCACGAGGAATGCTCTTTTCAGAAGACAAAAGGGGCTGTAGGAATGGAGAAAATGTGGGAAAGCTCTGTGTGCCTTCTATGCACAGACTGTTAAGATATGTAACACTTCTTGTTCTTTAAATGTGGTTGAGGAATCAGAAGTAGGCTGCAAGATGACATTACATATCTGCAGTGCAATATTTTAGTATAACCCTACAAAGATTAATTTATCTAATACAGCAGTAATATAACCTTAAATATTCAGACTAGTACAGCTTTAGACAAGAGAAAATGTGTTAAAGAAAATTCCATTTGCTTTATCAGTCTCAGAATTATAAATCCCTTTTCTTTAAAGATATCAACCAGCTCTACAAATAAGTTTACATATGATGTACATAATTAAAAATTTCTCCAAATACATTACGTGTCCTCATATTGTAAAAAATGACACATTTAGAGCTAAGATTTTCCTAGTGTTAACCTTTGACTACTGCGCTATCACAATTAATGTAGCCTTGCTTTCTGTACCTTAATTCACAGATGAATACTTGAAATATATTATTCGTAGAACTGTTGCTTTTATACTGGTGTGATACCATCAATTTTCAGCCAAAAGCCATACCAAACTGCCCAAACTACAAAAATGGCACAATAAATAACACCCATATCCACAGTCTATGGTACATCATTGGAGAGCCACACAGGGAAGACTGAAATCTGATTACCTATTATTTCCACATCCCAATGAATCATAAGAAAGGCCCTACTGGATCAGACCAAGGCCCATCAAGTCCAGCAGTCTGTTCACACAGTGGCCAACCAGGTGCCTCTAGGAAGCCCCCAAACAAGATGACTGCAGCAGCACCATCCTGCCTGTGTTCCACAGCACCTAATACAATAGGCATGCTCCTCTGATACTAGAGAGAATAGGTATGCAGCATGACTAGTATCCATTTAATAGCCATGAATACTCCTTTCCTCCATGAATATGTCTACTCCCCTCTTAAAGCCTTCCAAGTTGGCAGCCATCACCACATCCTGGGGCAGGGAGTTCCACAATTTAACTCTGCGATAGATAGATGATAGATAGATGATAGATAGATAGATGATAGATGATAAATGGATAGATATCAAACTCTTATGCCCTTTTAAAAATGGCCACTGCAGGTTGCACTAATGCTTTCGCTGACTGAACCCTCCATAGCAACACTTCCTCCTTCAGGCTGATTATAATTAGAATCCAATAAAATGTAGGAGCAATTCAAACTTAATCCTTTGATGCACATTACTTTGGCACTGCCCGCTTGCCTAAGGTCACAACCTCAATCAGGGAAGGGAGTGAGAACAGAACCAAGCAGGTCCCACCCTAACAATGCCAACTGATACAGGAAATCACCAGGGAAAGGGGGTAAACACAGGACAAGACCCAAGGCAGCATCCAGATTTGCATAACAGGTATAGCAGCACAGCTCTGGGCCGCTTAACACCTTATGTTACAGATCCCACAGAGATATGCAGGAAGCAGCACAAAGTAATGACAGTCCTGGAGCACAACCCAAGACCTAGCGTTAGAAGAAAACACAGAACGCACATCCCATGCAACGCAGCCCTCACTGAAAAGCCCTTGGTTGTACAGCATCAGCTAAACTTCATAAGATGCACCCCTTCTTCTGACAACTTACCCAGTCTAAAACTCAGAGCAAATAGAAAGCAACTGGATTTTCAGCACTGGTACAGAGGGTTCTGTTAACACAGAAAAGCAGATTATATAATAAAAAGCATGTTTGCTTCATCTCTAACTTTAGAGGGAGCCATGGGAAGGCTGAAATGCTGTTTCCAAGCTTACTGTAAGCAAATACAACATGCACAATGAAAACTAAGCGTACTGAGGTGTTGCTAACACCTGTGCCTACTTATCGTCACATCCCACCTAACTCTTTATGAATGGTTGAGAACTAAAAGTCAGTAGCAAAAAACCCTCCTGTGTTCATAAATTCTCAGCCAGTATATGCCAAAAAAATCTGTCGTAAACAGCAATTGGCATTTCCTCCAGGAGCGGGGAGACAAATGTTTTGGGCTTGTCCATAAGACATTTTTATTCAGAACGACATCCTGCTGGACTTGCTTCCTTCGCATTGTAGTATTTCAGCCCACTTCCATGCACATTTACTCAAAAGTATCACCAAATTCAACAGGGCTTACTCCCAAGTAAGCATGCATAGGGCCGCAGCCCTTTGAGTTTGCTAATGGAAGACATCTCGGCAGCTATCTGATAAAGCTTAAAAGTCTTTGTGGAGCAACAAGGCGTACGTTTTGTGTTCGGGCAACAAAGTTTCTAGCAGTGTATTAGACATTTAAAAGTTTCTAACAGACTTCACATGCTTTAAGTACTACATTATTATAGCTGTTGATACATGCTCTGAGCCTTCAGGAATAGGGCGGATCAGGTATCTAGAGTTCAAGGAAAAGGCTCCATGATTATAAACTAAGTGCAACATACAAATCACAACTACCCTGTGACAAACCCCTTGCCGTTACAGCCTCGATTGCTATCCCGGGCCACAATTTCAACATTATTACAAAGCCTTGGTCAGGCTTGCCTGTTACGTGTCAGCGATTCGGAGGGAGACGCCACACCGCCGCCAGAACAAAACCAGGAAGTCCGGATATAATCTGATTTTACAGCCGACTGAACCCAGCAGACAACACTTGGGAGAGGAAACTGGGACTCAGACCTCCGATGGTCACTGGAATGCGCACCTGTCACATGGACCAAGAGTCACAAGCAGGTAGAACGGGCTGAGCCACTCCACAGAGTGAGTTGGTTTTCCCCAAAGAAGGGGGGAGGGAGGCAGGCGGCCAGGTGACCCCACCCTCCCTTGGTAGGAAAAGAATACTCCAGGTTGGTGTAGTGGTTAAGAGCGGTGGACTCTGATCTGGAGAACCGGGTTTGATGCCAACAGGGGGAAATCTGGTGAAGACGACGAGGGTTCTCATTTCCTTAGAGTAAAAACATACTCAAGTTGCTAGGAATCAGTTGCTTAAATCTGGTAAATTGGTGTAGCGTAGTGGTTAAGAGCGGTGGACTCTAATCTGGGGAACCAGGTTTGATTCCCCGCTCCTCCACACGAGCGGCGGAGGCTAATCTGGCGAACGGGATTGGTTTCCCCCACTCCTCCACCCAAAGCCAGCTGGGTGACCTTGGGCTAGTCACAGCTCTCTCCGCCCCACCTACCTCCCAGGGTGTCTGTTGTGGGGACGGGAAGGTGACGGCAAACCGGTTTGATTCTGCCTTAAGTGGCAGAGAAAAGTCGGCATATAAAAAAACCCAACTCTTCTTCTTCTACTACTTGTGGAAAGAGTCCTTCTACTACTAGTTGCGGAAAGAGTCCTTCTAAGAGGTGACCCAGCCTCTTAGACAGTGGCGTGGTTTCCAACCTTTTTTGACCAGGGACCACTAGGACTTTTTTGTTCGGTACAGGGACCCCAAGGTTCAATATAAAAATTCAGAGAATTGGAAAATAAACTTTAATCATAACTGTTAAACATTAAACTTAGAATAATATTTGAATATATATTTTTATAATAGAGAACTTTTAATTGAAAATATTAATTTATTATGGGTTTACAACTTTGTTTTGCGGACCTGAATTTAGTTCTCGCGGACCCCTGGGGGTCTGCGGACCCCCGGTTGGGAACCAGCTAGACGGAAGGTTTTGCATTGGATTTGTCACTCTCTAGATGCACATTTCCCCCATCTGAATTCTCAAAACTCTGCATGGCAGCTTATTGAGTTTCGAGAATATGGATGGGGGGAAAGTGCATCTAAAGAGTGGCAAATTGAATGCAAAACCTTATTCATGGAAGGTTTGGCATTGGATTTGTCACTCTCTAGATGCACATTTCCCCCATCTGAATTCTCAGAACTCTGCAGGGGGGCTTATTGTTGAGTTTTGAGAATATGGATGGGGGGAAAGTGCATCTAAAGAGTGGCAAATCCAACGCAAAGCCTTCCATGAACAAATGGCAGAGAATCCAAGACACCCAAGTGGAGGTGGGTGGAAGGGGGGAGTCCCAAACATTATTCTGCGGATCGCGGCAGGAAAACGGCGCGCGGGACGGGAGGGGTGGTATTAAACGAAGGGGAAGCAAAGCGAAGCAGTTAGAGGTCTAGGAGCTGGACAAAAAGGGCAAAAGCCGAGGCAACGAGAGCGGCGCAGACTTGCTGGAGGTGACCCGGGGCCATTTATTCATGGAAGGCTTTGCCTTGGATTTGCCACTCTTTAGATGCACTTTCTCCCCCATTCCCATTCTCAAAACTCAACCATAAGTTGCCAGGCAGAGTTTGGAGAATTCAGATGGGGAAAAGGGGCATCTCGAGAGAGGCCAATCCAATGCCAAACCTTCCACGAATAAATGGCCGGCCCCGGCCAAGGGAGGCGCAGAGGCGGCCTCCAGGGTGCATTCCGCCCTCTCCTCCCCCTAGGCGCCTTACCTGGCCCACCGGCCTCCGCTCCCACCAGCCGGGACGCAACGAGGGAAAGGACACCTCCCTGCGGAGAGCAACCCGCCCAGTCCGGGCTGCGCGGCAGCTCCTCTTGCAGCAGCTGCGAGGACTCTTGCTTGCCCTTCTCTTCCTCCTCCTCTTCCTCCTCCTCCTGTTGGCTGCTGCTCCCCGCTGCAAGAGACCCCCGCCCGCACCCAAGGGGCTCGCGCCTTCTCCCTGCAGAGGCGCGCGCCTCCCGCTCCGGGCTGGAACGCGCCGGGTCTCTCTCTCTCTCTCTCTCTCTCTCTCTCTCTGCAACCTGCAGCCTCGCCTGCCCGGCCGGAGCGCCCCGCTCTCGCGCTCCCATTGGCCGGCCCCGCCTCCCCCAGCCCGGGCCCAGGCCCCGCCTCCAGACCTGCCGTGCCAGGTGTGGGTGGAGCTCGAGCGCACCGGTGGAGCCCCGTGGCGCAGCGCGGCGAGCGGCGGTACTGCGGGCCCAGCTCTGCTCGCCACCTGGGTTCTTTAAAAAAACAAAACAAGTTTTTATTATTTTTTATTATTATTTTTATTATTTTTTATTATTTTTATTATTTTATTATTTTTATTATTTTATTATTTTTTATTATTGTAACTATTTTATTATTTTTTATTATTATTTTTATTATTTTATTATTATTTTTATTATTTTATTATTATTTTTATTATTTTTTATTATTTTATTATTTATTATTATTTATTATTATTTTATTATTTTTATTATTTTTTATTATTTTTTATTATTGTAACTATTTTTTATTATTTTTTATTATTTTTATTATTTTTATTATTTTTTATTATTTTTATTATTTTATTATTTTTATTATTGTAACTATTTTTATTAGTTTTTATTATTTTATTATTAAAATATTAATAATCCCTACACTCAATTAACACTGTCCTTTTATCTCTTCCAGATCTTAGGGCGAAAACGCACGGTCGCTTTCGCCTCCTTTCTTCCCTGTTCCAGCCAGGATTCAGCCAGGATCGAACGCACGGATGTGCCCCCCTGAAGAAGAGTCGTTAGCTATGGAGCTGCTAGGACTGCCAAGAAACTGTGTTCACCCTTTCCCTCCCGGGCTGTGGAGAAACGTGTTCCCTCTGTGCTACAGGGGGCAGAAGTGGCGACAATGGAGGGGTTAAAGGGAGCATGGCCAGAATGTGCAGGGGCGAGTTCTTAGCCAGTGTGTCCCTGCAGGCGGAGGTAGCAGGAGCTGGCTGTAGAATCCGGTCCCAACCATGCGGCGCAGGAGCAACTCCGGCGTGCGGCTGGACAGCTATGCCTGGCTGGTGCAACAGACCATCCTGTGCCACCAGGTGGGCAAGTGCACCACTGGTTGGATGCCTGCCTGCTTGCCTGCGCACGCAGGGGGTGTCTTCTGGGGCAGCTGCCTGCTTGGGGCTTGGTCTGCTAATTTTTAAGTTGATAATTTTGTACGACCCCAAATAATGTTATAAATATCCAAATGGCCCTTGTCGGGAAAAAGGTTCCCCATCCCTTCATTAGGCCAACATATTTATATTGTAAAGCCTGCAAACAACAGGAGTGGATTTTAATACCTCATTGGCAGTTGCCAAGTTCCCCCCCCCCCCCAGTCATTCAAGATAAAAAAATACTAATTTTCTTATGGGTTATCTAGACGGTTCTTTTTCTTTTTCTTTAATTTTTTATCTTATTGTGACATTGTTCAAGGCCAAATTGGCCATATGAACAGTATCATTAAAGTAAAGAGCTGGGGTGGGGAGAAGAGCTGTTGCAAAGACAGACCAGTTTTTAAAAATATCCAGTCAAGGCCACTCTAAACTGTGGATAGGCGACAAAGCAGCATTAACACAAACTCTAATCTGGGAAAGTACCGGATGAAACATAAGCAGATCCAATTAAAGTCACCAGGGTAGTGTTTGTCACAGAACTACAGTTCCAAGAGTTCTTTTGATCCATGTGTCTGGTTTAATTCACATAAAACTGGTTTAATTCACATTTTACTTGCATATTTCTGTGAATTGTAAGGGCCACAGTTTTACATCACCCGTCTCCCATTGTGTTTAAGTTGAGGTCTGGGTGTGGTGGTACAGCAGCTGTGGTCACTCACACCCCAATTATCTAAGTAAAATCACTACATTGTGTTTGACAAAAAGTCGTATTTCATGTTATTTTTTCCCCCTTCACATACAGTCTAAGTGCGCTTTCAGGGGAAATTGCTGAAAAAGCAATCAGAGCTTGCATTCTGTCATTCTGTAGGTTCCAAATAGTCAGACTATCTCACAGAGCTGTTTGATCAAACATATTCTAGGCTAGGATCTGGAAGAAAACCCAAATCAATCCTGCCGTTACCTTTCCCTCCCTTGTATTAAAGCAGTGCCATTTTCATATTAGCAAATATAAATTACATTTGACTGTAGCCTACTGTTAGCATCTCAAAGAACCCGTCTTTTTAAATATTTCTTTTGCTTGTGATGAAATTGCTAACCTTTTTTTAATTGCACAAATATTGCTGCCCTTCAGTTTTGTTTAATATTACTAACAGTATTTAAAAACCTTAAGAAGAAATACAATCCTAGAATGCCGATCCTTCAGTACCGTTAAAGATTAGTTTATCAACCCTATATTTCTAGAATCTCCATGAAAACAGGCAGAGCTTACAGGTAGTGCATTGGTCAAGAGCAAACCCCAAAAATAAAAGCCATGTAATTAAGATTAGCCCAAACTCCACAAAACAGTATGAAAGCTTTTGAGTTTCCCAAAACCCTTTATTAGGTTGCTGATTAACCGCTGCTGATGAGCCTTTTAAAGGGTCTGTGTATTCCATTGGATGTTAGACATTTGATTAACCATTGGCTTTTATTATTGCAATTGGACGTTGCCATTATTTTCACTTTCTTCCTCTCAGAAGGCCAAAGGTACTATCATATTCTAGCTCAGTCAGCACTCGTTCAGTTTTGCAGAGTATTCTCTGCATGACGCAGACAAGGATATTTTATACTATGACTTGAAACATCTTTGCCTCCTTCTCTAACCCTCTGACATATGTTTTTGGGGGGTTTTTAACATCCAGACTGGTTAACAGTTCTGTAGAACTCAAAAGCTTCCATATGGATTTTTTGGGGAGGGGGTCATTTTATGTACGCATGTTAATACCATAAAGTTGCTACTGATTTGGTGACCTCAGCCAGGGTCTTTCAAGGCAAGTGAGAAGCAGAGGTGGTTTCGAGAGCTGACAAGATTGGGCTATACCATGCCATCTTCCCTCCAACAGGATCATTTTAGCGGGTCTTAATAAACTAAATATTACATGGCTTTTGCTGTTAAACAAAGTAAGTCTAGTATAATGCTAAACATTAACCTCACATACAGCTAAGGCTAAGGATGTCACTGACAACCAGATGACACTGTAATTGGAGCTGATGTGACCTGACACAAGAGGAGAGCTCTGCTGTAATCCTACCAGCATCTATAAAGAAACAACCTGTTATGCCCCATGAGCTACTGCAAGCTAATCAGTTGACACTTTCATTTCGCCCCTGAGGCCAAGTTATGCTTTCTGAGTTTGATCCTATTTCTAACTATCTCAGTAGCAAACACAGGAAAGTATATATTGGTTCAGATCCATTGGCTTATCCAGAGCTGTTTTCTAACTAATTATTGGCCAGTATTCCTTCCTTCCTTCCTTCCTTCCTTCCTTCCTTCCTTCCTTCCTTCCTTCCTTCCTTCCTTCCTTCCTTTCTTTCTTTCTTTCTTTCTTTCTTTCTTTCTTTCTTTCTTTCTTTCTTTCTTTCTTTCTTTCTTTCTTTCTCTCTCTCTCTCTCTCTCTCTCTCTCTCTCTCTCTCTCTCTCTTCTTTCTTTCTTTCTTTCTTTCTTTCTTTCTTTCTTTCTTAATCAGAGAAGGTGCCATAAGCAATTATAGGATTTCCTGCCACTAGTGGAAGATTAATCTTCAGAACAAATGACACTGAAATGCTTGAAAATGGTCGAGAAGTTTAAAAGTTGTGAATGATTACCGAGCCTAAATTTTCCTCACTTTCTTTGAATTTGAGGCTTGTGTCTAGAACTGATGTTTGTGCCCAGAATTCCTAAGCTATTGTATTGTACATTTGGACAACTGAAAAATCATGCAGTTCTGATTCTTACATCATATAACAAACTACTGTGTTTAACTCATCACTACTATTAATTGGTTCTTGTAGGTTATCCGGGCTGTGTAACCGTGGTCTTGGTATTTTCTTTCCTGACGTTTTGCCAGCAGCTGTGGCAGGCATACTCCTCTGAAGATGCCTGCCACAGCTGCTGGCGAAACGTCAGGAAAGAAAATACCAAGACCACGGTTACACAGCCCGGATAACCTACAAGAACTAATGAACTCTGACCGTGAAAGCCTTCGACACTACTATTAATGTTTGTCATTGTCTACAACTGAAACTCTCATGCTGTTAAAACAAAGCATGTATATAATACACATGCCAGATCAAGGCTAAGATCCTTTTGGATTCCTTTGACCACATTATTTATTTCCACAGAAGGAGTAATGTGTGAGGCTGTTCTACCAGCATACTTCAGAAAAACCTCTTGAACAAGACAATGTCAAAATGTCAGGATGATTAAATATTTTCTGGTTTGTAAGATTTTTGATTCCTTAATTACAAACCACAACCTCTGCTTTTTAAAGGGGAAATCCCTGCTGCCTGTTGTTGATTTAGATTATAAATGAAAAGAAAAGGCAATAGGGAGTTTCCGTTGAATGCAGCAAGATAAACCTGCTTTATAAAAATAATTAAAAACCTGTGTTCTTCCAGTGATGATAAGGCTTTGCCATAAAACTGTTGCCTTTCTTGGCAGCAATCAACCTGGGGGTTTGGAACAAAATCCCTGTTTAGAGAACTGCCTGGAATGAAACGTGTCTACTTGATGTTTTCTAAACTCTAGTAATTTGCTAAAGCCTTTAAGGATTAGGGTTTTAAACGAAGCTGAGCCTTGACTCTAACAATTTTGGGCTGGCCCTCAATTCGAGGTATTCTGGAATCTTACTCAAGCGGTCTAAGGACATTCAGACCCAGACAAGAAGGCAAGAGGAACAAGTTTCAGGAAAAGTAGATCCTCTTCCTTTCCCTCCCATTTAGCAGTCTTGTGTCATGCCAGCAGAGATTTTTGCCCAAGACATTTTAATTCCAATGGAGGAAAATCCAAAGCACACCTACTATTATGGTGAAAATGTAATAATAAACTAAATGATTGACCGTAGACTTCCCTTCAATAGTACCCTCAGTAGGCCACACACATGAGACAGACCTTCTCCCCTTATTGAATGATAAGGCTGGCCACATGTCCCAGTGCTGGGGTGAGGGGCCATGTTATCTCTCAACACTACAAGGAGGACACCACGTGTGTTCTTTCTCCGGCTATGACTCTTCCACCGGAACCTACAAGACATTGAGCCAGCATGCCCAGATTAAAAGAACTCGGATTTATTTAGCCATGCTTCCATCTGATTAAAAGATGACAGATTTTTATTACACATACTACAACACCTTTCAAAAAGAGGGAGGCATGTCTTCATAAACTCCTAACATGTGGGAAGCAGAAAGGCTGGTACAGTTTGAGGACTACATCCTTAATTGCCAGCACAAGTAATACATGTAATGGATAGAGCCGAGAGCTGCCTGTGTGGCACCGATCGGTAGAGGGTGGTGGCAGATGCACAAAGGTAGTGTTGTCGGAGGAACTCACACCTTCTTTGGAAACAGCCCCAGCCCCCAAAGCCCCCCCACTTCTTTATGACAATGTTAGCATAATCTTACAGGACCTGGCCAGAAGCTGGATGAGAGAATGCCCAACAACCCCAAGGTCATTTTCTGGCACTCTTTGAAAGAGTATCAAGGTACCAATGCAACAAATAAATGGTCTGTTGGCCGAGGGGCAGTTTTTCACTGGCTATTTGCTGGCAAAATCCCTCCAGTGACCTGATAACAGCAAAAAAAAAAAAAAGCTGTAACTTTCTCTTTTCAAATGATTTTGTTCTTTCCTTATATTTCTTAGATGACTAGTTAGATTACTTTTTCTAAGATTATAACATTTGGTACACATGCAATATGTTTTTTTAAAAGAATAAATTTACTTATTGTGGGGGAAACATCAGGCTTATACTTTGATGTGGAAAGCTACTATCTTTGTTTTAAATGCTTACTTTGCAATATATATATAGCAAATATATATTGCAAATATATATATTGCAAATATATATATTGCAATATATACACAGTGTCAATGACTAAAAATTTCCTTTCCTTTGTTAATTTCAATCAAATAATTTATGCAGTGTTACAGAGGGCAAGATAGAAGGCATGGGAGCATGTGTAATCTAGAAGACAGAATTTTTATTTTTTATTTTTTTTGCCATCAATTCACAGCCGATTTATGGCAACCCCTTCAAGGCAAGAAACATTCAGAGGTGGTTTGCCATTGCCTGCCTCCACGTCACAACCCTGGCGGGTCTCCCATCCAATACTGACCAGGGCTGACCCTGCTAACTTTCTGAGATCTGATGGGATTAAGCTAGTCTGGCTATTCAGGTTGGCAACCTGGAGGTTGGCAGCCCTACTTCCCAGGGAGAAAATCGCTGCTTTGGAGGGTGGAGTCTATGGCATTATACCTTTGAATGTCCCTCTCCTCCTCAAACACCCCCCTCCCCAGGCACCCCCCCAAATCTCCAAGTATTTCCTAACCTCCAGTTGGTAACCCTGTCTCCTTCCCACCCAACAGCCAACCTACTTTTATCTGCCCCTATGTCTTACGTTTTCCATCTCCTCTTCCCCTTCAGCCTCTACATCTAGGAAAACTAGTCTTTTTCCACAGTAGGGGCCAAAGCATCTTACATTAGTCTCCTCTCTTCCTTTTTATCCAGACAACAACCCTGTGAGGTAGGCTAGGCTGAAAGTATGTGACTGGTCCATAATCACGCAGTGGTAGGGTTGCTAGGTCTCTCCACCAGGCTTTTGGGATGGAGCCTGATGGGGGCAGGGTTTGGGGAGGGACTTCAATGCCATAGAGTCCAATTGCCCAAACGGCCATATTCTCCAGGTGAACTGATCTCTATCAGCTGGAGATCAGTTGTAATAGCAGGAGATCTCCAGGTTGGCAACCTTACGCAGTGGGCTTCCACAGCAAAATGGGGATTTGAACTTGGGTCTCCCAGAACCAGCTCTGAAGCTCTAACTGCTATACCACACTGGCTTTCATAGGGTGGCTGCTATTGAACAGTAGCAAGCAGCCAGGCCTAGTTGAATCATGCAAGTCAGGTGGTATTACCCAAAGGTTGCTGCCAGGCCTAGAAATGCTGTGGTTGCCTAGCAACAGCCACTGAGGGAACAGCCACTGAGGGAATCTGTTGCTTAAAGCTACAGACACTCCTTTTATCACATCTGGCTTTTTAAACTCCCCAATGTTTTTTGTTTTTTAGATTTCTGATTTTTCTGCACACCTTGGGTCCTTTTGATGTTTGTAGAAAGATCTGTCTTGCCCATACACAGCTCCAGTCACCGGATTTAGGCATCCAAAGATTTGCCAACTTCTCTATTAGAATACAATATTCGGGGAAGTATAAACCAGATAAGCACAGTGTCTCATGAATTTTCTTTCACCCAGTCCCCACTTCAAGGATCCTTTCCTTCTGAAACTGTGTAAAATACCATGTAAACTTATAATGCCGTATAAAAAATAATAATTGTATTGTACTTGCTGACACTTTGGGCGAAAACGCATGGTCGCTTTAGGCTCCTTTATTCCCTTTTTCAGCCAGGATTCAGCCAGGATCGAACGCATGCGTTTCACTGAACGTGTGTTTGATCCTGGCTGAATCCTGGCTGAAACAGGGAATAAAGGAGCCTAAAGCGACCATGCATTTTCGCCCTTTGAGTCTATGCACTATGCATAGTTCTTTCCAGGATAAATTGTAAGGGCTAATTTGGATGGCAATGTTTGCAATGTTTTATTTGGTGAAGTGGCTAAAGATGCTTCCTGGGTGCATCTATGTGAAGGGCTGTAGCCCTCTGTTTCTGTCAGAGGGCTGTATGTGGTAAAAAAAAAGGTATGTGGGTAATAAATTGTGTTCATAGGATCCCTCCTAAAAGCCTTGTGGGAGCAAAATGCTACGTTGAGGTTGGTTTTTTAAGGATCAACTTTTTTGAAAGGATCTATCTGCCACTTCAAAGCACCTTAAAGGGACAAATACAAATTTGTCCTTTACATTTGATGCGATGTTCATAACTGGAGATCCTGAAACCAAGCACCAAAATGTCAAGGGCGATGGTCAGCAATTCTACCATTCTATGGTTGTTGTTTTTTAGCAAATGGGAGAAGTTTGTTCAAGCATTTTAATTCCCCACGGGAAATACATTGCAGAGATAGGTTCAAATGAGATATTGTCTTCTCGATTAAAAAAGTTTCTTTTTTCCGTTTTCCAATTATCAGCTATTAGGGCTGCTTTTTCAAGGGTGGGGGACAATGTAGAGGGAGAAGGGCTCGCTAACCTTTGCTCCCCCGCTGTTTTCCTGCTGAGGAAAGCCACCCATGAGCTGCAGTTAATCTCTGCTGGGGGAAATCTCCAGTACCTGCAATCTGTCTATTTTATGGACACGTTGTTTGAACACCCAGCCTCACATGGATGAAGAAAATAATTGGTTTAAAGCACCCTGTGCACTATGCCATAGTTTAGAAACGATGTAATATATAAAGCCCACTACTTTCGGTGCAATTTAGCTTTCACATTGATGTGCTTGGGATCAAGCCAGTTTGTGAAAACAAGAAAGCTGAAGCAACACCGTTGGTAAAATTCTGCCCCATCACAAGCCCAATGGTGTTTGCTTTTCACAGGTACCAGCAATTATTCTCTCTCTCTCTCTCTCTGGATATAGCACCATTCATTATGTTGCTGGGTACGGGAATTCAAACAGCTTTTAACGCTTCTGCCTGCAAGGGAGCCTGTGACCTTAGCCATCTGGATTTCTCAAGCAGTTAACAATACTGTCACACTAATTTAGTTAAGGTTTTAAAAGACTTTCTAAGAGAAGCTTCCTCATTCCTAGTGGTGCCGCCATTGGTGACCCACTGACCCTCTCTGTTATAGTCAGGTTTTAATGCAGAATGCAGCTGTTAGAGTTTTTCTTCCCTCCCTAATGATAGGGTAATGGTGGGCTACTGGACCACCACAGTGTTTATCTAGCTCTGACCTCTCCTCTCCAAACATGAAGAAGCTGCTTCTCGGATTCCATCTCTGGTTGTTAAATACTTGTTCGCTATTGGGCCCTGCCGGATTTACGTATAAGCTAAACAAGCTATAGCTTAGGGCCCCACTCTCTTGGGGCCCCCAAAAAAATTTAAAGGGAAAAAAACTGGATGTACATTTCCAAAATATAAGATAAAAAACAAATAAAATAAAACCTACATACAGCAACAGTGTTTGCATTATTAAGTTTGTTATGAATAAAAAATCATTTTAAGTTAGAGCTTAATAATTATTTTACTATTAATATACTTCTTCTTAATTGCATTTCAGTTCAACAATTACTTTGATAAAATACATATTTTGTTATGTGCAAATGGCTTTATTAAGAGACTTATGAACTGAGATTTAGTCTCTCTGACTTCAATTTAAGGCACATGAATTGATCTTTATGTATTACAGTTGGCTTGTGTGTTTGTACATATTGTCGTTGTCATTGGAGTAGCTTCTGCTACTTTTTTGTATTGAGTCCGCGTATAGAACTGATAAGTTTCCTTTGTTACACGTCAGCACTTTCACTTTTGTACTTGTCAATATACGTTTTGTGCAATCATTTAAGAGCCTTGTACTATCTTTACTTGTGCATATTTATCTCAACCTCCAGGTACTAGCTGGAGATCTCCTGCTACTACAACTGATCTCCAGCCAATAGAGATCAGTTCCCCTGGAGAAAATGGCTGCTTTGACAATTGGATTCTATGGCATTGAAGTCCCTCCCCTCCCCAAACCCCGACCTCCTCAAGCTCCGCCCCAAAAACCTCCCGGCGGTGGCAAACAGGGACCTGGCAGCCCTAACTTCCGAGATCAGTCCTCTGGACAAAACGGCTGCTGAAGTCTCTCCCCTCCCCAAACCTTGCCCCCTCCAGGATCCACCCCTAAATCTCCAGGAATCTCCCAAGCCAGCAACTCTAAGGGTAGACAATATTAGCATTTCACAACTTTCTGTTGTACTGATACAGAACGTTTTGGGATGTTTTCTCGCAAAATATGCATAACAATGAGTTTTAGAAGCACTGGTAACAAAAAATTGTGTCTGTCATTTGAGAATGTATTTTATTTGCCATAGGTGGAGACTGTGCACAGCTATTTTATGTTGTGTTTTGAAATGCAAGCATATAATTAATTTTATTTCCACCTTGTACAGTATACTTTACCACTAGACTTTCCAATGAAATGCTATGGCTTTGTTTTTGTTTTGTTTTTTAATCCCGAGGGCTGCTATAAATATTTAAAAGAAAAAAATGTTTTCTTTTACTCATGCAATTGCAAGTTATGTAATGTCTCATATAAACTACGCAGGACATTTCAGAAGACATAGTTCTAAATGTGCCAAAGGAACATGTTTATATATAATTGCCTATTAATAAGGGACCCAAGAAGAATTTAGTATTCTTCCAAGCTTCCTAACGTTTGGAGATCACTAAACTGCTCTCTCAGTGAGTTTGGGGTTTTGGATTGGAAGAGAGAAGAGCAATCTGTGGTTTATTTATTGAAATATTCATACTCAGCCTTTCCCACCGTAGAACGGCTCAAGGCTGCTCACAAATGCAGGTATGAATCCCACTGGGAAAGAGGTAAGGTAGGGAGCAGGGGGCACCAAATACAGTGGTGTGTATGTGGAAAGCCCCCCCCCCGAAACAGAGGGGGCAAATGGAGAAAGAGAGAGCAGTGGGGAAGCAGAGAAACAAGAGGTTTTCCCGTCCTCCATGTCACCCTCTCATTAAACCTATAGTCCATGTATTTATCTCTTCCTTTTAAACTACATATGTATGCCAGTATGGCTAAGTGTCTTGCAGTATCTTAAAAACTAGCCAGTTTATTGTGGCAAAAGCTTCCATGAGGCTCTGGCAGAGCCCACTCGGTCAACTGCATGAAGGGCTCATTCACCTGAACATCCTCGGATGGGAATATGTTCTTGTGTGCCAGCAATGCCCTTCTGCCACTTTGGCAGCCCCTGCGTAAGAAAACAAATGGAGACAAATCAGACCTTAAAAAGGCAAACTCTCAGAAACCAGTTGGAAGTATTTCGACCGCCCTGGACATTCGAGAATAGACTTAAAGGCTGTGGTACTTCAGCACAGAAGCCCCTCTCCCGTAATACTGGAACTCAGGGGCACCTGATGAAATTGCTGGAAGTGAGGTTCAGGACAGGCAAAAGGGAAAAAAATCTCAATGAGTAGTAAAACTGAGGAAACTGAGGAGTAGTTAAACCGTGCCAGTGAAGGTAGTGATGTCCACAAGTGTAGACAGTTTTATAAGGGGATTAGCCAGATTCATGGAGGAGAGGTCCATTAATGGCTTCGACTGCGAGCCATGTAGACTGAAGGAAGCCTCCATATACAGAGGCAGCAAACTTCTCAGTACCAGTGGCAAGAGGCAACATCAGGGGAGGGCCTCGGCCTCTTTGCCCTATTTGTCTGGTCCTCCAGGTTGACTGATTGGGTGCTGAAATAGCATGCTGGACTAGCTGGACCAGTGGTTCTTTTGCTCTTAAGTCTCAAAGAGTGACTCCGGAAGTTGCTGAGTTTGGCATTCATAAGCAGGTTTGATGCTATCCGATGCAATAAAAGAGCTGGGATAGTTAGCTCTCTACAGAAAGTAATTGTTCCTTTTTTCAAGTCTATGAAGGATTCATTCTGCTTTGACAATTCATCACCAACCGGGAGTGGCCCATATCCACTCTGAGTGGATCATTTTTGTCTAGATCTTATTTTCAGTTGTACTCTGTAATGCAGCAGTCCCCAACCTTTTTGAGCCTGCAGGCCCATTTGCAGTTCTGACACGGCATGGTGGGTGCAGCAACAAAATGGCGTGCATAGGAGGCGGAGCCAGCCACAAAATGATTGTCACCGCTTACAGTAACTTCAGTAAACCAGTAAACCAGTAAACCAAATTTTGGGGGGTTGAGTGTTAAAAACAGCTGCGGCGATGCGGCACTTCCGGAAGAAACACCGGAAGTGCCGTCATCGCGTGCGCGCACCTGCGCACACCCACAGCCTTGGCTCTGGAGAGGCTGGGTGGATTGGGGGGCAATTGACCACCAATATCACCCACCTGGCAACCCTAGTAACAATATCACCCACCTAGTAACCCTAGTAACATCTGACAAAGTGGGCTGTGGCTTAGAAAGCATATGCAACAATAAATTCATTAGACTTTTCCAGAAAACTCTGTTATTTTGGCTGTGGCAGCAGACTAACATGGCCCTCCGGATTTTACGCTAGTGGGCATCATAATGGCAATCAATTCCATAGGTTAATTATGCATTGCATTAAGATTCTCAAAATGACTAATTTTCTCTCTTCATTCTTTTTCTACACCATACAGATTGTATAAACCTCTATTACGTTCCCAATCAAGCACCTTTTTTCTTGGCTAAAAAGCCCCAACAGTTTAACCTTTTCAACAACATAATCCAGCCCATAAGAAATTTAGTCTCTGAACCTTCCCTAGTTACTTTGGGAGCTGTCCATGTGCGAGAGTGAGAGAGAGACAGAGATACAGAGAATGAACATGACCCAACTCATATGTAATATTCTAAAAATGGACATGCACCAGACTTACATAATGACATTATGAAACTTGCTATTTTATTTTCACTCTCTTTCTCATTCTTATCTCTCATTTTGTTTAACTGGTATTGCATATTGCAGCTGGCTGATGTTTGCAGTAGATCTTGGGCACTAAAATCTTAGTCCCAAAATTATCTATTACATTTTTATCCCACCCTTCTTCCAACGAGTTTGGAGTGGTGTACGTAGTTCTCCCCACAAAACAACTTTGTGAGGCAGGTTAAGCTAAGGGTGTGAGAGAGTGACTGACTCAAGGCGGCCCCATAAATAGGGTTGCCATCTCCAGGTTGGGAAATACCTGGAGATTTTTGGGGTGGAGCCTGAGGAGGGTGGAGTTTGGGCAGGGGAGGGATTTCAATGCCATAGTGTCCAATTGCAAAAGCGGCCATTTTCTCCAAGTGAACTGATCTTTATCGGCTGGAGATCAGTTGTAATAGCGGGAGATCTCCAGCTAGTACCTGAAGGTTGGCAACCTTGCCCATAAACTTCATGGTTGACTGAGGACTGAACCCAGGTTTCCCCAATCCTAGTCTGACATGAAATCCTATTCTCTAGGGCTATAGTTAGGGTTGCCAGCTTTGAGTTGGGAAATACCTCGAGGTTTTGGGGGCTGAGCCTGAGGAGAGTGGGGTTTGGGGAGGGGAAGGACCTTAGCTGGGTATAATGCCATAGAGTCCACCCTCCAGACTGGTCATTTTCTCCAGATGAACTGATCTCCATTGCCTACAGATCAGTTGTAATAGCAGGAGATCTCCAGCCACTACCTGGAGGTTGGCAACCCTAGCTACAGTCCTAGTCTAATCCACCCCATACCCATCAGGATGCTTGGGAAGTTGCTGTGTCCAAAAGAGGGGATAAGGCTCTGCAGTGGCCAACATTTATGATTTCAACAGTATTGGGTGCTTGTTAGAGATGTTTAGGGCAGCAAGAGGTCACTTTATTCTTGGTAAATATCAAAATATTTGAGGGACATGCTATGGATTAGCAGGGGTTCTCCCCTCTTCCATTTTATTTTTATAATCCTGTGTGATAGATTAGGCTGAGAGAGAATGATGGGCCCAAGATCACCCAGAGAATGTCATGACAACCACTGTACTGGTTATGAGACAGGAATTAGCACTAGGGAACAAGAAGGTATGAGGCAGAAGGAGGATTGCCAGCTCTGGGTTAGGAAATATCTGGGTTATTTGGGGGTGGAGCCTGGGGAGGGTGGGGTTTAGGGAGGGGAGGGACCGCAGAAGGGTAGAGTGCTATACAGTCCACCCTCCAAAGTGGGCATTTTCTCCAGGGGAACTGATTTTGGTCATCTGGGGAACTGATCTTGGTCATCTGGGAAATTAGCAGGTGCCACCTGGAGGCTGGCAACCCTAGGCAGAAGGAATGCAAGTGGTGGGGCCCACCATGCCCCAAAGTGCATTAATTTGCACAAGTTAACTCTCTGACGCTCTACCATTCTGCTGTTAAATGACCTCCTAACTTTGTGCAACTCAATCCATGCATGCTTTTCCAGAAGTAAATCTCAACAGGTTCAATGGGACTTCTTCCCAAGTAAACATAGTTACATTTGCATCCTTAGAATTACAAGCCTTACAGCCCGTCTAACTGACCTTTTAATTTTGTATTTCAAAATTACCAGGCAATGAAATGTACATGGTCATGCAAGATCTAGTTTGAACAATCCATGCACCATGATTCTTTTCTCTGTCTTTAAGGGGCTTTGGCCCAGAGAGGCAGAGATACATATAAAAGTTTTCAAAGGACAAGTTTAAGGGTCAGTGCTTCTTTCCATATTATTGACACTGTCTCTGTTTGGGGCATGCAGTTTTGGTCCTTCAGGCAATAGAGAACTCTTGCTTTGGAAAGCAAATTCTCAAGACATTCAAAAAACCAGTTGAACAAGAGGATGGGAAGCAGAGAAGATAAGATTTCAAGAACTGGAAAAATGGAGGTGGGGCTGCTTGCGATCCACTTTAACAGCATTTCCATCCAAGAGCAGCTCAATTCATCTTCAACTTGAGTGTCTGTTTGACAGAAAGAGTGGCTTAGGAGGATTATTTCCCAGCCTTGCAGAAAGCATAATGTGAAAGGAAGGATGCAATAACTACACAGCATTCATGAAGGATTCCCCAGGATGCGGGACAATGTTCTGCTCATAAAGAGCTGGTGTTTGTCTCCCTGTCACATTTGGATGAGCAATCAGAGAGAAGGAACACCCACAAGATGCCATTACTTCTTTTCTTTGAAACACATTTGATGTATAATCAAATTGATGTATAATTGATATATAATTTGATGTATAATCAGCAAAAAGACCAAATAAGCTGGCTACAACACTGTGGTCGCAATGTTGGGAGCATCCGAGCGTCTGTGCTTGCCCAAAGGATCTGTACATAGGAATTTTCCTCTTTGATCTGATACAGCCTCGCTCCCGATGCTGTAGCAAATTATTTTCAAACCTTCAGGGAAAGGATGAATGCTTTTTAAAAAAAACCACTATTCAGGTGAAGACTTGTGGCCTGTTAAAGGCCAACACCATTTTATTACAACATAAGCATTCATGGACTGCTTTGAATACATCTGAAGGAATTGTGAATAATTGTGCTGGAATAAAATTATGTTAGCCTTTTAGGTGCCAATAGACTCCTGTTTATTTTTGCTGCAACAGACTAACACAGCAATCCCTCTGGAACTGGTCCAAGAAAAATAACCTCAAAGCAGTATTTGATGCTCCCTTTCTATCACTGTGTGTATGAAGGTATATTGGTTTAACCTTCCCAGAAAACACCACACTTGGCAGGTTTATGAGGCAGGCTTCTGAATTCCAAGGGAAGAAACAAGAGCTTATTAGGGTTTTTTTTTCTCCCACATGGGAAACTCCATCAAATATTTGTCATGGAGTCACTCGACCACATCAATTTTGGCATAAGTGAAGGGAAATTTGCCAAGAAGAAGTCACAGCGTCTTGGCAGCTTCCAACAGCAGGAGTCTATTCTTGCCAGACCAGCCCATTTGAAGAGCTGCCTTGAATAAGCCAAAGGTCCTCGGTTTGTAAAGCATACCCTCAAGAATGTTAAAGTATTGTGGTTAGGTCAGAAAGTTCTCCCTTTCTTAAAATTTCCGATGCTTGAAGGGCAGGTGAGTAAAGGGGTGGGGAATAAAGGTTGTTTATTTGGACGAGCTGAGCCGAAGAAGGGAGCTGTGGCTCACGAAAGCTCCTACCCTGCCAGAAATTTTGTTAGTCTTTAAGGTGCTACTGGACTCCTACTCTTTTCGACTGCTAGTGATAGACTCACACGGCTACCCATCATGGTTTATTTGGATGATACTTTGTAGCCCTCTGGTTTTACTAATATGAGTGCTGTAAGTCTCTGAATGTAAGCCACTGTTCATAACAAAGATAATAAAAACAAGAAGAGCATGGCGTGGATAAGAAAGTCTTATTACTATGACAGAAGATTCAGTATTGCCACACATGTATTCCACATGCAAGGTAGTTTTCATCTTGTGTTTTCCCTTCTGTATGCAGGAGGCTACTGAGCAATGGAAAGATCAAGTTTACACGCTAGTTACCATTTGAGTTGCTCTATTCATCTTGAAAGCATTTTCACAAGTATCTAATTAACTGATCTTCTGCATCACTCCTTTGATTATTATATACTCATTTGGTGGGGGGGGGGAGGAGGAAATGAACTAGTCAGTTTGCTCAAGGGCAGAGCGAAGAAGAGTTGTTTGGCAGAGCCAGAAGAAGAGACTCAGCAGTTCTTGGCTTCCACTTCAGATTACTTGTTTGCACCACAAAAGCATGTCCAAAGTACACAGTGCCAAGATTCATATACTCAAGAGTTGTGTATTAGTTGTCTCCAACTCCTACCATCTAAAGAGGGGGATAAACAGTTGATGAAAGAATGCGATGCAGGATCATAAAGATGCTTTAGCACTGCTGTGTTCTTAGATAGAAGTCACTTCTGTGTAGAAATTTGCATTATATATTCTATATATATATCTATTCTATATATCTATTCTATATATATATCTATTCTATAGATATATATATTCTATTCTACATAGTTCACATATGTATGATGAATGCACATATGTCCATTCTGATACATGTACACACTGTGGAAAGCCACTGCCTGTTATATCGTTGTTACAATAAGTGTCGAAGGGAGAATTTGTAAAATGACTGTGGAGTAGTGCTACGCTATAATGGCAGCAGAAGATGCTTCTGGAGAAACCCCTTTCTATAAGCTATTGAGAGAACAAGACTCCTCCTGTACGTTAAATATGGCAGCCCTGCATTGGGCTGCATTAAAGATCTATTATTTATTTAAAATAGTTATATCCCAACTTTCCAGCAAGCTAACAAAGTTGCTAACAGCAAAGGTGACTTACTGGTGATTAGTTTCCAGAGTTAAACAGCACCCTCTTTCTACAAGAGACTTTACAGAATCTATATATCTAATTCTGAAGTGTGCCCCCTGCCTGCAGATACTTAAATCCACAGATGCGGGCCCACTCACCCCAAATAGATGTTTCTTTAAAGTTGGGGTGCTCCCCAACTTTGCAGAAAAACCTGAAAAGTAAAAAAAAAAAAAAACCGGAGGGGTTTAAACCTATTGTTTAAGTGAGGAGGACAGTGGCAGCCTCTCTGGGCCCAGGAATAGTGGCGATGGGGAAGGAAGCTGGCGGAGGGATGGAAGCAAAGGTGGGCTGAGAAGAAGAGGCTGAGAGCCTCGCTGGGCATGGGATCATCGGCAGTGGGGGGAGGGATGGAAGCCACAGAGGGCTCAGCATAGGGTTGCCAGGTCCTTCTTCGCCACCGGCGGGAGGTTTTGGGGGCGGAGGTAGGGTGGCCAAGTGCCCAGTGGTGGCGGGTAAAATCCCGCCGTTTCACCGGGCTGCCCGCTGGCCAGCTGTCACCCGAAAGTGACACGGACGCTCTGGCAATCTCGGATAAAACTCTATGGAAACCATAGAATTTTGGCCGAGATCACTAGGGTGTCCACATCGCTTGTGGGTAAACCCGGAAGGGATGCAGGCACGTTGCACGGGGTGCGCACGCATCCCACGCCACAGCCACGGCTCTGGAAAGCTCCCACCGGTGGAGCTACGGGGCCTGGCAAGCCTAGGCAGAGCCTGAGGATGAAATGTGGTTTGGGGAGAGGGAGGGACTTCAATGCCATAGAGTCCAATTGCCAAAGCAGCCATTTTCACCAGGTGAACCTGTCGGCTGGAGATCAGTTGTAATAGCCGGAGATCTCCAGCTAGAATCTGGAGGTTGGCAACCCCAGCTCAGCAACAGAGACTGGGAGTCTCGCTGGGCCCAGGATCATCTTCAGCAACGATGACGGGGGGAGAGATGGAATTCCCCCGCAGGTTTTGTGGGTCCCCATGTGTTACATTTTATTTTTAAAAAAGACAGAAAGTTGGATCCATACTACATTTTCCAATAGTAGAATGGAACTTCCCTGCCTCCCCCTGCTTACTGTAGCCCACGGATCGTCTTAAAGTGCTGTTCCGGAGAGACGCAAGACCCTGAGGATTGTCGTGAGTGGGGTCCGAAGCAAGAAGGGGGTAACTGGTGGATGGCTAGTTTACTCTGGATCCTGCCCAGATCCTTTGCCCCATGCGCTGATAAACAATTAACAGAAAGACATGAGAAAAATGTGAAGAAATAAAATTAAACATACTGGGTGGGAATATCTGCATTCCGAAAAACAATCTGATTTAACAAGAAAAAATTCAAAAGTAGCATTTGTATATAAATATACAAAAAATTCTGGCCTCGCTGATGTTAAAGAATGGTATATATAGTTAGTGGCTACTAGCATTGATATGCAGTTGATATTTTCTCTGCAATCATATTGGGTTATTTAAGAAATGCATTATTGTTGCATTTATTTTATTTGCAGTCTTGGCTTTTATGGAGCAGGTTGGAAAACCTTATTTTTAAAGCAAAAAAAAAAAGAATACTTCCTTTCTTTGCCTCTTAATAATCAACTGAAGTAGAGAAGGTCCGTATGGATAATTGCAAATAATGAATCAATTTTCTACAGCAATCACAGGGGGTCAGATCTGCCTGATTAGCTGTGACACTATTGACTAAAGTGGAAACAGTACTACCCTTTTAGTGTTCTCACTATAATACTTTCTTTCCTTTCTTTTGTTTCTCTGTGAGTGGCTTCAGTATTCCAATTAGACATTGGAAGACTTTTTTTTAGGTGGAAGGGACAAGACACTTTTAAAAGAGTATTGTGGCATTTCTCCAGAGATAATAAGCTGGTATCAGCTGCCAATATTTCCTGTCCTTGTGGCCACATGGTGGCTCCCGGAGGTATCCTGAGAGTCTTAATGTGTTAGGATTGCTCTCTCTTGCACACTGTGCTGAGCGTTGCTTACCTCAAATTGGACATACTTCTGCTGTTCATTTTTTGTGCCTCTTTAGCATTTTTAGTAGGGTAATTTCATCTCAAAACCTGGTCTGACGACCATAGTGTAAGCCTGGAAAGAAATTTTGTTCCAGAAAGGGAAGTTGCAATGTGTGGAGGGAAAAGTGATGAAAGTCTATACACTGGATGAAAAGTGATGGAAGTCTATCCACTGCTACCTTTGTTAGCCAACTGCTCCTATTTGCAAGAACAGGTCAAAGTTCCCCCCACTTTGACAATGGGGAAGCAGATTTTAGGTTCTCAGCTGGAAATCTGGGATGAATTTCTCATGCAGTTTTATTTGCCATGGAAGTTACTGGGAAGAGGGTGTGGGTGGGGGGAATCATCTTGCCATCTTGTTTGTCCAGTGAAGCTTCTCAGTCATGTTTGACTGTAGGACAGAAGCCAAGAAAGCCTGTTGGGGCTTGAAACTCTGTAGATGGGAAGCTTTCAGAGGAGAAGGTGAGGTTTTCTAGATGACTCGTTCTGCTGCTGGCTGCTGTTCATGATGAAAACATTTTTTTAGAGAAAATGCATTTTCAGTTGGCGCTGCTTTTAGGGAGTAGGGGGAAATATGTACTTTTAGGGAGTAGGGGGAAATATGATCACTGAGAAGGATCAACCACTCAATTTGGCTAATTTACTCAAAAGTAAATCCTATAGTATGCAATTGTACGTATCTCTGAGTATTCATACAGTTAAACTAAGAATCCTGTGATGCTGGACTTGGATTTGGATTGAAGTTTTTTTGCCTTCCCTTGTACACATAGTATGTTTTACTGAGTTGAACCAGTGGGCAAATACCATTAACGTTTTCAGCACCCTGAAATTAGCATTCCCTTGTTGATAACTTTTTTTTTTTGCATCCCTTGGCAAAATAGCATGAAATTATTTGCATTCCAGAGGGAACTGGGCAGATGTTCAGTCATGATAGGGTATACATCCCATTGAAAGTAATACAGTGCAGAGAAATGGGTAGTTTCTCTGCATTACATTGCTTTCAGTGAGATTTACTTTTGGATGTGCCTAAAATTAAAAAGGAGTATCTTTAGCCTGCCTGCCTTGGCCATGCTCCTTACTACCACGCAGCAGCAGATTATTGGAATAATGGCTACAAACGGGCATAAAGCATGTAAGAGTGGGAAGGCAGGGCTTTTTCATCAACATATATTAATAAATAAGTAGTAATAGTGTGGTGTAGTAGTTAGAGTGCCCAGTAGGAGTTGGGAGAACAAAGTTCACTCTGCCATGAAACTCACTGGGTGACCATAGGGTTGCCAGGTCCCTCTTGGCCACCGGCGGGAGGTTTTTGGGGCGGAGCCTGAGGAGGGTGGGGTTTGGAGAGGAGAGGGTCTTCAATGCCATAGAGTCCAATTGCCAAAGCAGCCATTTTCTCCAGGTGAATTGATCTCTGTCGGCTAGAGATCCATTGTAATAGCAGGTGATCTCAACTACTACCTGGAGGTTGGCAACTCTAGGTGACCGTAGGTCAGCCAGTCCCTCTCTCAGCCTAACCTAACCCTCTGGGTCATTGTGAAGATAAAATTATAAAGCAAGAACCACATTTGCCATTCTGAACTCAGGAAGGGCAGGGGGAAAAAGTACTGTACAGATACTTTGGTAAGCCCCAAAATGGCAGCTTTTCGGGCAAAAATAAAATATCACATTCATTGCAGCAGCAGCAGCTTTGGCTCATTTGACAGACCATGGAGTATTTTATGAAACGATTCCTTTTGATGGACCTCTTGCATAAAGCTGGGCACCTTCTTCATTCCAGTGATACATTAGGGCCATCTTGAGAACTGTTCAGCAAACGGCAGACTATAAATCAATCAATCAATTAATCAATCATTACTTTCTGGTTGCTAATCTATAAGAGAGTTGTTACGTGGTACAGATTTAGCTTAATGAACGAAGATAAATGTCTTAAAGAGTAGGAGAGTTCAAATAGACCCTATCGTAGGCCCATCCAACTCCATGATATTGCTGAGACATAGACATACACACTTATTCAAGTAAAACCACTGTTTTTCAATTGTACCCAAAGTAGCAGACTTTAATTTAAAGGATATATCCGGACCAACACTCGTGTCATCCTTCATTTCATTTTAACTTCTCTCTCTGTTCCCAGATAATCTTTGCACCTTTCCCATGCATATGTACTATCAGCTGTTGAAAAATCCTTGTTCAATGTTGTTATTAAAAAAAAAACAACAACAAATAAATGCAGAAATTCCATAATCTATAAAGTATTAAATTCTGGGGTCATGAAATAGTCAGATTTTTAACTTATGCAAACAAACAACATTGATGTCTACATGACTGGGAATGTAAATTCACAAGAAAAAGAAAACAAGCTCCTAAAGACGATTACCAGGAAGCTGATATGAAATTCAGTCTATGCCTGTCATGCAAGATAATTATACAGTTTGGTGCAAGAAAAAATGGAAATGCAGTTGACAGATCATGAGATATGGTACAAAAAACTGCTTATGCAGTTACAACTTAAAATCTATATACAGAGCATATAAGTGAAATAACATACCACATTAATTTAAAGTAATGCAATATGGACATTTCAGACTGCTTAGCTGTAAAAATGAACATTTATTTGAATGGTAAGGCTGCAGTCTCACTGAGGAAGAAACCCTACTGAACTCAGTGGCAGTGTGAGAGTCTTGGAGGGTGCAACAGGTTGGTATCCATGGCCCCGGGCCACTGCTTGGAAGGCTACTTGGACCAAATGGTGCAGTTCAAAGGAGGCAGGCGTTTCTACAGATCTCTCCTTCATAAACCATAAAATCATACTTGCACTCACATGACGCTGGATTAGCTAGCCACTTGTATAGGGGCATGTATTCTTTAGATGAGGCTTTCTATCTTTTACCAGCTGCGATAAGAATGTTAACAGACTAAACTTGAATAAATGTGAGTTCTACTTTTTTTGCAATTTACCTCTTGGGAAGATTGATTTTATTGCACTCAATATCACACTTCCATGACTGGGCAAACTCTGCCATATTAAACACATATAAAACCCAATAGTTCTGCCCTCTCTTTCCACCCACACCACAGCCCCAGGGAATCCCTTCCTCTGCCATTGCAGCCATAAAGGCTCTCCATGTGTGGCCCAGCTGACTGGAGCCTGGCCACAACTGCGGTATAGGCAGCTCCTGTGGGGAACCCCTTGGTCTTGGGGCGTTTTTCCCCTGGGAAGGGCTTCCGCCGCCCTCTACCTTGGCCTGCTCTGGTGTTGGCTGGCCAAGACTGTCACAGAGAGGAGAAAAGCACACCAGTGTTTGACTACGAATAGGGTTGCCAGCTCCGGGTTGGGAAACACCTGGAGATTTTAGGGGTGGAGTCTGAGGAGGGTGGGGTTTGGAGAGGGGAGGGACTTCAATGCCATCAAGTCCAATTGCCGAAGTGGCTGTTTTCTCTAGGGGAACTGATCTCTATCGCCTGGAGATCAGTTGTAATAGCGGGAGATCTCCAGCCACCACCTGGAGGTTAATAAAACAGTGGTAGGCAAAATTGAATGAGACAATAGGCAATGGATAGCAGGCAGCAAAACAGCCAAGGCTGTAACTATATTACAAAGAAATTAATATACAAATGAAGCTAAGCAACAAGGGTTACAAAGCAAGGAAATAACAACGTCAAGCAAAAAATCAGCTGGAGTTGCTGATAATGAGTGCAAAAAAGTTCATGTAAGACATAGAGTCATATTTTAGTCAATATCAATGTCAATGTGTCTTCAGTACAACTGTTTGAACAAGAAGGCAAATCCCAGTGCAAAACTGTGGTGTTGAGACACCTTGGGTGGATTACTGGGATGTGCCATTAAGGGGACTGACCTTGGAAAATTAGGACTATTAGTAACCATGTTCTGCCTAACACTGTGCATGCTCATTTGCTACTGCTGCTACAGCACCACCTAGTTCTGAAGTTCCAAGCCTTTGAAAGTATCTAAGTTTAAAACAATTTGTTTACTCACAGTAAGCAAGACTGCACCAGGAAGAACACCTAAGGAATTTCAGATTTAATTTTACAAACAGAGCCTGTAGCATGCGTAGTTGTATAGATAACCTTTGAAATGTGGACTGGCCAGTGTTTGAGCAGTACTTGCTTTGCTTTGAACTAAGGCAGGGGTCGGCAAACTCATTAGTCAAAAGAGCCAAATATCAACAGTACAACGATTGAGATTTCTTTTGAGAGCCAAATTTCTTAAACTTAAACTATATAGGTAGGTACACTGTCTATTAACTTAATAAACTTTAATTAAAGTTTTAAGTCTTAATTAAACTATAGGTACACTGAATAAAACTTGATATCATACTTAATAGTGATCTTATTTATTGATAAAAATTAAATTGTAAGTCCCTGCCATTTCCCCCTCCCCGTCCGGAGTCCTGGTCTACCGCCATAAAAGCCTATTGGTAGACCTGGCCTCTGGCTGAGTCCCATTGGGAGGCCAGGTCTACCCATTGGCTTTCTTGGCAGTAGACCTGGCCTCCGGAGGCCCATAGAAGCCAATTGGTAGACCTGGCCTCTGAAGGGGGACTTTTTCCCCTCCTCGGAGTCCAGGTCTACCGCCAAGAAAGCCAGTGGGTAGACATGGCCTCCCAATGGGACTCAGCCAGATGCCAGGTCTACCAAAGGAAGCCCGCCCCGCCCAACAGCTGATAGGCGGGGAGGGGCAGGAACCGCCGAGCCGCCCGCCCAGCAATCGCGCTGCTAGAGGGGAGGGGAGGCTTTAGCCTCCCAACCATTGAGGGCAAGGAAAAGGGGGACCCGGCCATTCTCCACGGCGGGGGGGGGGGGAGAGACAGCTCGCCCACTCTCTCTCTCAGGTGCGCCGGCTCCGCAGCCCGGCTGCCGGCGCGAGCGAGCGCAAGAGCAGGGGCTCCGAACCAAGTTCGGAGAGCCGCACTCAACGGGCCAAAGAGCCGCACGCGGCTCTGGAGCCGCAGTTTTGAGACCCCTGAACTAAGGCGTAGCTGCAAGCATGCCCCCCCCCCGCATGCTTTAGCAGTGTTCTCAAAATTGTTACTGTGCATCTTTGGGGGGGGGGGTAACGTTCAGTTAACCAGGTCTTCTTCAATTAATTGGTTCATCATTGGCAATTCTATCTTTATGTTTTTAAATCATTGCATTCTATTCAGTCCAGCTGCAAACCTACAACTGTTACAGAGTGAATCGATACAGCTTATCATCATTAAAGTGCTGGAGCAAATTTAGTACTACCCATAATGCTATTATAGTAATTACTTGGAGGAGTCCTTTATGTCAAGCAAGCAAATGGACAGCAGGATAACAAATAACGATCTTCATTCCAACCAAATTAAGATCAAATTCAATGAACGATCAGTAGTATTTTGCTACACGAACTGCTAGGAAAGGCAAAGATGCAAAAACCGCTGAAGCAATTTAGTGACCGACTGGTTTATTTGGCATGAATGTTCTTAAACAATAGACACGTGATTGCTGATGAAGCCTAGGAAATGCATGCAAAATAGAACAGTTTGTTTTTAAGGTGCCAAGGCAGTTCTAAGATAATGTAGAAGCACTATAAAGACTTAAAACAGTGTATAAATACTAAGGATTGAGGTCTAGTTTTGTCCTGAACTGATGATTGGAACCTATGGGGAGGAAAAAGGGGGGAAAGGCAACACAAATCTAAGAGGATTGTCTCTTGTAGCTTGTATGTTAGCAGCTGATGAAAAAGCTATGACTAGGCTGTGAGAGGAGGCAGAGGGAGAAGGTGAAAGGAAACATTAATAGTGGAATTCCTTGTCAAAGGGTTAATATTGATCCCAAAACTGGGGTGGGGGTGGGGAATGAAAACACAGCATTTACCCAACACAGACGCTTGCACTTCATCCATTGCAGAGGCAGTACTCTGTGGTTGTGGAGAATGCATTCCAGTAAGCACTTCCACTCACACAAGACCAATGTCTTTCAAAGAGCTCAAAAATGCATAGCACTGAGGAACATGCTCTGCAGTGGAGGCCTGCCTCTGCAACAAACAAAGAGCTTGGCAAGCAGGAAAGTAAGGTCTTTTATGCATGGGTTGGATCTCCCTGCTTGGACCCGGGTTGGGGGGAACTGTATGGATTAGCTTGAATGATCAGGGACGAAACTGTGTGCTAATCGAACCATGAATACAGAAAAGCAGTCTCCCAAGCTCAAATCAAGTCCCCACCCCTCTAAATGCTGCTCTATAATTGGCTTACTTCACAATGCTCCCCATGAAAGAAGATTTCCTTCCCCCCAAACCCAACTGCTGCATAAAAAAGCATTTTAAGAACAAAAAACAAAAAACGGAGCAATCTGAAAGAAGTGGGTGGGGGGAGAGAAATCCAAGCCTTGTGTTTAAAAAGCCTTTCTTTTGCTCAGAAAGAGCTCCCAGGAAGCCGGAAGCACTTGAATCCCCGCCTCTTTACACACTGCTTTATGATTGGCTGTGAGATAAGCCAATCTTCTGTTTTCCCCTGTTTAACCATTGGCATGCTGCTTTGAGGACGGGGTTGGAAAAGGGTGGGGCGTGATGGCGAGGGGAAGCTCAACCAGAGAACGGAGCATGCACGCTCTGTGATTCTGGAATGAGCCAGGATGAACGGTTTAATTCAGGCCAGAAGAGGAATGGGAAAAGCCGGGTTCATTTTGTGTCGAAACAGCGTTGAGCTTCCAAGGAATGAGATATCGTGCATACTGAAAAATTTGATCCTGGCTGAAACGGGGAATAAAGGTGGTTAAAGTGACCATGCACAAAAGACCTAAAGGATCCAAATCAGTATTCCCACCATCCACTATTTATTACTTCTAGCCTTCTAGGATAGTATTATTAAATATTCAGAAATGTACACAGTTTTTGTAGGAGAGAGAGAGAAAGTAATAAAAACACAGTCCAATTATTTATATAACATCATGATCTAAATTATTCTTGACCATTACTGTTCCAAAATAATCACACCAGGCAATTAACCAGTGCAGACACTCTAGAATGAATCTAGGGCCGTGTTGGCGAACCTATGGCACGCGTGCCCGACCTGGCACGCGTAGCCCTCTCTGCCGGCACGCGGGTAAGTGGCTCGGGACGGGACCGAAAGTCCAGATGGGCGAGGCAGCGACGGATGGAAGAGGTGGAGAGAGAGCAAGCCCGCTTCCCGAGGGACGGGGCGAGGAACCGGCAAGCCGACAGAAGACGGAGCGCAGAGACGCGGCGGCGTGCTGCCGCACCCCAGCTGTAGCCTCGCCGCCCGGTCGCGCCTGCGCCAGTCAGAGGACTTGGGGAGGAGGGCAGGATGTTTCAGCCCTCCCTCTAGTCTTCTAGAGGGCAGAGGAGGCTCCACCCCCACCAAAAGTCGACCACGAGCCTCTCCTCACCGCCCCATTTCTGGTTTATTCCCCCCCCCACACACACACACACAAGAGAGGTGGTGTGTGAGGTAAAGCGCCACCCTCCCCCTCCCCCTCCCCTCACAGCACGGCCAGGTTTCGAATGTGCGCTCGAGGGCCGGCAGCGCCAAGGCGGGCGGCGAGGAGGAGGTCGGGGCTCGGGGGTGGGGTGGGGAAAGCAATGTTTGATTCAAAACTCTGCATGGGGGGTTATTGGCCATTTATGAATGGGAGGTTTTGCATTGGATTTGCCATTCAGATGCACATTTTCCCCATCCAGATCCTCAGAACTCAACAATAAGCCCCCCTACAGAGTTTTTTTTCCAGACGGAACCCTCTGAATATAGAGCAGGTTTTGCTTCATATATTTGCCTTAGGGTTGCCAGGTGTCTCTCCCCCAATCATTTACCTCTTTTCCTGATGGTTCAGTTACAAATATCAAGTTTCACTTTGAAGAAGAGTTGGTTTTTATATGCCGACTTTCTCTACCACTTAAGGAAGAATCAAACCGGCTTTAAATCACCTTCCCCTCCCCACAACAGATACCCTGGCCATTTATGCATGGTCAGTTTTGATGTTAGCTAAAAGCTCTTTTTTAAAATGTGAATTTAAAACTGCCTATTCACGGTCTCGAAGCAAAAGGAGAAATTCCACCCCTCCCACTCGCCTGCTCCTTTGTTCCTGTTTGCATAGCCATTAGCATGTGCATAGCTAACCCGCCGCTGTTATTTTGCATGGTTCCTTCAGGGGGATTCTTCAGGTTAAATTGCCGTGTTGGCACTTTGCGATATATAAGAGGGTTTTGGGTTGCAGTTTGGGCACTCAGTCTCTAAAAGGTTAGCCATCACTGATCTAGGCTATTAGAATGTGTATTTCTAGCAAATAGGGCTGCCAAGCCCTGTTGAGGGTGGGGAATTCCCCTCGCCCAGGTCTTGTTGCCTGCTGTGGGGAAACAAACCCAGTTCTTAACCATTACGCCATGCTGGCGTATTTTACTTATTTTAATTTTATTAGATTTTTATCCTGCCCTCTCCCTGCTGGGGCAGGGCTCAGGGCAACTCACATTCAACATAGAAATACAATATAATTAATATAATACAATATAACAATAATTAAAACTATAATATTATCTTAAAACAAAACAAAAATCTAGAATCCAATAATTTCAATGAGGGGGCGGATCACCAGTCTTAGATCCTTCTGAGTTAGAGATCTGCCAGGACCCACGAAGGGCCAGACCAAATGATTTCGCGGGCCGTACATGTCCCCCGGGCATGACGTTCCCCACCCCTGGTTTAGGGCTTTAAAGGTTAATGTGTGTGTGTTAAGTGCCGTCAAGTCGCTTCCGACTCATGGCGATCCTATGAATGAAAGTCCTCCAAAATGTCCTGTCTTTGACAGCCTTGCTCAGATCTTGCAAGTTGAAGGCTGTGGCTTCCTTTCTTGAGTCCATCCATCTCTTGTTGGGTCTTCCTCTTTTCCTGCTGCCCTCAACTTTTCCTAGCATGACTGTCTTTTCCAGTGACTCTTGTTGTCTCATGATGTGACCAAAATACAATAGCCTCAGTTTAGTCATTTTAGCTTCTAGGGTCAGTTCAGGCTTGATTTGATCTATAACCCACTGATTTGGTTTTTTGGCAGTCCATGGTATCTGTAACCCTCTCCTCCAACACCACATTTCAAAGGAATCTATTTTCTTCCTATCAGCTTTCTTCACTGACCAGCTTTCACACCCATACATAGTAATAGGGAATACGATGGCATGAATTAATCTAGTCTTGGTGGCCAGTGACACATCCTTACACTTCAAAATCTTTTCTAGCTCCTTCATGGCTGCCCTTCCCAGTCTCAACCTCCTTCTGATATCTTGGCTGCAGTCTCCCTTTTTGTTGATGGTGGAGCCAAGGAATAGAAAGTCTTGAACAATTTCAATTTCCTCATTGTCAACCTTAAAGTTGTGTAATTCTCCTGTAGTCATTACTTTTGTTTTCTTGATGTTCAGCTGTAGTCCTGCTTTGGCACTTTCTCTTTTTACTTTCAGCAGTAGTCGTTTCAAATCTTCACTATTTTCTGCCAATAAAGTAGTGTCATTGGCAGATCTCAAATTATTAATGTTCCTCCCTCCAATTTTCACTCCACCTTCATCTAAATCTAATCCAGCTTTCCTAAATATATGTTCTGCATATAGATTGAAGAGATAGGGAGATAAAATACATCCTTGTCTGACACCTTTGCCAATTGGAAACCATTCAGTTTCTCCATATTCTGTTCTAACTGTGGCCTCTTGTCCAGAGTACAGGTTGTGCATCAAAACGATCAGATGTAGTGGCACACCCATTTTCTTTAAAACCAGCCATAGCTTTTCATGATCCACACAGTCAAAAGCTTTGCTGTAATCTATGAAACACAAGATGATTTTCTTCTGAAATTCTCTCGTATGCTCCAGTAACCAGCGTATATTTGCAATATGATCTCTAGTGCCTCTTCCTTTTCTGAAACCAGCTTGAACATCAGGCATTTCTCGTTCCATATATGGCAACAGCCTTTGCTGTAAGATTTTGAGCATCATTTTACTTGCATGAGAAATTAATGCGATGGTCCGATAATTGCTGCAATCTTTGATGTCTCCTTTCTTGGGAATTGGAATGTAAATGGATTGTTTCCAGTCTGTGGGCCATTGTTTTGTTTTCCATATCTGTTGACATATTCTTGTCAAGATTTTGATGGACTCCGTTTCTGTGGCTTGGAATAGCTCTATTGATATCCCATCTGCTCCTGGTGATTTGTTTCTCCCGATTGCTCTCAATGCAGCTTTCACTTCACTTTCTAAAACTGTAGGTTCTTCTTCAAAAGATTCTTCTTGGAAATAATCTTTTATCCTTTCATCTCTTCTGTATAGTTCTTCAGTATATTGTTCCCACCTTTTCTTTATTTTGTCCTGTTCAGTTAATGTATTTCCATGCTGATCTTTCAGCATGACTAACCGTGCTTTAAATTTCCCTTTGATTAAAGGTTAATACCACAACCTTAAACCTGATCCAGTATTCAACCTGAAGCCAGTGCAGCTGGCAGAGCCCTGGTTGGATTTGTGCTCTCCAAGGGGTCCCTGTTAGGACCCTTGCCACTGCATTCTGGACCAGTTTAAGTTTCCAGAGCAACCTCAAGGGCAGCCCTGGGTAGAGCGAGTTGCAGTAGTCTAGTCTGGAAGTGGCTGTTGCATGGATCAATGTAGCTAGGTCAGGGAGGGATAGGTAGGGATCCAGCTTCTTAGCCTAGCGCAGATGGAAAATGCCATTTTGGCTACATTCGTGACCTGGGCCTCCATTGATAAGAAGGTATCCAGTGTCACACCCAAACCCTTCACGGAAGGTGCTGGTGTTAGTTGCACCCCGTCAAGAGTTGGGAGCAGGTGTCCCATCTCCAGCCCCCCTCCCCAACCCAGCCACAGGACCTCCGTCTTCGATGGATTTAATTTCAGCCAACTTTGTCTAAGCCACTTCACCATGGCCTCCAGACACCTGACCAAAGTGTCTGGGAAGGTATCTGTCTGGCTGTCCATCAGCAGATATAGCTGGGTATCATCTGCAAACTGATACAGCATACCATAGACCAACAAATGCTTCACTTACAGACTAACCCTCCCCACCTCCCACGCACAACAGCCGGACTCCAAGTCAGACCTGGACTTTTCCAGTGAATACCTGGAAGTGACATCATGATGCTGATGTGACACTCTAGGATTTGGTCAAAACTCGACAGCTTTGCTATAGAGTTTTGTCCAGATCCTAGAGTGCCACGTCAGTGGCATGATGTCACTTCTGGGTATTCACTGGAAGTGACATCATGCTGTTGGTGTGATATCATTTCCTCTGTCCTCGCCTTCTTACCAAGATTATTTTGTAGTCCATTGTGCAAGCTGGTTGTTACTCAAAGCAGTTGCTCAGAGCAAGAGTATGGTGACTCACGCTTCTTGCAGCGAGGAAAGCAAACGATGTGATTTGACCTTTTCATTCCAGAATAACGTTTGCATTTTTTAATAGTTGATTTCAACTTGTTTTCCACAAGCATTGTTTTGATTCTTCAACTTTACTGCAGTTCAGTAAAAACTGCATTCCTCTTGATTAATTCTCACATTTCTACACAGCAGCAGCAGCAGCAGCCCCCAGAATCCTTTTCTTAGCAAGTACTGCCTGTCCTTGCTTTGACAAAGCTCCTCCACACATGTACCCTTCACCCCTCTGCTGGTTTGCCCGGGAACAGTACTGTTTTGTGCTAACAGGTTTCTCTCTAGTTGTTACTAAAGGCGGGAGATGATTTTAGAAATTGCAGCTTTCCATTTGTCATTTTGCCTTGTAACTAAAGGAAATCAGACAATTAAAAAAAAAATCCTAACATGCTTTTCCAGGGAGACTGCTTGTAATAATTTTCGATTGTTGCCCAGAATTTATGTAAATCATCATAGATATGCATGTCTCTCTGGAACAATGCTGCTCTGCTAGCTGGAGACATGAATATTGGTTTGAGCTGAGCAGAACCACTTTCCACTAGTACTGTAGAACTGTATCTTATGTAACAACTCTGTAAGATCACCGGTAGTGGTAAATGTACCTTAAAATCAATAGAATTTACTTCCAAGAAACCTTTAGATCAGATTATTGCAGCAAGAACTCCAATAATGTTTACTCAGACTCAAGCCACATTAAATCCAACGAGATTTACTCTCCAGTACATTTGCTTAGGGATGCACCAGACACTCAAGTGGTGAATAGATTTCCTTCCCGTTTATATAAATAACAGATTGGCTTGTTTCAAGAGGCCACCAGAAACAAACTGTTTCCATATAGCTAAGGCTACAGTGCTCATCCTGCACGCTGGAAGTAAATTAATCTGAAATCAAGGAGAGTTACTTCCAAATTAATTATATATGCTGCAGATTAGGGGGTAAATCAAATTTCTTCAGGCCATTTCTCATGCTACATTTTTAACACACTGGGAGCGACATCAGTGTATAAACATCAGTTAAATATACAATGTCTGCACATTACATGCTCACGCATTTTATTTTTGGTGAACAAGGTAAAACTGTGGAACAGGTCTACGCCTGGCTTTCATGCTCTCAATGATGCACACGTGCATCACGGATTTTAAGCCCAGGCGCAATTCCCAAGGATACCCTGGTGTCCTGCAAAACAGAGAGGCGAGTGGGGGTGCATAACCCCTGTGCCTTCGGTAGCCGGCAAGTATGTGACGAGAACGACAGCATCTCGCTCGATACTTTCCGCGCCCCCACAAAGTTATCTTCCCACGCGCCCAGAAAAAACACCCCAGCCCAAAACCCAAACGGTTGGTGGGTACCTGAAGAACGGTCCTGCCGGATGCTGGGGGGTTTCTTGCTCTCGTGTGCTGCTGATCTTTCCTCGGTCCCTGCTGCACTTCTGTGGGAGGCCGGGGAAGGATGGCTGACCTGCTTCTCGTTGCCAGGGACACCTAGCCTTTCAAAAAAGGAGCCGGTGGCCAATGAGGCCCCCGGGCGAGAATGCACTCAGCCTCAGGTCATGTGATGCTTCAGTGTCTGTGAGAGTGAAAAGCATTGACAATATCCATAAGAACCAAAGGGAGCTGTCTTTGTATACTTCAGCCCTTTCCCCCCACCCCATCGCCCCTTGTTACTGGAATCCTATTTAAACTGTGCCACAAAGCTGCAACAAGGGAGGGGGGGAAAGGCCAAAGAGAAGAGAAGAGACAGCGCCGTGCCAACACACTGGACCGGATTTCGAAAACTTTACCATCCCTTCTTTACTTCTCTGAATCTTTTCATCTCTGCCTCTGTCCGCTGCTTTTGTACGGGAAAGTAATTGCCTCCGCTAACCTGTCCAGAAACGGAAGGGACAGTCGCGAGTCTAAGGGATTTCCATGCAACGAGTCAAAGGATGCTCCAATTGCATTTCAGCCGTTGCAAGGTATTCCCTCAAGCCCATTTTCAAGGACAATAGCACCATTTCAGAGTTGGGCCTAGATGAGAAGATAGCTGTGTAGTTTGGTTCTTGTAGGTCATCTGGGCTGTGTGACCGTGGTCTTGGTATTTTCTTTCCTGACGTTTCGCCAGCAGCTGTGGCAGGCTTCTTCAGAGGAGTAACACTGAAGGACAGTGTGTAGTTTTTTTTACATATGCATGCTGTTTTTAGAAACCTCAAATTGGTGTGTGCTCCAGTACAAGAAAGAGGACGCTCATAACTGCCAAAAATAAAATAATGCTAATAAATGCAAGATTAACAAGAGGGTAGGATGCAGCTCAGGGGAAGGTACAGCCTTGGCAGAGAACACATGGGGACAGGCAGTCAGCACTTTCCGAACCATGGTCCAGCCTGGTTGATGCCCTGTTTATAAATATTGGATATGCTCAGAAGAATCCAGACAAATTATTTCTAACAGTCAGAAACAGAGAACTCTTCTGATCTGGTGGTTATTCCAGCACTGTTTCAGTATCCTGGGCAGTGGGAGAGAATGGCTCAGCCTCAGAGATATGCACATTACAAGGACGTAAGGGACAGAATCCTGACCGGCTTTCTCCCCCCCCCCCCCAACATTTCCACTTTCCACGATTCACTGTACCATCTCACTGGTTTTGGGAGGGTTTCTTGATTCTGTGTAAACGAGGGCATAGGTTTCTTGAAATATTTGGTTATCTGGGGCTGCTTGAATGCTAGGCAGGCAGGGGAAGGCTTTGCTTCTACCTGCCGGCAGATAGGCTGGCCAGGTAAGAGGTGGGGAGAGAGGCACAGAAGATAGGACTCCCCAACCTGACAGGTAGCTGGCCCCAGACAGGGGTGCACAGAGGTTACGGCTTTCACACACACCAATAGGTATGCAAAGAGACTGCACGCCTTGTGGGGGACAAAGAGAAACAGAGGGCAAACACCCAACTTTTGTCCCCCTCAACAATAGGCAGTTTGCTGGCTCTGCAGACTGACAGGGGACAGGAGATATTTTATGTCCTTAATGTACTTGTACACCATACTCTCAGTCAGGTTTCTGAGGCAGTTAGAGGGAGAGGCTCCAGTTTTGCTCCCCCACACACTAAAACTCACCCAGACCTACCCAACCAGATGGGTGAGACAGTCTGGTTCAGAGGAAGTATCCGATCTACTCTCTATTTGAGATGGAACTGTTGATTCAGGGTTTATCTCTATTCAAAAACACTGAGCAGCCATGCCTTTCCTTACAGCTGTTATCAGACCTGGTAAGACAGGCAACCCCTCCTGGAAACCAGGGTGGGGGTTGCTTACCAAACTAAACCAGAATTCGCAGTTCATGGAGATAACACTTGCTCTATCCAGCGTCTTACTCCGGCGTCTGAGGCATTTTTCTCCTGATCAGACTGATGCAGGACGTCAGCTGGGCTGGGAGAAAAATGCTGAAAGATGTAGAGTGCATGAGATAGGGTGAGAGAGGAGGCGAGGCTTCCTTCCCCTTGCGCCCCATTTGTATATTAAAAAACCAGACACATCACCCTCCTAAAAACCCTGGGAAAGGATTCTGAAAGTTTAATCGTACATCAATTTATGCCTGCTTGTGCCTGCTCAGCATGTGAGAATTTTAATCGCCTATAGAACCAGGATGCTTTCTCCTAGCTCCTGGAAATCTGGGAGGGAGAATCTCTTGGATACAGGATCCCTGAGAATTTAATCTCAGTTGGAAGGGAGTTACAGATAGAAACACATTTCCCGTTGAAACTAACAGAAGCAACAGGAACACTGATTTCCAAAATTAGAATTGTACAGTGGTTTGAAACATACAACTCAGCTCCAAATCTGAATTTTACTTTCTGTACACCAATGTTCACCCTCCACCTTTTTAATACAGCTAGATGAACAGAAGTGCTAAACGTATTCTTGAGGGCCTGTTGATAAGGGCTTGTGAACGGGATTTGTACCACACGAAAGTGTACACAGCTTGCAAACCATTTTTGCAAGAAAATAAAACAAGAAAGGGGCAGAACACAGCATGAGCAAGATTCTTTTCGGGCGGGGGGGGGAATGTGTCACCATTCACATCAAAAGCCCGTGATACATGACTAATGACTGACTTCTCACACAGCAACCATATAAAAAGAAGAAAAATGCTCTGTGAAGAGAGGAGCAAGAATCACAGTTCTTCAGACATCATAGTTTGAATTTGGCCACAATGCAGTATCCCCACAAGAGATGCACGGCCTCAAAGGAAGGTACATAACCAGTGCTCACACTAAAACAATGTGGGATATGGTTCTGATTTCACCTAACGTGATCTAAGAAACAGCAGTGGCCACCTACTGAGCATAGCACCTGTATATTCACCTACACCTGTATCTGCCCCATCAGCAATAACATATGTAGTAATTAGATGGTTTGTTTTTCCTTTGGTAGAGAACTATGTCTGCCTTGCCTTTGGGACAAAGAAGCAATATGCATCTAATCAAGCAGGTTGCCTCTTGCCGTACCACAGCGTTTCTGTTACACGCTCATTTTACTATGATGCATTGTACTTTTGCAACCCATGCAGAGCTCCTACTCAAAGAGGTGCTGATGATGGAGAAGCTGCTAGATGAAGACTTTTCTTGCTGCTGCTTGGTTCTCATTCAAATGTGCAGGGATCTCTGCCAAAATGAATACCATGAATTCTTCATCTTTTCTGAGGGTTTGCAACAATTATGCTTGGATCATCACTTTTTCTGTCAATATGTTTTCAATGCCCAATGCAAATATGTTAACATCAGGCTCCAAGGTAGATGTCATTGGCCAGAGTTGCCATTGAGTAGCACCTAGGAAGAAGCAACAGAATCTCATGTGTGTGTGTATAAAGTGTCATCAAGGCAAAAAAGAAGCAAAGGTTTTTTGCCATTGCATATCTCTGCAGAGTCTTCCTTGGTGGTCTCCCATCCAAGTACCGACCCTGCTTAGCTTCCAAGATCTGATGAGATTGAGCTATACCATGCTGCCTCCCCTCCCTAATTTCATAGGTACAAATAAACTATTCTTTCTAACCTTGACCCACAATAAGTTGTACTGATGTATGTTTCAAAACTGTGCACTACCACTTTATAATTTAGATAAATCTGCATGGGCTTGTTCATGTACATTTTTGTAAAAATCAGTATTTACACTTAAGAACATAAGAACAGCCATGCTGGATCAGACCAAGGCCCATCAAGTCCAGCAGTCTGTTCACACAGTGGACAACCAGGTGCCTCTAGGAAGCCCCCAAACAAGACTTTGTTAACTTTGTTTCTGTGAAGATGGAGGCCAGAATTAAGCTGAACTAAATAATTAAACCTGGTAAATATTTGGATAGGCAATACATTGAAGTGATGCCTTTTTGTAGTCTACAGAAGAGAGACCGGCAGTTCTCCATTCCAGTACATTGTCTCCTTGTAGCAATGAAATGTAATGCTTTCAATTATCAAGACATTCAAACAAGAGAATATGCAAAGTGCTCTGCAGAATGGTACACTGCATATATCAGAATGCAGGAAAACAATAAGGAGTCCTGTGTTTCAGACCCGACTGCTTATTATGTGTGCCTTCCCCCCTCCATTTTCTTTTTTAAACTGAAAGCTGCTTCTAACATTGTAAATTTCAGCGGAGGAACTGGGTTGGGGAGAGGCCACTTAGACGTTTTGGGCATTTTTCCTGCCCCATACCCTTCCTCCACAGTTGCCTTTTCCCTAGGCAAGAAGAGCAGCTAGAAAAATGGCCAACAGGCAAAAGGGTGAAGCAGTTGTCACACACCCCCTCCATCATTCATCTGCTGAAATGTACAGTCTCAGAGGCAACTCAAGAGGCGATATAAACAAATACAATGGAGAAAATATATGTGCAGCTACATGTATGTTAGCGTTTGACCTTCCTTGAAACAATTAACAACATTAGGAGGGTGAGTCCTTTGGTTCAGCCCATCTTATGCACAACTGGTTATATTCCCTGTCCAGGAACAGGTCGGTTCCAGCACAACCTGTTCTGTTTGCTGACACATGCTTGTATGGCAGCATGTGTCTATGGCCTTTAAGCTGAATAAGCAAAGGACTCTCAAAACTGCCTTTGTCAAATGAATACAGCCAAATGTAAGTTCTCTAATAAGTCTCAAAGCGGTCAGATCTATGGATACTTAAATCTGGAGATCAGCCATGAACAAACAAGATTGCTCTTTCTACAAACCTGAGAAAAGCCCCAGGTTTGCAGAAAAAAACTGAAACCTAAAAGCCAATGCATTGGGAAGGGTTAATAGCCCCCCCATAATAGAAGTAGCACCTGTACCTTTAAGGAAGGAGATCTCAGTGGCCATTGCATCAGTTGCTAGGGAACCACCACAGTATTTCAAGTCTTCAAGCCTTGGTTTCTGTCAGTAAAAGGCAAGGAGGGGTAGGGTTCCTTCCAGGACTGTTTTGGCCTTTGAGGGAGCACTCATCAGTGTCAAGCCCAGCAGCCACTGGGCGACTTGCTACCATGTGAATTACTCAGGTCAGCTGCTTGCTACTGTTCAGTAGCAGCCGCACCCTCAAATGCCCCATGGTATGGAGGTTACAGTTTCACACTATAATCTGAGAGACCCAGGTTCAAATCCCCATGCTGCTGTGGATTCTTACTGAATGACCTTGGACCAGCCACAAACCAAGTCAACCTAAACCACCTCACAGGGTTGTTGTAAGGATAAAACAGAAGAGGGGAGAATGAGTAAGTTGCTTTGGGTCTCTACTGGGAAAAGGTGAGGTAAATAAACAACACATATACAGGGCTGCCAGGTTGCTCAGGTTCCATTGCCTGGCTCAGAAGCGGGGGTCGCTTGCGCCCATGGCCGCACCGACACGATCGCATCACTCCTGGTTTACACCTAGAAGTGCCGCATCGCAACAGGCCTCTTAAGGGCCGTTGCGATGAGGCGCTTCTGGGTGTAAAGCGGAAGTGATGCAATTGCATCAGCACGGCTGCACACATGCGATCCCTGCTTCAGTTCCACCCCAAAAACATCCCACCAGAAAAGAGGGGGACCTGGCAACCCTATATATATAGCTGAAGATGGGGGGGTAGATATAAATAGGTAAGTGGGAAGGAAGTAATATAAGGATATGGGGGCTGCCAGGAGGAGGCAAAGAAGAAATAGTGGGGAATAGGAAATGAGATGGCCCTACAAGTCCTTGTGGGTCTCTTGCTTATTAACTTCTCTAAATGGTGATTTGGCATATTCTGCCCAACAAAGGACAATCTGTAGAAAGTTGAAACCCACAGCAGCACTCAGCTCTGTTCCAAATAGAGTCACCAAACTATTTTGTTGTATAGCCAGATAGTATGAAGTGTTTAATTTTTAATAGGAAAAATATTTCTGTACTCTGATCCACCAGGCTCTGCCCTGCTAAAAACTCAGAGTCTGCTCATGGACCAGAGTAAACCCACCTGTAGAATAAACCCAGCTATAGATAAGGTATTTGCACAATCGTGAATTTGCACCTGAATTTACCTGTGGAGGGAGTGACTAAAGCTTTCTAGCATTTCTTTGCTGCTCGGATTGCCCTCATAAACTGAATAGCAGCTACTCTGATGTAATGGAGAGGAAACTGAAAGTTATTTCTGCACTAACAGACTTGGGGTGGTTTTGCTACAATAACAATCAGATCTCCATGCAGGTAGAGATAAGTTAGTTTCTAATTGGATTATCCATGGGCATGTGACCTGACACATGTTGGATGTATTGTGTAATTATGCCCTTAGCTTCACCTAGATTTAGCTGCATGTGTGGTCTGGGAAAAGAGAAAAAAAAGACTAACATTAATTTCAAAGGATGAAGGTGTGGAAGAGCTGGATAGGAATGTAATAACATTTTCATTTTAAAGATAGATTTAAAAAGAGAAGAGAGCTGCACTGTAAACAAAAATCTACTCTCCTCTTCCCATAGGACCTTGGATAAAGATTAATGCTTAACTCTACTGAGAAAACTATATTGCATGCTAGTTTTATAGACTGCACCCTCATGAGATTTCTGCCCACAGTCATAAACCAGTGGCTATTAAAAACCATCCATACAAGAAATCCTGAGTTTAACGGGTCAATAAACAGAGAAAAGTGGGACTTGTTTGCAAAACGGGGAGACAGCTCTACAGGCTGTCCGTGATACTCAATAGTTCCAATAGGTTTTGCAAGACAATAAACCACAATAGACCCTGCTTCTTTCTACAAAGGCATCCTGCGGTTGATAGAGATTACCAACCCTGCAAATCCCATTTGGGTCCTGAAAGCTGCCCCAGCTGTGGAGAACAGGTGAGCTCTGAGGACAGATCTGGGGGTCATGCAAGCTACCAGTGCCAGGAAGCAATACACCAGTAAATACACCAAGAAACAATACACCAGTAAAGGCGATCTGAGCGTCACAGCTTAAAGGCATGTCCTACATTGAGATGAGGTTGCATCACATGACATAAAAAGGGCCGGGACCCCCAGTAACAAAGTTATGTGGGAAGCTGGTTAAGCAAGTATAGTCCAAATGGGCATTTAAGAAGGCAGCACTTGCTTCATTCATCCGACACTTTAAGAGCCTGATGTTACAGAAGGTTGTGACACCCAGCTAGGCTTCCAGCTTTGCCAGGGGCAACACTCCACCTGCCATGGGAGTTCCATCTAGAGCAGGGATGTCAAACATACGGCCCAAGGGCTGATCCGGCCCCTTGAGAGCTCTTATCTGACCCATGAGCCACCCCCAGTCCCAATCTTGGCTGGCGAGGTATGGCCCAGCCCGACCAAGTGACTTTTATGTCATATCCGGCCCTTATAACAAATGAGTTCATCACCCCTGATCTAGAGGATCCTGCTGAAGCCAAATACATGACCCCAAAGGTCTTCTCTCATTCCCATCACTCTAGCCTATGTTCTTAACAGTTCTGCTGTGCTGTTTGCCAGGTATGCAAGTAATTCTACACATGTATGGAATATAGCTGAGGAAGAAGGACCCTCAAGGATGCTAGTCAGTTATTCCACACAATTCTGCAACTAACCTTGAGCCATCACTGGCTATCCTTCCCATAGGGAGGTGAAGCTCCATAGGAATGCACCTACTGAAAATGTGATTGCCGCCTTTCAGTTCTTTAGCAGGCTGTTTCCATCTGCTTTGTTGTCCCCTCGCCCACATAATTTCTGACAGCAGCAGAGACAGATAACAGGACTCTGGTGCTAGGGGAGGGATTACACCTGCCTTCCATTACAGAGGGGATTCCTTTCCCCTCAAAATCATGTTCCCCTCCATGCATTAGTCATAGCGGAACCACACAGTGCAGTCCTGAACGGAGTTACACCCTTCTATGCCCAATCCTTGTGTATCCAAATGAAGATATCTAGAGACAATTCTCTAGTTTGGTGCCAAAAAATGGTGGCTGGAGGTTCAGAAATCCACACCTTCCCATCCACATGCTGGGTAAGCCTCCTTAACGTTGATGTTTCCAGAAAGGTTAGCTCAAAGCAGGTGCTGGAAACACTGGCACAAAGGAAAGTAAACTGCAGAAGGCAATGGAAGGAGAATGGGCAGGGAGGGGCATGTGGGTGTTTGAAAAACCACCACTGCTATTTAAAAGCTGAGCAAATCCTCTGTGTGGAAGCAGCCCAGGCCTCACAGAATAACATAATGGTAAGCAATGGTATTATGTACTGTATAATATGGTGAACGCAATACAAAAGTGATGTTTATATAAATCAAACATGCAAAAAACAGAGCTGATAGGGCATAATAGTTGAGCAGCGCCACCATAAAGCATCTCAGTGAGTATGGGGTATGAACCTACACAATAAAATAACTAGCAGCTATTATTATGGGATGGCGAGGAGGGTGAATGGTATTTCTGCAGTAACCCAGACTTGGCATAGTTTTGCTACAATAATTATAATAATATCTCCATGCAGGTAGGGAAATGTTAGTATCTAATTATCTGCATGTATATTAAATAAGAACTATAATCTAAGCCCTGACCTGGGTCGTCCAGCCCGATCTCGTCCAATCTCAGAAGCTAAGCAGGGTCGGTCCTGACTAGTACTTAGATGGGAGACCACCTAGGAATACCAGGGTCCCTATACAGAGGAAGGCAATGGCAAACCACCTCTGTTAGTCTATTGCCTTGAAAACCCTACTGAGTTGCCATAAATTGGCTGCGACTTGATGGCACGTTACACATTATCTAAGCCCACTTACTGTGCAAATAAAGGATGGGGGCAGCAGTAAGTGAAAGAAGACAGGGTATTTGTGTAGATGCTGTTCCCAGCCATTCACACACCACTTGCTGCTGTGGCAGGGGATTTTTTTTTTGCTCTCCTGTGCAGAAGCAGACTTAGAATGAATCACATTACTGCTGCTGGTAACTGAATGCATTGTGCGATCATATGCAAAGTTAGCTCAGTGTGTAATCTCACTGAAATCGACTGGAGTACGTCTGTATAGAACTGTACTGTTGGCATTGGGAATAAACCACCTCACCTCTGATTTGTTTAGATGAAAACAGCAAATCCCAAAGCACTGTAGCCTCAGCCGCTTGGTCACTGTTTTGGACAGGGCTTTCCTAACTTGATGGCACTTCGCTCCAGCACTGCACATTACGCTGCGCTTGCTCTGCCATGGAGATGGCAGAAGATCCCCCTTATTCTTAATCCCAAACATGAATTTGCTTCTTGGCCATGTAAACAAATAAGAGCTTGAAACAAACCAAGGAATCGTTGTGACATCACAAAAGGAGGCCTTGGGACAGTTTCTGGCTCACCACTCTGGGCTTGCCACTGAGGCCACATACGTAATATCAGAGAAGTCAAGAGGGAGGTGCCTTCTTTATGGTCTTTACCTACATTCGATCCAGGAACAGGGCCAATGTGCAGCAGAAAGAGATTTAGCCAGGCAGAAAGATGGTAGGATTAAGACAAACACAAGTAGAAAGAATAACTAGTGTCACCACCTCATCCTCAGTGTAAAAGAGCCAAGGGAGTAAATCATTTCAAACAACCTCCTTATTTTGAATCAATATAAAGAGTGATATCCCTGCAAAATCAAGAGCAGTACCAAAAGCACCGGTCTACATCTCTGGCTTGGACACATTTCCAAATGTCCTGCTTTGTGTGTGTGTGTTTGCTAGTTCTTAATCAAAACTAATTCGTTACAGCCCTGGCATAAGGTATCCTAAAGTGTGGCTCCCATACTGATGTGCTTTCTTAATTTAGTCATGCAAAACCGATAAAGCACGATGTAAGCTTTGCCATTTTTAGTGTGGCATTACAGAAAGACTCCCCCAAAGAAAACCCAGCAAAAACCGTAATAACAAAGTAAGCAGTGAAGACGTAAATGGAATACATTGTACACCTCCAGACCTTGGAAGGAGGCCCAGAAGTATTGATTTACCTTTTAATGTAATGCATGTTTATGTGAAGTAATTCAAAATTGTTCCATCAATACAATATTGTGTAATATTATTAAGCTTCACAATTCAAGAGCTCTGTCAGCTTTCTGCAGAAGATGCATTATTTTGAGCCAATTTATAAATAGCACGGTTAGAATAATTGGGCCCCAAGCAAACCCATCATACTCAGATGCACTTTCCTCAAATGAAAATTATAAAAGAACAGATAAAGATCTCAATTCATAGTCATCTTGGGCCCTGGCACAGTTGTTATTACCTGTGAAAAGTTCCTATATCTTATCTCTCTTTTATACTAACAGTAATATACACACTGCAAATCCTAAACATGTATATAGATGCTTGCAAAAAACCCAGACCTATCTCCAAACAAGATAGATCAAGTGGGGTATAAAAACCAACTCTTCATCATCATCTTCATCTTATTCTTCTTCATCGTCATCATCATGTGACCCAAAAATAATGCAGTTGCTTCAATCCAGCCAGAACATTCTGGAGAGCAAGAAGCTACAGGTAATCTTCTTCAGTCTGCTTTCCACTTCTGTTCCACTCTCCCAAGACACAAGCAGCAGCACAATTACTTGGTAGGTTCTAGCTAGGATGGCCATTTGATTAGTGTTTTAGGGTCATGCCTAGTTTTTTAGTTCCTGGGCCCGCAGTGCTGTGGTGGGGGAGGAAGCTACCCAGATTCAGTCCAAGCACTCCCTTCTTCAGCAGGTCATCAGTACTGTTCTAATACTGCTTCTGCAAGCACAATGCTGCTCTGTCATGAGGTTAAACGGGATGCTTAGAATGACTCCAGGGGCTCTCCCCCAGAGAGGATCAGTTCCATGGTCATGTAACCTGCCCACCAGTAGCAGTGGGATCTGTTGAATGATTGGAGGAGTGGGGAGAGCTGGTAGAAGAAGAGAAGACTTGGGTGGGAGCCAAAAGGAGAAAGTGGCAGTCATAGTTTCTGCTGCTGGCACTGCCTACTACTTCATAAATGTGATTGATTAGTAATGGTTAGCAAGCTGACTGCTGAACTGCAGTAACACAACCTGTGCTTCACCAGTCTCCTATAACAACTGGAGCCAAGCAAAAAAAATATCCTCGAGACGTGCAACATACATTGAATGGAAGCAGGAAGGCAAATAATTGCATAAAATATCTGAGGGTTGAAGTCTATAAGTTTTAGAATTGGTCTATTCATGAACAAAAGTAATGCTTTCTAATCTACAATTTTAATAGTGGACTAGGAAGTAAATATAACCAGGGTAACACAATCAAACAAAAATTAGGCTGCCAGCATTGTTGTTTTTATTAAATGAGTACAGAGATTGACTGAATTTTCAAGGATTGCTTACAAAAGTAATGTTTCTTAGTTGATGATGCAGGAACATCCTTGTGTTTATCATTGATGGAACCCTAGATGTAGATAGGGTTGCCAACTGTGGGTTGGGAAATTCCTGGAGATTTGGGGGTGGAGCCTGAGAAGAGTAGTATTGGGATGGAGAGGAAACTCAGCATGGATATGATGCCATAGAGTCCACCTTCCAAAGCAGCCATTTTTCCAGGGGAAATGAGATCAGTTGAAATTCCAGGAGATCTCCAGGCCCCATCTGTAGACAGGCAACCCTATATGTAGATCTAGTTCCAAAAGAGAAATTGAACCAGAACTTTAAAAGTATATTAGCTCATGCTTCTCTCCATGCACTTCAATGGGATGTTTAGAGATACTACTGTTATGTATGCAGCGGGAAGCAGCATCTACACTGAGCTTGGAGTTTCTCCAAGCTCCCGAGCTGCATGTTCGCATTGGCTGTAAGACTGTAGCTGTCCAATCACAGACTCGAGTGCTTGTGTGTCCTCATCGGCTGCAAGGGCTGCAGCCGCCCAACCGTGTACTGGGGGTGTGTGGCCTGCGGGGCTGGGCGAACATATAAGCACGGTGCGTTACTGAGTTAGCTAGCTGTAGTCGCAATAAAGCGATGTTGTAGTACTCGGCCTCCTGACTCGTGTATCGCCCACGCGACTTAACAACTACATCTTAATTTTTTACTGTCATAGTTTCAACACACACAAATACAACCTCCGTAAACTTCTGAATCCCAGTGCCAGGAGGCAACATCAGGGGAAGTCCTCAGTCTCTACGCCCTATGGTTGGACCTCCAGAGGAACTGGTTGGCCATTGTGTGAGACAGGTTGCTGGATTAGACGGACCACTGGTCTGATCCAGCAGGGCTCTTCTTATGCTCTTAACCTTTTTGTTTCGTGGTATTCACTTATTCCCCCCTCCAGCAGATTTTTATGCCATTGTGTTAAACTAAATATGTCATATCAACTAACTATTATTTGTAAGGGTACGTTTTTAATTTACAGTGCAACCTATGTGTTATGTCGCATGGGCGATACACGAGACCGGAGACGGAGTTCCAACAACAAACGCTTTATTGTGAACAAATAGGACAGAACTGGAGAACTGTGCTCAGACCCCTGCTTATAGGTCGTCTCTGCTGGCACTCCCCCCAAGTCCATGATTGGGCGGTTGAACCCCGGTAGCCAATAAGGACATACAACTTAGGAGCCTGGGGAAATCCAAGCTCTGCATGTGCCTGGTTTCCCGCGCTACATACATAACACCATGCATGTTTAGTCAGAATTCCCACTGTCTTAAATGGGGCTTACTGCCAAGTAAGCAAGGATAGGGTTGCAGCCTTAGGCTGTTTCCACGTGGCAGCAAGAACCCGTGACTTGGCAGCAGCAATTCTCAGCATGAGAGCAGGTGGGAGATGTGTCCATGTGCCCTGTCCCTGCGCTGCTGGTTGCCGCCCTTGTCCCTTCCCCTCTTCTGCCCAGAGGTGATGGAGGCTGTGGCCATTTCTGCATGGGAGGTTTTGCCTTGGATTTGCCGCTCCCTAGATGCACATTTTCCCCATCTGAATTCTCAGAACTAAAAAATAAGCCCCCATGCAGAGTTTTGAGAATTCAGGTGGGGAAAATGTGCATCTAGGGAGCGGCAAATCCAAGGCAAAACCTCCCATGCAGAAATGGCCGGTACGTCCCCCCTGCAGCTCAGGGACACTTCCCTTTCTGATCACCAGTGTAAAGCTATACCAGAGCTCAGCTGGGAAAAGAAGAATCCCTTTAAAAAGGCCAAAGCAGAGGACAAAATGCAAATCTTAGCTCTGCCATTTTGAAAGTGGAGATTAGCTCCACCCACTTTGGCACATGGCACTTTTGGCACCTCTGCTCCTCTGCGTTCATATCGAAGAAGGCTTTCCTTTCATCCAGCTCAAAGGAGAAATGCTGGGACTCGTAGGGTTGCCAACTCCAGGTTGGGACATTCCTGGAGATTTGCGGGTGGGACCTGAGGAGGGCAGGATTTGGGGAGGGGAAAGACCTCAGCAGAGTATAATGCCATAGAGTCCACCTGCCAAAGCAGCCATTTTCTCTGGAGGAATCCATCTCTGCCATCTGAAAATCTGATATAATTCCAGGAGATCTCCAGACCCCAACTGGTAGGGTTGCCAGGTCCCCCCTCACTACCAGTGGGAACTTTGTTGTGGTGGGGCTGGTGGGGGCAGGGTGATTGGCACAACAACATCACTTCAGGGTTTACCTGGGGATGCTCTAGCACATTCCTCCAAAAGCTCTATGGTTTCCATTGAGTTTTTGAAGGAATGTGCTAGAGTGTTCCCATCGCTGCCCCCCTTCAGTTGGCCAGCTTCTGCCCCCCCTGCCAGCTGAGGGGTGGCAGGCAGCCCCCTTAATTGGTGGGCAATTGCTACCATTACCTGGCATCTGACAACCCTATCATTTGGAAGTTGGCAATCCTACTTGGAGGGGCATGTGTTGTGCTCACAATGTACACAGTGTGGTATGAAGATCACATTAAATTCAGGGGCTTCCTCTCTTCATCCAGGAGAAAGCACCCGAGGGAAGCAGCATTAGCAGATCAGCATAAATGCAAACGTTGCACACATTGTTGTAAACAATTAATTTAATGCCTAAAATCTGAATATTTGGCTACGGAACTATTAGTCTGTGTCCCCAACCACCTACCCATGTATTATCTCCTTACCTCTTATATTCAAACAGACCCTAACTTTCTTACATGTTTTGGCTGGTTATGCTCCAGAATAAAGAACAGGCCTCCCTTCACAACTCTTCTTCATCCATAGCAGAGGATCTTTTCCCAAGAAGCGGCTATCATCGTGATTATTATTAGCGAGCAGAAAGGCTATATATAGTATTAGGAAAGATACAAATGCTGTTGTGAACTGCATCCATAGCAACACTCTACTGTGCTGAAAAGTACACAAGCAGAGAAGTCTCAACATACAAACATGGAGGCAACAGAAGCTTTGGATAATATACTGGAGATAGAAAAACAAAGACACTGGCCATTTATGCATGAGTAGTTTGCATTGGATTTGCCACCCTCTAGATGCACAGTTTTCCTATTTGAATTCTCAAAAACTATGCACAGGGGCTTATGACCTTGAAGAAATTCTGAGGGTAATCAGAGAAAAAGTGTGCAGTGCATATTTACCCTGTGAAAATGCGAAGAAGCAAGAATTGGGGCATGGGGAGACAAATCCAAAGTTTAACCTATGTGACAATTGAGATGGGCTCGGGGAAGACATAAAACCTGTGGCAAAACAGCATCCTGAAGACCCAGGGAAAACATGGAGGGAGCGCAAAGTGACTTCTGAAGGTCCTAAAGAGGTTTCAGCTCGTCCGAAACCTCCTCCTGGCACCAAAAATCCGTGCAACCCTCATAGGGTTGCATGGGAGATATGCCACCTAAGAGGTGGCGTATCTCGGCCAAAATAAAAGGGGCATTCCCGAGCTGAAACGGCTCAGGAAACTGCCTAACGGCAGCCCTACCCCCTGGCCAGAGCCGTTACAGCCCGGGAACGCCTCCCAGGATGCTGTTATGGCCCAGGAATGCCTCCTTTGCCGGCAGCCGGACGCCAGTGGCAGGCTCTGGCAGTGTCCGGGCCCGGCGCTGCCGCAGTAGTGGCCACACACCAGCGTCCGGCCCTGCACGCCGGCGCTGCGGCCACAAACGGCGGAGTGCACCTCCTGGACGATGGCGTTGTGGGCCCTTGCGCCGGCGTGGGCCGTCACCAGCCTCCAAAGGCCTTTTGGCGCGGCCGCCAGCGGATCTCAGGAATGGGCAGTAAGAGAAAACTATATACTGAAGTGGCTGCTAGCAAGAGTTAGACTGAACTGGGAAGTTAAAACTGCTATGCTTAAGGGGCTGGAGTGAAACACTTCCTAATATGGCAAGCTGGGAAAGCCAACATCAAACAAAACCCAATATTTTAATGGACATCCTTCTATTTTTTTGATATGCTTGTGTTTGATTGGTCTGGTAGCTGCAGGGCAGGCTGGGAAGAAACAATAGGGCCCTGGAAAAGGGCCCCGCCACTCATCTCCTCATCTCTGCCCAAGCGTGGAGGAAGATATTCCTTGCCTGCCTAGCCAGGCCCATTCCACCACAGCTCAGCCAAGTTGGGTGGGTGCCATTCTTTTCACTACTGGACTGGCTGGCCTAGGTTGGGTGGGAAGCTATTGGCCCACTGGGAAAAGTCTCATTGGCCACACTGGCCAATTCACTCTATATAGAATGAGACCAGGGCTCAGAGGATCCTGTGCTCCTGAAGAACCCAGTCTTGTACATAGGGTTGCTAGCTCCAGGTTGGGAAATACCTGGAGATTTTGGGGGTGGAGCCTGAGGAGGGTGGGGTTTGGAGAGGGGAGGGACTTCAGTGCCATAGAGTCCAATTGCCCAAGGGGGCATTTTCTCCAGGAGAACTGATCTCTGTTGCCTGGAGGCCAGTTGTAATAGTGGGAGATCTCCAGCCACCGCCTGGAGGTTGGCAACCCTACTTGCAAACACTAACTCAGCAGTTAGGAGCGTATGTACATTGTTACTAACCTGCCTGCCAGCTGGACATGCCATTTGTGGCATATTGATAGCCAAAAGGGGAGGGGGAAATACTAATATCTCTTCCAAGGTGAAAAGCTTTCCTCGTTTACCTGGAGATTATTCCTGCTTGCCACAGCAAGTTGCCCTTTACAAGCCTACAGCCACCACCTTGGCTAGTGTGAGTGGTTCATCTACCCTGTAAAAGTGCTGGCTACTAGCAATTAAGAGTTTGTACAACTGCTGCTTTCCATCTTTATGGTTTCAGACAGGACTTATACTTCCTAGTAAGACATGTTGCTTTCTGTACCATTGCATAGGCCACAATCTGCAAAGAAGATTAGAACAACGTAATGCACTCAGTGAAAGAGATTAGAAATGGCATTACAGTTTTAGAGAGCCTTTTTTGCCACCTGAAAGGTGATATGCATAACAGCAGCAAACTTAAAAGACTTTGCAATAGGCAGGAGAGGCCAAAAGAAAGTTCCTTTAAGATGCTGGAGGCCAAAGTGTAAAAGCAAATGTATAAGGTAAGGAGCCAGACATAGGAAGGTGCTGAGAAAGTGTAAAGGTTCATATTATGTTTTCAAAAAAAACCCCGAAATAGACTGGAAGCTAAAAATCCAATTAGCAAGATTAACAAAGTCAGATAATGATATGGCAAGTAATGTTACCCATCAAGGAAGGAATCGAAATAAAGAGCAGATATATGCATGGGATAGATTAACAAAATGCAAATGTTTTACTGGGGGGAAACACATAAGGTTGTACCTAAAATTTATTTCAATATCCTTGTTCCCAAACATGGAATATTTCTAGGAAACATTTCATCCAAAGACCCAAACTGTTAATCTGCAAAAAATAAATAAATAAATAAATAAATAAGTATGTACTTGGAGAATTAAATAAACTCTTACATTTTGAAAACATTCCCCATTTTCTGTGCTAATAAAACAGTAATGTTTGGCTTTCCCTTTATCTTTCCCCCCCTAAATATCACCTATTTACAATAAAAAGATAGCTATATAGCTAGAATGTAATTATATCCTTCACTTTATTCCCTTTCAAGCCCCTGGCTAAAACAAGACTAGTTTTATAACTAATTCCTCAGGGTTTTTTGTTTTTTAAAATATCTAAAAAGCAAAATAGACTTAATTACAGGAAAGGCACTCAATTTTCTCTGCTCCGCATTTGTACGATGGAAAAATGTCTAGACAGCTTTAAAAAGAAATACCACACACCCTTTCTCTAGGAGAAAGAAAGAAAGAAAGAAAGAAAGAAAGAAAGAAAGAAAGAAAGAAAGAAAGAAAGAAAGAAAGAAAGAAAGAAAGAAAGAAAGAAAGAAAGAAAGAAAGAACATTAGCCTATTACAAACTGAATTAATGGACTGTTACATGATTGAGCAGAATCATAGAAACTAGTTCTATATACCAGAGAGAAACAAAAAACACTTGACAGAGGAGACAAAGAACATAGTCTGTTCTGTATATTAAACACCAGTCTACACTGCTTCTAGGTAAACTTGTATTGCATCTAATAGTCAAGACTATATAGTGGATTTTGTGACCACTGTTATCCCAATTCTGACCCAATGAAGCAGTGTCTGAGCTCAACATACATTCTATGCTTTGCTTGGATTCTTGTTGCAGCACTGGCATCTGTATATAATTCAGATTATTTGGGGGGAAACTTTAGTGGTGACAAAAATTGCTCCCCCTCCTGCAAGTGGGGAAATGATTGACAAGATGCAGCTCACTCTCCACAAATACTAAGGCGGCTGGAGGCCCTCAAAAGTTGCTTTAGGTGTGGCAACGTGCCCTTCAATTCCTGTGCTGAACTCTACACTTACAAGTCTGAAGCATAAAGAGTAAAAAAGAGAGAAACAAGAGTAACAAAGAGGCAGTCAAGGGACAAATCATAGATAAAAACGGGCTTGGGCAGACGTGCTTATTGTAGACAGTCCCAAGTGGTAGGAAGGACTTGCACAATCTTAGGCATGTATAGCTAGGGCTGCCGGGTCCCTTCTCTCCTCCAGCGGGAGGCTACGGGGCTGCGCGCATGCGCGTCACTTCCGGTTTACAACTGGAAGTGCCGCCTTGCAAGGGGCCTTTTACTCCTAGTTTGAGTGGTAAAGCGGCCCTTTCCCATTCAAACTAAGAGGAAAAGCCCCCTCATGAGGCGGCACTTCCGGTTGTAAACCCGAAGTGCCATGCATGTGGTGTGTGCGTGCACGCATGCATGTTTTCCCGCCGACCCTCAGGTGGTTGGCGGGCAGAGGGGCAAATTGCCAGGGGCTTGCCCGCCACCACCGGGCACCTGACAACCCTATGTATAGCTATTGAAAAGACCCTCCCACTGTTCCATGGAGCTTATTCCCTAGTAAGGAAATTTAGGATTGCAGCCTTGCCACTTTCTGCCTCTCTAGGGTTGCCAACCTCCAGGTACTGTAAGAGGAAGCAGCACGAGGCTCAGAAGTTAACCAAGGCGTATAACAAGACAAAGCTTATTAAATACTAAGGTTCTTTACTAATAAACAACAAAACCAAAATAACACTCACTGGTGGTGCATGTAATTCCACACGCAATGCCTCGCAGGGCTTAAGTCTGAAAATTGTCAGAACAAAATAGAAAAGTACAAACAAACATACAAATGTCTCAATTTAGACTATAGGTTTAGCCAACTAGGGCTTATGATTGCTATATACTATGCAAAGTTTTCCAAACACATTTATACTCATGTGTGATAGTCACGAAGCTGTGAAAGAGTGAAAGTCTGTGGCTTAGGTCCAAGGCGAGTGGGCAAGGACGTGTTTCGAATATTCTTCATCAGCTTGCCGATCCAGTATTAAAGGGACCGTCATAAATCATTCAATGCTTTGTAGTAGATTTCTAAGAGTAACAGACAGAATACTATGTAGCAAATTCATATCCAAAAAGGTTTATATAATTAGAAACACGCCTGTAAATAGACGTGATAGCTTACCCACAGCTTAAATCATTTTGAGAGTCTCAAAGGCACAGTTTCATATATTTCCAAAGGATTCTGCAGTATAATGAAACAAATTACTTTATACTATAGCTGTAAAAGCATATAATACCATGTTGGAAAGAATAAGAGAAGAGAGCCTACCCAATATTCTGAAAAGGTTAGAGGCACCAATCAGGTTTCCAAAGCTTCTTCGAATGCAAGCGAAACATCGAGCTGTTCTAAAACACATACAGCTGAAGAACCGTGGTGCAGAACAGGAAGTTCTAATTAAAGAGACAGCGCTAGATTATAGAAAACACGAGAGGTCAAACTCTGTGTTAAGATCACTGGGGGCTAAAGTTTTGAATAAAAAGATGAAGCGTCTTTCTTGACAGTTCAAGACTTTTTTTATGTCCTGCGCTTGGAAAGCTTTAGGCTGATATTGCCATAAGACGAAGAATTTAAGATCCTGTTCAGTGTGGCCGTGGCTAATGAAATGATTGACCACTGGCGCGTCTTTTGTGCGCGCCCTAATTCTCGCGCGGTGTTCGGCTATGCGAAGTCTGACCTGACGAACTGTGCACCCAACGTACATTTTTGGAATTGCACATGAACAAATCAAGGCGTAAACAACGTATACTGAAGCACAATTAGAAAATTGCTTTAAGGTATAGGTAAAATTACCATCCATCAAAGTGACTTGTTTGACCGGTAGACTGTATGGGCAAGCTGCACAGCCATTACATTTAAAATGAAGTTTTAAATTGAAGTTCCTCCCCTCCCCAAGCCCTCCCTCCTCAGGCTCCGCCCCCAAAACCGCCCGCTGGTGGTGGAGGGACCTAGCAACCCTATGCCTCTTACAGTCTTACTTTTAAAACCTCCATATGATAACATACTAGAATAGAATATTTTATATAAATTGGTTTTTACCCTGTTCAGTATGTGATGTGGCTTGATAAATGGATTCTGAGTAATTAATTACCTTTGCTGCTTTGTCAGTTTGACATTTTCCCTTTGCAACCTCAGCAAACTATCTGCACTTGGGAACGCAGCCAAGTATTACTTTAGGAAGGCTCAAACTGTAAAAGTCAGATCATGATTTGACAAGCATAGCACTGTATCCTGCTGATAAATCTTACACATATAAAGAACCCCTTAGGGCAACGTTGTTACCCTTTCAGAGTCCCATGTCTACTTCCTTCATCCAGTTTTGAGGTCTAAGCTCTCACAATGGTTTTTCTTCTATTTTATTCTTTTTACCCAGGTACTGTCACAGGAATTACCAGTCTATTCTATTTAAACTAAGTGCTATACCCCTTCTCATTTTTTTGAAATACAGAGTAATGTAGTGATTACGTGGTCTTTAACCTTTTCCTTTCCTTTAATCCCTTAGAAGCTCCTTGATCTATTGATCTTGAGCAGCATGTATCTAATGTTTGAGGGATATAAGGACTGAAACACATCTTGCCACTGACAATGTAGCCTTGGGATCCCTGACACTCAGTAAAAAAGGCATTATGTCAGACACAGAGGCATTAGATTTATATGTTAAAAGGGGAGAGATATAAAATGTGATCCGGCATTCCAAGAGGGCAGGAGCGAATGAATCGATAGAGCCAGAAGAGCAAGGACAGGTCCTGTCTGGGTATGGTATATTCAAAATTCTGCCCTGCATAACCATAGAGGGGTTAGCATTCAGTCTAGCTAAACAAACAGAAGGCTCTATAAAGATGAGGAGTTGTGTGGTCTTTAACAATAAGTATATGTTAAGTATTATTACCCTCATCTGTGATGTGGTTCACTTAAGCATGTTCATCACAGTCCTTGCAACATGACTGCCCAGCTTGTGTGAGCATGAGTCATTACCGACTGAATGAATGCCAAAAAGTGAAGTTTTGTATTACCTCACATTACTCAAAACACAGGATTTCTCAGTGGAGTCAGTTAATGTATTCAGATGCAAATCGTCACGTGTAAGCAATCAGGCAATTAGAAATCTGTACATACATGAACAGATCTCACCTCTGTCTTCTTTCCCCTCTTTTATTCCATGTGCACTCCCGCTCCATTGTGGTTTCCCTAGGTATAATGGTTTTTTTCGTGCGGGGGGTGGGGGAGATGCCTGGAGAACACAATGGCCATTTTTGCATGGTGAATTTTGATGCTCACTCAAAGCTCTTTTTAAAAATGTGACTTTAAAAATGCCTTTTCACGGTCCTGATGCAAAAGGAGAAGTACCACTCCCCCCACTCGCCTGCTCCTTTGTTCCTGTTTGCATATCCGTTAGCATATGCATAGCTGACGCACCTCTGTTGTTTTGCATTGTTCCTTGAGGGGGATCCTTCGAGGCAAACCCCAAAGGTCGTGTTAAAAGGGCTCTTTTGTAATGCGAAGCAGGTATGCGCCGGCTTCGCAGTCACTTCCGGAATGATGGTTCAGTGTGCAAAATTCAAAAAAATATGCGCGGCAATTCAGCCTGGAACGCTCTGCTAATTACCATGCAAAAATCCCCAATGTGTTAAGTAACGCATTCAAAAATATTACAAACATTTTTGATAGTTAAAAGTCACAGCTGGAATGGGCTTAATGTTCCTATGAGAGAGCAAGTGACAAGCAGTTAATCTAGCCTACTGGTGTGGTGGTGACCCACTCTTCTGTTCCTCTACAAATCTCCTTTGTATGTGGGTTTTTCAGGCAGGGTCCAATCGTCCTATTAGAGCTTTTCCCTTCTAACCTCCCTCCTTGCATCAGTCTTCATTGGTTTACCTATATTACTATGGTGACCTCAACAAAGACCATGCTAGGCCTCCTGGGGCAGGCAGATCCAGCAAATAGACCTGGGCTCACAAAGCTCCCCCTCCCTCCCCTTTGGAGTGTAGCATCAGGGGACAACAGAAGACAGACAGGACTTTGATGGCCATTAAGAGGACAGAAAGGTAGAGTATAAATTTTGTAAAATAAATAAATAAAACGTGAGTTGTAGAACTGGGGGTAGGGCAGGTGTAGCGGGGGATAGATATGAAAAGGGCAGCAATTATTTGTTATGGGGGCAATTTGAGTGAGCAAATATGATTATTTCTATGATCGGGTCCTGTCCTGGGGAGGGCAGGGGGGAGACAATTTTTAGATGTGTTTTTATTAGTGTTGCCAACCTCCAGGTATCCACCTTGTGGATTTTTGTAATTTTGCACATTACTTGCATGTAGGAGATTTTCATTATAATACTAATGGCAACTTGGTCCCCGTGCTGGTTCTTGTTTTGTTGCTCGACCTCCAGGTAGTAGCTGGAGATCGCCTGCTGTTACAACTGATCTCCAGCCGATAAAGGTCGGTTCACCTGGAGAAAATGGCCACTTTGGCAATTGGACTCTATGGCATTGAAGTCCCTCCCCTCCCAAACCCCGCCCTCCTCAGGCTCCGCCCCAAAACCTCCCACCGGCAGTGAAGAGGGACCTGGCAGCCCTAGTTTTTATTGTTGGAAAATCTGCAACGGAGTCTTCAGTACAAAAGTAGCAAAAAATCTTATTTACACATATGACATCAACAATACAAGAGTGAAAGATACATATAAGAACAGTCAAAGTTATATACAGTATGTACAATCTAAATAGGGTGCCGTCTCAGTGCACCAATTGCCATGTTATTTCAAGTAAATGTTGTATTTTCTTCAAAAAGTCCAATAGTAGGTACTATCCCAAAAGCACACTTTTTGGGAAAAGGTGGGGGATGGCCGTTTCTAAAGTATCCCTCGGGGAACTGAGAACAGAGTGAAAGATTTGACTATTGGGTACGATTTGGATATGTTTACTGTTTGGGGCTGAAGAAAAGATTTGAAACGGCCATCCCCCCACCTTTTCCCAAAAAGTGTGCTTTTGGGATAGTACCTACTATTGGACTTTTTGAAGAAAATGCAACATTTACTTGAAAGAACATGGCAATTGGTGCACTGAGACGGCACCCTATTTAGATTGTACATACTTTATATAACTTTGACTGTTCTTATATGTATCTTTCACTCTTGTATTGTTGATGTCATATGTGTAAGCAACAATAAGATTTTTTGCTACTTTTGTACTGAAGACTCCGTTGCAGATTTTCTAACCATTGGTACTGGCACGGAGGTGCCTATTTTGTATTGTAACCTAGTTTTTATTGTAGCAACGGACGGAAGAGTTTTCCTTTCTACTTAACAGTATCAGTGTTTTGGAACCTGTTGATTTTGTTCTCATAAAAATCCCATGTCTCTTTTACTTTTTAATATGTTGTGAGTAAAGGATAAGATAGTTATTTCTCCCTCTGGGCCAGTGTTGGAAATTTCAGCCCAGGACTCCTAGATCAACCTCATAGGATAGCCTGCGTCAGTGAATAGACCACCTGAGCCACGCAACCACAAACAGTGGTGAGGCGATAATGTCTCCTATTATTACCTCAGTCACGATGCTTCTGACTAGAGCCACTTCACTCAGTCAGCTGCCGGTCCCGTGGAAAAATCAAGGGATGCATTTGCATCGGCGAACCAATATTACAACTATCTCTGGTGTGGGGGTTCGGCGTCTCTCGTCAGGATCAACGTGGCCAGGAGTGCCGGAGTCGAAAGGGAGCCAGAAAGATTTGCAAGGTCAGTCCCAGTCCAAGGTCAAGATGCCAAGAGTAGTCAGGTCGGATTTCAGACAGGTCAGAGTGAAGGGAACACGTCGCCTCCGCACCCAGTGCTCTTTGCCCAAAGCCTTTGATACCACGCCCTGAGAACGTGCTAGCTGCGTCTCCAGCTGGGTCCTGTAAGCAACCCCCTTTCCAGCTGTAGTTCCTGGCGTGCAGCCAAGCGTGCGCTGGGTCGTCTAACTTGCAATTCCTCTCTCAGCTGCTTCCTGCGTGCTTCCAGGGGTGTCGGGGACTTGGGGCTCAGAGGCTGATCTACTGCCCTGAGGTCAGGGGGTACTTAGAACATAAGAACATAAGAAAGGCCCTGCTGGATCAGACCGAGGCCCATCAAGTCCAGCAGTCTGTTCACACAGCGGCCAACCAGGTGCCTTTAGGAAGCCACAAACAAGATGACTGCAGCAGCACCGCCCTGCCTGTGTTCCACAGCACCCAGAATAATAGGCATGCTCATCTGATACTAGAGAGAATAGGCATGCATCATGACTAGTATCCATTTTGACTAGTAGCCATGGATAGCCCCATCCTCCATGAACATGTCCACTCCCCTCTTAAAGCCTTCCAAGTTGGCAGCCATCACCACATCCTGGGGCAGGGAGTTCCACAATTTAACTATGCGTTGTGTGAAAAAATACTTCCTTTTATCTGTTTTGAAACTTCTGAGCTAGAAGGCGGCTGCGTATCTGAGATTGCCTGCATATGTACTTCTTCAGACTGGGTGTCTGGAGTCAGCTGTGGTCTGCTTCCACAGGCTTCCTCCTCCTCCTCTCCTCCTCCTCCTCCGAATCCTTGCTGGCACTAAGCGCAGCCTGGGCCATGACAACCAATGACTTGAACCCGGCTGAGTTTCTGTCCTAGCTGTTGTTCAGTCTTTTTGGTTTTATCTCACTCATGTTTGTTTGTGGCTTGTCCTAGGATTGCAACAATATGCCTCCATAGTAACTGACAGATACAATACTGGCAAACGTGGTCTATCGTAGGCCACATCTTTTTGTTTTCTTGGAGGGGGGACTAGGGTTATATATATTTTTCTGTGAAATGGTGACTATTTATATACCCTGTGAAGGCACTGGCAAACCACCCTGCAAACAAAGTCTGCCTAGAAAACGTCGGGATGTGACGTCTCCCCATGGGTCAGGAATGACCCGGTGCTTGCACAGGGGACCTTTACCTTTTTTTAACCTTAAGATGGTTAACAAACCTTCCGAAAGTGGGTTGAGTGTCTAGGACAGGATATTTTACTTTAACGAGTTTGTACTGGGGGACTACAGGAGAATTACACAACTTTAAGGTTGACAATGAGGAAATTGAAATTGTTGAAGACTTTCTATTCCTTGGCTCCACCATCAACCCAAAGGGAGACTGCAGCCAAGAAATCAGAAGGAGATTGAGACTGGGAAGGGCAGCCATGAAGGAGCTAGAAAAGATTTTGAAGTGTAAGGATGTGTCACTGGCCACCAAGATTTAGTTAATTCGTGCCATCGTATTCCCTATTACTATGTATGGGTGTGAAAGCTGGACAGTGAAGAAAGCTGATAGGAAGAAAATAGATTCCTTTGAAATGTGGTGTTGGAGGAGAGGGTTACAGATACCATGGACTGCCAAAAAACCAAATCAGTGGGTTATAGATCAAATCAAGCCTGAACTGACCCTAGAAGCGAAAATGACTAAACTGAGGCTATCGTATTTTGGTCACGTCATGAGATGACAAGAGTCACTGGAAAAGACCGTCATGCTAGGAAAAGTGGAGGGCAGCAGGAAAAGAGGAAGACCCAACAAGAGATGGATTGACTCAATAAAGGAAGCCACAGACCTCAATTTGCAAGACCTGAGCAAGGCTGTCAAAGATATGACATTTTGGAGGCTATTGATTAATAGGGTCGCCATGAGTCGGAAGTGACTTGATGGCACTTAACACACACACACACAGACACTGGCGGAAAGTTCTGTAGATGCCGCTTGACAGGTCCTAATGCTTCAAGGGTTAGAGGAAAAAATAGTATCTGCATAATTTCTCTTGGAGATCTTAAAATTATAGATGCTTGCCCTCTGCTTTCTGTCCATCTAACCCATATGAACAAGCCAGAAAAAAACAAATTTATAATTTATGTCTTTACATACTTTTTCTGCCTTCTAAAATCTATTTTAAGCCTGTCATATTGCATTTAACGCAATTTTCAACATTGCCAGACTTGGCAACCCTAGTTTTATCTCAATTAAGAATGCCGGTTTGCAAGGAGGAAACTGATTTGCCCAGTTTTAATTCAGACTCACAGCAAATCAGAATTTGGTTAAAGGAGGGTTGCCAGGTCCCTCCTCGCAACCAGCGGGAGGTTTTGGGGTGGAGCCTGAGGAGGGCGGGGTTTGGGGAGGGGAGGGACTTTAATGCCATAGATTCCAATTGCCAAAGTGGCCATTTTCTCCAGGTGAACTGATCTCTATTGGCTGGAGATCAGTTGTAATAGCAGATCTCCAGCTAGTACCTGGAGGTTGGCAACCCTAGTTTAAAGGCTTCCCAAAATTTTCCAAGATGCTTCCATTTGGTGGAGAGCAGTGTCTTGCTTTGCTGTCAGTCCTTGGTCCCTGTGCCATCCATGGCTCTCCTTAGTGGGAGGAGGGGTCCAGACACTTACACTTACTTCTGAGCAATCCTGTTTAAGATTTCCTCTTGCATCTCTTAAAGCTTTGTCTCCCAGAATCAACACCCCTGCACCTCAGAGACCTACTTTTTCCTGGGGGAGAGCACAAGCACAACACTAGCAGAAGCCAGGGTTTCCCATTTGCCCAGTCTCAGGCTGCCTCAAAAGCCTTGCTGGAAAGCCCGGAGGGCAGGAGCCCCTCTCCCCTGACCTCTTCCCGGAGACTTTTCCAGCTGTTTGCAGCTGTGCAAAAGCTGTAGCTGAACATGTCTTAGACAAGGGGAGTGCTGACAGTAGGCCTTGCTGAGAAGAAGGAAGCTGCTGAGGCGGAACAGGACATTTTGAGAGGTAATTTTAATTACCATTGGCAAGTCTTTGTAGGATCATCAGTTTGGACAGGAGACCTTGATTGAACCCAGTATAATTGAGTTCATAAGCCTATGTACAATGGATTTTATGTGTGAGGGCATTCTGAATGTAGCAAGTGCTAGGAGGGTGGCATGCATTTCTTTGGCTGATACTAAAGGGTCATAACTCTTCCCTCTCCCCTTGTTTCTTTCAGATCTTACATTTACTTTCATTTTTACTGTGGGTCGGTGGCTCCTCACTTTTGCCAATGGGGGAACTGCTGTTGTGGCAATGTAATTTCAAGCAAACACAGGCTTGTAATGAAAATAAGTAGAGCCAGAAAGCAAGCCCGGGCACCAGTTACCCTTTAGGCTATGATGGTTACTGCTTGGACTTGGTTGGAGTAGGGGCTCTCCTCCCCTACCAACAGCACTGGCACCAGTGCAAACTCTCTATCATTCCATCAACCTTTACCACACCTTGGGGTCAAGGTGCACCACACTGGGGATCATTATATTCAGATGTCAGGGAACTGTGATTTAGCTGTCTCCATAAATCTGTGCTGTCTGGAATTCCGGAGCCGTTATCTAAGCTAAATCTATTTAGGCCAGATGTAAAGGAATCTGTCATGTGGGGAAAATTAATGACCCTTCTATGTATCTGGCACCAGTTTGCAAGTAATAGGATGGCTCTGGCTCAAGCTAAGCAACTATAATAATTAGATTACTCCAGCAATGCTATACAATTGTGCTGCTAACCTCACTACATTCTACTAAGAACATCAGCATAGTTTTGCAGTGTCAGCCTGAAGGGGAATCTAATCTAATGCTCTGGCTGCATTAAGATATCACACTTGACTGTGATTAAGTTAAAATGTGCACGAACCTGGCTTCTTGTCAAGCTCATGCACATGCCTCCTTATTACGCTGTTCTAACCTGGGCCATGAACCTGAATGTAACTCTGGTTAAGCATCCCAGTTATTGGGGGAGGAAATAACCCCAGTTAAACCATGCACCTGTATTTGGACAGCATGGGTTGCTGGAATTGGATTTTAATATCAATTGTCTCTGCAAGAAGGGAGTGAGAGCAACAGGGCCCAGAGCCCAGAAACAACCCTTTTTTTGTTAAGAGTGACAACCAAATGCAGCCTCTGTCTTTACCAGTGGCCATGCAGATGCTATTGGGAATGCATAATCAGCTCATTCTTTTGACAGTTATCCTTTCATCTAGTGCCTTCATCTCATATTGAGAAGCACACTGCTTGGAAGCTGCGGAACTTGGAAGCTGTATTGCTAGCTAGTGGGGCCAGCTGCCCCTGACAGATGTTTCTCCTGCATGATTTTATCTGTTTTGATATAACGATTAAAATATTTTGCACCAACAGTTAGCCATTAAGATAGTTTCAGGTGGGCAGCCACATTAGTCTGTAGTAGGTAAAGGTAAAGGTCCCCTGTGCAAGCACCGGGTCATTCCTGGCCCATGGGGTGATGTCACATCCCTACATTTACTAGGCAGACTTTTGTTTTTACGGGGTGGTTTGCCAGTGCCTTCCCCAATCATCTTCCTTTTACCCCCAGCCAGACTGGGTACTCATTTTACCGACCTTGGAAGGATGGAAGGCGGAGTCAACCTTGAGCCGGCTATCTGAAACCAACTTCTGTTGGGATCGAACTCAGGTCGTGAGCAGAGCTTGGACTGCAGTACTGCAGCTTACCACTCTGCGCCACAGGGCTCTGTAGTAGTAGAACAAAATTTGAGACCTCTTGCACCTTAAAGACCAACAACGTTTTCTAGCATATAAGCTTTTGTGAGTCAAAGCTCTCTTCATCTGTTACCACTGACAATGGGAGCTTTAACTTACAAAAGCTTCTACCCTGAAGAATATTGCTGGTCTTTAAGGTGCTAGTGGACTCAAATTTAGTTAGCCATTAGCCTAGGCTGCAATCCTGTGTATCTTCTTGGGAGTAATTCCCATTAATCATAGGTAGCATCTATATGTGCCAATGCACTGGTTCAAACAGAGGTAAATGGCATTGCCTTGCCTCTACAAGGATAGCAATCCCTCTACCCTCTTTGCAGATGGACTTTGGCCTCATCCACCTACCATGATTGTCTTTCCACCTTGGTTTTCTCTCAAAAGCTTCTACTTAGCAAATGTCAGCATCCCATGGTTGCTCTGGTGTAGACCGCAACATAGGAAAATGCCTTTACTGACTTTGTTCTAGCTATTACGTCAGAGAATCCATGAACTACTGAAATATTTTTGGTCTGTAACAATGGATAAAAATCATGCTGTATAAAACATTGAGTACCACCATTAAATTAATGAATCAGGACAACCTTTAGAACTGCACAGTTAATGCATGTCCTATAGAAATCAAGCAGCCCTCTTTTAGCATCTGAAGTAGAACAGAATAACAAGTATTCACATTCAGTTGGAGAAAAATAACCCTGAATGGCTTTGTTTAGAGTCCTTGCCTACAACAATATCCTTATGGAAACCACCATTCCTGGAATGATACTTCCAGTCTCATTTGCTACACTTGCTTATATTGTTATACTAATTATGATAGTTCTACTCTGTTCTTATATCCTTGCACTTACTGGACCTTAATCTTTGTTAGCCGACTGTTTTCAGATGAAATTTTTATATGCACATGTGATTAATGAACCACTTACCATGAGATCGTTCTAAGGATTTTGACCAGTTAATTTGTTTTATGTATGAAGGTATTAAATATTGAGTCTATTAAATGTTAATTATTGTAAATATTGTAATTGCCATCACAAAGGAAGATCAAACAATCTCAAACACATTTTCTGAATATTTGAAAATGCTATGGTCGGTTGGAGAATGTTAAGCTCCTCATTATAGGGCACTGATAAAATGGGTCTGGGATTGTGCATCTTAATCACAATTTCTAATATTCTCCTTAACATGTGCATTTAATAATTTGCTCTGCTTGTTCCATGTTATTGTGTGTCTATCTATATCTATATCTGTTTACCCAACTGAAAAACAAAGAAGCTCAAACCTTACCAAAAAAAAAATCCATAAGCAGAAAATTGCCCCTGCTTGTTCAGCATTCTTTTCTGGGAATTCATGCAGATTTGCTAATCTTACGTTTGAGTGCCTCTGGATATTCCTCCATTGAAGGAAACTGTTTTGTTAGAATCAGCCCACATTATCACTGTGTTTGGGGATCTGCATATTCTCTTGTTCTGAGCTGTTTGTACAGGCACCATCTATCTCCATGGGGTTACCTGTAGAGGATACTGTCATAATAAAGTGGAGTTGACTTACAGCCCATTCCTGAGAATCGGGCCGAAAGTCGATAGGAGGCGGCGTGACTTTGCCGCTGCGCCTCTTCCCCGCCATCCCCGTATGCCTCAGCTCAGGAATGGGCTCTTAATAACCCTGTATAAGTGAAGACCTGGCATACATTCCACATGTTGTGGAAGTGGTTTGAATGTACATTCTCTGCCCCGGAAAGATGACTTGGAATGCAAAACATGTATATTTAGGACACTTCCAATACCATTTGGAGTGCATATCTATTTCTGACCTAAGGAAACATACATTGGGGAACAAACGCCTCTTCACACATTGTCTTCTTAGTTGTGAAGTGTTCCTCTAGGGTTGCTATGTTAGGCAGCAGCAGCAAACACAAGAATCTGTTCATCTTTAAAGTGTTACAGCATTCCTTTTAGCTTTTACTTGTTTAAGTGTGAAGTCCTAAAAATATAAGGTATGGCAAGAACAAAAACACACAAAGAAAAAACATGCATCATACTGGACAGGAACAGAGGCTGGTGGAGGCTCCCTGTTCGAGTCAAGGGTTCAGTTGGTGGTAAACAGATATATACATGGACATGCAACATGTACAATGGCCCTGAGACCAGTGGTAATTAGGGTAGCAACCTGGACATGAAAGGAGATCTCCCATCCCTTTAATAGAGGTTTAATGAGTGGACATGGGCAGTGAAAGCTTTTCATGACATGAAGTTGAATAGCATCACCTGATAATTGTTCACAGATCAAGGCTGATATTAAAGGTTCATTTGACAACTCTAGTGGAGTAGAAAAATAATAAAGTTCTGATGTTCAAAAAAGTTCTATATGCTGTTTTTCTTTTACACACGAAACACCAGTATAGCATTCCATGTCTGACTATGGAAGATCTTCCAGCTACAGAAAAAAAGAATAGTGTTCTTCCGAACAACGGAACTATAAGGGAAGTTGAGATGGAACACATTATCCCGGAGGGACCTCCTGTAGTCACCAAAGTCAGCTTGTTGCGATCTGAAGAGGATTTCAAAAAAAGGGACAGTGTTTCCACTGCTTCCCACACTAGTATTGAACTTACAAAACAAGAGACTGAGTAAGTACTCTTCACATCCTTTCATAGCCTTTACGTTTTCATGTACTATTGGCACAACAAAATGTTCTGCAGCAATGTCAGGTCCGATGAAGCTATTTTTGACTGTTCTGTATGGGAATACCTTCATTAGAACTGGAAGATGCTTGGACAGATCTGAAGCAAGGTGATGGTCAGAAGGGGCAGTTTTCTTATCACTGTGATGGGAGACGTTGCAGCTGTAAAGCTTCTAGCTTCCTCAGACCTCTTAAACTGGAATAGAAATCCTCTCCAAAGTGGAATGTAACCAGGTTTGAAAGCTGGTGTCGTGTAGTGGTTAAAGAGTCAAACTGGGACTCTGTTTTAACTGGGTTAAAATCACCACTCTACCAAACAAAATCATTGGATAACCTTCAACCACTCATTCTCTCTCAGACTGACCTACCTCATGATCTTAAAATGAAGAGAGCTTCAGTGGAAGAGTGAGATAAAATGTAAGGGAATAAATTAATCTCAATACAATTTTGTGTTTCATCCTGATGCCAGGATAGCACTATCATATTCACCTAGACCAGGGGTGGGGAACCTTTTTTCCACCAAGGGACATTTGGATAGTTATAACATCATTCGTGAGCCATACAGAATTATCAACTTAAAAATTAGTAAACCAAGCCCCAAAGCAGGCAGCTGCCCCAGATGACCCCCCGGTGCAGGCAAGCAGGCAGGCACCCAACCAGTGGCGCATTCGCCCACCTGATGGCACAGGATGGTCTGTTGCACCAGCCAGGCATAGCCATCCAGCCACACACTGGAGTAGCTCCTGCTCTGCATGGTCAGGGCCGGATTCTACAGCCATCTCCTGCTACCTCCACCTGCAGGGATGAAATGAGGACATGCTGACTAGGAACTCCCTCCCCCTCCTGTGCATTCTGGCCCTGCCTCCTTTGACCCCTCCATTGTCGCCACTTCCGCTCCTAGCCCTCTTGTAGTACAGAGGGAATATGTTTCTCCACGGCCCAGGTGGGAAAGGGTTAATACAGTTTCTTGGGCGGTTCTAGCAGCTCCATAGCTAATGACTCTCTGCAAGGGGGGAAAAGGTTCCTTTTCTGGGCAAAACAAACTCACATCTGCCTTGAATAGAGGCTATTCCTGTAAATGGGAAGGGGTGGATCACCAGTCTCAGATCCTTCTGAGCTAGAGATCTGCCAGGACCCACGAAGGGCCAGACCAAATGATTTTGCGGGCCTTAAATGGCCCCTGGGCCTGATGTTCCCCACCCCTGACCTAGACATATCTGTTAAAACTTCTCTTCCACTCTTCTGATACTTTCATAGCAGCAGAGAAATAATATTGCCATGAAATTATCAAACCATGTTAATTCTTCCAGTATCTACTAGATGGGGTTTGCAGGCCTAGAACCAGAAAGAACTCTTATATCTTTAAGAACTGCATTAAAAGGCAAAATATCACCTGATGGAGCTTTCTCCATAACTGTACTGCAACAATGAGAGGATTCTAAGAACTCTTTTGGGGCCTGGACCCAACATTTCTAGCTTCTATTAAAGTCATTTATTTTTATTTATGTAGTACCTTTTTATGCCACCTTTCCAGGTTTTCAATATTAATTCAGGTGGATACATGACTTTTCAGAATACCTGACACCAAAGTTTGTGTGTCAGATCTGTCAGCGCTGGTGATGACTATTAGTACAAAGACTGTGATCAAACCGTTGGTTTTGGTAGCCTATTACTCTGTTGTGAGATGGAAACTGAATAGTGTTCTGTGATCCCTTAAAGACTGATAGATCAGTTTCCACTATGGAAACTTATGTTGTAATAAATCTTCAAGGGACTGCAAGAATCCTTTTTATTCACGTATTAATATATCTAATTTTCAACTTGGCCAAATCTGTGTAAATCCAGAGACTGGAGTTGTGAACAGGCAAGACAGATCTTTCTATAAACCTGAAAAGAGCCCTATTAAATAAATAAAAAAATACACTGGTGTATGGAGTGGAGCAGGGACTTAGATTCTAATCTCAGGCTTAGCTGTCAAGTTCTCTGGATTCTGTGGTACTTTTCCATTAGGTGGCATTTTTCTTCAGCCAAAGGAGCCTTCCCCTAGCAAGACAGGTTCTTCCCGTGTCTCAAGGTTTCTTACACTGGAAGGAAATACCACCATTAGCAGAAAAATTCTGCAGAATGTAATCCTCAGTAAATTAGTGCAAGTCATTAATCTATGTCAAAGTATTGTTGAGGAATAAGGTTGGAAGGAGAAGGAACTGTGTACTTTGTCCTGGATTACTTGGAAGGAAGCTGGGATTTAAAAAAATTAACAAACTTGGCTTCTTTCCTCCCTCTGTACTAGAGACCTTAATTATCCGCAGCAGAGCTCCCAGCCAACAACCAATCCACGTGTCCTGCTGTTGCTGCTTCATCAGAAGGATCTGGAAATCAAAGGTCTGAAAAATGCTGTCCAGGGACATCCACCTGACCGGCTTGCTTGCATTTTGCAGGAGCTTGTGAGAACAAGACACAAAGGACCATTGAAGAAGTGAGTAACAGAAAAAAGGGGCATTTGCTCAAAACTGCAGTATTGGGTTGTCACATCTCCAGTACATCCAGGTGTAAATCTGCACTCCTATGTATACACACACATAAAGATGCCTTGTACTGACTCAAACTATTGGTCTATAAAGGTCAATATTGTCTACTCTGACTGGCAGTAGCTTTCCAGGCTCTCAGGTAGACATTTCTCTTGCCACTTTCTACCTGATTCTTTTAAGGGAAATTGCCAGGGATTGAATCTGGGACTTTCTGCATGTGAAGCAGATGTACTACCACTGAGCCACGCCCCCTCCTGAAGGTAAAGAGTGTCATGAAAAACTGGGTTGCGCAAAATCAAATGACAAAGAGGATCAGTGACCATCAATAACAGCTGGACAGAAATTGTAGGAAATTATTCAGTGTTGGGTGAAGGGTTTTATGTGAATTAATCTATGGAAGCCACAGAGGGGAGGTCCAAACATTATTAGCAGATTGGTCTACATAATGGGAGATTAACCATTCTTCGGTCAAGGGTATACGACATCCTATTATCAATGTCAAGCTCTAATCAGCAAAGCATGATTCAAGCTCAGTCACAATACCAACAAGAAAACAGGGCCTCTGTTTTCACAATCAAGTTAATATATATTACACCATAAGCAGAGACTCAGTGGGACCAAGATGGGAAGCTAGAGGTGATGATACCAATGAATATAATCTGATTATTATGAATCTGTTAAAAGTTGGTTAATAAGGATATAGAAATCTCCAGAATAGGAAATGAGTAATGAGTGTGTCTTAGTTTATGTTTGCCATACAAAATACAGATTACTCCCTGGGTAGATTTTAACTTCCAAATTTTGGGGATGCATCTTTTTAAAAACAAATGATATTTTTATTATTTATTTGTGTTATTTAGCGTCCACGTTTCTCACAGGGACTCAAGGCGGATGACACATAGGGCACTTTCACCCATGCCAAATAATGCACTTTCAATCCACTTTCAGTACACTTTAATGATTGTTTCCAAGTGAATTTTGCCAGTTCACACAGTAATATCCAGCTTCAAAGTGCACTGAAAGTGCATTATTCAGCATGGGTGAAAGTGCCTTTAATGAGTCAGTGCAATCAACAAAATTGGACGTTCAATAAACATTGCATTAGAATTTTAGAAGTCTGGGACTGTAGTGCCTGGAAAAGTGCTATGTGGATTAGGTCAGATCACAATAGCACTCTGGAGATCAGAAATTCTTTTTAAACCAGTTTGCTAGTCAAAAGATTCAAACTAGTTTAACAGTACACGCTGAGAGGAAGTCTCTTCAGCTGTTAAGTGAACAAAACAAAAGTCACAAGACAAAGCTACAGGCAAGCTGCACTATTAGAATTAATCCCTACAGCATTAGCATAATGAAGCATGAATCCTTCAATCTTACATGGCTGCTCCTTGAGCAACCGACTTTATAGATTCCTTCATATTCTGGTACTTTTCTGACCATCTCATACATACAACGTCATCGCCTGCTGGAATCAACAAGTTAAAACTGCATTTTACTTAAGCATAGAAAGTTCTTTCCAAGGAACAATAGAATCTTTCAAACTAATTCTCTGGTCAGGAGATGTTCCCTTTCACCAAGATTGTAGCCTTAGCAATGCATACTGAGAGTGGATTGTACAGCAGAGAAGCAGAGAGCAGGAGAGAAGGGGTGTGTGTGACCCATGACACGAATGTCACGTCTGAGCCGTGTTTATGTACACACGGGCATTGCAGAGTGCTGAAAGGCGAAATACCTTTCAGGCAGGCATTGCAGAACCACCAGAAAGCAATGAAGTATAGCATAAGTATTAACATGATACATTAAGCGCTGCAAAAAAGTACATCATAGGATCCTATTTACATGAAGCTATACACAGCAATATAGACCTCAGTCCCGAATCATTTATCCGAGTCAGTTTGTGAACCATTTTGTACAGTGCAACCCTATTATCTGTGCAGAAAAGCCCTCTTGAATGATTCAATTTTGCATAGTTTGCAGAAAGCCAGGGGAGTGGGAACTTTCCTGACAAGGAAGAAGCCACAACGGAGAAAGCATCTGCAGAGGCAGTTGCTGATTTTGCCCATTTGCAGGTTGGTACCCGCAGAAGCCCCTGCTGACATGAGCAAAGCTGTTGTGGAGCATATGGGGAGAGGCTATCCCACAGATATTAGGGACTAAGGCCATGAAGGTTTTTTTTGTGTGATAACCAAAACCTTAAATTGAGCCTGGTACCAAATGGACAGCCAATGGAGTGTCTGCAGAATGGGAGTAATATTCATGCTCCATCTGGCTTCTGATAATAGCCGAGCCATGGCATTCTGCACCACTTGGAGTTTTTGAGTTGATTTTGATGTATGGTACATTGCAGTAGTCTAGTCTCAGTGTTATTTTGACATGGATCCAGGTTGCCAGATCAGCTGTATCAAGGTAAGGGCCCATCTTATGAGCTATACTGAATTGATTGAAAGTGTTTTTTGTAGCTGCATTAACTTGCTTCTCCAGTAATAATTTTGGATCCAGTATAACCCCGAGGCTTTTAACTGAGTCAGCAAGGGTCAGCTGAACCCCATCAAAAGTGGGGAGAACAATGTCCTTCAAGACCTCCCCAGCGAGCATTACCTCTGTCTTTTCAGGGTTTAGTTTCAATTTGTTCACTTTTAGCCAGTTAAACACAGCAGCCAGGCAGTGATTCAGGATCTCTACTGCATCATCAGGAGATTTGGAAACAAATATATAGAGCTGGGTATTGGCAGCATATTGATGACAGCCAATCCCAAAACAATGAGTGATTTGTCCTAGGGGCTTTACATAGAGATTGAAAAGCATGGGGGAAGGAACTGCACCCTGTGGTACCCCACAAGATTGACAACTGGTTTTCAACTATTAGCAACTATTTGAGTCCGATCCATGAGGAATTATTTGAACCAGTTCAATGCACATCCCTCGAAACCTGTTTCTGCCTCCAGGTGCCTCAACAAGATGTCATTATCTATTCTATTAAAGGCTGCAAATAAGCCCAATAAGAGCAACAGAGAGGCATGGCCTTTGTCTACATTCAGATGGAGATCATCAACCAAAGCTAGCAGAGCTGTCTCTGTTCCATAGCGTGGCCTGAAGCCAGACTGAAAAAGGTCTAGAGCAGATGAGTTATCCAAGAAGTCTTGGAGATGGTCTGCTAGTGCTCTCTCAATCACTTTACCCAGAAATAGTAGATTAGAGACTGTCAATAATTGGCCACATCATCTTTCTGTATTTTTTTAAAGTAGCGGACAGATAACCACCTCTTTGAGTGGCCCAGGGAAGGTGACCTGTGTTAATGACTGGTGTACAATAGATACTAAGGGTTTGTCAATGTGACCCTTACATGATTTTAGCAGCCAGGATGGGCAAGGATCGAGGGTACATGTAGTAGCCTTCACAGATCCCAGGATCTTGTCCAAATCCATCATGGAAACTGGGTCAAAATGATCCATAAATACCCAGGTTGTGTATTAGACCTTTCTTCTGGGGTACCTGTGTTACAACTGACATCCAGATCAGAGTGTACTCTCAATATTTTTATCAGTAAAAAACTGGACAAAAGTATCACTGAGGAAAAGTATCTCTGAGAAAATAAAATAAAAAGTAAACAGAAAACGCAATCTTGTGAATTTAATCTAACCCCAATTCTCACAGAAGTAAATGTTAAACTGTCTCACATAGCATCTTTGAAACCATCATTGTTTGACAGAATCAATGTTATCAGAATGCTGCCCAAAGTTAATTTTTTGTTCCAAAATCATATATCTGAGACTGAATTTTTTTTTTTAAAATGTCAGGAGGCAGTTACTGATTTCGTATGGGAAAAGAAAGCTCCTAGGATTGATATCAAATACAACAAAAATGGAAATTTGGAGGACTTGTGATTCCTAATTGACTTTTTTTATTATTATGCAGCTAAAATTCAATGGTTGGCTAAGTGGCGTGATGAGTATTTTGATTCTGCAGTTATGATTGAACAATTGTTAATCACAATCCCTTTAAAATATTGGATTTAAAAAAAATAGATAGACAAAGATTCTGTATACAAAAATCTTTGTGGGATAAATGTTCTATGGGCCCCTGAAGGAGTCGCCCCCATTCTCCATAGAAAATCATTGTAAACTTTACAATGATTTCTTATGGAGTATGTGGGCAACCACTTCGGAGGCCCATCAAATTGGACCCCCTGTCCCAAACTTTACCAAACTTTGAGGTTCATGCAAGGAGAGTCTCTCGCAGCTATCCCAAAAATTTGATAACTCTACCTCAAAAAATGCCCCCACAGGAGCTAAGAAAAAAATCTCATAGACTATAATGGACTAGATTTTATCAGGAAACACGGAAAAAAGTCAAAATACCCATTTACCGGTATGGGTATTTGGATTATTTTGGTTTCCCCCCCAAAAAATGGATCCATTTAACCCAATCCTGAAATTTACCAGGAAAAAAAATGCACAGCCCTAATTCCCATTCTTCCATGGAAACTCACTGGAAGACCTTGCGCCAGTTACAAATTCTAGTCCTAACCTACCACACAGGGGGGTTATGAGGATAAAATGAAGGAGAGGAGAATGCTATAAGCTGCTTCGAGTCCCCATTGGTGAGAAATATGGGGTATAAATGAAGTCAATATCATTGAAGTTGGGGGGGTTAGATAAAAGGTTGTTGGTGGGTGGGGTAGGAAAGAGAAAAGAAACCATGGGAAGATGAGGCCCACTGTTACATCTAGCTTGACCTTTGGTTTTCTCATACATGGATAAAATGCGTGCAGAGTTAGGCTACTTTAAACAAACCTTAACTAAAAGTCACATTCTAGTAAATATCCCCACCTTGCAACTAACTGCTTGAAACCAACTGCTTTTACAACACCTCCCAACAGGGAAATTCTGTCTGTCATTTCTGCCTTTTGGGGACCTACCACGTACCAGGCTGCAAACCTTCTCCCTCCTTCCACTGGCTGATCTGACTGAGTGGTGTACTCCTTGCAGTTTGTAATACAGGAGCAACTTTATTAACTTCGTCTGATTCACTGAGAGGCTGCCCTGGCTCCAGCTGGAGCATCGGATCAGGTTCAAGGTTCTGGTTTTGGCCTTTAAAGCCTTACATGGTCTGGGGCCATCGTACCTGCGGGACCGCCTCTTCTGGTATGTCCCTCAGAGATCCTTAGGCTCTATGAATAACAATCTACCGGTGGTTCCCAGCCTGAAGAATGTGTGGCTGTCCTCAACAAGGGCCAGAGCTTTTATCCTGGTGGATAGGGTTGACAACCTAGTCTCCCACTTTCTCGAAAAAAAGCATAATGAAAATGATCTAAGGTTCTTTGTGGTTTGGGTATACAAAGAACACCAATGCAATTCTAATAACATACAAAAAAATCTTATTGCAGCAAGAAATTAAATATATACACCTTTTCAAAACATTAGCACCATCAGGACTAAATACAGACTTTGATTTATCTTGTTACGTATAAGACTTCATTATTTTACTTAGCCTTTTAAAATACGGCACAGTACCTTTAAGATAACATACAGTATGCATTTAGAACTAGTAAAACAAGTTAAAAGGTAACACCTGTGAATAGAAACTTTACTCAGAAAAGCGTAAGCTACCACTACACAGGCAAACTTCAACTACCCGACTACTATGTAGCATTAAGAAAACAACAAGGTAATACAACTTATTTTAATTACTTACCACTGTGTGTTTGGCAATAGAAATTTTACTAATTGTAATTTTAAAACACTGGGCACTCAGGCTGAAGAAGCCATCATTGGTGAAAGCGTCTATTACCTGGAAGACGTTTCCATTCTACTATAAGTGCTTGGTGTCCTTTTGAAACACCTGCAGCACATAGCCAGTGGATATAAAAGTCTGATTCCCCACTTGGACTCTTGGAAAATCTGTAGGAATTCTTTCCACTTTCGGGAACAGCTCTTACAAAGACTGAAATTATACTGGAAAGTCTTTAAGACTCAAAGAGAAACATTAGACATAGATTTGTTGTGTATATTGTTCTTTGACTTGTCTTTTGATATTTTTGTATAATGTTCTCTTGTTTGATTGTCGCTCACCTATAGATATTGCTTGCACCACGTTTTGTATTGACTATCTCCTTTTGAATATATGTATAGAACTGAGCCTTGGGTGGATTGTTTTTGCATAACCTTGAGGTAGTAGCTGGAGATCTCCTGCTATTACAACTTATCTCCAGCCGATAGAGATCAGTTCCCCGGGAGAAAATGGCCACTTTTGCAATTGGACTCTATGAAATTGAAGTCCCTCCCCTCCCCAGTCCCCACCCTCCTTAGGCTCTGCCCCCAAAACCTCCCGCCAGTGGCAAAGAAGGACCTGGCAGAGGCAACCCTACTGGTGGAATAGCCTTCCTAGTGACATCAGGGTCCTGGGGGACTTTAAGTATTCCGCCAGGCCTATAACTGAGGGCAGCCGCAAGTTGTCCATCCTTGCTGGCCTTCCCATCTCCCCCACACTTTTGTTATCTGTGGGGGTTCAATCTGCTTGCCTGGTTCCATAGTGACTTCTACTGTTTCATTCAAATGCCATCTTGTTTTATAGTTGTTAACGATTGCTGTGTTTTAATCTTGATGTTTTATGTGGTTTTAGAGTAGGGTTGCCAACCTCCAGGAGGTGGCTGGAGATCTCCCACTATTACAACTGATCTCCAGGCGATAGAAATAAGTTCACCTGGAGAAAATGGCTGCTTTGGCAATTGGACTCTATGGCCTTGAAGTCCCTCTCTTCTCCAAACCCCGCCCTCTTCAGACTCCACCCCCAAAATCCCCAGGTATTTCCCAATCCAGAGCTGGCGACCCTATTTTAGAGGTGGTTACCCGCCCTGAGCCCAGTTCAACTGGGAATGAGGGTGGGCTATACATTTGAAAAATAAATAAATAAATAAAATAAATAAATTTTCCAAACTCCTCCTTTATTTAATAATAAAATAAAACGATAGCTGGCTATCTTAACATGGGTTACATTAAGGGAGAGACTGTTCCACTTCATAGCGCCTCCCATGAAACATGAGCCAAACAATGGTGTCAAAAGCAGCCATTCAAACTTTGTGATCCAGAGCATGAACAAACTGTGAGCCGCAGAGGGCAGGCACCACGGCTGCTATGAGAACAGCCTTCCCTTTATTTGAGGACTCCAGAACTATTTACGCATGGGAGGTTTTGCCTTGGATTTGCCTCTCTCTCGATGCACATTTCCCCCATCTGAGTTCTCCAAACTCTGCATGGGGGCTTATTGTTGAGTTTGGGGCATTTGGATGGGGAGAGCGCGCATCTAGACAGTGGCCAATCCAAACCCAAAGCTCCCGTGCGTAAATGGCCCAGGAGACACATGCAGGGAAAGCGAAAGTTCCCTTTGAATGGCTAAGCTTGGTGGCTGTTACAAGGGCAGAGTGGTGAGGTATAAATTCTGTAAAATAAAATAACCTGGAAACAGAAGTCAATAAGAGCAGTATAGAATCACCAAGACCTGTAATTCTGTGTTATTCATACACACTTATTGTTATTAGGGTTGTCAAGTGGCCTTGAGAAAAATGCCGTGTCCCTTTAATAGAGGCTTAATGGGGTGTTATTTACCGGGTGATGTTATTTGCCTCCATGCCATGAAAAGCTTCAACTGCCCATTTCCACTCTGTTGAAGGGACAGGACATTTTCCTCCAAGCCTGTTGGCAACCTTAGTGATAATGCTTATTTTCGTGACATGATATAAACTTTACTGGCTGGTTTCGGGAGATTGAGTGCTGTTCACAAATGGAAATCAGGGTAATTTCCCTCCCTGTTCAACTGGCTGTCACAAGCCCACTAAAATAATACGACAGCAAGAAAATCACATGTTAAAAAAAAGCCCAGATAAATTAATTAAGCAATATTTGACTCAAGAGTAAATTTCATTTTGTCTGCTAAGTGACAGAAGGGAAGAGTTCAGGCAGTGGCTCTCTTTGAAAAGAGGCCCCCATGGTTGTGGTGCCACCGCTAAGGAGGCTTTGTGCTCTGACAGAGGGCAGTTTTGCTTTGCAGACAGAACATGGAGTAGGGCCACTTTAGTGGTCACAGTGGGCCAGAAGTTTAAGATGCGGGAGTTGAGAGATGCTCTCTAAGCATCGTTTCAATCAATCAATAATTTATTTGCAGTCATAGACCATCAAATAAATCAAATTTGCATAGTTAAATAGTATAGGATAAAAACAAATACAAAATAGATTTGCTATTAAAATGGTTAAATGGTTAAAAATGGCAAGATTATCAAGGTGCATAACAAATTAATATCCGAGCAAACACTAAATGTGGGTAAAATTAGAATGATTGATAATATCCTAAAATTACAAAGGCTAAAACTAGAAAGAAAAATAAATAACTAAACGTGTATTCAATCTGTAGGATCAAACAGTATTCATTCTCTATTTCCTTGGCTATTGTAGGTTCTTAAGCAAACTGCCTAAGCATAGTTTAAAGTAAATGCATTTTAAAAATATGAGCATGGAAAGAGCAAACAGCTGCTGAGGACATAAGAACCCTAAAATGTACGTGCAGGGTGAAATTGTGTCTCTCATCACCGGAGAGCCAGTGTGGTGTGATAGCTAGAGTGCAGGATTTTGACTGGAGGGACTTAGGTTTAAATCCACCATATGATCTTGGATCACTCACTACGGTAGTTGTGAGGCTAAAATGGCAGGAGAGAAACCTTATGTGACCTGTGAGACTTGAACAGTCACATTCCCTGCAGCTGTTTCAGCAACGGTTGCGTAAACTGGAGGAAGCATTACATTTCCCGGTGACTAAATATTATACGAATGCTGGGAAAATGTAATCTGATTGCAACTGAAGGGCTATGATGAGAAAAGATGTCTGATTTGCACCCAAATAATGTACTTCTTTAGAAGATTTTTATGCCACCTCTCCACGAGGCAGCTTACAAAACAAAATGAAAACAAAATATTGAAAGATATCAATTAAAACCCGTCATTAAAAACCCAGCCCAGCATGAAAACATAGACCATAAAAGCAGACCACTGACAGCTTAAAATAGTTTCCAGCCTAAAGTAGTGTTGAAAGATCAGGCTCTTAATTAAAAGCCTGGGTGAACAGAAAGGTTTTGTCCTAGTGCCTAAAAGAAAGTGATGTAGTTACTAGGCAAGCTTAAGAGGAAGGGCATTCCATAAGTGAGGTTGTTTACTTATGCCATTAAAGGTTTTTCATTCATTCATTCATTCATTCATTCATTCATTCATTCATTCATTCATTCATTCATTCAAGTGAGGTTGTTTGGAATTAGTCTGCAAGTTTTGTCTCAGTCAGGACTACAAAAATGGATAAATATTTATCAGTGCATTCCTAAGGAGTTACTCCAGTCTAAGCCCATTGAAATGAATGGGGTTAGGCTGGAGTAACTCTCCTTGGGAATGCACTGTATGTTTTGTTTACATGGTCTCAGGGGATGGTGCTAGCCACTTGGCAAGTGTGGATCGGTCCGATCAAGAAATATTGGTCATGTGACATTCTGGCGCATCCCGAGAAGCTGTGGTTAAACTGCCGTTTTTGTTAAGAGAAGACTTACTTCGCTTCAATTCTTCTTCCTCGAGTTATGAGCCAAAATAGGCAACAAGAATAGAAAATATTAGCCACATTATTTCCTATGTTTCAAACCTTAGAGCCTGTTAACCACGTGTCAGCAAGAGTTTAGAATACGAGTTGTCGTTAGGAGTTGTTATTTTATGTCCCAAGTTTACCCTCCCTTTCGTATAGGAAACTTATATGTTTCGTTAAGGAAAGCAACATGTCTTGAGTCTTTTTGTGTGTGTTTAATCTATGATCCACAGGATCACAATTTTTCGCAATCCATCGCAACATAGGCGTTATCACTACAGAATGTGTACCATTCATCTGTTGCCCTTTATACTGATTCTGGGGGGAGGGAAAACCCTTCTGTCTTAAAGTTTTCTGATATGGCTTCTTAATGACTCCTGCTGGTTTTCTTCCCCTCCGCCTTATTTTCCAAATTTAAGTTAAAGCTGGAGTTTAAATCATACAACTTGGGGATGGCAATCAAGCAAGAGCTTTACTCTGCCTTGGAACAATGTGCATGCTGCTATCACACAAGGTGTGACATCAGTCCTGCGGAGTACTTGTCCAGAGGAAGGAGGCAATCCACAGCCAGTTGAGAGAAATCTGAGTGAGGCAACAGTGTTCTCGGTGCTTAGACTTCACCTTTTACTAACGTCATGTGATCGTTGGTTCTAGATTGGGGAGAGCGTGGCTGGTTGTCTTAAGCCTCAGCTTTACAGGTGATGGACAGCCATTCACACCCATAGGGCAAGCTATTTAGTTTTAGTGCCTAACATTCATAACCACACACTTTTGATCTTGACCCAACTGACTGTATGTGATGTTAACCTACTTAATGGCACAACAGGAGTTGGCCTGTGCCTGCTTACTGTGGTGTACATGCAACTGTTCCTGAAGCCAGTTGGCCACAAGGCCTTGGCATTCCTGTTGTCAGGTCTGCGCTATGCAGAGGCCGCCAGACTGGGATTGTTTTGGTTTTGCCAGGTGCAAACCAAGGACTGTTTTGCTAACCGCCGAATTCCTGCTTTGACTCTGAGTTGCATGGGAATCTACCCTCGATGGGAGGGGGGTCACCATGCCTACCAATGCTATCTAGATATGACCTATGTTCTTTCATATAAACTACTGTGTGCTCCTAATCCCCCATTCGTGCCAATTTACCTGTTAGCTCTGTAAACCTATAAGTTTTCTAATAAATCAACTCTCTTTTGGACTACTCGTCTGTGGATGTTGTTTATGGGATTACTATAGGGACAAGTGCTCACACCTGTTCTTCTCCTCTGTTAGAATTTACACATGTTTCCCTATAAACCCAAGATGTTTAAACTCAGCGTGCATATTTTTGCAGAGCAGCAGTTGTGGGGGAAGCGTGCAAGCTCTATTTCGGATGGGCTGGAAGTAGAAGAGGAAACACAAGGGAAACACAACAACATTTGGTGCTTCTGTCTCCCCACCTCTACCCCAGATCCATGTGACCAGCCTAAGGTGGCTCAAGAAGAGTCTAGAAGAAGAAGCTATTATTGAGAAAGGACTTGAAGGAGGGCAGGTATCACTTTGAAAGAAGAGAGAGAGAGAGAAAGGGATGCCGTTGCAGACATAGATGGAGAAAGGCAAAGGTTGACTGAAAGAAAAATGGTTGGGAGAAGAGGGTTCAGGTTACCTCACAACCTTGCTCCTTTTGTTCTAAAATGTGTATTTCCTTTTGTTTGTGTGGGATTGGATCAGCATGATGTCAGTGTGCATAGTTTGAGCCTGAGAGAGCCTCTTATTGTAATCATATTGTGAAGTAACTTGGTCTAACCTTTTGTTGTTTAAACAGCAGGAGCTTTAGTTTATTATTTTTAGGTTCTAAGAGGCCTGTTCCTACACCATACTGTTTGTGTTTAGCTGCTCATATGATCTGGGAAGACTTTAACTATTTAAAATAAACTTCCTCATTCTAAGATAAATCTGTGCTGTTCCACAGAAGCCTCTAATTATGCAGAAAAGCATCCAAATGGCAACTGTATCACTAGGATAAGTTAAGAACTGGGCCTAGCTGGAAAAATCCATTTGCATTCTAAAGAAGGGGAGATGGATTAAGGTTTGTGAAAGTGTGTATTTTGTTTGGGGGCAACAAAACCCTCACATTCATTTTTAAGAAGTTTTTCTGTTGGCACACAGACAGGAGACAGAAGTTAATTGCTTTCAAACACCCCAATCCCACCAATGGCTTTCCCAAGCACCTAGTACTTAAGGCTTGGTTATGCAAATGCTTCTAGCCAGCACAGAACCATCAAAGGCCCATCTCACACCTTGGCAGGAATGTGACACCTTGGAGCAGGACAGAGACTTGGGGTTGCCAAACGCCACATAGTAGCTCTTCCTAGGAAGGAAAGGAAGAGAAGAAATTACCCAAAGGGGATGGGCAGACAGAGGAGATAAATTCCCCAGACACAATGGGAATAAGATCCATTTTGGCTGATTTCTTCTGGAGAAAGGAGCTCTCACATCCGGGTTCCGTCTTGATGGCTGCTGTAGCCACATGGAGCTTTAAAAAGTCAGGAAACCTAGGGTAATGGGATGGTTTTAAGAATGCTGTAACTTTTAAGTTTATTTTATTTTATTTATTGAAAAGATTTTTACCCTGCCTTCCTGCCCTCATAGGGCAACCAGTTTACCGAGCTTGCCTTAGAATAAGGCCAGCTGGGGCATGTATAGTGCTGAGGAACAGAGGATTGTATGTTTGCACCTTTTCTTTGTATTCCACGCTCAATCCATTGCTGTGCAGAATATGTGTGGACTTTTCTAATTCAATAAACCCTTTTCTATTTTAAATGCTGATAGTTGTTCTTTGTACCACATAGACCACCATTTGAACATATTATCTCAAATGGACACCAGGGGACAGGAGGCTGTTGGTTGCAAGATGACTGTTTCCCCAAGAATGTGCAAGTGTGATAGGCCTTCCCTGTGGGAACCAGTTGTTGGGTAGTGGGAGATGTGGGCACTAGGTAGAGCCTTTAAACAGCATCACAGACAGAGTGCTAGCAGTGCTGGCCCTCTGAGCTGGTAATACTCTAATTGACCAGCTGGTGACAGCAGAAACATCAAAGAGAAGTGGCAAAACACCTGAGAGTCAGGTGGACTCAAGTGAGTGTCACATCACTGGACAGATGCTTAGGATGACCACTGAATGCCTAAACACCAAATGGAACTGGGCTTGAGGGTAAGAGGGCTGTTCTGTAGCAAAGTGTAATTAATCTTTGAGAAGGTAAGCAAAGTGTCAAACTGTGGCAATTTTAGCCAAGTCAGCAATTTGCATTTTTGCTTCATAAGGTAAGTTGATATGTATTTGCATAGTACAGAGCAAAGGCTATTATTAAATTCTTACTAAGAATTGCCATGCAGCACGATGCAGATTCCTGACACTCCACTATTTTAATGCAATCCCTTGTGTTTAGTTTAGTTCTCAATTTCTTTACATGATGCCTGAAAATGTAATGAAAATTTGGTTTCCATGGAAAGTTATAGTTAGGATTTCAAAGAATATTGTCTCCATTATGAAGCAGAGACCACAGGACATAGAAATTATTGGTTTGGAGGGCAAGCCATTTGGTATGTCTGTTCCTTTCATCTGGGGTTGTTGATTTCCATACACTATTAAGAAATTAAAGCAAAGTTTTAATTATTTGTTTATTTGTTTGCGTGGGTCTGTGTAGAAGCCAAACTGAAGATATCCTTCGGAGAGAAATAGAGCAACTGAACGCTGAGCTGAAAGATGTCAAGGAGAGCCACATGAAGGTGAACAGATGCAGATAACGCTGGGTGGCCACTGAACTCTAACAGGCCAAGGAGCGCAAAAGCTTGCAGTGGTCATTTACAGGGCAAAGCAAACAAACTGAAAAGGGAAATCATGGGGGGAAATCCTGCCAAATGATAAGCAAACCTTGATGAAACTACACTTGTTTTTACCAGCAAGATCCATTTCAGGCAAATGGTGTAATGTTATCTTGGGTGCTGATTGGTGTATTTATCACCTGGGAAGTTCTACTGAACCCATCCTAAAAGCTAGGCTGTTTTCACAAGAACCACTTAAAATGGTTCTCATCACCTTTCCATCTGCGCTTTTGTTTTATTCTAAAATGTTTCTCTTTCACTTTCTACCTGACAAGCAGGGCAGTGACCCAAGTGTCAACATGGTAGGTAGAAGGTGGCCCCTGTCATCTCCATCTGTGCCAGGGCCACTGCCACAAGGGGTCCAAGGTGGACTTCAGAAGCATTTTATCTACAAGCCCCCTTAGACTCTGTCCAGCCAGGTGTCACAAGGGGAGGGGCTGTGGCTCAGTGGTAGAGCATCTGCTTGACATGTGGAAGATCCCAGGTTCAGTTCCCAGCATCTCCAGTTAAAGGGACTACGCAAGTAGGTGAAATGAAAGTCCTTTGCCTGAGACCCTGGAGACGCACTGCCGGTCTGAGTAGACAATACTGACTCTGATGGACCAAGGGTCTGATTCAGTATAAGGCAGCTTCATATGTTCATGTGTGAATTAATTCAGAGTGAATTTTAAAAATATTTTATTCTTGACATATTTCCTTTAGATTAGTTTATACACCACACCAACTCTGCTTTTCTGACTATTCAAAGGTGTGTGGAATTTGAACCGAACTTTGTGAAACCTACCTCTAAGTAGACATACATTAGCCGTGGGCTGTTAATTGTATTTCTCTGGTCAAATACGTAGTAGCCTCTTGTTGTAGAAATGTGTGTTTTGCAGTTAGTGGTCACAAATTTGAGATCTGTTGAGAGCACAGGAGAACTTAATGCAGGAATAAGGTAACTTTTCCTGTGATCATGCAGGCTGACTTCATTAAGTAAGAATATTTATTATGTCATAAAATAAAAAGAAGCATTATATGGGGAGGTAGATTTGTTAGGACAGGGGACCCATCTTCTGTTAGCTTAATCTTGGTATTCTGCCAACTGAGAATGTGGGCCTTGCTTGACTTTTAACAAAGCCTCTAATTTCTGTCATTTCTCCTCTATCCTTTTTCTTTCTTTGTCAAAAGGAGGTGCAAACGTTGCAAGAGAGGATCATGAGACTGGAATTGGGCTCCCTGAGTCTGCAGGATGAAGTGAAAATAATCTCACCCAAATCAGTGAATGAAAGTGACACTGAATCCAACATGTCCCTGGATGAAGGGGCACAATTAGCATGCGAGAGCTTTGAGGTAGAGGCTAAAACATTCCTTCAAATGCATTATCTTTTTTCTTGCTCTGTGAACAAATTGTTGACCTGGGCTGGGGACAGTTTTGAAGAGACCAGATGGTGGCATATAGAGCCAGCGTTTCCTGCAGTGTACATATAGGGTTCCAAACTCCAGGTACTAGCTGGAGATCTTCTGCTATTATAACTGATCTCCAGCCGATAGAGATCAGTTCACCTGGAGAAAATGGCCGCTTTGGCAATTGGACTCTATGGCATTGAAGTCTCTCCCCTTCCCAAACCCTGACCTCCTCAAGCTCTGCCCCAAAGATCTCCAGGTATTTCCCAACTCAGAGCTGGCAACCCTATGTTCATACTTGTTTCTGTTGTCCCTGTGTCTCTTTTGGGCAGCAGGTTTTCATGTTTTTGAAGCATGGCTAAAAACTATTTCCCCAGAAGTAACAGTTGAGGAGCAAAGAGATTGTTATATATACCTTGAGTGGCAACGGTTTCAAAGATTGTTTCAATGTAGGGATTGCCATAAAATTATAGTATTTTAATTTCAAATGTCAGACATTATATTAGAAGATGTTTTGAACCAGAAATGAATGCTGTATATTGTTCAGTCTTCACGTGAGACTAAATTGCACGAGCTGCAAATGGACACACACACCCCATTTCCCCAACCTAAAACAGTCCTCCGAAGCTGGTATTTGCTATGTTGGAATCTTAATGCTGGCTACATTTAAATTTCCCTAAAGGGGCAAATAGCAGCTCCCCAAGACAGTTGCAGGTCAGGAAAACTGTGGTGGGGAAGGCTGAAACCCCTTTTGCCCATACATGCCATGTTTCCTGTGCATATCGGACCTGCATGTGCTTGGCAAATTTGGAATTCCAAGCATACGGGACTTTGTAATGTGTGATTTGGCCCAAATATTGTGGCTTTCACACTACACTGTTTATGCAAATAGAACATTTGCATTAGCTGTCCTTTCCTCAGGTCATCTGCTGGTGAACTAGCTCTGTATTTTTGAATGTGGGCCTGCTTAAAATCTCCCCACATATTAGTAAAGCCAGTTTACTTTTTCCCTTATTGTGCTAGAATGTCTATAAGCAGGAACTCCCCCCCCCATTGGAGAGCATTTGAAAATATAACATTCCCATCACCATTTGCAGTCCAAAGGGTAAAGTCCAGCAAATTCTAGCACTATTAGCCTAGTGTCCTGTTGTGCTTAATAATTAGACTAGTGCTAAACTGGGATATTAAGAATGTATTTGCTCTAATCCTGACATATGGCTACCTACAATGATCACATTTGGCTATCGCAAAATTCCTAAATGGGTTGAGTGGCAGTCCCAGTACATGTCAGTTGCCTGCTTTCATCAAGTGCCACACTTTACAAAGTCTACTCAACCCACATTTCCTGCAAGTTATTTTTGATCCCACCGATTAACCCTGAAGTTAGGGTTTCCAGGTCCCTCTTTGCCACTGGCGGGAGGTTTTTGGGGCAGAGCCTGAGGAGGGCGGAGTTTGGGGAGGGGAGGGACTTCGATGCCCTGGAGTCCAATTGCCAAAGGCGGCCAGTTTCTCCAGGTGAACTGGTCTCTATCGGCTGGAGATCAGTTGTAATAGCAGATCACCAGCTAGTACTTGGAGGCTGGCAACCCTACCTGAAGTACATACACAGGCCACTGGACATGAAAGCCCAGCCTCTGTTTACTGAGCCAGCTTGCTATCCCCTGTCAAATAGAAAAATGGTTCTTGACAGAACTAATCTTCTTCCCTTTGCAAATTTTTTTAGAAAGCATAACCCAGAGCCCACTTTGCAGTCTTCCGGTTGGTAATTCGCTCTTGCTGGCTGTGCCTGGCTGGGCTATGCTGAGATGTGGCAAACCTCTGTGAAACAGAATTGAGGAGTCTTGTGATTTCTTAACATTAACAGATTTACAGCGCATTCCTTAGGTTTTCATCCAAAACCTCTTAGGAGGCGGCATGACCTCACCACCAGCGTAAGTGCATGTAATCACGGATTTACACGCACTAACGCTGGCGGCAAGGCCAGTCCCGGCGGCGGCCGAGTGCCGCGGGACCGCGCCTCGCCCCTCCACCGGCGTGACCTCTCCGTGGCACAGGCCACGGTGTAGAGTGGCCGTGCCGGCGCAGGGGGGTGCTCTGGGGGTGGGCTGGGGAAGAAGCCACCGGTTAGGCAGCTTCCTATCCCAGTTCGGCCCAGTACGCCGGTGCTGGGAACAGCGGTGCTGCACCTGCTTTTTAAGGCCCCGGTTAAACAGAATAAAGCCTCAAAACGGCTTTTTTGTTTGTTTGTTTGTTTGTTTAACTGCATACGCAAAACGGCTTAGGAGGAGGTACAGCTGTGCCTCTTCCCCGCCGTCTCCATACGCCGTCAGCTCAGGAATGGGCTGTTATTGTGACAGAATCATTCACAGGATAGAGCACATTTCATGAGATGCTTGAAGTGAATCCTTAGTCTATGGACAAACACATATTCATAATTTCTCCCCCTGTACCTGTTCATAATTTCCCCCTATCTGTGTCCACGGACTGAGGTTTTGCTTCCTGCCTCTGAAACAGTGAGCTCTAGCCCATTAAAGCTTATGCAACAATAAATCAGACTTTAAGTTTCCACAGGACTCCTTTTTGTCTCTGCTGTGACAGACTAACATGGCTACCTCACAGGAATCCATGAGAAACAAGAAAAGCTCCAGGGTGAAGATTTGTCCCTTGGAAATGTCAGTCCCTTGGAAATGTCACTCTTGGGGCTGCTTAGAGGAGAGTCTAAGCAGCCCCAAGGTGCTAGCTTTGCAGGAAAAGTTAGGAAAAGTGTGTGGTAGAATCAAAGAAGAACATTGCCCATCAGAAGGAATTACTTCTTTATCTTGACATCTAGAGAGCCAACCAGAGATCCTTGTACAGAACAGCCGAGTGGCTAATGCAGAAGAGGGAAAGGGAGAGTCGGGTATGTGTGTGTGTGTGTGTGTGTGGGGAGGGAACATTGAGCAAAGAGCACAATGCCAGGGAGTCCCATGCAGACCATGTCCTAAGAAAATAATTAATCATGCGGTTTGCGCTTTTTAATGCATTGGTTAAACGGCAACTTTTTAATATATTATCACCCTAAGGTTCCACTTCAAACTAGTGCCTGAAGTAATTAACCCCCGTGTTGCTTATTTTTGTGGCTTTGACCAGCTCAGGACCAAATCATATGTCCGAGGTAAGCCCTGACTGCGCTTACTGTCTATATGTTTCAAGCAGGCATTTTGTAGAACCGAGAGGTTCTCCGTGCCTTTGAACAGTGCATTTTCTTGTCCAGCAGCCGAGGGGCCGCTGTTGCGGTATCTCTCCTTCTGTTTCCAGCAGTGCGTGTGGTGCTACTGGGTTCAACCAAGACCAGCTTTTCAAACAGCAAATGGCACCTTGCTAGCTTTGAGCACCACAGCACAGTTGAATGCTGTGAATTCAAATGGACATTGACTTGTACTGATGATTTGGTATCTAATATGACACCACCTGAACATGTCTTGAAGTTCTTCATCTCGCTTTCGGCTTCAGAGTGTGAACTGACATGGTCTCTTTAAATTCAGGCATTTCAAGCATTAATGCATTGCATCCCCACAAATGACACGTATTTGATTTTAAAGACCTTTTTCAAGGCACACTTGCAACACACTCGCATTTACAAACAACCTGTAAATTACTTCAGATATGTTCACTCGTTGTACAAGAAGTTCTTTATTTTAGCAGTTTTATTATTTCATTATCTTCCTTTTCTTCATTCTTCACTTGTTTGCTGTCTTCTCCTACCACCTGGCTCAGTGCTACCATATGGCTGCCCAATTATTAAATCATGGTTTAACAGAAGGGAGCACCCTGCAGGATCCTGCCCTCCTTCCTCTCCCCTCTCATGCATATGTTCCCCCCCACGCACACACTTTCTCTCTTTCTAGTTTGGGATGTAATTATAGCAATGATCAGAAGTCGAGGGTGTAAAATGTACCATGGGAAAATGCTGGTGCAGATATAAAGCTAGGGTTATATCTAGGGTTGTCAACCTCCAGGTAGTAGCTGGAGATCTATTACAACTGATCGCCAGATGACAGAGATCAGTTCACCTGGAGAAAATGGCCATTTTGGCAATTGGACTCTATGGCATTGAAGTCCCTCCCCTCCCCAAACCCTGCCCTCCTCAGACTCTGCCCCAAAAACCTGGCAACCCTAGTTATATCCAAAACGATAGAAGGAATACCTGTATGAAAGGTGAGATGGGTGGGTGATGTAAAGCTTGCAGGATAGTCTCAATCATGAAACCCTGCTTTTGCAAGTGGGTAACATGATGTGTGCATCAGATCACTTTCTCACCTGGACCTTACTAGAGATGTTTCCAGAATATCAGTTTAGGGTGGAATCCGGAAGAGGCTGTTGCGCAGATGGCATTTCTACAAGAATAATCACATGAGTTTTTCTTTTCTTAAAACAATAATAACGTGTATATACAGGCAAGGAGCCCCATGGCGCAGAGTGGTCAGCTGCAGTACTGCAGTCCAAGCTCTGCTCATGACCTGAGCTCGATCCCGACAGAAGTCGGTTTCAGGTAGCTGGTTCAAGGTTGACTCAGCCTTCCATCCTTCCAAGGCTGGTGAAATGAGTACCCAGCTTGCTTGCTGGGGGTAAAGGGAAGATGACTGGGGAAGGCACTGGCAAACCACCCCGCAAAACAAAGTCTGCCTAGTAAACGTCGGGATGTGACGTCACCCCATGGGTCAGGAATGACCCGGTATTTGCACAGGGGACCTTTACCTTTTACCTTTACAGGCATACCTCATTGTGCTCCCCTTTACTGCGCTTCACGGGTATTGCGTTTTTGAGCAAGTCTGTGGGCGCCATTTTTCCAACAGCATGTGCTCACTTTGTGTCTCTGTGTCACATTTTGGTAATTCTCACAGAATTTCAAACTTGTTCATTATTATCACAGTACATTTTTAGACATAATGCTATTGCACACTTAACAGACTACAGCATAGGGTAAACATAACTTTTATATGCACTTGGAAACAAAAAAAATCGTGTTGACTCACTTCATTACGATATTTGCTTTACTGCTGTGGTCTGGAACCTATCCCGCAATATCTCTGAGGTATGCTTGTATGTGTCCTGAAATTAAAAGCACTCGTGGCAATTATTTGTAAACACTTGGAAGCAAATTGTCCCTGCCCAGTATTAAGTGAAAATAACCTGAGAAAAGGGTTATTATTCCCACTGGCTATTAATGCAACTGATCCTAAGTTACACCCTTCTAAGTTTGTTGAATTCAGTGGGTGTAGAAGGGTACAGCTGTGCTTGGGTTTGTACTGTCTGAGATCTGATAGAGGCAGGTACAAAATCCCATAAATAACTCTACAACGTTTTATTTATAGAGAGATGGCTCCAGGCAGGAGCCAGGAAAGCAAGTGAACATACCTAGAACTTGATTTTCTGCCTAATGAAGTCAGCCAATGGCAAAAGTCCCATTGATTTTAATCGAAACAACTCGAGTTCGCATTTTAGGCAGGCGCTGGCTGTGTTAAAGAAGGCCTGCTTTGGGGTGTGTCTGGAACATGTAAGCAAATCTAATTTAGTTCCATATCTCACTCAAACATTGGGACCCTGATGGGACAAAAGAAGATTGGCAGAGAGGATAGAGAGAACCTTGGGTCAGAGCCTGCAGTACTTTTGGGAGAACTGCACATGGTGTTTGTGGGAGGTCTATCTATGCTATAGTTCAGAACAAGACAGAGGGACCTATACCAATATGGTTGAAGAACGGGCGAAATATATTCATCTCATCAACTGCTTTTGACTTTCATGTCTGAGTCATCATGGGTATATTATACCTGCAGAGCCCTTCTCAGAAGATAACCAGTACAAGTAAAGTACCAGATTCCTCTGTCCAAATAGATACTAACTATTTCTACAAGGTCAATTTGCTCTGGGTTCAGAACTGTTGGGGTTTGTTTCCCTGCTTCCCCACAGCATCATGGTTAGGGTTGCCAGCCACTAGCTGGAGATCTCCTGCTATTACAACTGATCTCCAGCCGACAGAGAACAGTTCACCTGGAGAAAATGGACGCGTTGGCAATTGGACTCTATGGCATTGACATCCCTCCCCAAACCCGGCCCTCCCCAGGCTCCACCCCAAAAACCTCCCTCTGGTTACAAAGAGGGACCTGGCAACCCTAATTGGTATTTCCAAACGCCACCTGGGTTCTCCTCAACTTTTCTGCAGTCTTTCCCAAGTCTGCTTTGCTGCAATATTTTGGGGGAGATCACAATAAAGATGAACCGACTGCTTCGTGAGCAGGAACACCTTGATTTTTCTGGTCCCGTCTACACTGCCCCTGTCCCCGTAGCAGCCATTCCTCCCTTCATCAGGTGACTTTTTTGAGGTTTTTTTTTTAAAAAAATCTGGCAATTGGCGTATTGATACAATGGTATATCCGTTTGTCCATTACTTTTTAAAAAACCATGGGAAAGCTCTACCCACAGTGTGTATGTGGGGTAGGGTTGCCTGGTCCCTCTTCACTACCGGTGGGAGGTTTTTGGGGCGGAGCCTGAAGAGGATGGGGTTTGGGAAGGGGCGGGACTTGAATGCCATAGAGTCCAATTGCCAACACTGGGGCTTCCATAGGGAAGTGTAGCAGTGTGAAAGAGGCCATGGTCTTTTTCTTTTACCCAGACAAAATATTTCTGAATTAGAGTTGCAGAACACTGCCGCCTTTTGAAGACAAACACCAGCGTGGCTCAGACTGTGAAATGCTATGCATCGCCATAGGCCATGGGAGGAGGTACATTGATGAAGCAACATGCTCCTCATAATTTGCTTGCTTTGAATGTTGTTTGTTGCTAGACACAGACAAGCATAATGGCGACAGGGTGATTTTGATGATGTTTCCTTTGAGCCCTTACTTTTGTAAGATTAAAAAGGAAGGGTGTGCTGGGATCTGCAAGTAAGATGAATAAGTGGGCGGACGTGACTCAAACTAATTTCAGAGCCAGATCGATTCAGAATTGCAGTCATTTTGAGGCCACTAGATCAAGATGATGTACAGTTCAGTGGAAAACGCTAATTAAAGTCATCCTATTTTAAAATTAATTGTATCTGTATATAAATCATTATGCCTTTGACAGTGGCTGATTTCAATTGCTTCAGAGACTGAAGATGTCAGGTTTAAAGTGACCCTTTCAGGAAATCTTGTAATTGGGCATGGACAAAGTGTTATGCAATCCCTGCATTGCTCATAATGTGTGTGTGTAAAGTGCCATCAGGTCGCAGCTGACTTATGGCGACCCCTTATGGGGTTTTCATGGCAAGAGACTAACGGAGGTGGTTTGCCAGTGCCTTCCTCTGCTTAGCAACCCTGGTATTCCTTGGTGGTCTCCCACCCAAATACTAACCAGGGCTGACCCTGCTTAGCTTCCAAGATCTGACGAGATCGGGCTGTACCATGCTGCCTTCCCTCCTATTGCTCATAATACAACAGCTTTATTATGCAAACCATTCACATTATTACATATGGGGATCAAGGCTAAGGGATGAAGACACAGCTAAGGGCAATTTGCAATCCATTGCATAAATAACCTAGGACAGGTATTCAAGTTCAGCAGTGAGTCCTTGGTTTTTACCATTGTAATCCCTTTGCATTACGTCAGAGGGGTTCCTTGCTCTGACCATATGGGGCAGGGTCCTTAGCTCAGTGGTAGAGGACGTGTTTTGCATGTAGAAGGTCCTGGCTTTAAATCTTGGCATCTCCAGTTAAAGGATTTCAGGGAGCAGGTGCTGGAAAGACGTTTCTCTGCCTAAAGGTAAAGGTCCCCTGTGCAAGCACCTGGCCATTCCTGACCGATGGGGTGATGTCACATCCCGACGTTTCCTAGGCAGACTTTGTTTATGGGGTGGTTTGCCAGTGCCTTCCCCAGTCATCTTCCCTTTACCCCCAGCAAGCTGGGTACTCATTTTACCCACCTCGGAAGGATGGAAGGCTGCGTCAACCTTGAGCCGGCTACCTGAAACCGACTTCCGTCGGGATCGAACTCAGGTCGTGAGCAGAGCTTGGACTGCAGGACTGCAGCTTATCACTCTGCGCCACGGGGCCTGAAGAGCTGTTATTCATATTGAGCTAGATTTGGTATAAGGCAATGTCTTGTGTTATTAAGAGAATGGCTGTGGCTTGGTGATAGAATGCGCATGTCATGGGCCTAAGGCTGAGGAAAGAAGCAGCCTGTAGACCTCAAGAAAGCCTCTCTTCTACAAAGACCTGAGGTTGGGTTTCCAGGTGCCCGCTAATAGTGGGCAATCTCCTGGCGCTTCCTGCCTCTGCCCACCGACACTCAGCTGTTTGGTGGGAGGAAGCAGGCCAGTTGAAAGCAAGGGAGCAACCCGCATCCCTATGTGAAGATGTCACTTCTGGTGCGATGCGGAAGTGCCCACATTGCACCGGGGGACGGGGACGGGACACTCTATCACTCTCTCTAAAACTCTAGGGAAACAATGGAGGTTTTGGGGCAAGTGCCACAGTGCCCCCCTGGGTCCCTCTTCACCACTGGTGGGAGGTTTTTTGGGTGGAACCTGAGGAGGGCAGGGTTTGGGGAGGGGAGGGACTTCAATGCCACACAGAGTCCAAAGCAGGCATTTTTTCCAGGTGAACTGATCTCTATCGGCTGGAGATCAGTTGTAATAGCAGGAGATCTCCAGCTAGTACCTGGAAGTTGTAAGAATAGCAGCACGCAGGCTCACAATAAACGTGAATGCACTAATTCAAAGTTGTCTTCAAATTATTATAACATAAAACACAAAAAGCATTGCCTCATGCACTGTTACATTCCAAGGTGTGCAAATTAAAACAAACTCAAGGTAAGTACAAGGTAAGTTCATACACCAAAACAAATTCAATTCAATTTAAAGCAGAACCCAAAGGCAAGTTCATGTGTAAGTCCACCACTGAAATCAGTCTTTGTGATACACTGATTAATCAAAGGAAGCCAGTATTCAAAGAAAGCCAATTTTTTTTTAATTTGCACACCTTGGAATGTCAGAGTGCTTGAGGCAATGCTTTTGTGTTTTATGTTATAATAATTTGAATACAACTTTGAATTAGTGCATTCACGTTTATTGTGAGCCTGCGTGCTGCTATTCTTACAACTTCGTTATAATCAGCATAGGTATCGTGTTTGTTGAGTACCTGGAAGTTGGCAACTCTTGGGTAAAGTTTGCAATAGGTCTACATTTCCCAGGCACCTTCCAGGCTTTATGATTGGACTGGAGTGGAATTGAGGGAAAACAGAAAAGTATCCATGTGAAGGATGCAGAACTCTAGCTGAATGCATATAAGTCCCTGCGCAGAGAAGGAGGGTGTTCTGTCCCTGGAAACTGAGCAGCTGTGAGATTCCTCTTGCAGGGAGTTGATCCTTTGCCCCATGGTGGGGTGGGTCTGGCCTGCTTGGATCCGGTATTGAATTAGAGTAGGGACTACGGTAAGTAAGGTAGTTGCATCAGGATGGAAGCTTTGTTGATTTCTGGCTGGCTTCTTTCTTAGTGCATTTTGCCCTGTGTTAATTCTGCCCCATTTTAATAACTTTTCTCCTGTTTACTTGCTATAATATTTGTTTAACAAACCAGTTCTTGTTCACTTTCCCTGGGTTCTTTAAGCCTCAAATTTGGCCATACATCGGGACGTACCCTGGCTAAAAAGAAGGTTGTCTGGGGGGGCAGGGAGGGCCCTCTCTAGTAAAATTAGGGTTGTCAGCTCCAGGTTGGGAAATACCTGGAGATTTTGGGGGTGGAGCCTGAGGAGGGCGGGGTATGGGGAGGGGAGGGAGTTTAATGCCATAGAGTCCAATTGCCAAAACAGTCATTTTCTCCAAGTGAACTGATCTCTGTTGACTGGAGATCAGTTGTAATAGTGGGAGATCTCCAGCCACCACCTGATTCCCCACTCCTCCACATGAGCGGTGGAGGCTAATCTGGTGAACTGGGTTGGTTTCCCCACTCCTACACACAAAGCCAGCTGGGTGACCTTGGGCTAGTCACAGCTCTCTCAGCCTCACTCACCTCACAGGGTGTCTGTTGTGGGGAGGGGAAGGGAAGGTGATTGTAAGCTGGTTTGAGTCTCCCTTAAGTGGTAGAGAAGGTCGGCATATAAAAACCAACTCTTCTTCTTCTAACATCAATAACTCACATCTCCAGTTAAAGGAGCTTACATAGTATGGGTGGAAAGCCTCTGCTAGTTGCAACAGACTACACTAGGCTAACTGAGTATAAGATTACATACCCACGTGTGTGTTGTGTTTCAACAGTTTTCTGCTGCCACTTTTTATTTCTAAACTGAAGACTTTTTAACTGTGTTGTTGTTTTTGCTTTAAACCAGAGGTTCCCAAACTAGTGCTCCATGAAGAGATTGGAAAGAAAAATACTACTGCATTCGGTTTAGTATATAGGTGCTAGGTGAAAATTAGTGCTCCATGATGAATTTCTCTCCTGGAAAGCGCTCCATGACTAAAAAGGTTTGGGAACCTCTGCTTTACACCATTCCTGGATTTGTTTCCTATAGCCGTTAAAGTAACATGTCCAGCATTTCTCCCTCTCCCCGCTATCTGTTTCTTCATTCCTTCTAATCAGTCTTCTTTTGCATCACCACAAATAATACCTACCTCTTTCTTTTATTTTGTAGCTCACATGGTGGCACCCCACTGATAGGCAACCCTAAGAAGAAAAAAGTTGCCAACAGCCCTGTTGGCCCACACAAAATCCAGAGAAAGAAACAAAATCGAACCATGCAATAGCTTTTATTGAGGCCAACCCAAATGACATAAATCATTGTGCAAGCTTCTGGCTTCTAGAGAACCCATTGTCAGGTACAAAAATTTAAAAAATACAAATATTAAAAAGGAGGTAAAAGGCCATTTTTAAGACCCTGTCATACCAGCCTTTGAGGGTGGGTACTAGTGGGCCCTGACCTGTATGGGCCAGGCTAGCCTGATCTCGTCAGATCTCAGAAGCTAAGCAGGGTCGGCCCTAGTTAGTATTTGGATGGGAGACCCCCAAGGAAGTCCAGGGCTGCTGCGCAGAGGAAGGCACTGGCAAACCACCTCCGTTATGAAAACCTTATAAGGGGTCGGCATAAGTCAGGTGCGACTTGGAGGCACTTTACACACACACACATACACACACTAGCAGGTTCACAGTTGGATTGTAGATTACAACGTTTGCATTCTGGGTATATGAAACAGACAATGGAGGTTCATCTTATTGTCGAAGGCTTTCACGGTCAGAGTTCATTGATTCTTGTAGGTTATCCCAAGACCACGGTTACACAGCCCGGATAACCTACAAGAATCAATGAGGTTCATCTTGTTTGAAAAAAACAAGAGCCCAGCAGTTATCTTCCATTGTTTGTTTCTTCTTCACAGAATGAAGGGCATTCTGTAGAACCTGAAAGCTTCCACAGTGCTTTTGTGTCATTTGGGTTGGCCTCAATAAAAGCTATTACATTTTTTTTAATCTAACAGAAGACCAAAGGCTAATTTCAATATCTAACCACTAGGGGGCACTCACTGCTAACAAACTATTTGACAAACTTTTCCTTGTTCTGCAAAGCAGAGTTATGGCTTAGACAGAATGCTTATGGATGAATGGCCATCATTTTATTTTGGTTATATATCGTACATGATTTCTAAGGGTCCGGGTCAATAAAAACATTTTAAACGAGTCCAGGCTGTGTCGTGGCATGATTGTGAAAATGAAATGGGAAAAACAAGAATGCCATCCTGAGCTCCTTAGAGAAAGAATAGATTAAAAATAATAATAATAATAAATGAAGGGGGGGGAAACAACATATAACCATGAGACTGAAACTATGTCCCATGATAACCCTATTTCAAATTAAGCCCTGTCTGAGCCTGAAAACACATCAAGGACCATCTAGCACACTGCCAGCACAATCTTCTTGAGTGTTTATAAAAAAGTATTCAGGTTCTGCTGTTGGGTTCCTGTCATATCCAACCCTTCATATTCAGTGAAGTGTGATCAAAGAAGCATTCGTTTCCTGCTCAAATCCCATATCACTCTGGTCTTGGCCCACCTACACTGGTTTCCAGTTTGTTTCTGGGCACAATTAAAGGTGCTGGTCTTGGCCTTCAAACCCCTTTATGGTTTGGGACCAACATTCCTGAAGGACTGTCTAATCCCTTATGAACCTGCCCTACAGTTATGGTAATCTTCGGAGGCCCTGCTTCAAGTGCCTCCACCTTCTGAGATTAGGGAGGTGGCAGCCCGGGAGAAGGCCTTCTTGGTTTTCACTCCAATGCTCTGAAACTAGGGTTGCCAAGGTTGACTCAGCCTTCCATCCTTCCGAGTACCCAGCTTGCTGGGGGTAAAGGGAAGATGACTGGGGAAGGCACTGGCAAACCACCCCGTAAAACAAAAGTCTGCCTAGGAAACATCGGGATGTGACGTCACCCCATGGGTCAGGAATGACCCGGTGCTTGCACAGGGGACCTTTACCTTACCTTTATAATGTAGTTTTATCGTGTCTCTTTTAAATTGTCAACTGCCTTGGTTGCCCCTCTGTGGGCAGAAAGGGGGGGATATAAATTTTGTAAATAATAATAACCCCTACTTCATGTCCTTTTGTGAAAAAAGACTTTCAGATCAATCCCAGAAGGAACACAAGGCAATCATTAGTGCTGATGCTTGTGGGACAGAATTCTGTTTACCTCGAAGTTACCAGAAATTTAGGAATCGCAAACAATTTAATTGTTTGGAGATTTAGGGCACTTCAGCTTAAAACAACATTTCAGTATCTCAGTTCCATTGTCAAAATGCTAGTTGGTTCCAATAAGGCCAAAGTTGCTTCCAAAAAGAGTTAAGCCCAAATTCAACTTTTTAAACAAGTACAATTGATCATAGGTAGAGGTTATTGTCGAAGGCTTTCACGGTCAGAGTTCATTGGTTCTTGTAGGTTATCCGGGCTGTGTAACCGTGGTCTTGGTAGAGGTTACTAGAAACTTCTGTTTCCAGATCTTTAATTTCCTCTTCCCCAACCCATTTCACTTGGTGAAGGGGATGAAACTGTGGTTCTTTCCAGGGCAAGAAGGGGCAACCTCAAGCGCTCTGAGGAGATACATGATGCTCTTTCATCAGCGCCATCCTGCCTGGGAATCCTTTGCATGCCATCCTGAAATCTTGGGTGGGAAACCTGAATACCAGTAAATAAAGGAGCCCTAATGATGTGTCACTTTTATGCTTCTTTGCGTAGCTCTGGTCAGAGACAGGAAACAGACTGTTGCCAGACAAGAGTGATCTGAGGCTTCGAAGAATCCCCAAGCACACCAGCTTTGTGGATGCTTTTCATAAGGTCAGTCTTGTGAAGATGAGGCTTCTGGTACAAACCGGGGAACTAGAGGCGTGATCCTTTCAAGCCTCTCCCTCAACCCTACGTAACAGATGACACTCTCCCTGCTGTCTAGCACCACATACTAAGTTGCTGGAGAAACAGTATAATAGCTTTATCTGCTCACGATTAGCCTGCTTCCACACAGAGATGATTCCCCGTTGTGCACTTATTGCCATTCCAAATACAGAGGCATTTCCAGCAACAATGGGACGTCCACACAAGGGGATTCCCTGTTCTTTCTTCCATTTCTCTTCACACCGGCCATTCCACACATGCATGCCATACTTCTAGAGGGGTTTTTTCCCCCTGGTGTTTTTTAATCGGCATAATGATATAACTATAGCATTAGAATGAAATAATTATATAGCTACTAACAATTTTTAAAAGCCAGCAAAAAGTTTGCCAGTGGGGAGGGGGGCACCAATGTGGATAGGGAAGTTCAGAAATACACACCATCCTGTCCACACGCTGGGCAAACCCATAATGAGTACAATCTTTCTGAAAGATCATACCAAAGCTGATTTCAGAAAGAATTGACCCAAGGACAAAAAACCACAGAAGTGAACATTTGGAGGAGTACTGGGAGATAAAGGGGGTTACCGCACTTGTATTCCCAGCAATGTATTAAGAGATTGAAAACGTTATAAAAAATACTGTTCGCACTTTGTTTGGCCCCTTTAGCTGTGAAGACGTCTTCCAACCATTTATAAGCCGTAGTATCCAAAAACCCTTTTAAAACGATGGTTTTTATAACATTTTCAAACTCTTGATACATCACTGGGAATACCTAGTGCGGTAACAGCCAAAGATGTGTGGGCGCTCTGAAAAAAGCAGTGCAGATTTAGACTGTACTGTAGCTGAAGCACCAACACCTATGTGAAAGCAACCTTACTATATATGCCCATTTGGCATTCTGATTCTGCTGAATTCATTCTGGATTGTGAATGAGCATTTACAAAATTCTGTTCTTCCACCTTGCTCTTAATTATTCAAAGACTTCAAAGGAAAGTCTGCTTATTTATGGATTAATTATTCTGAAAAAGATGTCTCGGGTATTAAAGCAGTCTTGGTTAGTGCTTTGATTTCTAAGGAAGAAAGAACTGGGATTCTTGGATGCCAGGAAGCCACAATTTCTGACATGGAAGACTTGACTCACTAATCCTTTTTCAGATATATGTGTAGCTGTCTGTAGCTGTCTTGTTGTTTGAATCTTCCATAAATATTCCCTCACATCCAGAACATTCTCTGGGGCTGAGTTATGGTGATTCCTCACTAAAATTAAGCTCTTCACATAGATATATCAGGGAAGCAAATATCAAAGCAAATGTATGTATTAATGTACGACTCTTTAGACATACAGTTCCTAGCCCAAGCTTGGTATCACCTGCTTTGCTAGGGCTTAACTACAATACACAATTCTCAGATCAGGTCTGGGTCTACCATGAGGACTGTCATTCAGGTGTTCACTTGCAACTCAAGTGACAGGTGTGCAGGGCCTGATCTGGATCAGGAATGTTCTTCACAAAGTGAATGTTGATGTCTTCCCCATACCATTTTCCTTACTTAAAATGGCCCCCAGGGAAGACAATTTGCCCCTAGTGTACTCCATCAGTATTTGCCCTTATCAGCCTGACAGGACATTTTGGGTTAGGAAAACGGCATGGGTGGGAGGCTAAAGCCTTTCTTTTAAAAATAATTTTTATTGAAATTTCTGACTAAAGGCTTTCTTGTGTGCCATAGTCCCAATCTGAATTGGGCCCCAAATGCCAGGGAACTGAGTTTCCAGTAGGGAATTTGCAGGTGCACATGGATTGCACAGACCTGGGGAAAATGTAACATGTAGTGCAGGCCCTCAGTAATGTTCAGTGTTTCAGTTATCTTGACTGTTCCTAGATTTATATGCCTATCTGCGTTGTGGTACTTCAGTTATGATTCCCAAAGTAACGGTATTCTAGACTGTAGTGAGGGAGGTGAAATTTCCACACAGGAAATGTGAAGGTACCTTACCTACTTCTGTGCTCACACCATGCAACTTTGCCTGGCAATGCTGGAAAACTGGGTGTGCATTCAAGTGTATTAGACTCAAGAACCTTGACTGCACCTGAGAGGTTCCCTCCAGAGCATGGCTGAAGAAAGTGACCATTTCCCAGAGATTACCCTTTTGTTGTTTACTCTCCCTACTTACCTGTTGAGCTAGCAAGATCTTCATTCATCCTGCTTAGAATTTTATAAGGCAAGTTTCCCATCCTGACAATGAGCTCCTGAAGCCAGGCAGAGTTAGGGAGTTATTTATTTTTTTACTTTATTTATATACTGCCTTTCACCCCAATGGGGACCCAGAGCGTTTCTCTAGCCAACACTGGGTTTGGGGGCTAAAACAAAGATTCCTTAACGCAGAGAGAGCAAAGCAAATCTCTTATGCAGAGAAGTCTGAAGGGGGTAGGATCCTGTTATAATCTGCTGTGGACATTTTCCAGTTCATCTTCAGAGTGATCTTGTCCGCCATATCCCTTTTTGTTATTCAGCTTTGTCCATTGTTTGTTTTGGTCAATGGTTGGTGCTTAGACAGTCTTTCACTACTGACCAGCCTATGGACAAGGGAACCCAGTTTAAGCATATACAGTATATACTTCAAAACAAACCTTTTTTTGGGGGGAAAAAGGAGTTAGTGCCTTAAAAGGGAGGTCTGGGAACTGATGGGGCCTCCCAAGTTCCCTTGCTTCGCCATGGATTTCACTGTATGCTTTGTAGAAGGAGCCAGTGGACTTTGACAGATGGTTGTCCTTCATGCACAGTGACCCGCAGTTTCATTACCTTTCTCTGTTTTAGCTCTGCAATCATATATTTTCTGATGAGGATAAAGATGAGAAGGTAATTACAGACTCAGGTGAAGAAAAAGAACTGAGGCATCTCATCCCAGTGCAGAGTTCACAGGAAAGGTAACGGTAAATCCTGGGCTTTATAATGGAAAGGGGAGAGGTGAAAGAGAAATGAAGCAATCTTTTTAGGAGGGGGCAGTGGCAGAGGGGAATGCAGCAGCCTCTTTCAGGAGATTCTGCATTGGAAAACGTTGGAGGACGTACATGCTAAAAAGAATCTGGTAGAGCCGGCCCTTTTAAAGACTGAGCAGTTTGGATGCTGAGAGTGTCTATTTAAGATCTCCTATCCCTTTTCTCTGTGTCACAGTCATTATTTTCTAAATTGGGAAAAAATAGATATGCATGCATACTACCTAAACATGAAATCAGAATTTAATACAGCAAACGTGTTAAGATTTTATCTAAAAAATTGAAAGTCAACCCCCCCTCCTTATTGGATTTCCTTGCAAAATATACTGTGATTCTTTCTTTTATTTTTATTTTTGAAGTTGCAATGCAGCCTATGAGCAAATTGGACTGAGCCTCTGCTACTGGCTGGGTTTTTTTTAAATTAAAATTTATTGGATAATAGCAATAACAATAAACAATAACAGCAACTGAAAGAAACAGGGGGGAAAAGAAAGACAATCTTCATGATTTAAAATACAGTATATCTATATACTGATCTTTTCAGATCTCAGAAGCTAAGCAGGGTCAGCCCTGGTTAGTATTTGGATGGGAGACCACCAAGGAATACCAGGGTTGCTGTGCAGAGGAAGGCACTGGAAAACCACTTCTGTTAGTCTCTTGCCATGAAAACCCCAGAAAGGGGTCGCCATAAGTCGGCTGCAACTTGACGGCACTTTACACATACACAATTGCTCTGGAGGGCCAAAAAGGTTGAAAACCAAGAGCTTGCCCTGATGTTGCATCCTAGCTCTGGTATTTAGAGGTTTACTCCTCTGAATATGGAGGTTTCCTTTAGTCACCATGGCTAGTAGCCTTTGATGGACCTATCCTGAACACATGAACATATGAAGCTGCCTTATACTGAATCAGACCCTTGGTCCATCAAAATCAGTATTGTCTACTCAGACTGGCAGCGGCTCTCCAGGGTCTCAGGCTGAGGTCTTTCACATCACCTACTTGCCCAGTCCCTTTAACTGGAGATGCCTGGGATTGAACCTGGAACCTTCTGCATGCCAAGCAGATGCTCTACCACTGAGCTACAGTCCCTCCTCCATGAATCTGCCTATTTCCACTTTGAAGTCATCTCTTTTGTGGCCATCACTGCATCCTGTGGCTGCAAATTCCATTGTACTTAATGCAGTTAATTCTTACAGAAACTATTAATTTTGAGAGGATACTGTAATTTTATGTAGAAGAAATAAAACCAGCTGTATTTTGACCAGAGAACTTAACTGTTGCAAAATCCAGTTGCAGAGTTTCCGTTTCCTTTGGGGGACTTGTTGTGGCCTTTGTATTTATACACTTTAAAGCTTTTTTATACCATGTTTTAAAAGTAAAAAAGGTAGGTAAAGGTCCTGTCACCCAAATTGCTCGGTTATTAATATTTATATGGGGAAATTAGCATTCAATAACCGGCTGTGGGCATAACCTTCAGGATCTAACCTGTGTCTACAGGAGTCCAAACCGTTATTCAAATAATAAAGCGGAGTCAATTGATTTAGTTTCAAAGGTTTACTTATTAAAAATGTGTGCACAAGCACTCAAATATCATACACACACCAACATACAGAGTCTAGGAAATAAAGAGAGGACTATGGAGATGTTTGCCAATGTGACAGGCCCTTCGATGATGGGTTATACTGCACCTGTCCTGGAGCGGAGTTGTCCTGGGTTCTGTAGGCTAAGATACTGGGAAAGAGGGGTGAGGAAGAGGGGTTCCCGGGGACTCGACCAGCGAGGCGGGAGGGGAGCGTGGTCAGGCTGCTCAAAACCCAAACCAACAGAGTGGCGGCAAGTAAGCCAGGGAAAGACCGAAGGTAAAGAATGGATTGCGGGGACCCCAGATATACTCTTTACCGGGGGTGGGGTAATTGGATTACAGTCTTGTGGTTCCCATTGTAAACAAAAGGTGACCAAAAGACTAATGGTTGGCTGCCGGGGTGAGGCAAGGGGGCAATTGAGAAAACTATCCTATTTCCATTGATTTGCGCAATTCCGGGAGAACCGGGAGTTGCTTGCAGATTGGATTAACGATCTAACACAAAGACACGCATAGCTGTGTCTGGGGCGCATCACTTTGCATAGCCAGAGGAACGACCTCTCATTGTTATCTCAATGTCTTCTGATGGGCTATTAATCATGCTGATGAGGGCATCAGCTGCTTAGTGAGTTGGAAGAATACCTGGCTACATTTGTGACCTGTGCCTCCATCAAAAGGGAGGCGTCCATTGTCATGCCTAGATGGTCAGTGCAGGTGTTAGTTGCACCCCCATCAAGAGTTGGAAGCAGATGCCCTGTCTCAGACCCCTCAGCCACAGGACTTCAGTGGATTTAGTTTCAGCCGATTTTGTTTCAACCATTTCGCTGTGGCCTCCAGACACCTGGCCAAAGTATCTGGGACGGCCGCCCATCAACAGATAAAGCTGGGTGTCATCAGTGCACTGGGGACAACCCAGCCCAAAACTCTGGACTAGCTGGGCGAGGAGGCACATGTGGATGTGAAAACAACATTGGGGAGAGAATCACCCCCTGGGGGACCCCACACACCAAAGGGTGTCATGGTGAAACTCTCTCCCCACCCTCTGTCCTTGACCTTGTAGAAAGGAGAGCAGCCATTGAAGGGCTGTCCCACGTATCCCAACATCGGCATGTTAAATTATGTAGTAGGAGCAAACTTAGAACAACAAACAGAACACAGTAATATAGTCCACAGTTGCTATCCCTTTGCCAAAGTATCTTTCTGAGCCATTTCATTACAGTACAGCCAGTGGTGGGCTGGCCAGGGTCTCCCCTTGCCCGATGGCAAGTGGGCCCTGTGGGCCCCTGATGAAGTGGAGGGCCCTTAAACATTAGACAATGTGTTAAAAATGTTAATGCCCTTTTAGTAGCTTGAAAATACAATAGAAGTTCCAATACTACTACTGCATGCAACTAAAATTTTAATTTTACCTTTTTCCCACTTATGTATTGTTTGAAATTTTTTATTTATTTCTTATAAAAATTAAATGATAGCCTTGTTAGAAAAATGAAGTCTGCTCTAAACGCGGCCTGCTTAAAGGGTTCCCGGAAACCATCAGGAACCTAAGCCACGTAATACCTTTCAATAAGCCCAACCAAGCCCAAAGGCCCACCTTTGTTGTTTGGAAGCAAAATCCTATATTGCAATAACGGGGAGCAGAAAGGGCAGTCCTCTCAACTCACCTTACCCTGTTCCCGGAGTTTCCTTATATCCCTCTCCCTGGCTGCAACCCACTCCCCTCTCCAGCTCCCATTGGTTGTGGGTGGGCCCCCTTTGTCTCCTGGCAACCAATATTTTTAGACCCAGTCCACCACTGAGTACCACCCTGTTGCATAGTTTGTGAAAAGCCAGGAAAGAAGGCGCTTTCCTGTCTTCAACAGGCAGGCCATTTTATAAGGTGGGGCCGCAACAGAGAATTGACATGTATGGGAAGTCATTGATTTTACCTGTTTGCAAGATGGCACCTGCAGAAGGCCCTGCTCAGTTGAGCAAAGCTGTTGCGGCGGAGCATAGGGAGAGAAGCAATCTTTCTGATACGATAGACCAGGACCATGAAGGGCTTTGTATGTGATAGTCAATACTTTGAAATTAATGTCCTAGTGTAGTGCCTGAGACATTGCTAGTAAGGAGCAACTTTCCTCCTACGCCCATGAGAAAATTGTAGAAGGCTAGGGACTGAACACTCCCTCATCGCATACAAGCATAGGAGCATTCATCTGGGTTTTTTTAGGAAGGGAAAAGATAAGTAGCTTGCAGAATCCATATAGAACTTCTGTTCCCTTGACAGCTCTCAGAAATCAGACTTCGTTTCAACTGTGACTGATAGCAGAACAACAGAATCTTCTTCCAGTCTGCCATCATTAATGGAGAAACTTGGAGAGAGAGGCTGTGAGTTATTTTTTTATCTTTTTACAAACAGATATGGCATTGGCTGATAGATCAAAGAGTCAAACGTACAACGTATGCACACAAACACCCCTAGTGAATCCAGGCTAATCCCTTGAATTGTCCCATAAACACTAGAGCAGTTGTTAAGAAAATACAGTTCCAGGGCAACCCAAAAACAGAAGCCACGTAATACCTTTTATTAAGCCCAACCAAAATATCACAACATATTATACAAGTGTTCAGGTTCACCAGACCTCTTCATCAGACTGGCTATTAAAAAGCAAGAAGTAGGGGGAGGGGGTCTTTAGACTATGGTCATGCTTTTGTACTGTAATACAGGCCGAACCAATTTAACAAGGAACAGTATTGCAAACCCAACAAATGTCAAATCTGAGAATCTTTGGCAATGTAGCCCTTGAGAATCAAAGCTAATGTTGAACTGGAGAATCTAGTGAAGTCACAAACATGATGCAAAGTAACTTGTACAAATAACACAGTGTTGTAAGACCAACTAAACCAATTTTAAAGGACAGAATCCATGCCAAACCAACCTGGCCAGCCAATACCAAGCCCAGGCAAGACAGAGAGACACAGTGAAATTAAAGAAAAAATAGTCCTGAGAGTCTTAAAATTCTGGCTCGCAATATTCCTGGTTAAAGGTAAAGGTAGTTGCCTGTGCAAGGACCAGGTCATTCCTGACCCATGGGGTGACATCACATCCCAATGTTTACTAGGCAGACTATATTTACAGGGTGGTTTGCCATTGCCTTCCCCAGTCATCTACACTTTACCCCCAGCAAGCTGGGTACTCATTTTTCTGACCTCAGAAGGATGGAAGGCTGAGCCAACCTTGAGCTGGATACCTGAAACCAACTTCCGTTGGGATCGCGAATTCAGGTTGTGAGCAGATTTATGTCCATTTAAGTGGACACAAAAAGGACATAAAATGGACATAAGTCTGACATCAGAAACCACAATATTCAAAAACCAATGGGTGAACATTTCAACCTTCCAGGACATTCTGTTGCAGATTTAAGAGCAGCAGTTCTCTTACAAAGGAATTTCAAAGGGAGATTGGAAAGAGAAACTGCTGAATTACAGTTGATATTCAAACTAAAGTCAATGCATTTACCTGGGCTGAATAAAGACCTTGCATTCATGGCTCATTACCAATGCTGATTTCTCCACACCCATCTCTCCCCTGGACATCACAGACTCTTCTGCATACCACACCTAATACCATCACGCCTGCTATTCACATTTACATACTGTTAACATTTACATACTAATGCTTGTCTGAATTCACTCTCCTCTACTTAAAGACAGATGGATTCACATTCTAGCTGTATCTGAAGAAGTGAGCTGTGGCTCACGAAAGCTCATACCCTACCAGAAAATATTTTTGTTAGTCTTTAAGGTGCTACTGGACTCTTGCCCTTTTCTACTACTGCAGACAGACTAACACGGCTACCCACTGTGAATTATCTTAGTAGATATATTGTTATAGAACCATAGTGATATATCTATTACTGTGTGTGTGCGGGGGGGCGTAAACCAGCAAAAAAGCCTTCAGGCAGCCTGGGGGCAGGGAATTGTAAGTGCGAAGGAATGAGAATTGCCCAGTATGGGTATTCTGTTGCCGCTGTGAATGCCTCTTCATTTGCAACAGCGCTGAGTCCAAAGCAGCCTAAATCTTTCACTTCCCTCACAAAAGATACATGTTTTGTCATTACTCTGTTCTTTTAATATTCCACACCACAGCACGTAGGTCAATGGCTAAGCAGCAGTTTGCATGTGAAACACAAACAACAGATGATTTTTAGATAAACTATAGAGAAAATATGAAAAACCAGAATCCATAAGTATAGAGGTCTGATTTTACAGAGAAACTAATAGCATCCTTGTATGACGTCGAATCCTTAACCACAGAATTTCCCCAAACAAGTTTTTATTGGTAAGTGATAATATGCTCTATGGGGGTGTTGTTGTGTTCCAACTTTCTCAAGCAGTCAACCCTGTGGATTACTGGAGCATTCTTCAGTCCAGTGTTGGTTTCGGAGAGCACTCAGCTGGGAAAGCACCATGGATGCCCTTTCCCTTCAAAGAAAACCATAGGTAAGTGCCATGGCATGGATGAATTTTGGGACATCAACCCCACGGGGAGCAATAGTTTTGTCATTTCTGTGTTACTCGGGGTCTAATACATGTTGTATTTTTCCAAGATACATGTTGTATTTTTCCAAGATACATCTCTGAATCAGGTCATAGATGTGTTCTAGAAATAGTGGGCTTCCCAGCCATGGTGGGTGGGCAGATTCAGACTGGAACCATGGCATGTAGGAAGATGGGGCTTACTAACTGTATCAGCACACATGTAGCCTCCAGTGGGGCAAACAGCAGCTCCCCAGGCCTATTTCAGGTTAGGAAAATGGTGCAGGCAGAGCAGTCTAAGCTCCCACTCACCTCAGTCAGTCCCAATCCAAGTTGGGCCCTTGCATACCTGGGAAGCATGGGCCACCCAGAACAGTGGTTCTCAACATTTCATATCTTCTGTCCCACCAATCACACCATCATAGAACCTGGGTCCCACCGTGGTGGGGGGAAGCCCACTTTTTCCATGACAGACATTTATATGTTTACAAGCATTTTGTTATTATATTTATCATTTTCAGTATGTTTTAAGAACATAAAAGTGCAGTAGTATTGTTGGGAGTAAATTTTATTGCTAGGGCTTTAGTGGATCATCCCTGGCAGGGAGAGTCAGCGGGAAGCAACAAATGAGGCACACTTGCTGGTGGGCACAGGAAATGGGGGGAGGCAGTTAGGAGACTCACCAAATGTGTGGCAGGTTGGCTTTTTTCTTTGCTAGTCGGATTCTAGATTCTTTTAGACAATGCAAGACAAACAGCGATCCCATACCTTATCAGTCCATTACCTGTCTTTTGGCTGCTGTTTGAGACACTTTGTATTCTTCCTCAGGTTTCCAGCCTTTATGCAGGAGGAATTTCTTTCAATAGGTGCACCTTTTCAGAGAGAACGTTTTCAGCTTGCCAGCCTATCCTTTACGGATTGACATTAAGGAGGCAGTCAGTGATGTAGTAGGACCTGGAACTCCAGGCCACTGTAGGGCAGTTATCTGTCAAGTTTGAAACTGTCCAGATAACAATGTATTATAAGGATCCTGAAAAATAGACCTGGAAAAACATCCAGCTGTGAACAGTATCTACCTGTTAAAATATTTATATCCCATCTTTCCTGGTGGTTCAAGGCTGCTTACAAATCACAGTTAAAAACATCATGATTTAAAACCAACAAAATAAAACCCGTCCCACATATAACCCCCCTTCCTTTAAAAAAGATGCCTGCAGTCTATGTACCATTAAAAGGCCTGGCAAATAAAATGGTGTTGGAGTTGGGGTGTGCACCATTTTGTCCTGGTATTTTTCGGGTTCAGGTTTAATAGACCCAGAAATGTTCAGAAAAGCCAAACAAAGCCGAACCTCATTACTGGTATGGGTTTCCCCCTGGTTTTATTTGGATATTCGGATTTTTTGGGGTCTACTAGACATGAACCTGAAAAATTCCAAGCTGCCTCCAAACTCTATGTTGGTCTCGAAGGCGGGAGGCATCTAGGCCAAGCTCAGTGTTCAGCTCGGTGCCACCTGCCACTTCTGAGCCCACGCAGACCTCAGAAGTGGCAGCACAGAGATGAAAGCTGGGACTGGCAGAGCCAATCCCAGCTTTCATCTCTGTGCTGCTACCTCTAAGACCCAATTGGACTTCAGAGGTGGCAGCAGTGGTGCAGAGCTGAATGCTGGGTTTGGCTCAGCCAATCCCAGCTTTCAGCTCTACACTGCCACCTCCGAAGTCCACGTGGACTTCAGCGGGCGGTGGCACAGAACTGAATGCTGTGCCCGACCAGCCAGCAAGTAAGTGTGGAGGAGAGGGAAGGAACGAGGGGGAGAGAAGTCTCCCCACCATCTTTTAATGGCAACGGGGCCAACGGGGCCCGAAAAATGCCGAAAAAAATCAGCAGTATTCGGGATCCACTTTTCAGCTCCCTTAAACCACCGCCATTTTGGGGAGAGAACCTGCCCCCCCCCCAATACCTTATTGGTATTTGGGGGGGGGTTGGTTCAGCTTTGCCGAATGCACACCCCTAGTAGCAGCACCATTATCTAGGTAACCGGGTTCTTAAAAACATCAGCCATCTGATCATACAGTTCTCAGTTGAGCACAACCTGTTATTGAGGTTTCAACACGTTCAACTTATAACCTCCCAGGGCAATAGGAACTTTCTCAAGGCAACAGCCTATTGTTGTTTAATGGGATTTGCAGACAGCTACTAAAAACATGACTCATTCTCTCTCCCTCTCTCATTCTCACTCACAAACACTGTATCTTGCAAAAAAAAAAAATCCTTTAATATATTTTCCATCCAGATCTCATGATTTAAGATGTAGCTGTTCAAATCAACTTATCTCAAAAGAAAGTCACTTTAGCAGCACACACCTCCTCTCACATCTGTTGTTAAATCCATATGCTTATTCGTCTTCTTCCACTGCCCAGTTGGCTTGTTTTATTTTCTTTCCCTCTCTCCTGGAACATGCCCTTCGTCTAATGAAGTTCAGTAAATACAGACTCTGAATGGATTTGATGATGGCAGTTTGCCCATTCTGGGGTGTCTTCTTAGGCCTCTTGGTTCACTAGGAAATTGCCAATGGCCAGTTTACATATAGGAGCCCCGTGGCACAGAGTGGTAAGCTGCAGTTCTGCAGTCTAGGCTCTACTCATGACCTGAGTTCGATCCCGACAGAAGTGGGTTTCAGGTAGCTGGCTCAGGGTTGACTCAGCCTTCCATCCTTCCTAGGTCAGTAAAATGAGTACCCAGCTTGCTGGCGGGGTAAAGGGAAGATGACTGGGGAAGGCACTGGCAAACCACCCCCATAAACAAAGTCTGCCTAGGAAATGTCAGGATGTGACGTCACCCCATGGGTCAGGAATGTCCTGGTGATTGCACAGGGGACCTTTACCTTTTTAGTTTACGTATAGCAAATATGCAGTAATACAAAAAGGATAATAAAATATACTAGTAGTAGAAATAAGCTCTTTCCATTGTAATTCTTCTCTCCAAAATCTCACCTGTGCCTAATTTATTAACATCCCCTTTCAGATTACTGCACTCTTATTCTGTGTGCTAAGAGAGCCAGTGTGGTGTAGTGGTTAAGAGCAGTGGACTCTAATCTGGAGAGCTGGGTTTGATTCCCCACTCCTACACTTGAGCGGCGGACTCTAATCTGGTGGACCGGGTTGGTTTCCCCACTCCTACACATGAAGCCAGCTGGGTGACCTTGGGCTAGTCACAATTCTCTCTGAACTCTCTCAGCCCCACCTACCTGACAAGATGTCTGTTGTGGGGAGAGGAAGGGAAGGAGATTGTAAACCGGTTTGATTCTCCTGAAAAAAGGTAGAGGAAGTTGGCATATAAAAACCAATGTGGGTAAGACGAAAGTCCTGGTCTGTGACGGAAAACCAAAGAAACATAGGTGGGAAATTAATCAAAAGGAAATTGAGCAGGTCCTACAGTATAAATACCTAGGGCCGGTCTTTCAGGCTACACAATCAAGGATCTCGCATATTAACTCTGTTGCCTTAATTGCCCAGAAATCCACTGGATCAATTCAAAAATTCTTTTGGCAAAAAGGAGGGAGGCATATTCCAGCTGCAATTAAGATCTTTAGAGCCAAGCCCAAATAACTGATGGTGCCCCTTTGAGCATTACTGGTAATACAACCAGCCTGCACAGTGTGCAATCGAAATTCCTTAGAGATATCTTTCCGGCTCCAAATAACATCTCAAATGCAGCACTGAGGATCGAGTCCGGGATGACCACAGTCCAGGCCAGTCTCTGGATAATCACTTTCATGTTCTGGCTAAAGTTGGTAAACCAAAAAAAAGGGCCGATAGCCCTGATATTAACAGACTCTTTTGTGGCACCCTGGCAATTAGTTCTTAATAAAAATTGGGCCACTATGGGTGTATTACCCATGGTTCAGAGAAAAATGGATTCCAACAGGCAGGTATTGGGGAAAACAAGGTATGCAGCTTTATTAAACAAACAGTACCCTTTACCCAGGCTAATAATCTCAGAAGATGGGAAGTCGTCTCCTGGGAAGCAAGCAAGCTGCTTCTTCTCTTTCTGGCAGCCCGTCCTGGTTCTCCAGATGCTCCTTGTCTCTGGCTTCTTATCTGGAGCCCTCTTCTCCTCTTCAGTAGTGAGTGAAGCTAGATTTATTTCCCCACCACCAGGTGCTCATTATTTACAGTGCTGTGTGAAAGTTAACTCCCTAATGACCTGAGATTGCTCTCACATGGGGAAGGGTTGTATTGATCACCACCTACCTCCTCGTAATTACAATGGTCTTCTGCAATTTCCATTACATATGGTCTCTCTCGTCAACTCCTCTTATCAATGACTCATGAATTGGCCAAAGAACTTATTAAGACCAGCTTCAGTTCTTTCTGGAAGCTAAACATGTATTAACTGCCGTTGTTTAATAGGTACACTTGCTGATGTATATCAATTTTGAATGGCAACTCTGGAGCAGCAACATTAAACTGTACTTCTTTAGCAGAAAGAACTATACATTAGCAACCACCTGTGGTTGCTATGAAATTTCTGCCTTATGTTTTACCAGTCATGGCTGCACTTTAACCATATGCCTCTCCGTAGGGTCAATTTATATGATAAGCTTCTAAACAAATAATCGCTAAGGCATTTTTCCCCCTTCTCCTGGCACTTTCTTCCAGGGATTTTATCAACACAAGCTCTCTCAAGATAGTTGGCGTACATTATAAGGGCAAATTTATCCGAATCCTCAACACTTCATTGAACAAGGAGGTAGACCTCAGTGGCTGCATTATCCAGCAATGGGTTGGAGGATACCCAGTGTCTGTCTACCGCTTTCCAAATGGCACTGATCTGCCTGCACAGCATCACATCACCGTAAGGAGCAGAGACCCCTCTCACTTTCTAATCGGTGTGATATAAACCCTGTTGACTTGCAAAACAGGAGATGGTGTCTCCATGCATAAGCAACAAGTCAGTTTCAGGTGGCCAGCTCAAGGTTGACTCAGCCTTCCATCCTTCCGAGGTCAGTAAAATGAGTACCCAGCTTGCTGGGGGTAAAGGGAAGATGACTGGGGAAGGCAACGCCAAACCACCCCGTAAATATAGTCTGCCTAGTAAATGTTGGGATGTGACATCATCCCGTGGGTTAGTAAAAACCCGGTGCTTGCACAGGGGACTACCTTTACCTTTTAAGAAACGAGGTAGTGACTTGGGCTCAGCTCACTTCTTATTGAGTGAATGACCATTTTTTCATCCCACTGGAGTCTTTAACATTTGGCCCAAGATGAGAGTGTCTGTTCCTCACTGAAATAAAAGTTAGCATATTTCTATTATATGAAAGATGCAGGATCTCATTGTGTCTCCCTCAATCTGCAAATTATTACTGTAGAATAATAATATGAATACAGTATTATAAGATACTGAAGGCCAAACTACATTACATACAGCAAGTATCCTGAGGTGCCCCCCAGGGGTGGCGTGGGGGTTACCAAAAGGGCTGCCATCTTTTAAAGCTCAGAAGGACTGTCAGGCTACGGTTCCCTGTGATTGCCCGTAATGTGTGTATTGGCTCTCCGATGAAGACGCAAAGCTGTTAAATCTAAACACGAATGGTAGGTCTTACAGAGATGTCATGTGGCTTATTCATCTGCACTGTTTTTCAGGTCTGGGCTGCAGGGGCCAACCTTGCGCAAAAGCAACCTTCAGAAACATCCTTAGGCTCACAGAGATTTTTCAGAACAGGCCCAGAATGTACTACCATCCTCTGCAACCGCAATGGCCAGGTAAATTGTTTTTTTTACGGAAGTTGGTTTCAGGTAGCCGGCTCAAGGTTGACTCAGCCTTTCATCCTTCCGAGGTCGGTGAAATGAGGACCCAGCTTGCTGGGGGTAAAGGGAAGATGACTGGGGAAGGCACTGGCAAACCACCCCGCAAACAAAGTCTGCCTAGTAAATGTCGGGATGTGACATCGCCCCATGGGTCAGGAATGACCCGGTGCTTGCACAGGGGATCTTTACCTTTTAACCATTTGAAAGGAATATACTGCCTTTAAAACAGCATGAGGAAGGCTAAAGTGTTATCATACAGTGGGGGCATTGGCACTGTATCACTGTGAACTTCAATATGAACTCATAACACTCTTTTTTTGAAAGAGTGACAAGTAGGGTAGATGAAGGAAGTGCTGTAGATGTAGTGTACCTTGATTTCAGAAAAGCTTTGATAAAGTCCCCCATGATCTTCTTGAAACAAAGCTAGTAAAATGTGGGCTGGACACTGCTACTGTTAAGTGGATTGGTAATTGGTTAACCAACCGAACCCAAAGGGTGCTCATTAATGGCACAACTTCATCCTGGAGAGGAGTGACCAGTGGGGTACCACAGGGGTCTGTCCTGGGACCGGTACTATTTAATATTTTTGTAAATGACTTGGATGATGGGATAGAGAGCATGCTAATCAAATTTGCAGATGACACCAAGTTAAGAGGGGTAGTTAATACCCTGGAGGATAGGGTCAGAGTTCAGAATGACCTTGATCGACTGGAGAGCTGGGCCATAAGTAATAAAATGGATTTCAATAGGGAGAAGTGTAAAGTACTTCACCTAGGCAGAAACAACATAAGGCACAGGTACAGGATGGGAGATAGTTGGCTTGACAACAGTACATGTGAAAGAGATCTGGGAGTCTTAGTGGACCACAAACTGAACATGAGTCAACAATGTGATATGGCGGCTAAGAAGGCCAATGCAATTCTGGGCTGCATCAATAGGAGTATTGTGTCTAGATCAAGAGAAGTAATACTACCACTGTATTCTGCATTGGTCAGACCTCACTTGGAATAACGTGTCCAGTTTTGGGCTCCACAATTTAAGAAGGATGTTGACAAGTTGGAGCGTGTCCAGAGGAGGGCGACCAGAATCCATGCCATGTGAGGAGAGACTTAGGGAGTTGGGTTTGTTTAGTTTGGAGAAGAGAAGGTTGAGGGGAGACGTGATAGCCATGCTTAAATATTTGAAGGGATGTCATTTGATGAGGGAACTAGCTTATTCTCTGTTGCTCCAGAGACTACGACACGGAGTAATGGATTTAAACTAACAGAAAAGCAATTCCACCTGAACATTAGGAAGAACTTTCTGACGGTGAGGGCTGTTCGACGGTGGAATGTGCTGCCTCGGAGGGTGGTGGAGTCCCCATCTTTGGAGGTCTTTAAGCAGAGACTGGATGGCCATCTGTCGGGAGTGCTTTGATTGTGGGATCCTGCATGGTAGGGGGAAGGTTGGGGTCACTGGGGATGTGAGGGGGAGGTAGTTGTTAATTTCCTGCATTGTGCAGGGGCTTGGACTAGATGACCCTGGTGGTCCCTTCCAACTCTATGATTCTATTCTATGATAACAGAGATTACATTTTTGTCTGTTGGAAATCATCAACAAGATGTACTCAACATTCAGAGGGGGTGTATTCAAATTTCTGAGTTTTTCAAAGACTCATGTTCTACTTTGCAGTAGAGGTAACTGAACATGTCCATGCCATTTTGGTCATGGAAGGGCTTAATGAGCCTTGGGGCTCTGCAGAAATTATGCTAGAGAATATAAGTATTCTTTCCTTTTTTATCCCATCTTTCCTTTACAGAGCTTATGGTAGTATATCTAGTCCTTTCCTCCATTTTATAATTGCAACAGCCCTGTGAAGTAGGTTATTCTGAAATGTGATGACTGGCTCATTGTTAAATATGGACTTGACCTGGGGTTTCTTGGTCCAAGCCCACCATTTTATCTCCTACACTGTATTGATTATTACCAAGGGTGTGCTGTCCTGTGAGAAAGGATATTAGACATTCTATTAAATCCAGTTAGTTCCTATCTAAAGTGTAACCTGAATTTTAAAAGTGCAATGATCATTGTTTGTTAGATGCAAATAATCATAACAAATATCTGGTGCAAGAGATTTAGCTCAGGATGTGAGATCTAAATCATGTGTGTGTTTGTAAAGTGTCGTCAAGACTCAGCTGACTTATGGCGACCCCAACCAGGGGCTTTCAAGGCAAGGGAGAAGCAGAGGTGATTTGCCACTGCCTTCCTCTGCAGAGTCTTCCTTGGTGGTCTCCCTTCCAAGTACTGACCCAGCTTAGCTTTGGAGATCTGATGAGATCAGGCTATACCATGCTGCCTTCCCTCCCTCTAAATCATTAAGCTGCTCCTCACAATCATGTCTATGTTATGCTGCTGCTTAAGGGGCAGGTTCAGCAGGCAGAATGTATCTCTAGCTTTGTTCAGCATACCAGATAGATTGCCCTACTCAACAGAACATCAGAAGCAGCCACCAAATCGTATTGCTGTTAGCTTGCAAATAGTTATAAGAAAGCAGCTGAATATCATTAGCTACTTTTGACATGGCTATGGTTAAGAACACATCCAAATATCTGAGTGTCCTGAGGGGAAGGCAAAAGAGAAAAGCCCAGCAGAGGGAGCTCATACTATCAGCTGCTGAAGAAATCACCAATGGTGTGAGGGATTTCTGCTGTTTTATTGTTTTCTCATTTTGTGTCTTTTAAATTTTTTAAGAGATTTTAAATTGTAAGCTGACTTGAGCGTAGAACCATAGACTCATAGTTGGAAGGGACCACCAGGGTCATCAAGTCCAACCCCCTGCACAATGCAGAAATTTCACAACTACCTCTCCCCCACACACACACACCCCTAGTGACCAGAAGATGGCCAAGATGCCCTCCCTTTCATCATCTGCCTAAGGCCACAGAATCAGCATTGCTGAAAGATGGCCATCTAACCTCTTCTTAAAAACCTCCATGGAAGGAGAGCTTACCACCTCCCGAGGAAGCCTGTTCCACTGAGGAACTGCTCTGACTGTCAGAAAATTCTTCCTAATGTCTAGACGGAAACTCTTCTGATTTAATTTTAACCCGTTGGTTCTGGTCCGACCTTCTTGGGCAACAGAAAACAACTCAGCACCATCCTTTATATGACAGCATATTGGCAGAAAGCGGGTATATAAATATCAATAAATAAGTCTTTGTCAGCTGAAACCTGGTGTGTTTTCCTCCTCTCACTCCCAGAATGTGTCACAATACACAGCACCTCACAGATTCACAGCAGCTGCAGAGGCCTACAGTGATAACGTGGACCTTTCTGTGGACAAGTTTCAGCTTACTGATGACAAGGAGGACTCTCTTGTATCATCATGGCCCTCAAGAGAAGACGCTTCCCAGACTCCCAAGAGAGAGAGGATGGATAGTTATTCCAGAGTCTTAAAGACAAGGTACAGTTTTAATCTAGAAGGAGATTTCTAGATTGGCCTGGTTGGCCACTGTGTGAACAGACTGCTGGACTTGATGGGCCTTGGTCTGATCCAGCAGGGCCTTTCTTATGTTCTTATGTTCTTATTTAATAAATCTAGCCAGCCAGGAGGAGGAATGGAGCATAGTGTTCACCTTATACATTACTAACCCACGTCCATGTCCACCTTCCATTATGAACATGTGATCTCATAACCTTATAGCAACTGTGGTCCTGTTGGTGTGTTTAGATCCCAGCAGTGGCTTTTGAACCAGAAGATGCCGTCTGTGCAGTTCAGGGTTTATTCTAACGTGCAGTAGGGAAATAAAATGTGCAATAGGGAATCATTTTTTGTGCAGTTGGCAATATGAGCTTTAAAAAGGAACAAGGTTATTTTTAAGACAGATGGTCATAGGGTTGCCAACTGCCCACTTATGGCAGGCAATCAACTGCTGACCGCTGCTGTTGCCCGCCGACTCTCAGCTGGTTGGCGGGAGGAAGTAGGTGGGGGAAGAGAGAGGGAGTGACCAGCATCATCTACGCAATGACGTCACTTACAGTGTAACTGCAACTGCTGGCTGAGGCTTTCCTTGCCTCCTCCTGTTCCTATCTTTCCAATTAGCTGGTTTCGCTCCCCCCCCCCCGCTCCACTCAGCTGTTTGTCGGGGGTGGGGCTTTCTTTTTTGCATTGCCGCGGCTTCCCTGGCCGCCCCAGCATGCGAGCTTTCTTTGCTGCACTCTGGCCAGTGTCCCAGGAAGCTTTCCTCCCCACCGCTTTTCCCCACGGTTTCTCGGGAGTAGTGAGTAGTGCTACTCGCGAGAAACCACGGAGGAAAGCTGCCTGAGAAACCTGGGACACCAGGCGGAGCACAGCAAAGAAAGCTTGCTGGAGCGCCAGGAAAGCAGCAGGGGCAAAGCAAAAAAGAAAGCCCCACCCCAGACAAACAGCTGAGTGGTGGCGGGGAGCAAAACCAGCAAGATAGGAACAGGAGGAGGCAGGGAAACTATAGATTGGTGATAATTCTTACTGTACTAACTGTGAAAATATTGCTTTGACCACGCATAATGCACTACAGCCTGATTACAGCCAGGGGCTAGCTGATAGGCATATATTTCACCCATTTTAAAGAAGCCACATCAGCTCCCAGTTTGCTTCCAGGTCCAATTCAATGTGACGGTTATAACCTTTAAATCCCTTCATGGCCTAGGACCCACATATTTGAAGAACCATCTCTTCTCATATGTCCCTGTGAACTACCGTACAGTATTCAAGCTGCTATCTACTGGCGGTTACCCCACTTAAGATGGCCTGCATAGCATGTACCAGAGCCCCAGGCCTTTTCCAAAGTGAGGGGAGCCCCATTATTGGAAATCTTCAGAAGGCACTGCAAGATGACTTTAGTAATCTTTTGGGGTAAGGGGGTATTTGAGATTTTATTTTGTTGGTTTTAAATTGTAATGTTCTAACTATGGCTTGTAAGCTGCCTTGAACCACGCAGAAAGGTGGGATATAAATATTTAATAATAAACAAATAAGCATTATTATTAGCTCTTAGTTAAAATTCAAAACCTTTATTGGCATATAAGATCGTTCCAGGAATTCCAGAATTAGTCATAAACAAGTATCTACAAGTAACAGAAATAGCAGCTATTATCTTTTTTGTTTAATTTTTATCATTAAAGCTTGCTTCAGAAACATGGCTACTATTTCAGTAATTTCTGAATCATACCCATTCGTTAAAAGTCTAAACAAGGAGTGGAGGGAAGAATTCCTATCCAGAATTAATGGCATTAGAAATTTAGTGCGAAGGTCCACTAGCATGTAGATTATTTTCTTTGCCAGATGCTGCCAATGTAAAATGTTATCAGCAGCCTACACCAGCTTAAAGCTGGTGAAGCATCGCAAAGAGTGGATACTTATTCACACTGTTTTGAGGATGATGGTGAGCTTCATACTGAGTCAATCTGCTTTCTCTACTCAGGTACACAGACCGAATTTCTATTGAATCTTCGGGCAGCATAGTTTGGAATCTCCATCCCAGAACAACAAAGAAGCGAATCAGCGTTGGAAGTAGTCCTTCTTCCATCTTGTCCGTAAAAAGTGGCAGCTACCCTCTCTTGAGTATGTAGATCAACATAAGGATTTCTGTGTTAAGTATCAAGTGGGGAGGGGCCATGGCTCAGTGGTAGAGCATCTGATAGCATGCAGAATGCCCCAGGTTCAATCCCAGGCATCTCGAGTTAAAGCACTGGTTCCCAACCAGGGGTCCGTGGACCCCCAGGGGTCCGCGAGAACTAAATTAAGGTCCGCGAAACAAAGTTATAAACCCATAATAAATTAATATTATCAATTAAAAGTTCTCTATTATAAAATATATATATTCAAATATTATTCTAAGTTTAATGTTTAACTAACAGTTATGATTAAAGTTTATTTTCAAATTCTCGGAATTTTTATTTTGAACTTTGGGGTCCCTGCACCGAACAAAAAAGTCCTAGTGGTCCCTGGTCAAAAAAAGGTTGGGAACCACTGAGTTAAAGGGACTGAGCCCAGCCCCCTCCACTGAGAACTTGAATAGTGTCCCATGCTGGCCCCCTGTGCAATATGCAGAGGTGAGGAATCTTATAGGTACACTAAAGAATGGTAAAGCTCCGGGAAGTGACTTAATCTCTGCAGACCTAATTAAAAGGAATGTGGAATGGTGGACACCCCTCCTGGCCGCACTATTCACTGCAGTTGATAGAACAGGTAGGATCCCTCCTGATTGGGGCCTAGCAATAATTGTCCCTATTTATAAGAAAGGTTGCAAAGAAAACCCAGCCAATTATAGACCTATCAGTCTATTAAACATAATTAGTAAGTTGTACGCAAGACATCTGCAATGGAAATTTAGAGATTGGTTAGAACAGGAAAATTGCCTTTCAGAAGAACAAGCTGGATTTAGAGAGGGTCGCTCATGCTTGGACCATTGTATGATTATGGAGCATTTAATAGCTAAATACTCCTCTAAATCAACGGTCTCCCTATATACAGCATTTATTGATCTTAAGTCAGCTTTCGATTCTGTGTCTAGAATCATCCTATGGGAAAAACTGGAAACAACCAATATAGATAGACGACTGTTATTTTTGATTAGAGCCCTACATGAAAACACCTCTATTAAAATAAGATGTAATCCCCAGGGTCAGCTGACCAAGGGAATAAGAACACTAAAGGGAGTGAAACAAGGCTGTATATTGGCTCCCTTACTGTTTAACTTCTACATTAATGATCTTGTGGATTATTTGAGAAGTCCAGCGTTTCATCCCCCTAAGTTAACTGACAAACACCTACATCTTCTTCTTTATGCTGATGATACAGTAATATTATCTAGAACTCCCATTGGTCTCAGAAGGGCCCTCCATGCATTTTACCAGTACTGTAAGGAGAACTGCTTGGAGATCAATTATTCAAAAACAAAAATAATGGCCTTTGCTAAGAGGCCAAAAAACCACTCATGGCGTATAGACACTACCCCGATAGAACAGGTACATACCTATAAATATCTAGGTGTAACTTTACAAGAGTCTGGTTCGAAGAATGCCCACTTAGCCCATGTCTCATTAAATGCTCAGATGAGTGCGGGGGCTATTCAAAGATTTTATTGGTCTAAGGGGGGTAGGAATGTGGCGGCCGCTATTAAGCTTTTTAATATGAAATCCTTGGCTCAATTATTATATGGAGCCCCACTCTGTATAATGGCAAATAAGATGTTACTTGAAAAAACTCAATCTAAATTTTTAAGAAATATCCTCCAAGTATCTACTGGAGTGTCAAATGCTGCCATTCGACTGGAGGTTGGAATGGTTACGGTCGAGGCTAGAGTTTGGATCGCTGCGATTTTTTACTGGCTTAAGCTGATTTACTTCCCTGGGCGACTTGTTTCACTCACCCTGGCAGATACCTTTGTCTCCCCTTGGAGTAAGATGATTGAGCAAAAACTGAGCTACTATGGCCTGTCGAAACAACTTTACAAAACAAATGACTATGCTCAGGCAAGAGAAATTGTTAAACTTCGTATATTGGATGTCGAAAGACAGCACGATATGAATAGGCTAAGGAGCCCTCTTTATTATATAAGTGGGTTGAATAGGGTGGTCATGATGCCATATATTAAGTTATTGGATAACCAGGAATATAGGAGGATTTTTACCTTGTTAAGATATAACATGCTACCCACAGCTGTTCTAGAGGGAAGATATAGAGGCGTGCCATATGGAAGTTGTCTATGTGAGTGCGGTGATGGCTCTGTAGAGACTTTAGAACATATTCTTTTTGAGTGTAGAATATATAGGCAGATTAGAGAATCCCTGATTGTGCCTATAATTGCACGTTACCCTCATGAAAATAGAAGGTCTCTTCTTTTAATCCTGCTATCGGATAAGCAGCAGGAGATTACCTGTAAAGTTGCCAAATTTGGTTGGCTGGTTCTTAAAATTAAGAAAAGGCGGAGTGGCGTATAAAGATGCCTTATATAAATTCATATTTTAATAAGATGTATATTGGTAGTATGTAAGCTATTTTACTTATGGATTAATTGTGTTCTTATTTATATTCTGGTCTATGACTGTTTTAAATAAACTTGACTTGACTTGGAGTTAAAGGGACTAGGTGAGTAGGTGATGTGAAAGACCTCCGCCTGAGACCCTGGAGAGCCACTGCCGGTCTGAGTAGACAATACTGACTTGGATGGACCAAGGGTCTGATTCAGTATAAGGCAGCTTCATGCGTTCAAGCCCTGTCATGTGTTAGGGGATCTTTCACCACACAGAATGTACCTATGTTAAAGAAAAGTTGTGAATGTATAAACAGTGACCTGAATGGTTTAAGTGAACATGCTCAGAGGCAGGTACAGAGGCACTAGCTACATGTTTTGTGGAAACACATGCAGTGAAGCCCTAACAAGTGTTTAAAAAAAAAAAAAAACAGGACCCCCCACCCACCACACTCACACAAAAATGACTTCTCAGCTTGGCCCTGTGGGGAGGTGATTTTGAGCAGAGAATCCATGTGTAGGGAAAAGGGTTAATAATCGCCTTCCTCTGCTGCAAAACAACTTCCCTGTGGAACTTCATTTTAAACGTTTTGGAGCTCCGTTACGCATTTGCATTTATAATGTAGCTAGCCTCTCAGGGCAAGTCTCCACTGCAGATGTAAATCTGGATAACGATCATGGCTGGTTCCCAAGATAGCCTGGGAAACAATTGGTCAGGTGCATGGGGAAATAGGAATCTCCAGCACAGAAGTCTCAGTATCTAGACTGAAATATACCTGCAAGTCTCTTCAGTGTAGACACGCTTAGAAATTGTGCTCATATGTACAGGGCAATATAATTATCTAAATATATTCCTCTACCCTAGAGGGTTTTTTTTGTTTTGTTTTTACAAATTACCTATTCTCTGCTTCTACTTTTGTTTCTTTTAACTAGGAAGGCAAATACCAATCAAACTCTGTGCTTAGAATATGAAAAAAAAAAATCACAACTGCCCTGATCTGTTAATAGAGCAAGCAACTACTGTGCTAATTTCTAACACATGCAATCTGTGGCAGCTGGTTGATTCATACACAGGCATTGCAAATTAAAGAACAATTGCAGTTGGCTGTGCTCTTATGTTTCTACTGCAAAGGAACTTCAGTTCACTCTGATGGAGAGAGTGTTGCCCATGTATCTGTCAGACACACCAAATACTACTGAGGCTCAGACAACATTAATTTGTGGTATGTTTGGAGACCAGAATGGGAAACCTGTTCTTTGGAAACAACTTCTGATCCTATTGCATGTGCACTTACACAGACTGAATTATAATAAGAGGTGGGTGGCTGGGCTGGTTCATCATATCCCCAGCAACCAGTTACCGGGAACTTGGAGTAGCCTTCCCTATCAGATTTTTATCCCATCCTTTCTTCAAGGCACTCAGGATTAGGGGCGTGCACCCAAAATAAATTTGATTTTTTTTTGGATTTGGGTATATTAAGACTAAAAAAAATTCGGTATTTCCAAAAAAAGTTGAATCCCCATACCGTTTTTTTTCCAGCATTTTTCTAGATATCTCAAATATTTTGGGCTACATTATACTCTATGAGGAATCTTCCATGGCTCGGGTGGGGGTACTATTTATGGTAGAGACACCAAATTTGCAGCATAGCTGCTGGTGACTCTCCTTACAAGAACCCCTGAGTTTGGTAAAGATTGAGTCAAGGTGTTCGATTTTATGAGGCCCCATTTTTTCCTCCATTTGGGAGTCCATACAATTGGATTCTCTAATTCAATCTTTATCAAACTCAAGGGTTCTTGTAAGGAGAGTCACCAGAAGCTATGCTGCAAATTTGGTGCCTCTGCCTTAAAATGCTTCAGTGGAGCTTCAATGGCTTCAATGGAGGCATTTAGGCTTCCATTGAAGCCTATGGGAAATCTTTCTGGGGCTCCTGGGGGGGGCTGCTTTTTAAGGTAGAGATACCAAATGTGCAGCATAGCTGTTGGTGACTCTCCTTACGAGAACCTCTAACTTTGGTAAAGATTTGGTCAGGGAGTCCAATTTTATTGGCCCCCATTTTTTTCTCCATTTAGGGACCAATAAAATTGGACCCTCGACCCAATCTTTAACAAACTCTGAAGTTCTTGTAAGGAGAGTCACCAGCAGCTATGCTGCAAATTTGGTGCCTCTGCCATATGAAACATCCCTCCTTCAGAGCCCTGGAAAAATTCCCCATAGATTGTAATGGAGCGGGGGCATTTAGAGGCTCTATGGAAAATCCTGAAAAGCTGAAAAAAGCCAAAGATTTTTATTTTATTTATTTGCTTTTTTGGAATCGCCTCCCCCCTTCCCTGCTGCTAAGGGCACCATTTTTGTTTGGCCAAAAAAGCCACAAATGATGGAAAGGTATTTTTTGGGAGGGGGTTCCCCAGTTTGGCAAAGCTGTATGCACACTCCTATTCAGGATACATTGTTCTTCCCTACCCCTTTTTATCCTTGCAAAAATCCTGTAAAATATTCTAGGCTGAGTGAGAAGGAATAGCCAGGGTCACCTACTGAGCTGTCATGGATAAATGGGACTATGAACCCCATGATCCCCTCTTTCCCCTTCCATCACCTCAAGGCCCCCAATCTGTGTAAGAGTGCTCCCAAATACATCACTGTATGGGGGATAAAGATCCCCAATAGCTTTGGATTCATCTAAAGTACGGAAATATTACACTTTCTCTAGTTCAGCTGAGCTTGTAATAAGTACTAATTAGGAACTCTGCTTTTACTTTTGTGTTAGCAGTCAAAGACAGCCACTCTTCATCCAGTGATGATGAATATTATACTTCACAAACATGGAAACCCTCACTTGAAGAACCAAAAGTCAGAGTGAGTAAAGTCTATTAGTAGTACATTTATGGAATTGTAGCAGCATTCCCAATCCTGCACAGGCCTATGTAGGGTTTTTTTGAGCTCAAGATCAGATTTACTGACGTTGGGGATAAGGAAGCAATGAGAGGGCTCCTGCTGCTTTTCTCTCTTTCTTCAACTCAAGGGTCAAATCCCCTTCTTATGATAGGGGACTCTGGATAGGAAAGGGGGTCTTCTTTCATTTTATACCGGGCTCTCGCAGAAGCAGAGCAAATCACAATCCAAGTATGAAGTGAGCAGATATTCCCTACCCCCAAATGCTCCGTGGATATTGAGGGCAGGGGCGGGGGTTAATAGTGGTGACCACAAATAATAGCTGTCTACTCAAGTTAGGACTTGTGGACACTTGAGGGTGGGCAGTATTTGCTGCAGCTTCTTGGTCTCTTAAATTGTGAAGAAACAGAACTCAGTTAGCAACATGTGCAGACACTAGATATCATTTGGTTGAATGCAGGGACTCTGTTAGGGTAACATGACTAGAATGGGCTATGGCAGAAGACAGGCTTTAACGTGGAAAACCACATAGAGAAGTCCCGTTAATGCTGTTACTACAAAGATATCTCATGTGCGCATGATGGAATAATCCAGAATATATATTTTGATATTAAACATGAAAAGTATCACAGTTGAGCCCACTACCCTTTAAAATCTTCCTACAAATTCAGTAGAACAGTGGCTAATGACTGAAATGATGACTTGTTGCAATACCCATGCACAACAGAGGAAGAAGTCCCCAATAGCCTACACATTTTCAGACTCTGAGGTAGATCTTTTTGTTAGTTTTTAAAGCCAAGGTCTTCTGTTTTTCCGATCTGTCAGATATACAGCTCTGCAAAACATAGCAAACCCCACAGTAAACATTCCATGAAATAATATGCCTTGAAATAAGATTCAACAGACAGGTTGCTTGGCAGGCCTTATTCTGAAGACAGAATAGAATATTCTTTAGCGGAAGAACGTCTTGAAACTGTCTCCCTCTCCACCTGTACTACCATTCAGCATTTTACTATCACTAAGGCCACAGATGGATTTCTGAAAGGCAAACATTGACACTGAGTTTTAACTTACTATCCAGATGGATTTGCCTCCACTGCTGTGTAACTTCAACAAGTAGCTTCGTTTTGTCTCTACCTCAGGCACTGCATTTTTAGAATGAGAAATGTTTAATTGCCTTTGTGTTATGATGTAAAATTAATGTAATGGTTGGGAAAGAATTTGACTCCTGCAATGTGAGGTTAGGGGTTTCTCTGGCATGATCCCATCATACTTGCGAAATATTTGTCCTATAACAAAAAGCTACTGAACACTGCTTTTCCGACAAGGCGTTTTGACTCAGGCCCAGCAGCAACTTGCAGGACAGGTTTAGGTGTCCTAAATTAACACTTGTTTTATATAAAGGATGATGAATTGAGAGCAACACAACAGCTGTCCCCAGTTTGTGATTCTGTTTTCCTTCTACGATGACAAGAGACTTGATGATTCCACAAATCATCTGACAATGCAGCAATCATATAAACGAGAGCTATACGCTGAACTTTTTAATATTCTCAGTGCCTGATAGATGTAATATATTCCCAGTGATGGAATAATGGGCTTATATTAATAGTGCAGTTACACCTGATGAGGTGTGGCAAGCATCATCTAATTTAGTACTGGCATCTGTTAGTGATGGTGGCGTCTTTTTCTTTAGGAGTTCAAGACAACACTAGATACCACGCTTCCCATGGTAGCTCTCATAGGACAGAAGAGTGCCCGCTCAAAATATGGCTTCAAGTACATGAATTATGTTCCCACCAGTACGGATCTGCATCTACGGCGGTACTATTATGGAAGTTGACATGTTGATGAAAGGAAGCAAAGAAAGCTTGGTTCGCACAACTTCTTTAAATACATGATGTTGCAGTCTGTCTGACAAGAACTTTTGTGGCTCGTAACTCTAATTCTGAGGTGGTTTTTGGTGCCTGCTTACCTATCCTGGAAGGGCTGATTGCCACACTGAAGGGGTGTGGTAGGCAGGAGAAAAGAACAGCACATTATTGTATCATAAAGAGGCTTCCAAGTGGAAGGTGATCGTTGTTGAATGCTGGTTTTAATAGATGAACCCCTTTCACAAGCAAATGGGAAATAAGCAAGTAATTTGGTGTTTGTTTCCAACTAGCTATGTATTTAAACGTGGAATGATCCTGCAGTGCAATCCTATGCAGAGTTACACCTTTCTCAGCCCACTGACTCCAATGGACTTGAAAGGGTGTAACTCTGCTTAGGATGGTACTGCCAGTCATACAGAAAGAAAGTCTGGAGGTGGAGATGCTTCAATATTTTTTTATTTATTGGTTCAGCATAAGAAACAGCTGAAGGCATGGACTGAATATTCTCTGTTTCATACTTGGTTCTTTGTAGTGTTCTCTATTACGTTTTTCAAACTGTGAACCAGCTGACAGTTCACAGTATACCACATCATATCTTATTTGCACACAGCAGAGGGATAAAGCTCCCTAAAACTGTCATCTTGGGAGGAAGCCTGGAAAATAAATTACATTGTTTAAATCAATCTAAAACTGATCTGAAAAAAGTTACAGAACATTTGATTGCAAGGGTACATCTGTTGTAAAAATGCACTGCAAAGATGAAGTAAATGAGTGATTCTTCGGGAATCAACCACATCAACTGAAAACATATTTACACAGGTCTTTTGGCTTGGAGAACATACACTCATGTATAGCCATCATGGGGAAGTGCTATGAGTTTCTTGTAAGCGCGATTAGAACAAGTTGATGTGATAAAATCCTTCCGATTACAGCCTCCCTCTGAGCTATTCAGTTTTTCCCTGCTGGGATGACCCTGTTTCAACACCAGCGCGACAGGGAAACTTGTACCTGAATCAAGGATATGTCCTGCAAGTTAGACTTCTGTCCAAAGGACAAAGAGGGCCCACTCGGATCCAATCCAAGAGTTGCAGCAACACAACTTCCCCAGTTTGTGCTGTTATTTGGCCTGTGGGCGCGCACTGGCTGACGCTTGGACAGCTGCAGATGGATACCTGAGGGGAGGCTGAAGGACAGTCTGTCCCTTCCTCCCACCGGCTGAGTCAAGGGAGCCACCCTGGCTCGTGAGGCCGGTCATGCAGCTGATCTCGAAGGCATGCGGTCTCTGGAGGGGCCTGTTGCGGCACTCCTTGCAGAAGCAACTGAAATGGCTGGTGGGAGGGCTGAAGCTTCTCTCTTCACACGCTGCTTTTGTTTGAGGTCATGAAGGTGTCTCCTTCAAACTTCTTTGCTTGCCTAGGGCCACTGTTGTGCTTGATGGTCAGAATGACTCAGAAAAGTCAGCCTGTGTTGCTCATAGGAAAATGGGAAACACAGAAAACAGCTGAACGCGTCTGTGACTTGGCAACGGCATATGCACAGCTGCTCAGGGCATTTCCTATAGCTCGGGAAACTTGCTTTGAGCTGTCATAGAGATATTCGGCCTGCTTGGCAAGCTCTGCAGGGCAGCCTTGGCGGTCAGAGGGCGACCCACGTTCAGCACTGCAAGGGTCTCCGGCGGTTTCACAAACGGGTGAATAATTGGGTGGTGAGGGTTGATCATCTTGTGAAGATTACTATCCACAGTGGCTCTGAAAAAACACACACACACAAAGGTATAGTGAACTAGTACAAATTCGTTTGAAAGACTGATTTGGCATTTTGGATTCACCTGTATATGCCCAGTGCTGGATGCACCACAGTGGAATAGAAGATTTTCTACAAATCTCAATCCCCTACCCCTAGAACATGGAGAAACATGAAGCTGTTCAGATGTAGTTAAGAATATGGATGCATGGTCATGACCCCTGTGCAAATAACATCCCCTGCTAAATTTTCTCTTCTGTCATCTTGCTAAGATTAAGGGGCTGTTGGTTAAGAAGGCCAATAATGGTTTATGGAGTCTCAGGTTCTCAGTTTGGGGATGCTTTTAGATCCAGGACTATAGAGGAAGGTGACCTATGTGGCACATCACAGTTTTAATCAACTTTGCTGGTTTGCTAGCTGCGGTCCTTCCATGAGAGGCATGATTTGGCCACCGTTGTACAGATTCTGATTACATTCTATTATCCCAGAGAGACAGTGTGGTGTAGTGGTTAAGAGTGGCAGACTCTAATCTGGTGAACCAGATTGTTTCCACACTCCTCCACATGAAGCCTGCTGGGTGACCTTGGGCTAGTCACAGTTTTCTCTGAACTCTCTCAGCCCCACCTACCTCACAAGGTTCCCATTGTGGGGAGAGGAAAAGATTGTGATTGTAAGCTGCTCTGAGGCTCCTTAAGGTAGTGAAAAGCGGAGTATAAAAACCAAGCCTTCTTCTAATAGAAGATTACCCCACACTGGCTTCTATTTTGCTTCCAAGCACAATTTAAAGTGCTCATTATTATCTCTAAAGCCCTACACTGTTTTGGACTTAAAGGATAATCTTCTCCAGCACAAACCCACCCACTGGCCAAAGTCATTATCAGAGGCCCTGCCCTTTGTACCCCCACGGGCAGAAACAGTGAGCAACCCAAGACTGGGCCTTTTGGCCAAGCATGTAGAAGCTAGTCCCCACAGAGGCTTGCCTGGGAACAGATTTACAAGTTTTCAGGTACCAGACTAAGATGTTTTTATTCTAAAAATCCTTTTCATAATTTCCTTAGGAGTTTTAGTGAAGTATTTATCAGGTGGTTACAGCTATGGTTGAAGAGGTTTATGGATCCTGGTTCTGTTTTAATTTGCATATGTTTTAAGGCTGATGTTTTATGACCTTTATCATATACTCTCATCTGTTACTATTTTACAGTGCAATTCTAAACAGAGTTATACCCTTCTAACTCCACTGAACCCAATGCTCTTAGAAGGGTGCAACTCTGTTTAAGATTGCCTGTTAATTTTGGTTTATTGTTTTACTTGGTTGGCTGTAGCTGCTTTGAATGATAATGCCTTATAAAAAGGCAGGATATGAATATTTTAAACAAACAAAACACTCTTTCCCAACCACACAGTGAATACCATTTATAGCAGTTACCAAGGTGTGGGAGGGAAGGATGGATTGAGAAATAGAAAACAGGAGGGAGGATTACTAGTAGAGTGGTTAGCTTTTTTAAAAGACACAAGCTGAGAGCCATAGCTATCCAAGTCATGCCTCCTGACTGAGTTTCACATGTGTATGCATATCTGTATATTTGTGATTATTCTTTGATGGGGGAAATGCACTCTTCACGTGCTTAAAGGCTAGAGGCCTTGCCTGCCATGGTACGAAAGGTATAACCAATCTCAAATGTAATTAGTTTGTGAAACTACTTGGAACTCATTGTTTGAGAAAGGCAACAATGCAGTACTCAGAATCAAAAAGCAAGTAGTTAAGTTTAAAATCAACAGGACTGCGGCCCCACACTAACAGAGTCACATATGCACAAATCCACTGAGGCTTATGGGTTTAAGTATGCCTAAATCTATTTCAGGGTCAATGAGCCAGCCTTTATCCTATGTATGTTTCTTCTACTTCTTTTAGCAATTCTAGCCTAGTTTAAGTAGCCAAACCTGATGAGTGTTGATCCAGTTGCTGCTGGTCCTGAAATGGGTCTTCTGGTTGCCTTGCTGATGCTGCCACAGGGCCTGCGCTTGTGTCCTAAAACGGATATGTTAGACGAGGCGTCAGGCTTTCCGCAGAGACGAAGGACAGTAGTCTTCTCAACCACATGCTGCACATCTCTGTTCTCGGTTGATGAAAAAGCGGGCTTCAGCTGAGATACCTTTTTCGAGCTGGGTACTTTCAGACGCCTGGCTCTGACAAGCCCGCCCTTCACACCTTGTATGGATGCAGGCGAGGGACATGTTGGAGGAGAAGGCACAAGAGGGTGCTTTATAAGAGCGGGTAGTGCATTTTCCAAGGCATGCAATGAATCTGAAATGCAACAGGAAAGCGCTTGATTTAGAAACAAAATTATTTTTCCAGCTTGAGACCATTATTCAACAGCCACCATAGTGGAAATGCTTTCATGATTTGTTGGATTTAGGATTGGGCACTCTTGTTCATACTGGGGCAGGAAAAATGACCTGAACTCCCATTAATTATGTGATAAGAACAGTTTCAAAATCCTTGTAACCTCCATTCTCTGCTCCATGTTCCACTGGACGGCTTTTTTTTAAAAAAGGTAGTCGCTATATCACTATAGCATTATGCTATAGAGAAGGGTGGGGAACATCAGGCCCAGGGGCCGTTTAAGGCACGTGAAGTCATTTGGTCTGGCCCTTCGTGGGTCCTGGCAGATCTCTAGCTCAGAAGGATCTACTACTGACGATCCGCCCCTTCCCGTGGACAGGAATAGCCTTTATTCAAGGCCGATGTGAGTTTGTTTTGCCAAGAAAAGGAACTTTTTCCCCCCTTGCAGAAGAGTCATTAGCTATGGAGCTGCTAGGACTGCCCAAGAAACTGTGTTAACCTTTTCCCACCTGGGCTGTGGAGAAACATATTCCCTCTGTACTACAAGAGGGCTGGGGGCGGAAGTGGTGACAATGGAGTGGTTAAAGGGGGCAGGGCCAGAATGCGCGAGTGGGGGGTAGTTCTTAGCCAGTGTGTCCTCATTTTCTCCCTGCAGGTGGAGGTAGCAGGAGCCAGCTGTAGAATCTGGCCTGCCCATGCGGAGCAGGAGCAACTCTGGTGCGCGGCTGGACGGCTATGCCTGGCTGGTGCAACAGACCATCCTGTGCCACCAGGTGGATGAGTGCGCCACTGGTTGGATGCCTGCCTGCTTGCATGCACCGGGGGGTGTCATCTGGGCAGCTGCCTGCTTGGGGCTTGGTTGGCTAATTTTTAAGTTGATAATTTTGTATGGCCCGCTAATGATGCTATAAATATCCAAATGGCCCTTGGTGGAAAAAAGGTTCCCCACTCCTGCTATAGTGATATATAGCAATGAATGTATGGGGTTTTTTTTAAGCCTTCAAGTGGCATGGGGGAGGATGGGAAATGGCAGCCACAAGATGATAGCAGCAAAATTATGCCAATGTGGGCAGGTGGTCTGTGCAACCTCCTGTCCATAAGTCATACAAACTTGTGTGAATCATTCAGGTAAGCACAAACCAAAGCAGATTTGGGAATCGTTAGAACCAAGTGGGGAAACCCTGGAAAAACGATGAAAGGAGAACATTGTGTGGATTCTCCACCCTTTCACCCCCCTCAAAAAAAGTTCCAGTTTGAGAGCTAAGGGGGAGCAAAGCATCCCTATTAAAATTCTCAAGATTGTATACGTCAAGAGAAATGCCTGATGATGTAGGATACTCTGTGCATGTTGTTTTAGAAAATGTTTGGAAATAGAAAATCTAGACTTACTAGGGAAAAAATTACAGGAACTCTAAAATTGTCACTTTAGAGTAATTGGATGCTCATCTCCCAACTAGGTTCTAGGTTTTCCTGTTTCCAGACATGAAGCTAGCATGCCCACAGCAGCGTCCGTCAGCAAAGTAAACATTCTTGAGTCCTCTCAGCAAGATACTTGCTCACGGATCAAGCCAAGGCTTAAAACAGCATATGGATTTCTAATTAGTTTATTTTACCAAAGCCAGACCACAGCTGATGGGCAGAAGATGGGCATAATTGCACTTCAAAAGAGCTGACCTATTGAGGGTATTCCAGGCCAGGTAGGAGCTGCACAGGAGTTTTACAAACAGAACATCCAGCCCAGGCATTCACTTCCTGTGCCAGGTCAGAGGCTGCTGCACACTGGAACTAAATGGCTCAGCTGACTGAAGTCCAATAACAAGAAGTTTAAAAAATTGTGAGTCTTCAACAGGAATCCTCAAGAAATACAAGGACACATTGCTTTAAAAAGAAAGCTGAACTTTTTGAGAGTTCATCCAGTACTGTTGGCTCCAAGAAAATGTCCTTTAGGGCACAGGTCTTATGTGCTCCTTGGCTAAGACCATAAAATAACTGGAAAGGGCTGGGGGACTTTCCAAGCAAATGATTTCAAGCACAATTAATTTACATGTGCTGCACATAATCCAGACATCCTCCTTTGAGGTTTTGCTTTTCGTTCTAAGGATGCTGCATTTCCTGGCACTGGGTACATTAAACTTTGCATCAGGGAGAAAGCAATTCTCATTTTGGGTTGCAGATCTGTTGTTACGGTTGTGTTGCCTGTGGCTACACATGCATGATGGAAGCCCACTGGATAAAATGGCATCTGTGGGGTGTGTGGACAACACAGCTTCCCTTCCAATATCCATACCATTTTGTAATCATTTGAAGTTTTTCGGTTCTGTGTGACCATGGTCTTGGTATTTTCTTTCCTGATGTTTCGCCAGCAGCTGTGGCAGGCATCTTCAGAGGAGTAACACTGAAGGACAGTGTCTCTCAGTGTCAAGTGTGTTGGAAGAGTATATATATATTACTCTAACTATATATATTACTCTTCCAACACACTTGATAATATATATATATATACATATCTCTGACTATATATATTACTCTCCCAACACACTTGACACTGAGAGACACTGTCCTTCAGTGTTACTCCTCTGAAGATGCCTGCCACAGCTGCTGGCGAAACGTCAGGAAAGAAAATACCAAGACCATGGTCACACAGCCCGGATAACCTACAAGAACCGATGAACTCTGACCATGAAAGCCTTCGACAATATTTGAAGTTTTGTTTTAATTAAAAATAATGTTTTAACTCAGAGCTAGTGTGGCATAGCGGTTAAGAGCAACAGACCCTAATCTGGTGAACTGGGTTTGATTACCCACTCCTCCACATGAAGCCTTCTGGGTGACTTTGGGCTAGTCACAGTTTTCTCTCAGCCCCACCTACCTCACAAGGTGTCTGTTGTGGGCAGGGGAAGTGAAGGCAATTGCAAACCGCTTTGAGACTCCTTAAAGGTAGAGAGAATCAGGGTATAAAAACCAACTCTTCTTCTTTTAGAGACTAAATGTTTTCCATTGTGGCACTCTAGCAAAGTACAGGCAGAGCAATCCTAAGGGGGTGTAGTTACGGGGCACCAGGGGCCACTGTGCCGCCTCCTGAGCAGCTTGCTGGTCCGGCACAGCAAGCCAAAAATGCAATTTCCCCCAAACCCTGTGAAATTGCTCTAATGTCCCCTTTGATGCCGGGGCAAGCACTTGTGCCGGAAAACGATGCTGCAACAGTGCCTATGCGTGGCACTGCTGTGCAGCTCTCTGGCACCGGCGTAAGTGGCCCTGCACCTGCATTAGTTAGCCGGCGCAAGTGGCACAAACGCTGGTGCAGGGGTCACGCTGGCTCCTAAGGCCATCCGGACCCCTCTTTGGGATTGCTCTGCTATCTAATCCCTTAAAAAAAAGAATGAAGAATGTCTGGAAGCCGCAACTTCACCTCCATAGCAGTGTAGCCCCCTCCCCCATTTTATGAATGGTTTGTTTTTCTCCAGTTCTTTTAAGGCAGGGCAGCCTGCTAGGGATGGAGTGCAGGTCTATCCTGATGGTGGTGATTTTCAAGGGTTAAGAGGCAGCTATGCCTCTGCTATCCATTATGCTTGAACTGAATAGTGCAGTATTATTTTTTAATGTAGACTTGTGCAGTGATAATATGAACGCTTTTATGCAGATGGGGAATGCTGGATAAAAAAGCCCTCTATGTTCTCTACCTGAGGACGACTGAGAAACACCAGACTGATAGGAAGAATCTGGAGACATCTTTTCGTTTAGGTCCTCATTGTTCATTTCCTTCAAGTCTTCATCACAGCTGTCACTCAGGCTCCACTCTTCTTCCTCTTCATCACTGTGAGTTATTTTCAGTACTTGGAGAGCCTTCTCCCTTGGGACAGTGCGTGGGCACCTGGCGGAAAGGTTATAGCTACTCAATTTTCATCCTGCCCCAGCCATAGGGTATGTTACAACATATTTAAAACAAAAACATGCCTCATTGTAGACAATGGGGCTTCTGGAGATATGCAGAATTGCTTCTAGTATGGACCCCCAAGCTCTCTCCATGAACCCAACCAAGGTCCAAAAACGATAAACTGTCACCACTTCAGCAGCTGTAGACACATCTTATAAAGAGAACATAAGATTCCCAGTATTATCTGGGGAAGAACCCTCAAAGCATGGCCATAGTATGACCTGGGTAAAAAAAAAAAGGTAAAGGTCCCCTGTGCAAGCACCGGGTCATTCCTGACCCATGGGGTGACGTCACATCCCGACATTTACTAGGCAGACTTTGTTTACGGGGTGGTTTGCCAGTGCCTTCCCCAGTCATCTTCCCTTTACCCCCAGCAAGCTGGGTACTCATTTTACCGACTTCGGAAGGATGGAAGGCTGAGTCAACCATGAGCCGGCTACCTGAAACCAACTTCCGTTGGGATTGAACTCAGGTCGTGAGCAGAGCTTGAACTGCAGTACTGCAGCTTACCACTCTGCGCCACAGGGCTCATGTATGACCTGGGTAGGCAAGTATAAAATACCCCAAAGGTATTTTGTTGACTGACTGTGGCAGTAAGGAATCAAAAAGGAGAACAATGCTGCAAAAAAGTAAAATCTGAGCTTGCATGGAATTTACAGATGTCCTTTAGCCAATGACAAAAAGCATTATTCAGATCACATTTTGACAAGAGTCTGGCAAGGATGTTCATTGGGAAAAGCCTCTTCAGACCTTTCATGGGTGGGAGGTAGGGGCATTTCACATACTTAACAAAAAATGTAAACAAGGAAGGGATTGGCAGCTTTAGATCAAGAGTGCTAGACAAAAATAATTTTTTTACATTTCCAGGTCAGTAAACAGGCTGTAAGCAAAATGCAGCAGGTCAGCTAATAAAAGCTGATCACACTCATATATTTATATCTTAGATGAGCTGCACAGCCACCATATCCCAACAAGACTAAAAATAGTCCCAATTTAAACTGCAGGATATGAACTTTAGCTCTAGCACTAAAAAGTGTTAATGGCAGCTTAAATAACAGGATCTTACAGCTCGTTTGAGTGATACTTTGGTTTGGGCTTTGACAATTCTGACTTGCGAAGAAATGCCACATGAAGAAAGAAGCCACCCAAAAAGGGGGGTCCATTGCATAGATGGGAGATGTAGATGGTATAGGGGCCATAGGCGCAGGAGATTCCCACATTTTACACTGTACTTTGAAGTAGGAGCTTGAAGGACAAAATCCCATCAAAATAGTTTCTTTCAGACATGGAGACTGCATCTCCTGTTCTGACACCAAAATTCCTCAACATCCTTATGAGTAACTACTGAGGATGAATCTAGTGTATCTTGCAGGGAATCTTTGCTTAACAAACCCTTTATTTTTCAGTCTGTGAGGATAATTTATTGTATTCATAGGAGGGGTGTGTTGGCTTGAAGATTGCACATCAGTTCCAGAATGGAAAACATCTGAATTTAAAAGTTAAAGCTAACTCCTCAGCATTGCCATAGGATGACTGAAATGCTTGTTATGTTAATGAGAACACACAGAAAACTCAACTGACATTTTACTCATATGATAATAGAAAGGCAGTCAAAGCATGTGTTAGGACATGTGGAGGTACAAGGATTCTCTCAACCTCACCCTGGATGGGCCAGGAAACATGGTATCATCTTAGCTCTTTTCCTTATCATAACTGCACCAACACAAATTTGGGCCATCCCAGAGGCTAGTGGAAGCATCTCGTTTTTTCCTCTTCCCTTAGGAATATTTTACCATGCCACAAACCTGTAATGCAAGCTAGTTTGTTTTAGTTGCATATGGGGAGGTTTTATTACTTGACAAACCCCTGATTTAGAGACTAAATTTGAACTTACTGGTTATGCTGCTCTGTCCAAACGTTCAGCTCAGCAAAGAGTTCTTCCACATTTCCATCACTAGTTTCTTCAGAGTCATTTGGATGACACTGTGGCTGGAACAGGTTCATTACTGTAGACTGAAACATTTGTAGAATTTGTCAGAAGGCATTTGCAGTTCATCACTCTTCCCTAATGTCTTTTTGTTTCCTGATTGCCAGCGGCTGACATTTTAAGGCACATATTATTGTATTACAAGTTAATCTGTCACCACCATTTCTGATGCAAAGAATTCTTCCAATCATGGTCAGTGCACACTGTACAGTCAGGCAGTTGCTGTTGTGGTATGAAGGGCTGAGGGAGGTCCCATGAATTGGCATGCTATGGCAGGATTAAAGAAGAGCAGCCCTTCCCTGCTTTGAACACATGAAGCTGCCTTATACTGAATGAGACCCTCGGTCCATTAAAGTCAGTATTGTCTACTCAGACCGGCAGCGGCTCTCCAGGGTCTCAGACAGAGTTCTTTCACATCACCTACTTGCCTAGTCCCTTTAACTGGAGATGTTGGGGATTGAACCTGGGACCTTCTGCATGCCAAGCAGACACTCTACCACTGAGCCACGGCCCCTCCCCTCTTTCAAGGGCAACTCCCATGCCCAGCCCCAACTATTGCTTGCCTCAATGTCTACCAGTGCTCTTCTCTTCCTCATCAGTCACTATTCCGGAAACTGAGCAGGGGCAGGGCAGCCCATCCATCTGGGCAATTTCCCCTGTAGGCTTTCACACTGGGCTTCTAATACATGTGAGCCCACTACAAGTGGGAGGAGACCACTAGAAGTCCATCGTGATTAAGAGACAAAACAGATTCTAATATAATTAGCAAAATGCTGTGCTTGTGAGGTAGGGAGCCAGTGTACTACAGGATCAATACAGGTTGTGTCTAGCAAAGACCCTTGAATACTCAGAGCAAATGGAAATACATTACACACCTCATGTATTCCCGTTGATTGAGGTCAAGGTACCACTATTAAGGGCAGCAGGCAATGTATGCCCCCCACCACCACAGCACTTTATTTTTTCATAACAGCAAAGTGTAGCTATTCACTTTTATGAGAGAAAGTAAAAGGAAAGGACACTGAAGGGTGGGTGAAATATATTCCCTGGCCCTTGGGGCCCTATGTAAGTTTTGCCCCCTCTAAACTGTCCCAGTTTGCAGTAGATTTAATTTTTCCCCATAAAACAATGAGCGCAACTGAGAACTGAACTAGCTCCTCTATACATTTCTTTGGCTTGGGTTCCTCTTTCTTGGTTTGGTGATAAGAGTGTGTGAGAACACAAGGAACTGGTGTGTTATTAAATGAGATAGGATACCATTCTATCAAACTTATTTAGCATTAAGAGAACTTGTACAGACTACAGAAATGTAATGGTTGAATCTTCACTTAAGAACATCAGTGTTTTATAAAAGGCTTCTGAGACGGCATTTTCATTAAGTGCAAAAGGCCTCTAAATGCAAATGATCCTGCCTAGTATACTAATACTCTAGCTTTCGATATAGAGACAACAACTTGCACTGCTGGGTAACTACCCTCCACCATTTCTTCCCAAGTCTATGCCCAATAAGGTTTTTAATTATTCATATTTTAGACCCAGGTATTCTGCACAGATTTCTTTTTGAAGGTAAGCATGGTCTTCTGCAAAGTCATGCCCCCACCCACTCCTTTCCTCTCCTGACTTACTGAGCAGGGGCTGAAATACCTTTAGACTATGTGTGCCTTCCTTTCTTGCTGACTGATGTGGCAGCACATTATAAGGCAATTCATACCTCCAACAAGGGTCACTGTTTTGGTACGGCACCCATACAACCTCTGTAGCACAGACATGGGTTTTTTTAGCCTTCTCCACTATGTCTTCTTAAGAAGGTTTTCTACAGGTAGTAGAAATAAATGACATTTTGCTGAATTGTTAACTCCTAGTGCATGGGTGGTGCAATCCTAAGCAGAGTTGCACCTTTCTAAGTCCACTGAAATCAGTTGGCTCAGAAGGAAAGTAATGAAAAATTCATCTCGCACTGGCTTCCTCCCACCCCAACGTAAAGTACATAGGAAAGAAAACCTACACCTCGTTTTTGTCTCCGTGCATGAAGAGCTTTGATAGGGTTCCCACATAGAACTCTGCTGACACCTAGCAAAAAGAAATGAAAACGGGTTTGTTCCACTTTACCATTTCATATTCTTTAAAAACCGATTTTTATCAACCAGAATGTCTAGTCTGCTTATGTACAGCAAAAAAAATGCAGGGTGACAAAAAGGTCCTTAAAAGTGAACATTGGGAGAAAAAACAACCACCAGAGAAGACTTTGAAAAATATAGTACAAAAGTGTGTGTAGTTTTACGTTATAAGCAAACTATGCAAATTATACAGAAATGTAGATTGAACTCCACTGATTATAGAGAATAATATTAGTAGCTACTCAAAATTACAACAATGTGAGATTCCACCAAGGTGATGAATTTCAACTACAGTCATATTGGTAAGGTTGAACTTTGGCCTTAAATTCCATAGGATGGACTTTAAAAACTGAATCTCAACTGTGACGGCACAAAGATTTAACAATGGCCTCATGCTATAACTACAGGCTTTCCTGCATTCCCTTTTTCTTTGTCTCAAAGTACCTGTTTCTTCAGTGTTTTTTTTAAAGTTCTGAGCGTGTTTTACTTCTTTTAGTCGTCAATTCGATATAGCAGAATATTAAATCTAGTTTATTTCCATGTGATGCAGCATTTTATTCTTCATAAAAATGGGTGTGATATTGAATCCACCAATAGAGGGAGCAAAACAAGTGCGGAACTTTAAAAAAAAACACCGAAGAAACAGCAATGTCAAGACAATGAAAAAGAGAATGCAGAAAAGCCCTATACCAGTTTACACCTGTTATGGCATAAGCCTTAATCATGAAGCAAAGTAGAAACTGCATATAACTGCTGAAAACAATAGCATCTGAGGAGGCCTTCAAAATATCATTCTGAATGGATGCTGGTAAATTATTATCATATGCTCAAAATCTGTTTAAGGCAAAATGCTCCTTTAAGCTTTAAAATTCCCAATATTTTTACACAATCATTTGTTTTTATATTAGGTAACAGAATGCCTGAGGTGACTGCATCCAGAAAAAAACCCCGGTCCTCATAAACTCTTCTCACATGGAGACTACCACAGTGGGACTTTGAAACACACAAAAATGCCCCCCGGACCTTTCCCTTTCTTCCGAAGAAAATGTGATGTCACTATCTTTTTCTTGAAGCAAGTTCTATCCAAATTTTATTGCCAGTCCAGGGAAGACAAAGGACAGGACTTGCTTCAGACAAATTCTGTTTAGCAAGGGAGAAGGAGAAGCAGCAGCACCTGAGCGTTTGGGATTCAAGTATGTTTGATGAAACATGAAGCAGCAGTAGAGTGGAGACACAGAAGCCCATATTATAACCAATGTATATAACCATTCTCAATAGTCGATCCAAAGTAGCCACAAGCACTATAGCAGAGGACACTCCATGTCCATCTTTCTTCTGGGTGTGGATTTTTCCTGCAGCCTTCCAAAGAAAAGCTTTAGATTTCCACTTCATTGGGATTTATTATCACCCACCCAGGCGACATAACGCAAATCAGAAAAATGGGTGAAAATGTAATTGTGATGGAAAGGTCCCATTCCACCTCTCTCAGAGTGCAACCAATGAGAGCTGATGGAATATTGCTGGGAGGCTGACAACAGTTAAGGGGGTGAAGGGAAAAAAGAGTTGAAAGATTGGGTCTGAGAGTGAAGGAGATTGAGTGGGAAGCTGACTGGACTGGAACTGAGAGGACTGGAAGGATGAGGTTAGGGATTAAGAGCGCATTCCTTAGTGGGGACAAAAGTCGTTTGGAGGCGGCGTGACCCTGCGCCAGCGTAAGTGCCCGCGGTATGTGGCACTTACGCTGGCACGGGGGGCATACCCATTGGCGCCTGGGAGCTGCGGAGCTGTGCGGGGCTCCCCTGCCGGCACAGCCTCTCCGGAAACTAAATCCCAGAAGAGAATGGCGGCACCGCCGTGGGGAGGGGAAGAGGTCCCAGGGCATTCCCAGGGGCGAAACTGACTTTAGACAACTTCCTAACCCCTTCCAGCCCGGGAATGCCCTTTGCTGCTGTGGCAGGGTTACAATGCCTTTTTTTGGTGTCGCAGCCCCACTGTTTTTAATGGGGACATTTCCCCCATTATTGCCATTTAAAAAAAAAAAACTTTTTTATTTTCTGTGGCAGCTAGGAAGCCTCTGAGGAGGTGGCATGGCTGCACCGCTCCCAGGCGCCACAGATCCCCCTCCCCCCCCCAGGGTTGCCAGGTCCCTCTTTGTCATCGGCAGGAGGTTTTTGGGGAGGAGCCTGAAGGGGGAGGGGTTTGGGGAGGGACTTCACTGCCATAGAGTCCAATTGCCAAAGCGGCCATTTTCTCCAGGTGAACTGATCTCTATTGGCTGGAGATCAGTTGTAATAGGAGAAGATCTCCAACTAGTCCCTGGCGGTTGGCAACCCTACTCCCCCGTCAGGAATGGGCTGCCCAAGTTCAAGCACTGAGAAATGTATCCATGTTCATTAGATCACTCTAATGTTGTTAATATTTTAAATAAAAGTTAATTCCCTTTTGTTCATCCCTTCTGACTTAGACTGAATTGTCTCAGTAAATAAAACTCAGGGTAAGAGAGAGAGAGAGAGAGAGAGAGAGAGAGAGAGAGAGAGAGAGAGAGAGAGAGAGAGAGAGAGAGAGAGAGAGAGAGAGAGAGAGAGAGCGTGTGTGTGTTAAGTGCTGTCAAGCTTCAGACTTAACGGCGACCTAACAATTAATGACCCCCAAAACATCCCATCGTTAACAACCTTGCCAAAGTCTTGCAGACTGACGGCCATGGCCAATCCATTTTACGTTGTCAATCCATTTTATGTCAGGTCTTCCTCTTTTCCTGCTGCCTTCAACTTTTCCTGGCATTACTATCTTTTCCACTGAGTCTTGTCTTCTTGTAATGTGACCAAAGTACAAAAGCCTCAGTTTGGTCATTTTACCTTCTTGGGTTGATTTATCTAGAACCCACTTATTTGTCTTTTTTGTTGTCCATGGTATCCATAAAACTCTCCTGCAATACATTTCAAATATCAGCTTTCTTCATTGTCCAACTTTCAAACCCATACATGGTAATGGGAAATACTTTTATTTATTTTTAGCCATTAAGTCACAGCTGACTTATGGTGACCCCATGGAGTTTTAAAGGCAAGAGATATTCAGAGATGGTTTGCCATTGTCTTTCTTTGAGTTGTGATCCTGGTATTCCTTGGTGGTCTCCCATCCAAATACTGACCAGGGCTGACCCTACTTAGCTTCCAAGATCTGACGAGACTGCACTAGCCTGGGCAATCCAAGTCAGGGCCAATGCAGAATACTTAAGCTTCTTTTCTAACTCCTTAATGGCTGCCCTTCCCAGTCTCAGGCCTTTTTCATGCAAATGGTTTACATTTCATATCGTCAAAAGCTACGTTTTATTTTTTCATTACCGCACATTTTTTCCTCCATTTGGTCTTCCTTTTGCTTGACAATGGAGCCAAGGAGTAGAAAATCTTTTAAGTTTCAATTTCTTCATTGTCAACCTTCAAGCTGTGTAATTCCTAAGTAGTTATTACTTTTCTCTACTTGGTATTCAGCTGTAATACTGCTTTGGCACTTTCTGCTTTAACCTTTATCATTACTTGTTTCAAATCTTCACTCTTTTCTGTCAGTAATGTGGTGTCATCTGCAAATCTCAAATTGTTAATGTTCCTTCCACCTGTTTTCACTCTACCTTCATCTAAATCTAATCCAGTTTTTCTTATATGTTCTGCACAGAGATTGAACAGATAAGGAGATAAAACGCACCGTCATCTGAAACCTTTGCAAATTGGAAACCATTCTGTTTCTCCATATTCTGCCTTAAAGGTAGGCTCTTGTCCAGAGTATAGGGTGAACATTAAAACTATCAGATGTTGTTGCACACCCATTTCTTTTAAAACCTACCATAACTTTTCATGATGTACACAGTCAAAAGTGTTGCTGTAATCTATGCAACACAAGCTGATTTCCTTCTGAAATTCTCTCATATGCTCCAGAACCAGAGTAAATTTGCAATAGGATCTGTAGTGTCTCTTCCTTTTCTGAATACAGCTTGAACATATGGCATTTCCCATTCCATATATGGTAAGATTTTGAGCAACACTTTACTCACGTGAGAAATTAATGTGATGTCCAATCGTTGCTACAGTCTTCGACGTCTCTCTTTTTAGAATTGGAATGTAGATCAAGCGTTTCCAGTCCGTGGGCCATTGGTTTTCCATATTTGTTGGCATATTCTTGTTAAGATTTTGATGGACTCTGTTTCTGTGCCTTGAATGGCTCTGTTGATATCCCATCTGCTCCTGGTGATTTTTTTTTATCCCAACTGCTTTGAGTGCAGCTTTCACTTCACTTTCTAAAATTCCAGGTTCTTCTTCAAAAGATTGTTCTTGGAAGGAATCTGCATTTTATCTCTTCTGTATGGTTCTTCAGTTTATTCTACTCATCTTTTATTTATTTTGTCCTGTTCAGTTAATGTATTTCCATGTTGATGTTTCAGCATGCCTAACTGTGCTTTGAATTTCCCCTTGATTTCTTAGATCTTGTGGAACAGATCCCTTGTTCTTCCTTTTTTGTTGTTCTCTTCTGTTTCTTTACACTGGTTATTATAATAGTTCTCTTTGTCTCTATTTCCCAGTCACTGGAACGTTGGATCTAGACTTCTGATTCTACTTCTGTCACCTTTTGCTTTGCTTTCTCATTTATCTTTAGCAATTTTAAGAGTTTCGGCAGTCATCCACAGAGACTTTTTGTTTCTTTTGGCTACAAGAACAGTATTTGCACATTTTCCCTTGATAATATCTCTGGTTTCAACCCATAATTTTTGGGTTCCCATTCACATAAACTTAGTAATGCAAATCTATTCTTTAAATGGTCTTTAAACACTTCAGGAATGTTGTTTAGATTGTATTTTGGGATTATGAATGTATTGGTTTTTTTCTTCAGCTTTATTCTAATTTTTTTATATTAACAATTCATGGTCCGCACCATGATCACCTCTTGGTCTTGTTTTAGTAGAAACTATAGAGCTTCTCCATCTTCTGTTTATGTAATCTATTTGATTTCTGTATTGGCCATCTGATGATGTCCACACATATACAATGAACAACTTGTTCACAATGAACAACTTGTTGTCTTTACAGAATTCTATGAGTCACTCTCCTGATTGCTTGTGCTATATCTCACCTCACTATTAGAGCAACTCCATTTTCTTCTTCTGTGTCATTTCCCGAGTAAAACACTTTGAAATTTTCTGACTGAGACTGTCCTAATCCAGTCTGCTTTGGTTCACTCACTCCCAGGATTGCAACATTTAAATGTTCCATTTCTCATTTTACAATTTTGAGCTTACATTGACTCATATTTCTCATGGTCCATGTTTCTATTATGTCAAACAGCTTTGGGCTCTCCTTTTTCATCCATTCACACCAACAACTGAACATCCTCGTTTGAGGAATACTGTCATCTAAATCTTCTTAAAATTAATTACTCTAAGACTAATGTCGTGGTTTTTTCAAAAAAATGGTCGCCCACCAGCTGGCGTATTGGTCAGGCCAAAATCCAACAGGTGAAGAGTTTTAAATATCTCGGCATTACTTTTAATTATAACCTTAAATGGGCAGTTCATAGATCCAGGATTACCAAACTCGGGAGAATCTCTTCAAACCAACTGATGTCCTTTTTTCTTTATAAGGGTAACCAGTATGTCCCCGCCGCAGTTAAGGTATTCAACTCCAAAATCTTACCCCAGATTCTGTACGGTGTACCTATCTGGGCCAATGCGTTCAATCGGGACTTAGAATCCATTCAAGCTTACTTTTTTAGAAAAATGCTTGGTCTCCCTCGCTGTGTCTCTTATTATGCTATTACCTCTGAACTTGGTCAAAGCTTGTGTGAAACCAAGGCATGGCTGCTAACCATTCGTTATTGGCTTAAACTGTTATTTAGAACAGAGCGTGGTTCTCTGATGTCTCTGCTGCTAAAAGAACTTCATAATACCTCCTGGGATTGTTTAATTCTGTCTAAAATAAGATCATCTGGAGTCTCTGTGGAAGACCTGGCTTTAACTAGTGAGGCCCACATTTTTAAAATTGTTAAACAGCGTTTCTTGGATATGGAGCGTCAGACGTTACTCCCCACTCAACCCTTGGTCTGCTCTCCAGCAATGTTGGGCCTCAAGAATTTAACCAACAATATTCCCCATTATTTTCATACGCTGGACATCCCACCCCTCCGCAGAGCCTTCTCTCTTGCTAGGGTTAATGCCTTTCCTTCAAGGATGCTATATGGAAGGTATCAACATATACCAATCCAGGATAGGACTTGTCCCTGTGATGCCTATTCCCTGGACTCAATTGATCATATTCTGTTGGTCTGCCCCTTATATGAATCACCCCGTGGGAAATGGTTAAAAAATTGGCTTCTTTCCAAATATCACCTATCTACCCAAGCAAAACGTCAATTTTTATTAAACGATTCCAATCCGGAGGTTACCTTAGATGTTGCCAATTTTCTAGTGGATGTGATGAAAGTTCAAAAAGCCCAAAGTTTGTAATTTGTAATTTCTACTTTTGGAATTTACTGGCCTATGTTTTTATCTTAATGACTGCATATTTTATGTACCTTTGTAACAATTGTAATATTACTTATGCCATTAAAGGTTTTCAATATGAAGGGTAACTGAACATCCTGTCGGCTTTAATCCAGTTGTGTCATTAAGAATAGTGCTACTTGTACTTATCCTCTGCTCTTCCCAGTAGCCAATTGAGTGTGGATCCTGTCTTACAGTACTGTATCTTTTTTATCTGGATTGTCTCATCATAGGGTTTCCAAGGTATGAGATTATCAGAAGTGCTTTACCATTGCCTTCTTCTGTGCAGTACTAACCAGGGTTAGCTGAAGTGTCACTGCCATTGTCTATGACAGATCCTCTGCCAGTGTCAGCTTCCACTACTGCTGCTGCCTAATAGCTACCCTTCACAGATTCCTTTGCCCTATCACCATTGGAACTGTCCATTCTTTTCTGCTGATGTGGCCATTGATTCCCGAAGGGAATAAAACTATGCACACACAAATCAGTCAGATCTCAGCCTATATATCTAGCTAGACACTGGCAGCATGAAAGAGGAAGCAGTATTTAGTTTCCTACTCAATATCTCGGGGAAATATCTGGGTGGGGTGGTTGATGAGGGAACTTGGCTGCCCTGTGTGGTGGTGTCTTAGATAAAGAGAGTGGTAATGTTAAAGGGGGTCACAGTCACACTGTAAAAAAATAAGATTCTAGCCTTTCAAGGCACCATGTGTGCATGCCACTCGATAGAGTTTATGGGAAAGGCTGCTCATTCTCATCTATATGTATTTCCATATTTTCTTTAAGAGAAGCTTGTGAGATAAAGTTGGTGGAGAACAGCACAAACTGATCTTATACCATGTGTCAAGTCACTGGAGTCATCTTCTGGCACCAACTCATCAGAAATTGTGGACTCCGGGAAGATGTTGTTACTAGAGAGTAAATGAGCAGTAGGAGGTCTCTGTGCAGTCTGTGGTCTGGAAGCTGATATGAAATTACTTGTGGCAGGTCTTCCAGCAGAGCACGGTCTTCTTGTTACTGATCCGGAATGAGAATCTACAAAGGGAGGATTTCACTAAGACATCAAGAAGGCACAATTGTTCAATGTTAGCAAAGAAATGACAAAGCACAGTAAACTGGAAAATTATTTCCTTATCTTAAAGTAAATTTAGCATTTCTCTTCTCTCATGTTCAGCCACTAGAACAAGAGTGAACACATGTTCCTCAAACTACTTCTGTACAACCTCAGGGCTCCTGTTAAGAGATTTTAATGTGCTGACTTCCTTTATTTTATATGTCAGTTTCTAATCACCATGACAGTGCAAATGAATATGTGGAGATGGCCTCAGAATGCAAGACAGAGAACACACATTCACAATGGACTCGGAAAAAATTAGCACAACCTTTTTTAAAAAAAAGTCAATTGTAGATTTTCACATTTAGATGAAAAATTGTGGGAGTTCTACAGAACATATAGCACCAATTGTACCTTTGCTTTATTTGTTGCTGTGCCAATGCAGGAGTCTTAAATCAAAATAAAGATGCCCCAGTACAAGTTTCCTTGTCTTCCTAGAGATTCTTATGATTTAAAGGAAGTCTCATATAAAGGGCAGTTTCATTACAGAGCACAGCACAATGCAGGTCATTAACTCTTGAACAGAATGAAACACTGAGGGCTTTTGAGCCTTATTAAATTATTTTGTAAATGGATGGGTAATTTAAAAGAATACAGTGATCTCACAGGTTTAAGAATTTTTAGGAAATTATTTCCTGGGCAATGAATTTTGCCATATGAGACGTTATCAGTGGATGACAGAACCTGACCAAAACGATAATGTTACAAATGGTTAGTGTTACGAGAGCCACTGTAAACAAGTTACAGGATGAAACTAGTTGTGAGGGTAGAAGAGCTGGGTTCCCAAAATGCAGAAGCAACAGCACCCTTCCTGCTGGCTGCTTTTCTATTTCAGGCTGCCCATACCCTTCCCTCTCAGCTTTATAACCGTTTGACATGACCCATAGTTGACAATGTGGTTCTGCCACTTTAATGCTTTGTTCCCCCCCCCCTTCTCCTGCTGTCCTGCGCAAACCAAAAGTTACTGCCCATTCTTATTCTCGATACCAACGCCCGCTTTGCTGTGCACAAGAGAGAATGCATATGCTTCCTTCTCCGGAAACACTAACGAAAATGTTATATGCATAGTAACTTCGCATACCGAAACCAGTTGCCTCGTCAACTAAACTCCCTTCTTTGATGGATTTCTTGACCAATAGCCAATCTTTGTTCATCTTACATGGAACGGCAGTTTGGTTTGCTGGTACTTCATCCAAACTCTTTAAATGAGGGATGAGTTTTCTCACTTCAGCTCTGTAGTTGTAGTCTGTGCCCTGGAACAGAAACCAGAGCAGTCTTGAGTGCAGTCGTTTTAACCAAAAAGTCCAAGAAAAGGGCAAGAAACGCATACACACACCCCCACTCAAAACAGTGCAAGCAGTTGTTGAAGGCTCAGCCTCTGATTAGTGGGTCTATCCTATATGGCAATGGGAAGGGGAATATGTCGTAACAACAGTCTTCTTCATGTGCATGAGTGTCCGGAAATTATTTGGTTCAAGTGGCCATCAGGGCTTGGAAGAGACAAGCTTCCCGTCTAGCTGGAAGGTGGGGGCAGGTGGGTGAGTGTTGGTGTGATAAGAAAGCACAGCTGAAATACTGTAAGAGGCAGAGAGAAGCAGAGGGACTCTGAGGGGAGTTGGCTGAAACACCTGGGAAGCACAGGCTCTCACTCTGGAAATCTGCTGCCTTTTAATAAATAAAGCAAACACTACTGTGGTGTTTACGGGGGCCTCCAGCCAGGGAAACCCTTGCTGCATTAGCAGGGTACTCTACCAAGATCCTCATGGGCCACCTTAATGCAGCACCAGTGCCCCTTACACTCAATTCTACCTTCCCCTTTTACATATAGAGTTTTCCTTGCACCCAAAGCTCCTTACAAGTCTATTATCTAGAGTCCATTCCCTCATGCTGTCCCCTTTAGCCCGTGCCCTACAGCCTTCTCCTGGTCCGTCCGTTTACCCTGTCAGCAAAGCCTCTGGGGGTTCTGAGTGCTTTCCTAATGAGAGGCAAGAGGCGCCTTTTATCTGCCATCTTGCTCCTCTTCTGCCTGGCTTCTTCTCTTCTCTTCTTTGGCATTCCTTCTGGGGAAGAGTGTGGGCCCTCCTGGGTCCAGGTCAGTCAGCTCCCCTGGGGTCTCCCTCCTTGGAACCATCTTTGAGTCCTCTCCACGGCAGCCTTCTTTCCTTCCGCAGCTCTCTCCTTTGGGGCACAGTCTCCTGCTTGCCTCCCCTCATCCATTTCTGCCTCCTTCCTTTTCTCATGCTGGCTGTCCCTTCCCTGCCCCTTCATCAGCATCGAGGGATTACTTTCAGCTTGATTGTTTTCCCCTCCAGTCTGGCTGACTGCTGTCTCTTCACACCTGTTGAGCCTTTCCGGCCGGGCCTGTCAGCCACAACTACAAAAACAGTACAAATCCCCAGTGTTCTCTCATCCAAAGGGAATCAACCCAAGTAAGTACTAGCCCCTGTAACCTTCACCACTTGGAAAAGTGTGTTTAACAGCTTCCTCTTTTTATGTATGAGATTAACCTTGCTTGCACTCCTAATGAATTAGAACAGACCCAAACCAAATACAATTTTGTACAACATACCAAAATATTCATCCCTTTTCTCCAAAGCATTCAGTCTTACTTCATATTGCCTATTCAACTGTTACACTAGCAATCAGGTAACATTTCTAATCCAACCACAACCATTACTACCCTATACGCAGAAAATGTTTCCTCTGATTTTGGGGGTATTACTATCTTCTTTATCCCCAGGCATACTTCTCTGCATGCATCTTTAATTTCATCCTTTCTTCTGATCATATTCAGGCCATTGCCAAGATCTCTTCAGCATCGCAGTGCATCTCCTGTGTCCTGTTCCAATTAGCTTGTCTAAAATTGTCTAAACTCCTGCTGCTTACTCTCCTTCCTATTTTTACATGGAAAGTAGCAGGCAGGTGAAAGAAATGCAGCCGTCACCCTTCCTCTGCCTTACTTCACTGTGTTCCAATCCTTCAAGCACTTTTCAGCCCAGCTCCAATAACAGAATTACGCTGGACTTAAATGTTCTTAAGAGGAAGAAGAGGAGGAGGAACAGAAGAAGAAGAGTTGGTTTTTATATGCCAACTTTCTCTACCTTTTAAGGAGAATCAAACTGGCTTACAATCTCCTTCCCTTCCTCTCCCCACAACAGGCACCTTGTGAGGTAGGGGGGACTGAGAGAGCTCTAAGAGAACTGTGACTAGTCCAGGGTCACCAAACTAGCTTCATGTGTAGGAATGGGGAAACCAACCCGGTTCACCAGATTAGTGTCCACCGCTCATGTGGAGGAGTGGGGAATCAAACCCAGTTCTCCAGATTAGAGTCGGCCGCTCCTAACCACTACACCACGCTGGCTCCCCAGCAGCAATGAATGTACAACGGAAACTCAATCATCATGTAGAATCAGCATAAGTTAAGACAAATAACTAACACCTATTTTGTCATGAAGTCAGAATAAAATACTTACCTCTGATGATTGTGGGCTTGGTTTCAGGCAAATAAGGTTCCCTTCCATGGTAAGAGTAGTCAGTTTGGTACAGAGCCCTAGATATTGAACCTGACCAAGGTCCTCAATGCTATTTCCTTCTAGGTCTAGAATCTCAAGATGTTCCAACAGGCTCAATGGGCTTAAGTCAGCAATATTGTTGTAGGCTACGTAGAGTTCCTAAAGAAGAAGAAAGATTTAACTAAGCTATATTAAGTAGAGGCAGTGAATGAATGGCTTCTAGTCTTTTGGATGCAGGACAATGTTTTATCTTAGATTGTGAATAATTTTGAACTCTCCAGAGCCAGGAGTTAGCTTGAGTACAACATATAGTGAACGATGGTGGTGGTTCCTTTCCACACAATAACGTTTTCTGGATACAACCTAAAATATTATTTTTTAATATTTGTTTCACATTTAGTATCTTTTTAAAAAAGATTCTAGGGTTTTTAAAAAAAATTAAAGTCTGATCTACTTCCTTGAAAGAACTAATGAGTGGAGGTAAAAGGAAGCTAAATATTGAGTAAATACAACAAATTACTCATTGCCCTACCTTCAAAGAACAGCAGGAAGAGATGCCGTCTAAGTCTGAAAGCCCACAGCGAGTCATCCAAAGCACCTGAAGATGCGGCAACACTGTTCCAAGGTCCCTTAAGAGAACAACAGTTGCAACAGAGACTTTGAAACCCAGCTTACCCACTAGTTATCATATTAAGTTTGTATTCAGGAACCTATACAAGTGAGCTGTGTAACACTGGAGAAGGAAACACCCAGAAATTACATTTCTTTCCGCAAAGATTTCTAATTATACAGCACACCCTGTTCAGATTTTTAAAAACCGGATGACAGAAACAGGTTTCTTTGCTCCAACAGCTGGAAAGAGGAGTGTAAAACTTGAATCAGCATGCAAATGTCTCAACTAGAAAAAAAATTGTGATAGACTTAGAATGTGTACTGGGGGGCAAACTACAGGCAAGCTGGGCCCCAGGGAATGAGTTGGAAGCATCATCAACTTTTTAGAGACACTAGTGCACACTCAGGCAAGCACATGTGTCCCTGCATGGAGACAGAAGGGGCACTGGTTAAATAAATAAATAAAGCTCTTTCGATCCCAAAGTCTCCATCCACAAAGCGGCTGCCTATGGAACTGGGTGAGCTGCAACTAGGCCTGCCAACCTGCAGGCTGAACTTGGAACACTCCCCAAATTCCCCTACCCAAACTCCATCCTTCCCAAGGTCTGTCCCCAAACCTCCAGAAATGTCCCTACACAGAATTGTCAACCCTAATTGCAACTAAAATTTAACATGAATTAATTGAAGATTTAAAACTTGCCCTTGACACCATGTATCTAATTCTGAACTAGTCAATGATGCATATGTCAACAGATCAGCAAAATGGAGCTAGGGATAGATAGGTGGGATTTCACTACAAACCTGAAGGAAGTCGCAAGTTTGCAAAAAACAAACAAACCCTCAATTCTAAAAAAAATCAGATTGGGGAAATAAAACTCCCCCAAAAAACAGAAACAATACCTGTAGCTTTAAGAAAAGATTGCCCATGGAGCTGTCAGTGGCTATTTTGGAAGCTGCTAGACAACCACAACAATGTTGCTGAGATGATTTATTGAAAGCAAAGACATGGGGGGGACTACAGTAGGCTTGGAAGGCCAAAACAGCCATGGAAAGTGTCCCGGTTCCCTCCCCCCCCCATATTTAACCTGATGATGGAGGACACATCAGGGACTCTGCCACTCAGCTCAGCATCCACCCTGCAAATGCGTCCAGTCTGGTACGTCTGGCGGCCACCTTGTAACTGGTCCAATCACTGTGCAACTCAGCTAGATGTTCCCAGGAAGAGTCTGCCAGGGGAAGGGAGGAGGGAAAGCTGAAGATCGGAGAACAGATAAAGGTAGGTAGACTGGAGAAGAAGAGTAAAAGCAGGAAAAGGGGAGAGGCTATGGGGGCTACCAGGGAAGGCAATGAAGAAATAGTAGAGGAGAGGATACAGGGACAAATGAGATGCCCCCTGCAAGTCCTTGTGGGCCCCCATGCTTGTTATATTAAGACAGTCACGTCCAAAGTCCGGCCCGGGGGCCAATTGCGGCCCCTGGTCCGGTTTAATATGGCCCCCCAGCCTGTTTTGCAGAGAGAGAAAAGGGGGCGCGTGGGGGCTGTGCCTGTGCTTTGCATCCCCAACCGAGGGGGCGATACTTGGGCGGAGGGTCGCCTCGATTGGCTGTCTTAGCCCCACCCCCCGGAATGAAGGCGTGAGTCTGAAACCCTAGAGAGGCCACTTCCTTCTTACCCAGAGCCCACGTGTGGGGACGCGGCCTTTGTTGTTCTGATGCATGGAAAAGCAGCCGCAGCTCCTCCCGAGTGGGTCAAGGGGGATCCTGAGGATGGGTTGGGGAGGACTTGAGGGTGGGAAAGGTGGCGGGGGGGGAAGGGAAATGCAAGGGAGGTCAGAGGCTGGCCCCAATCCGGGAGAGAAAGACACCCCCACACACACACACAAACACCAAAAAGCCTGGGAGTGGGGGGAGAGTGGGGGGTGTTTCGTCTGGCTCTCCTCTTTCCTTCTTCCTCTCTGCAGAAGGCTGGGGTGGGGGGGAGATGCAGCCCCTTCCCTGCATTGCGGAGGCCTTGCGAGGGATGCAGATTTGCAGGGCGGGTGGGAGGGAGGAGGGGAGAGACTGGATGGGTCTTGAGTGGGAAGATTGTGAGTCAAGGAAAGGCAGGGGGTGAGGGGGCTAGATTTGGGGGTGGGGAGTGTTTGGAGTCAGACCCCCCAGCAGGTTCTCTCCAAGGCAAGTGGCTGCTTCGAAAGAAGGGATGGGGTGGGGGAAATAAATGACTCCTGGCATGTATCGTGTTTGGAAATGAGGCGCGTTCAGATGGGGCCGAGTCTGCAGAGGACACCCGTGTTCATTCCAGAGGTAAAGCCCCGAGCAGAGAGCAAAGAGGTCAGAAGGAAAGAAGAAAAGGGTTGGTTTTTATATGCCCACTTTCTCTACCACTTAAGGGTGGCTTACAATCACCCTCCCCTTCCCCTCCCCACAACAGATACCCTGTGAGGTAGGTAAGGCTAAGAGAGCTGTGACTAGCCCAAGGTCACCCAGCTGGCTTCGTGTGTAGGAGCGGGAGAAACAAATCCAGCTCACCAGATTAGCCTCCACCGCTCATGTGGAGGAGTGGGGAAATCAGACCCGGTTCTCCAGATCGGACTCCACTGCTCCAAACCACCGCTCTTAACCACTACACCACGCTGGCTCTCATGGGGAGAAAAACTCCACATTCCTCCCTGCACGGAAGATGTCAGAGTGTATGAATCTTGGACTCCATGAGATTGAAAACCAGTTTATTTCCTGGCTCAGATGAGGGGAGGACAGAATACCCCCAGCATGGTTGAAGGGAGAGAGTCGACAGTCCCAGAGAGGCACATGAGCGGGGGGGGGGGGGAGGAAGAGTTTCTGCTCCCTCCCTACAGAAGGAAGGTTGGAGATTTAGAAACTGGGGGGCGTCCAGTGAGCTGAAAGGGGCTTTGGGGAAAGGAAGGAATGTAGCCATGGTTTTTTTGGTGCAGTCTGTGGTTATGGGCATAATAAGTATGCCGTTTGCAATAAACTTTGCATAAAATAGTTAATTTGCATTTAATTAATTTAATTAAGAATGTCAGGCAAAATGGTCGGCCCTCACTCATGTTCACTTCATCAAATCTGGCTCTCTTTGAAAAAAGTTTGGACACCCCTGTATTAAGACATGCATCTATTTGTTGCTAACCTCAATCTAAACCCACACAGATTACATTCAGTGATTTCTCCAGGCAATGAAGGACTTTATGGCACTGCAGGCAGAGAGGCAGGAAAGTGAATAAAAGGATTTGTACCTCAGCACTTTTGACACAGAATTACTCACTAACAGCTTCCCAGAATTCAGATGAGCTAATAATAGACTTCCATAATACACATTCATGACATCTAGCTTTCCCAGACTAATGGCATTTTTTTAAACCAAGTGGAAAAGCCAGATTGGTTCAGCATTGAATGGCATTTTGAAAAGAACAATGTATTCAGGTCGTTCCATGATGTCTAACATAACATATGTAAACTTCATTACAGAGTATTTTGTATTTTAGCAGACATTATTTATCTGCAATGTTCAGTTCAGTTCAGGTACCTTTATTGGCATTACAACATCTGGCAATAAACTGCAATGTACATTAAACTATTTTTGTGTTAACAGAATTTATCTTCCGTACCTAAACAATGAACTATGTCACAGGTCCTGTTCCTGTTCAGAAATTCGAGCGCCTATGTGCCAAAGCACTTGGGCAAATGAAAAACAAGTCCTAGATTATTAAATATTAATATAAATTAATTAATTAAAAATGAACAATCCCCAGGCTTAGATAGTACATGCAAGCTCCTGATTTTAAGAGCAGAAAGAATAAATTTAACTAAATTTCAAGTGTAACTCCCATACTGCTACCAGCCAAGAGACATAAAAGGTGAAAATCATGAGAGCGGACAGGAAACTTAGCAACAAGAGGGGTTACAAAAGCAAACCTTTGAATGGAATATAAACCACAACTAAAGAAAAAATGAGTTAATGATTCAATGTCTGCTCTTCCACATGGACACAATCTCTGGGCTAGAGGGACTCCAGCACAACAGCCGACTGTTTCTGCCAAAAATAGTGCATTTACTTAGGCTAAAAAGAAAAGCTGACGATATGGAGGAGCTGTAAGAAAGTTGAAGTATTGTTGCCGGATAGGAAATGAATGGCTAGAAAAGCCCCAATAAAGGGCAGAACAAACTCTTTTAGCTTCTATGTCACAGGTAATTTAAAGGCCATTTTTTTGTCGTTTTAAAGGATATTGACTATATATCAGTTCTTCAATGTTGAGTACTTACTATAATTCAGGCAATTATATTTTGCTAAAATTATGAATCCAAAAAAGAGCTTCCTCTTCCCATCACCATGAAATATCCAGCACTGGAATGTACTAAGCCCTGAGCAGGGCCTGCGGTGATGAATACTCCAGCAGTTTTGCAAATAAACAACCAAAGTGATGAGGCCAAACATTTTCATATAAACATTTTATGGATATAGAACTATTCTCATGCACAAAATGCTTATATGCTCATCAACAGGTTTATCTCCTACCCTTTCCCAGCCAGGCTCAGGGCGGCTCACAACTATACAATAAATACATAGTACGCAATACAACAATGTTTAAAATACAAATATATATATACTGTATTTTCTGGCGTATAAGACTACTTTTTAACCCAGGAAAATCTTCTCAAAAGTCGGGGGTCGTCTTATACGCCGGGTGTCGTCTTATACGCCGGATGCTGAATTCCGAGCCAGACTGGAGAATCTGCCTGGGGAGCCGCCTCCGCTCTGTCCATGTCCGCCGGAGGAGGGAGGGGAGGCGAGCCCGGCGAGGGCGCTCACTGCCCGGCTCGGAGTCAGAGCCAGGCGCGCTGGGGTGCACGGAGGGAAGTGCTCGGCTGCGCTCCAGCGGAAGTGCAAGGCAGGCAGGCGGCTGGCTGGCCGGCTGGCCGGGGCTGGGGTGGCCAATCTCTTCTCCCGGCACAGGGTGTTTTGGCTGCCGCCTAGCACACCCAACATGCCCCCTTTCCTCCCCGGCCTCCGCTTCAGCTTCTGTCTTTATGGGTTTCCCTCCCCTCCAAACCCTCCTTTAGCCCCACCCTCCGCGGGCCGTCGGCTCAGTCCTCCCCTCGCCTTTAGCCTCGCCCTTCTCGAGGGCCCTTACTCTCGCCCCCGTCCCCCTCTTCTTCCCCGCTGCCTTCTCCCCTCGCCGACTCCCCCCGAGAGCCACGTCCCGCCGCTTCGGGCTCCCACCCTCCCGCCGGAGCCCGGGGCTGAGCCTTGGCTACAGCCAGCGTCTCTGGCTGCGGGGCTCCCGCTGCCCGGGGAGGCACCCTCCCTGCCTCGCCTCCAGGATTTGCTCCTGCCGGGCCGGGTCGGCACACACTCTTCCATGCCGGGAGGTCAGCCCCCGGCCTCCTCCTGTTCCTCCCGCCAGCCCCGCCTCCCGGCCGCCCCCGCCCCCTCTTTCTCCCTCCCCGGTAAGTGGTGTTGTTTCCCCGGGGGTTGAGCCGCCCCAGGAGGACCGGGGGTGGCTGCGGAGTTGGGGCGCAGTCCCGAGGGCTGGCCCCAGGCCGCGGACTCAGGTTGGGCCGCTCCAGAAGGTCTGGGGGCGGCCGCGGGGTTGGGGCGCAGTCCCGAGGGCCGGCCCTAGGCTGCGGACTCGGGACAATCCCAAACTCTATATTTTAACTGTAAAAATGGGGGGTCGTCTTATACGCCCAGTCGTCTTGTACGCCAGAAAATACGGTGTGTGTGTGTGTATGTGTGTGTGTGTGTATATATATATATATAATATTTAGGGAGCCCCGTGGAGCAGAGCGGTAAGCTGCAGTACTGCAGTCCAAGCTCTGCTCACAACCTGAGTTCGATCCTGATGGAAGTTGGTTTCAGGGAGACGGATCAAGGTTGACTCAGCCTTCCATCCTTCCGAGGTCGGTAAAATAAGTACCCAGCTTGCTGGGGGTAAAGGGAAGATGACTAGGGAAGGCACTGGCAAACCACCCTGTAAATAAAGTCTGCCTAGGAAACGTCGGGATGTGACATCACCCCATGGGTCAGGAAAGACCTGGTGCTTGCACAGGGGACCTTTACCTTTTTTTTTTTTAAGGCTGCATCAACACCATATGGAAGATTTTCTCTCCTCCCCCACCCCCCAGCTCTCAAACTACAGTGGGGTATTTCTTTTCTTTAAAAACCTGAATTTTATTTCAGAGCTCTTTCTAGCCAGCTGCAAGTTTCCTGAAAATGTATACATGTAAAGAACTGCCAGAAGATATATTATCAATCCCATGGGTGTTGTAAATACACTTCCGTCCTGCAGCTCAATGCTTATTTGTTCATTGCAAGTACTGAAGTCTAAATATCACAGTAAGGGTTCATGTTAAAAGTATGGGATAAAGACACTGGAATTAGCCTGCTATCTTCAAAGAAGAGTCCATATCCATTTTTCATAAAATTCTGTTTACCTACAAAAATTACTTCCACATAACCAGGAAGGCTAGCAGGATACATGTCACATCTGTGATTTAATTATTTCAGTTGCAGTCTGGTTAATTAAATCTTCATTAACACCCCGGCTTTAATTAACTGAATCCAACTGAAATTCAGCACTTTTGATAAGTGAGCAAAATCCTCACTTAGAACTTTAAAGTTCTGATTCTTATGTTCGGTGTTTGTCCAGTATAACAGTAACATGCTTGATGAAAACTGACATATGTTGTAAGGAACAGCAGTTCTCTAACACACGAATATGTGCATGTGTGAGTAGGATAGGTGCAATTTTGTATCACGGTCCTTTTGATCACAAAATTCAATTCCTGTTTCTGCTACTTTGTGGTGATTAAGTGGTAATTATTAATAGCAACTACTTATTCAAGTTCTGACAAATCTGACAGATTAGAAGACAGCAATATTTGTCAATCAATGAAATCACCAATCATGTCTACTGTCAGAGATTCTGCCATGTCTACTACAATTTCATCCCGCAGAAGAGCTAGTCCATTCTAATATGCAATATTACACAGAGGAATGTAAAGAAATCAGGGTGGGGGAGTGCCAGATTGCTCCATAGTTATTTCTCTGTTCCCATCTGGAAAAGCACTACACTCCTTCTCAGGGAGCTGTCTTCCATTCTTCTCAAATAACTCACCAAAACAACGGTAAATCATTACAGAGTTTGCCTTGAGTTGTTGCCATAGTTCCAAAGAGAAACCTGAAGTCAGTGAGACAAAGTGCTTTATGATTCCAAGTTATGCAGGAAAAATATATGCAAACTGTTGAGTTCCACAGACCACTCTATAAAAAAATAACGGAGCTGGTCTCTCAATCTCACTATATACAGGTATTGTTGACAAATATGAAATGTAGACAGACTTAATTGCTACCCAAACACAAAAAGCACAGTAGTCAAACTGATTGGAAACAATACTTAATCGGGGTCTGAATATGATTGTTAGGACCAAAGCAGTCATGAACTCTAAGTTAATACACCTTATTATCTTGAATGGATTTTAAATCTCAGGCACATGGTTTGACTTAATGCAGTTTTCATTTTGGGACCAAGATGGGACAACTCTGCTGAGAGAAATGTTCACTTGAAGGGGGCAAGATGCTTGTGGTTCTCCTATGACATCTGGGATTTTAAAAAAATCCTACCCCATCTCACCACCACCCATGATCATTATGAAGCAAGCAGGTCTGTAGGTATATTGTTTTACATGATCGATTTCCAGCTGGGATGAAGTTTGCTTTGCTTGTTACAAAGGTTAATGGGCTGTTTGGAAACAAGAATGGCAAGGTCAGCCAAAACCTTATTTCAGGCATGGTCACTCTCAATTTCTGAAGGTCTCAAGGAAGTGCCGCTGAAGGGGCAAAAGAACATATAAAAACATTGGTTATATCGATAGCATCATTTAAGAATGCGTAAACGTTTATGGGGTGGTTTTAAAGAGTTCTGTGTTTCACAAACCGTGAACTGGCTGCTAGGCCTATGGCTGAGGCTTGCGTGCTCTCTCCTCCTCTCACATGCTCCAATTCTCTTCCAGACTTGCTACAAACCATAGTTTGCTTTTGCACCAACACAGAATCGGAAATCACAGTTTGATTTCCAGTTCTAGTTTGGAAGGCAAGCACAAAGATAAAACAGAAGTTCAGTGACACTTTAAGGTGCTAACATTTGTTCCTAAGTGAGCTGTCAGAGCTCACTTACTCAGATGCATTGATGAGAAAATCATTTTCCTCCTCTGTAGAGTTACAGAAGGGGACGGAGAAAGGTAAGAGTGGAGGGTAGAGACAAGCCTGGTGTCATAAATCAGTGTGGCTAAGAGGTGGCAACAGAGGCCTGACCTACCCCACCAAAGGCAGCAGCTACTCAGGGTAGGGTACTACTCAGGATGACAGTAGGCGCTCAATGGCCTCAGCAGAAGTGGGGGTGCCCCACTCTCTGCAGAGCTTGCCCCTCACAAATCAGTCACTGAGCACAGCAGCAGGGGCAGGTGTTTCACCAGTCACAGGCTTCAGCTGTGGGCCGGGCTGCCAGCAAAGGGCTCTGGCTAGCCCTGTGGAAACCCAGTTAGGGTTGGACAAATTGGGCAAGGAGTTAAGAGACGGCCAGGGCTCAGGGAAAGGAGGGGCAAAGATGAGCCTGGTCAGCACGGGCAGTGCCCCAGGGTTAAAAAAGGGAGGATAGAAGAGAGGCAGAGAGGGAGAAGAAGAGAGGCTGAGAAAGCAAAGCAAGGGAGTAGGAGAAACCAAGAGGATGAGCCATGGCCCTGAACAGGACTGGCCCTAGTCAGACTTGGGGGAACTGACGTACAGCAGATGCATGATTCAGCTCTGTAAGGCTCTAAAGGGGCAGACTGGGCAGGTGAAGGGAACCACACTCATGTGGCAACCTGTTTGGGCCAGTTTCTGGCAACAGAATGAGCCTTAGCCAGCACCAGCGAGTCCAACTGAATCTCTGCTTGTGGTGGACATCTTTCATGATCTCCCACTGCCCCCTAGTGGGGCCACAATTAGGTGTGATTCTCTGTATAAGGGACTGGAATGAATTAGGTTATTACACATAATGGGTGAAAAGAAAGCTCCGCGATTCTAGCCTCTGTTTCATTAGCTGAAGATAAACAAAAGGGTAATGAAGTAGGAAAAGTAAAATCTAACCAAGGAAGAAGTAGTCTGAAGCACAGGAAAACTGACTAACATGTTAAGAACACTCAATTAAAGTCTCCAAAAATGGTTCCTGTTGAATTACTACAAACAGAATGAATCCCTGTATGAAGTTCAAAAGCCCTATATAGATGCCTACAGAAGATCTCTTTTTTTAAAATACTGGATCAAAAACAGCAACATGTTTTTTTTTTAAAGGCAAGTAGTTTAACTTCTAAACTTAAATTTACCAAAGAAATATCTTAAAAATTGGGTCCTCTATTAACCGACATGGGAGGGAGGGCAGCATGGTACAGCCGGATCTTGTCAGATCTCAGAAACTAAGCAGGGTCAGCCCTGGTTAGAATTTGGATGGGAGACCACCAAGGAATACCAGGGTTGCTGTGCAGAGGAAGGCACTGGCAAACCCCCTCTGTTGGAAAACCAGTTATTTTGGAAAACAAACCTGGCATCTCAATAACGTGAAGAAGATGCAAGTTTTAGGGAGCTTCCCGGGAAGCACATCAAAGGATTACAGCCAGGGAAACCTTCTGTCTAGCATCAAAGAGGCTGATCATGTAGTCCCAGTACAACATGGTGAAAGGTATTCTACCATTAATTGTAACTTTAATAGAAATTAAATGTAGACCAATGGCAGTCATGATGAAGATTTCCAAAAGTATCAATATTATTCCAAAACAAGGTTGCTTTCTCAAGAATTCCCCATGTTTCAGCCACCCAACTGGTACAGGTTTTTTTCATGTTTCCTCATGATGTTGTCCTCTGTGTACAGACTGTTAACAACCCATTCCTTCCACACACAAAAATCTGTTTTATTTTAAACTTTTTTAAAAAAAAAAAAGTTTCCTGAGAAGGACGCTATCAGTGGAGCAATTTCTATCATGGAGCCAGTCCCCAGCAGAAATTAACATAATGGAAGAGAACCACCAGCCTTTTAGACAGAGGGGAAAGGATCCTTAAAATATCTGCAAATAGAAGTTTTTTAAAAATTGCTAAAGGAATTACATTATTCCTATCCAGCAGTTGCCTGTGCTCATGTCTTCAAAAAAACACAGGTCAGTCTGTCTTTTAGGGAGAGGGGAGAGGAATAATTGGAGGTGTCTCAAATATGTAAAGATATTTTTATAAAGTTATTTTTAAGGTATTGCATTATTTCTATGCAGCATTACCCATGCTCTTCAAAACAAAACAAAAAGCATGTAGACAGAGAATTCGGAGGTTCACATGAGAACACGGGGGGAGGGAGCATCAGTGCTCATGAGGTGCGAAAGGGAAACCACAACCAGAAATGGAAAGAAAAATGGATTACCCTGGACTGTCTGGAATCTCTGTTGCAAGGGCGATTTAATACAGAATCACATTCCTGACCCATGGGGTGATGTCACATCCCAACATTTTCTAGGCAGACTTTGTTTACGGGGTGGTTTGCCAGTGCCTTCCCCAGTCATCTTCCCTTTACCCCCAGCAAGCTGAAAATATACAAGGCCAGTTTGTACTAGCCAGTGGACCACATGTGAGGTGGTATCCCACAGGTAAAGCATATCATGGGAATACAATGAACACAGTTTAGTATTCCAAATTAGTAGATGCTCCCTGCACAAGGATATAGCTTTAGTTAATACTCCCCTCAGCCTACAATTATGGACCCCTCTGCCTACTCAGTTATATTGCTAGGCATTACCTCATCCCTGTTTCAGTAAGTTCACGAAATATGTGAGATACTGCATTATAAAGCTGCTGTACTTTCATTTATCTGCTTTTGAATATTAAAATACTACATTTTAAATAAAATGACACCTGATGTGTTTTGATATAATTCTTCTGCCAAAGCTGCAACTTCTGCTTTCACCAGTATTTTCAGTAAAGATAAAGATATAAAGCACGTGCAGTAATAATTTATAGATATAATCTGTTTTGATAACATGATGTCTATGAATTAACTTTGAAACTCTGAATAGTACTGCCTTTTCCGAGCAAATAAACAATATAAATTAATTTAAAGCACCTCCAGTTTTGCCTTCCAAAATTATAATGTCTTGTTTAATAATACTTTTTTAGGGGGGGGGGAAGCCACTAGTGACAGGCAAGAATGGATACAGACTATTCCCAGTTGACGGTGAAGATGAATTTTCTATCAATTTCTGTAAGGATGCCCTGTTTGATGGTCCTTTAGACCACTGTTGCCACGGAGATTGATAAGGATGGGCAACTGTTCTGGCGGCTGCCTAATTACACTATTAGTTCCCAGCATTCAATTCCTTGGGTTTTCTCAGAGGTGATAATAACTGCTCTGCTTTCATTTCAGACTAAATCAATCAACATAACCTTTGGGAGCAAATAATGCAGGTGCATTTCAAGTTGATAGGATATTTAAGTAGACAAAATGGTGCGTGCCATGTTGCCTATTGCAATAGAAATCTGGAGGCACACAAAATGATTAGATCGGTTTGTTCCAAACCCTCATATTTCTATGTGGCCAAAGATAGAGAAAGAGGAAGAGAAGGAAAAGAAAGTACCCATCAAACTGAATAGAAGGGAAATCAAAGAAGAGCTGGGTCTCATTTCTTAAGAAAGAAAATAATGGTACCAAGGTCAGAAGAAACCACTCCTACGCTTACTAGGGCCCTTGAAGGTCAGGCACCAGAAGCTCTAGAATGGAGCCTTCCATATCATTAGGGTTGCCATGCCAGCTCCAGGTTGTGAAATACCTGGAGATTTTGGGGGTAGAGCCTGAGGAGGATGGGATTTGGAGAAAGGAGGGACTTCAATGCCATAGAGTCCAATTGCCAAAGCGACCATTTTCTCCAGGGGAACTGATTTCTATCACCTGGAGATCAGTTGTAATAACAGGAGATCTCCAGCCACCACCTATCATACTGAAGCAGGAAGGGTTGGGCTGCTCATGTACTCTCAACCCCTGTGCTCCATAAGGAATGAAATGTCAAGAGTGAAGTCAGATCCAGGGCAAATTATCATACGATCTGGGACACACTAAGGAACAACAAATGCCCTATAAAGTATAAACCATGAAATGAAATGATCCTGCCAAAGAAGCAAGCCATTGCTGCTTGGGGGTGGGGGGGGAGTCTTCAGTAGACAGAACTGCTATGGCAACAGCCAGCAGTGACTCTACTGCATGGCTTTTTATTGCTAGTTTGATGGACATCATAATTATCTCTGACACACAACACAGACACTGTTTACTACACAAAATAATTTCTATTACACATAAAAATCCTAGATTATCTATCTCCTAGTTTATAATACAAAATGATTGTGGATTGCAAAACGTAAATTCTGACCAACCCCATTGATTTTCAAAGCGGTTTCTGGTATAAAAATGGCAATGTTTATGAACCATTCAGCTGATCCAGAAGGACGCCAAAGCTAGGCACTGGAGTTTTGAAGGTGAGTATAACCCCATCCAAAACAGGCTGTACACATTTTTTTTAGGATCATCTCCATCACACACACACACACAAATACTGTTTTGTCTGCATTAAACTTCAACTTGTTTACCTTCACTCAGCCTGTCACTGCCTCCAGGAATTGGTTCAACCCCAGCCTCCTTAAGCTTAGGTTGATAAAGAGAGTTAAGAGCTGGGTGATATCTACATATTGATGACACCACATCCTAAATCTTTGGAAAACCTCTCCCTGTGGTTTCATGTAGCTATTAAATAGCACAGGAGACAGCACCACAGCCCAAAATTACCATGTCAGGTAACTTACCTTCTTTCTAAAGAATTACTGTTCCATATGAAATAAGTTTGTTCTCTGGGGGAACATTTAAACATATAGTCCCCTATCTGCATGTTGTGTAATCCTAGGAGACCTTAATCATATGACATTTTTCAATATGTAGAACAGCTCTGAGCAAGGAAGGAGAAATCCAATAGGATAACTCAAATGGGTTATTTATAAGTACTTTTGATGCCCCTCATATTGGCAACAATCTGTAGAGAAGCTTAGTAGATTTAAATCCTATAAAGCACAACTGAATTATTGACAAAGCAAAATTATAAGATATTGTTGAGATCGCTGAGAACTGGCTAGAAGGCTCAGGATGCTTAGTAACTTTATTGTGAAGGAAGGCCAAATTCAATTGTCACATATGCTCCAACTATTCCTATATATCAGGGAGTACCAGTCCTTGATAAATCACTGCCCTGTTTTGTTGTTAGGAAAGATATTGAAGGTGCATTTAAAAAATGTGTGTACACACTTATAATGGAATTTGGGGTCTCTCTCTAAATATGAAGAAGCTGGTAGGAGCCCCCCTCCCTGGCCCTGCATGAAGTCCCACACAGTTCACAAAATTTGTGGGACAGGACAATCTCAGAGATTTTCCATCCCATTGCATCTTCCTGTACTGCATCCCCCCACTGTGATTGAGGCCACCCCTATTGTCAGGAGTACCTTTTGGAGGGAGGCTATAGAAAGAAGAACACCGCAAAAATCACAGTTTGGATCCTATGAACAAGTTCTGAATGTGCTAGACAGTCTCTTCTGCAGAGCACACTTCATCTTCCTCTAAAACAGGGTTGTCCAATCTTTTGGCTTCCCTGGGCCACTTTGCAAGAAAAAGAATTGTCTTGGGCCACACATAAAATGCACTAACACTAAAAAAAAAATTGCAAAAAAATCTCATAATGTTTTAAGTAAGTTTACGATTCTGTGTTGGGCCGCATTCATAGCCGTCCTAGGCCACATGCGGAACCGGGGGCTGCAGTTTGGACAAGCCTGCTCTAAAACTTCCATTTGTGCAAGACCAATGGTTTTCAAAGGGGACTTATGCGAATAGGAGTTTTAGAGGAAAAGGAAGTGCACTCTGCAGCAAAGACTAGCTAGCTAGCACATGGAACTCGTTTATAGGATCCAAGAGCTTTTCTGCAAGCTCCACTTCATTTGTAGTTCTCTGGATCCAACCCAGTGTGCTTTGCAACTCTCACACACACAAACACACACATATCATAGCCAGGTATTTCTCATGTGTAAGTAACAGCCACCGTACATTAGCTGCTACTGCAGAGAAAAGACAAGTTCAAAGTAAACAAGTAGCGTTAAAAATGATAGGTCATTCGACAGCTGGAGGCTTTTGCATAGGCCCAAAGCACAGCCACAGAACATGCATTTAATAGAACAGCCTGCTTTTAAAGAGAGCATTTATTTAGGTTTTTACATATATCCTTTTACTCATCCCTGAAATTAGAAACTAGAAGCAATTAGATTAAAAATGGTGGCTGCTAGCCAGACTAGAACAAATACCCCATTAGCTTTGAAATATAGCTCTTTTTGCCAGAATCATTAGGGAGACAAGTAACATATGTCATCATGGAAGAATAAAATATAGTTTTTTAACTTGCTCTCTTCAGAGAGTGTTCCATGTTTCCCCCTCAATTATTACTTCATAAATCTGAGACTACTTGGCTGGAGAGACAGAGATGGAACCAATGGAAGTAAAAGCTTCATAAAAGGAGTGTAAAACAGGAATTAACAAGGACCCAAAGCAATACCTTTTCATCACATACTGTGTATATATTTTCTCTACTGAGAATACAATAAGTGGGCCAACATCCAGACAAATGAGAAATAAGTGTGCAATCCATCGGGTAACATGCAAATATTAAAAGGCTTTGATTCTGCTATAGTTGGAAGAACCGGGGTGCTGTGGAGCTTATGCAAGACTCAGTTTTCAGAACCTTGCCACACAATTAGCATAGCAAACAAAAACTCAGTGAACTTGCTCTGTCTGATACCAGCTGGTACCAGCTGAAGATCTCCTGCTATTACAACTGATCTCCAGCCGATAGAGATCAGTTCACCTGGGGAAAATGGCCGCTTTGGCAATTGGACTCTATGTCATTGAATCCCCTCCCCAAACCCCGCCCTCCTCAGGCTCCACCCAAAAAACCTCTGGCCGGTGGCGAAGAGGGACCTGGCAACCCTAGGTTCAAGAGACAATTTCACAACCACCATGTCTTGCATATTGGAGAAAATACGAGGGCGTTTTTCATATTCAGCCTCTATCACAGAGCAATTTTTAGGTTTTTGTTCTTGGCGGGTCTGCTATCCTGCTACCATTCTTAGCCATAACAGCAGCTTCTCACAAAGGCTTGGGCACCCAGCAATGCCCGAGCAGAAAAGAAAATGTACTTTAGAACAGTTACACTTGCAAAGCAATAGTGTAAGGCCTGCATCAGCACATAGTGATTTAATATAATTTTGAACAAAATAACCTGTACATATGGAGCAATGGAATGTACAACAGATGGTTTGCTTGATTTTATTTGTTTTTTAAATCATATTAGAAGGAATACCATGTGCTATTTCTTGAGCATGCAGAAAAGATAGTAGGGATTAGGGTTGTGCATATCAATATACCCGAACTAAAAATAAACCCAAAATTAGCCATTTCAGCAATATTCAGGTTTACCAAACACCAAAACCTGGGGATCTTCTCGAAGCCAAATAGGCAATTCCTGGAAAAGCCAAATAAATATTCGGCTTTTTCGGGTTTGGCTATTTGCCTTTGCTCAGAAGCACAACTCTGTGCTTTCTCCCATTTTTTTAAATTTTTTTTTTACTGGTATTGTTACCTTTTGAGGTAGGTGTCGTGTAATCGGAGCCAACTCAGTCTGACCAACCATCTAACCACACAGCCACCCGTCCATCACTATTCAGTGGGTTAATTTGAATATTTCTATTTTTTCCCTTGTCCCTTTTTTCCTTTTGTACCCTTCCTATATTTAATAATAAAATTTTATTTAAAAAAGAACAGAAATTCTGTGGAGAATATAAGAACAGGCTTGAATGACTGAAAACAAATCTGTTCAGAGATTAATTTTGCTGCTAAAGTTAAAATTCCTCAAATTAAAAAAAACCTGCTATAGACACTGCTTGACTATCCTTTCTAAGGCTGATGGCTTCCTAGCAGCCAGATGATTCAATTACGTTTTTCAGTGAGAGTTAACACTATCTGCTGAGTTGGTGTCTGAGATCAGTGCTCTGTGGAACATGGGAAAGAAAAGGACTTTGCACTTTAAATCTGGAGAACAATCAGAGACACAGTGGGGAGTTCCTAACTAGAGTTAGTTGAAACTGGAGAGCAGCATTAGGAGCAGGGGGCTGTTCACTGCTATCTCAGGATCTGAGGGTAGAGACAGAAGCTGTGCTACCTGCCGTTGTGCTTGATTTCCTCCACTTTGCTTGACTTGCACATTTGTAAATAAAATAAATATTACTATGACAGCACAGTCTCTAGTGCTTTCACATCGAAAGGAAACTTTGGATATTGATTTTATATTGATCTTGACTTGTTTTTTATAATTTTTATACTTGTTATGTTATCTTTTGTTGCATGCTTTAAGAATCCTATCACAAAGAGGGATAGAAATTTAAATATAAGCAGCCTCACAACCACAACAGCAACACACGCAAAAGTCTGTGGCTCTATGAACCTAAGAAAGCCAAAGTTGCCTTGGGCAGCTGCTTTAAAACTGCTGGCACAATTCTAGCGAGAGAATGCTGCTGGGTTCTAGTCTCTCTTTGCTCAGTCCTTCCAATTTAACTGTACTAGCATACAGAAGGCAAACTTGTTTAAGTGGAGGCTGCTAACAGTGCCTAGAAATGGTCAAAAACATATTAAAAGCAATGTACTACATCATACACCAAATGCTGCAACTGTCAATAATTGATAACGCTGTATCTTATTCATAAATCATGGTCAGGAGATCCAGAAATCTACATGGCTGTAAGCTGAGCATAGCATAGAATCCTGGCACACAAAGGTAAGAGGCGGTCAGCATTTTAATTAACAAAAGAACACACTCATTAACTTCATCGTCCTGGGACAAAGTCTGAGGACCAGAGATGTAAAATTTCTGGAAATTTTGAATGAAAAAACAACAACATGTGTTCTGGGGGGAAACTGGAATTTTTTACAGAAAACAAAACAAAGGGTATTTATTATATGGACAGCAACTTTATCAAAGCATCACAATAGGTAGGACTACCAGCATGTCTGGATATAAAGCTAAACTTTGTAACACTGAAAACACTGACAACTTTTATAATATGCTATCATTAAACACATCATAGCATATTAATTGGTTGTTGAAATGGTCTCTTGAACTCTGTGGGAGAGCTTTCGGGCTCTGTTGTGCAGCCTGATGTCCTGTTTTCAATTTATTTACATTTAAACAAAATAAAAACCCTTGAAAATGTTATATTTTACACCCAAACACATAGTATAAGAGGGTTTTTTCCAAACTCCCCAAAATTTCTCAATTTTTCCATTGTGAAGACTGAGAAAGCCCTCAGAATTTTTCGTGCTGTACAGTTGGAATTGGTGAAATGCTTTGTAGGACAAGGTCTTCCTCATTCAAAAAGAGAAGTAGGAAGGTTTTTCAGAACTCCCCCAAATTTTAAACGTTTCCAAAGTCTTCAGACTTTTTCATGCTGTACATTTGGGCCTCCCCCCCACAGCAGTGATCCGAGCACATTTGGGCTCCAATTTATTTTTTAAAAAGCCATTACCTGCAGCTGCTGTGTGGCTGTGGTGACCCCAAGTTGTGGCACCCAGACACAACTCTGTAAAAACTCAAGCCTGCAGTTTGGCCCTTAGCCCTTCTTCCCACACTTGGTCTGTGCAGATGTTTTCCTGTGCAGAAACTGTGCTGGGGGGGTTAATTAGTTCCCTGTATTTGCTGTTCCACATTGAGTATTCTGCACACACTGAGCAGCAAAAACAGGGAAATAACTCCCCGCCCAGCACTGTTTCCACCTGGGAAAATGGCTCGTGGGGGGAGGCAAGAGCCCAGGCTAAGCCTTTTTAAGTGATGTTCCAAGCCCATTTGGGCTCTCGTTTATTTTTAAAAAGACTTTCCCCGCAGCTGCTGTGTGCATGTCGGGAACCCGAGCTGGGCCAGGGGAACTTGGACCCAACTCTTTAAAAACATGAACATATAGTTTGGTCCTAGGTGGAGGAGGAGAATGTAGGAGTATACTGAATTTTACTTCTAGCTTCTTACCTCACAGATGTAAGCACACTGTTGTTCAATTTCAGTTGTTTTAAATTAGGGAGATAAGCACCTATGAGAACAGGAGAGAAAAGCAACAATTTGTAGGTTGATATACTAGAATGTGATCATCATAACATTTGTTTAGCTGCAGTGGTCCCCCTCATTTTCTCTGAACAGTGACATATGAAATATACATAGTAACAGAAAGTCTGCCTAGGAGTGAAAGCATATTCCTTTCTAGTTTCCACCTCTAGAAACTGGCATTTACAAAGATATGTTCCATTTGGATATCATGAAAAAACAGAATTTAATCAGACTATGCTTTATAAACTACAGTTTCTTGTCACATTTAAATGCAGCCAGTATCTCCATACCTGCCTCTAGTGGAGGCAGATTATGTTTTTTACTCCATACAATTGAAGGTTTGAAAGAATTGCAGCTTATGGTGTGTACGTTTATACCACTTCTGATCAAATAGGTTTTGTATTGCTCCAAAACCTTGTGAAATCTCCTTCACCAGTGGCAACAGTGGGCCAAAAGAGGTATGCAAGTTCTACACTCATCACGTATCCCTTACTGAGCTTATTAAACTTCCTTATACTGAATCGGATTGTTATAGAAACGTTCATTTCAAGTTGACCCCTTAATTTTATGTCATGTTATTTCTTGCCTCATCCACATCTAAGGGTGTTCACATGTTACAAAATCCATGCAGCAGACACACTGAATGTTAACAGATGGGTATCTGGAGTTCTGTGCTGGGACTCAATTCAGATCAGAACTGCGGCATGTTGGAAGCAGGCATTCCAGCCTTCCCCTGCCCCATTTTCCCAACCTAAAACACCCTCAGGAACTCTGTTTGCCCCACTGGGGAAACATACATGTACCAATCAGTATGCAGAAGTTTCTCCAGTGAGGCAAGCAGTGGCTCCCCAGGACCATTTCAGTTAGGCTTCAGCTCCCTCTTCTCATGCACTGCAACCCTGTTCTGAATTTAACCATCCATTGCCCTAGGAACCGAGGTCCTTTATGCATGGGTACTTTGACTCGCGTTTGCCCCCAGACTGACTCAGTTGTTCCTAGGAGTTATGCCTGAATTTTCCGTCCCTCAGAGCTGACCTCGCGCCCACCCTGCACTTTCCTTTGGGTTTTCCCAATGCTGTTTTGCCACAGATTTAAGGTCTGCTTTGAGATCAACTCAGTTCAAATTGTAGATATTTGTGTACGTAAGGAATTCGGGTTTCCCCCTCCTCTTTCAGCTGAGCCGAGGGGTGGGGTGGAAGTGAGTTTTTGCATAATCAGGAACCAACTTAGTTGAACTTGCATGGGCTCCATTGAAATACATTACAGCACAAAAACAGTTGTAAAGAAAATGCAAAAAGGATTTTCCATGAAGGTCAATTAGCCCACATATATTAATCCGGCACTGGGTTGACAGCCCCCCGAGTGGAATAATGGTCCCAGGGAACACAATCTGTGCTCTGGGACTGGCTTGACAGCCGAGTGGAATAATGGTGCGTTCTGGGGGCTGTCAATCCAGTACCAGAGTAGTCTATCTGGGCCAAGTGACCTTAATGGAAAATCCATTCTGCATTTTCTTTGCAACTGTTTTGTGCTGTAATGTATTTCAATGGAGCCCATACAGGTCAATTGGCAATCCTGGTTCTCATGATCTTCAATGGGCCTTCCAGCCTCTCCCATTGTTTTCAGTGGGCAATCCTATCATTCCTTTTAGTACATTTCTTTGCAGACTACAGCCAATTACAAAGCAAGGGGCAGGGACTCAGATGCTATGGATTTTTGCTGGTGATTCTGCAGCACAAAAAATTACTCCTGATACTCCAGGGCTTTCTTCAGGGCAAACAACCACCTTGCATAGGATTTTGAGAACTCAGATCAGAAAAGTGTGGGTCAAGAGAGCATCGAATCCAAGTGTAAAAGACCTGAGTTGCCAGAATGAAATTCCAGGCAGGCATCTGATTCAAAGTCTTTGTGGTAGCCTCATATTTGAACATGCACTTTGTACTGTGTGAATCAGCCCTAAATAGACTAGGAAAGATTTTAAGCTTACAGTGCTCTTAGCTCTGTCCATAGGAGGAGCAGATTCAACTAAACTGCCCACTTTATGACTACTTAAATAAAACATAAGCTTCTTTCAATGCTGTTATCAGTGATTACTGCTAAACATGTTTTATGGGAGCCAATTTCTAGGATACAGCCAGTATTAGAAAGAAAAACATTTATGCTTACGGGATGAAGCAGTACTAAAAATAATAGGATGACAGGGCTGATGAGTGTCAAGTATTTTCCCCAACAAATGTATAATTAACGAAGACTATTTTGCTTTACCAGAAATGTTCAAAGAGCACTTTCTGCTTTTGAAGTGTTTCCTCACCCAGAGAAGAAGGCAGCCTAAGGCACACAATCAACTTAGTGCGTCTGCCAGAAGGCAAAAATCAAATAAGGATAGAATGTCAGTAACTTGATTTGTGGCTACTGCATAAAGAAACCTGGTAGCATTATAAAGCCTTTTACCAACCATTACTTTCCAAGTGTTTCCTTGCCATGAATACAATTTATTTATCTAGTTATTTCCAGATTTGTCTGAAATCAGAAAAGAAGACATTAAAAATCCCCACAAAACAAGCCCCATGATTCATTTTTGGGAACTCCCAGCTCTTTATTATTAAGAGTCAACCACCAAAAGGCGAAGGATTTGAATCCGGATCAAGAGTTTCTCACCAAAGTTTCCCAGGCTGTTCTCTCTTGTGTCAACACGCATCTCCAGGGCCCTCACTTGTCGCAGATCATCTAGCCCAGTCAATGCTTGCTGCAACAGGAAACAAAAGGTAAGTATGAACTAGGGCGAACTGGGAAGCTACAACAGCCATGGGGGGAGAGAAGCATCATTGGTCTTTTATGTATGGCTGTTTCACTTGCCATCACTCCTCCAATGACTTCGGGTCTTTGTTGTGATTATACATGCCGTTTCCAACCGTCAGAAGTTGCCTCGTTCTCTCCCTGCATTTCCCCGCATTTTGCCCGCAGTTTCAGGGATATGTTTTATCTTGAATTTGAAAACACCTTGGTGCCTTCATGGATCTGGGACAGGAACCCCTTGACGGGTGCCACTATCCTTGACCCACGGATAGGGTTGCCAAGTGCCAGGTGGTGGTGGGCAAACCCCCGCCAATCCACCTGGCCGCTCGCTGACCAGCTGAGGGTCGGCGGGCAATCTGTGCAGGCAGGGACAGGTCACTTCCGGTTCACATCCAGAAGTGCTGCATTGCAAAGGACTGGTTTCCACTCAAACTACCAGTTTGAGTGGTAAAGGCCTGTTGCGATGTGGCACTTCTGGGTGTAAAAAGCATCACAAGGGGCCATTTGAGTGGAAAACAGCCCCTTGTGGTGCGTTTTACACTTGGAAGTGCCGCATCGCAACAGGCCTTTACTGGGAGTTTGAGTGGAAACTGGCCCTTTGCAATGCAGCACTTCCGGGTGTAAACTGAAACACTTCCGGGAGCACACGACCCCCCCCACCTCCACTCCAAAAACCTCCTGCCGAAGAAGAAGAGGTACCTGGTAAACCTACCCACGGACCTTGTGGATAACGGGATTGGACATGGCACACCTCCCTCAAGCACTAAAGAAGGCTTGGCAAGGAGGAGCATGAGCTATACCCACATGTCCTGTAGCATGGCCTTTGGCATTGCCCATATCGAGGAACCTGGTACAGCCTGGCAAAGCCTTTTATGGATGTGGGCCACAATGCTTTCTGGGGGATCTGTAGCATGGCCTTTATCAGAGGCCAGTGGGGCAGAGGTTGACCAAGCAGCGAGTTGGTCCCCTCTTGTGACCATAGCAGTGCAGGTCAAGTTGCTTGACTGGTATGCAGTACAGCTTAGGTGAGCACCCTGGGCATCATTTGGATGAGGAAGGGTTAACCCTCACACCAGGCCTGGTGCCTTGGTGCCTTCATGGACCTGGGACAGGAACCCATAGACCTCACAGCCGGGGGGACAGGAAGTGGCACACCTCTGTCAAGCATCATGAAGGCTTGGCAAGGTAGAGCCTGAGCAGTATGCATGTGACGGCTTAAGGCTCGTATCCGGGGTGACCTCGCCCATAAATTCAGGGATGTGCAAACCAGAGAAGGCCCGACACTTCTGCATCCCACCATTCGCCTGCACTGCTCCCCCATCCTCCTCTTTTGGTGAATTTACTTAATAGAGAACTCATGCTGGTCACATTTGTGTACAGTAGACTGGAAGTAGCCAGGGATGTTGCAATGTCATGCCAATAATTCCACTACAATTCTACCAGAAAGGCCGCAGTAATGCAATGCTGATTAGCAAGACTAATTTTGTTTTACTGTTCTCTTTGCAGATGCACTAAAACGGGTATCTACTCACCAGCTTACTAGGAGAAAGATATTCATCCACTAGTAAGTCTCCATCATCTCTAATTGATGGGCTAGGATTCAAGAGTCCTCTCCAGCCCAAGTCTGTCACACGAACAGTGGCAGAACCCGGCCTCGGAACACGATCTAGTTTCCAGGTTAGTTCCATCTTACAATGCTCTAAGTATAAAACATGAACAAAAACTAGCTATTTGAGCCCATCATTTACTTCATTCTTAAGCTAATATTGAACGGAAGTATCCATATTTCTGATAACAATCCTGTCATGATATGGAAAGCAGATAAAAATGCTAATATAAAATTAATGTATGATGCAATACTCAAATGCCTACCATCTATATTTTACTTCTGGCATCTAATAATTTGACAGGACCACCTTCATGAACAGATCTTTTAAAAACTGACTTCATTTGGTTTCATTAAATTGGCTAGTAAAGCTATTTGTTTTATGTTTAAAGATAGAAGAAGAAGAGTTGGTTTTTATATGCCGACTTTCTCTACCACTTAAGGAAGAGTCAAACCGGCTTACAATCACCTTCCTTTCCCCTCCCCACAACAGACACCCTGTGAGGTAGGTGAGGCTGAGAGAACGTAACTTGCCCAAGGTCACCCAGCTGGCTTCATGTGTAGGAGTGGGGAAACAATTCCAGTTCACCAGATTAGCCTTCACCGCTCATGTGGAGGAGTGGGGAATCAAACCCGGTTCTCCAGATCAGACTCCACCACTCCAAACCACTGCTCTTAACCACTAAACCATGCTGGTGTTTCATTTCCACTGGTTTCAATGTTTTCCACCTGCAACTTTCTCCCCTCCATTCTCAGGGAGTGTACTCCTCATGCCAGGGATCTTCCCTGCCACATTTTACACCAATGGGAGAAAGCACCTCTGTTTTATAGACAGTTAAAATTCTAGATAACAGAATAGGCACAGAGAGGTGTTTGGCAACCCAGGAAAGCAACTATGGACACAGATAATATACAATAATAATTACAGGTATCCTTGTGCATTTACATGAGTCCATTTGTTCACATATAAAGAAAGTAAGGAGGTCAGTTTTAAACAAAACAGATCACTCAAGTGATAAGAACAAACCCCCACCACCCCCTTCCTTGACTGCGCCCCAGCGTTTTCCTCTCAGTCTGTCTCTCTTTCAGTCTCAGAGCCAGGTCAGAAGGAGAATGCTGAAAGCAACAGAGAACAGTAAGGCACTGGAGGCAGCGGAGTTTAGCTGTACTTTTCCAGACATTCGATTTTGTTCAAAAACTGACACCCTCCCTTTATACCAAGTGCAGTCTGGATGCAAGTCTTGTGTGGATAAACATGCACTTCCCAATCTGGATTCAGAGCAACAAAAAGCAGCCAAGTGTAGGAAGGAAAACTCATGCCCGCCATCTCTCGCTTGCTGTCCTCACAGACCCTGCTGACTTAGGTTTTAACACCTGGCTAGAGTAATCGCCTATAGCCTTGGACGTAGAACACCACATTCTATTGGAAGGATCTTTTTGACAAAGTGACAAAGTGACCAGCTGCTAATGCAAGACTATAATGAAAATGGAAACAGGGAACTACAACAATAGTCCGAGAATGTTTACTGAGGGAAATCAAGATACACACTTGTCCTCCAAATAATATACAAATACTTTGCAATACAAAAATACCAAGGAGCCCATGGGTATCTGTCTTCACTCCCAGCATCTATAAAACATTTATCCATACTATACCATGCATATCTAAAACAGCAGAAGGCTAAAGAGGGAGAGAAAAGGGAAAGGAAATCAAGGAAGGTAGTGGGAGATCCTGGCGGACCCAAAGGTTAGGAAGGGTCAATTGGCAAAGGTTCCAACTGGGAATCTAGGAAGCAGTTAAGGTAATAATCCAAAGAGTTCCAGAAGAGGTCAGGTGGAGTGGAGGGGGATTTGTCAGAATTGTCCTACATGCCTTTTACCCATTATCTCTCTTCCTTGATTTTCCCTGACTTCTATATTGTCTCTACAAAGACTGATCTAGCTAATTCGGAGATGCTTTCTTTCTCTCTTCTATTCTTCCTAATTTTGCAATATGCAGATTTAGGATTGCAAGCCTGGGTCAGAGAGGTACATGTGGAGGGGTGTCTATACGTGCAGCCACCTTCTCAGATAACAACAGGCACAGTCATGAATGTGTCTTTTGCCCATCACCAAAAACTTCTTAACAGGCTAATCTATATTCAACCCAGAAAAGAATGTAGTACTGAAGCCTCCACCTATTCAGAGGAAAAAAGAAAGTTGTTTGATTAGAACATTTATGAATGTAAAAGGCTTATGGAGTAACATCAACAGGAGTGGAGGAATAAAAAAATTGTTTAGTTTCAATAACTGGATTGGAAGACATACTTTAATATTATACCATGTCTGCAACACTGCAGACAGCATGAGTTGACATACTGAACTGGATCTAAAGAACCATAAGGACAAGAACATGGCCTTTAGTGCTGTTAACCAAATCTTTCTGCAACAGCTTGCATTAAAGTTCAGAAGTAGGTTTACTAAGAACATAAGAAAGGCCCTGCTGGATCAGACCAAGGCCCATCAAGTCCAGTAGTCTGTTCACACAGTGGCCAACCAGGTGCCTCTAGGAAGCCCCCAAACAAGACGAGTGTGTGTGTTCCACCGCACCCAAAATAATAGGCATGCTCCTCTGATACTAGAGAGAATAGGTATGCAGCATGACTAGTATCCATTCTAACTAATAGCCATGAATACCCCTCTCCTCCATGAATATGTCCACTCCCCTCTTAAAGCCCTCCAAGCTGGCAGCCATCACCACATCCTGGGGCAGGGAGTTCCACAATTTAACTATGCGTTGTGTGAAAAAATACTTCCTTTTATCTGTTTTGAATCTCTCACCCTCCAGCTTTAGCAGATGACCCCGTGTTCTAGTATTATGGGAGAGGGAGAAAAACCTCTCCCTATCCACTCTCTCCAAACCATGCATAATTTTATAGACCTCCTTCATGTCTTCCCTCAGCCGCCTTCTTTCCAAGCAACACAGCCCTAAGCATCTTAACCGCTCCCCATAGGACAGTTGCTCTGGTCCCCTGATCATTTTGGTTGCTCTTTTCTGCATTTTCTCAAGCTCTGTAATATCCTTTTTTAGGTGTGGTGACCAGAACTGTACACAGTATTCCAAGTGTGGTCTCACCATAGATCTGTACAAGGGCAGTATGATATATGATATACTGATGTCTACAGAAAGCCCATACACAAGCAGAACATCATGAGGGCTATGTATGCAGAGTAACACTGTGTGTGTGTGAAGTGCCTTCAAGTCGCAGCCGACTTATGGCAACCCCTTTTGGGGTGTGAGGACTTTGGACCGGGGTGCCGCCCTCGTTGGGGCCCTCACTATCCGTTCGAGAAGAGCTTCCTCGGCCTCAGACCACTCAGCAGGCGAGTCTGAGCTGTCCTCGCCTGCTGTGTCAGCCAGCGTGGTAGCTTGCAGAGCTTGCTTCAGCCCTGCCGCACCCCCAACACTGGCTTCCTCACTCCTCCTCGGCCTCCGCTCTCTCTCCCCTTATTTACCCCAGCCCCATCCTTCCCCTACCTTATAAGGAGTTAGCCTACTTCCGGCTCCACCCCTCTCCTTTCCTGCCTCCCGTGCGGGCCGGGGAGCTCAGAGGTTGCTCCTCCGCGCTCTCCCCCCGCCCGGTGGGTTCGGCTGCCCTTGGCCCCCTTGCCGGGACCCGCCTCCTCCCCCCTGTCTGGGCGCAGCCCACCCCCCAAGCCCCCGTCTGCCCCTTCCCAAAACTGGAACGGCCAGCCAGCGGGGGGCCCAGCGACGGCGCACTTCCCCGCCCCCTCTCTGCCCGCCGGTGCCGCCGCCGCTGCGGCCGGCAGGGCTGAGGCGCCGGGCCCGCCTGCGGTCGCCACTCGGGCGCCGCCCGTCGGGGCCTCGACTCGCCCCCCCGACGCGGCCCTCGTGGGTCCGAGCCGCCGGTCCGGTCCCACAGCTTGCCGGGACCCTCCGCGCCGCGCTCCACCCGCCGCCGGACCGGAGGTGAGTGCGGACGGGGGGGGGGCCCGATGGAGGATCCCTGGGGCGAGTCCTGGGTTGGCTCCGAGCCCGCCCCAGGACATGGGGTTTTCATGGCAAGAGACTAACAGAGGTGGTTTGCCAGTGCCTTCCTTTGCACAGCAACCCTGGACTTCCTTGGTGGTCTCCCATCCAAATACTAACCAGGGCTGACCCTGCTTAGCTTCTGAGATCTGACGAGATCAGGCTACCCTGGGCCATCCAGGTCAGGGCAGAGTAACACCTTGGTGGTCTCCCATCCAAATACTAACCAGGGCTGACCCTGCTTAGCTTCTGAGATCTGACGAGATCAGGCTACCCTGGGCCATCCAGGTCAGGGCAGAGTAACACTAAGCATATTTATTTATTCAAAATTCCCACTATGTTCAACGACTTTTACTTTTATGTCCTTAGGATTGCAGCCATTTCATGCAACTACTTAAACTCAAGGCATGAACAAAAGACACTTTCCACATGTGGAAGGTCCCCTTTTGATCCAGCTCAAGGGTCACAAAGAGTTAATCGCCGCATGTAAAATAAATACCTCACATCCTCAGTACCCTGCTGTTGCATTACAATATGTCCTCTCATCTTTGAAACATGTGTTGAAGTAGCACTTACCGTATTTTTCGCTCCATAAGACGCACTTTTTTCCTCCTCAAAAGTGAGGGGAAATGTCTGTGCGTCTTATGGAGTGAATGTGTGTGAATCCGGCCCCGGGGAGAAGAGCAAAGCTGCCTAGGCAGCGCAGAGCAGTTTAACCTCCCCCCTCCCCACACGCTTCCCAGTCCCAAGGCTCAGCTGTTGTTCCTGGAAGCCGGGCGGGGGGGGGGGTCTTGAAAGTGCTCTGTGCTGCCTGGGATGGCAGCGCGGAGGAGTTTAAAGACCCCCCCCCGCCGGGCTTCCAGGGAGTCCCTAGAAGCCGGGCGGGGGGGGGGTCTTGAAAGTGCTTTGCGCTGCCTGGGATGGCAGCGTGGAGAACTTTCAAGACCCCCCTCCCGGCTTCCAGGGACTCTGCTTTAAAGCCTCCTCTAAAAACTAGGTGCGTCTTATGGTCAGGTGTGTCTTATGGAGCGAACAATACGGTACTTATGGTTTGACAAGAAGATCAATTTGCAGTTTAATATCTGAAATAATGCTCTTGATTTTATACTTCTCAATATTGATCTGGTACTTGTAATTCATATAGAATGAATTAGCAGGGAGAACAATCCTTCCATGGCCATATCTGTGTATCTAAAACAGTGAAGTACTTCTAATGCTAAACGTGCAATAAAATTAGTAATGAACATTTAAAAGAGAACCCAAATTAGAATCCTGTATTATAGAACAGCTGGACCACATCCACAAGAGGTTTCTTTAAAGATTACTTTCCCCTTTTCAGTATAATTATATTGATCCCATGCAGGGATGGAAAGAATTTGCATAATCAAGCAAGCTTCTTGGTGTCTAGAGGGATCTTTCTATTTTAAGTTCTGTAGCATGAGAGTAGCACCCTCTAAAATATAACAAGCTGTTCCTAATGTACTATGAGAACTTTCTTGTAGCATTATTAAAAATGTAAAGTGGCACAGAAGAGGTACTTGATGTTAAGGATCAGTGAACTGATAAGGTGACAAGGGTTTTAATGGGTTGGATCCGAAGCTTGCTTTCAACTGGCAGAAAAGCACTTCCCCTCCTGGAAGAGGTAAGGATATTGTTTGCCGGTTCTCCCCCCGCCCCTGAAATACCCACACTTGTATCCAGTGCTGCTCCTGGTGCGGAATTCTGACTGCCAGGGGTAGGACGGTTCCACTACATGAGTGGACTGGAGCTCGCATTACGTTGGATCCAAACAGAACCGTTTTAATGGCATCTTCAGTTCTAAATATTATCTTTAATAAACATTATAAAGATATAATCCATTTCAACTATTTAATAGTATTTTTAATATATATATTTTATTTTTCATTATAGGATACAGAAGGAAAAGGGAAGGGGAAATGCAGAAAAAAAGAAACATAATATTGACAGTGCTCAAGCATGCCACATTCATCATAGCCCAAGACCGGCAGTGATAAAAAGAATTAATTAATTGCCTTCAGTCACAAAGTAATACAATTAATAAAACAGTTGGTGAATAGTGGGAGATATTTTTATACTGAGGTCATCAAAATCGAGTAAATTATACTTAGTAAACACTTAACCCTAGATTACTAAATTACTACATTGGCTAAGTTCACGATAGGTCCTTTATCTGTTTAATGTATTTTAAAATCATAGTCTAAAATCTGATATTTATCTGTTTCAGCGTCAAACGCCCTGCAGCTCCTTAACAGTAAACAACATAAACCACTAATTCAAAGAAAGAAACATTGTTCCCAAGGTAGACTTTCATCATAATTCATGTAAATGTATCGAAAAATGGTTGCAGATACCCACACTTGTGTCCAGTACTGCTCCTGGAGCAGAATTCTGAAGGCTGGGGTAGGGCGGTTCCACTACAAGAGTGGACTGGAGCCCACATTACGCTGGATCCAAATAGAACGGTTTTAATGGCATCTTCAGTCCTAAATGTTATCTTTTTAATAAACTTTGTAAAGATATAATCCGTTTCAACTATCTAATAGTATTTTTGAGCTGCTCTTACTTCTGTCACAGTAAGTGAGTAAGTGCTGGACCGTGTGACGTGTACCCCATTTGTCCACCATTATATGTGAGGACTTAAAAATGAAGACAGACATTACAGTTGTAAATCACTGGACCTGGTTTAGAGCATCCTCACCATGTTCAATACAAACATGCTTCTTATCTCCATGGCTCAGCTCTGTAAAAAATGGTTCTGCACCAAAAGCTAATTGTGCAGGGTACCAACTGGATAGCATCCAAGATAATATTACCTTGTGCTTTCTTATTGTGTCCTCTTGCAGACAAGTTTCACCCACTGCTATGCATTCTGTATGGCAGCACCTATATTATAAAAGAGCCTTTGTTAACATTTAGTAAACAGGTAGTGAGCTTCACAGCACCCAGGATCCTGTCAGCATTGGTCTGAGAAAGTCAGCTGAATTGGTCCAACGTTGGACCTGAAGGTGGCCAAGGGGCCTCCAGTTCACTTACTGCATCAACATTGACGGAGAGGTCCTGGCGGAGCGACAAAATTTTATTCGCAAAAAAGCTCGCAAAAGCCTCACAACTAATGGCCAAATTATTAACACTTTGAGATCCCTCTGACAGGGATGTAAGAGACCTTTTTGAACAAATGTGCTTGGCAAGAGGTAGTGGATGCAATGGAGGTTGCGTAGTAACTTTTCTTCACGGCCTTCACTACCATCTCATAGGATTTCATAAGCGTCCTATAAGATGTTCTTGCAGCTTCGTCACAAGTTCGTCACCAAACCCACTCTAATCATCTAAGCTCCCGCTTTTTGAATGTAGCGCCATAGTATACTACGGGGTCCGGTTTAGGCAAGGTGGAAAAGAATGTCAGGGAGGAATTTCGTCAGTGGCTTCAGAAAACCGGCTTCGCCAATCGTCTACCAGCACTTCTAGGGAATTGCCAGGGGGCACTGGATCCTGCAGAGCATTCTGAAAATCAATTGGATGGATCTATAAGCCTCCACAGGTGGGCATAAATCCGCTCGGCGCCTAAGCAGGGAAGGGTTGGGAAACCCAGCTGGGCCTTCAGAGCAAAGTGCTCTGACCACAGCACGTTCTCACCAGACATCAGGCTCACATCTATCCCCACACCAAAGATCAAATCTAGTGAGTGGCCTGCTTGGTGCGTGGGACCTGACACAAACTGGGAGAGTCCCAGTGTCACTATGGAAGACGCTAGGTCCACAGCCTGCGAAGGTGAGGCCACATTGGCATGGATGTTAAAGTCTCCCGAGACTATCAGCCTAGAGAACTCTAAGGCCCAGCCTGAGACAGCCCCAGCAGGCCCAACAGGGTATTGACTATATTATCCCGTTTCCCAGGAAGGTCAGATCAGGAGAAATTAGTCATATTACTGAAAGACAGAGACAAATACATTACTTCTCAAATGGCAAGATTTGCTGCCGCCATCATGTAGCATAAAAAGATGATAGGACATGCTGACCATAATATCTCTGACCCATAATTGCTCTACTCTGGGTCATTTGTCATCTTTTATTTGTCTCTGGATTATATGATCTTTCCTTCCTATTATATTTTAATGATGAAATTGTACTTGCATTTCAATGTTTTATGGGAAATGTTTAATTTTTTTAACCTATGTTAAATTAGTCACTATTTTTTATGTTATTGATTTTGTTTTGGTGGAATTTCTACCTTGTTTTGTATTGTTGCTATGGTTTGTTTTTTTGCAATAAAGACTTGGTGATGACAGGGTATCTGCTGGTGCACTAGGTGGCTAGTACACCAGCCAAATGTATGGAATACCAACATATTTTATCTTACACATGAAAGTCTTGATATTTCACAGGACGTAGATCATTGTTTTTGTCTTTGTTGGGATATCCAGGCTCACAGAAATGAAAGAGGCAATGGAAAATACCTTTCAGCTAAACATGTTCATATTTCTTTAGCCTTGAACTGCATTTAAAAAAACAATTTCTTTGCGGGAGGCAAAGTGAGCTATTTTGGAATGCCCAAAGTTGTCTACGAAAAAATCTCTTTTGTTTGCAGAGCACCACAGATGACCAATGCACAGCCAAATTCAAATATGTAACAAATGTTTGTTCTAAATCCTCTTATTCCTGATGAAGCCTGAGCATGGAATTTATCCATTCGATTGTGTAACTCCAATTCTGTCTGATGAACGCATTTATCTAGTTTGCTATAAGTTTTACAGTAGCTTTATACCAGCAATCAAACTTCTCCGTAAAACGTCATTTTGAAAGCCCAGTGCTCTCCTCTCAGTCTACCAAGCCTAAATTAATCTATGGATTTTTACTGTATTCCAGTAGGATAAAATCATTCATACATACAAGTAACAGCAGCCACCCAAGTGGTACTATCATCATTAAATGAATAAAGAAGTCTGTACAGATGAAAGCATGAACATTTTGGTTTTGGAAGTCCTTACGGAGTCATGAATATTATTTCAGGTGTAATTTTCTATATGTGCCCAAAAAAATCTGGGGGAAAAATCTTTAGGCAGCTGAGATTTACTATGATGTCAACAGGAAAATACTGTTACATCCATCAGTTCATAATGGTAAGGACAATTCTTGTATCCCTTCATGCAGGGGTGGGGAACCTTTTTCCTGCCAAGGGCCATTTGCACATTTATGACATCATTCAGGGGCCATACCAGGTGTAGATCTCCTGGTGGGGGGGAAGAGGCTAGGGTTGCCAGGTCTCCAGCCACCACCTGGAGGTTGGAAACCCAGGGGAGGCCACACAGAGAAGGCCTGCAGGGTGCCCCCACTCCCCCCTCCCAGGCGGAGGGGCAGCCAGCAGTGGGCCCGAGAAAACGAGGTGCCAGGGGGGCGAGGCCCACAGTCGATCGGCAAGGGAGGAAGGAAAACAGAGAAAGAGGAAAAGGGAGGGAAGGAGAAATGGAGAGAAAGGGAGAAAGAAAGAAAAGGACGGAGGGAGACAAAGAAAGAGGGAGAAAGAGAGGGGAGAAAGAGTGACAGAAAAAGAGGAAGAAAAGAGAGAAAAGCCTTCCCACACACACACACCCGCTGGCCCCGTGCGACCGGGCCCCAGCCTCCCCTGCCCAAACACACCCGGCGGCGCACAGAGCCCCACGCAACTGGGCCCCAGTCTCCATGCCCTCTCCTCCCCAGAGTCCACAAAAGGGCCCCCCTGAAGCCCGATCGGCTCCTGCATGCATGCTCTGCTGCCGGGAGCTGCCAGCCTCTTTCCCCCTCCCTCTCGCTGCTCAACAGCCGACAGTCGGCGAGAGGAGGTCCAAAGGGCACCGCAGCGCCGCTGTAAGCCGTGGTGCCAGGAACACCTCTGGGAGGGCCACCCTGTGCCCCGCCTCTGCAGCGGGGGCCCGGAGCTCCCGAGGGCCACAAAAAAATGTCCTCGGGGGCCGCATACGACCCCCGGGCCTGAGGTTCCCCACCCCTGCCTTTATGTATTATGCCGCAGATCTCTTCCTTGTTTTACCAGACCGTTTTTTAAAATGCTGGGAAAAATTAAGATAGAGAGGCAGACTCCATTATGAATGTCAGTGTTTAAACAAACAGTTTTACTATTCTTCAAGACATATTTCTTACCTGTTTGTCCTTGGTAAGTGCAAATATCCTCCAGATGACCAGATGAACTTCAGCTATGGAGACAATGTAAGAGATGTAAATCCAGCTGACCTGTGGCTGCAGGCTCTAATCCTAGGAAGGAGAAAGAGACCAGTTTCCATGAGCATTGTGCCCTCTGAAAACAATACAATGCCCCTTACAGGTAGATGCCTCCTCCAACCCTCTTCACAATTTAAAGATTTAGAGGAGGACTGCCAGGGTAGAAGATTAATCGTAACTTTACCTCCTAGTTCATTGCCTTTTTTACTTGTATAGAGGGTAGGAATACTCCAGCAAGTGAGACAGTTGATTGGCTGTATTAAGTGCGCTCATGGGTATGTTCTGTCTCTCATATGTTCCTCCCCTCAGGATGAACATACCAAAGGGATGACCAGGAGGAGTAAGCCTCTCTCCCCAAGCCAAATTTCCCCAACTCACATTGCTATTTATACTTTAGAAGATGCTGAAAATCTGTAAGAGGTATTGATACAATAGAAAATCCCAATACAACATTCAAACTGAGCCTAGAATATGGCACACCTGAAAATGAAGCACCCTGAATAGTAGCTTAGATCAGGCAGAACCTAGCATATAGAAGACACTGAAGGCATTTCAGCCTGAGTGAAGTATTAGGATGGCATTCGTACGGGGTAAAATTTAGCTTTGTGGGCTTAAACTGGCCTGATTGGGGAGGGGGAGTCCACTAATCTGATGAGAAATATGTACAGTTTACATATGTTTGTTTATAAAATAGTCTATGGATAATTTTTCAAAGCTACCACCTTCTTTTTATATGCCTCAAAATGTCACCTGTCAAAGCAATATGTGCAAACATGGCCAGGTTTTTGTGTAATGCTATTGTCTCAACATATAGTCCTTAAAACAAATATGAAAACAAATATAGTCCTTAAAACAAACTTTTTCCTCATTTGATTTACAAATTGATTTTTTTTTTGTATTTTAGAAACATGCAGAAATGAAATGTAACTAAGGTCTAATTAACAGTATTTAAGAAAAGATTGCTTCTCATTAATAAAGAATGAATTCACCATTCATTTTATGTACCTGCATCTATTTCTTCTTGTAGTCCTTGTAGTCCATAATGACAATATGTTGTGGTCTTTGAAAAAGGTGTCAATTTTTTAGACTACATACACTGTGGATCCTCTTTGTTTTTATTCTGTAACATTTTTGCTCCATTACATTATCATTCTTCCTAATTCAGCTCGGTCTGAGGTTTTCATTTATTTGTTTATCATCCATCATGCAGTACTCATTTCCAACAGAAAATCCGCCTGCAAGTGCACTGTTTTCATCAGTTACTGTTATCTTCTTTTTAGTAAGAGGTTTTCCTGCAATAAATAAATTCATTAATTAAAGGGAGATGCTAAAGGAAAGAGAATTCTTAGCATAAACAGACAGGTAGACATCAACCCATATCAATAAGGTAAGGGCCAGGCAATCCTAAAGAACATAATAAAAGCTATGCTGGATCAGGCCAAGGCCCATCAAGTCCAGCAGTCTGTTCATACAGTGGCCAACCATGTGCCTCTAGGAAGCCCACAAACAAGTTGACTGCAGCAGCATTGTCCTGCTTGTGCTTCACAGCACCTAATATTAAGGGCATGCTCCTCTGATTTAGAGAATAGGTATGCATCATGACTAGTATTCATTTTGACTAGCAGCCATGGATAGCTCTATCCTCCATGAACATGTCCACTCCCCTCTTAAAACCTTCCAAGTTGGCATTTCAAGAGAAAGGGCATTCCACAGGTGAGGGGCCATCACTGAAAAAGTCCTGCTTCTTGTCACCACCTGCATCACCTGTACAGGCAGGGGCACAGAAAGCCTGGCTTGAGATAAATGGCCAGCTTGTTCACACATTATTATGTTAACATATATTTGTATTAATGTTTTCTAGTGTTTCTACGTTTGTTAAAGAACTTCACATCTTAAGCAACTGTTTACATACCTACATTCTCAATGAGTAACGCAAACACCTAAAAAACCTGACAAAGTGAGCTTTGACCCACAATAAATTCATCAAACTTTAAGGTGGCACAAAGCTCTTTGTTATTATCTATTCTGGCAAAAATAGCTACCTCTCTGTAACCAGAAAACACACTTCCCATACAATGGGATATTCAGCCAACACAATCACCATTACCCAACGTGTTAGGTTTACTGTTTTAAACTGAAAGAAGTTACACAGCTCCAGTTTGATCCTATGCAAATGTCAAGGCCCAGCCCGAGAACAAATAAGAACATAAGAAAGGCCATGCTGGATCAGACCAAGGCCCATCAAGTCCAGCAGTCTGCTCACACAATGGCCAGCCAGGTGTCTCTAGGAAGACCGCAAACAAGACTCCAGCAGCATTGTTAGGTTTGCCAACCTACAGGTACTAGCTGGAGATCTCCTGCTATTACAACTGATTGCCAGACAATAGAGATCAGTTCACCTGGAGAAAACAACTGCTTTGTCAATTGGACTCTATGGCATTGAAGTCTCTCCCCTCCCCAAACCCCGCCCTCCTCCAGCTCCGCCCCCAAAACTCCTACCAGTGATGAAGAAGGACCCGGCAATCCTAAGCATTCTCCTGCCTGTGTTCCAAAGTAACTAATGTAACAGGCATGCTCATCTGATCCTGGAGATAATACAAAAGAAATAAAGCAGAAAGAACCTCTGGGCGCATGCAAAGTGTGCCAGGAGCACCTGCGACAGGAACAACGCTTCCAGGTAAAAGAGGACGGCCTGAATTCTAACCATGTAAATTAACTACTGGCAGAAGATCCGATGACGGATCCCGTGGATGGCCAAAAAAACAAACCAGTGGGTTCTAGATCAAATCAAGCCTGAACTGACCCCAGAAGCTAAAATGACCAAACTGAGGCTGTCGTGACTTTGGTCACATTATGAGAAGACAAGAGTCACTGGAAAAGACAATCATGCTGGGAAAAGCGGAGGGCAGCAGGAAAAGAGGAAGACCCAACAAGAGATGGATGGACTCAATCAAGGTAGCCACAGCCCTTAATTTGCAAGATCTGAGCAAGGCTGTCAAAGACAGGACATTTTGGAGGACTTGCATTCATAGGGTCGCCATGAGTCAGAAGCCACTTGACGGCACTTAACACAGAGAGAAGATCCGGGGAGGTGTGTGTGTGTGTTGTGTGTGTGTGAAGTGCCGTCAAGTCGCTTCCGACTCATGGCGACCCTACGAATGAAAGTCCTCCAAAATGTCCTGTCTTTGACAGCCTTGTTCAGATCTTGCAAATCGAAGGCCGTGGCTTCCTTTATTGAGTCCATCCATCCCTTGTTGGGTCTTCCTCTTTTCCTGCTGCCCTCCGCTTTTCCTAGCACGACTGTCTTTTCCAGTGACTCTTGTCGCCTCATGACATGACCAAAATACGACAGCCTCAGTTTAGTAATTTTAGTTTCTAGGGTCAGTTCAGGCTTGATTTGATCTATAACCCACTGGTTTGTTTTCTTTGGCCGTCCACGGAATCCGTAACCCTCTCCTCCAACGCCACTTTTCAAAGCAATCTATTTTCTTCCTATCAGCTTTCCTCACTGTCCAGCTTTCACACCCATACATAGCAATAGGGAATACGATGGCATGCATTAATCTAATCTTGGTGGCCAGTGACACATCCTTACACTTCAAAATATTTTCTAGCTCCTTCCTGGCTGCCCTTCCCGGTCTCAATCTCCTTCTGATTTCTTGGCTGCAGCCTCCCTTTGGGTTGATGGTGGAGCCAAGGAATAGAAAGTCTTGAACCATTTCAATTTCCTCATTGCCAGCCTTAAAAATTGTGTAATTCTCCTGCAGTCATTGCTTTTGTTTTCTGGATGTTCAGCTGTAGTCCTGCTTTGGCCCTTTCTCGGTTACAGGACCCCTTCCCACTCTTGCAGGAACCCCTCCCCCCCCCCGCCTCCTTCTCACTGCAAACAGACGGGAAGAGACGCGTTCGCCATTGATGCACGGGAGGTTTTTGGCCTTGGGTTTGCCCCTCCCTAGATGCACATTTTCCCCCATCCAAAGTCTCCAAACTCCAAAATAAGCCCCCCCCCGCCCCCCAATGCAGTTTGGAGAACTCGGATGGGGGGAAATGTGCATCTAGGGAGGGGCGAACCCCAGGCAAAAAACCTCCCCGTGCATAAACGGCCTTAACAGGATACTCCCCCCGCCCCGGTGGCCCCAGCGCCGAAAGACAACACAGGAGACCCCCCCTCACACAAACTCCAGCCCGGGGCCTCTGCTCGCCGCCCTCCGCGCTTGCGGGGCCTCGCTTCCGCCGCAAGGCCTCGGGTTGCCGTGGCAACCGCCTGCTTTGAATACGCTCGTTACATATTCATGAGCCGGGCGGCGTTGGAGGGCGCGGCGCGCGCATGCGCCCTGCAGGGCCCGCCCTGTGGAGTGGAGGGAGGCGCCGCCCGCGCGCAGGCGCGGAAGCGAAAGGACGTCTTTGCTGGGGGAAGGAGAAAAGGGCAAGAGTCCAGTAGCACCTTAAAGACTAACACAAATATTTTCTGGCAGTGTTTGACCTTTTGTGAGCCACAGCATGAGTTTTTTTTTAAATTATTTTTCAAACTAGTTCACATTCTGTTATATCATTCCATTCATATAGTATATACTATAAACAATTTCTATCTTATCATTAAACAAATATATATAATTCACAGTGGGTAGCCGTGGTTGTCTGTCTGCAGTAGTAGAAAAGAGCAAGAGTCCAGTTGCACTTTTTGTACATACAGGTTAAAGGTAAAGGTGGTTGCCTGTGCAAGCACCAGGTCGTTCCTGACCCATGGGGTGACGTTACATCCCAATGTTTACTAGGCAGACTATATTTACAGGGTGGTTTGCCATTGCCTTCCCCAGTCATCTACACTTTACCCCCAGCAAGCTGGGTACTCATTTTTCTGACCTCAGAAGGATGGAAGGCTGAGTCAACCTTGAGCCGGCTACCCGAAACCAACTTCCGTTGGGATCGAATTCAGGTTGTGAGCAGATTTATGTCCATTTAAGTGGACATAAAATGGACATAAAATGGACATAAGTCTGACATCAGAAACCACAATATTCAAAAACCAATGGGAGAACATTTCAACCTTCCAGGACATTCTGTTGCAGATTTAAGAGTAGCAGTTCTCTTACAAAGGAATTTCAAAGGGAGATTGGAAAGAGAAACTGCTGAATTACAGTTGATATTCAAACTAAAGTCAATGCGTTTACCTGGGCTGAATAAAGATCTTGCATTCATGGCTCATTACCAATGCTGATTTCTCCACACCCATCTCTCCCCTGGACATCACAGACTCTTCTGCATACCACACCTAATCCCATCACGCCTGCTATTCACATTTACATACTGTTAACATTTACATACTAATGCTTGTCTGAATTCACTCTCCTCTACTTAAAGACAGATGGATTCACATTCTAGCTGTATCTGAGGAAGTGAGCTGTGGCTCACGAAAGCTCATACCCTACCAGAAAATATTTTTGTTAGTCTTTAAGGTGCTACTGGACTCTTGCTCTTTTCTACAAAAGCACTAAGGTGCTACTGGACTCTTGCCCTTTTCTACTACTGCAGACAGACTAACACGGCTACCCACTGTGAATTATTTGCTGGGGGAAGGCCGGGACGAATTGTTTTGGCCATTTATGCAGGGCTGTTTGTTCAGGCTCAACGCTCTTTTTAAAGGGGGTGGGAAATGCGGCCTTTAAAAGGACTATTCACGGTCCCTATGCAAAAGGAGAATAGAATATTAGCGAGAATAGAGAGAACATGTGTGTGTGTGTGTTAAGTGCTGTCAAGTGGCTTCCAACTCAAGGCGACCCTATGAATGAAAGTCCTCAAAAATGTCCTTTCTTTGACAGCCTTGCTCAGATCTCACAAATTGAGGGCTGTGGCTTCCCTTATTGAGTCCATCCATCTCTTGCTGGGTCTTCCTCTTTTCCTGCTGCCCTCAACTTTTCCTAGCATGACTGTCTTTTCCAGTGACTCTTGTCGTCTCATGACGTGACCAAAATACAATAGCCTCAGTTTAGTCATTTTAGCTGCTAGGGTCAGTTCAGGCTTGATTTGATCTATAACCCACTGCTTTTTTTTTGGGGAGGGGGCATCCACGGTATCCGTAACACTCTCCTCCAACACCACATTTCAAAGGAATCTATTTTCTTCCTATCAGCTTTCTTCGCTATCCAGCTTTCACACCCATACATAGTAATAGGGAATACGATGACATGAATTAATCTAGTCTTGATGGCCAGTGACAAGATGTGAATCTTTTCTAGCTCCTTCCTGGCTGCCCTTCCCAGTCTTAATCTCCTTCTGATTTCTTGGCTGCAGTCTCCCTTTTGGTTGATGGTGGAGCCAAGGAATAGAAAGTCTTGAACCATTTCAATTTCCTCATTGTCAACCTTAAAAGTTGTGTAATTCTCCTGTAGTCATTATGTTTGTACATACCGTAGTTAAATTGTGGAACTCCCTGCCCCAGGATGTGGTGATGGCTACCTATTTGGAAGGCTTTAAGAGGGGAGTGGACATGTTCATGGAGGAGAGGGGTATTCATGGCTACTAGTAACAATGGATACTAGTCATGATCAGGGCCGGTGCCAGTCATTTTTGTGCCCTAGACAAGGCTAGCTGCTTGTCTTCCCACCCTACCCCCCGCCGCAATTGCTAGCCAATTTTCAAAAACATGTCTTGTAGAAAAAAATAAAAGAACAAAACTTTTTATAAGACATCATAATTAATTATATTCCATAGCACTGTTATGGTACTTGTGTGTGTGTGTGTGTAAAGTGCCGTCAAGTCGCAGCCGACTTATGGCGACCCCTTTTGGGGTTTTCATGGCAAGAGACTAACAGAGGTGGTTTGCCAGTGCCTTCCTCTGTGCAGCAACCTTGGTATTCCTTGGTGGTCTCCCATCCAAATACTAACCAGGGCCGACCCTGCTTAGCTTCTGAGATCTGACAAGATCAGGTTAGCCTGGGCCATTCGGGTCATGGCATTGTGGTACTTACCTTAAAATAAAAAATATAGAAATTGTCAGTTGCATTTTTTCCCTGGAAATTAATCTGTTTAAATACTGTGCTGTTCAGGCCAGTTCTGTGCCCCTCTGAGGTCTGCGCCCTAGGTGACCGCCTAGTTCACCTAATGGTAGCACCGACCCTGGTCACGATGCATACCTATTCTCTCCAGGATCAGAGGAGCATGCCGGATATATTGGGTGCTGTGGAACACAGGCAGGATGGTGCTGCTGCAGTTGTCTTGTTTGGGGGCTTCCTAGAGGCACCTGGTTGGCCACGGTGTGAACAGACTGCTGGACTTGATGGGCCTTGGTCTGATCCAGCATGGCTTTTTTATGTTCTATGAGAAATCCCACCCCACCCTCTTGCCTGCTCCTTGTTTGTATAGCCATTAGCAATAGCCAGTTGCATAACTAACGCGTGGCTGTGATTTTGCATGCTTCCTTGAGGGGATTCTTCAAGGTGGGGGCGGAGCAAACACAAAAGGTCACGTTAAAGGGGCTCTTTTAAGTAATGCAAAGCTTCGCAGTCACTTCCTGAACGACGGTTCACCATGAAAAACTCAGCCTGCTGCTGTTTGCTCCCCATTCCAGCCTCTTGAGACTACTTTTCAATAATAATAAAAAATAAAATAAAGAAATTCAGGAGAAAATTACCTGTATCTACATGTAATGTATTATACTTTGTAATTCATGGGGGCACACTTGATTAAAAACTGTGTTTTATAATTAAAAACTGTTTTATAATATGAAATAAGTTGTCCTCCGGATACATATGTTGGGAATGCAGTTTCCACATCCATTTCTTAATAAGTATATTGAACAAATATGCTAGTGTGATCATTCTGGAAAGCACATACATATAGAAAATTCTACCTGTATGTACAAAAAGTGTAATACAATGAATCAGCCCTATTAATTCATTCACAGGTGTACAGGAGCGGAAATCTAACAAAATCACATATAACATCTGGTTTATAATCTTTACACAGCTGTTACTGCAAAGCTGTATACATTGGAGCCGTCTGGGGCATATGTTGAACAACTCTTCCAGAGTGCTCACAAACACTATGAGATATGCTTTCTTACTTTTCTTTCCCTTCTGAAGCCTGTTCAAGAAACAGCCGCAACTTGCTAGCGCAACATCCCAAAGGAGCCATTTATGTTCTGAATTATTGTCACTGTGTAATACCACAGGGAGGCGTTTTCCCAGGAAATATGGAAGCCCTGTTAGATCTTTAGGCAGTGCAGTTGCACTGCGATGAAGCAAGTTCCACCTTGGGCTGCAACAAAGGACAGAAAATGCCTCATGCTCAGATGACTGTATGAGGGAGGTTATGAAAGGCCAGTTCTGACTATCTGGATATAAGTTAGCAACTTGAACTACAATAAGGAGAAAGCTCTATCAGAACGGGGAGTTCTTTTTTAAAATGGATTTAATCTTAGGCATGAGTTTTACACAAACATCTCCAAAATATCTCAGAGACTTGGGCAGATGTTGGCACACCTGAAATGTGAGTAGATTAAACCATAACACAGGATATAGTTAAGTATTCAGTGGGGAATTAGGTAGTGTCTTTTAGAAGTATAGAAAGTTCTCTGTATTTTGTACCACATTTAGAAAGTGTGGCAGATATGGCAGTTTCATTTGGCAGATATGGCAATATTTTCTTTATTTTGATTTGTCTAATTCCTCTGCATAACAACCCTGTTTTCCCATCCAAATACTAACCAGAGCTAAGCATGCTTAGCTTCTCAGATCTGATGACATTGAGCTAGCCTGGCCCATCCAGGTTAGGATTTAACCTTCATATGAAGGATATATAAATGTATATCTTAGGATATGCTAACATTAAAGGAAGGGAGAGGCAAGTGGGAACTGAGGCTGCTATCCTAAGAACATTTTCTTGAGAGCAAGCCCCATTGAGTAAAAGGGGATTTGCTTATGAGTAGACCTGCTTTGGACTACTCCCTAACAGTGGGATCCTATGTGGAGTAATTCTAGTCTACACCTATGGAAAGCAAGTAGCTAAAACTTATTTTATGGTTTCAAAGTGGTGGTGAAGACGGACCTGGCAACCCTAAGAGGGAGGCTGGACATAATGGAGGGTATTGCTCAGAAGGCAAGTTAGGCAGCCTAGGCAGTCGATACATATGCGATGGAACTGTGGGGTATGGAAACCACAGACCCTGAGGTGGAGCCCAGCCAAATGGAGAGGAAAGGGCAGATGTACCAACAAAGCCCCTTTTTCCTTCTTAGCAAGAGGCTGAACAGGGTCAGGTGAGGACAGTTGAACTTCCACCACGTCATCATGAGATGATTCTCCATAGCAGGAGGCTGCGATGGAGTACGAGGCCGCATCAGTCAAGAGACAATGACCTTCGATGGTGAAGAGCTCGTAGACTTAGATTTGCCTTTGGGCTTTTTAGAGGTCCAAAGAACTCCTCTGAGCTGGCCGAGACCTCGTAGCCTCTCCAAGAGAGATCCTGAGGGTCCTGACCCCAATGAAGGAGTGCGGACCCGAGCCTCCAGTTCCTCAACCCTCCAAGCAGGCTGGGCTCTCTCCAGAGCTCCAAGAGCTATTTCCCGAAGGAACACCTTAAAGCACGATGCCTTTTCTTGCAAAGCCTTGGGGGTGAACTGGAGGCAGATTGAACGGGCCCTGACATGGTGAGACTCGCCAAGACACGCAAGACGGTGCTCGTGATCGCCAGTCTATCTTCATTCAGCACTCCCCGCACTTCCATAAAAAAGCCATTTGGTATGAAAATATTGAATTTTGCACACCACTAAACACTGTCTGAAGTAACTCAAAGAGCTATTTCTGTGTCAGCGAAGAGAGGACTGAGGGAGGGGCGCTCCCCCCACTTCCATTATGGGCCAGTTTGGGCTGGAAAATGCCTGAGTGTGCCAGAGGGGAAGGGGGAGCACTCTGTTAGGCTTAGAAAGAGTTAGAAATCTGGAGAAAATTCATCTCCAGGGCTGGCCTGTACATGCGCAGTCCCCATGTGGGACTGCACAGAAGCTATGAAGAGGAGCAAGGAAACTACAGTTTGATTGCTACAGTAGAGCATTGGAAATTGAGTTTAGCCACTCACTAATTTGGTTTGTGTCATTAGGGAAGTCATTATTTTTACCCTCGGTTCCCTATCTGTAAAATCTGAAACAGCACGCAGGGTTTCTTAGAATTAGTGAGACTGGAATTGTAAAGCTGATTGCTTGGTTAAATAATATGCAATTGTAAAGCTGATTGCTTGGTTAAATAATATGCAGGGTTAGATTGTGTAAAAAATTTGTGTAGTAACACCCTGCATTCTTTTTCAATAATGCATGCATACTGCGCCTGAAATATCACATATTGTTTCATCGAGATTTATAGCGGTCCAGCAGTCCTTTTCTCCTCCCATAAACTATATAGCAGGATAACAAATGGAACATAAGTCTTTTAATTCTCTTTGCGATCACATAAGCCATCCCAAAAACTCCTCTGCCAGTAAGGTGCAATGATTAAGGAGCTTATTGCAGGGAAACTATAGCTAACACTTTTTTTTCTTATAAAATGTGTTACTAATGAGTGCTGGGAAATCACACAGTATTTAGTACAGCATCACCAGATGAGCATCTTAGTCATATGTTTTATAAGGGGCAGAAATCCAATCATCACCTGAACAAACAGAATCATTTTCATGAGGAAGAGTTTCATTGATTAGAACAAACTCTTACTTACTTAAATGATATTGCTTAAACAGCCAAAAGACCACAAGCAACATCACACCAATATAATCCCCAAAATTAACCTTTTACATTTAATTACCGCTTGCAAAAATTTAGCCACTAATAATGTGATTCTTTTATTGATACCAAATAACAAACTCAAAGGCAATTCAGAAACCTTGTCAGGAATGTTTAAAAGCAGAAAATGAATTTCAGATGCTTCATTTTGTGGGGGTGGGTATAAACAATCTTGAATTGACAGTGGTGGATACTGAATGCTGTAAGGCACATGGGAATTTCATAGCAGATGAAGAGAGAGAAAATAAGTTATCCCAAATCTCTAAAGCAAGGGCTGACTGTCAGAAATAGGATGGCCCAAACCTGGCCTACTTGTGATTCTTAATGTTGTCCAATCAATCAATCAATCAATCAATATTTATTTCGATATGAAATCAGCTCCACATATAAACAAATAGCAACTGAATTAAAATTAGATTAACAGTATTAATAATAATAAATTTAAATAAAAAAATAAGCTGTAAAATGAGGAGATGAGGCCATCTATGGAACAGAATTATTGGCTTCATTCAGCCATTTACTTATCCCACTTGTTCAAAGACAGAATTTGGCTACTTGGATGGTTATCACCCGGGAAGAGTCTGCAAGAAGAAGGGAAACATAACATTCTTCAGATCTTCTGGGAAAGGTTGACAGAATGGGGACAATATACTGAGATCTAATATTGGCTAACAGGGTATGTGGAGAAAGGCCCAGGCAGGCCATTTTATTAAGGACAACCTTTAGCCATGTTGACTGGAACTTATCCTGTAGAAGGAGGGTAGCAGTCCTTAAGGGATAAGATTTAATTTGGGCCAAAGGATAATGGAAGCAGTACAGACCCTTGCCTCCACCCTCGCCAGTCCTGCCTCCAGTCTAGCAGTAGCATTTGATGCGCAACGAGGTGAATTATGGGTGGCTCTGTATTTTACACTCTCCATGATGTCCAGACCATGCAATCTCCATGACACTCTGCACTTTCATCCAGCCCAGTGCCATTGCATTGTTGACCCATTAATGGAATCTGCAGTTCACAGGGATGACATAGCACAGGTGTCTCCCACACTGGCATCACACCCATTCCGTGAAGATTTCCCCCTCTAACTTGCACTTCAGTGGAAGTTGTTCTCTCCATGAGCCAAGAAAATAATTGTTAGCCCCTAAGACATGCCCCATGAGTTCTGCACAATGCCTTGCACACATTTATTTACTTCTTGTTGGCCTTTTAGGCTGACTGCTATCTCAGCTGCATCCTGACAAGAACTGTTATTGACATCAACCCTGCTTACTAGATGTGTAAAGCTGAGACTGGTGGCTTTGCATCCCCATATCAACCAGCACTTTATGATCAACATTATTCTGTTTCACAAGCTAGGTTGCCATGGCAAACCACGTGTCATATTGCCAGGTGATAAAAGGAAGCACTTTGCTTCCCCCCCCCCCCCCGGCAGCAAAACAAAACCACCAGACTTTTTCCTCTGAATCAGAACTGCTATGGCATCCTATAAAGAGCTAGGGGAAATTTTGTTGATAACCACAGGTGTTGTATCACAGAGCATCATCTGCAAGTAGATGTGTGAAAACAAAGGGCTAGAGAATGGGATGTGTTCACACGATCAACAAACAGTCATCCTTTTCTTCATTTTGTCCTGTAATTAAGAACATGCTCATGTGGCAGAATTAACATAAGAACAGCCATGCTGGATCCGACCAAGGTCCATCAAATCCAGCAGTCCGTTCACACAGTGGCCAACCAGGTGCCTCTCAGAAGCCCACAAACAAGACAACTATCTGTGTTCCAAAGCCCCTAATATAATAGGCATGCTCATCTGATCCTGGAGAGAACAGGTATGCATCATGACTAGTATCCATGAATACCCCTCTTCAGCAGATGACCCCGCATTCTAGTATTATGAGACAGGGAGAAAAGCTTCTCCCTGTCCACTCTCCATACCTTGCATAATTTTATAGACCTCTATCACGTCTCCCCTTAACTGCATTCCTTCCAAGCTAAACAGCCCTAAGTGTTTTCACCGTTCCTCACAGAGCAGTTGCCCTAGTCCCCTAATCATTTTGGTTGCTCTTTTCTGAACCTTCTCAAGCTCTGCAATATCCTTTTCGAGGTGTGGTGACCAGGACTATACACAGTATTCCAAGTGTGGTCTCACCACCGATTTGTACAAGGGCAGTATGATAGCAGCAGTTTTAGTCTCTATTCCTGGTCTAACTATGGCCAGCATGGAATTTGCCTTTTTTACAGCAGCCGCACACTGGGTTGACATCTTCATTGAGTGATCCACTACCACCCCAAGATCCCTTTCTTGGTCTGTCGCTGCCAGCACAGATCCCGTCAGTGTATATGTGAAGTTGGGATTTTTTTTTTGCCCCAATATGCATCACTTTGCACTTGCTCACATTGAATCTCATTTTCCATTTTAATGCCCATGCCCTCATTAATAGGGTATTGACTCAAAGGTAGCTTTTAACTTCACCAATCAAAGCATTTTGTTATTTACCTAGTTGTTGGGGGCCTATGCAGGGCCAAGCCCATGGAAGAACAGCGGGGAAATGAGGTACAGAAGCAGAAAGCAGGCTGTTATCATAGTCTGTTATCAAATCAGGACCCACATCAGAAAATCATCCCAGACTCTGTTACAAAGCCAAAACTTGGTCACAGGCTGGAAGCAAGTCACATAAACAATCGAGTTCAACTGGCAAATAGAGACTGAGAAAATAAGCACAGGAAGGGCTCTCATTCAGATTGTGGGGAGTTCATCGTTCCACAGATAAACCTGAGAATAAATCACAAAAATCAGCAAGAGAATATGAATGAAATAACCTTGAATTCTTAGAATTACTAATGTAGTTACATATTAGGATTATAGCACAGGGAGGGGGGATCTCTGAGTTGACGTTCGTAAGGAATCCTTCACTAGGTTTATTAATCTGAATTGTCTTAATGAGCATTTAAGCATGTGTGATTCTCACTGTCATACCTTGTCAAACATATTACAAGGTGGATGATCTATGCTAGATGAGAATCCAGCTCCAGCAATCTTATTTTTAAAAGAGTTACATTTTGGAAAGGAAGTTCAGTTCTGTATCCTGGTCATGTTGAGTCATACCTGTGTACATCTTTGTGTACAACCCATTAGAATTAGGTGACCCAGCTGCAGCTTAAATTTTTTTTTTTAAATAACCCCACTTAGACTAAGTAAAATCCATAAATCAGAAAATGACAGCTGTTGGTATTGTGATAGAAAACAAGCAGATTTTATACACATGTGGTGGAAATGTCATTTTGGTCTGAAATAGTGAAATGCTTAGCTGTTGGAATGGAGACGGATATCCCATGTAAACCCAAGATATTCCTGTTAAACCTGGTACCTAATCTAACTAAAGACCAACTTTGTATGGGATTACATATGATAACTGCTTCTAGAACGACCTTTGCCAGACATTGGAAACAAAAATTGACTCCAAAGATAGAGGAATGGCTGGTCAAAGTTAAAGAAATATATGTTTTAATTAAGCTAACAACATTTCAGAAAAATAGAGATACAATAAGTTTAGATGAGTTATGGTAACAAACTATAAATAAAACAGAATTTTATAAATAAGGGCGAGAAATGGGAATGCGTTGTGCTCCGTCAGAACGGAATGATGAATATGAAGACAAAGAAATAAACTGTAGCATAGGAATCCTGTTGTTATTTTATTGTGTATATAGATATATTGTATTTTAAATCATGAAGATTGTCTTTCTTTTCTGCTTCTTTTAGTTGTTGTAATTGTATATTGTTAATAAAATAAAATAAAATAATAAATAAAATAAAATAAAAAAAATGTGTGCATGGCATGACATTGTTCCACCAACTGATAACATGAAAGGTGCTAGAATATTTTCACCGTAACAACAAAAAATAGAAGAATGAACAAAAGAAACCCTTCTTCTTAGGTAGCTGTCAACATTAAGGGATCAAACATGCTCAGGGAAAAGGTGGGCATATAAATATTTTAAACATATAATCCAAGAACCAAACATTGAAGAGTTTTCCCAAGAAATGTCTATGTTTCGGTGTCCTATTCATCTTCCTTTTAGTCAAGCGTGACCCAGTAAATAGCTATGTGTTGACTTCATTCTCCAGATTGCTCTGGAGAATACAATTCACATGTGGCAGCCTGGAAGCTTGTATGGTTAGGACAAGACTAGACCAGTAGAGCAGAGGGATGGTATGACATACCTGCACATGCTTGTGAAGAAACTCATCCCTTTAGCACTGCTATAGTTGCTCAGCAGAAAACTACAGCATCACCTCTTACAAGACACTATGGGAAAGTGGCTGAGAGTGTGAGCCTCGAGTAAGTCAAACCTTACCTTGACGTGATGAACTCACTCAGCACTCTGCATATGAAGACTGGTCCATCTTAACAGGGGTGTTATTGTACTGCTTGCTGTGTGTGTGTTAAGTGCCATCAAGTCACCTTTGACTTATGGTGACCCTATGAATTAATGACCTCCAAAATGTCCTATCATTTACAGCCTTGCTCAAGTCTTGTAACCTGAGGTCCATGGCTTCTTGATCGAATCAATCCATCTCATCTTGGCTCTTCCTCTTTTCCTGCTGCCTTCAAATTTTCCTAGTGTTATTGTCTTTTCCAGTCAGTCTTGTCTTCTCATAATGTGACCAAAGTACAATAGCCTCAGTTTGGTAATTGTAGCTTTTAGGGAGAGTTTAGGCTTAATTTGATCTAGAAGCCACTTATTTGTCTTTTTGGTAGTCCATGGTATTTGTAAAACTCTCCTCCAGCACTACTTGCTACAAAATTTATTCATGAAATCAAGAAGGGATTTTAAGGTGATTTTCTTCATTTTTGCTAAATCCTACACTGCTCTGTCTGGTTCCAGAATGGGAAATATGCGTCCCATCTGTGAAAACATCATACATAAGACTGCAAGACTGTTTAAAAATGCACATTTCACAATGGCTTTAAAATATCAAAATCCTGTGGCAAGGAATTCCAATGTACCAAGAAAAGCTGAATTTTACAACCTGGATAAATTATGCATATTATGCTAATTTGATGCTAATTTGCATGGTTTTATTTGTTTGGAGTAATTCTGTTTTACTGATAGGGACAAAAGCTATGCAAGGCACTAAAGATGGCTCCTTAACCATTGTAATACTACTGAAGTTCCCCTTCCTCTGCTAACAGAGATATGCTTACCATACACTTGTGTACCCCATACACTTGCACATCAGTCTTCACAATTATATAAGATGGACATAGATGAAAGAGTGGGAACTAATCCCTCTCCATCCTTTGAACTGCACATGGGCATTCCCCCCCTCTACTTTTGAAAGGATCTCTTTTTGCAAATGAATCAAACCCTAAGGACATACCCACTTGATTCCCTTTCTACACAGTGCAACATGTTCATAGTATTAATTCAGAGCTGGCCTTACCATAGAGTAAAGTGAAGCAGTAGCATCAGACAGCAGATTCCAGATGGGCAGCTATTTTCATACCTCCAATCTTTATAATTGTAACTACACATGAGGGATCCACTTCCTTGGCATGCCCTATACAGTAACCACGCCTTTGACAATTTTATTAGTATATGTACAGTCTATGCCAGTTAACAGCGTTGCTGCCCCATTCTGCACTATTTAAAATTTCCAGACAATTTCCAAAGTTGGTTCCTTGTGCAGTACATGGCATTTAACTAACCTGGATGTGATCAGAACACGATCTGCTTCCTTGGCATACCCAATCACCATGCCTTGGCAACTGGGGCATGTGCACACAGTGGTCGCCAGATCATGCTTTTCAAGGAAATGCATTAACTTGTTAAATTGCTGTGTGCCACAGAGAACACCTGAGCCTCAGTCAGTGGGCACAGATCTAATAACATTGACATCTTACTTGTTTTTAGGGAATATAACACTGTGACCCAATCAAGCACAGTCTCTTTATCTGGGGTTGTCTACATTGTCAACCCACAGCGTCTTAACCTTTTCTGAACTGAACATCAATTTGTTGGCCCTTATCCAGCCCACTATGGCTTCCAGACACTTATTCAGAACATCCACTGACTCACTTGCTGGTTGACAGGAAGTAGTTGGGTGTCATCAGTATATAGGGGCGGCGCTACCATTAGGCGAACTAGGTGGTTGCCTAGGGCGCAGACCTCAGAGGGGCGCAGAACTGGCCTGAGGGGCACATTTTTAAACAGATTAGTTTCTTGAACAAATGCAACTGACAATTTATATTTTTTTTATTTTAAGGTAAGTACCACAACAGTGCTATGGAATATAAATAATTATAATGTCATATAAAAAGTTTTGTACATAAGAACCTAAGAAAAGCCCTGCTGGATCAGACCAAGGCCCATAAAGTCAAGCAGTTTGCTCACACAGTGGCCAACCAGGTGCCTCTACGAAGCCCCCAAACAAGACGACTGCAGCAGCACCATCCTGCCTGTGTTCCACAGCACCCAAGATAATAGGCATGCTCCTCTGATCCTGGAGAGAATAGGTATGCAGCATGACTAATATCCATTCTAACTAATAGCCATGAATACCCCTTTCCTCCATGAACATGTCCACTCCCCTCTTAAAGCCTTCCAAGTTGGCAGCCATCACCACATTTTGGGGCAGGGAGTTCCACAATTTAACTATGTGTTGTGTGAAAAAATACTTCCCTTTTATCTGTTTTGAATGCATCAGGCTTTTATTTTTTCTACAAGACATCTGTTTTTGAAAACTGGTTAGCAATTGGAGGGCACAAGTTGTTAGCCTTGTTTAGGGCCCAAAAAAGACTGGCACAGGCCCTGTCAGTATAGCAATTGCACCTCACTTCAAATCAGCTGACAACCTCTTCTAGAAGACATAAGTACATATTGAACAGCTTGATGGAATCCTGCATTCATTCATGGCACAAATGATATGTCATTCAACTGCGCCTCCCAGCACCACCCTCTAGAAGGGATCAGCTTGACAGGACTTGAACCATCAAACTATGGTACCCCGATACCTATCTTAGCCAACCAGTTCTGAAGGATCTCAAGATGGATGGAACTAAAATGTGTTGAGAAATTCAGGAGGATCAGCATTCCTTCTGATCCCAGGCAAAGGTTGCCCATCCAGGCAGTTTCAATTCCATACTAGTTAGGCTGGAATCCATCTTGAAATGGATCCAGATAATCTGTTATATCTAAGAATGTCAATAGTGGTACATCTATCAACTGTTGTGATAGATGCACATAGTTGTACATCTATTGAATCTTTCTGACAAAGGGTGAATTTGCTATGTTACCTACCAATAAGGGAAAGGTTAATATCCATCCATCCATCCATCCATCCATCCATCCATCCATCCATCCCCTGGCAATATTCATGCCCTTTTTAATATATATTTTGCTTTGAGATTATGACATTTCACTAATAATATCTAAGTGGTGAGAACGTGCTGATAAACCTGCTTTGAAAGACAACAAAAATTCCACTTTACCACACCCTAACCACCCTTGAGTGTCCCCACCCAAAGTAACCTACAGTGCCATCCTAAAGAGAGTTACGCCCTTCTAAATCTGTTTAAGTCCACGGGTTTAGAAGGATGTAATTCTTTTTTAGGACTGCACTGTTAATTTGCTCATCGTCCTTTGACAACGGCAACTTTCCCACAATCGGGATTGTGTTCGACATATAGCTAAGCAGCCAACCAGCGTGAATCGCTTTTGAGCAACTGCAATCTGCGTTTGTGAGAAGAGGACGCCGATTCTCCTCTGCGTAAGTTATAATGTGAAATTGTGCCTGGTCCTCTAGTTTTATCCCTTTGTGCAATCCCCCCTCCCCTTTTTAGTGAGGCGGGTGTGGTCTTCTCTTCTTACACCCTGTTCATTTCACCCTTCACCATCATCCGTCCCTACGTGAGGCAGAGGATGCAGGAGCACCGACAACAGTGCGGAAACAGGCCCCATGGAAATAACGGTCGGATGAGAAAGAAAGGGTGGAGGAACCACGACACCCCCAAGCCAGGCCACATACAGAAAAAGGAGGGTTTCTGGCCATTTACGCCCAGGAGGTTTTGCCTGGGATTATGCCGCTCTGTAGATGCACATTTCCCCCTATATGAGTTGTCAGAACTCAGCAATAAGCCCCCATTCAGAGTTTTGAGAATTTGGGCGGGGAAAATGTGCCAGCTTGCTTGGGGGTAAAGGGGAGATGACCGGGGAAGGCACTGGCAAACCACCCTGTAAACAAAGTCTGCCTAGTAAACGTGGGGATGTGACGTCACCCCATGGGTCAGGAAGGACTCGGTGCTTGCACAGGGGATCTTTACCTTTTTATTTATGCTACAGCTACTATCCTAATTACTACTGGAAAATTATTGTTCAACATATATAACCAGGGACTTGTGCATCCAGCAATCGCCGATATTTTCAGTGAAAATATTTCAGTTTAGAAACTGTAGAAAAATGCTTGTGCCTGTAAAGCCTCAAATAAGACCTATCAGCTGGGGATCAAGCATCATTGTGATCAGATATCTGGGGATCAAGCATCATTGTGATCAGATAAGACCTATCAGCTGGGGATCAAGCATCCTTGTGATCAGATATCTGGGGATCAAGCATCCTTGTGATCAGATATCTGGGGATCAAGCATCATTGTGATCAGATAAGTCCTATCAGCTGGGGATCAAGCATCCTTGTGATCAGATATCTGGGCATCAAGCATCATTGTGATCAGATATCTGGGGATCAAGCATCATTGTGATCAGTTATCTGGGGATCAAGCATCATTGTGATCAGATAGCTACTTTCAAGATAGCGTTCTAGAAATTCATTCACACACATATGGCCGATAATACTTAAAACAATTAAATATAATATATAAACAGACACAAATACGCTAACAGGGCTTACAAGAGTTAGTGAGAGCATGCCAAACCGAACAAAAAAGTCTTCACCTGCTGGCAGAAGACAATAGAGGGAGGCGGACGCATCTTCCAAACCAGATACATTTGCCTTCATCCCATGGTCCTGATGCAGAGGGGGACCTTGACCTTCTTTTACAGTGTAGCAAATCCAAGGCGGGCATCAATGGCCATTTTGTCTAGAGACATCCAGAACGGTGCTGAGCGCAGGCTTGCCGAGACGGAAGGAGGACCCAGGGAAGAAGGAAACATCTGCCTAGGGAGAGGGGAAAAGCCACCCACCACCACCCCACCCCACCACCACCACCCCACCCCAGCAAAGAGGCTTGATTTGACTGCACGACCCCGCCGGCTCTAAAAAGAAGCGTTGAGCATGGGAGATCAAGCCACATTTAAGGCTATGATAGTAGCAAGCAAAGCAGTTGTCGCTCGGGGATGGAAAGATAAAAGTAAATGGATGGTAGAAATCTGGCCCAATTATTTGTTTGAATTTATGCAGTCGGATATAGTCGAGAGGCTACACGGGAAGGCACGATTACAGAAATCAGGAGGCGATGGCAGACCTACCTAGGGCGGCCGTCAACAGAAGGAGGAAAAGGCATCCAGCGGAAGATGCAGACTTTGTGCCCGCGGCTGGGAGTAAAAGATTAAAAAACTGCAAGGAAAAGGAGGGGGGTGGGGGAAAGGGAAGGGGGGGTGGCAGGGGTTAAAAGGAAATATGAAACGTGCGGGATAAAAAATCAATAAGTAACATATAGCAAAAACCTGTATAAAAAGAATAATAATAATAATAATAAAATAATAATAAAAAATAATAATAAAATAATAATAAAAAATAATAATAAAATAATAATAAAATAATAATAAAATAATAATAATAAAATAATAATAAAATAATAATAATAAAATAATAATAATAATAATAATAAAATAATAAGCGCCGAGCAAAGCGACCCCCCTCCCCTCTTCCCATTACGCCCCTCCCCTCGCGGACCTCCCCCTGCCCAGGCCAAAGCAGCAGCAGCAGCAGCAGCAGCGGGCGGGGCCAGGGTTGGGGGCTGCTCCCGGCTTGATTGGCAGCCCACCAAGGGGGTGGAGGGGAGGGGGGCTGGGCCGGGGGCGGCTCGCCCGGCTGCGCGCACGCACGCATTGTCCAAGCCCGCGCCGCAGCAGCAGCAGCCGCCCCTGGACGCCCCGGGGCCAATGCGGGGAGGGCGCTGCAAGCAGGGGGCTCCGCCGCCGCCGCCCAGGCGGAGAGCCCACCGCCGCAGCGAGCCAGCGGGGCGTTGACGACGCCACCCCCCCCCCCAAAGAGCCTCCTGCAGGCGGAGGGGGCCGTAGGAGCGGGATCTGCCCGGGGTGGGGTGTTTTTTCCCCCCCTCCCATGCGAACTTGGCACCGCCGCCGCCCCTCCCTCCCTTTAGACCTTGCATCGCTCTTCCGCCTGGCAAGGAAAGCATCCTGGTGGGTGAGTAAGCCCCCCTTCCCCCAATAACCTTTTGCAATTGGGGGTTGGGTTTTTTTGGGGGGTTGCAAGGCACAGCATATGCATAACGAGCCCGGGGCCCTATGCACCAGAAATCGATTGCCCCGGGGCCCCCTATGCCCGTGGGGCCCCCTGCGGATCGATTTCTGGTGCATCGGGCCCCGGGCTCCTTACGTCTGTTGAAGCTCGCTGTCAATCAACGCCGATGATGGACAAGGTTCAAGTCGATTCGGGTTCGGATTAAGAATCGATGCTGAAGCGTGGTGCGGAACGCGCGCGGGGTGGTCTGCGGAAGCCGGAGGGCGAGAGGTTGGGTCCCAACCTTTTTTGGACCAGGGACCACTAGGACTAGGGAGCCCAAGGTTCAAAATACAAATCCCGAGAATTTGAACATACACTTTCATCGTAACTGTTAGTTAAACATTCAACTTAGAATAATATTGGAATATTTTTATAATGGAGAACTTGAATATTGAATATTGGAATATTTTTATACTAGAGAACTTTTAATTGAAAATATTTGTTGTGGGTTTAGAACTTTGTGTCGCGGACCTTAATTTAGTTCTCGCGGACCCCTGGGGGTCCGTGGACCCCTGGTTGGGAACCAGTGGGATAAAAGGAAGTGTGTGTGTTTTTTTTCCACGCAAGGCGTAGTTAAGTTGTGGAACTCCCTGCCCCAGGATGTGGGGATGGCTGCCAGCTTGCAGGGCTTTAAGAGGGGGGTGGAGATATTCATGGAGGAGAGGATTCACAGTAGTTAAGTTGTGGAACTCCCTGCCCCAGGATGTGGGGATGGCTGCCAGCTTGGAGGGCTTTAAGAGAGGGGTGGAGATATTAATGGAGGAGAGGATTCACGGTAGTTAAGTCGTGGAACTCCCTGCCCCAGGATGTGGGGATGGCTGTCAGCTTGGAGGGCTTGAAGAGGGGGGTGGAGATATTAATGGAGGAGAGGATTCACGGTAGTTAAGTTGTGGAACTCCCTGCCCCAGGATGTGGGGATGACTGCCAGCTTGGAGGGCTTTAAGAGGGGAGTGGAGATATTCATGGAGGAGAGGATTCACAGTGGGTAGCCGTGTTAGTCTGTCTGCAGTGGTGGAAAAGGGCAAGAGTCCAGTAGCACCTTGAAGACTAACAAAAATAATTTCTGGTAGGGTATGAGCTTTTATCTGAAGAAGTGAGCTGTGGCTCACGAAAGCTCATACCCTACCAGAAAATATTTTTGTTAGTCTTTAAGGTGCCACTGGACTCTTGCCCTTTTCTACTATGGAGGAGAGGGGTATTCATGGCTATTAGTTAGAATGGATACTAGTCATGCTGCACACCTATTCTCTCTAGTATCAGAGGAGCATGCCTATTATTTTGGGTGCGGTGGAACACAGGCAGGATGGTGCTGCTGCAGTCGCCTTGTTTGTGGCTTCCTAAAGGCACCTGGTTGACCACTGTGTGAACAGACTGCTGGACTTGATGGGCCTTGGTCTGATCCAGCAGGGCCGTTCTTATGTAAGAAAGGGCTTGTTCATTATGGAAGCACTGATGAATATATCTTTAATTTTATCAAGCATTTACATTTTTATTCCTGTGCGTGGTTGTGTAGGTAGGGGCCCTGGTGTGATGCTTTGCCCGGGGCGGGGGGCTGTCATTCTTTTTAAGGCGGTCCTGGTCTCTGCAGTGTGCTGGGAAGGCCAAAGCAGTTTCTGAGCACCCAGAGAAAGCCGTCCGGGTCGTATGTGCAGAGGGGAAGAAGGGTGGAGCTGATGGTGGGCGTAGCTGCCTGGGAGGTGGCGCGACTTTTGGGGGGGAAAAGACCCCTGGGGTCGGCGCAGAGGGATCACGCAGTCTGATGGGGGTGGGTAATGGAGCCATTGTGGCTGCGTGTATTAGTTCAGTGTCAGTCACCTTTATTGGCATGATAATAATAATGACGAGAGTGTACATGTACTCCATCTCGCTCAGAAGGGTCTCACGTACCACCATATAACTAAAACATGGCTGTCAAATTAAAGCTCTTCAGGTTTTTTTTTTAATTTTATTAGAAAAAAACCAATGACAATAACAGCAACTAAAAAAAGCAGAATTACTGACAGTTTGTAATTTAAAATACAATATATGCAATATATATATATATATTTGCAAGATCTGAGCAAGGCTGTCAAAGATAGGACATTTTGGAGGATTTTCATTCATAGGGTCACCATGAGTCCAAAGCGACTGGACGGCACTTAACACACAGTTCAGTTTAAATGCTGTAATAATACAAAAGTATTCCGGACAACAGATCTGTGTATATTAAAGAAATGGCCCCTGTGTGTGTTTGTGTGTGTGTGTGTGAGAGAGAGAAATCAATGAACTGGGATACAGTGGGGTGTGTCTGTATGTGGGTGGAGGGCCAGGGTGACTCGTGTTGAGAGGCTGGGGGAGTAGCAGGCCATTTATGCACGGGAGGTTTTTGCCTTGGATTTGCCGCTTTCTAGATGCACATTTTCCCCATCCAAATTCTCAAAACTCTGCATGGGGGCTTATTGTTGAGTTTTGAGGATCTGGATGGGGGAAATGTGCATCTAAAGAGTGGCAAATCCAAGGCAAAACCTCCCTGTTCGGGTTTTATTCTGACGGACTCCTCCCCTTTGTTGTCAGTCCTCTGGGTATGTACATATGGGGCGAGGCTCGTGTGCAGATGGTGTGGCAACAGGCTAGTGTTTTCCTTTGGTGCACCAGTGGTAGCCCCTTTATTGCATGCTGTGATGCTGTGCCGGGGGACGCCTCGTTTCCAGCGGGAAGTCAGCGCCCAGGTCTGCCTTTTCCCCTGCACTGTGGATTTGCTATATCATAAAACCTGACACCCTTGGGCATCGAGGGCTAAGAATCACCTGCTTGCTGGTCTCCCTGCCCAGGTTTACAGTGACTCTGCTTTCTGTAAACACTTCCTGCCAGCCCAGAGAACATGGGGGGAAAATGGGAGGGGCGCCGCATCCTCCAGAAAGAAACCCACAGCCTGCTGTGACACTTCCTTCGCCTGTTCGTTTTCTTCCTCCAGAGGTGACCCCTGCCCTGTTCTACGCTGCTTTTGCCCGGTCTCCGAGGACCTTTATGTTCTCACTGTGGCGTCCATCTGCACTATAGGGAGTGGTCTGAGATGTGAAGTAAGTTTATTTGCAGTGGCAGATCCAGGTGGCTGCTGTTCGTTTGGAGTGTGCAAATAGGAATATCGGATGCCTCGTCTCCCTTTATACTTCTGAAAGCTTTCAAGGGAGAAAGGCCTAAACTGCAGGGTCGTTTTTTTTTGCAAAAGAGCCAAGTGTCACTTCTGTTGCCTCTTTTAAATATGTATTGTCTACCTTCTTTTAAATATGTATTGTTTTCCAATGTGTATTGTTTTCCAATATATTGTTTTCCAATATATTGTTTTCCAATATGTATTGTTTGTAGCGTTTGGATGTGAATGTGTATTGATTGAGGAGGGGCCAACATGGCTTCCCTCTTTTTTTAGTTAATGCCACTACTGATGCTGCAAATTGTCACCTGCGAATAGGACCTTCCTACTCTTTGTTTGGGCAGATGGCTTGAAAAATGCCAGGTTTCCGATTGCCCCTAGGGCCCTCAGCAGTTTGACAAAGGATGCCTAGGGCTGTGAAATGTTAGGTGGTTTTCCCCACAAGCACTGTACCAAGCTGAGAACTAAATGTTTGCTACTGGGTAGTGAAATTTGATTGCCCGGCTATAAGGATTTTAAACAAGTTTCCATGATCCTTGCTTGGGCTAAGCCATCATTTCAGCCTGAGCTGAGCCAGGGTAGGAATGTGTTTACTCCCTGTAGATGCAGTGTGGGAGAGGTTCACATCCTGCTGCGAAAGACAAAAAGTCATTCCAGGCAGTGGGATCTGGCCACTGACTAAGCATGTAGTGACTCCCAGCGGGAAACGGTTTTTATTCGAAACCCACCTGTGAGCCCCACCCATGAAAGCAGGAGTCGCTGATCCGCAGGCCCTCGTGTCATGTTATTCTCTGAAATAGCGTTTGGTTACTGACAGCGCACCAACCGAGTGACCCTCTAGGTGCAGCTTAATGTAACATTTGAGAAATAAGCACTTACTGAATTCAATAAAAGTGTCTGATTAGTAAAATATCAGGAAAAGTTCAGCAGCATGGTAATTGCTCAAATACATACCCGTCTTCTTGGGGCTTATCCTTGAACATAGTAAAAGACTAAATCTAGATAAGAGATTTAATTCTGTTGTAAAGCTGTTTTGAATGCTTATGCCAGTTGACAGGGGAGAGGTTGTTGTTTTTTGGAAGCAAATGATGGATGAGTGAGCCAATTTCTGGAAAATTGAGAATTCAGCTCGCAAAAGATTAGTCTAGCTGTTTTCAGGAAAACGGTTAAAAATGGAACTGGAGAAAGCATTCTCCTTTAATTTTGTTGATGTGCATGTATGCACATGAGACTTACATATGGCCATGAAGCTGTATACCATATACTTATTTTATTATTAGTATTGGTATTTGGAAAGCATGGCTGTGCACACCTGTGGCTTAAGAGAGGGGAAATGAGTTCATCACACTTTACTGGCAGCTAAAACAACTTGTGCTTGGCTTGGACTGTGGAAGTTTTTTCCATCCAGATTTTCATGATAATCTGTTTGTCTGTGTAGGGAAATATGAGTGATGATGCAGTTAAGGATGTAAAGTTCAAAACAAAATAAATAGTCTTTTATGGAAAGTTGAAATTGTTCTTATATTGGTTAAGGAATAGGAAGGCAAAGACGGGAAATTAAAAGGGGGTAAAAATGTAGATGATAACTTTTTCTAGCGTTTGTATTAAATATAAACAGAAGAATATGTGAAAATGTTGGGTTGGCAGCTACTTTGGGAACCGCTTAGGGTCTCTTAAGAATTAAGCCACTAGGAGTTCCTGAAGCACCTTATTGCATTTTTCTGCTCCCACCCCACTTATTTCTCAATACATCATTAATTCTTTCCATCACAGCTGCGCATGAGCAGTAATGAATTTATTTGAGCAGGGATTGATGGAAAGGGGAGAGTTCATAGTTACACTCATTTGGGGAGGGGCTGTGGCTCAGTGGTAGAGCATCTGCTTGGCATGCAGAAAGTCCCAGGTTCAATCCTCGGCATCTCCAGTTAAAGGGACTAGGCAGGTAGGTGATGTGAAAGACCCCTGCCTGAGACCCTGGAGAGCTGCTGCTGGTCTGAATAGACAATACTGACTTTGATGGATGAAGGATCTGATTCAGTAGAAGGCAGCTTCAGGTGTTCACTTCTTTTATTTAAGAAACTTTATTAGTCACGTTCCATGAAAATAAATTCTTAATGAATCATATAGCAAAATTTTGTGTTCAGATTATAGCCTGTAGTTGATCTATCATTGTCATTGAATTTATGATATTATTTTCTGTAGCATTAATACGTATCAACCGGTTTCATTTTGTACAGTTTAATGGAAATAAACTCTGAATGGTTTTTAAACCCCCCCCCCTTGGTGGGATAGATGCAATGTGGGAAAAAGCACAGAATTCTAATGTTCTAAAGATAAAAACATAGAGGTCTCTGTGATATACATAATATTTGAGAAACAGATGTATTCTACATTCTTAAAACCTGTGCTTGCCCTCCTATATCCAGAAACAGTGGCCTGAAGTGAACTTCCTCTAGCTCAGTGATTCCCAACCTTTTTTTGACCAGGGACCACTAGGACTTTTTTGTTCGGTGCAGGGACCCCAAGGTTCAAAATAAAAATTCAGAGAATTTGAAAATAAACTTTAATCATAACTGTTAGTTAAACATTAAACTTAGAATAATATTTGAATATATATTTTTATAATAGAGAACTTTTAATTGAAAATATTAATTTATTATGGGTTTATAACTGTTTCATGGGCCTTAATTTAGTTCTCGCGGACCCCTGGGGGTCCACGGACCCCCGGTTGGGAACCAGTGCTCTAGCTTGTAGTTAGGTGTCAGATAACTTATTGCGATGTCTCTGAATACCAGTTATAGGGGCAGGAGGGAATGAGGGTGGGCTGTTGCCCTCCCCTCTTGCTGGCTGCTGTTCGGAAAAAGGATGCTAGGCCCTTGGTCAGATCCAGCAGAGCTGCTGTTACAACGTTGTTGGTGTTAACAGCGTGTGGCAGCTTAGCATGTGGACAAAGTTGTAAGTTAAGTTGTTCTACTTTGGCACTGTAAAGGTCAGGAAAAATCACAGCTACCTTGATCGCTCAGGCTCCAGGAAACTGAATGAAAGCCTTCATCCCCTTCACATACGCTTGTCTTTTTCATTCCTTTCTGTTACTTTGTAACTCCTGCCTTTTGCTTCTTCCCCTAAATGTTGCTGTTAACCCCCGTGGGACAGAACTAGCCTTTAACTTTACGCTACCCACCGACGCAGTTGGGTGGCATGTAAATAACAGGCATATTGCTTTTGTTTTGCTGCTACAAAACCTTCAGAAGAAGTTTATTTGATGGTAATCTTGTTATTGGATGCAAATATGACTTTATATTAGTTTGGTTTTCTAAGCTCATTATGCATTTGCAGTCAGACCCAAATCTGTCCCCTATGCGAAGGGCCACTTACATTGTACAGCTTCTTCCTGCTCCGAGCGCAGCCACCCCTTTATGCAGATTTTGTGCCTCTCCTGTACAGCATCACTCGAAACCTCTCTTGAGACCAACAGTACATATTCTACAATAGACATTTCAGAATATCCAGATTTCCCCAGTCCCTTTTTCACACTCATTCATAATATCCTCTGTTTTAAACCCCGTTCCTTTGTTGCTTCTAGAACCTCTGCTGCTGATCCTCTTCTCCCCCCAGTTTAATAGCTCTTCATGGCAGTGTTGATCCCCAAGAGAAACGTTGGTTTTCTTGTGATGCTCTTAAGTGACTGTCAGAAACCATAAGGAACTTTTGTAGCAAGAAAGAGGCACAGAGCCATTCTTGGATGCTAATGGAAGGGTTAATGGATGATTCCTCTGATAGACCCTACTATCATTACAGCATACATAATGGCAAGAGAGTCGGTGTCGCAAAGCCAGCTGTTTTAGCTGATGTTTTCGAGGATGAGAGAAGACAGTCTGGTGGCGAAGGCAGCCTGGAGCATTGCTCTTTCAAAATCCCAAGTAATTGATTTCTAGGTTTCTAATGCATTTAGAAAATGCATTAAGTCCGTAGAAATAACCTTCTTCCATGATGGATGCAGGAATAATGATTACAAATGCAAGCTGAAGCAGCCGCAGAAGGGGATAGTCAGTATCTCTACGATTGTGTATTCAGAGAGATGATCTCATATATTCGTTTATGCACAATAGAACTGTATATTTGTAGCTCTAATGAGGGCTGGAAACCTAATTGTGTCTAGAAAGCAACTTACTTGTCGTAGTCCTATTTGCTCCCCCAATCTCGGAGAGGGATTTGTGTGAGGGTAAAAACTCTTAATAGTGATGGCCTTACAAGGCATAAACTAATTTTAAATGTGTGTCGTTGTGTGTAATGGCTTCTAATGTGTGCTTCCCAGATTACCAGATGCTGCAACAAGAATTCCGGGAAATAAAATGGTTCATGCTTTACCCATAAGTACTTCATACTTAGGATGGCAGGAGCCAACATGAGGTTAAAAACATCTAAAATGGAACTTCTTGCTGTTCTGACCTCTTCTTCACCTGCTTGTGCAGCAGAGGAGAGCTGCGCAGAACATGGAATTTAGTATTTGTTTCACAAGATCTCAGTGGATGTGTGTGTGTTAAGTGCCGTCAAGTCACTTCCAACCCATGGTGACCCCATGAATCAATGGGGGTTACCGCATTATGTATTCCCAGCGATGTATTAAGAGTTTGAAAATGGTATTAAAAACATCACTTTCAAAGGGTTTTTGGATGCCACGGCTAAAAAACGGTGAGAAGACGTCTTCACAGCTAAAGGGGCCAAACAAAGTGCAAACAGTATTTTTATAACAGTTTCAAACCCTTAATACATTGGTGGGAATACATAGAAAGTGCGAACAGTATTTTTTACAACATTTTCAAACTCTTAATACATTGCTGGGAATACATAATAGGGGGTTACCGCATTATGTATTCCCAGCGATGTATTAAGAGTTTGAAAATGTTATAAAAAAATACTGTTCGCACTTTGGCCCCTTTAGCTGTGAAGACGTCTCCCAACCATTTTTTAGCCGTGGTATCCCAAAACCCTTTTAAAGCGATGTTTTTTATAACTTTTTCAAACTCTTGATACCTCGCTGGGAATTCAAAGTGCGGTAGCCCCCAATGTCCTCCAAAATGGACTATTGCGAACAGCCTTGCTCAGGCGTTGCAAGCTGAGGGCTGTGGCTTCCTTGATTGAGTCAATCCATCTCATGTTGTTTCTTCCTCTTTTCCTGCTGCCTTCAACTTTTTATAGCACGATTGTCTTTTCCAGTGCCTCTTGTGGATAGGAGCCGGAAAATGAAAGGCTCAGGGGTCCCAACCTTTTTGAGTTGGCTGGCACTTAGGAAGTCTGACACAGGTTGGTGGGCCCAGCCACAAAAGGGCTGCAGCAGGAGGTGCAGCCAGCCACACGATGGCTGCCGTGGCTTACCTTCAGTCACATGGTGAACATCTTCGTGCTGTGGTGTCCTGCTGCCGCCAAAACAATATTTTTTAAAAAATCTGCCCAGCCAATCAGAAGCCCTGCTGGGTAAAAGCCCCACTTGGCCCTGCCCACTTTCTAAAAACACTTGGCGGGTGCCAGGAAAGGTGTTGGTGGATGCTGTTGTGCCCAATGGCACCGCATTAGGGATTCCTACACTAGGTTAATAGATAACAAAAATTACATTTTTACATCTTTTGAAATACACTTCGAAGTAAAGAACTGCTTGTTGATAGTGCCTGTTGTGTATATATATCTGATCCTCCTCTCTTGGCGTTGAAACTGCGGTTAGATGAAAAGTGAGAGCAATCGGAACACATTTCTGTTTCACTTGGTTTTTAATTCAGCCGTTCTTGTAGCGTGGCATTTTGATTATATTAAACCGGCGCTGGATCCTGACCTGGATGGCTCAGGCTAGCCCAATCTCATCAGACCACAGAAGCGAAGCAAGGGCTGGCTCTGGTCAGTACTTGGACGAGAGACTGCCAAGGAGGCTGTGACTTTATGGCACTTCCCCTCCCGCACGGACACTGAATGTAATATATTTTAATTGATCGAAGAACGTTTTGGGTACTGTTAACGTTCCTGGCTTGCTTGGTCTTTTGCAGTGGATAAATTGTGTTCTTTTCCAGTTGGAACGCAACGGTCATGCTGAATCTGTCACTTGTGGGTTCTGTTTTCGCTTGACTGTCATAATAGCCTTTAGCTCCCCCTCATCATTTTTACGACCCCATCTTTCTTTCTCTTTTGTTTTGATGTTTCATTGAAACGTCTTCTCATTTATCTTGTTCCTCTTTTTTTTTTTTAATGGCTGCGTGTTATCTGGTATTCCCTCCAAAGTAGCTCACAGCCAGAGAAATTGTGCTTATTGTCTGTGGATTGATATAAAAATGTAGGAGCAAGTAGGGTTTGAGGGTGCTGTGCCATGGGGCTACTTGCCTCCAGTTTAGGTTATACAATTCCTTCATGGTTTCCCAGTCAGCTGAAATCCATCAAATTGTTACTTTCCCCACTGTTTCTCAGACATGGCTGGAAAATTATAATTAGTATTGACAAGAATCTCATCGTTGGGATCAGCCATCCTTCCTTGTTGAATGAACATTCAGTGGCAAGGACAGATTTATTGCAGCATAATTTGTGAAGAGATCTAGATGTAAAATCTGATTAAGCAGAAAGTACAAACGCTTTGGAAAATAAAAATAAAAAACCCTCTTGGGCAGAAGCTTGCTTTAAATACTGAAAAAAATATAGTATAGTGATTTTTGCCTTATCAGTGTCAAAATTATCATGTTGGTAAGCTCCAGCATTGCTGTTACCTTCAAATAAAGTTCCCAGGAACATGTCATAAAACAGTTTCCCTGAAACAGCGTACCTTAGGCTGTAATCCTAAGTATATTTAACTAGGAAGTAAGTCCAGTTCAATTCAGTGGCTTTTTTACATGTTGAGGATGGGACAGTCAGACTGATTGCATGCGTGATGCTGAAAAAGCGCATTTTAGCCTCTCTTGTGCTATTAGTGTTGTATGTGTGAATGTTCATGAGTGCATTATTGAACACTGAAGACATCAGATACGGATTGTGGCTGTAGTCTGATTTTCAGTATAGAATCCTTCTGAAAATGTCAGTATTTGAGTTTATCATCTCTCTCTTTTCACATATATTTTTTTCTGTAAACTAAACAGTCTGTGTATGTGGAAATGTTTCTCTGATGTTCTCTGTGTCCATTGGTGATTAAAGCATGGGTTTTGTTGTACGCATCAAAGCTTTGGGACTCCTGCTTGTCAGGAGTGGCAAGGGGAATTTATGCTGCTTGATCTGGTGTGTTGCTGAGGTTGCGTATATATTTGAATTGGGCCTTTCAGCATCTTGACAGCATAGGTGTCCCCTAAGATCCTTTTTGGCAGAGATCTGCGATTATGATGGGGGATAACCCCTTTTGATTGGATACTTGCATGAAACACTGTCCTACTCACCCACTACTGTTTTCTGAACGGTGCTCTGTACTGCAAGAGCTAAAAGCGCTGCTCATTGGCACGCTGCAGGCATCTGAAGACTCCTGAACTCCAAAATGACTTGCTTGAAGCCAAGAAAAATAATTTGCTCTCTAGAAGCCACCTCATACCACAAACAAAACACCTGTTTGAACACTATCTGGCACTCCCCCACCCTGATTTCTTTACGTTCCTTTGTGTAATACTGCATATTAGAATGGACTAGCTCTTCTGTGGGATGAAATTGTAGTAGACGTGGCAGAATCCCTGACAGTAGACATGATTGGTGATTTCATTGATTGACAAATACTGCTGTCTTCTAATCTGTCAGGTTTGTCAGAACTTGAATGAGTAGTTGCTATTAATAGTTACCACTTAATCACCACGAAGTAGCTGAAGCAGGAATTGAATTTTGTGATCCAAAGGACCGTGATACAAAATTGCACCTATCCTACTCACACATGCACATATTCATGTGTTAGAGAACTGCATTTCCACACAACATATGTCGGTTTTCATCAAGCCGGTTATTGTTGTACTCGACAAACAAACGCTGAACATAAGAATCAGAATTTTGAAGTTTTAAGTGAGGGTTTTGCTCCCCCAGCAAAGGTGCTGAATTTCAGTTGGGTTCAGCTAATTAAAGCCAGTGTTAATGAAGATTTAATTAACCAGATTGCAACTGAAATAATTAAATCACAGATGTGACATATATCCTGCTTGCCTTCCTGGTTATGCGGAAGTAATTTTTGTGGGTAAACAGAATTTTATGTAAAATGGATATAGACTCTTCTTTGAAGATGGCAGGCTAATTCCAGTGACTTTATCCCATACTTTTAACATGAACCCTTACTGTGATACACAGGGGCTTACCGCACTTTGTATTCCCAGCGATGTATTAAGAGTTTAAAAGGGTTTTTGGATACCACAGCTTATAAATGGTTGGAAGACGTCTTCACAGCTAAAGGGGCCAAACAAAGTGCGAACAGTATTTTTTATAACAGTTTCAAACTCTTAATACATCGCTGGGAATACAAGTGCGGTAACCCCCTTAGACTTCAGTGCTTGCAATGAACAAATAAGCATTGAGCTGCAGGATGGAAATATGTTTACAATACCCATGGGATTGATAGTATATCTTCAGGCAGTTCTTTGCACGTATACATTTTCAGGAAATTTGCGACTGGCTAGAAAGAGCTCTGAAATGTTGCCTTGTGAAAGAGAATTAGTGCGCTGGGCCAGTCCTAATTCTGCTGTTCATAGTTAATAGTTGCAATGAAAAGCTCTGAAGGACTCCGGTGCAGATGCGGGGCTGCACTGTCAGTAGGAGCTGCCTGACTGTGTACAGACTGGGTCAGCGCTGCTTACACCAAGTTCTGTGTGCGTCAGAACCATTGGATCAAGGCAAATGAATCTGGTTTAGAAGATTTGTCTGTCTCCCTCTATTGACTTCTGCCAGCAGGTGAAGAAGACTTTTTTTTGGTTTGTCATTCTCCCACTAATTCTTATTAGCCCTATTCCCTATTAGTGTATTTATGTATGTTTGTGTTTATATATTATATTTAATTGTTTAAAATATTTACATATATATTTGTATTTTAAACATTATTGTATTGTGTGTTTGTTGTGTTGTTGTTGTTGTTGTTGTGAGCCGCCCTGAGCCTGGCCATGGCTGGGAAAGGGTGGGATAGAAATCTAACAAACAAACAAATAAACGTTTTGTCAGATGCTGCTTTTAAAGGGAGTTGTGTGTGGTGGGATATTCAACAGAATGTTTCTGTTGAATCCAGATCCCTGACAGTGGTTGAATTTTTTGTGTTGTGGGGCTGACTCCAAGCTGTCCTGGCTGAAGTTGGCCTGTGCGTTGTCCATGCTGCTCGAAGTAAGATCTCCTAGTCTGGTCCAGATTTCCTAATCTGGACCTGGCACAAGAATCGTGACATGGGTGATGCAAGTCACTTTATGGACACAGTGGGTCCGTGCTCAAAGGCAGCTGGTCTGTGGACAGACAAGAGCAGACACAGCTGCCTGACCTCTGTAAGTTGACCTTAATATATAACATCTCAGAGACTTCATTGGCCAACCTTTTTGTAGACTTGTAGACAATGCTGTAGAAATGCTGTGAACTTACTTTTTCTTAGTGTGGTTAGGTGTTTTGCACAATACACTTGTGCTTCAGGCTTGTACTTATATAAACTTTTTGGTGCTTAAGGTACCACAGGACTCTTCTTTGCTACGCCCATGACAGTAGAAAAAAATGGATGGTAGATTTGGGGGGGGGTTGGGGAGAAAGGACTGTAGAAGGTACCTGATATGGTGTGGAGGTAGGAAAGGGAAGAAGACAAAGATGAGCTTGTTCCTTTCTTTCATTTATATTTTGCCTTTCTCCCCAGGGGGACCCAGAGCACTTTACATTGTTCTCCCCTCCATTTTATTCTCACAACAACCTTCTGGGGAAGGTCAGGCTGAGTGTGTGCGACTGGCCCAAAGTCACCCAGCAGGCATCCATGGCAGAGTAGAGGTTCAAACTTCGGTCTACAAGGTCCGAGTCTGACACACTAACCCCCAAGCGCCACACTTTTAAGAGAGATGGCTCTTTAAAAGGGGAATGAAAAACACTTCGCTAGTGTCTAGTCCTTGAGTATGATCCAACTGAGAGCAGTTGAGGCTGACAGGCATTCAGCCGGTAGAATTATTGTTTAGGGAAATTGGTGTGTGTGTGTTTCTCTTCCTCAACATGGAACCACACACCTTGAAGCTGGATGGAGGCACAGCTTTTATCTTGGAGAGCAGTTTGTTGGTGATATGTCTGAAATAAGATTTGTGTCTTGCATTGCTGATTCTGGAGCCATTGTCAGGAACGGCTTCCCTCCCTCCAAAGCATACTGGATCTCAGTCATGTAAGCCAGAATTCCCCTCTTGGTCAATCAGTCTTTATTTTACGGCCATTTGACCAAAAATAGAACACATCTAATCAAGAGTAACATAAATTTGTAATAAAACAGTATCAGTCAATTTAAAAGTCCACAAAATAAAATATATCAATAAAATCCCATATCTAAAAAGGTAAGCAAGCTAGCTTCTAAAACTTTTATCTATCAAATTGTACCTGTTTGTACATTACATATTTTCGGGCCTTATATATAGCAGCACAAAATTTGGCCACACATCTCAAAGTTTGTGTGTTACTATCTTCCAGTAGTCGTTGGATACAGATTTTATCAGGTAGCCCTGTATTATTTCTTAGAGTTTCTTGAATAGTCTTAGATCTTAACTCATGATGGAGAAGGCTGTATAAAAAGATGTGTTCATGGGTCTCAATTTCTTCACCATTGCACGGGCAGACTCTCTCGGAAATAGGAATTTTTTTATATCTGCCTTCTAGGACGGCCGATGGCAAAGCTCCACATCTGGCTAATGTGAAAGCCCTTCCAAATTTGTTCACCTCCTGTGTCATCAGATATGGGGCTGCCGTCATCAGGTGTCTGAACATCTGTGAGGCTATGAAACCAGGGTACCTTGCAAGGTCATGCTGTCTCTCAGTGTCTTATTCCCCTCTTGGTGTTGGTTTCATATTCTCTCATAGTAAAGGGATTTTCTACTTGGTGTGGCCTTGGATTTGTGCTGCATGTACAGTGTAATGGCGATGCATGTACCACTTAGAAAAGCAAGATACCTCTGTGTGTCGTATGTATAGTGAGTGACATACATGTATGTGTAACCCAGCCCTTAGTCAAGTCTTGTGACTTTTGCACAATATAGAATCATAGAGTTGGAAGGGACCACCAGGGTCATCAACCCCCTGCGCAATGCAGGAAATGTACACTACCCTCCCTCCACACCCCCAGTGACCCCCACTACATGCCTAGAAGATGACCAAGATGTGTCCCCTCTTCATCATCTGCTTAAGGTTATAGAATCCGCATTGCTGGCAGATGGCCATCTAACCTCTTCTTTAAAACCTCCAGGGAAGGAGAGCTTACCACCTCCCGAGGAAGCCTGTTCCACTGAGGAACCGCTCTATCTGTTAGAAAAGTCTTCCTAATGTCTAGACAGAAACTCTTTTGATTTAATTTCAACTTGTTGTTTCTGGGGCAACAGAAAACAACTCGGCACCCTCCTCTATGGAAATCACAACATTTTTATCCCAGTATTTCGTGACACCCATGAGTGTCCATCAACTCATATAAATAGTACTGTCCGGGCCTGCTGAGGCAGCTGCCATTCCTTATCCTCCTTTGTGGCCTTGCTAGCTGAGAAGGATGTAGGGCGTATTCAAATACTTGGTCCTTCCTGAACTTCCTTGAGATTGCCTGGCCAGACTCAAGATAATGGCCAGCTGTGGATGTAACTTAATCAGAACTGGAATTATTCTGTCCAGCAAACAGCACCTGGCCACAAGGAAGGGGAAATTCCATTCGGAGACAATGTCAGCCAGTTTATAGGCTGAGCAAATGCGAGGGTTGCCTGTTTCCAACAGGCCTTATAGCTGTGCTTGCTGACATGCACGCATCGGCAGACGATGGTGTTGTGAAAGGCTTTACTGGCTGATTCCTGCTTATCGGGTTGCTGCTCAAGGCACAAGAACAAGCCAGGCTGTGCTTTTTGGGTGGGGGATGGGTTATGGTCAGTAGGAAACTTTAGCACAGGCTGGAGTAGAAGTGGTGCCACTCCTGTTCTTTCAGAGCGCCGCTGTAAACTTTGGGAAGTGCTCCAGTGTCCTGATGTGGTTTTTCTGTTTCATTAAATCTGTATGACTTCTTGCTCCTTTAAGCACGCTGACCTGAGAACGTGAAGGCATAGGCGAGGGTATTTGTAAAATGATCGGCTTCCGGACAGAATGGTTTTTATAATTCCTTCAAAGATTGGTTGTCAAAGTGAATGATTGATACCCCCTGCAGCTAGATGGTATGTATGTTTCAGTGTTGTCGTTTTGAGAATGTAGTCAACCTCTATCTGGGTATTCAACCTGACTGTTCCCCCGTATAGGGCTAGAGCTTGCCCACCCACCCTTACCCTGCCATCAATCCATGATTTAGAGTTCTTTCATACATCATAAACCTGGTTTTATATCAGCTTAATATGGGCTGACTTGTGGTTTCCGATTTTTTTCCCTACTGTGGCAAAATGTGAATGCACCTGAATGTATATGTCATCAAAACTACCTACATTCCCTAGGGGTTGACTTTAATATGTATGCTTCTGGGCCGTTGCCTTAATTCATGTCGCAGTCCTACTCACATTTACCTGGGAGTACATAGGCATAGAATTGGCAAGAATAGTTTAGCTTCATCACACCATTGTGAACTTATACAAACTAAGTCAGACAGTTTGCATAAGTTCACAATGGTGTGATGAAGCTAAAGATAAAGAAACTCAACTTGGGCTTGTTTTAAAATCTTGGACAAGTAAACAGATGACATTGCTAGAAGGTAGTTGCTGAATCTGGGTAATCCTGCCATTCTTCTTCGTCAACTCCCACTGTTGGCGATAGGATGAGAACGGCAATCTCTGAAGCCTTTGTGAAGCATGACTAATCAGAGACTTTTGCATACACCAAGCGCAACCCAGGCTAACAGCCAGAATCTTTTCCCAGTGCAATCCTGCCCCCATGACTTTGCAATTCTTGTGTAACTTTTATGTTTGCTATGCTAGGCTATGTGGTAAAGTGGAGTGAGTGCATGAGGGAGGGAGTGCTGTGGAAACTGGGGCACTGCTACTTTGCAGAAGGGGCTACTGTATATTTGCATATAAATTTGCTCATGGAATTCAAACAGTGAAGAATTTTGATGTCAACTTTATGTTTCTACTTAATGCCTAATTAAAATCTGTAAAGGATGGATATGTAATGTTAGGCATTGCTTGACCATAATCACACAGCTCCTGTGAGTTCTACATGTTCTTCCCATGCCAGCCCTATCTGTGGTTAAGCATTGCATCAGGATTGCCCTAACAAAGATTGAGATTAGTCAGGATTCCCGCTCTGTATTTGCACAGTGTTATAAATAAATTCTGGTGGAGGTGGGACAGGAAGTCCCAGGTGCAGCTGTGCCCAACATCTTGTGTGATGCAAGTGTCACCCAGTGTTGAGGGTGAGGCTGCTGCAAGAACTAAAAAAATGTAACCCTACTCTTGTTTTTTGGTAGTAAACTATGCCTTTCAGCACTGCACACATTTCCCCACTGCATGCATTCACTTCCACAAAAACATATCCAAGATACTTCAGAAGGTAGCCAGTGTTGGTCTTCTGTAGAACATTTACAGCCCATTCCTGGGGGCGGGGGGCGAAACCTTTTAGGAGGCGACCTGACCCTGCTGCCAGCGTAAGTGCATGTAATCTCATGATTACACGCACTTATGCTGGCGGGGAGGGTGGCTCGGTCGGCTCCCAAGCGCCGCTGACCCGTGTCTCACCCCTTTTCTGGCGCGGCCTCTCCGTGGCGCAGGCCACGGTGTACACTGGCCGCGCCGGCACAGGGGGGCATTCCAGAGCCGGGCTGGGAGGAGGAGCTGCCGGTTAGGCGGCTTCCTATCCCGGTTTGCCCTGGTATTCCGGCATCGGGAACGGCGGTTCTGTGCCTGCTTTTTAGCAGGTGCAGCCTCGCTGTTCCCTATGGGGCGAAAGGCCCCAGTTAAACAAAAAAAGAGCCGCGCCTCTTCCCCGCCGTCCCTGTACACCGCCAGCTCAGGAATGGGCTTTCAGATTCGAGTCCAGTAGCACGTTTTTGTGTGTGTGTGCTGTCAAGTCACAGCTGACTTAGGGAGACCCCACAGGGTTTTCAAGGCAAGAGTTGTTCAGAGGTTGTTTGCCATTGCCTGCCTCCACATCACACCCCTGGTATTCCATCCAAATACTGTTCAGGGACAACTATCTTAGTCTCTGAGATATGATGAGATCAGGCTAGCCTGGGTCTATCCCGGTCAGGATAGGTAGCACCTTAGAGCAGTGGTTCCCAACCTTTTTTTGACCAGGGACCACTAGGACTTTTTTGTTTGGTGCAGGGACCCCAAAGTTCAAAATAAAAATTCAGAGAATTTGAAAATAAACTTTAATCATAACTGTTAGTTAAACATTAAATTTAGAATAATATTTGAATATATTTTTTATAATAGAGAACTTTTAATTGTAAATCAATGTGATTTTTGAGCTTGCATCTTTTTTACAAGCTGGGCAATTCTGGGGTTAATACTGTTGCTCAGAGCTACACGAATATCATCACTTGCTTCCAATCGATTTCTTGTCGTGTTCTTAATTATAAGCAAAGCAGAAAACCCTTGTTTGCATAAATAAGTTGTGGAGAAGAGCATAAGATATCGCAAGGCGAATCCCCGAACTGTAGGATATGAAGTTGCTTTTTTACACCAGAACTCTTCAAGAGAAACTGATTCAAACGCATCCTTACAGTGCCTATCATTTTGGAATTCAATGAGCTCTTCCTGGATTTCTTCTGCAACCTCTTCAACAGCCATACCAAAAGCATTGTGAATCAGCTTTTGGGTATCTTTTGATTCTGTCTGGTTATATTCCGGGAAGTAACGGTGGAATTCATCGACCCGCATTTGCAGATGACTTCTGATGTTGTCTTGTATATTTGCGGTGATCATGTCATGTTTACTATCATCGACCAGTGCTTTTAATGTCACAAACGTAGAATAATTGTTTTCGCCTACCCATAATTGAAGTTTGCAAATAAAGGCACGCAGTTTATCTTCAAACATAAAAATGTTTCCCACACCTGCTAAATTTATGTTTCCAGAACCTTGCAACTGTAAGTTTAGTTTATTCAAATGTGAGAAAATATCCACAAGATAAGCCAAATGCATCTGACTTTTCAAATCAGAAAACTGCTCTAGTAAATCTTTAATTTTCTTCTAGGCTAGAAACAGCTCAACCTCTTTTCTTAGTTCAAATAACCTTCCCAGCATATTGTCTTTCGATAGCCAACGAACTCCGGTGTGGAAAAGAAGAGTCTCACGATCGGAGTCCATTTCAGTGCAGTTTTTTAAAAAGGCTGGTATTTAAGGCACTTCTTTTAATAACGACCACTTTTATGGCCATTTCAATGGTATTAACAAGACTTTTAGGAAGAGTCTTGGAAGCTAACGCCTGACGATGTATGATACAATGAGTTGTTATTGCTGAAGGATTCTTGTTTTATTAATGTTGCTAGACTGGAGCGTGATCCTAACATGGCTGGAGCGCCATGCGTACAGAACCAGTCGAGCTTTTCCCACATAATGCTATGTTTCTCAAAATACTCCGCTATTATATTCATGACGTCGATACCTTTTGACGTCGTTTCCAGTTTCCGCAAAATCAATCATTCCTCTTTAATAGTGTTGTCGTCGTCTAAAAAGCGGACAAATACGAGCAACTGACTGCAATTAGAAACGTCTGTCGATTCATCACACTGCAAAGCGAAACATGGCGAATTTTTTATTTTCGAAACAAGCTGCTCCTCGATGCCATTTGACATAATTTCAATTCAAGCTTTTACCGTGTTGTTCAATAGAGGTATTTCTTGTATTTTCTTTTTGGCTTCCATCTCTAAAACCTCTTCGACAGCTATCATCAAACAAGGTTTGATGAGTGTTTCTCCTATTGTGTGTGGTTGTGTGAGGCTCACTTGCACCCTCCCCCGGCCTCCCCGCCCCCGCATGTTCCTTACTTGTCGCTCGCTGCTCCCGCGAGTCACCATGCCCGCCGCCGTGCTCTGCGCCCGCGAGCCGCCGCCATGCCGTCCGCATAAATATTAATTTATTATGGGTTTATAACTTTGTTTCGCGGACCCCTGGTTTAGTTCTCGTGGATCCCTGGTTGGGAACCAGTGCCTTAGAGACTTTGAAAATCTTGTTGGTCTTGAAGGTGCTACACGAATTGAATCTAAATATCCAAGATAAAGCCTTTTTTCTGCCTTGTACATTCCTGGACTTCTGTGCATTCATGGACTGGAAATGATATTATGATCAGTCTCCATGTTGAAGTTAGGTATCTCCTCCTGCTTTCTGCCATTAGGTCTTGCTCAGGCTATATTTTATCCTATGAGTTGATGAATGTGTGGTGTGTTGTAGGTGGACAGGAAACACCACTCCATCGTGAAACCCATTTCATGGTCTTGAACTGAGAGCCATTTGCCCTTCCTGTAGGACTCTTAGGGAACATAAAATGGGATATGCCCCATGGATGTGGCCTAGGGCTTTGGTTATGTCTTGAATGAAGCAAAACCATCACCCCTTGGCTGCTGGAAAACCCATCCAGCCCCTTGCTCTTCCTTTTAAAATATATAAATATTTACTTGAAATGTGGATTTAGGTTCTCCTTACATTTGTGAATGTTCGGAACCTCCACTTTGGAAAGAATGGTCAGACTCTTAAAGGGCAGTGGTTTCCAAACTGCGGCCAAGTGTTGTTCTCTACTAGCCAATTATAAATTCCAATCCCATCACAATATTACCTGCAACTACAAGGTAATTCCTAGACTAATTCGACTTTGTAGCAACTATGTTGATTGAAGGGAAAGGGGGAGAACATTTCACTCGGTAGATGCTTTAAAAATCACATGAAATAGGGACAACTCCCTCCCCAGAACCCAAAGTCTTGGTAGCTTTGAAATGCTGCCCTCAAATCGAGGAAAGCTGAGGTGGAGAGTTGGAACAAAATGGGAAACATTTAAAAATTAGGGAGAAACTCTAAAAAGATTGGTGGATTGAAAGTATCAGGAGAAGAATATAAATTGAAATGCTATGCAGATGATGTGGTGTTAACTTTGGAGAATCCAGCAGAATCTGTAGAACATCTTATGGAAGAAATAGAATATTATGGACAATTGTCAGGATATAAAATAAATAAAAATAAAACAAAGATTATTTTAAAAAATGTCGACATTTCTGAAAAACAAAATATTCAGCAATTGACAGGGTGTACGGTGACAGAAGACCGTATTCGATATCTGGAAATTTACCTCACTGGAAAAAACCAAACGTTGTTTAAAGACAATTACTACAAGATATGGTCGGAAATTCAGAAAGATTTGGATAGATGGACAAAATTAAATCTGTCCTGGATGGGGCGAACATCAGTAACTAAGATGAACGTGTTACCAAGATTAACTTTTCTTTTTCAAATGCTTCCAATCCAATTAGATACCAAGATTTTGACGGATTGGCAAAGACAGATTAATAAATTTGTTTGGGCTGGGAAAAAACCAACAATCAACTTCAAAATAATGCAGGATGAGAAAAAGAGAGGTGGATTAGCTTTGCCAAACATTAAATTGTATTATCAAGCTGCAGGACTTACATGGTTAGCAGATTGGATTAAGAACCCTGAACAAAGAAGCCTGAAGATTGAAAAAGGTTTTTGGAATAATAGATTTCGTTATTATTTGTGGAAGGCCAAGAATTCAGAAATTTTTCGAGAGAAACATATTATTAAAATGAATTAATGAAAATCTGGGCAAGATATAAAATCAGATTAAGTCCTTCACTTGCTTTAATAATGTCCCCATATTTAAGTAAGGGTGAGAAAAAAGGTACAGACTACGTGATATATCAGGAAATGATAAATGATCAAGGACAAATAAAATCTTGGGATGAGATTAAGATGATAAAGATAATTGGATGGTTGACATATAATCAGATGATTATGAAATTGAGACAAGACTGCCTACAACAGGGGACCTTAAAGAAGAATACTGAATTTGAAAATTTAATCAGTAAAGAGACTGATAATATTTTGGGGAAGATATATAGATTATTGCTTAAATATGAAACAGAACAAGAATAGGTTAAGTCATGTATGATAAAATGGATGGAAAACTTTAAAAAGGAGATTACTATGCAACAATGAGAAAGGATGTGGACTAAGACAATCAAATTTACAGCCAGTAACAATCTCCAAGAGAATTGGTACAAACAATTTTTTAGATGGTATATCACTCCAATGGACATTAAAAAGATGGATCAATCTTATGATGGTCATTGTTGGAAATGTAAAGACAAAGATGGGACATATTTCCACCTGTAGTGGACATGTAAGAAGACCAAGAAATTTTGGATACAAATTCATCAAGAAATCCAGAAAATTTTGGGACTTAAATTTCCATTAAACCCAGAGACTATGTTGTTGGGAATCCTACCAGACAATCTGGATTTAAATCATGCAGAATTATTCGGATACTTAACGACGGCTGCAAGATTGGTATTTGCAGATTTCTGGAAACAGGATGAAATTCCAGATTTGGATAAATGGTGCCAAAAGATGGATGAATTTGCGGTGATGGCAAGATTGACCAGTTTGATTAAAGATAAGACGATTGAAGAATTTCAAAAGAAATGGAAATGTTATTTTGATTATGCCAAATGGAAAGGGTAGATGGTTAGATATTAAGATCAGTGCTTAGAATTTTTTGTTTTTTATTTTATCTTATAATTCGTTACAATGTATAGAAGGAAATTTTTTATACAAAGTGTGGAATTTAAATTCAATTATGAGATTAGAGATGTAAGATGAAATAGACTCCCCGAAGGAGTATAAACTGTGTGAATGGTTGTGTATGTATTTGTTTGTTTAATAAACTTAATAAAACATTTTTTAAAAAATTAGGGAGAAACTCCACTAATTTCAGCAACACATTGCTTGGAGGGAGTGGGGTCTGTCACATGAAGGCAGTGGTCCAGAATGATCTAGTGGTGAGAGCATCAAAATCAGACTGGGAGGAGGAAATGAAGATCAGATAAGTTAATTCTTAATTGTAAGAATTTGTGGAATATTGCTAGAACTGTTGGATTCTATTTATCAAGGCTTAATGGCCTAATAGATCATTACTGTTCAAGTGTAAAAGAGAGAACTCCAATTAAAGTGTGGCAAAAGTTTCACATTCGATTTTGAGTTGGTGACGCCTTTTCTATTCTTTGTGCCTTTTTACAATAAATATGCAGAACATCTGATAGTTAGACCCCACACTTCGGTTTCTGTAGCAGAAACAAAATCTAATTGCAACGTGTATCTATTAAGAAACAAACTGAAAACAGCATGTTAAAAAAACACTTAAAAAAACACCTTTGTAGCAACTCCAAAACAGAGGCAGAACTAGGACAAACAACAGTGTGAAATAAAATAAGGAGATACTCAACAAAAACACATTTGAGAAACATTAAAGATGAGAGAGAAATTTCCAAATTCCAAGGTATAATAGTCATGGATTACACAGCTAAAGGTTTTTAGACTAAAATTTTATAACATATATATTTTAATGCAGGTGAGACATGGAAGCCATGTTCTAGTATATAAGGAATAAATACAATAAACATTTTTGCTTGAAAAGCTCTCAGAGGAGAGTGGAAACCTTCTGAAGCTGCACAGCACTGATGATAAATTTTTGTTTTATTATTTTTTAAAATCAACATACACAGAGTAGTAGAGTATTACTGCTTGCAGGAAGCAAAAAACAAAAACCACGGCGTATTGCATCAGCTGGTCATTGTCATAACTTGATGGAGGGGCCACCGCAGATCCTGCGGAAAGCCAGTCACAAACAGCCATATGTGTCGGCATCATACAAGTCCTTTGCAGATCCTGCCTCAGCAGCTGGTGTGAGCATTGGGGATGTGAGACCTTAACAGCCTTTTTGTTTGCATGCTGCTGAGTGCATATATGACCTGGTATTCTGCCTTGGGGAAAATAGCCACCAAGAAAACAGCATGAATGGCCCAAACCATCAGAAGACTTGGCATTGATGCACTATCTGGCAGTGGGGGTATGCTTTTTGCAAATAGACATGTGTACGTCCCTGCTTCAGATCTTCAGAGCTCAATGTGCCACTATCCTTAGCGGTTAAGTGCATGAGCATTGGCGAGTGCACCACTCTGGTTGTGGCACCAAGACTTCAGAACTCCCTTCCCAGCGTGGATTGCTCGGAGGCAAATCTTTGACTTTTAGCTAAGATCATGTTATTCATCAAGCTTTTGATTAACTTCTCCTCGGTTTGTATTTTAATCTAACTTTATCGTTTTAATGGGGATGCTGATTATTTTTTTATTGTCTTAAAGTTTATTTACTTGATTTATACTCCAGTTTTCTCCCCAACGGTATCCCAAAGTGGCTTGTATTGTTCCCCTCTTCTCCATTTTATCCTCACAACAACCCTGTGAGGTAGGTTAGGCAGAAGGTGTATGACTAGTCCAAGGTCAGCCAGCAAGCTTTCATGGCAGAGTGGGAATTCAAACCTGGGTCTCCTAGATCCTAGACTGTCACTGTAACCTCTACATCACACTGGCTCTTGGTTATTTTTAATGTTGTTTATTTTATATTTTACTGTCCTGATTTCTTATTGGTTTGGTTTTAGATTGTTATGCTTTATTGGTGTTTTTACACCATGTTGTTCCTTTTAGCGTGTTCTGTTGTTCTGTTTTAGTCTTGTATTTTTTGATGGGTAAGCTGCACTGGAAAGGTACATTGAGGAGCAGAGTATAAATATTGTAAATAAAAATAATAGCAACATTATTAAATGCTGTGAAAATGAGGAGGAAGGGAAACCCAACAGGCTAATCGTGAAACTACTTGAGAGAGATCAAGTACTAAAAAAATTCCAAAGTGCATATGAATTCTTAAAAGTTGAACTGATAAATAGCACTTCATTGCCTGCTGCATGCTTTCCCCCCCTCCAGATTTGTATATTGACCTTAATATAAATAATTACTAATGTGAGAAGGTCAGTAGGATTGTGAAAGAGATTGAAGTTTGTTTGTGGGTAATGCTCAAATATCATCTATATATCTAATAGTGCTGTGTGGCCCCCATCTGCAGATACATAGATCTGTGGAGCAGGACCACACTGATGCTAAACAGATTTTTATGCAAACTTGGGGTGCTCCCCAGATTTGCAGAAAAATCTGAAAAGTTAAAAAACAACACTGGGGGTATAAATTCCTTCCAGATTTTAAAAAAAGCATTACTGCACTTTACCAGTTGAGCTGGGGGTGGCTGCTGCCGTAGGGATCCACTGTGGCCTTGGCTACCCTGGTAGAGGACACCAGGAGCTGCTCTGTGCCGAGGCAGCGGATGCCAGGAGTGGCTCTGTTCTCGGCCGCAGCGGATGTCAGAAGAGGCTCTGGGCTTGGCCACAGCAGCAGTGGATGCTGGGAGAAATTCTGGGCCCAGCCGCCACGGCGGAGCTGCTCAGAACCGCTCCCAGGCATTGTTGTTGTCACTGCTAGGCTTAAGGGGGTGGTGGGGCCTGGAGTTGTGATGTGGGGGGAGAGATGGGATTCCCACCCCGTGAGTCTCATGGGCCTCCCGCTTGTCTGTATCCTAATAGCAAAATGGGCCAGATTTTGGATATTTAAATCCAGAGACTGGAGCTGTGAACGTACAAGGCAGATCCATTTATAAACCTGGAAAGGGGCCCAGGTTTGCAAAAAAAAAGTGAAATCTTAAATATAAAAAACCCAAAAATGATAAAAGGAACGCCTGTGGCCTTAAGTAACGGATTCCCTCAGTGGCTGTTGCTAGGCAGTCACAGCATTCCAAGGCTTGATTCTGTCAGTAAAAGCAAGGGGGAGGGGGAAGAGGGTATGGGCGTTGCCAGGAGGGCGGAAAGAGGAAATAGTGTGGGGAGGGGGGGATACAGGGGAAAGGGAGATGCCACCACACAAGTCTTTGAGGGTTTCCTGCAGTGCAAGTGGGCCTGGCCCAGTAGCCGGCACCCAGAAACTGGGCCACAGTTTTCCTAGGTAGAGGCTTCTGGGGGTGGGGAAAGGGAAATGTAGTACAACCTCCCAGCCAACGTAATGATGGAAGCGGAGGAAACTAAATGTGGATGAAAACCCTTTGGAGGAACAAATGCCTTGTTTGACAGTTCTAAAGAACGTACTGGCAGCACAGCAATCCTTACTTGCATTCTGCTTCAGTAACTTTTTGGACAGCAGGGACATAAGCAAAGAAGGCAGATGTCTCTCTATTTATGACAGTGTGCAGTAAAATATGCCCTGAGGTGTACTTTGTCCTTTTGCCTGCCTGGAACGCTGTTGCATGTTAGCACATGCATACGCACACCTCTTTCTCTCAATGCGGAGATCAGTTTTAAATCTCTTTTGTGGGATATATGCAGTGCAGGCTTTAATTATATCATTATGTAACAGTATGTCGGTATGAGGAGTTTGATGAGCTGTGTACTTCCTAAAGTTTATTTGCAGGCACAGGTGTTGACTGTGTTTTAAAAGTTTGCATTTGATGCAGAGATTTTAAATTCCATTCCCACTATTACTCTATAGGTAGAGTAGGAGGGGCTTCATTCAGCCACCCGTTACAGCTCCTGCCAGACTAGAGAGGTCAGGCAACTCCGCAAAAAAGACGTCTCAAAGTTTACAGCTGACGCAATGGAGAGAAGGTTATGTTTCTAAAAAACAGCAATGGATCTGTGTTCACAGATCCCTCTATGAGCAGATGAACAATTGTGCAGACAGATTGGCTCTGCTGCCAGTCATTCACCAGGAGAAGCTGCCTGCTAAGGATCACATATTGCAGACAGATTGTCAGAAATTTGGTTCCTTTCTTGTGGGCCGGTAGCTGTCTCCTCAAAACGCCAACATTTGGGGGTTCTTCTTTTGGTTGCTATGCCTGGACATGGATCAGGTAGGTTCCTCACAACTTGTTCTATATGGGCAAAGGTCATTTGTGTGACTCTTCTTTGGCCCAGGAGACCATGTTTTTGAAGCATGGTTTAGTTTAGCAGTCATGGAGCTACCCTTGTCAATCTGGGGTAGGTTAAAAAGAAAATAGAGGGAGGGGGAAATGATATTCCTCCCCCCCAACTATTCCTTGCCGGTCACCTGTTTCTTTACTCCAATAATTCAGCCATTGAGTCTACAATCTGTTCGTGAATGGGGTCCCAGATGCAGACTTGTAGCTGGCGGAAAGGAGGGGGCCAACAAATGACCCATCAAGCCCTAAACATGGTGTATTTCAGTGATCACGGATGCTAATGGCTTTAGCTGAAGTAGAACAATAGGTTTACCATCTCACACCTTGCTAGAATGCTACAGAGTCTTGGACAGACAAACATCTGTAATTTCTCAGCGGTGACGACACAGTTTGTTTTTGGTTTCCCCCCCATGTAAGGGAAAGGGAATAATAGTGTGATCCTATGCAGTTACTCCAGTTTAACCCACTGATTTCAGTAGACTGGAGTAACTCTGCATAGGATTTTACTGTGAGCCACCAAGCAGAGACTTGAGATGGTCATGGGGTTTTCAGACCTCCCAAGTCTCAAGGGAACGGGGCTTGTGAGTCTATTCCTTCGCGTACTCTTGATTACTTTGGGGTTTTTTTATTATGTAATCTGTGTTGAATCTCAGTGAGAAAGGTGGGCTATAAATGAAGTAAAGAGATGAGGAGGAGGAAGGGATTCCTCTCTCTTAGCTGGCATATTTTAAGTTTTTAGGGCTGTTTTATGATCACATGACAGTGAATGCATATTCTTTTGTTACCATGTGCTGTCAGGAGCTGTAGACAATTGCAGCTTTTGAATGTACATGTCGTGTCAACCAAGGATCTTGGAGCATGCATTACATCGTACATGTAATCATCTAATTTTTCCTGAATAACCAATGGTATTTTGTGATCTCTGCCTTTTAAAATCAAGAGAACACCCCCCCCCCCACGTGTCTGGCCTCATTGAGAGAATGCTGAAGGAGAGGTGAGCAGCTTGTCTAAGCATGTCTTCTTAGGCCTGATTCACAGGTTACCTGGGCAGCTTTGATATCACTTTCTGTGACTCTGTCTTTTGCTACTCAAGGTATGAAATGAGAATCTAATTGGGGGAAGGGGGATTGGATTTTGTGAGAATTAAAGGCCCCTTTGTGTGATGGAGAGGAATGGGATATGTTGTAGGATGGAGGTGATCTATCTAGAACTGCACATTTTTCATAGTGCATGTTGATACTTAGGAAGTGTTATGCTCTGCATGGGTTAGTGAATACCTTATTTGAAGTGCTTTCTTGCATGCTGCTTAGTGCAATGTTTGCTTGACCCACAGTGAGTAGCACATAGCACAATTCCCGATTCTCTGCCCCGAATTCTTATATTTGTCCTCTGCTGTATACAAATTACATAAATGCCTTACTGAGCTTTTGATAAATTCTGAATTTTGCAACCAAAAAAGAGTACACAACATAGGAAAACAGTACATCTTTTGTTCTGAGCTCCTCTGGTTTGATACCATTTTGCAGGAAATTTAAGATTATTGCTGTAGGAAGAAACAGTATGAAGAAATTTACAGGGGTTGTTTTTTTCTGATTTACACCAGAGTTTGCTCTTTCATTAGCTGATACATGCCCTTTAGTCTTAAAAATTTTTTTTAAAGAATGTATTATTATTACAACATATAGGAACAATTAGTAAATTTGAAATCCATATATAGAGCTTATTACATACATTTCTAATGATTCGTTTCTATACTAGGGTTTGTTACAGTACTTTCACAATAGCTCTTAGTCTTATTTTCATCTACATCTGCTTATTAAAAAAGCTTTCTTTTAAAACATTTCTTTCTTAAATCTTTCCCTTTTTATTTTAATTCTCATCTGAGCCTCCCTCTATATATGTGAAATAGGCATTCCATTTTTCCTGAAATTCCAACCTTCAATCTTGAAGCTATCCTGCAGTACTAAGACTGGGTGTGTGTGTGTGTGTGTGTTGATGGGTCACAATCATTCCAATAAGCAAGATCCTCAGATCAGTTTCCACTCAAATGAAGCGTGCTGGCTTATGTGGTGCTATAGCTGTACTGGTTGGGCATGGAGAGGACAGCTCAGGATATAAACAAATGCAGTCAAGGAGTCGTGAAGCTGAACCTGAGATGGAACTACAGTGGCTCCAGTCCTGCAGCACAGGCAAAAAAAGCTACTTATGAATGTGAAGATCTTAGGTACAATCTAGCATATCAAATTCTGCTTAATGGCTTGCTTGGCTGCCAGGCTGATTATCCCTTAATTGTGTTGCAAAGAAATGTACTCGTCCTTGGTTGCATACCACCTTTGCTCATGTGCAGCGGGGTCTTTGTTTTAGGGTTTACTAAATATTTTCACACTTCCAGCTGCTGAGATTTGATCTGTATTGTTCTCCCATCAGTGAGTGACCATGCAGCTAACAATAACCCCACCCTGTCAATGACGTCTAGATGGAGCCTGCTGTCTGTTGTCTCTGTTTCTGTGTTGATCCAGAGCATTTTTGCCCTAGTTAGTGAGGAGAAAGCGGCTAAGGGGTAAAGTCCAGAGTCTCCTTCTCTGGCCTCTTCTCCCTGCGCCCCACCCTCTATGTCTCTGCTTCTGTCATATACTGCACATGAGCAAAGCACTGCTTAAGGAGCAGGGATCCATATGCATCACGTGGTTTTCACGTGGAAGCGTGGTTTTCCATGGCAGTGCCACGAAGGAGCAGTGCTCAGTCAAACAAGTTTGGTTGTAAGTATGGTTTATTTTTAGTTACGATATTTGTATAATTATAACAGCCATGAAAATGATGTTCATTGTATGTATGGTAAATGCTTTATTGTTAGTGGTACAACGTCCATGGGACTCTTCTGATGAAGACGAATTCTTTAAACGGGATAATTTCTACCAGAGACGTGTTAAGGAGCATGAGGAATATATTAGACATGGACATGTACTTATAATGTGTTAAATAACTGGATACTGGATACTTACCTTTTACTACATGGAACAGTTTCTTTTCTGTGTGAACATGCCCTGAGTGGTTGCATATGGAGATATTTGTGTTTGAATGTCACATGTGACTTTTTTTGGTATATTTATGTTTGTGGAAACATTATAGGAGCTTAATGAATTTCTCAGTTGCTTTGTCTTTTGTTGATTTCATGTACTGCACGTGAGCAAAGCACAGAGCTTCTTAAGGATCAAGGAGCCTTGGGAGGACGCCAGGTTGCACCAAGGATGGAACAGCACTTTGCAATCCATTCTCCTGAGCACGGGTATTTCCCCAAAGGGAGCCCTCTCCCCTCGCGCCAACCAGTAGAAGTGGTGCCAGAGTGAAACAGTCATGGGTCTAGCTGTCTCAGCTCTTCCCAGCTGGCACTCCATAATCTGTCCTACTTGCCTGGCCTGAACCCTCTGTTTGGGATGGATTGCTGCCCCCCAGCTGAGGCTGAAGCATTGCAGTCACTGGAGCAGCTGTGGCCAGGGCCGGTGCTACCATTAGGCGAACTAGGCGGTCACCCAGGGCGCAGGCCTCAGAGGGGCGCAGAACTGGGCCTGAGGGGCACAGTATTTAAACAGATCAATTTCCTGGGGGGGGGGGGAACGCACCTGACAATTTATATATTTTTATTTTAAGGTAAGTACCACAGCAGTAGGAGCCCCATGGCGCAGAGTGGTAAGCTGCAGTACTGTAGTCCAAGCTCTGCTCACGACCTGAGTTCGATCCTCATGGAAGTTGGTTTCAGGTAGCCGGCTGAAGGCTGACTCCGCCTTCCATCCTTCTGAGCTCAGTAAAATGAGTACCCAGCTTGCTGGGGGTAAAGGGAAGATGACTGGGGAAGGCACTGGCAAACCACCCCGTAAACAAAGTCTGCCTAGTAAACTTTGGGATATGACGTCACCCCATAGGTCAGGAATGACCCACCTGGTGCTTGCACAAGGGAACCTTTACCTTTTTACCACAACAGTGCTATGGAATATAATTAATTATAATGTCTTATAAAAAGTTTGGTTATTTTATTTTTTTCTACAAGACATCTGTTTTTGAAAATTGGTTAGCTTTTTTGGGGGGGGCAAGTAGCTAGCCTTGCCTAAGGCACAAAAACGACTGGCACCGGCCCTGGCTGCAGCATCTCAGCAGGGTCCGATGGGCATCTTGGATGCCTTGCAGGAAATGGGCTTCTCCGACAAGGGATCTGGGATTCCCACTGGAGTTGGCTGAGATGCTGCAGATGTGATGATGGCTGCAGTGCCTCAGCCATATTTGGGATATGCTGATTTCCCATCAGGCTAAAGTGCCCTCCAAGCATTGTGGGGTGGCAGATATACTAGGCACTGTGGTGACCTATTGCCTGGGATTTGCTGAGTTCTGGGCTTCTCCAAATACCTTATGCCAAGGGAGGACCAATGTGTTTGTGTAAGACTAAGGGCGAGTTTACGCAATCTGTTTTACAAGAAAACTTCACCAGGAGGTGAAAAATCCATTTACTTAACTTTATTGTTTTTGTGTGTTTTTTTTTTTAATTAACACACCAGATGTGATAAAATACACAGTCCTTGGTGCAGAACATTCTTTCCCTTGTGTTTCATCATATGGGTGGTGGTGGTGCTTTTGTTAGAATGGGTAATTGCAGAAGAATTACAAGAATTTTCATCTTTGTTATGTTTCTAGATACAGACCAGTTCAGGATGGCTAAAGGAAAATCCAGAGCGAACAACATTAACTGGCTTTTCTTTATAAAATCCTCTTCATAGTCACATATTCCTTGGGCTTCTAGAGTGCAGATGGACTTTGGCTGTGATTTGATAGAATTTCTTTTCTGCTGCACCTAGGTGGTGGTGTGTCCTTCATTTGGGAGGTGCTAGGTTTGGGGAGTACTGCAGGTAAGAGGGTGACATATTGGTGTGCTTTGAACATGGTAAACTCAGCACTCGGCTAATTGGGTTCTGAAACTGTCTTGAGTCCAAGAAGCAGGAAAAAATATATGGGTTACAAGTCAGATATTTAAAGGCAAGAAACTCAAAGGTTGCGTTCTCAGAACTGCTACCAGTTTCACACACAGGGCTAGTTAGACAGGCACAGATTATCTGTCTCAACAAATGGATGAGAAAGCGGTACCTGGAAGAAGGGTTTAGATTTATTAGACACTGGGGAATTTTCTGGGACAAGCTGAAGCTTTACAAAAGAGGTGGGTTTCATTTGATGCAAAATGGTGGCTGAGCAGCTTGTGCTCCCCAAATTTCCCTGTTTTTCCATTTTCCTGTGGGGCAATGCCAACAAGAGCGGGGGAACCTCTGGTTTGGGACAGCACAGTCCACAGTGCTGATAGTATAAATGTTGGTAGGAGCGCAATAGAACTTGGAGTGAAAATAGGATGACAAAGGAAAGCCTGGTGTGGAGACTAAAGGGCCCAAGGGAGGGTTGTTAGAGAGGGAAGCACACTATAGGTTATATGCCAGTGCTAGAAGCCTCCGAGCCAAGATGGGGGGAGCTGGAGTGCTTGGTGTTAAATGACAATTTAGATATAGCAGGTGTCTCAGAAACATGGTAGAGGGAGGAAAATCAATGGGATATGGTCATCTCTGGGTATAAGTTCTAAAGGCAGGACAGGGAGGGATGTGTTGTGTCATGTCAGGTGTTGCATCAAACAGTGCATTGAGTCAAATAAGCTAGAAATTAATAGGAGAATAAAGTCCCAGACAGAATTGTTATGGGTGAAGATTCTAGGTCTGAAGGGTTACTTAATAGTGGGGGTGTCCTACCACCTGCCCAATCAAATCTTTGAGATGGAGAAGATCCTCTGAAATGGAGAAGGAAATAAGGGAGGTCACTAAAGCTGATGTTTTGATACTGGATAACTACTATCACATTGATTGGGTAAATATGTGCTGACGTCATGCTGTAGAAATATGGTTCCTAGATATCATGAAAGACTGCACTGGTCACAGAGCCAACCAGAGGGGTAGGGATCTGGGATCGGTTCTGAGTGGGGCTAGAGACCTTGTGCAAGACATAGATGTTGCACCAATTGGGAGCACTGACCAGCCTTCATGTCAATGGAGAGTTACCCCTAAAATCCAAAACAGTAACATTTGATTTCAAAAAAGGAAATTTGATGAAAATGGGGCAGGGGCTAGTTAAAAGGAAGCTCAAAAGAAAACTCAAGGGAGTCAGATCCCTAGAGGATGCTTGGAAGCTATTTAAAACCACACTAATTGAAGCCCAGAAAGAATGTATTCCCCAGGTTAGGAAAGGTACTGCCAAGTCAAAAAGGAAGCTTGCATGATTAATAACCCAAGTCAAGAAAGCCATAAAAGACAAAATGACTTATGTTAATAAGTGGAAGGTCTGCCCTAATGAGGCGAACAGAAGAGCACGGGGTCTGGTGAAAGAAGTGAAAGTTAATTACGCAGGCAAAGAGAGAATTTGCAAAGTGGCTTTTTATTTTTTTAAATCACTGATTTTTATCCACCCAGGTTAGGATGTAGGAACCAAGGGGGCAGGGGAAAAGGATGGTTGGGGCAACAGGACCTTTCAAAAGCAGGCTGTCCTATGAGGCTGAGGGGGAAGGCAGGGCACAGCTCTGATCCTGGGAGAGCGGCTGATCTGAGGCAAGGAGAAGGAAAAAGGTGAAGCGACCCCTTTCCCCATTCTGAGGCTTGAAGAGATCTGCCCATGGGGCTGTGCAAGATGGGAGGATCTTCACAAAGATTCTTTTCAGTTTTTTCCATCTTTCTTTCAAGTATTGGGTATACTTGCAGTAGTGCTTGTAGAATACTACTGAAGAAGTGAGCTGTGACTCACAAAAGCTCCTTCCCTGCCAGAACTGTTTAGTTTTTAAGGTGTTACTGGACTCTTGCTTTTTTATACTGCTATAGAATACTATAAGAGATGGATGGACTCAATAAAGGAAGCCACAACCCTCAGTTTGCAAGACCTGAGCAAGGCTGTCAAAGATAGGACATTTTGGAGGACTTTCATTCATAGGGTCGCCATGAGTCGGAAGCGACTTGACGGCACTTAACACACACACACACACATAGAATACTAAGGCATTTATACTTTTAAATTATGCAAATGTGCTAAATAGTATAATTTTATAATCTAAGTTGTAAACTAAAGAGCCCCATGGCACAGAGTGGTAAACTGCAGTACTGCAGTCCAAGCTCTGCTCACGATTTGAGTTCGATCCTGACGGAAGTTGGTTTCAGGTAGCCGGCTGAAGGTTGACTCAGCCTGTCATCCTTCTGAGGTCAGTAAAATGAGTACCCAGCTTGCTGGGGGTAAAGGGAAGATTACTGGGGAAGGCACTGGCAAACAACCCCGTAAACAATGTCTGCCTAGGAAACGTTGGGATGTGACGTAACTCATGAGTCAGGAATGACCCAGTGCTTGCACAGGGGACCTTTACCTTTTTTAAAAAGTTATAAATTATTCATTTTATGTTAAAGTAGTAAACAAATTTAGGTTAGATAGGAAAATGTTACACATATTTGCATTTCCCCCAAAATTTCCATTTTTTTTTTCTGAAATGAAATTGGGGGGAAATCTGTCCACCCCCCAATCAATGGCTTAAAAATTTCTGAAATCTTACATCTTAAGGCTCTTTGGCACAGTCATTTCAGTGCATTATAAATGTTTCTCATTTGCACTGTCTGCTTGTCTTGACCAAGGAATGAATAAGCTTCCTGTTTGAAGAAGTCTAATTTTTGTAGCACTCTAATTACAGTATTTGGGAGAAGCATTTGTTTTCCATGTACAGATAATACATTCATTGCTGTTGTCACTGCTTTATGGAATATAGTATGCAAGTGTCTCAGGCCCCTGTATGTAGTGTGCATGATTAGTAATGGATAGTGACTTTCTTCTCAGAACCTCTCCCATCTCTTCTGTGAATGTTTTTAAATAGAAAAAAAATCTCAAATCTTCTTTGTATGCCAGCGCATTTGGAGAGGAGCTGAACCTGTGGTAGCCACAAATGCTGGCCGACTACTAAGGCCAGCCAAAATTTGTGGATCCCTAGCACCGAATATCACATGTGTAGAGATACTGTGTGAGTCTGAAATTCAACTAGGGTCTTGGGATCATCGCTCAGATTCTAGAGTGTTTGTTCTGATTGTTAATTCATGATCAGAAGGGCAAATTATGTGCAATGCACAAGGTAACAGCTGCGCTTTCCCAAACATGTAGATGCTGCTCATTGTTTGAAAGTACAGTCTGTTAGAGTCTCTCGCTATTTTGTTAACATTCATATTTGATTGCATCTAGTTCATTTCTTTCTTCATCCTCTCTTGCTGCATCTTAGTTGTGTGTCTTGAACTGGTCCCGCCTTCCGGTCTGTAACATTCACCTCTGTTTTTGTGACAAGGTGGTGCTTTAATTGGAATAATTGGTGAGCAATGGGCTTCTTTCAGAATGACCATTGTCCCTTTGCACCTTGATTGTTGTTTTTTTTGTCACCGAGAGAAGTGTTTGACACTATAAGAAAGCTGTTGGTTCCAATGATCTGAAACAAGCTGCTTTCACTTTTGCCGGTTATATATGGGGCTTTTTTTAGTGGATAAATGACTATATGGGCGAAATGTCAAGATAAAGGTCTGAGAGTGGGGAGTCCTGAAAGCTCTTTCTGGATCTGCCACTGGGGGTTACCACACTTTGTATTCCCAGCGATGTATTAAGAGTTTGAAAACGTTATAAAAAACATCGCTTTAAAAGGGTTTTTGGATACCATGGCTTATAAATGGTTGGAAGACGTCTTCACAGCTAAAGGGGCCAAACAAAGTGCGAACAGTATTTTTTATAACATTTTCAAACTCTTAATACATCGCTGGGAATACATAGAAAGTGTGAACTGGATTTTTTATAATGTTTTCAAACTCTTAATACATCTCTGGTAATACAAGTGCGGTAACCCCCACTGACTGTCTTGAGGCCATTTACGCTAACATTTGTTCAGAATGGAGATAATTATGGGGATGTAGGTGCTGTTGGCCAGATGTCTGATAGGAACAAAGGCTTACTTTGGATTAGTTGATGTTATTGGATGGATGAAACTATTGAGTACAGCCAGTTCTGCTGAAATCTGGTAGTTGCATTCCTAAATACTGCTGAATTACAGAGTGTGATAACCTGACGTGGATGGCCCAGGCTAGCCCAATCTCATCAGATCTTAGAAGCTAAGCAGGGTTGGCCCTCATTAGTATTTGGATGGGAGATCACCAAGGAAATCTAGGGTTGCCATGCAGAGGCAGGCATTGGCAAACCACCTCTGAACGTCTCTTGCCTTGAAAACAGTACAGGGTTGCCATAAGTTGGCTGTAACTTGATGGCGCATTCCACTACCACAGTTGTCCTATCGGATATAATGCAATAGGAGTGGGAAACGTTCCAGACCCCAGCTGGTCAAGATAATTTTACTCCCACTGTCCGATTAACACTGTCTGTATTTGTTACATTGCTGTGTCATTGTGCTAATATCAATCATGCTGAAGGAAAACAAAAGTCTTTATTTAAAGTTACCTATAGTACATGAGGATGATGTCAGTATGGAAAAGAGAAAAACAGGAAAATGGCTTAGTACTAGCACATAACAGAACACATTGTGATCAAAAGAAATTTTAAATTAGTATATCTATAACCTCAATGGTAAATCATTACCCATAAAACAGATTTTAAATGTAACAGTCTTGACAATACAGAAGACCTACTGCTTGCTGTGACTGGTGGAATCAGGCCTAGTAGGGTGGAGTAGCAATGATAGAAGAAAAAGAGGAGAGGGTTGATGTTACTTGGACAATCTCATCACCTGCATCATGCTTCATGGTCATTACTCAAATGCATGGCTTTGGCAGAATTTCCTTGTGGCCCCCTATAAAGTATGTACAAAAACAGATTTGGGCTTCTGCAATGCTGCATTTTCCATTGCAAATTGCATTCTAACTGATTTGTTACAGATATGGCCAGGAATATAGGAGAAGAGTTGCTGGTCTTGTTAGAAAGGTCATGGAGGGCTGTGGCCACTTTGAAGCTACAGTGCTCAGGAGGAGGATATAAATTAAGACCAGGCTTAAATTCTTCTATTCTTAATGTTTGCACCTGTCCAAAGATGCTTTTAGCTATGAAAGGGCTAAAAGAATATAATGGGGTCATGAATGAAGTTCAGGTTGAGAGATGTGTTCTGTGAGATGCACATCTCTCATCTTCAGTTTTCCTCCCAGTGCTGTCCCATGCAACATGGGGAGGGAGAAGTAAAATGCCATGCAGGTATGCTATACTAATATTAGTGATTCTGGATGAGCAGCTTCCTGCTCACCTGTGCCTGAACTCAGCAGTCACTATAGGCACTTTGCTGTTGAAGTTTAGGGCTGGGCGAGCAGGAAGCCAGTATGGGGGTATCTCCTCATCTTTTATCCTCTCCTCTACACACAGTTCCTCAAGGTTTCCTAACTTGTATATTCCAACAATGAATTAATGTGTGGCCATAAGAATCCTCCAAGTAAGTATCAAACTTGTGTTTTCTAGATTGCTGCTTTGTATTGGAAACAACCCAGTAAACCTTAACTTTTTTTCTCAACATCAGCATCTTTCTCATCTTCTGTTGCATCATAAAAATCGGTGAAAAATTGAACAGAGATCAGAAAGCAATCTGAGATCAGTGAGCATGATGCAAATGCCTGTGTGATCTTGATGCCAACTATTCTTGGCCAGGTTCTATGCATAGCAGGGCTGAGCCAATAGAGGGAAATGTCCAAACAAGAAAGCATGACTGGTCCTTTCAGCATGCACATGGACAATTCCAGGCAGTGAGAGAGAAATAAGGCATTTGAGTAGCCATGCTTGGTAGCTGGTGGCACACCATCAACGGATGACCTTTTGACTTATATCAGAATGAAACCAAGATGACAGTAGGTGGATTATTATGTTAAACAGGATTTTGTAATCTCTTTCTTGTCTTGGTGCTGAGTTGGGAGCTCCTTGCCTATTGTGAAGACATGAAAGAGGGTTGAGTGGGTTCCATTTTTGGGAAATCTGAGGATAATGGTAGAATAGCTCTGGGCAGTGGGCAGATCCCTTTCCAACAATGGAGAATGAAATTGGCCTTGCCCAATTTATTTTGTATGGCTGTCAGCTCCTTTTTTAATGAGGAAATAGGCACATGATCTCTCCCTTGACATTGACATACAGAGTATTCCCTAGAGAATTAATTAGATTTTTTGGGAGTGTTGCTATCTGTTGTATAAGAATTCCTGGACTCACCTGGAACTTGATGATGCAGATGGGGAAAGAGAAATGCTCCTGTCCTATGGAAACCTTCAGCTAGCTAATACTACAGTGAATCAGTGGGAAATGAGAATGTGTTCTCTCGGGCACGTTGAGCTTTCCAGAAAAAGGTGGTATTTCTTTTAATGCAGTCCAGAAAATAGCAGCCCTTACACAAAAAGCCATGTTCTGGAGGGAGATTAATTTAAAGAAACAATCTGTCATTTTTTCCACTATGTTCTTTCTGTAATTTCAGCAAGACTTTCAGCTTTTTAGCTGCATACAACACACACACAAATGTAAATGGGGAGGGGGCTGTTAAGAAATTATGTAAACTGTCCTGAGAGCATGTTAGCTAGTGCTGTATGGTAGGGTATCAGTAGAATGAATGCATAGAAATGGCTCAAAAGGCAAGTAGCTGGACCTGTTTCCTAGTCTTGTCAGTATGTTTTTGTTCCTGATCTTAATGCCCCTGATTTCTTTCCCTTTGGTCACCCTGTATTGTGCCTTTGATTGCACATTGTTGATATCACCCTGCCAGCTCATGTAAGGTACATTATATGCCAGTATAAAAACTGTGCCTCTTAAAAGTACCAAAGATGACAGGGAAATGAAGTAATTATGAGGGAGTGCTAGTTTTATGCAAGAGCTGTGTGAATCATCCTCAAGCCCAGGCCTACATGAACAAATGTGATATGTGAATTGGGTGGTTACAGATAGCCCTGGAAACAGTTCTTGTGATAACAGGAGTACTTGTCCAGCCACCATAATCCTGGAAATTGCTGCTGGAGTACCTATCTGGATGACACATTGTCTACATAAATGTGTGAAAGAAGTAATTGCTAGCTGAAAGATATTGAACTTCTTCATGATGTGTGGAAGAGCAGAACTTGTGTTTCTATATTACTAATTGCAGTTTCACTGTTCCATGTGCAAAGAGCTTATCTCATGGATCTCCTTCATATGAGCCATGCAAGACTAAGCATACAGGAACACATGAAGCTCCCTTCTACTGAGTCATACCATTGGTCCATCTGGCCCAGTACTGTCCACCCTGACTGGCAGAGTTTACTCAATGTATTTATTTCATAAATTTCTAGTCTGCTTTTTGACCATTACTCTATCCCTAAGGCCAATAAAAATGTAAAACATAACAATTTATAGTTTTAAAACATAATAAACAGAGAAAAACCTAAACATTTTTAAAAAACATTCATATTTCAGCAATGCCAGCATGTAATATAACCCATTTTAGCACCCCTTCAGTCTGCACTGAAGGTCTTCTGGAGCAGGTAGGTAGGCCTTCAAGTCCAGAAGGTCCCCCATGATGTGGTCATTCCCCTCTGCGTTACATAGGATTGTTGGGGGTGGGTGGGATGAGTGGCAGTGGGAAAGGACATCCCATGGATACAGCCTGCTGAACTTTGGTTAAAGGCTGGTTCCCCAAGGAATTCCCCTTATGTGGAGCAAAGTCTCTGGTAAAATATCGCAGGTGGAGAGTGTCCTTTGGTACTCAGGGGCTCAAGCCAGTGAGGGCTCTAAAAGTGAAAACCAGCACCTTGTATTGAGCCTGGAAACATATTGGAAGCCAGAGTTGATGTCAGTGTATTGGTTTAATATTATCACAATGGCACGCCCTGGGAAAGCTAAAGGCTGCCACATCTTGTACCGTTTATAATTTCTAGGTAGTATTCAAGGACAGCCTCATGCAAACTGTGTTACAGTAGTCAGGTCAGGATGATACAGAGTCATGTATAACTGTGGCAAGCATTGCTTTCTCCAGGGATGGGTATAACCATTGACAAAAGGTACTTTAGTAAACACTGACATTTGTTTTGCCAGGGACAGTGGGGGTGCTGAAAGTACCCTTCAGGCTGCATACCTAATATTTCATGGGGAGAGCAATCATATCCAGAACTAGTTGAACTACCTTCCACGATCAGCCTTTGTACCCACCCATGGCACTTCCATCTTGTCTGGATTATAAAACTGTCATCTAGCCCTTCACTGAATCCAGATGTTGATCTACCGCTTGTTACATTTTGATGGGCAGGAGAGAGTATTCCAAGGTATTTCCGTGTGATAACTGGAACTGTTGTTAAAAATGAAGTTTTTCTTCCTAAAAAAACGAAGTTTAAGTCTGGTTCTCATACTGGTTCTGCTGTTTGGCTCCTGGGGTCCAGAATGTAAAACAGCTCTCACAACACTAAATGGCATTGTTGAACAGCTCTTCACAGCCACAGAGTGGGTTTTCCAATGCATTCTAGCCTGTGTTCAGTTGGACTTGGCCTAGTCTTCCTCCACTGTTGCTCTAACAATTGTACCTTGCACTTGTGTGTGTGTTAAGTGCGATCAAGTCGCTTCCGACTTATGGCGACCCTATGAATGGAAGTCCTCCAAAATGTCCTATCTTTGGGAGACCTTGCACTTAAGGTCTCCCAAATCAGCTATACATCATGGGCCAAAGAGGTCCCAGCACAAGGACCTGGGAACAATTGCACTGGACCCCTTCTTCCCAAGGCCCACCTGTTCTTCCATACCATTGCAAGCCATGTCAGAAGGAAATTTCGGAAGAGCTGTCTGGTGACCATTCAGATCCATCTTTCTCCTGGCCATTCAAATCTGCCTACCAACACTGCAGGGTTTTTGGGGTGTGCCTAATTGGAATCTCACCCTGTAATGACTGCAAGTGTTGGGGATTGATCTTGAAATCCTTAGCATGCAGATCATATGCTCTGCTACTGAACTGTTGCTTGCATGTTATAATTGAGGCAGAGAATGTCTGCTATACCATGCTGGCAATTTGTTTAAAGTAAACTACCAAGTATTGATTAACTGGGCTTGAATAATCTTAATATCCATTCCCTGCTTTCTGCATATCTTACTTTGCCTGGCCTATATATTTGTACAAGGACTTTAATTTCTATTGGAACTATCTAGGTATTTCCTGGGAGAGAGAGAGAGGTACATGGGCTTTTCAAGTGTGTGTGTGTGTGTGTGTGTGTATATATATATATTGTAAATAATGCATAACAGACTAGGTCTGGTATTGGCAGAAGAACCTGAATTGAATATCAGGGACCTTTTTCTGCCCAGGTGGCTTTGCTGGCGTTATGGGTGGCTTTGCTGGAGTTTGCTGCTTTGTCTCAAATTACATTGCATCACTATTCTTGATGTTATTATGATGGCAAGGAACAGCAGCAGTAAAAGGAAGAATAAAATGTTTATCAAAGTTGATGTTTGTATGCTTCTCTCTTCCTTCAGGTCACTGTGTTGAGAGGGAACCCTGAGCAGGGGTTGGCCGGAAGATGACAGAATACAAGCTAGTGGTGGTTGGAGCTGGTGGTGTTGGAAAAAGTGCGTTGACTATTCAGCTTATCCAGAACCATTTTGTTGATGAATATGATCCTACGATAGAGGTGAGCAGCCTGTGTGCTTTGAGAAAGAGACCCTTGAAACATTTTCCCCCCTCCTCCTCCTATGCTTTCCTGTTCACTTTTAGCCCTGAACTGCCTCTACATCTACCATGAACTCCAAACCAAAATGCAGAAGTGATTTACAGATGAAAGAGCCAAGACGAAACTCTGTTTCCTTACATGGTGATGGATACTCAAAAGAATAGCAAGCACAGTAGGAGATGTGCTATACGCAGGTCACAAAGTCCAATAGAAATCAGTTCTGTGTGAAAGACTAACTGCAATGCTAAGTAGCGTTAAGTCCACTGAACTCAGTTTTAAGTCCACTGAACTCAGTTGGATGGGTTTAACTCTGCTAAGGATTATACATACAATACAAGCTCTGCCCTGACGGGGCTAGCAGAGTCTTAATCAGCACCAGGATTTCTGGTAACAGATAAGATGCTGGCTGGGGAATGTGGAACCCTGAGCTCAGCTGATTGACATGCTTTGTGTAGATCAGCCTGAAGTCCTGCCCAATTGGGAAAGAAATGTGGTAGACTCTTTCTGGTACTGTGTTGCTTCAGGATACGGGCGGGAGATCGTGTTTGAATGTTCCTCCATGTGCAGAATACAGCGTGCATGTAGAAAATTAGGACATTAAGGAGAGAGCTGGTTTTTAATCTTTCTCTTTAATATCCTACACGCAGAAGCTTTTATTTGGGGGAAAGCTTCAGAATGATGCCCCTCCATCTGCAATTGAAAGTGAGACAGTCCAAGTGGATTCTGTCTTGATATTTTCCTAAATATGTAGCTCAGCTCTTCTCTTACTATCCCTGCCCCAGGATGTGGTGATGGCTGCCAGCTTGGAGGGCTTTAAGAGGGGAGTGGACATATTCATGGAGGAAAAGGGTATTCATGGCTATTAGTTAGAATGGATACTAGTCATGCTGCATACCTATTCTCTCTAGTATCAGAGGAGCATGCCTATTATATTAGGTGCTGTGGAACACAGGCAGGATGGTGCTGCTGCAGTCGTCTTGTTTGGGGGCTTCCTAGAGGCACCTGGTTGGCCACTGTGTGAGCAGACTGCTGGACTTGATGGGCCTTGGTCTGATCCAGCAGCAGCTTTCTTATGTTCTTATATGTGGACAACATTTGGTGTCCATGGTAGAGGTTGTAAGGTAGTACTGTGGTGAATACAATTGAGGATTGTATATAATGGACAGGGCAGTCTAATCAGTTGGCTCCCACTTCCGAAACCCAGGCTAGAGAAATGTGGCTGCTGTTTTTACATGGGTCATACTTTGTTCCTTCCCACAAAGGGAAGCTTGGAGCTTGTTTCTACCAAGTACTCAAATAAAAATAGGTGGCCTTGGTACTATCTGGGTAGGAAGTCTTATACCCAGTTCCTGTATATACATCAAAGTAAATACTACTGATCTCAGTGGATCTTACTGTGAGGGGGCAGTCCCCGAGGGTCGTTCCTGGGCCACTCTTTCCCCCACTGGAGTGGCCAAGTGGAGCTTCTTCGGCCTCAGACCAGTTGGAAGGGGAGTCAGAGCTGTCCTTCCCCTCTGTGGCTCCCAGCTTTGATATGAGTTGAGTCTCTGACAGCCAGGAACTAATCCTCCTTGGCCCCAGCTTGCTTCAGCTCATATACTGTCCTCCCAGGTCATTCCCAGGCTCCTCTCCTGAGAGCCTATATAAAGGGTCCTTGCTGTCGGCAGTTGCCCTGTCGAGCCCTCTTCCCCCGTGTGCTCCTCCCACTCCCAGCTTTGCGGCCTGGTGCTGCCCTGCCCTCCTGCTGATCAGCTGTTCGGTGGCGCTGGTCTGGGTGGTGCCATGGATTCTTTGTGGCTCACCCCAGTTTCCTGGTTTTCCCGTGACCACACTGAAGGTTTTGACACAGCCAGCCTCCTGGGGAGGTGCAGGGCCAGCCAGCATAGGGGCCCCTTTCCTGGTTTTGGTGGATTCGCCACCACTGCCATCAGCCAGCCAGCATAGGGGCCCCTTTCCTGGTTTTGGTGGATTCGCCACCACTGCCGTCAGCCGGGCGGCACCCGCAGCCTTCATGGCTTCTCCCCTGCCTGCTGGGGCTTCGCTCTGGTATTGTGAGGGTGGCCTGTCCCGCCATCGGCTCCTGCAGCTCCAAGGTGAGTAGGGAGTCGTTTGCAAGGCCCAGGGCAGCATGTGGAGATGGTGACCTGGGACACAGAATTGCTGCCTAAGACTCAGTTTTCTTCCCCCTCAAGTGAAATGCACATTTACAGCGAGAGCTAAAATTATTTTGATGTGAACAATTACGTCAAACGTACGTGGTGGCAGAGGGAAGAATTACATAAGTACAGCATGTTGGTGATGATTTAATATTCCTTTCTCGGTCTGCTGTGTTACCATGCAGAATGGCTGCTTACTTCAAGAAGTAAGAACGTGTAATTTCTTTTTGCCGTGGCAGAGGTGGTTTGCCTGTGGCATGAAAAAACCTGTACGATAGAAGGAAGAACGGATTGGTGCAGCAGTATGATGGACAGATGTTTAGGCACAATATGAGGGTTCTTGCTAGGGGAAAAAAGAAGGTACAGTGAGGGGAAAAAGTATTTGATCCCCTGCTGAATTTGTTTTCCCTCACTGTATTAGGGGAATTAACACTCCATCCAAGGGCCTCAGGTTTCATGTCAGGTTTGCTTGGAGATGCAGCTAGAGATGAAGGCAGGTGCATACCTTTCAAACTAACTATATTTGACATCTCCTCTTCGTTTTTAACAATCTTTCATACTTTAGCTTTGTAAGACTCACTCTGTATAATCTTCTGAAGTCTAGCTCACATAACTGCAAGTGAGATGGAAAAACTCTTTCTGGACTATATCGTTTCAGACTTTAAGGGGGTGATTGTGTGGCTGAATTCTTCCGAGATGGGAATGTTGAGCTCCTCTCTCTGATAGTTAATTTTATTTCTTCATGCATTCTTTAATGAGGAGAGGTCTTCAGTCCTACAAGCCCCCATTGCCGTATTCGGAAGTAGGGCTCAGATCCTCACCTCCAGATTCCATGTTCTAGATCATATGCCCCTTTACGTTTGTCACTTACTTTACTTGCATCTTCTGTTATATCCTCTCTTCTTCTCTAATCCTGGGATCTTTTTTTGGAGGGGTTCTTTATAACATGAACTTTACCGTAGCTTTACCGTGTTCAAGTACAAATCTTTTTTTGAGGCAGTGTGGTGTAGTGGTTAAGAGCGGTGGACTCTAATCTGAAGAGCCGAGTTGGCTTCCCCACTCCTACACATGAAGCCTGCTGAGTGACCTTGGGCCAGTTACAGTTCTCTCTGAACTTTCTCAGCCCCACCCACCTCACAAGATGTCTGTTGTGGGAGAGGAGGGGAAAGTGCTTGTAAGCCACTTTGAGAATCCTTTTGGTAGAGAAAATTGGGGTATAGACACCAACTCTCCTCCTCCTCCTCTTCTTCCTCCTCTTTTTTAATGTCCTTGTGTGTGCTAGTGAGGTTTTTTTGAAACCACACCCTCGAGAAGGCTGTAGTTCCTCACCTTACATTAAATCTCAAAAGGCTATCAAAGTTTTTACAGTCTTAAAAAATGGGAGCTTCATAAATATGAGAAGAAAGAAAAAGATTGCATAGCCAGAACAGTGAAGATCAGTTAGTCTGTAAATGGTAAATGGCACTGAGTACAAATGAGATTTGGGCTGGGCAAGAAGGGTAGAGGCGATTCAACCCTGATCAATTTTGCAAATTGAAAGCATGCTTTATAGCATTTAAAAGTCTTAAACAAAAAGGCCTGTTTTTCTACATCTTTGTTTTCCTTTCAAACACTAATAAAAGCAGGAGTTGGGGTTGGGTTTCCATTAGCAAAACCGAGCATGAGATGAATGGTTAAACACATCTCCCCCCTCCCCCAAGTCCCAGTCTGCACTATTACCTGTTATGAATGAAATGAGATCCATGATCTTTGCCATGTCTGTCTGGACCCTTTATATTAGTTCTGTGATAGCTACATGTAATGAGTACCTGTTCCTCAGGATCCAAACAGAAATACAGTTTTCTTGTCAATGGATTTCAGATCTGGGGGAGATTGTACCTGGCTTAAAAAGTGATACTTTAAAATTGGAAGAGGAAAAGGAGATGGTTTTTGTTGGAGTGGAGATGAGAGCTTGGATGCTATGGATGCCCTCCGTTGACGTAATGACTGTAGCACCAGTGGAAGAATTGTAATTACTTCTCTGAGGAGCTTAGTGCTAAGAAACCTTCAGTGTATATGAACTGGGTTTTCTGCTAGCACTAGGGGATTCAGTCACATTGGGTTTCCGTGAGTTGCAATTGCAACTCATGCAATTTGCAACTTGCAACTTGCAATTTGCAAATTGCAATTTGAGTATATTGAACACAGAAGGTTTCTGTGCTCCTGCTTCCTTTTTCCATTTGTGTGTGGAGTTTGTTTAAAAAACCTTCTGGACTGATAAAGCTCTGAACTCAACCTGAGTTGTTGTGAGGATGAAATAGGGTGTGGGGAGTACTTTGGAGGAAGGGCGGGATATCAGTATGAGGAAAGGAATGAAGAAGAAATGTGTGGCACACACAGAAAGAACCAACATTTAGCTTAATCGTGCTAAGTGACTTTTTCACAAGATATTTCTGTTGGGTCTGGGTAGTGTTTGGAAGGGTGGGATGGAGATAATCTTTGAGGTCCACAGTGGTTCTGCTTGCTCCTTTTAGATGAGCCCGGACTTTGGCTGGGGATTGAGGATGGGATAAAAATGTGTGTGGGGGGGAGCTTTCTGCAGTTTCCTTTGATGGCTCTTCCAGGATACCTGCAGTATGTGTGTTTTTTTCCTCGCAAAGGGGAAGACTGAAAAAAACTGATTTTTGTATCCTAATACACCATTTATCCTTCCTCAGCTTTGTGGGGGCAGAGTGTTAAAGAAGCCAGACTGAAGAGTGGCTGGCAAGGGACTTGTTGTCTGGGGAAGAACCACTTGGGCCTTTCTGCTTCGTAGCTCTTGGGTCTGGTTTTGTCATTTAGAGCATGAAACAGGAGCGTGTATTGTGCTCCGTAAGGTCAGTTTGTAGGGGTTGTAATAAAAGGAGGGGAGGGTACTGAGAAGTAGAGCTCTTTTACAAGAACTCTGTTAACGCACAGTTGAGTGAGAGGAGCGGCAGTGATGGTTGGTGCCAATGACTCCCGTGAGGTGGAGACCAATATGGAACCCCCAGTCTTGCTCTCTCATCCACAGCTGGCAAGGTCAACCCTTCAGTGTTCAGTGATTCCCAAAATTACAACTGATCTCCGGCCGACAGAGATCTGTCCCCCTGGAGAAAATGGCTGCTTTGGAGGGTGGGCTCTATGGCATTTTATATGGCTGCCCTCCTCAGACTTTACCGCCAAATCTGGAATTTCCTAACCTGGAGCTTGTAACACTAGCCAGGACTGGCCCCAATGAGTCCTCCCTCAAAGGCAAGAACAGCCCTGGAAAGGACCCTGCTCCCTCCCCCTGCCTTTTACTCATGGAAACCCAGCCTGGATTGCTGTAGTCACCTAGCAAAAGCCATTGAGGCTGTTTAACGCACAGCTGTTTGTTAAAACCACTGGTGCTTCTTTTATTATTTTGGGTTTTTTAAAAAAAACAATGTATTTTTTTAAGTTTTCAAATTTTTCTGCAAATTTGGGGCATTTTTCAGGTTTGTAGAAGCATCTGTCTTACCTGTTCACAGCTCCAGTCACCGGATTTAAGTATCCTCAGATTTGGCCAACTTTGCTATTAGAATATACAATCTAAATATAGGGGTTCCCTCATGGCTGTCTATACACTCTGGTATCATGACTGTTGTGACACACTAAAATATCTGGGAAGGTTCTTTATATGTTCTTGGTAAGTTCTTTATATGTTATTGGTAAGCTCATAGAAAATTCCATTGATTCTGTTGTACATTTCTTTGAATTTAGACATCTCTTCAACCTTTAGATCCATACTTCAACCTTTAGATCCATACTCCATAGCATTATTTTTTGCAGTGGTCAAAATGGGGTCAAACACTGACCTTTTGGCACCAGGTCCTACCAACGTCTCTGTCTAGGAATCTGTGACCTGTTTTCTAAATGAAATGGACCTTAATTGGGTCAATATTTTTTGCATCCTAGGAAGCCAAAGAAAAGCAGGCCGCATCTGAGTTCACAGGCTGGATGCAGAGCTGGAGTGACCAAACAGATGATTTGTCAAGCTAGGGAGAAGTCACGAGGGAGGCTGCTTGATAGATTATTGATGAGGTCTATAAATGTGCCTCTCTCGTGAGAGTGAAATGCCAGTCATCCTGAAAGCCGCTGGCATTTTGCCAAGCAATCACTCCACGCTTTTGGGCTCTTCAGTTATTGTTCTGTTTCCCAGGCCCCCCTTCGGGAGTTAGTTACTAAGATGATCACAGTGGTATGTATCTGGACTCAAGCTATTCTTTTAGTCCTGGCAGTTTCTGTACTTGTGGGTGTATGTATAGGGCCATTGTGTATTTGGGGGGTGGCGGCTACATTTGGGCGTTATATTTGGAGTGCTACAGGCAGCAAGCATGGGTATGTGTGGGGGTTTCTGTCTCTATCTATGGGAGTTTCTGTCTCTGTTTCCATCAGAACAATTGAAGCTGGGTGTTCTAGCGAACTATTGAGTACACTTCCAATTTCTAGTTTTCAAAGGATCTTAGAAACTGTTCTTTGTTCTTTGACTTTTTTCCGAAGGCTCCAGTGTTGTCCTATTCTCCCATTTTTCTCACGTAGCAAAAACAGCTAGTTTGTTGCCTGAATATGAAGAAGACACGGGCCAGAAAGAGATGACGTGGAAATGGTGTTGCTTCTCCCCAGTGCTGCTGTATAAGCTACTACTCCCTTCCCTCCCTTCGCTAGCAGTAGCAAGCTTGATTTTGCTTTTTGTCGCAGCTGGTGCCCCAGGGGAAGGGTAGGTATGCATCATGACTAGTATCCATTCTAATGAGTAGCCATGAATAGCCCTCTCCTCCATGAACATGTCCACTCCTGTCTTAAAGCGTTCCAAGTTGGCAGTCATCACCAGATCCTGGGGCAGGGAGTTCCACAATACATCTAGCAGTACATCAAGGGATCTGGCAGGCTGCTTCATCATATGGAAGATGAAGTCGCTGATGTTTTAGAAATTCTGCTAGGTTACCTAGTTTTAAACTTTATTGATATCTTGATATCTTGGGCTCGTAAGGGTTCCCAAAGCCGTTGTTGTATTTGATGACTTGTTTACACGTTTGTGGATATGGAAACGTGTATGTGTGTGTTCATGTAAAACGTTTATATCCCGCCTTATCTCCTTGGAGTCAAGGTGACAAAAATGCAGCAACCAAGTTGCAAGGACATAAAACATAATTCTAATTAACAAAATTAAAATTAAGATGAGAACGAGCATGCGAACCTTTGGTATGCATCCCACCACTGGTCTTTCATATGTATATACTCAGGAAGGAAAAAGACAAGGACACTTGTGCTGCTTGCTGATCTCCTGTTGCAAACGGCAGGCATCTTTGAGCACCATTGTGGAACTGGATGTGAACCTGGAATTGCTCCAAAAGCAGAGCTATGGGGGAATTCTCAATTCGTAATCTCGGTAAGTGTTGCGAGTGAATAAGTCACACATTACAATTGGTGCTGTGGGGCGCCAATTGTAACATGTGATTTATTCACTCGCAACACTTACCGAGATTATGAACTGAGAATTCCCCCATAGCTCTGCTGTTGGAACAATTCCAGGTTCACATCTAAAAGAGAGAGTTTTTGTTGTGGTGTTTTATCAGCCCCGTGGCGCAGAGTGGTAAGCTGCAGTACTGCAGTCAAAAGCTCTGCCCACGACCTGAGTTCGATCCCGACCGAATTTGTTTTCAGGTAGCCGGCTCAAGGTTGACTCAGCCTTCCATCCTTCCAAGGTTGGTAAAATGAGGACCCAGCTTGCTGGGGGTAAAGGGAAGATGCCTGGGGAAGGCACTGGCAAACCACCCCGTAAACAAAGTCTGCCTAGGAAACGTCGGGATGTGACGTCACCCCATGGGTCAGGAATGACCCGGTGCTTGCACAGGGGACCTTTACCTTTTATCAGTTATGTGACAGAACAGTGTGCATGAAGTTATAATGCAGGAGGCAAGCAGACTTGGTGGTGATGGATGGAGCCTCCGTGTGACAAAGCCATAAGTACCCTCTCTCGGGATTCGGTACCCTTTTAGAAGTTGCCTTTTGTGGGAACGCCTGAGCACTCAATATTTTGCCTTTCAACATCTTTCTCAGGAATAGTTTGTGATGAGGATGAGGGGAGCTATTCAGTGAGAAACAGGAGGGCATTTTAAGGGAAGCGCTCTGCATCTGAATGCGTTGGGTCTAAAAGAGTCCCTTGGCATTTGGGAATGGGAGGAAGCGTTCCCACTTAGAATATTTATAGTTGGCCAAAGTAAAATACTGGAATGGACCTGCTGGGTGTTTCCTTGGGTGTGACTTGGTCTTGATGTGCGGCTCTACGCACAGGCATACAGGAGGTGCTTATGCTGCAGATGAGCTCCAGCCAGTGGTTGCCCACATAGTATTTACTCTTTGGCTTGTATGCTGGGGTGTGTCCACAGGAGATGACTGAACCACTGCTGGCCCTCTTGGCTCCCTTGAGCAAAGCCGCCTTCCGAAGGATTGGTACACACTAAATAAAGTAAAGAAAACAAGCTGTCCTAAGGCTGGGTGGCTTTGGTGTCAAAGGCAAACCTTGTCTGTTAGGAGACAACACCGTAAATGCCTGGAACAGGGCTTCAGTCATATTAGTTGACACTCTTGACACCAAGGGTGTTACCTGTTTTACTCTTCCTTCCCTTGTATATTTTAAGCACTGTTACTGATTCAAAAACCACAGGCTGAGATAGCAGCCAGCCTTCTGACCTGTTTCACCTGCTACTCTTTAACGTCAGGGGGAAAACATTGTCCTCTGCTAGGGAGAAAGTCCAGACACCTCACATAACCAATCTGCTGCTGAACAATCCTAGACTTGCACACTGGAAGGAAGCCTGATAGCTGTAGCCATGTGCTCAAGTTGGGTTTTTTTCATTTCTCCTTGTTTGCTTATTGTCTGTACTTTACTATGAGATTCTCTGCATGACTAAAGCTGCTGAGGGCCTAACCAGGCGTGATACTTTTCTTGTGTTCATTTAAAAGTTACTCATAAGTATTGTGTACATCTGGCTATGCCCTCTTTGTCTGTGTTACGCTTCCAAGAAAACATCTTCCCCATACAATAGATGTTCTCCCCCCCGCCCATGCCTTGATCACTAGGGGCCAGGGCCAGGCAGCCAGCAGCACCTCTTTTCTCAACATCTGTCCATTGTTGCTTGTTTGTTCATGCAGGCCTCTTCCTTCCAGAATATGAAGTGGCAACTAGCAGCATCCCTAATACTTCAGCTATTGTCACTGATGCTGATTGGCTGAAGGCCTCATAGAGTCTGTACTTTACTGTGAGAGGAATGGGGAAAAACATGGGGGGCTTTCAGCAGATCAGAAGCATAGTTGAAAACAGATAAGAATCCTCAGCCCATGGGCAGTGCCATCACAAATACTGCTTTCTTGAAAGGGTGGCACGGAGCAAAAGGGTCTAACTAGATGTACACGATATTCACAGACAACACAATTGAACATGTGGAGAACGTCTTCTTTAGTTAGGCCCTCGCCGTGACAGGCTACCGGAATAGGTCTCAAATTCCATGGCACATTTGAAAATAGTCTTGCCAGTGGAAGGAGTGAAGAGGCAGGAAGGAAGAGCAGTTGAGGCAAGGATGGTCCAGGAGAGGTCACACATAAGAAATGGGATACTGAGAGAGAATTTAGGAGAGATTATGGGATAGGGAGGGAGACGCTCTTCCAGGCAGCAAGGCCAGAAGGGTTAGAAACTGGGAATGTGGCAGGAGGATGGTTGGTCAGCTTGTGCTGAACACACCAGATGAGAAGCAGAGATGAGGGGCTGATGCAGTGAGGGCTCTTGGTGGAGGGCTTTCAAAATAAAGACTGAAAGTTTGTCGATGACGAAAGCATGAGAGAAAATCAGTGTAGATTTGTTAAGGGTGTGTGTGTCTAAGGAGAGAACGGGGCCTTCAGAAGAGGCGTTCTGAAGTGACTGGAAAGTAAGAGGTATGGAAGGGCGGGAGGCTAGCTGCGGTGGTGTGGTTGTAGTAACAAGAGCACAGAGACATTGAATAGACGAGCCCGGCCAGTGCCTGTTTGTTTGTTCCTCTTCTAACACCTCTTAATTCTTCCTTGGCCCTGAAGGATTCTTACAGAAAGCAAGTAGTCATTGATGGAGAGACCTGTTTGTTGGACATCTTGGACACAGCAGGCCAAGAGGAGTACAGTGCCATGCGAGACCAGTACATGCGAACAGGAGAAGGCTTTCTTTGTGTCTTTGCCATCAACAACACCAAGTCCTTTGAAGACATTCATCAGTACAGGTCAGTAATACCCCGTTAGTGGGGGAGCATCATGTAACCTTCCTTGCTAGAGGAAGACCTGGAAGAAGGGGTGTTGATGCATACTTTAAGCTTCGCCTGTGCTGCATCTGGTTTTTTTTTTCTGACAGTGCGTTAAAGAGTCTTTCCCTTAAAACCACATTAAGCTGACTGCCAGTATCAGTGACTCGAATTAAATTCCACCCGAGGGAATTGCTGGTGGATTAGGGGTGGGGCAGCACCCCTAATGTTTATGGTGACTGAAAGGACAAGCAAGATCTTATATTTCCCTCCCTCCTTCCCTAATTAATGGAGCTATATTGTTAGCGAAATAGATCTTGTGGCACCTGCTGGGTTCAGAGCAAGGCGGTGGTGGTAATGTACTGTTTCAAGGAGAAGTGGATAGGTTGATTGAGGCTTTGCTATGATTTCTGTTGTGGTAGCTCTTAAGGATGTGTTCTTGCACAGGCTGTCTTGAGAATAAAGCCCAAGGGCAGTGTTTAGTGTAGGATGCCCAGATCTACCCCAGAACCAGGTGTTTTGGCCTGTGGCAGTTCCCACCAAGTAAAAAAAAGGTAAAGGTCCCCTGTGCAAGCACCGGGTCATTCCAGGCCCATGGGGTGATGTCACATCCCGATGTTTTCTAGGCAGACTTTGCTTGCGGGGTGGTTTGCCAGTGCCTTCCCCACCAAGTGCACAGCATTATTGTCAAATGTCCTCTAAGACTATGCCACAAATAATAAAAAAAAAAAACAGGACAATAAAACAGTACACCTATTGATACGGGTATATTTATGATATAGGCATGTGATACACAGATCTCAAGCATACATTCAATGTGCTGTATTATGGTAGCCACCTGCCAATTCCTTCATGTTAAGTCTGATTCATCTAGAGGCAGATATACTAAAAACCCTTATGAAGAGAGACGCTGTGTTTGTACAAAGAGACAACCCGAATCGGTAGCCCAACTCAAAGAAAAATCCATTAATGCTGGCAATAGTTTGCATGGGAATCTGTGAAAGGGCTTAGGGAGACTGATAGCCATGTTCCTCCTTGGCCTCTGGTTTGGAGTTGGTAAAGGTTTCCATAACTGTGCATTTCCATGAGCATTTTGCCTTCTACCACTGTTTGTTCTGCCAAACCTCACCACGCTCTGTACAAACAAATGTTACACTCAATTAAATAATGCTATTTTTTTCTTGTGGGATGCCAAATTCCCCCTGCATTAACCAAGTCTGTTTCAACACCAAACGTGTACTAGTGAAGTGTGATTGTAACAGTGGGAAAAGTGCTGCAGCACTCAGAATATTTGGGTTTCTTTGTCAATGACTTTTCAGGAGGCGCATGGAGTGCGATTAATTCCATTCATGAAATTAGGTGATGTAGAGAATGTTTAGAGCAGGACTTGACTGCTCTTCACCTTCCCTCTCTGTCTAGCTTTTTGAAAAATCCATGTATGTATGGAAAAATATGACAGCTTTTCTAGGACCTTTAAAGTCCCAAATGATCTGGACTAGAGTATCCCTTTCATAGAAATGGCCTCTTAAAATGGTCCATTTTGCATGTTCTGTGGAACGATATTAGTGTGGGAGGGCTGCCTGCTCCCAAAGAAACTGACTTGATTGCTGAGCTGTTCCTCGGGGAGACCTCTGCTCTTTGTACCCTCACCTTCAGAGGGAAGAAAGGTGGCTTCCACAGATGGGGGCTTTGTTTTCTGTGTGCCTTTCCTGTATTCATTTACTTACTGAATCATAGGTACCCTATTGGAAAAAAATTCCTCCTAGGCCTTTCGTGATGAATTACTTATTTTATTTATTTTACAACATCTACACATGTTAAAACAAAAATCCCTCAACAACACATCCCATAAACCATTAAAACCAGAGCTAAAACACAAAGACATAACAAAACATTGGGCTGGAAGGAGGGATCACTGAGGGAATGCCAAATGAAACAAACAAAATCCCTTCACCTGCTGCCAGAAGATGGCAACAGAAGGGGACATTTGAATCTCCTTAAGGAGAGAGTTCCAGAGTTTTGGTGCCACAACTGAGAAGGCCCTCTCCCGAGTTGCTACCCATCTAATCTCCAAAGGTTGGGGCATCTGAAGCAAGGCCTCCAAATATAACCGTAGTGGTACAGTAGGTTCTTAAGGGCTTCGAAGGTCAACACCATCACCTTGAATTGTGCCCAGAAACAAAGTGGGAGCCAGCGTAGATGGGCCAAGACTGGAGTGATATGGTCCCTACGACCTACTGCAGTCAACATCCTGGTGGCAGCATTCCTCACCAATTGAAGTTTTCAAATCCTTCTCAAGGGCAGCCCTATGTAGAGTGCATTGTGTGTGTGTAGAGTGTTGTCAAGTCACAGCTGATTTATGGCAACCCCATGAAGGGGCGTTCAAGGCAAGAGAGAAGCAGTTGGTTTAACATTGCTTTCCTCTGCAGAGTCTTCCTTGGAGGTCTCCCTTCCAAGTACCGACCTTGCTTAGCTTCCCAGAGCTGATGAGTTCAGGCTATACTGTTCTGCCTTTCCTCCTGTAGACTGCATTGAATTAATCTAATGTAAATGTAACTATGGCATGCACCACAGTGGCCAGATCGTTTCTGCTTGGAAAAGGCTGCAGCTGGCTAATCCGTGTAAGCTGGTAAAAGTCACTCCTGGGCACAGCTGCCACCTGCTTATTCAGCAGGAGGCCTGGGTCCAAGAGTACCACAGACTATGGAGCCATTTATTCAAGGGGAGTGTAAGCACATACAGAATGGGTGGCACCTTAAATCCCCGATCAGATCATCCACTCACCAATAGCACTTCCATCTTGTTGGGATTATGCTTCAGTCTATTAGCCTGCATCCACTGTACTCCAAAACTTCCTGTTCAGGGTTTCTAGAGCTTCCCCGGGATCAGCCAGAACTGTGAACTAGTTCGTTGGTTCTCCTACTGTTTTATTTGGTTGGTACTTGCTACTGAGTGGGCGTGGTGTGGTGACCTGAATGATAGAATTTGACAGAAGGGACCTGGGTTCAAATCCCTGATTACCCATGAAGCTTATGGGGTGACCTTGGGCTAGTTGGGCATAGAGAAAAATAACCAATAGCGAAAGGGTTGTGATGATATAATGTTGGGAAGGCTATCTTGAGCTATTTGGAGAAAGGCTGGGATAAAAATACCATCCATCTTAGTGGTGTTGATTCTTACTTTGACCATTACGTTGTGTTCATTTCATTTTGTAACAGAATATGGCTGCCTTCAGAACTCTAGTATGAAAAGAAATATGAATATTTTCAACAAACTGTGACTGACGTTTGGTTGCTCTTCTGCAGGGAGCAAATCAAGAGAGTGAAAGACTCTGATGATGTCCCCATGGTGCTGGTGGGGAACAAGTGTGACCTTCCTGCCCGAACGGTGGAGACACGGCAAGCCCAAGAGCTGGCCCGGAGCTACGGGATTCCCTACATAGAGACGTCAGCCAAAACTAGACAGGTACATGGGGGCAGGGGAAGGCAGGCTGCTGTAGCCTCCTTTAAAGGACTTCTCTCCCCTTCAGAACTGAGGGAAGAGCCACACCCAGACTCCCAAGAGTCCAGTCTTTGCAATTACAGCGTATGGCCTGCGCAGGTTCTGTCACATGAGCATCAAGCCAGCTTCTGTAGACTATTTCTGAAGTTTCGTGTATGAGAACCAACAAAGATTCTTTGGCTCCCTCTCTCACCCATCTCCACGAGCCAGTGTGGCACAGTGGTTAAGAGCGGCACACTCTAATCTGGAGAACTGGGTTCGAGTCCTCACTCTCTCCTCCACACATGAAGCCTGTTGGGTGATCTTGGGCAAGCCACAGTTCTCTCTGAACTCTCTCAGCCCCACCTACCTCACAAGGTGTCTGTTGTGGGAAAGGAAGGCGATCGTAAGCCGCTTTGAGATGCCTTAAAGGTAGAGAAAAAAAAAGGGTTATAAAAACCAACTCCTCCTCCTTCTCCCATGGTGCAGCTCTCGCTCATGTTAGTATGCTGAGACTGGATTAGAACATAGAGGTGAAACATGACTTCCAAAGCCTCCTTTGTTAATGCTTTCTCTAATGGCTTCTGACCAAAACTGTCCACCTGCTCTTGGTGCAGAACGGCCCCTCCTACTCAAGTCCTCCTCAGTCTTTTATTCTGGGCAACCTGCTTACCTCCCTGTGTAGTGTCAAAGGAAGACTGTTGAGTCCACATTTCCTCTGCACAGAGCAGCAGCAGCTTGATAGACAGCAATGAGGCTGGCACACAGTCCCACTGAGTAAACCACATGAATATGCTGTCACGCTCCCAGTGCCCCGGCTGCTAATCACGCAGTGGATTCTGTAGTCTTGGCTGATGGCCCCAGAGTGCTGGTGAAGATGTGTGAGTTACAACCGACTGGGACTCAGCTAAAGATGGTAGATGGTAGGTAGTCTAGTTCATCAGCCTCATCAGGATGTCAACATTTCCTCCAGAGACAGTGTTCTAGGGCAGGGGTGGGGAACCTTTTTTCCGCCAAGGGCCATTTGGATATTTATAATATCATTTGCTGGCCATACAGAATTATCAACTTAAAAATTAGCCGACCAAGACCCAAGCAGGCAGCTGCCCCAGATGACCCCCCCGGCACAGGAAAGCAGGCAGGTATCCAACTGGTGGCGCACTCGCCCACCTGGTGGCACAGGATGGTCTGTTGCACCAGCTGGGTGTACCCGTCCAGCCACACGCCGGAGTTGCTCCTGTTCTGCATGGTCGGGGCCGGATTCTACAGCCGGCTCCTGCTACCTCCGCCTGCAAGGATGAAATGAGGACACACTGTCTAAGAACTCCCCCTGCCCTGCACATTCTGGCCCTGCCCCCTTTAAACCCCTCCATTGTTGATACTTCCGCCCCCAGCCCTCTTGTAGTACAGAGGGAATACGTTTCTCCATGGCCCGGGTGGGAAAAGGTTAACACAGTTTCTTGGGCGGTCCTAGCAACTCCATAGCTAACGACTCTTCTGCAAGGGGGAAAAAGGCTCCTTTTCTCAGAAAAACAAACATCCGCCTTGAATAGAGGCTATTCCTGTCCACGGGAGAGGGCGGATCGCCAGTCTTAGATCCTTCTGAGCTACAGATCTGCCAGGAGGGCCAGACCAAATGATTTCCTGGGCCTTAAACGGCCCCCGGGCCTGATGTTCCCCACCCCTGTTCTAGGGAGTCCTGCCATTGTGAAAGACATTCCCCCTGCCCCATGGCAGGCACCTACGAGCCAACTCATGTGGTTACTGCTCGACCATGTGTGTAGCCAAATGGCATGAAGTGGAGAGCTTTGTGCAGGTACGGCTGGCGGTGATGGCTCAATTGATTCCCTGATGGGAAAAGTGCCGCTGTGATTACAGGACTGCTGCTGGCAGGATCAGTGTCCGGCCGAGCTGGTTTTTCCCTTTTCCCACATAACCTGTGGCTGACTGACAGCAGGCTGCTGACGCTCATGTGGAGAAGGGGGTCATTTTGTGAAGCAACCTCAGCTTGTAACTGTACCAAATTCATAGTAACATAATTTTAAATGTGAGAGAGAAAAACTGAGCCAGCAGGGTTAGAGTGTCGGACTAGGATCTAGGGGACCCAGGTTTGAATCCCCACTCTGCCACAGAAACTTACTGGGTGACCTTGGGGTAGTCGTACACTCACAGCCTGTCCTACCTCACACGGTTGTTGTGAGGATAGAATGGAGGAGAGGAGAATGATATAAGCTGGTTTGGGTCCCCACTGAGGAGAAAGGTGGAGTACAAACGAAACTATTAATCTGTGGTGTTACCTGGCTGCCTCACCATGACTGCTACATTCAAAAGGTCCCCGAAACTGCATCCCCCAGTGGCTTCTTGCAATTTTCTCTTGCTGCGGTTGCTTGAGCTGAGACATTTTGTTTGCTGTCATTGCAGGGAGTTGAAGATGCCTTCTATACTTTAGTGCGAGAGATCCGGCAGCACAAACTACGCAAGTTGAATCCTCCAGATGAAAGTGGCCCGGGCTGCATGAATTGTAAATGTGTGATATCATGACCAAGGTGAGTCTGTGGGAAAGGGATGGCCGTTGTGGGAAAAATGGCTGCAAATTACAGGTGGGGGGAGTTAATGGCATGGAAGGAATCGGGCATGTTGCCTTTAGCTTCTTGGAGGGATAAAAAAAATGGGGCAAAGTTAAGTGCCGCGAGTGCAGTCATTTTTGCATGGGTAGCCGACTGATTCCTTAGACACTTATCTGTTAGGAATCTGATGTCCTTCATGCATTTTAGAAAACTGTTGGGGGGGGGGCTTGAAAAGCAGTGAATGCAAGGCGCTCTCTTCTAAAAAAAAATTAGATCCTAATTACCTGCAATTGCAGTGCAAGTAGTACTGAGTGGTGGTCTGCCAAAGAAGAGGTACTCCATTTGCGCTAGCCTCTGCATGAGGCAATTATCATGTGTAAATTTACGCAGCTTCATACTGAATCATAGATTCATAGAGTTGGAAGGGACCACCAGGGTCATCTAGTCCAACCCCCTGCACAATGCAGGACATTCACAACTATCTCCCCCACACACACCCAGTGACCCCTTCTCCATGCCCAGACGATGGCCAAAATGCAACAACTTGGCACCATCCTCTATATGCCAGCCCTTCAAGTACTTGAAGATGGTTATCATATCCCCTTTCAGTCTTCTCCTCCTCAGGCTAAACATACCCAGCTCCTTCAACCTTTCCTCATAGGATTTGGTCTCCAGACCCCTCACCATCTTTGTTGCCCTCCTCTGGACACGTTCAGCTTGTCTACATCTTTCTTAAATTGCGGTGCCCAAAACTGAACACAATACTCTAGGTGAGGTCTAACCAGAGCAAAGTGATACCATCACTTCACGTGATCTGGACACTACCGTGTTTCCCCAAAAATAAGACATACCCATAAAATAAGCCGTAGCAGCATTTCTAAGCATTTGCTTAATATAAGCCATACTCCAAAAATAAGGCACCCCGGGGCTGGTGTGGAGAAGACCAGGAGGAGCCCAGCTGAGCAGATGCAGTCTCCCGCGGCTGCTTCAAAGGCCCGGCAACCAGCGCGCCCGGGGCTGGGGTGGAAAAGACCAGGAGGAGCCCAGTTCAGCAGAGGTGGTCTCCCGCAGCCGCTTCAAAGTCTCTGCAACCAGCGCGCCGGGCCTCTGGGGGCGGGGAAGACAGGAGGAGCCCAGCTGAGCAGATGCAGTCTCCCACGGCCACTTCAAAGGCCCGGCAACCAGCGCGCCTGGGCCTCTGGGGGCGGGACCGGAAGGGGGTGGTAAGGGGAGAACGGGAGCCGAGAGGGAGGACAGTTCTGATTCCCTCGGAATAAGACATCCCCTGAAAATAAGCCATAGTGTGTCTTCTTGAGGAAAAATAAATATAAGACAGTGTCTTATTTTCGGGGAAACACGGTATTCTTCTGTTAATGCAGCCCAAGATCGCATTTGCCTTTTTTGAGTTGAGTTGGGGAAGGGAAATCAAGGAACAGCACAACTGTCCCTTTCAGGGACTGTGCATTCCATACACTCTCCGCAGACCATATCCATGTTATCATCAGTACATGTAGAGGGGGGAGCAGGATTGAGCGAGGGGCCCCCCCCATGTGATCACCAGGGTGTGAACTTGGCATGATGTCTAGGGATGTGTACGTGCAGGCTTATTCTCTGTGGTCAGAAACGCTGCTTTTTCGAAAATTCTCAATCATAGGGGATGGATCTATATGTGAACACACTGTAGGCATGTAGATGCTGTGCTTGCGAGCTAGCAATTGCACAAACGGAGAGTGGAGCCAGTGTACTTGCCCATGCCCCCGCGTGTTGATTACAAGATGAGTAATGTCTGCAGAGGGCTGAGCTCAGTTCGTAGAACTAGGAACTTCTCTGAGCCCTTCTTTTCAAGTAGCAGCATGTGAATATTTTTTTAAAACAGGCACAGTGATTATGTGGGCACCAAAGCATCCCTTCCTGCAATGCAGTTGCATTATGCTAGTGGAAATCTTGTCTTGCGTACAAGTGAAGTTTTTTTTTTTTTAGTGCAATGCTTATCTGCAACCAGAGATTACCTCTTCCACTAGAAGTAGACCACTTACAGTGGTAGGCAACCTTGGGTCCAGTTCCGTATATTTGGCCATGATTCTTGCAGGAGGTGCTTTGACCCAGGCTGGCCTCGCTGTCCAGAAGGAGTACAAATTGGGCATTATCTTTATATTGATTAGTACCAGAGCTGCTGTGTTTATTTTATCCTTTAAGCTCTTCTGTTACAGATGCTTCTTTCTCTGATAGGCAAGTTTAGTTGCCGCCAGTCCTAAGACTTGTACACAGTGCTGCCTTTCCAGACCTGTCTCTTGTGGCATCTTTATGAAATGCACTCGTGAATCACTGAAGAGCCTAAGGGCTCTTTCATGATCTGTGACTAGACCTTTGTTCTTTTGCATTTCCATTTGTAACACTGGGGTGGGGAGACAGGAGGATTGGGACAGTGATGCTGGGGAAGTTAGCATTTTCCCAATGACCCCCTCCCTCCATCCTAGAGCTTCTCTTTTCCATGATAGGTTACCCCTAGGTTTTTCTCATTGGGACAAACAGCAGATCCATAGGGGCTGTTTTCAGCGAAAGGGTTACCTTCCCCCTCCCAAAGGGCTGCTGTTAATAACATTTCAAAAGATTACTCCACGTAAGATTACTCCAGCCACGTATCTTCAAAGTTGCATGTAGTTGTGCCCTCAACACTGACCTGTTCATTTTCCCTGTGCTGATTTAACAAAAAGCAGGCAAGAGTGTGCAGAAGTCTCTTGTGTAGTCAGTGTAACTCCCTCATTTTTGGAGACTGAATGTGGGTAGGCTCAGGAGTGGGGAGAACTGAAGCTTCATGTATTTAACTCATATTCTAATAGAATATAGAAGTTATACCTTGTTACTGAGAGCCATTTTGTGTGGATGTTGGATTTCCTCTTCTACATTACATGTTTCTGAATTTTGTGGGGGAAATAACAGATACAAGATACACTTCAGACATCAGGCTTGGGCAGCCCTTCAAATTATAAGAGCTGACAGTTTTCCTCAGAGGGATGAGGGAGAAGGCCCATCAGGAGAACTGTCCCTTATTTGCCTTACCTAAAAATCCCCTGGACCTAAATTCATTGTATAGGACAGAATGTCAGCAACCATTCTGTTAGTCTGTTTGTCTGGACACCCTCACCCAGGGCATTAAGACGACCAAGAATAATGCTAAGCTGGGGAAAGTAGCTAATTTTGAGTGGCAATTTGAGCCTACCCAGTCTGATTATTTTGAATACACAGTGAGTCGAATCCACTTACCATCTCACACGTACATTTTCAGAGACAATATAATAGGATAAGAGGTAAATTATACTAGAAAGAGAGGCCATTGAAGTTAAATCTGCCCCAGTGTAAGGATCATCTAAGGCACTGGTTCCCAACCGGGGGTCCGCGAGAACTAAATTAAGGTCCGCCAAACAAAGTTATAAACCCATAATAAATTAATATTTTCAATTAAAAGTTCTCTATTATAAAATATATTCAAATATTATTCTAAGTTTAATGTTTAACTAACAGTTATGATTAAAGTTTATTTTCAAATTCTCGGAATTTTTATTTTGAACCTTGGGGTCCCTGCACCGAACAAAAAAGTCCTAGTGGTCCCTGGTCAAAAAAAAGTTGGGAACCACTGCTCTAAGGAAAGCTCCCCATTGGTCAACTGTTGAGTTGGTAAAACAGAGGAGGACCCCTGGATTATATGTGTATTGAGAGTAATCGGTAGGTCAGAAACCATTATGTAGGACTGTACCATATTCTCCTTAGGTCCAGAGCCTTTGTCTGGGAGAAGCTGGCAGCTGAGCTTATTTGTAAAGTAGAACGCCTCCTCATAAGGAAACAGCAGAAAGAGACTATATAGGCCTCAGGGATATTGTCAGGATATAGTCAGGGATGCTTTAGGTTGATCCTGCCTTGAGCAGGGGGTTAGACTAGATCACTGGTTCCCAACCAGGGGTCCATGGACCCCCAGGGGTCCGCGAGAACTAAATTAAGGTCCGCGAAACAAAGTTATAAACCCATAATAAATTAATATTTTCAATTAAAAGTTCTCTATTATAAAAATATATATTCAAATATTATTCTAAGCTTAAAGTTTAACTAACAGTTATGATTAAAGTTTATTTTCAAATTCTCGGAATTTTTATTTTGAACCTTGGGGTCCCTGCACCGAACAAAAAAGTCCTAGTGGTCCCTGGTCAAAAAAAGGTTGGGAACCACTGGACTAGATGGTCTGTATGGCCCCTTCCAACTGTATGATTCTATGTGCTTGTATACATTTTATTAAAAAAGAGAATTGCACTAAACTCCACTCTGCCCAGAAGTTACAACTGAGGCTGTCAAATATGTTGGCTGGGATCTCCCAGTGGGTCTAATTCTTGAGCTACACCTAGGGCCGCTATTGCTATTAGGGGAGGTTTCCAGATGTGTAGATAATCCAGATGTCTGGGAGTGTTTTCTCTGGCTGGGGATGTGAGTTGGGGGGGGTCATTTCCTGTTCTTTCTCTGCTGAAAGCACTCTGATGAGTCTCAAGTGCTGCTTAAACTGCCTGCCCTGAGCGGGATGCAACTGCCAAAGACCATGGGGAGGAGGAAGAGGCCGGGAGTTTGCAGAGAGTTTTCCCCTGTTGTTATGTCCCATGCACTTATCCACATTGTGTGAACTCTCCCCCTTGCTAGAAAGCTGCCCTGTAGGGAGAGCATAACTCAGCAGTATGTTCCTGGGTGTGGCCCCAACTCCCTTTTCTGGAGGAGGAAATGAGATCCACTTTTTCCTTAACCACTTGCAACAGACATGGGGCCTGGCTTCATTCTGGACAGCATTTGGAGATCTAGCTTCATTCCGACGCTCGGAGAATTGCATAATGGGAGGGGGGAGGCAACAGGAAGAGTTGAGTGGTATGTTTTAGAGATTAAGCGAGGCGAAGTGTTGGGGCCATTCATAAGAACAACTCTTGTCCAAACTGTATTTTTAAAAATATATATGGAACTGTAGTTTTCTGTCCCTGTGCCTGGAGGCCACAGGTCTTACCCAGTTTTTGTTACTGTCAGCTCACACATGGTAATGTACATACCTTGCCTATTCCCATATTACAATTGCCTGTCATATTTAGTGCTGGAGCAACCCTAGGAAAGCCGCATTGATTTTGAAGAAGAATGCTCACATGCTGTAAATGTCCTGTGCCCATTCCGCAAATGTATACTTCAAAGTAGTACAGCTTTATACTAATATAGATTATACTAATATACTAACAGCATACTAACTAAAATCTGTATTGGTTCCCATAGGATGGTAGTACAGCCAGTGCTGTAGACAGGCTTAGAATCATAGAGTCGGAAGGACCACCAGGGTAATCTAGTCCAACCCCGTGCACAATGCAGGAAATTCACAACTACCTCCCCCCCACACCCCCAGTGACCCCCACTACATGCTCAGAAGATGGCCAAGATGCCATCCCTCTCATCATCTGTTTAAGGTTATAGAATCAGCATTGTTGACAGATGGCCATCTAGCCTCTTCTTAAAAACCTCCAGGGAAGGAGAGCTTACCACCTCCCGAGAAAGCCTGTTCCACTGAGGAACCGCTCTGTTAGAAAAGTCTTCCTAATGTCTAGATGGAAACTAATGTCTTATTTGGATTCCCCTTAAGAAAATACCCAGCTGCATGGTCATCTTGTCACCACAATGTCCTGTTCTGGTAGGGTTGCCAGGTCCCTCTTCACTACCAGGAGATTTTGGGGGCGGAGCCTGAAGAGGGCGGGGTTTGGGGAGGGGAGAGACTTCAATGCCATAGAGTCCAATTACCAAAGTGTCCATTTTCTCCAGGTGAACTGATCTCTATCGGCTGGAGATCAGTTGTAATAGCAGGAGATCTCCAACTAGTACCTGGAGGTTGGCAAACCAATGTTCTGGCCAGTGCTTCTCTTAAGTACACGTAGAGCTCTTGGGTCATTCTATGTACTTGTAGCCACTTCAAGTGTGGGACTTCTTTAAGATTATGAGGAAGAAGCCAGCCACATGTGTACTCATCTCACTATTGGCACACACAACGCAGTGCTGCAGTTATACTGGGATCAGGCTCTTGTTTCCTGCTGGTAAGCCTCAAAAGCCCAGCAGCTTTTTCCAGCTACGGGAGAAAAAAAGCAGAGCCGTTCTCAACACCGTACCAGTGGTGGAGGTGCAGCTGTCGGGTCCATGAGGAAATAGTGATGAGTGGAAAAGGTGGAGTGGCAGCAAACTGCAAGAGTGTTTGGCCACCCCCACCCCCGAATAGGGGTTTTTCAAGGCTCATGTTATGCACAAGGAACGGGTTAGTGGTGCAGAGCAGCAACCCCTGAGGCGCATGCTGGAATGCATCGCAGATTGCATTTGCGTATACGGCCCAAATACAGGCACTCCGGCATCACGGTGACGCATTTTCCTCCCTTGCATTCCAAGGCCTGGAAGCACATACACATGCTGTAGTCTGTAGGATAGAAATCAAAGCATTAAGCTAGCCAGTTTAGAAACATAAAGCTTCTCAGCATCACCACGAGGCTAGCAGACAAAACTGCAGCCTTTTTTTTTCCTCCAAAGAATGACACTTGGTGAGAGAAAGTAATTGTGCTGGGAGAGTTACAGAAGGTCTACAGTTAGACTCGGACCTTCTTCTTTCAGTTTATTTGAAAGCAGGTGCTAGAGATGGTGTCCGCTTTTAAGGGAATTGTTATTTTCTTTTTTGTTTGAATTATTTTTGAAGTTGCTTTTCTTTACAAGCTCCAAGAAGCGGTGCTCCTTGGCGTCGAAGATTTAGACAGGCATGGCTTTTAAGAGACTGGCAACTGAGACAGGCTGAATGTTTTCTGGGCCTGAGCGCTGTTGTGCAAGGGCTTAGGGCAGCTTCCCACAGCTGCAGTTCTTATTCATCAAGGCCAGCCTGCACACATAAATCTTTCATGCCGCCTCAACAAATGCAGGGCCGTTCAGTAGAGGCAAGTCGTACATTTACCTATAAGGCATTGAGAGGCGAAATGTTAAGTGGTGTGAACTGGGTCTTAAATACGCATTTTGCAAGAAGTTGGCAAACCTTAGTAATAGAGGCTGTTCACACAAATAAGCTCTTTGCTTTTTTAAAAGAATGAAACAAAAAAAGTGGGAAATGAAGCCAGAATTTTTTTTCTTTTTTGTAAGGGCTTCTCTTTAGTGGGTTTCAAACAAGTTCATACTCCAAACCCAGAACTGATTGTTTAAAAACTTTTTTTTTTTGAAGTGGGATCTCGTTTTCTAAATCCCTGCCTTCTCTTTCCCCAGCTGACCAGGATGTGACTTTGGAGGGGGGTTTCCCACTGTGCGTAGTGTGAAAACGGAGGTGATGACAAAGAAGAATCAAATGGATTCAAGGGAAGGGGACAGGTGACGACGGTGTCTTCAGGTCCTACAAGCTCCGCACAGACTGTCTCAAAACTTCACCAAGGCCTGCAAAGAACGATTAAAAAAACAAAACGCAAACCAACCCTCCTCTTCTCGCCTCCTTCCCTTCTGGCAACTTGTACAAAGTCCACAGATTGAATCCCGGTAAATTATTATCCAATGGTCTTGACACTGGCCTCTGCACCTGTCCCTGTCCCTGCAGATTTGGCTGCCTGTTGCCTGCCCTCCTGGAGTAGGCGTTGGCAGAGGGGAGGAGAGAGGGCCACGCAGAGCAGGGAGGTGAGTTGTTCCTTCGATGTGTTGGCACTAATAGTGGCAAGGTGGCAACGACTGGCTGGGTTTGATGAAGAAGCCTTTTGGAAAGGGAGAAACACCTGTCATTTCTGGTTTGAGGGCCTCCATGACTGCAGCTGGGGGATTGATGCCCTTGCGTCTCTCGAGGAGGAGGGCTGGTTGTTGTGTGCAAAACATCACGCCTTTTTGGGAAGGTTCTGCCAAGATGTTCCACCTGGCCCATCCTCTACTGGAGGGGAAAGCTGCATGCTCCCAAGTGCTCTCAGCCAGTTTCTGTGGCCGTGAGGGGGACACAAAGATACCTCTTGATAAAACAGTTTCCACACTAATCTCAAATTTCTAATCTCAGAAGACCTGTGTCCATTCACCCCCCCACCCCACCCCATTAGTTCACCCTTCTGTAATCATGGAAGAGCATTACCTATCTGGTCTTGACCTCGTGCAAAGAAAAGCCATCCTGTCTGGTGGAAGCTCCCTGCAGGCCTGGACTGTGTCCTCAAGAGTCTGGGGGGTGGCGTGGCATTTCTTTGCACATTTCTTTTTTGTTTTCCTTTTGTGGTGCTGGGCAGATTTGTGTGTTTTTGTGTAAATATATAAATGACTATACAGCAACACTGATGGGAGACCGAAGGACAATTCATTCTAAAACTTTATTGTGTTCCACTGAGCCCAATGTCTTATTTTGTTAATTGCCGGGTGTGTGTGTGTGTGTGTGTGTGGAGGACCCAACCTCTCCTTGTACCTTTTTTTTTTGGTATGGGGAGCTGTGCTATCTTTTTTTCCCAAACCATTGTGTCTTATGGGTGGGGGAGGGGGAGAAGGAAAGGGGGCATCTGGTGGGTAAGAAATTGTCACTTGTTGGCTCTCCTGTTTATTGTAAGCTTGGCCTTTTCTGAGCAGAGTTTTTAATGCTTGTTGCCTGTGCCGGGGCTGACTTCGTCAATGTGCTTGTGCGAAACTTGTGTACTTCCTGGAGGTGGGGCGGAGCACTGGAGCCCCGTCTTCTAGCTCCTTGCTCTGACCCTCCTCCCTTTCCTTTGCAGCCGCTGTGCCTACGCTGCTGCATGCACAGCTCAGATTGTTCTTCAAGTGGCAGCTCCTCTGTATTACTGTGATCATGATCATGCCAATTATACGTGCTGTAATTAAACCTCCCCCCCCCCCAGTAAGATAGCATAACCAGGTGCTCGGCAATGTCTGAGTGAAAGTAAACCAGTCCAATAATTAGATAACTTATTAAGTCATACTTAATTAGATTATCTGGGGGAAGGGGGGGCTGCTCCATTGTTGGGGGTGTACAAGAGAATCCAAACCCAGCCTTAAGTGTCATTAAAACGTTTTGTTCTCAAAGGTGTGTGTTTGTGAAGTTCCCTGCTCATGTGTTGCACTTTCCTGGCTTGACGAATTCTGTAGCCGAATTGCGTCCCTCTGTGCTGCATCCGACAGTGAAGACAGACATTCTAGGTCAGGCGGGAAGTGGTTGAATAGACAGTCTCAACCCAGTTGTCTTGAAGGGACCATGGCTGGGAGATGTTACTAGCTGCTGCTTGGGAGCAGAGGGAGGCAGCTTGTAAGCCAGCACGTGCCACCCTGGAAAACGGTGGTTATCCCCACACGACGTTAATCCTCCAGGGTTGCGAAAACACCTTTATGCGAGCTAAATCTGCTGCAGAAAAGAGCAACCAAAATGATTAGGGGACTAGAGCAACTTCCCTATGAGGAGCGGTTAAAACGCGTAGGGCTGTTTAGCTTGGAAAGAAGATGGCTAAGGGGAGACATGATAGAGGTCTATAAAATTATGAATGGTATGGAGTGGACAGGGAGAAGCTTTTCTCCCTCTCTCATAATACTAGAACGCGGGGTCATCTGCTGAAGCTGGGGGGGGTGAGAGATTCAAAACTGATAAAAGGAAGTCTGTCTTCATACAACGCATAGTTAAATTGTGGAACTCCCTGCCCCAGGATGTGGTGATGGCTGCCAACTTGGAAGGCTTTAAGAGGGGAGTGAACATGTTCATGGAGGAGAGATATTCAGGGCTACTAGTTAAAATGTATACTAGTCATGACACTAGTCATGATCATTGTCTTGTTTGGGGGCTTCCTAGAGGCACCTGGTTGGCCACCGTGTGAACACCTGGTTGGCCACTGTGTGAACAGTCTGCTGGACTTGATGGGCCTGGGTCTGATTCAGCATGGCTTTTCTTATGTTCTAAAACCACCTGCATCGGTACACTTGGGGTAGTGGAAGTAATTTTAAAAAACGCTTGCCTTTTTCATCCCTCTACTGACACCAGAGAGCCAGCAGTTCACATTGTGCCATGCCTGGGAACAAGCCTGGCCGCAAGTCCAAGGGGAAGGATATGTGCACAGATGTATATACTACAATGGACCCGGCTGGGTGGTGGGTGTTTCCCGAGCCTCTGAATTCGCTGATTCAGCTTTGAGTACATATACAGCCTCTAAGGTGGTAGATGTATCTGCTTGTCATTTGTTTGACGTTTAGCAGTCACAGAACAGTAAGCACTTAATAGGAAAGATATATGGTAAAGCTTTGTAAGTGGGTTGGCCTCCTCTTTGTAGAACTGTGCTATTGTTCTTCAGTTACCCTATCACAATCAGAACATGCTGCAAAGTTTAAAACGTTTAAAACGTTTTAGGTGGTATTTTGAGACAACCAACCCCTTCCCATACACTCCTCACCAGTCATGGGTGCGAGAAGAGATGCTAAGTAGGTGAGGAAGGCAGAAGTACCTGCCTAGGCAAGAGGTAGAAGTAGAGTTAAGGTTCTTCCTTTTTGTCAAGTCCGACCCCCTGGCATGGACCAGCACCGACTCCACCCCCTTCTGTCCAGGGTACCCTGCCTTGCTACTGTTGTGAATGAAAGGAAGCCCAAGAGAGAAGTGGATGTACGGAGACGGTAGCTGCTTCAAGAGCTACAGCCAGGAATTAAAATAAAGTGCCACATCAGGGTAACAAACGGTGTGCCAAGGAAAGCGGTTGAGAATTGTGTATTCAATCCTAAAGGTTAGGAACTCTTATTAAAAGCCCAAATGTTCTATAGTTGCTTAATTTTGCACCAGGCTTGCGTGGAACAGATAGTCCCATCCATGAACTTTCCCTCCTCTTATCCCTACTCTCGTGTACTTTCTTAGAGGATTAGAGCAAGCCCCTTGAGGATACCATGATGTTTTCAAACCAGATGAGATTGGGGGGGGGGATGCATTCTTACCCCCGGTCTGAGAACACAATTGCTTTTTTCCCTGTTAACAGCCAAGCTAAAAATAGGCCTAAGTAGAGCTCTTTGTCCTGAGTCCACTTCAAGCCCCACTTAGCATTCATTATTTAGCATCCACTCGGTAATTTATTAGCCATACAGGCAGCGGCATTACTGAGCTCTTAACAAAGGGATGGGGTGGGGGGAAGAGTAGATTTTTTAGCTGCCGCCAGGGCCAGCGACTACCGTTTTAATCACAGGCAGTCAGCCCCAGGCCGCAGAAAACCTCCGAATGGCAAAATCCTCAGCTTTTAAGGTCAGAGCAAGTGGGTGGTGGTCTCTGGGTCCCTACTTCTGCCGAGGCTCCTACTTTGGAGCAATCTCCCCATTTAATAAAGTACAGTTCTGCCTACAGCAATGTGAAAATGCCTGACAAGTTCCAAACCTCTCAGCAGCGATCCCCACAGCAGGTTTTCAGTGGAGGTGGCTTCTTTTGCTCTGTCTCGCTGCCCCTCGTTTTATATCCCAGCTTCAGAGTTGGCGATCAATAGTAACACAACCCTGGAACTGGAGAAAAAGTGTTAAAGGTACAGCAAGAGCAGAGTGCCCTCTTCTGGGTGCTTTACCACACAGCATGTTAATAGAGGCAAATAGCAGGGATGGGTACCATATAGTTACCCTACCAGGGGCACATGTGTGGTTTGTGAGGTAGTGTCTGCTTGGGGTGCTGCAGAGAGCTGGTAGCTTTGGAGAATACCAGCCCACAGAAGCCTGCCTGCCTGCCTTGGAGACAGCAGACAAAGTGGCATCCAAACTTGTCACCTGTGACAACTCTGGGCATAACTAGAGCAGTGTGTAACCGCACAAGGCAGCTAACAGCCATATAAGCTTCTAAGGAAGTTGTCAAAACTGCATTCTCACCTTACTGACACACAAACCTGAATACAGTATTCAAAGTTGCTACAGCAGAAACTTATCCCAAACTTTGATGAAGTAATACAAGTAGTAGTAAATAAAGACTTCTAACAGTCCTATATTTTTAAGCACAAACTTTTTCTTTTGAATAAAAAATATGAGCAAGGGGGTGTACTGCTGTTCTTTATCTCTCTGGTATCTAGCATAATGTCAAATACTAATGTCTTATTATATTTAAATTAGTACTTTTATTATTTCAGTGCTGTATGGCTCAACCGAGTTATACTTCTGTTAGATTCAGACCTCATAAAAAACGAGTCTGTCATTCCTAGCATAAGGGTGTGAAATTAGAGTACACCCTATTCATAATAGGTCACAAAGGTATTTACTATGTTCAGACTATGTTTCTTACACCATGCCCAGCAGACTCTCTCTCCACCAGGCGGAGCATATACCATGTGGGAGTGATTACAAATGACTTTTGACATGGAAACTATACTATGACAATTTTACTATGCAATCTTATAGCACAAACTCTTTTCAGCAGGCTGAAACTTTATACACCATGCGATTCTGCTATGAAAAGATCTGCAGACTGTTTTCAACAATGCAAATGTTTTAGTCACTGCTTGCTACCATCATGAGTTTCACAGAAGTCTTCAAACTTGCAAATTGTTACACCAGTGAGTTTGTCAAGTAAGAGATGCCATTTGATCAGTTTTGACTGTGTGTAAGAAACTGTCATCCTTCTTATGCTAGTCCATAGTTTCTCAAACTGTGCATCACATAGGTTTGCATGAAATACTGCAGAAGCGAAAACCTATCATCTCCTAGTCATCGGTGAAGGAAGGGTATCAGCCACCCTAAGCTATAAACCTGATACTGCTGATCCCAAGAATGAAATCTCTCTCAGTCCTTGGCTACTTGAAACAACAAGCAGCTCAGTTACCACCATTTCTCAGCACTGCAAATGCTTAGATAAGGGAATAGCTCTGCTGGGCACTGTTGCCCCTCCTCAGGTTGGGGGGGGGATGATTGTCGGAGGGGCAGGGATCCATCTGCTGCTTCCTGCTGGGGCTTTGGCTGATCCATGTTAATGGCCTTCCCCCCACGGGTGCAGTATATTGTCATAATCCACAAAACCAGCAGGAGGGACCACTTCTCGGTCTACCCTCCATAAAGACCTCTTGCAGCTGTTATAACTTCGTGCTGCTGTGAAGCTGATTCTACAACCTCCGTACATCGAATACAGAATCAAATCGCAGCAGTTTGTGCTAAAGTTTAACTGTTATTATTACAACTATGTAAAACACAGCATTTGAACAATATGTACAACCCTTTTGGATCAGAATAAAAAAAAGCAAATGTTCCCCTCCCCAGTCTCTTACCCACCCTCCAAGCATGTACATAAAATGTATGAAAGCAATAATAATATAACACAAGAGTTACAGAGGAAGCGCTCCAAGATGTAAACAAGAATAGTATTTCTTTTTCTTTTTTTAAAAAGAGGACAACGATAGCAGGGCTATAGCAAAGTGCACAAAAAGGGAACGACGCACTGAACTTGCCAGGGGTTTCAACAGTGTGTGTGGGGGGTTTCCAGACACCCCCAATGCTGGATTCCTACCACTTGGCTGCCCTGTGGATGCTCACAGGGTTGAATCTGCTCCAACGCTTAGTTAACACTGGACTTTAAAGACTAAATACATCTAAGCAAAACACACCGCATTTGGGGACTGGGCAGGGGGAAATCTTTCCTGAGTTCACATGAAGTAATACTGGCACTGCCCCCCCTACACAGGAATGTTTTAGGAGCCTCGCAGGGTTTGCTGAGTGAAGTCTTTACGAGCATGTGCTGAAAATAAAACACATTTCTTAGCTTTGAAAACTATCGCCCCCAACCAAGCAGCCACACCATTCCAAGGCAGATGGCATACTCTCCCCATCTCTCCTTACGGTAGGAGTGGTCATATACCAAAAGACAGTAAGCATCAATGGGAAATAATGGCATCAAATTTTGCTCTGTTTCACTGGAAATGTATAAATGCATTGCTTTCCAACTGTAGAAGATATTGATTTCTATGGAAGTCTAAACCAGACACCCCTGAAATCCAAATCCCGTAGGAGTTGTTTGCAGAGTGCTCTTTAGGACAAAGAACGTGCCTAATACTGAACCAGAGTTGCTACTCTTCTAATTCTTGACAAGGAGCCTCCAGAAGGAAGACCCTGAAAATACACTTTTTGTACAATTCCTGTTTAAATATTGCCACCTCGCTTTTTCCACATCAGTTGCTTTGTGTCGATTCCTCTTGCATCCTATTCATCGCCTCTCTTCATTCTCCAAACTACCCAAATAAATCCTTCAGCACTCTGGCCTCCTTTAGAGCTCTCTTGCACCAGTTTGTTTCTGTTCAAAAACCAATTTTCTCTACTAATATGCAACACTGAACCACCAGAATGCTAGAAAATTTTCCGGCACATGGGCCAAATCTTGCCCGTTCAGGTCTCCTATTATTTTGGCTCTCACTAATTTTGATATAACCCCAACACCACTTCAGTGGGACGTCTCAGAGTCTACGGGATATCCTGGACGAGGTAAAGGCAGGAGCTGCACCCTCATTCCAGCCCTTGTTTGCAGCCACAGCCTCAAGTTGTTCCACTCAACAGGTGTGATGGCGGCTGTGGTCGAGAAGGGAAAGCTTTGTATTTACATGGGCTTGGTAACAGGGTCCCCGACAAAAGAGAGATTTCCTTATGAATTTGCTTCCATCGAGCTTTAACATGAGAATGACACATATAAGAGAGAATGGTGTGCATAACAGGAGCATGACCTGAAAAAGTGGGGCTCTGGTATGATGCTGAGAAGCCTTAAACACTGCCTCTCAGGTTTTACTTCAGTGGTTGGTACTTAGGCTAGGAAAAGGCTGATCTTTGAACACATCTAACAACAGATATCGTCTATTTCATTCTGGTTTAACTGGCACCTGCGTACCTGTAAATGCCCAAATACCATTTATAGTACATTATGCAGTGATGCTATGCAGTACTGATACATGGATCAGGGATGCAGTGGCTTCCTAAACTGTAGACGTGTGCCAAAAATGTTCTCGCAGCTCCACTGATGCTTTACAAAACACATGTCATTATCCAAATGTGGAGATTAATTTTGACTGTTTACTTTGCAGGTACTGGCGAAACATAAGTAATACTAGTAATGATTACTGCTGAACAGTTTTGGAAGCGTTATTGTCAGAGAAGTCATACCTATCTATTTCTGAACCATGTCTTGCTCCAGAAAGTCACCCAGATGGTTTGATATTACCAGTGTTCTGGTTGCGGCTACAGCTTGACAACACACGAAGACCCCCAAAACAGTATGAACCAAGCCAAGGATGTCCTGCATTTGTACACAAGAATGTGAATCTAAAAGGAATACATACAATAAAAAGACTGACTTGAGCTTTCACCAGGTCTAGCTCACCATGTTGTCTGGTAGCTGAAATCCAGGTGGAACCATTGTTTGCTCTTTCCACCCTGAGATGCTTCACTGAAGCTGCAGAGCTGCAATTGTGCAATGTTGCAAGGCTTGTCAGAGGCCTGGGATCCCTCTCCTATCCATGATTCACCTGTGGGTTATTCGGAGTATACCCTCTCTAACAACTATTCTTTTAGTAGGAAAACATCCCTTATAATTTCAAGGCTTGTAGGTGCTTTCTTAGATGTGCACTTGACAGCTGTAAAGAGTTTCTGGCCAAGCACCTTTAAAAAGAACAAATTACACGATTATCTTAACAGCTTGGAGCGTCTGATCTCACATAGATACAGGAACTTAAAGGGTCGAGCTAGTAGGAAGAAATATGATTGACTAGACAGGCGCTTTTCTTGCCACCGTTAGGCATAACTCCCACTAAAGCTAGCAGGAGTTATGCTCACTTGCAGGAAAACATCAGCTGAATTGAAATATTTTCCCAGCACTTCTCCGGGTGCTGTAGAAGCCACTGAGCACAAGATTGCAAGTGAAGGCCGCTGAGCTTCACCTCTGAAATACTATCCTGGAAAGATTATTTGCTCACATGCATGCGCATGGGTGTGCGCACACACACACAATTTCCTAACCACTGAACAAAAGTTGAAAAATTAACACACTCAAACATAATAATCATCCCTTTGAGCACCATAATTTAGCAAAAGCGAAAGTGATAAAACAATAATTGGTGCAAGGGAATTATATTTTAATAAATTCTGTAACCCCTACGCATTTTGCACGAGCTTGCATGGGACTCTGAAGTGCAGAAAGATCCCCCGAAGAAGCTCGTGCAAAATGCGTAGGGGTTACAGAATTTATTAAAATATAATTCCCTTGCACCAACTATTATTTTATCGTCTTTGCTTTTGCCTCCGTTATTTTGGTGCGGCTCCCTCTTTTTCTTACAACATAATTAAGCAACACCTTTTCCTTTGTCCTCTCCCAAGTGCACTGCAAGAAAAACAGCTCCTTACAGCAGGCAAGGATTAAGCAGGGACACCCCCTTTTCGGCAACAGGAAAAGCAGGGCCAGTTATGCAACTTCCTAAAGACAGCAGATGAAGCTGGGGTGAGAGCCAGGAGTTTCTGGCTCCCAATGCTGTGCTCACACAGCCTGCCCTTGTGGATCTCGAAAGGGATCTCAAATCGCCTGCTGCAGACTGCATTTCTGTTTACACTCACTTCCGGGCAAAAAAATATTAAAAATGGACTCAGCTGCATCTGTGTAGCAATGTGTTCATTATTCTTCTGCTTCAAAGTATCCTGCTATTTAAGGGAGACATCACCTTTCTGGATGACGGGAACTGGGCAACTCACCGAAACTGAGGGTGCAAATGCAGATGGGCCAACAGCACTGCCTTTTTCACTACACTGATTCAATTCTAGGACACCCCAGCAGCAGTAGGTTTCCGTTTGAACAACCTTGGTTCGTTTCCTTTTTAAAGCCAAGGATTCAATAACCTATTTGCAAAGCGCATCTCTTCAACAACAAAAAAGGCCAGCTTCCAATGCTTGGATTTCAGTCTTTGCCCCTGTGCATTCTGTCAACAGCAGGCTTGATTCTATAAAGGAGTGGTATCAAATCTCTAGGAAGACTAAGGGATCCAGTGGGAAAGCTCCCAAAAGCAGTTTGCGGAGCAAATCTTTCCACGCCTCCTCTTTCCCCAGGGCAGTATGTGATTTGTTCTCAAAATCTTCTTTGGGGGGTTGGGAAAGCCTTGCCAAAAAAAACTACCACAGTACAGATCACTGCAGTGGCAACGGAGTCAGGTAAAATGGTTGCCTCTTTCCTGTTGCTCTGAGGTCACAGTGGAAGAGGGAGGAGGTAGCGATTTTACCTGACCCCCCTGGTTGCTGCAGTACCCCTTACTACAGTGCATTTATTTGGGAGGCTCTGTCCCCGAGATGAAGTTTTGGACAAACAGCAGGCTGCTTGGGGAAAGAGGAAGGCGGGGAAATTCTAGGCCCATTTACTTGGGAATAAGCCTTACTGAACGTAGCAGGACTCACCTGTGAATACACATGCAAAGGATTGGGCTACACATTTCTTCTCCAACAAATGTTCTACCGGGTTGGACTGGGCATGGTGATAATGTAGTATCATTGATCCTTCGATGCTTTTAGGGCTTACCAGCTACAGTAGAATACCAGCCAGGGCAGTTTTGGTGCCCCGGAAGTGTCCTTTTAAGTCACTGGCTGGCTGGAGGGCCAGTTCACTTCTCTGAACTCGCACAAGGAAGGACAGACACACACAGGCAACAGCTCCTCTGCGGTTTGCTATCGCTACCCATGGAAGCACATGGTCCAAGCGCATCAGCAGCAAGGGGCAGACCACTAGGAATTTAGCACATGGGCGTAAACCTGCTTATGAAAGGCAGTCAATCCACACCACCACTGTGGCTTCCCTCAAAAATTACCCTTTGCTTGCTATGTAACATATTACAAAGTTCAACTGAAGGGGGGGGAGAAACCATTCATTTGCATGGGTTTGTTACTCATCTTTGATACCCCTCATCACTGAAAATGGGTGAGGGAGCTTGAAAACTAAGAAGAGGCATATTTTAATGCCTGGTTTCACTATAGGAGAAAAAAGAAACATGAGCCATATGGAAACACACATGAGCAATGTGTGCTGGATATTGCATAGATGCTAAGTGAAAGCTTGCTGCCCCAACATGAATAATCCATAGCCTCATTTACAGGACTACATTGGCTGCTAAGGAAAAAAACAAAACTATTGCTACTGAAAAATGTGCTACTGGCCAAAACCTGCGACTGAGTTGTCATGTTTCCTCAAACAATTCCTTCTGTTTCTTGACTATTCCAATGTTGATCTTGCTTTTTAAGCCGTAATGGATTGAAGGAAACAGTTTAAATGTTTTGACATGTTAAATCTGTTAAGACTTCTATCCAGTTACGAGGGAGGAGATATAAGCAGATTCAAAAGCACTGTGGGAATAGTCGGGAGGGGGAAATCCAGGTTTTTAAACAATTATCTACAGGCATTGTCTATCGAAGACTGGCCTGTATCTAAGCCCTGTCTCAAATTCTTGAACTCAACTTGACCAGCAATACAGTTGCCTCCCTCATCTTACACCGGGCTGGACTTTTTCGTACCAAAACACCCGCGATCTCTCATGAAAGAGCACCACCCCACTTCTCTCAGTTCTACTAGAATGTCACTGACTTAGACATCTGCACCATGGGGGGGTTGCCCGGAAAGAAACTGTTATCGGAATGGGTTTTGACAATCTTGGGTGGTAATTTTGGCTTTGGCCTTTGAGGAACAGGTGGGTCACTCAACGCATTTAGTGATTTCTGAAGAGAATCACTAGCAGTCCCACCTTCAGCTTCTCCAACTGGAGGAATGGGGTCCTCACCATCAGCCGCGTCATGGCGGCTGGACTCTGGCAAACGAAGAGCCATTTGTTTTTTGTTGCGGAAGTCTTGCTCTGTCGCATGAGCCAAGTGAAGAGGGGTGCTAGTTTTTACTATTCTGAAGTGGCCGTGCTGCTCTTGTAATTCTGGGGAGGACGTGGGCCTGGCACAGAAGTCTTCTGACGGTAACAGCCCACCAGAGTCCAGCTCAGATAAGATTGGCATGCTGCTCCCACTAGAGGGTCTCTTCTGATGAGGCGGTACGTTGAATGAAAGGGGTTGGTCGAGTCCTTCCAGCTGCTGCACCAAATCTACCTTTCCCCCAGTTTGTCTCTGCAGGTTTCCCAGCTCTCCAACAGATGCAGATTTGTGCACAGTACACTTTAAAACTGGGTTGCAGAGCTCAGTCTGTGATGACGAAATAGCTAGTACTTCGGCACAGGGCACCTGAATGGGAGATTTCTCTTCTCCATCTTCAGACAGGTTATCATACTGAGACACATTAGACGGCCGTCGCTTTCCATCTTGGAATGGGAGAGGGAGAGGAGCAAGTGCTTTGACGGTATGTGGCACTATTAAGCTTTTTGGCACATCATACACTTGGCTATGCCCAAGTGGAGAGGAGTCTGTACTCGTTGGCTGGCACAGGTGATCTGGAAGCACCATGGCCTCTTCAGATAATAAATCCTCAGAGAAGCAGGTGGATCTCCCATCTTGAAGAACAGTTGCATTTTGCTCAGTAAGTGACAATTCTAAGGTATTTTGCCCTTCAAGGGAGGGAAGCAATGGCACTTGACTCGGTGAATCTTGCTCCACACACACTGTTATACTGTTGGAGGTGATAGACAGATCCGAATCTGTGGCCTGACTCTGCATGTCAGGGTCGCACGGACAGTTCTCCATTGACATGATGTCGATCACTGCTTGTTCTAGCACCTGGGGAGCAACATGGCCCCTATCATCTACAGAAAGAGAGGGATTGTTTTCTTGTAAACTGCATCTCTCTGTGCTGCTGCTCTCTAATGAATCCTCCTCCTTATGTGCAGTGGCCAGATCTGGACTTTCCACAATAACCAGAATTTCATCCAGTGTCGCTGGTAAATCCTCCGATGGGATTTTATTGGTGTCCTCCTTTGGCAACTGCACCCTGTTTTCTTGTTGTTTCTCTTCTACACCAGAGTTTTGGATAGGCTGGTTATTCTGGAATGGGCTGTGGTACACGTCAACTTGCAATGGTGGTTCACTGGGTTGTGGAATCAAGGCTCTCTTATTTATTGCCAAATTTGAATTACCTATCATTTCAGCCAGATGAGGACTTTTATCTGGAGAAAGTTGTATTACCGCATCTTTTTCATGGTCAGGATCACTGGCAGCCTTCTTCTGGCCATTAGCTGCAACGCTGGGCTTCATCGACACTAGATTTAGGGAGAGCTCTAGTCCCAGTGGCTTCTTGGGAAATTCTTCAGATTTTGCTGTAATGAAAAACCACACATACAGATGCATTAGCCTCTTATTTTCAAGCTAAGTGCAATCAGGAGGGGCAACTGGATGGAACCCAAATTTTGCTTAGTACAATTTAGGGAGTGTCTAGGCAAGATGAGCATCTAAAGCAGCATGTCTGCCAATGTTTTCAGAAGGCGAAACAAGAATTATCTTCTTTTGACAGACAGACATGGGGGAAAAGTCAAGTGAAAGTCTACAATTTCTAATCTCTTTATTTCTATATTTAGACACCTTTTTTTCAAATTCACACAAGAAAGAGATACTTGTACTTTTTACCCACATTGGTTAGAATCAGCAATGCTGATTCTATAATCTTAAGCAGATGATGAGAGGGAACGCATCTTGGCCATCTTCTGGGCATGTAGTGGGGGGTCACCGGGGGTGTGGGGGGAGGGAGGTTGTAAATGTTCTGCATTGTGCACGGGGTTGGACTAGATGACCCTGGTGGTCCCTTCTGACTCTATGATTCTAAGCCTGGCTACAGCACTGGCTGTACTACCATCCTATGGGAACCAATACAGATTTTAGTTAGTATGCTGTTAGTATATTAGTATAATCTATATTAGTATAAAGCTGTACTACTTTGAAGTATACATTTGCTGAATGGCCATAGGACATTTACTGCATGTGAGCATTCTTCTTCAAAATCAATGCAGCTTTCCTAGGGTTGTTCCAGCACTAAATATGATAGGCAATTGTAATATGGGAATAGGCATGTACATTACCATGTGTGAACTGACAGTAACAAAAACTGGGTAAGAACTGTGGCCTCCAGGCACAGGGACAGAAAACTGCAGTTCCATATATATTTTTAAAAATACAGTTTGGACAAGAGTTGTTCTTACGAATGGCCCCAACACTTCGCCACGCTTAATCTCCAGGTCATTCCTGACCCATGGGGTGATGTCACATCCCAACGTTTACTAGGCAGACTATATTTACGGGGTGGTTTGCCATTGTCTTCCCCAGTCATTTTCCCTTTACCCCCAGCAAGCTGGGTATTCATTTTACCGACCTTGGAAGGATGGAAGGCTTAGTCAACCTTGAGCCAGCTACCTGAAACCGACTTCATTCGGGATCGAACTCAGGTCGTGAGCAGAGCTTTTGACTGCAGTACTGCAGCTTACCACTCTGCGCCACAGGGCTCTTATGCAGAATAGATAACAGGCACATAAAGAAGTTTAAGATTTTCTCCAGTAACCTCGTATGCCTCATTTTGGGGCATATTGGGATTCTTTCTTATGCTTGGCTGTCTTGTCTTGAGTTAAGTTTGGGAAGAAGGCTAATTCATATGGAACACAGGCCTAGCTGACATGTGCACAGACCACAGGCAGTGCACAAGTACACTTTCATAAGCATCGCATAGTGCTCACAGCTGGATCACAGTGTTAATGTGTGAGCAACTAAAACAAGTGCTGTTCAGTCAGGAGGAGTTAAAGCTCTGCTCCGCTGCAGGCCATTAAAAAGACAAGCCGCACAAGCACTAATACTACTACTTACCTGGGGGCGGAAGGTCAAATTTCATTTTACGCAGTTCAGCCATGGATGCTTGCAATTGCTCAACGACGATATCGTCTTCAAACTGCAAGGAAGCAGCAGTTTTCTCCTGCAGGAATTCCCTTAGGTCTTCCAGGGACATTTTCAACAAGCGCTCTAGCAAGCAGCAGAAAATTCAGCACAATAAGACATTGTGTGGGTCAAGACAGTATTTCTACCCAAGGATATTGGTAACAATCAACTAGCAATGATCATTACAGAGGTCTGTGCATTTGCATCAAGTGAGGTTACTGATGCTCTCTTCTTTCTGTATCTGGGACTTGTAATGCTCTTTCAGATTAATCTCCTGACATCCACTGTGGCAAGAACGTAAAGTGGTGAATAATTTAACCACTGAGGCATGCACCCTACTTGAAATCTCTCACATAAATAAAGCCATGTTTGCCTGGTGCATTGACTGCAGTCGTTTGCAGGACTGTTCCGAGGGTGTGTCGCACCTCTAGGGGGAGTAAAGCTTCACATTATAAACTGTGAAAAGCAGAACCTGTCCTGATGCAGCCTGCAGGAGCAGCTCAATGTCTCACAATTTCATTTGGCCAGGCAAATACACAGGAATTAAATTCCATACCCATGAGTTCATAATGATCATTCACATATGAGCATGCATGCTTACATTTCACAAATCTGTTATTTCTTACTCAGTCTTTGGGGGTAAGTTCAGATGAAAATGGAGTGTATATGCATATGCTATATTACAATAAAGAAAGAAATACTTCACGTGAACCGCAACTGCAGCACAAACAGTAAATTACCTTCTGTTTATCTCCTCCAGCTCTCTCTCTGACCCCCAATGTCCTAAGTAACGAGTTCTATCAAAGGTGCTTTTTAAAACCCAATTATTGCATGGCATGCCTTGCTTAAGTTTTAAGAAGGACATTCTTCGTTTGCCAAAACAATTAACTCTAGAATATGACTGCAAAGTTATATGACTGCAAAGTGTAAGGTAGTGTTCTCCCCCCCACACACAACCAGCAGTTAGTGAGACCATCTGGTGACCTTTGCTGACTGTCTAGACACAACTGAATTCCAGTTAGATTCATAGTTCACCCAGAGGTTTCCATAGACAGTTTTGCTCATTACGGAGATATGGATAGCACCGTCTTATGCTTTACCTAGCAGACAGAGCATCTGCAAAATAATCCAAAAGTGATACCCATAGATTAAGAATGCACAGCCAAATCTAAGGCATCACTGGTTGTAAGCAAGGCCTCTGTACATGCTAGAACCAATCAGTTTAGCAAGAAATCTTGGATGTAAAAAAAAGAAGACAACTTTGATTCAAATTGTGCAAAACAAATAAATGTACTATAAAGTCGAGAAAGTGCTGTTCTACAAAGGGAGATTACAGCGTAAGATTGCTGATTCTGTGTTCATTCACAAATTCAGAACAACGGACCCCTCAGGACTGAGCAGGGACACAGGATTCTTCTTCTCACTACAGATGCCAATTTTCTGCCCCTCCTACCTTCAGACTGGGCTATAAGGACTCAGGGACCTCTATTCCTGCTTATAGCTGATGAAGGGACTCTTGAAAGCTCATACCCCCAAAATCTTGTTGACCTCTAAGGTGCTACTGGACTCACACCTAGCTGTTCTACTGCAGACCAACATGGCTCTGAAACCATCTGATTAAAGGATCACAGAGCCAAAACACCGGCATGATTTTGCCTTTGAAAAACAGGTTTGCTCTCACCATAAATATTCATTCCCAGAGTAAGGTTGCTACCTCCGGGTTGGGAAATACCTGGAGATTTTGGGGGTAGAGGCTGAGGAGGGTGGGGTTTGGAGAGGGGAGGGACTTCAATGCCATAGAGCCCCATTGCCGAAGCAGTCCTTTTCTCCAGGGGAACTGACCTCTGTCACCTGGAGGTCAGTTGTAATAGCGGGAGATCTCCAGCTACCACCTGGAGGTTGGCAACCCTATCCCAGAGTCCTTTCTTAGCAGCACAGATACTGAACAGTCATGTTAAATATCTTACTTTTATGCAACTTGAGGATGGTGTAGGCCATGGCTGTTAGAACCCGTTCTCCTTCCAAGATGTAGATATCCCATAGCCGCAGGGTTAGAGTAAATGGAGTCTGTTTACAATATTTAAAAATAAATCAGATGTAACTTGGTTAGTACATTTCCACAGAAGCCAAAATGCATGCAGAGTAGGAACCAAATTTCCTTTATCAAATCTATACATATTTTCAAAACCATATGTATTCATTTCTCATGTATCTAAGCAAAAGCATTCATATAAGATATGGTTTCAATTTTTGCTACTTTAATATAAAAAACAAACAAACAAACAAAGAATTTCACTCCAAACTCCAGTGGATAACATAATCCTTTGCTAAATCAACTTGGTAACTTAATATGCCATCTTCCTATTCTAGGAAAATACCAGAAGAAGCAACACAATAGTTATTTTGAACACCCACAAACATAATACAAGTAAAGAAACTGAAGTTGTAAACACACGTGGTTCCCCAAGATGCATACCCTGTCGATGAAACACTGCAGGAACCACTTTGTTGTATAAATCCCAGAAGACATCTGTTCCTTGTCCTAAATGGGAGAGCAAATGAAAAAAAATATCCATTTCACCAAACAAACAAAGTGCAGGCTTGCAAGTAACATGCTTTTAGTACTGAAAACTGGCATTCACTTTCTTGAGATATTCTTGTGTTCCCAAACACATAGAATATTAATCTTGTTATCTGTCCTTCCATTACTCAAATTAACTTTAAAAGCTGTTTCTGCCCTTGCCATATCCCCTCTTTCAAATGTAATTCCTCTTCATTTCCTCCTTATGAATATATATATTCCCCCTCCTCATATATTCATGCTGGGACTATAACTACTGTCACTGACCAAGGCTACCAAGACCGACAACCTGAAGGAAAACAGCCTGTTCATCTGCTCCAGAATTTACATTCGCTGCCTGAAGAGTACAAACTGTTACCAGGAGAGACCCAGATAGCTTAGCTATAGAATAATAAACTGAGGGAACTGGAATGTCACGTTGGTGCACCAAGAACAAAGGGCACAGACCCCAAGGCCGGCTTGGGGGCATTTCTGTTTGCCTTAACATTAATTGACTTGTGAAACAATTACAACTTAAGTAAACACTAAACATCACTATGCAGACATTATAGCTTGCATCTGAAAGCAATGCTCTATCAGTGCTTGAAATATTTCCCCTGATTCTTTTATGGTACTTTAGCCATTCTCTTCAGACACAATTGCTAAGTAAATTCTTTATCTTAACAAACATCTCCTCCGCGGACTGGAGCAATGGAGGTTTAAAAAGGAAGTGGTGTACAGTCAGAAGTGCCTGTTAGCAAATGAGTCTGTGAGCAGAGTAAGACATTCCCATCACTCTAAAGTCAGAGTGAACATTAACCATATATTATTAGTAGCATAAAATATTACCATGTGCTTTTTCAGCTTTGGGAAAAGTTTGCCTAAGATTGCCTCATGGTGGGCTTGGAACCTCTGCAGCTTTGGGAAGCCAGGAATAAAAAACCCTTGGAAAAAGAAAATGCCACACATCACACAGGCAGAAGCAAATAGAAATAAAAGCTAATGTGAGTGCTCAATGGGAGCTCTGATTACCCAAGATGCCCCAAATCTAGCAGTTCACAAGGCACGTATGTACGGAATGAAACCAAATGCTTGTCTTTCCTAGAGGTTTTATGGAATAGGATTTGGTCAGGATTTGAAATTCAGTGCATGACAAAAATAATGTTGTGGCACAATAGAACTGCCAAAGATCAAGCATCTATACACAAATCCCCTTGCACTTAATCAAGGTCGCTTACAGGACAGAAGTTTTTATGGCCTTTGGACCAGAGCCATCTCATCCCTGCTAAGGTTCTGCTAGTTATAAAACTGAGTGCCAGTATGTTTAACAATTATTACTGCAATGTGGAATCATGTAGGGTTGCCAGCTCTAGGTTGGGAAATACCTGGAGATTTGGGGGGTGGAATCAAAGGGAGGGCGGGGCTGGGGAGGGAAAGAGAGGGGATGGTCCTCAGCAGGGTATAACGCCATAGGATCCACCCCTCAAAGCAGCTGTTTTCTCCAGAGAAACTGATCTTGGTCTTCTGGAGATCAAGTGTTAATAGCAGGAGATTTCTTGGTGCCATCTGGAGCCTAGGGCCTACATATACAGAAGAACAGCTGCCCAAATGAGCGTGCTCTTTCAAACTAGCATCTACTGTTGCTCTAGGGAAAATACATACAGTCCTTTTCCAATAAAATGTGGTTTGTGCAGAGATTATTCTTTATTTCATCCAAAAGTTCTAACAGGATGAAAGGAGCTTTAATGTGGTCAGGTTTTCTTTTAAAAAAAACAGGCTACATTTTCTGGATAGTCTGGACAGATGCATTAAGAATTGTGCCCTCCTACATATTTCAGGCATGACCCTAAGCACCATACTAGTTCACAAAGCTACAAAATTTACATCAAATTGCAAGGACTAACTATGGTTCCACCGAGAAGTTCCTCTGTGGATTATGGTTGAACTTGATCTGTTGTAAAGGGAAAGGAGTGAAAAGCGAGAAAGGAGTGAAAAGCAACTAGGAGATGCTCCGTTTCCCCAAAATTCAGATGCGGCAGGAAGGAGGAGAGTCAGTTTTTCTGTTACACCTTACCATGCATCGCATGCCTTTGATTGGTAAGTAGTTGAGCCAGTGCCCAAAAGGCATCCTCTTCATTTAAATACATCAGGAGGATAGCAGCAATCTGACTCATTCCCTGGCAGTAGCTTACTTCCTGAAAGAACCAAACATATATTTCACACAGTCTATGGCAGGCTGTGCTGTGCACGCAAAAACAAGATGCAACTTTCCCCTATTATCACTGGATGGTATTAGGGAATTCTGACAAAGCTGTGATTAATCCTTCCCCTGCTGGCATATGGAAACAGCACATTCCATAGCAGATGTAAGCATATTCCCTCCTCTGCACGCTTTGGCTGAAAGCGAGTTAACGGACTGTAACAAATTGGAAAATAGATACTCCCATTGGAAGGGAGGCCAGAGTCAGAAAGAAGGACCCATTAAAGCAAGACCCATTTATGTGACTGCATCCTTCTTCATAGGAAAAAAAAAGTCACATTGACAGCGTTTCCACCTTCTGCAGGTCCCCAGGGAGACAACCTATAAACCTCACAAATAAATACCGTATTGTCCGGCGTATAAGACGACTTTTAAACCCAGGAAAATCTTCTCAAAAGTCGGGGGTCGTCTTATACGCCGGGGGTCGTCTTATAGGGCGGGTGCTGAAACTTCCGAGCCGGACTGGAGAATCTACCTGGGGAGCCGTCTCCACTCTGTCCATGTCCGCCGGAGGAGGGAGGGGAGGCGAGCCAGGCGAGGGTGCTCGCTGCCCGGCTGGGAGTAGGAGCCAGGCGCGCCGGGGCGCACGGAGGGAAGCGCTCGGCAGCGCTCTGGCGGCGTCGCAAGGCAGGCAGGCAGGCGGCTGGCTGGCCGGGGCGGCCTCTCTCCCCGTCCTTCTCCGCCTCCTGCCCACCCGCTCCAGCGTTGCGACTGCAGCCGCGCCGTGCTCCAGCCCAGACTGAGGGTGGTTCGGGGCTGAGCGAATGTGGGTGGGCTGCGCGCTCCTCCTCCTCCTCGGACCCCCCTCCCCGCCTCCCTCCCCGCCTGCGCGTTGGTGCGTCTGGCTCTGCTCTTGCAGCGCGGCCAAGAATGTGACCAACTCCCCAGGCGGGGCTCTTCCAGGAACAGGCGCCGCGTCCCCCCGGCCCGGCTCGGCTTGGCTCCCGGCCCTTGTGCAAAAAGCAAGCGAAGGGGGCGGCAGGGGAGCACGCGAGGGGCGGGCCTCGGCTGCGGAGGAGTATATCCCAAACTCTATATTTTAACTGGAAAAGTTGGGGGTCGTCTTATACGCCCAGTCGTCTTATACGCCGGACAATACGGTAAGTAAAATTCAGCAACAGGGCTCCAATCTGTTGAAGCAGCTTCTTCATGAGTCCTGCCAGAACAAATCCTGACAGCTTTTTGCCCTAACATCATGGCCTTTGCTAACAGCTGCTGGAACTACTGGTGAAAGTAATTCCTATCTTGCAAGAAAATGCTGTATGCTGGTTTTAGCTGAACTGTGCTCCTTTTTACAGTGCTTTTAAAGCCTGTCACTCTGCCGCATTGAAAGTCCTGTATGACATTTCCCCATTTTGCCTCCTGAATGGATCTCAATGATGAACTAAATTCACAGTCTTTCTGTTTCCAGGCAGAACTTACCGTGTTGTAAACTGAATAGGCAGACAGAACATGGAACAATGCTTGCTGCCTATAGGAGATGAACAAACAAACAGTACAAATGTTACAGAGTAGGGTTTAAAGGTTGCGTTTCAGCTGCCAAAGTGTTCTTTGCGTTTGAAAAAAGAGATACTGGAACCCATATGAGCAAATGAGCAACAGCAGAAGGTAATACTACCACACAGTACTGGCACAACAAAATGGATTGTTGGATTCCAATGATTCCACCAATGTTACTTTTCCGAGTGCCTCTGCAAGCAGTGTTTATTGCTCAGCCCCAGATCACCTCCCAAACCCATCAAGGTGTTGCACTGCTGATTCTTTCCTTTCCAGCCTCTCTGTTGAAGTACAAAGCTTCAGCATTACAATGCATGGTGGGAAGAAGAAAGGAAAAGGAGCTTGCAGAAACACTGTGATAGATCTGGGATATTTTTCAGCCCAATAATGCCCTCCTGCAACAAGCAATAAGATACATAACCAGATACAGCAGACACAGATGCCCAAGTAGTTATAAGGGCTATGGAAAGCACAGGTGCTTGTGACATTTCCAAAAGCACTTCAGTGGCAATGTCACACCACTCTACAAGTAGTGACAACGAACAGGGAACAGATCTGCTCAAGGCAGAAGTCATCTGGACATTCTGAAGACTACAGCACCCGTTGACTGAAATATCTTCAAATGCTTCCGTGATGGTTTGGGGTGGCAGGAGCAGGCGCTAAAATGTTGTGGTGGGGAAACCCCCACACAGCCCAGTGCCACTGTCCTAATGATCGTAACACATATTGATTTGGGGATTAACGGAGGACTATCTGCCCACAGCACACTTCCCCATCACAACACCAAGGGCACCCGTGAAAGAGGCTAAAGCAATGTTTATTTACTGGCCTACCATTGCTTGACACTATTTATTGCTTGCCACCCTGGATGTAAATTGTAATGGTGTTCCTGAGGTACCCTCTCCCCTGCCTTGGTAAACCCAATTATAACCTTTTCTGCCCTTAATATCAAGTATGAGAACAGAGATTGAGCAAAGGTTTGTTTACAGTGTATTTGTGGAGGGGGGGAGCAAACTGGGGATGCTCAGGACCAAATTTATACCCCCGAAATCTACACATATAATAAAAAAGACTGAAATATAGACAGTTGAAAATTAGCCAGGAAATGCCAAGTTCCCCTCAGGTTTCTTAACCTTTCAGATGACCACTACAGCTTTTTAAAAATGAAGACACCTCAGCCTGCCCCAGCAGGTCTCCAATAATCCAGAAAGATTACATATGTGATCCATATGTGTCACACCCCTCGATGTGTTGCTGGCATTAGCCTGCACTCCGAGTTTGGCCAAATGTCGCTCGAAGCTAGGGCATGGTGGTCCACCTTTAAGTTACAACTTGCTCTTCTGGCTCTATTGATTCATTAGCTCGTGCCCTTTTGGAATGCCGCTTTTATGAGGAACTTTGATCACGTTATATCTCTCCCCTTTAAACATATAAATCTAATGCCTCTATGTCTGACATAATGCCTTTTTTATTACGTGACAGGGATACCAAGGCTACATTGTAAGAGGCAAGATTTATCTCAGTCCTTATATCCCTCAAACATTAGACTTACGCTGCTCAGGATCAATGGATCAAGGAGCTTCTAAGGGATAAAGGAAAGGTATGTGTCATGCCAGGCTACCGTACTAAGTCCCCTTTCACCTTGAGCGACTGGAGACTGTGCAATATTCTGCTTAAGGAACCTTATCTGACTCAAAACTGCCTTAAATGGCTCTTTCCCCTCTGCCCCTGCCCTCCAAGTGTTCCGAGGGCCTTGACTGGTCATTTCTCTCCAGATCACCAGGCTACGAAAGGGATTGGCAGATAATGGAAAAGGGGACAGGCTTCGCTTTGTCCACATAGCTTCTTTCAAAGGCTTATGTCTCGCTGTCCCTTATCTCTGGAAAGGAAGGGAAGGGTAATTGCTGGCTCTTTTATGGTTCCATGAATAAATATTAATTTCCCACAATTTCCTTTACTTAAACTCTTTTCATGGAATCTAAATCCACTACTTGATTTTGTTTCATAATTAGCCACCTATTCTTAAATACTCATTTCACTGCCAGTCCTGGAGATACACAATGACCCCCACTCATGTTTTATTCGTAATCTTCAACAAGCACCTGCTGCAGTTGAACAAATATCAGAGAAATGCATTTATATATAAAGCACAGATTAAACAAGGTCTGTGCATCAGCAGCTCACTTCACTCCATAGCGATCCCGGAACATGATGTGATTTCGAAAGGTGCGGTTGACATCTAGGTCTATCTGCTTGATTTCTGATGAGAAGCTCTTGGCTTGTTCTTTCATTTTCTGGATGAAGGCAGATGGATTAAACCAGTTAATATCACTTAAAAGTACTGGAAATAGCTGACTTTAGAAGAGGGGCAGATATTTTACACTCTGACATACTTCAGCTCCTTTCCTCATTCATTTTGTGCTGATTTATGAAACCAAACTCGCTGAGGCAGCGACGCCTTCACTTTGGAAAGAAGCACCTTTGTTTATGTATTCATTTTCAGATGCAAGACTAACAGTTGGCAAGGACTCTGAAGAAAACAGAAAAACCCACAGCCTTCCCGAGAAACCAGGGAATCAAAGCGATCTTCCCACATCTCAGCTGTGCTTAAGTTATAAGAAGAATTCTTCCGGTTGTGGCACTGACAAATTGTCACAGTTCCATGCTGACAGCTCCGCAGGAAATGTGAAATGCTGCTGATCAGGCATTTGCTATCCAAGCACAAATCAAGCTGGAAGCAGACAGGAGATTAGAATTCACAGGACAAGCCACTCATGGAGGCCAATGATATATGATCAAAGAGCTCTGCAGGAAAAAACTAGAAGAGGACCATCCAATGCCCATGTAAGCTGCACATTAAAAAAAGGATGCTCAAAACTGTCTTATGTGTTTGATTAATCTAGTCTTCACAGTCTATTTTATTTTCAGCAAGTTTCAGAGATTCATATATTACAAATTCAGGGAAAGCAAATGCTTAATTTCAGCTCCACTGCTTTCAAATAATTCCACAAGGCAGTCCCAATAAGCCTATCTGCCTTTGATTTCCTGTTCAGAACAGAGCACAATGTATTTCATGCTATAAATTTCCCAGAGCTGGAAGTAACTGAGGTGAAGAAGTGTAATGAAGAACCACACAAATCTTAATTCTGGCAGCCTGAAGCCTTCCTTCAATTTTCAATCCATGTACTTTAATGTGCTGATATCTGAAAAGGCAGCCATTAATTTGGAAATTGGCTTAGCATGTTTTGTACTTCTGGCTTGTATGCAATAAAAAAATGCCTTACCTCATACTTTCCTTCATTCTCTGCCTTAATCTTTTCAATGTCCAGCAAGAGTGACCAAACCTGGCCTCGGACTTGGAGTGGAACCCCTTTATAAACTCTTCGAAACATCTACAAAGAGTTACACAAAAGAAAAATTAACACAATCGTTTTAGGAGGTATGTGCATTTATAAAGTGCAACATATCCCACAGTAGTCTGGCAATCCACACATCAGTACAACCATTCTGAAAGTAGTTACATGCTAAATGTTCAATCTTCAGTTTCGTTCAGGAGATGTAAGCTGGCATGAGTGGCCGCAATTATATATGAAAGAGAGAGTACAGTCTGAGGCACACTACTAGTGTTCTTTTTCACTGCCAAGACAGCTGAAGTGACTCCACACTTTGCATGGAAAACTTGCCCGGCTCAAAAGGTAAAAGTTGAAACACTATCCTAAGCGAAAAGGCTTCAATTAATGTGAATATATTTATTCATACATCATTTTTATGAGTTGCATTCCAAACTATCTGTGCAACACAGAGACAGAACATCTCAAGGGATGCTTTGGAGGGCATTTGTGAAATATGAAAGCACCAGCTGATATGCTTCCCATATCCCCAGTTTCTTTGCTTTCCATATTTCCTGAGTCTGAAATGGAACTAGAAAGTCGTAACTCAGAAGTCATGACACTGTCTTTATTGATCATTATTTCTTTTAACCTTTGCCTTCATTAAATTTGGCTAGTTAGCGAACTCGAGGCTGTTACCACATTCAAACACAGCAGAACACAAATTCATTTCATTTTTTTCCCCAGGACAATGACAAAGAACCTTGCATTGTCTGGTTGTGACAAAAGCTAAATAAGTTTGTGATCTAGTCACATTTTGCCCCAAGAAAAATTGTACTTAACTAGAATAATTATGAAAAAAATTGTTTTTACATAATTTATTCTACAATAATTATGAAGAGGGACAAGGAACTATGTAGGGCACTGAAGGCCCATGACAACCCCCACCCTTTCATTAGATCTTGCCCCCATACTTTAAAGCTTGCACAGGAAGCTAATCTAAAGCAGTGGTTTTCACCTGTTAATCCATTAGTGTCCCCTCAGTTTCTTTGTTTGAATATTTTTGTACTACCTTTCCTAGTACAAGAGCCAGCGTGGTGTAGTGGTTAAGAGCAGTGGTTTGAAGCGGTGGAGTCTGATCTTGAGAACAGGGTTTGATTTCCCACTCCCCCACATGAATGGCGGAGGCTAATCTGGTGAACTGGATTCGTTTCCCCACTCCTACACATGAAGCCAGCTGGGTGATCTTGGGCAAGTCATGCTCGCCAAGCCTCACCTACCTCACAGGGTGTCTGTTGTGGGGAGGGGAAGGGAAAGTGATTGTAAGCCGGTTTGATTCTGCCTTAAGTGGTGGAGAAAGTCAGCATATAAAGACCAACTCTTCTTCTTCTAGTGACCATGGCAGCTCAAGTAGCTTACAAAAAACCAGGTCCGCAGGTAACAATTAAACAAACGAACAAAAGAGGCAGGCACAGCTCCCCCTCAAAATAATATGAAATTAACTGTACAATGACCATCTGAAAAATACAGATTAGCATTTCTCATGGAAAGCAGACAGCATTGGGAACTGCCACACCACCTTGGGGAGGGCACTCAAGGGCACTGGAGCGTAGCGTTTTATCCCCAGGACAGCATGAACAGCATACGTCAACTTTCCTTCCCTTGTTGTCAGAAGCCATCGCCAAGTAGGGAGAAAGGGCTGCCTGAAATCCCAGACGCCCATGTGCTCCCAACAGTTGTGCATGCTTTCAAGCATATACCCCACCCTGATACTGCACTGTCGGATCAGTATCAATTTCTACATTTGTACAGTATGGTTTCTGAATACTGTGCATTTTTTGTGAGTCAATGAGAAAGGTAGGTGAGCTAAGGTGAGCTATCCTGAAAAGATAAGCAAAAAATTAAGCCACAAATAGACCAATAAAACCATCAGCTAAGTTTTCCTCAGCAAGTTTACAGAAAAGGAGGTGTGAGAGTAAGGCTCCCTCTTTCTCCCCGATCCAATTAAAATCTTTTCTGTGGAGTTCCAGAATTCACAAGCAATTTTTCCACTCGGAGGCAAGGAAGAATCCGATTTCTCTGCCAGCAAGCCACAACCCCAGTCCATGTCATGACGTACAAGTGCTGAGACTGAATCAAGCTAGGAAGAGGCCAGACTGGCCAATGAGAAGTGGAATCTAAGAACTGCAGAAAAGTCTGTCATCTCACTGATCATGCACTCTACTGCCAACAAACCTTGCATATGTGTGAAGAGAATTAAATACATTATCACTCTGAACCTGCAAAGAGGAATGCTAGCATGAAAAGGTGGCTTTGTTCTTGAACAGCAATGTGTTACAAGAAGAGGAAGAGAAGCTTTGACCAGAAGTAAATGTTAAATGCTAGAAAACTGCACAGATAAATAACATATCAGATAAAATGCTATGGATGTGATTTTCTGTAAGGCATCGTTAAGACTGGGTGATCTATGAAATGTTTTCTTTTAAACACATTGCAAAAACAGTTGAGTCAGTATGACAGGTTTATTACTTTAACTTACTAATCTCTTCATTAGAAAGAGAGAGAAAACATTCCAGATCAAAATGCAACATAATAAGATGTTCTGATGCTTTAAAATTCAAAGTGTACTTCAGCAATAGATCAAGAGCTTTCAGAACATTTATGGTTCTTCTCCAAAATGACTCAGCAGATGAAGAGAACCTGGTCCAGGGAAGGAGGGCAAATTGTGTGGCTGCGCAGATAACCACTCATATAAGAATTTGTCTCAAATAGTTGCAGCTAAGGAGTGTTATGAAAGGACAAATGTGCCCTTGGAATAACACAGGCTTATTTATTGAGATGGGGCAATTAAATCCTAAAATTAGACCCCAGGAGAGACAGGTATATGTTGATCTGTGAGCTAACCAAAGGAAACTGAATCCCAGCTTCAATTTGCCATTTGGCCAAGCGCAGTAATAGATCATTACTACTTTTCCCCCTTGACACTTCAACTTTTGAAATAATTGGTCAAGAGAAGGTTTGGAGGGGAAATTTCAGCCCAAATTCCTAAATTCTGATTGGGTTTTAAAAAAAGAAACTCCCAAGCTGCAGGAAAACCTATAAAACAGTTAGTCTGGATTAAAGTTGGTTGTCAAGACCAGGGTCCAGACTTGTGTCAAGGCTCTTGACCGGCCCTGTCAGGCTTTGCCAAGATGTTCCATCTTGGACTCATTTCCAGAACAGGAATGTCTGATGATTGTTCCCAATTATCTGTGCTTCCTAGAATTCATGCATAGATTTTTAGTCATGATTTTGGCATATGGACTGACAGCTGGGTTATGCTGACCAGCTCCCTTAACACTGAATAAAGGGGCTGATGTGGGGGGAGAGAGAGAGAGAGAGACAGAGACAGAGAAAGGTGGGGTAGGGAACAGAAACCTTAAAAGCCTCCCACTCACCCTCACAAACATCTCCCCCTAAACTTTTGGTGTACAAGACAACCAGGATAAAAGGGGGGAGGAAGAATCCTCTCATTGGTGGCAGCTCAACTACTGGAGTAACAACCCCAGGTTAAAAAAAATGCTCTGGTATCCCCTCTCCTTAATTTCCCTGGTTCTAGAGACAAAGAATTAACAAAAGGTATGCTACAGCTAGGAGCCCCGTATGATAGGAGCCCTGTGGCACAGAGTGGTAAGCTGCAGTATTGCAGTCCAAGCTCTGCTCACGACCTAAGTTCGATCCCAACGGAAGTTGGTTTCAGGTAGCCGGCTCAAGGTTGACTCAGCCTTCCATCCTTCTGAGGTCAGTAAAATGAGTACCCAGCTTGCTGGGGGTAAAGGGAAGATGACTGGGGAAGGCACTGGCAAACCACCCCCTAAACAAAGTCTGCCTAGTAAACGTCAGGATATGATGTCACCCCATAGGTCAAGGAATGAGCCGGTGCTTGCCCAGGGGATTTTTACCTTTTTATTTATGCTACAGCTGCTATCCTAATTACTACTGGAAAATTATTGTTCAACATACCGGTATATAACCAGGGACTTGTGCATCCAGCAATCACCGATATTTTCAGTGAAAATATTTCACAGTTTAGAAACTGTAGAAAAATGCTTGAGTCTGTAAAGCCTCAAATAAGACCTATCAGCTGGGGATCAAGCATCATTGTGATCAGATATCTACTTTCAAGATAGCGTTCTAGAAATTCATTCACACACATATGGCTGAGACTGGTCAGAACAGAAATGCAGCTTGTGACAACAGAGAAATTTCCAGACCACTGATTTCCAGACCACTGCTTAAAAGAATGAGCACATAAGTCTTCTTAATCAAACTCCATTCACACCACAATAAAGGCCAAAACAAAGGGAACTATAACATCACTAAAATGGGTCCTGGTTCTCTTCCTCACCTTCTCACTGTTTCTGTATTTCCCCCATTTTCTTAACATCTTCAACCATTTGTCCACTCGTTCAATCTCCTGAAGTTTTTGCTGGAAAAGAAGATTAAATGTTAAGATTGCAGGGGTTTTCCCAACTTATGTATAGCGAAGAGAGGAAGAGGTGTGTACCCTAGTCAGCACAGCAAGGCAATCAATGGGTTATAAAAGATTAAAATATAGCAGAGATAGACAGGTGAGCTAACGACCAACCAGGCACTATCACATAGCTGTGTTTCCATCAACCACAGGGTACAGCAAGGGCTAGATCCTCTGTGCCTTAAACTGAAGCAGCCTGCCATGTAATAGCAGCACATAAGGTCCACAGTCATGACAATTATGATTTAACAAGTGGGGACCCGTGAAACTCGTGGGGGGGATTTTCCCGTCTCCCCCTGCACACCTTCCAGCCCATCTGGAGCAGGACTCTGCCACCACTGTGAATGGGCCCATAGCTGCTCTCGGGGGGCCACTGCTGCTGCAGTGGCAGTACCCCCCGCACCCAGCCGGTCCAGTGAGGGACGGAGGCAGCCAATCTGGGCCAAGCTGGGCCAAGGCAGGCACTCTGCATCAAGCCGGGCCGCCTGGGGGTGAAGGCAGGTGCAACTCATTTTCCCACCTCTGACTTACCCAGAATGCCCAGTTTCCCTCCTGACAACTGCCCCAGGAAAAGCTGGAGGATTCTATCATGAGGGGAGACATGATAGAGGTCTATAAAATTATGCATGTTTTGGAGAGAGTGGACAGGGAGAAGTTTTTCTCCCTCTCCCATAATACTAGAACATGGGGTCATCTGCTAAAGCTGGAGGGTGAGAGATTCAAAACAAATAAAAGGAAGTATTTTTTCACACAACGCATAGTTAAATTGTGGCACTCCCTGCCCCAGGATGTGGTGATGGCTGCCAGCTTGGAGAGCTTTAAGAGGGGAGTGGACATGTTCATGGAGGAGAGGGGTATTCATGGCTATTAGAATGGATACTAGTCATGCTGCATACCTATTCTCTCTAGTATCAGAGGAGCATGCCTATTATTTTGGGCGCGGTGGAACACAGGCAGGATGGTACTGCTGCACTCATCTTGTCTGTGGGCTTCCTAGAGGCACCTGGTTGGCCACTGTGTGAACAGACTGCTGGACTTGATGGGCCTTTATCTGATCCAGAGGGCCTTTCTTATGTTCTTATGGATTTAATGTGCTTATCCAAACTGCCCAACCCTCCTTAGCCAAGCAATCCCACAGTTTTGTAACGGCCAGCTTTGATGTCGCATTTCAGGATACGGAGGGGCAATCTTTTCAGAGCTTCTTTCTGATAATGCTCCACTATCTTAACAACTAAGCTAAGCACAGAGGTGCAATCAATATTTTTATCTATTAAAGGTTGCAATCCCTTTTCATCATTTGCTACTAATAGCATGTCCAGCAGTAACCCACAGAAAATAAAGTTCCAGCCCTTACCTTCTCCTCCAGAGCACTGCGGAGTGGCAGCTCATGCTCACTGGGGGGAAAAGAAAAAAAAATTCCAATCAAACCAGGTGTAACACAGAGAGTAAAATCAAAACATACAGTATAGAAGTCAGAAGTCTTGCCCTGAAGGTTGGGCAAAAGTTAATAGCTGTTGGCCTACTTTGTCAAGGAGTTTTCTTATTTAATGAGATTTATTTATTTCACATTTAATAAAACGTTAGAATTCTTGTCTGAGGTCTGAGCTCCAGTTTATTCGGCCTCAGGAGCGAGGCTTCCTTCTGACTCCTGTTCACAGATAGATGCATTATACAGAAAAAGAATGACTTTATAGATTACTCTGTGGCTACTACAACAAATATCTCAAAACAGAATTGATGACATTCCCTAATATATACACCATAACAGTAATGGTTTGAAACATTATGAGGTCCTTCAATTAAGTTTTATAGTTTACAGGAACTCTGATCACATCACCAACATTTATTTATCCACAGAAGACATAGCAATATCCTGCCTTATCTATGGAAGGAGCTTTCATAAGCAACAGAAAGCTCACTTCATTCCTTGGTCTGCAGTTGGATTGAGAAGATGGTAGGTACAACATAGGGAGGCTGATCAAAACCGTAAGTCAAAGAAAAAGGTACAACTGTAAGCCTCAACACTGTTTCAGGAAAAGATCAAGCGAACAGGAAAAGATAAACTTACTGCAAAAACCCAAATCTATCTGTGACTTTGTACAGAGTGAAGTCAGCATCTTCCCATGGGTCAATCTGAGCCCCTTCCTGTCTTCCCTATAAAGAAAAGGGAAGGGACACAATAAGGGACACATGCTACTGTGGAGCTTTACAAACATTTGGCATGTTGATGCACATTACTTCAAGCAATAATCCAAAAGATTAAGATGACAATGCCCACTCCTGTGGCAAAACAAGCCTTAAATTGTTGTTGTGCTATGATAAAGGCAAGATAAGGTAAGAGTGTAAAACTAAAGGTTTCAGTGGTAAACTGTGAAGAGCTGTGCTGGTCTATGACTGTATTTTTATCAAGATTGATTGAAGGCAAGAACATGTTCAAGGGTAGATGTCAGTTATCAGCATGCGTTTCTATGGAGCGGCACCCATTTTTCCACATGTTTACAGGCATGCACTTTTACAGTTGTGTACAGCTATCTCAGTTCTACAAATCCTGCCCTGAACTTGTCCTTACAGACTGCTCTTCTCTTCTGTTGCTGCTTTGCCAGTATACCTCAGTACCAAATTGGAAGCGGGGGGAGAAACCTATTCTCGAGATCCTTTAAAGATATGATGTATTACAAGTAAGATGAAACAAGTACCAAAGACAGGCAGACCTAATGAAGTTCTCAGTACTAATAACTTTCCTACCTTCATGCTTTCAGCCTTGGAATCCCTTAGTGAAGTGTCCTAGGACTGACAACAGGATGACTGCTTTCTAGCAAAGACTGAAGTTACACAGCCAAAGCAAGGAACAGACACTAGGGCCAATTTATTCCTCTCTTATTAAGAAATTAGAGCCCATCAAAAGACAAATGCAAAACCAAATAATAAGGATATGTTTGAGAGGGATGCTATCCGCCTGCAGCCATACAGAACCCACAGGCTACCGCCCCACAGAACTGACACATTGACGGAGTAAATGAACAGGACGTTCTGAGCCCATCTGACCGTTTGTGATGTCAGAAAAGAGGACTTAAGACATTAAAAAACTTGAGAACGTAGAATGGTAGAGGTCATTTTAAGCCATGTTTACATGGGAACCTATCACTGCCTCCATCTGACACCTGCTCCAATAAACATTCCTGGCAGTGGTTTGCGGCTACCCAGAGAAAGACCAGGCAGTGGGAGCCAATCTGTGGGGCAAATCAGTGCTCACACTAAGCTTGCTATATGGAGGAAGCTGCCATGTGGCCGCAGTTTCAGGCAAGGTCCACAGAGCTGCTACATGGTGAGATGTCGTAGACCTCGCTTGCTGGAAGTATTATTTGAATAGGCAACTAGTTGGCAGGTGAAAGAGGTCCCTGCTTTCTGTAGGCGGTTAACAGAAAGCCTTGGGCCAGACAGGACATTAGTTTACAAAAGCAAGAACTGTACCTTCTCGTACTTGCCAATGATTTCTGCCCTTTCTTCTGCTATTAAGGCATCTATATCTTTCTTCATGTCAGAAACTGTAAGTAAAATGAAAAACCAAAAGTGAGATAGTAAGCTGACACCACATGAAGCACTTTTGGAAAGTGCTAATAGAAAAAGACTTTGTTAACAACTCAAAAAAATCCAAACCTTATTCTAGAATCAAAATTAGGTGGCAGCTGTGAAATCTAAAGAACAGTTCTCGTCAAACAATACAAACACTATTTGAGTATGAACAGTATATTTGAATAAGCCCATTTTTTCCTGCAGAATGAGGAACTTAGACACATACCTCAATTAAGTTCAACCAATTCTTTTATCTCAGCATCTGGCTTTCTTCTCAGTGGAATTATTCCAAAATTTAGTATTGAGGAGCAAACCTGCATACAAGAGTGCTTATTTTGATGTATACCTATCAGTTCCCACACTTTCTCCTGAAAAACAAGGCTCTGATAACCATGAAATATACCCTGTCAACTCCAAGACTGGACTGTTTAACAAGTTCTATGTCAGGCTGCCAATGAAGATTATTTGGAAATTTCATGTACTCCGGAATGCAGCAGCCATGATATTAATTGGTGTGGTCCAGAGAGAACATGCAGTACATCTTCTTGAAGGATTACCCTGGCTTTCAGTTAGGTTTGGGGAATAATTCAAAGCGCTTGTTTCGAAGGTAAACACTTTACTTAGGCCCCTTGAAGGAATGCCTGCTCCCTGCACACTCCAAGATCATATGGGGAAGTTCTCCCACGGGTGCCCCTGCCTTTTGAAGTTAAGTGGGTGGTAACAAGGGCCTTTTCAGTATGAGCAGCTCCTTAGGGAACCCCTGAGGCAACCTGTCAGACCCACTCACTGGCTAAGACCCAATTCAAACTAGGTAACTAGGTAACAAATGAGTTTGACACCCCTGCTCTTGAGGGTCCACTATTCCCACACCCTCAACAGTGGCCTTTGTCCTTAATTTAAGTGGTTTAAAAAAAAGTTTCCTTAAAAAAAATCCTGTACTTTGCATCAAGAATGTGATCAATAGACCAAAGAGAAGACGAATTATGCCTGCATAAAAATGTGCACCTATGAAACACTATCTAGAGATTAATAAATCTGAAAACACACAGCTAGATGATATTAAAGTGCCCTAGAAATTAATCTACCTGAACTGATATCATCAGAAAAAGCTGCTCATATCAATCCTTCCCTCCTACATAAAAGTAAAACTCCAGCGCAAAAAATGTTCTGCTGAAAAATAAATTGCAGGGACAAATGCATGTAACATTTTACATTCAAAATGGCTTCTATTGGAATCATCTATACTGATTGTGTTTTTTGTTTTAAAAAGTTTTTATGATGGTGGCTACATTTAGATGTCATGAACAAATCTAAAGCCTCAAATCCTCAGGGCCACATTCTCCCTCCCCTCTTGGTAAGAAAAGCAGAGACTGAAAGTGTCCTGGTTTAGTTTGTGTCTGGAATCCTAGTTCATGGGCAATGTACTGAATAAACGAAACAAACTTCAGTTTTGTCAAAGCATCTGAATCTGAGCATTTGATTTGTTCTTCAGTTTCAGTTCTATATGCAAGGCAAGAAAGGAGCATGGGGATTTCAGGTTTGTTCATGACTACTTAATACAGTTGGGGGGAGAGAGATTAAATTAGGGCTGTAAACACATGAGCAGATAAATGCAAGGTCTTTGGAGGAAATTCCCATTCCTTTTTCTGACCTAACTTGAAAATTGGACAAAAACAGAATAATCTTCCACAGGAGGACAAGCATGAGAGCAAGATAACTTCAGCGCAAATGCAAGACCCTCCCAAAAAGTTTCCAGGGTTTCAGAGTTTGCAGGGCTTTCTAGAAATACGGTAAACATTACAGTATGCAAGAAAGGTTGGACTTGAAAATATGACTCATGCTTGTGATAACAAAGGAAATGCAAATGCAGCCTTAGATACCCTCCTAATCAAACACTTTAGCTTTGAGCTTTAAATAGAATTGTCAGTCAGCAATGATATAAAATTGTTCAAGAGGAAAACCAGACTTGATTCCTCCTGTGACATCAGGATTGCCATCACACACTTCTACTTTAAGGGCAGCACAGCCCGTGTAACTATTTTATTTATTCATTTCTACCCTGCCTTCCTTCCTAGTGGGGACCCAAATGGATTACATGGTTCTCTTCTCCTCCATTTTATCCTCACTACAACCCTGCGAGATAGGCTAGGATGAAAGCGTGTGACTGGCCCAAGGTTACCCAGCAAGCTTCCAAAGCTGAGTGGGGATTTGAACTTTGTGCTCCCAAAATCCTAGTCTGACACCCTAACACTACACTACATTAGAATACAGGTTAAGACAAATTCTTTTAAAGCAGGGCAGGGGGTATTTTAAATATAGTATGGATGGGAGGGATGCTGAACTGTTCTTCTCAGTCACTCATTCCTTAATTAGAAACATTTTGCTCCAGTGGTTTTTATCCTGTTAGGGTCTGTTTCCAGTTTCAGAACCTCCTCTCCTGCTACGGATGCCAACCTCCAGGTGGGGCCTGGGGATCCCCCCAGAATTATAGCTCATCTCCAGACTACAGAGATCATTTTCCCTGGAGAAAATGGATGCTTTGGAGAGGAGACTCTGTGGCATTGTACCCCAGTGAGGTCCCTGTCCTCCCCAGGCTCCATCTCCGAATCTCCAGGAGTTTCCCAATCTGAATCTGGCAACTCTACCCCCCTATCCCCTGCCAGTGGTCAGGGGGACCTGGCAACCCTACCTCCTGCACTGGTGAAGGAAGCAGTATTGGAGAGGGCTTATCACACACCCCCTCGGGTCAAAATATTAACCCTCTGCCCACAAACACATCTTCAGGTGCCACTGTGCATCAAATATAATGCCTTTAATTTCATGTAGAAGGTACTACAAGGAAACTAATTTTATGCTTTTTCTAGGCTAGCATTCAGATGTCCCATGCAACTGTGGTTATGGAAAAATGTGCTTGAACCAACTTGTTGCTGGGCTCATGGGCATGCTTCAGTTGTCTCCCTCCCTTCTTCCTTCCCCCAGTGAGAACAGCGGTTAAGTACTCACTCCACTTACCCATGATGTATGTATGCAATTATGCAGGTTAACCAGAGTATTTCAACTATGAGTCTCAGTTGGGGAGGGGGGGCAAGAGGAAGGTAAATGCAAGAATCTGACAACTAGCTGGGTCCATACATATCCTTAACCGTGGTTATATGTCACATCAAATGCAGCCTAAGCGAGCAGTGATCAGAGGCTAAAAGATTAAGACTTCATGGGTGGGGGGAATGAGAAAAAACTCAGCAACAATTATTCAGTATCAAAATTTTGAATATGTGCATTATCAATGAGATTTATTTACTACTATTTGCTGCTAAAAATTCTATTGTGGTACCTGCACACAAGCATGTAGAAAGTCAACTGTCTGTTGTGTCTCGCTATACTGGGAGGCGATTGTTAACATGCATGCTCACATCCACACTCTCCAGATTTCTGACAGGCTGAAGATGTGTGGGGAAATTGTTACATGTGCCCAGACAATACTGGTAAGCGGATTTCTACCTGCTTGCATAGACTCACTGTAAACAGAAAGTGTCCCAGTCTGTAAGGTGAGACCCTGTACAGGCAGGCCTGGCAGTGTTTACCATGCCTTTGGAGTCTTATTTGTCCATTTGGTTGCATGGTGAGGTACTGCAAACCAATACATGGCAATAACTTTGAAAGTCCCCCACTAGGTAGCTATAATGCCAAATGCTCAGTTTAAAGCCGCTTCAAATTAGCTGCCCTAACTTGTGGGGTGGGAGGCACAAGGTTTTTGTTTAGATTGGTGGCAGATACATCTGGTATTGGAATACCCCACCATTGGAAAATTGGGGAGAAGAAGGCCCAGTTTAGTTGCCATTCATAGGCAATGGTGGAGTGAGACTAAGGAAGTCTCCTAGTGAACTGTCGACCCCAGCTGTGTGTGGCTTGGGTTGTGACGTTGTTGCTGATGACCCACTTCCGTATCAGTGTGGCAAAGTGGCAGAGAGCTAGTGAGGATGTGCCACCCCATATAAAACATGGCCATAATATTGTCTGCAGCTTTCGGATATTCTTGTGATACATGTGGGTCTGAAGGGCTACAAGACCATTGAGTTCCAATACATTGATGTGATAGAGTTTTTCATGGGTTGACCATGTCCCACTGGGTGATATTTGCTGGTGTGGGCATCCCAGCCTAGAAAGGAGTCGTCGGTAGTGACAGTGATTTCTGTTGTTGGGGGGGGGAGTGAAAGGGGACCCCTCATAAGAGGTTGGTGTTGAAAGTCCACCAGTGGAGTGACCGTAGCACTCTCCTTAATATACATAACTTCTTTGATTGATGGTGCTAGAGAGGACTGAAAGTTCCAATGAACCACAACTGCAAGGGTCACATGTGTACTCTTGCATGAGGTACTGTACCACTGATGTAGTGGAAACCACTAGCCCTAGCTGCCTTTGTATTGTTATGCAAGTATACACTCTGACCCTGAAGTATGTGTATTCTGATTGCCAGGACCCTTGTAGAGGGTGGGAAAGCCTTGGTTGAGTTGGAATCTGTTGCAGCACCTATGAAGGACAGCATGTGTGAGGATTCCAGCTTGGAACTGTTTGCGCCGACCTGAAGGGTTCAGTGCTCCTAATTATAACTCTGTCACATAATGTATGGTTTTCCCCAAACTGATTGGTAGAAGAGCTGGAGAGCAGAGTAAAACCAAAAGTTCTTTGTCATGAGGCTGTACATGCACTGAGAAAGTCCCAGAAGTAGCAGAGATCTCGGCCTTTGGATCAGGGATAGGTCCAGTACAACTGGTTATCCAGGGCAGTGGCGGATCTACATTTTTGGGGCCCTGAAGCTTGAACTGTTATGGGGGCCCCTTCGCAACCAGCAACAATAGGGCAACATCCAACAAGGCCCTGGTCCCAACCTGATAGAATGTTCTTCCAAGTAACATCAGGGTCCTATGGGACCTTCTGCAGGGCCTGTAAAACAGAGCTTTTCCACTAGGCCTACAATTGAGGGCAACCACAGGTTGTCATCGTTACTGGCCTCCTGCTCCTCTCCCTCGGGGCGTCTGATATGAGGATTTGGCTGCTTGGCCGGGCCTCCAATGGCCCTGTAATTAAATGAGTACCATCTTGTTAACTGTATTGAATGGTTTTATGAATTTTATTGATTACTTATGAATTTTATATATGATTTTATTATGATTGTTGTTACCTGCTGTCAGGTAAGAGAGAGGAATGGGGATCTTCAGTAGCTGCCACCACTCTGGTGTGAGCCTAACTCAACAAGGCCCAGAGCACCCTGCCTGCCCCTGGCTGCTTCTTTTCCCAACAGGGTATACTCTCTAGGTGACCAAATGAGGCGTGAGAACCCAGGGAAGAGTAACAGTTTATTAAAAAGGTCTAATAATAATGATAACTCAAGCCACAATAGGATGACCAAACCAGTAAAGGCAGGCAATCAAATAAAAACCCTAACACACCTATCTTTACTGTCCCTAGCCCTCTCCTGGCACTAGGCCTCAGGCTAACTCACCCCTTCCTTAGGGTTGCCAACTTCCAGGTAGTAGCAGGAGATCTCCTGCTAATACAACTGATCTCCAGCCAATAGAGATCAGATCACCTGGAGAAAAATGGCCGCTTTGGCAATTGAACACTATGGCATTGAAGTCCCTCTCCTCCCCAAACCCTGCCCTCCTCAGGCTCTGCCCCAAAAATCTCCCACAGGTGGTGAAGAGGGACCTGGCAACCCTACCCTTCCTGGATGAGGGATCCATTTTGAGGCCATGTGAAATGGGTATTAGTATTAGAACATATTCTAAAGTCAATATTAAGTACTTCAACCCATTGGCTTCTGATTCTATCACTAAAAAACTCAATCGATTTTGTAGAGAAATTCACTCATTAAAAAAAGTTGCTTCGGGGGCCCCTCCAGGATTAGGGGCCCTAAAGCTTAAGCTTCATTAGTTTCACAGTAGATCCGCCTCTGATCCAGGGACAGAGTTTAAACTTTCTCTTCCAAATCTTATTACCAAGTAAGTACACAAACTGGAAACTCAGGGAATGACAAGAATGCTCATTCCAGTGGTCCTCTCAGTATTACCCTGTTGGGGTCGAAAGCGTGACATTCACAAACACATTTCCTAGAAAGCAAAATATGCTTTATGCAAACCAAGACATGGCAGGCCTTACCTGAGGTGGGTATTACGTCTCACACTTCACCAGCAGAGGCTACGGTAGCCTCCAGCCCTTTGAGGCTACCCAATAGAAGACATTTCAAATGTGCAACAGCTGCCACCACCACAGCTCTTCAGCAGTCCTTCAGGCTGTCCTTAGCCTGGTCATTCTCAGCTTTGCCCATGCATGCCGCAGTCATAGCAATCCTATTTTCATTGTCTGTTGTTTTTCTTCACAAGGCTTTGTCATTGGACGAAGTCGAAAGAAACAGTGTGTTGCGAGCTCGTTTTATGCAGAACTCCTCTTTTGTCCACTATGCAGAAATCCTCTTTTGTCCACTGGGTTGCCTGAAAAAAACCAGCAGAAATATGATTTAACATATGTTTTCCCAGTGTTAGTGCTGTTTTCATCAAACTAGCATTATTTTTTCTTGCATGCCAAGCAAACATGATGCTAGAATAATAAAAGAAACGATATATGGCAGTTTTCCATACTACGGTTTTCTCACCAGCTCTTTAAGCACCCCCCTCCCATTTTACTGGTCTCTTTATGTTGATTATTTGCTGAATAGCCTAAAAATTAGAGGCAACTTTCTTCCAATTTAAAAGCACAGCTCTGTCTAGTTGACTGAAAAATATTTTCTCATTTGCTATAGGATACCAGGATATTCACAAGCTTACTCTAAAAGCACTGAACTGGAAAATTTGACATGAATGGTCAACTTTTCTATTTTCCTCATGCCAGTTATGACTTGACTAATCCTTGCTATGGTATGTCCTTCTAGGAACTGGAGGAAAGAAAAATCATAGCGACAGCATGCTTACTACAGCTTTTAAAGCTGCGCATGATCAAAGTGCTTTCAAAAAATTTCTGGAGAAGCCCTAAAATATGTGCCTGGGTTTCTGTGTTAATGTATGCACTCAGGGGTTCTATCTCTAGCATATAAAGGCTAGTGTTATCTTTCCCTCATTCTGATCGCATCCAACTTAACACATATCTTGAAAAACATAACATCTGGAATTAGTTGTCAGTCTTGTCCAGCTTAAGTGAGGAAAATGGACACAAAGCTTAGCTTCAACTTTAAAAATACCAAAGCCACACACATCATCATTCATGTTAATAATACAAATACTGATGATGATGATGATGACGATTAATTCGATTTTTAGGCTGCTCTATCCCGACAAGTCAGTCTCAGAGTGGCTTACAACATGCTACACTTTTAAAACCCAATATAATATATAATTTAAACTAAAACATCAGTTAAAAACTACAGCGCCCTTCACTCATGATGATAACATTGTCCACACGCACAAGAGTAATCACTTGTACAATTCAGGTAATGGAGGTGGGGGAAGGAAGAGAAGGAAGGCCAGCAGAATAGAAACCGTTGCTGTCCTCAACCATATGTCCAGTGGAACAACTCCATTTTGCAGGGCCTGTGGAATTGATTTAAGCCCTGCTGGGCCCAGATCTCAAATGACACAGTCTTAAGGAGACTAATCATACCAACCAACCATTATTCCTTGCAGTGTAAATACAGTTCCTGAAAAGTTGTTCCTAAGGCAAGAAGAAGAAGCTCTACAGGAAACAAACATGAGAAACAAACTACAGTAGACAGAAATATACCAGCTGCCCTCCAGAGAAAGATAGGTACACTGAGTACCATTAAAACCAAGGGAATCGTCGTAGATTGTGTACGCTGTGATTTGCAAAGACATTACCAGTAGATTACAGGTTTTATTCAGTCTTTTCTATAAATAGTGCTTAGTATGCTTTATGGATAGTAATATTAAATTTCTGGAAATTTGAAGCCAGGGGAGAAATATTTTCTTCCCCTTCCCTTTTTTGGGAAAAAAACAAATTGGGGGTGAAATCGAAATACATTACTTTCCTATCAAACTGAAAACTATTTATTGATTTAACAACATAAAATGTATCATTGATAACCTAACATATAAAAATGTTAGATTTGGCATATTTATGGAATGTTAAAGAATAAATGTCTTTCTTCTACGTTTATTTATTTGATTAACTATACCCTGTCTTTCTTTTTTCAGTGCTCCAGAAAATTTCCCCAATTTTTCCACTGAAAAAGCTGAAGAAGACTTTTCTCATGCTATATATTTTGAGTGAGAAAAACCTTGTCTCAACAGCATTTTATTCATTCTACGATAGAATATATTTCATCATTTCCCCCCTCAGTGCTCCCCTCAACTGTCCCAATTTTTCCATTGGAATTAAAAAAAAAATTCCTTAAAACAAAAAAGAATAAATTATTTTATTCCTGATGCCCCTCCCCCAGCCTTCACGTCTCTACTTATAGGAACAGTAAACTCACTTTGTTTGAACACTCAAATTTGCTAATGCCAGTGGAAAATCAACCATTGAGAATTTCAGGAAAGGACAGAACTCATAACACATTTGTCCAGGGATGACAAACACTCATACACAATGTGCAAATCACTCTGATTCACCAGCATACATTTCATTTTACTTCTCATGTGACTTTAAGGACTTTATCTACCCCAAATTATCCCCTGTGTAGCTTGTGATATACTTCTGCCTGTTAAACAGAAAAAACATGTACACTGGATTATACCCATAAATCATTATCCCTTACTGAATCATGCTTTGTTTAGGACTGGAATTTTGTAATCTGACACCAGGAATCCAGGATACAAGTTACAACAAAAGAGAGAAACTTGGAAGCTAATGTTTCTACAGCACCATGATTTCATTTGCCTGCAAACTGCTTATGTAAAGAAGTTCAGTTCAAATACATGTGATTTTCATATGCATATGTTCTAGCATGGTTAACTGGTTTCTGAAGTTATCTCCCCCACCCTGCCCATCCCCCTGCCCAGGTCAGACAAGCTTCAAAGAAATGCCATACATCTTCATTAATTCTCATACATCAAAATGCACCCTCCCCAACATTTTCCTCAATTTAGTAACAAAGAACAGCTGTTAAGACATTAGCATTTTAAACAGAACAGACTGAGCTGATACTGAAAACAAGCTGTGAGAATCTCAGAAATTAAAATACGATAGTAACCACGTTGACTGAGAGGAAAGCAATGGCCAGACACCTCTGCTTAATCACTTGCCTTGAAAACCCTATGGGGTCACCATAAACCAGCTGAAACTTGATGGCACTTTACACAAGCACATTAACAGCAGTCCCAGTTGTTACTTGTTCATCTCCAGTACTTTTCAATCAGAAATGTGGCTATAGACACAAACACAGGGAGGAAGAGGCACAGAAGGATGGAGCTGTGCTGTACAAAAAAGGTACAGGTAGTCCCCTTTGCAAGCACCAGTTCATTACTGACCCACGGGGTGACGTCACATCCCGAAGTTTTCTAGGCAGACTATGTTTATGGGGTGGTTTGCTATTGCCTTCCCCAGTCGCCTACACTTTACCCCCAGCAAGATGGATATTCATTTTACCAACCTCAGAAGAATGGAAGGCTGAGTCAGCCTTGAGCCGGCTACCTGAAACTGACTTCCGGCAAGATCGAACTCAGGTCCTGAGCAGAGCTTTTGACTGCAGTACTGCAGCTTACCACTCTGTGCCTTGGGGCTCGGTTGTGCTGTATTAGTGAGGGTCAAATGGATAACAGCAGGCCCATATCTTTAAAAGCATGTTTACCCCAAGCTCGCGCCAAGCAGGAGGGGCGGGGGGTAAAAAGCACAAAAGATGCATGGGGGGATATCCTGGCCTCACTTCCTTGTATTCCCCAAAATCAGGTTTACCCCAGCCAGACTAATACTACTAATAATAATACTAACAATAAGCAAGTCCAACTGGTAGATATCTGGCAGAGGTAAATTCAGCACCACGTTGTTCATTCCTGTAACCTCCCCACCCCATGTAAATTACACAATCATGCAGTCTTTAGAGAAATGACAGATTACCGGAAACACATGTCTTGTTTGCTTGTAAGCATAAAATTGTGCCACCGTGAACTTGTCTAAATATCTAGGAAAAGCTTTCCTGCTTGCTTCTCAAGGCTAAACACGAAAAGCTCTGTTCCCCTGATGAACACATCCACTTAAAACAATAACATTAAAGTACACTGTGTTCATCCTGAGTGTTCACAGATTCTAAATTACCTGACTCAACATCCTTCAGACCGACATGTTGAAGTGCATGATACACTGTCCCAATTCAGTTGTTCATTCATGCTCAGAAGTGACTGAGCTTTATTATGGCAAGGTCAGAAAGTTCCCCAGCCAAAAAAGGAAGGGATGAATGAATTTCACAAGGCCATTCATAAGCCAGTTTCTAATCTACCTTTTGTGGGGAAAGTAATTGAAAGGGTTTGTAGCAAAGCAACTCCAGGGTTTTCTGGAAGGATGACTCATCTGCCCTTGATCTTTTTCAATCTGATTTCAGGCCTGGCTATGGCATGGAGATGGCTTTAATTACTCTGTAAATCCTTTCAATACTGTAGACTGGGGGTCTCCAACATGGCACCCATGGGTGTTGTGGCACCCACCAAGTGCTTTTAGAAAGTGGGTGGGGCCAGATAGGGCTTTTGCCCAGCAGGGCTTCTGATTGGCTGTGCAATTTAAAAAACAACAACACGTTGCTTTGGCAGTACCTGCCACCACAGCACAAGGATCTTCACTGCATGACTGAAAATAAACAGCGTGTATTCCAAAAATATTTTAATACAACATGTTCATTGTAGGAGGCATCCATTAAATAATTCCTGCCTAAAATGTCAAACTGTTGCTTTTAAGTTATGCATAACCTAATTCTCTGACATTTTTGTGGTTTGGCTCAGGGGCTGTGGCATGCAGAAGGTCCCTGGTTCAATCCCCTGCATCTCCATTTAAAAGGATCAGGCAGTAGGTGATGTGAAAGACCTCTGCCCAATACCCTGGAAAGCCGCTGCTAGTCTGAGTAGACAGTAATGACTATGATGGACCATTGGTCTGATTCAGTATAAGGCAGCTTCATCTGTGTCCTGTGACAGCCATTTTGTGGTTGCGCCCACCGCCCTGTGCCAGAATTCGAAAGGCGCCCATGGGCTCAAAAAGGTTAGGGCCCACTGCTGTAGACCATGCCATTCTTTTGAAATGCCTGGAATGTGGTAGGTGGTAGCAGAGGCATGGCATGAAAATGGTTTTGGCTTTTAAAATATCTGACTTGTGTAGATGTACTGGTGCAACTTCTGCAGCACTGGAGATTAAATGTGGAGTCCCTCAAGGCTCAATATTATCACCGTTATTTAACATCCATGCAAGACTATTGGCTAACATCATCCAAAGCACTGCAGAGGGGTGGTGTCAATATACTGATGATACCCAGCTATACATAATTAAATAAACCCCCAGAAGCAGGAATTTCTCTGTTAGGACAGTATCTGGAAGTGAAAGCTGTGCCTTGTTTCCTTTCATCTATGACATTGTATTTGTTTTTTAAATGTATATAAGCTGCTTTGATTCCTGCTGATCAGGAGACAAGAGGCTTATAAATATTTTAAATGAATAAAAAAGTGACAGCTCCAGGTACTTCTGCTTTGGTCTAAATCAGCATCCCTCCCAGACTGAATACAAATAGGAGGTTCAGTGGAGGGGACAGCTACCCTGAATATAATCCCTCGCATAAAATGAATCTCTTGTGGTAAAGGTGCACCCAGAAGACTGATGTCTCAGCATGAACAATCCGCAGGCTCAACCTGGGCCCATGGCACCCTCAGTGATAACAGCAAGGTTTCTGAAAGTGTTATTATCAGCAGGAAGGAATGGGGAAAGAAGAAACTGAGGGCTGTTTAGCAGTGAACTTGCCAAAGCCTGCGGGGTATAGTATATTCCCTCTCTTAGCATGGCGTAGTTGTTAAGAGCGGTGGACTCTAATCTGGAGAACCAGGCTTGATTCCCCACTCCTCCACATGAAGCCAGCTGGGGAACCTTGGGCTAGTCACAGCTCTCTTAGAGCTCTCTCAGCCTCACCTACCTCGCAAGGTGTCTGTTGTGGGGAGAGGAAGGGAAGGAGATTGTAAGCTCATTTGATTCTCCTTAAAAAGGTAGAGAAAATCGGCATATAAAAACAAATTCTTCCTCTTCTTTGTGTTCTTCTTATTTTTTAGTGCCTGGATGGATACTTCAACGCTGCAGCTTGTTTCAGCTGCTTATTCAATGTACCTTGCTTTAGTTTAAAATGAAGAAACAAGCGTGATATTGTCTCTCCAACATTGCTTTAAATGGAAATTAAACTCTTTACTGTTAACATTTTCTTTCCGGACTCCTACAGCAATTCTTCAGCAACTGCTATTTTTAGACCATCCAGAGCTTAATTAAGGCATACAACATTTGTTTTCTTTTAGCCTGGAATTCATCTGCCAGATGATGAAAGCCCAAGACACATGCTCCCCACATCTTCAGCCCCCATTTAAAGAGATGCAAAACTGTTAAATTGTTATTACTTTGCCATATTATATCGTACAAGCCATAATTTCTCAAGCCCCCCCCCCAAAAAAAATTTTTCCAAGTCAATTCACCACTCATGCACAACAGGGATAAAGTGTGAAACACTGCCTTTTGTTTTTGTGTACCACGAAGTGACACAGCTCCCACCTTCTTTCCCTCCATTTTATCTGAGTGTTTGCCACTAAATGTTATGAAGTTTGAGTCTACGAACACCCCTGAACTGAGTTAAAACAGCATTTGCTCTTTCCAAATAGGTTACTCTCAGAATTAATCTTTAGATGATATTTTTGCTGTGGTTTGCTCAGAATCCTAAATATGCAATCATTCTTCTAACGTTTAAAACTTATCCTTAGTAATGAGGCAGTCTTCCTTCCTTCCTTCGGGCAATGCCTCAGCATAATGTTGCCTCTAAATAGCTCTCATTGGCTTCAGACTGGGATCGGAGTATCGGATCAGGTTCAAGGTGCTGGCTTTGACCTTTAAAGCCTTACACGGCCTGGGACATTCGTATCTTCAGGACCATCTCTCCTGGTATACCCCCAAAGATCTCTACGATCATCTGATAATAATCTACTGGTGGTCCCTAGCCCTAAGAGTGTGCGGCTGTCCTTGACGAGAGCCAGGGCACAGTACATAGGGCACAGTACATAGCAGAGTGTTTCAGGACAAGAGAGGGGAAACTCTTGGTTTTGTCTGAGAATTTCTCAGTCCAAATCAATGTATAAATTTCAACGGAGCTGAAATATAGAAAGAAACTGAAAACTTACCTCATGAAGTTTTCAGAATTAGAAGATGAATATTAAGTTAACTTACAAATGCATCAGTTTGAATCAAGTCATCTGCGGATGCAAGAGTCATGGATCTTCCTGTGATCCCTTAGCCCTTTCTGACCCCAGGGAAGTTTATTCCTGGGGTTGCAAGACCCATGTAGTGACACAGGTTTAGAGACAACACTGCAGAGAAGAAGGGAACACAAGCAGTCCTTCCTCTTCCATCAGCAGAACTCCAGAAATAAACTTCCAAAGGGTTGGAATACACTGGTGAGGGAAAGGGAACGAGGGAACGATACCCGACCACCAGAGCCTTCTGATGAAAGATCACCAAATCCAATCCAACATCCCCTCTGTGTGTGTAAAGTACCATCAAGTCACAGCCGACTTATGGCGACCCCTTTTGGGGGTTTTCATGGCAAGAGACTAACAGAGGTGGTTTGCCAGTGCCTTCCTCTGCACAGCAACCCTGGTATTCCTTGGTGGTCTCCCATCCAAATACTAACCAGGGCTGGCCCTGCTTAGCTTCTGAGATCTGACGAGATCAGGCTAGCCTGGGCCATCCAGGTCAGGGCCAACATCCCCTACACCAATTAAAAAGAAAATATAAGCAAAAATTTAAAAGGTAACCAACACTGAAATTCTACCCTGTAAAGCAATTTTGTTGATGGAATTTTATGAAGGAATTGAATAATGTGTTCCACAAAGGTTCCGTGTATTTGTTTGGTTTGTGCCTTGAACTCTCTTGGTATAAAATTCCACATTTTTAGATCATGTGCCAGTATCTGAACAATTCTGATACTTTCATGAGCAAGTCAGCCAGTCAGAACTTGGAGTCACCCAAAGAAATGGAATGGCATGAAGTTTAGAACAAAGGGAAATACACATCTGAAAAAAGAATACTATTTGAGCTCCTTGCAACAAGATTTGATGGTGGCCACTAGCTTATATGGCTTTAAAAGGGATCAGACAGTTTCATAGGTCTATGCAAGGTTATTAACTATTACAGTCAAATGGAGTTTCAGGCTCAAAAGCAGTTTAATTCTGAATACCAGATGTTGGAGACAAACAGGCTATCTTCCCAGGGGAATCTGGCTGGCTCTAATTGGAGCCAGAATACTGGATGAGCCAGACCGTTGATTCAATCCAGTGAGGTAATTCTTATATTTACATTCAAACGTCACTCACTAGTATTTTTTTAAAAAACTTTTCTTTTATTATAAGATTAAATGTTAATAATAATGATAATAATAATAATAAATAAAAAAGAACAAAATTTGCTGGCCCAGTTTCTCTTCCAACCATGAAAAACATTCACACATAATGATTCATTATGAGACACAGAAATTAATCTTCATGTTTCTCACGCTGCAATCACCAGTTAGCTCTTCGTACCCCAATGTGAGCTCTTCGTACCCCAGTGGAAAGCAAAATCAAAACACATCAAAACAGTATGCAGGCTTTGTGCTCTAGGTAAGGATACAATGAAGCTTTAAGACTTCATATTTCTCCAGCCAAGTGTGTAAATGGAATTCTTGTACAGATACTGCCTTACACTCATGCCATATATTGCTACAAAAGCTATCACCTGCAAAGCTTCTGATGTTTCTAAGTAATTTTCACAAATTCCAATAATGCAAATATTAGCAATCACATTGATAAAAGGGAAAAGGAAAAAAATCGCTTCCTCCTTCCTTTCCTCAGGGCAACATGTTCTAGAAGAGATGCCGAGTGTGCCACCAGGATATCAATTATTCAATAAAGGAATTTAAATAAAAGATTGAGGGGTAATGAGGTTTGGGAACTGTCTGATGCCAAACCATGGGGGACAGTAGCTGAACTGTCTCTTGAACTGTCCTTCTCAGCAGGAAGCTCTGAGAAATTAGCAGTTACCTTTCACGCTGTGCTGAAAGTTATGTTCTTATGGAATATATATGTATCGTATGAGGTTGTTGGTCTGCTATTCTTCCAGAAACATTATTTTTGGTTGGCTTGCTTTTGTCCAACTACTTTAAAATTTTATTGCGGTCTTTGACCAGTATAACAAAAGTTATAGCAAGATTTAACATGTCCAACTACTGATCTCCAAAGCATGCCACCTCAATTTCTCCCTTACCCTAGCTCAAAAACTAAGGGAAAGCTACATGTTATCCTCCCAACCATGTTATGAAGTAGTTTAGCTAGAGATGATGCCTCAAACAGGAATTTGATAAGCTGCACTTTTGAGTTGAATCTTTCACCAAAATATCCTCTAATATGATGGCAGGCAGGAAGGGGTGTATGATATAGTGGGCAAACAACTGACAAAGATTAAATCTTCATTAATTTCAACTTACCACCACCACATCATTCAAGAATTCAAACACAGTTTTTCACCTGGAAAACTAAGCATTTGCCCCATGGATACCGACAGCTATGTGGGAATTTGAGTGTGTTAGTCTCTTGCCATGAAAACCCCAAAAAAGGGGTTGCCATAAGTCGGCTGCGACTTGACGGCACTTTACACATAGGCAATATGAGGACATTGATTGAGGTATTACTAGCCACAAGTGGTACAATTCTCCCTTCAACCCATGGAACATATTACTGTGATCTTTTAAAATTATGCTGTCCTTTGGCAGCTGCAAGTTTATCTGCTAAGCAATCATAGCACTAGACTGGTCAACACATTCTCCCCCCCAAAATGTAAGTGAATAACAAGCATAACCCTTGCTTTCCTTATTACATGAGGTCAGGATTTTATATGAATGGCTTATGATTTACAAGAGTATTACATTAAGGATAAAATGTGATTGGGACACAATTTACTGGTCAGAAAGACTTTCATCCATATTATGTTTTAAAAGCCTCAAATAAGTAACAAGGAGGAAGCAAGAAAGTCAGAAGAGACCAGAAGGTAATTTTTGTTTCAATGTTCTGAGTGCTTCTAACATCACTAACTCATATTCATAAAAACTGGCTAAGAACCAAAACTGCTGGGATCAGAAGTAGTTTCAGCTTCATAAAACAAGGACTACTTATTCAGACAAACAGTACTATTCATGGAGATACTATGAAAGTTTCTATGGAAAGGGTGGGAGGAGACAAGAAATATTTGATGGAGAATGAACACATTTCCTCTCAGCTTCTGCACTGGATGAGTCATTGTATACTACACACACTGAAACAAAGCACTAGAATAAGAAGACTTTTTCCTCACTTGCATGAGGGATTTTGAAGGCAAGGATTATTGCACTGGACCTCATATACTGATCTGTAACATGTACATCAATGGGTGCATTCAATTGGTTCCCTACTTAAAATGGTCAAGCAAAATGTGTATAGGACTCTATAGCCCCCCCCCCCCAAGTAGTGTACAGTGTTTCATACAACAGATTTCTACTGAGGTGGGGGCAACACCATTAACACTGGGCAGGTTTACGCTCAAAACTAGATAACTAGACAAAAACCAACGTATGCTTTTCCAGCCAGTGCACATGTATGGGTGAAATGAGATTCTCATTTAGGCTATTATTAGGATAATCATTAAAAACCCAAAATAAGCAGTTATTCTGGACTATTTAATCTGAAACGACTACTGCCTAAAGTCAAAGGAGAAAGTGCCACAGCAGAATTACAGCTGAGCATCAAAAAGACAAAAGCAATGATTACTGAGGAATTAAACAACTCTAAAGTTGACAATGAAGAAATAGACATTGTTGAAGGTTTTCTATTCCTTGTCTCAATTATCAACCAAAAGGGAGACAGCAGCAACCAAGAAATCAGAAGGAGACTGAGACTTGGAAGAACAGCCATGAAGGAACTAGAAAAGACCCTTAAGGGTAAGGAAGTGTCACTGGAGACCAAGATCAAGATAATTTATATTACTGTATATACCCATGTATAAGCCGACCCGCGTATAAGCCGAGGTGCCTAATTTCTCCCCAAAAATGGGGGAAAATTAGGCACCCGCGTATAAGCCGAGGGTCGGCTTATAACTCCTCCCCCCCCGGAAGGCTTACCTTACCGGCTCCTGGCGGCGAAAAGCGGAGCGGGCCCGGTGGGGGCGGCTTTCCTGCAGCCGCAGGAGGCCGCCCCAGGCCGCTCTGGGCGGCGGAAAGCGGCACGGGCCCGGCAGCCTTCCAGGCAGGCCCCGCTGGCCGCTCCCAGGCCGCAGGAAGGTGAGCGGGCCGGCGGCGGTGGCGGTGGCGAGGCCTGCCTGCTCCCAGGCAGGCCCCGCTGGCCGCTCCCAGGCCGCGAAAAGGCGGGCGGGGGTGGCGGGGGCGGTGGCGGCTGCGGAAGGGGCGGCGAGGCCTGCCTGCTCCCAGGCAGGCCCCGCTGGCCGCTCCCAGGCCGCGAAAAAGCGAGCGGGGCGGGGGCGGCGGCGGGGGGGCGGGGGCGGGGGCGAGGCCTGCCTGCTCCCAGTCAGGCCCCGCTGGCCGCTCCCAGGCCGCGGGAAGGCGGCGGGCGGGGCAGGGGCGGCGGCGGCGGGGGGGCGGCGGGGGGGGCGGCGAGGCCTGCCTGCTCCCAGGCAGGCCCCGCTGGCCGCTCCCAGGCCGCGGGAAGGCGAGCGGGCCGGCGGCAACGGCACTGGTAAGTTTTCCCTCCTCCCTCCTCCTCCCCCCTCCCCTCCCCTCCCGTATTGACCCGCGTATAAGCCGAGTTGGCTTTTTTCAGCCCTTTTTTTGGGCTGAAAAACTCGGCTTATACGCGAGTATATACGGTATGGTATTTCCCATTACTGTGTATGGATTGAAAGCTGGACAACAAAGAAAGCTGACAGGAAGAAAATCGATTAATCGAAATGCGGTGTTGGAGGAGAGTTTTACAGATATGATGCCAAAAAGATAAATAAGTGGGTTCTAGATCAAATCAAGCCTGAGATCTCCCTAGAAGCTATAATGACTAAACTGAGGCTATCCTACTGTGCTGACATTATGAGAAGAGTCACTGGAAAAGACAATAATGCTAGGAAAAGTTGAAGGCAGCTGGAAAAGAGGAAGACGCAACATGAGATGGATTGACTCAATACAAGAAGCCAGAGTTCTCAGTTTGCAAGACCTGAGCAAGGCTGTTAGTGATAGGACATTTTGGAGGTAATTAATTCATAGGGCCATAAGTCAGAAGCCATTTGAGGGAACATAACACACACATTTAATCTGTAGTGACAGGGTCTGATTTTTATATTCATTCCTACATAGGCTGCAGAACACCCTAAATAGTTCATCCATTTCAGGGAATTAGACTTTGCCATTTCCAAATTGCAGGATATCTGGATTTTGTAGTCTAATACATAAATTTTATGGCCACATTTGATTAGTTATGTCATTTATAACAGGCATATACAAACCCTATATCACTTTGTCACGGAACGGGCCTGCCCAGACGCACAAGCCCTATTCCACTCCTGCCCTCTACCAGGGATTCTCAGCCTCTCCTGGAGGGGGTTGCCTCTCTCTCCTTTCGGGTAACCGCTGCCACCACCTGACCGTTGTAGTACTTGCCCACTGGGGCGGGGGTCAGGATCCCCCCCCAGCATCCCTCTCAAACCCTGAGGCCTTACCTCGGTGACTCCCTCTTACCCCACTTCTGGGCCCCATGCCAGCCTCCCTCCCTCCCTCCTAGGGCCCCCGTTTTACAATAGCGTGTTCCAAGCTGGTGGAGGTCTATGTGGTACAGAGAACTACGGTCAGCATTCAAAGCTAAAAAATATTTATTAAAAGTAAAATGTTTCCAAGCATAATTTTAGCACAGCAACAGATTGAGCAAGGGATTCAAAAGAACTGAGAGAAACGCAATTCCTCCGTCCCTCTCTCTATACGTGCCCTATCAGATGTTGGAATATAGGGCAGGCTTGTAACTTAGGGTATTGTAAGTCTCTACCTAGTTTCCATTACCTGGAAGTCTTCATCAGCGCCTGGGGCCATCACATGGTCAAAATGGCTGCCTCCTCCAGACCTCAGATGAGCTCAGCCTTCCCTGAATGTCCCAGCCAAAAAAGACCCCTTTCTCCTCACTCTCAGCAGTTTTTACTCCTTCCCTTTCTCCACCCACTGACCAGGACAACCTGGGTCAAAGAGGTTTTTCCTGGAACCTCCAGAAACTTTCTTCCTGGAGCCCCTTCTAGCATTTTAAAACCTCCAAGTCTCTGATACCTGCTTGGAGAAGAAGGGGGCTTGGCCCACTTCTTTGTCTCCTGATACCTCCATCTGCATTTCTAAGAAGATGGCTCAGGTGGGGCCAAGAATCATTTGCCATGCCTCTCACCTTCCCAAGAAAAAAAAATGGTTAAAAGGTTTCCTGTAAACCTTAAGGGAGAAGAATCCCATTTCTTCACACACTTTATTCTGAAAAGCAAAACACAATTGGAGTTAGTAGAACAGAACCGTTAATATGAATGCTCTGCACATAAACTCTGATCTTAGGATGGGTGTGTGCGCGAAAAGAAGGAAGGCTATACATCAGTACTTAATTATATATCAATTACATGTAACATGTAGGAACTTTGGGGGGCATGCAGGACCTCCCCACTTGCAATGTTTTCTATGGCAAGGAAAAGCGAATTGTTTTATAAACGCCACCAAACACTAACAATAAAATCTCAGATCCTAGATTATTTCCCCAGACTCTTAAAAAAGTGTAACTCAGCAAACTGGAATCAAACAACATTAAGGAGTTGGCTGTTGACTATCAGGCACAAAGATCACACTGAATTATATATGCTTGAGAGTTGTGTTATCATATGTATACATCATAAATACACCTATACACATACAGTTGCCTTCTCTGGAGGACTGCTGTTATGCCCTAATTTTTTACTTGTACTCGGTGGGGACATTTGATTATAATATATACTTGGGAGCAGTAGTGGATGACAGGTTAAGAACCACATATAAAAATGATCACAGGATGTATATGGATTAGCCTCAGACAGGCACCTGAAATTATTCTGTTATAGAGGGGTTGAGGAGAAAGGGGGCAAAACAGTGAATAACCTTCTTCCTCATATATTACCTGTTAAGCACTCTACACTAGGAGGTATTAGGGAAAATCAAGCACCTACATTGTATCTGTAACATGGTGACACAATGAAGGTTTCACGTTTGCTTTTTTCCAACTGTTGCAAACTTCTAGGAATTGAAAAATGGTTTACTTCCTGTCTCCTCTTCAGCTCCTTCAAATGACATAGATCACTGACAGTAAATAGATACAGTGGAAGTCTGTCCTTTTCAGGGGGGATCTTTAATTAACTAGCAAGCTAATCTAAAATGAGGAGAATCTGTGTAGTGTAGTAGTTAAGGTGTCGGACTAGTATCTGGGAAAGCCAGATTCGAATCCCCACTGCCATGGAAACTTGCTGGGAGACCTTAGGCCAGTCACACACTCTCAGCGATGACCTTGCGAGTATTTGGATGGGAGACCTCCAAGGAATACCAAGGGCGTGATGCAGAGGCAGGCAATGGCAAACCATCTCTGAACATCTATTGCCTTGAAAACCCTAGGGGATCTCCCTAAGTCAGCTGTGACTTGACAACAAAAAAATAATCTAAAATGAGAGAATTGGTCGAAAGGAAGCTGAAGAGGAGCATAAAGAGGGTTAAATCTCTTCGGGACATTTGAAACATATTTAAATCTATAACTGAAGCTGAGATAGAATATATACAAATTAGGAAAGGTGTTATCAAAATTTTGATGCAGTGTGGTTAACCAGCAGAGTCAAGGAGATCATAAAAGGCAAGGAAAATTCCTTTACAAAGTGGAAGTATTGCACAGTCAAAGAAAACAAGGAGCACCGGTCCTGCAAAATCAAATGGGAGTTGATTCTAGCGCAAACAAAACAAGAAGTTCAATAGCATATTGCTATAAACAGTAAGAAATTTTAAATATGGAAGAAACCAGCCAGGGAGGTGCTTGGGTCATTGGATGGCAAAGGCCTGAAAGGACTCCTAAAGACAGACGAGGAGATTGCAGATAAATGAAATGAATCCTTTGCATCTTTCTCCACTGTGGAAGAGAAGGGACGGCTACCCACCCAAAAACACTATTTTCAGCAAAGATGTCTGAAGAGATATTGTCCTAGGGGTAATTGACAAATTAAAAACTAACAAGGCAGTGGGTCTCAATGGCATACACCCGAGGATTTTTAAGTACTAAAAAGTGAAATAGCCGACTACTAACAATAATGTGCAGTTTGACACTACAGTCTCCTGCTCAACCAGACTGGAAACTACCAAATGCAATGCTTTTAAAAAGGAAATCAGAGGCAGAGGGTCAGGACTTACAGGCTAGTGAGCCTCATGTCTGTTCTAGGTAAACTGGTAGAAAATGTTCAAGATAAAATTAAGCATTTTAAAAAATGTTCAAGATAAAATTAAGCATTTTAAAAAATTGTATCTTTACCCCGCCCTTTCCCAACCTAAGCTGGGCTTGGGGTGGCTAACATAAATAAATACAACTTAAAATATAAATAACCATATAAAAGTCAATTAAAATACGATTGCAAAGATTAGAGGAATAACCTGTACTGAGAAACTATCAGAACAACATCTGCAAGGAAAGTCCTGCCTTACCAGTGGTTGAGCATGTTAACAAACATGAACATAAAAGTAAGTACACATTATATAAAAGCTTTTGACAAACCCCTTCTCCAAAGGCTTCTAAGCAAATTTGATATGACAGATGCTCTCATGAGTTAATAGCAGGTTAAATGACAAGAAGCAGAGAGTAGGAGCAAACAGATTATTATAATGAAAAGAAGTAAGCAGTCGGTTCCCCCAGGAATTTCTACCAGAACCAGTGCTATTTAATTTGTTTGTAAATGATCTGAGATTGGGGGGGGGGGGTGTTACCCAATAATTCAGGATGATGAAAGCCAAATTAATTGATTTATTAAAATGTGTATACCTCACTTCCCACCCCAAAAGCATATTGTGAAGGGCTCCAATCAGAACTGAGTTAGTGGGCAACAAAGTCGCAGATGAAGTTCAATGTAAGGTGAGAAAAAACTTATGGTGAGAAAAATCATAACTTTATATATTATCTGATAGGGTCTAAATTTGCAATGACTGACCAGGAAAGTGATTTTGGTGTCATAATGGCTAGCTTAATGACACAGCTGACTCAGAGTGCAACAATGGTGAAAAGGGCAAATTATATGCTAAGATTTACTAGGGATTGAAAACAAAATAGGTTGTAATGTATAGATAAGACCCCCGTGGCCTAGAGTGGTAAGCTGCAGTACTGTAGTCCAAGCTCTGCTCATGACCTGAGTTCGATCCCAACTGAAGATGGTTTCAGGTAGCCGGCTTAAGGTTGACTCAGCCTTCCATCCTTCCGAGGTCGGTAAAATGAGTACCCAGATTGCTGGAGGTAAAGGGAAGATGACTGGGGAAGGCACTGCAAACCACCCCATAAACAAAGTCTGCCTAGGAAACGGGATGTAACATCACCCCATGGGTCAGGAATGACCCGGTGCTTGCACAGGGGACCTTTACTTTTTTTTTAATTGTATAGATCAGTGGTTCCCAAAGTTTTTGCCCCCCCCCTTGGTTCCACAAACTCAACCCCAGCGCCCCCTACCCTATCCAACAACACAGTTGAAAAGTGCTGAAAAGAGTAACCAAAGTGATCAAAAGGTTGAACACCTCCCCTATTAGGAAAGCCTAAGGAACGGAGTTTTTTTTTTTAATTAAGAGAAAAGATAATGAAGAAGGGACATGAGAGGGGATTTATAAAGTTATATATAAGGTCAAAAAATTGAAGAGAGAATTTTTTTCTCCCTCTCCCCAAATCCTAGTGCTCACCTAATGAATTAGATGATCATAGACTCTGGACAGACAGAAAAAGTGCTTCAAGCAATACATAATTCACTTGTGGAACTTGCCGTCGTAAGATGTGGCAACTGCTGCTAGCTTAGATGGCCAGCAGCTTTTAAAGGGCATTGGACAAACTCATGGAGGTTATTTCCTTCATGGGTACTAGCCAAATGGCTGAATAGGAGCTCCATGTTTGGAGGCAGCATGAGTGCCAGGTGCTGGGAGGCAGCAGAATTGCCTCTGTGGCCCTGCTACAGGCTCTCTGGGGTATCTGGGTGGCTGCTGTGGGAAAGAGGACATTGGACTAGATCACTGGTCACAAAAGCGCGGCTCCCGAGCCGCATGCGGCTCTTTGAGCCCGGCTCTTTCCACGTGCAGGCACGCAGGGACAAGCAGGGTGTGTCGGTCGACGGGAGACTTGGCGCAGGCGGGCCGCAGTTGCCAGGGCAACCCAAGGGAGGCATCTCCTCTTTCCACCGCCCCCAAAACACTCTCTCAACCCGCCTCCCCGCCCCATAGCTTGTCCTTAGTTGAAGGTTACCCGGCGATGAGAATGCTTGCCCTGGAGCCGCCGCCGCCGCCCTCCTGAACTGGCCCGTCCAGCACGCTGAAGCAGGCCGGCAGGGGGAAGAAGGCCCGGCCTCCCTCCTGCTGCGCATTATTCTGCGTCGCCGGTTGCTGGGCGAGACGCCGAGGCTACAACCCCCAGCCCGGCGGCCTCCTTCTTCGCCTGCTCTCTCCACGTGCCCTTCGGCGGCTTTTGCAGGTAGGCTGGCCGGGGAGAGGCGAGGGAGGTCCGGTGCACCTTGCAAGCTCCCTCCCTGAGTGGCGGCGTGGGCGATGCGCCCCTCTCCCCCTCTGAAGGCAGCCCTTGGCCTGCTCGCCCTCTCGCCCATGAGGAGGGAAGCCCCCGGCAGGCTCCGACTTGGCCCTGCGCAAGGCTGCCGGCAAGCCACGGAGGGGAACGGGAGGAAGGCCCGGGGCCCAACGGGAAAGCGTTTCGTCCCTCGGCCGCCTCTTTCAGCTCTCAGGCCCGGGTTTGAATGCGCCCCGTCAAACCCCACCGTAGCCTTCTACCTGGCATGCAAGGAGCATTCAGGTGTGCAACCGCCCCCCTCGAAGGCCTGGGAGCTTCCTGAGGGGATCGAGGAGGAGGAAGGCGGCGAGGAGGAGCTGCTGCTGGAGCCTGGAGGCCCGGCCTCGTTGCCGCTGGCCTCGCTGCCCCCACTGTCATCTCCCGGGCTGGGCTCTGTGCCACTGGCAGGGGCCTTCAAGGGGGCGGCAGGGAAGAGCGCCACTGTGCGCGCATCAGCAGGGCTGAAGGCTTCGTGCCTCGCTCGTACGCGGATGGCTTCTTCCTCGTCCCCCCCTCTCGCCCCCCAACAGCTGACAGACGGCGGGGAGGCCAGCAGCAGAGAGGTCGGGCCTCCTCCTCCAGGCTCCAGCAGCAGCGAGGCTGGTCCTCCTCCTCCAGGCTCCAGCAGCAGCTCCTCCTCGCTGCCTTTCTCCCCCTCGTCCCCCTCAGGCGGCTCCCAAAAGTCCAGCTCCAGGCCACAGCCGCTGCCATCGTCGTCCTCCTCAGGCGCCTCTCCCCCGGCTGTTTTCACCCGCCTCCTCCTCCTCAGGGCGCTCGCGGAGGGCCAGGCGGCCCCTCAACAGCCGCGTGTCCGCCAGAGAAAGGCATGCCGTCCCCCGGCATCCTCCCCCTCCCCTTTCTCCCCCCTCTTCTTCCTTCCTTCCTTCCTTTCTTCCCCAGTTCCTTCCTTCTCTTTCCTTTCCCAGTTTCTTCCTTCCTCTTTCTTTCTGTCCCTCCCCCACTCTTTCTTTCTTTCTTCCTTCCATCCTTCCTCCCTTTCATCCTTTCTTCCCCAGTTCCTTCCTTCTCTTTCCTTTCCCAGTTTGTTCGTTCTTTCTCTCTTTCTCTCTCTCTCTCTCTCTTCCTTCCTTTCCTTTCCCCGCCCCTCCCCCTTTCTTCCTTCCTTCCCCAGTTCCTTCATTCTCTTTCCTTTCCCAGTTTTTTCCTTTCTCCATCCTTTCTCCATGGTGCTGGAGATACAGAGGCTGATTGTTCTGGGGGACTTCAACATTCATGCTGAGTGTTCCTTCTCGGGGCTGGCCCAGGACGTAACAGCTTCTTTGGCTGCCCTGGGCCTCTCTTGAATCATGATGGGCCCTGAGGAGAGGTCTTGTTTGGGGGTTGGAGATTTGGCCTGAACAATGGTCTGAGCACTATCTACTCAAGACAAGGATAAATATGGGGTGATCACCATATTGAAATGGGAGTTGAAATGGTCTACCCATGGAGGGTCATGGATCCTTCTGGATTCCAAAATGCTTTGGGGGATGTTCGGATTCCAAACATATGCTCTGCTGAAACTGCAGTATGGCTAGAATGTGAAGCTCCTTGAAGCTATTATTTTTTTGTTGAGCTCTCCCACCCCTGGGGCAGAAGCCAGCCCTGTATTTTACCATGGAGCTCAGTAACCTAAAGAGGGCCAGAAGACATCTAGAAAGACGCTGGCAGAAAACTCATATTTAATCCAACAAAGCAAGCTATAGAGCCCACTTGAAGACCTATGAAATGGTGGTGATAGCGGCAAAGAGATTTTATTTCTCCGCAACCCTTGCATCATCTAGCTCACACCCACCTCAACTGTTTTAAGATATCTTGACATCTCTTGACTCCTAAATCTGAGCCTTTATTGTATCAAGAACAGAAGATTAGCAATGATACCTCTGCATAGTTTTTGGCTGATAATATAACATGAATATGCTCTGATCCTGGTGCCACCTGTAAATAGGTCAGGCAGAAGAAATGCCTAATATTTTGTCTGGTCTGTTTGTGGATAATTTTGACCCAGTTACCATGATGAATGTTGACAGGATCCTGGAATCTATGAAGGGCACAACCTGTGCTCCCTTGCCCATCCTGGCTGCTAAAATCATGTAAAAAACCACATTAATGAGCCCTTGATGTCCATCATAAATTAGTCACTAACTCAGGGCGCCTTCCCTCAGCCACTTAACGTGGTGGTTATCTATCCACTACTAAAAAACCCTATTCCTACAGACAAATGATATGGCCAGTTCTCACTCAGTCCCTAATCTGCCCTTCATGGGAAAAGTGATTGAGAGAAGAGCTCCAGGTATTTTTGGGATGTCATGTGCTCTTGACCCTTTTCAGTCTGGTTTAAGGCCTGGCTGTGGGACTGAGATGGTCCTTGCGGTTTTAGCTGACGTCCTTGGTCTAAGGGTAGACAAAGGCCATGCATCTTTGCCACTCCTACTGGATCCATCTGCATCCATCTGCATCCTTTGACACAGCAGATCATGCCATCCTGTTGAGGAATTTGGAGGCAGAAGTAGGTATCAAGGGATCAAGGGATGTGCCTTAGACTGGTTTAAACTGTTGCTTGTGGATCAGACTAAAAGGGTTGCTACCAGAGACCAACTATCTTCAGCATGGGAAGTGTTTGTGAGGTTCCACAGGGTGCAGTCTTAGCCCCAAGTTACTGAACCGCTATGCAAAGCCTTCAGGAGAAATTATTCAAAATTTTTGAATTGGATATCAACAATATGCTGATGACACTCAGTTCTGTATCTCCTCATCCAAATCCCTTGTTCATGCAGTAGAGATCTTGAGCCAATGCCCAAGTGCTGTGGTGAAATGGAAGAGTGAACAAACCGAAAGTAGAGATCTTGAGCCAATGCCCAAGTGCTGTGGTGAAATGGCAGAAAGTGAACAAACTGGAAGTGAACCCAGACAAGACAGAAATGATGCTGGTTGAAAAGGCAGAGAAGAACTACAAGGACTAGATTACCTGCAATGTAATTTCTGCATAGTTTAACATGCCATGTTAATTAGCTCTGTTTTAGTCCCATGTTCAGATTTCTGTTTATTTTCAGATTTCTGCACTCCAAACTGTATTGCTTTGCATATTGGATCGTGCCATCCTGTTGACTGTATTTGACCTACACTGAACTATCCGCCTTGAGATTCAGTGAGAAAGGCAGACTATAAATAATATAAATAAATAAAATAAGAATAGGATGAACTTTGCTTGGTAGCCTAAAAGAAAAGCACCATTTCAAAAGCTGCACACAGTGACTTAGCGTACAGGACAACCATCTGCATTTTGTATTAAAACAAAGAGCCTAGACTTCGAAAAAACGACTTAGTAGATTGTAAAGTTCTGTGGGCACGTTATAAACCATCAAGGACAGGAAGAATACCCTTTGAAAATGAAAATGAAAGCCACTTTGTTCTTCACAGTCCTATTAAGAATTAGCTTGGAGGAAGCTCTTTCTAAACAAAGATACTTAAGTTCTACAATGTGCAACTAACTGAAGGCATTTTCTCAAATGACACTAAAATGCCTTATAGTCTCACTAAAAGTCCACCATGTTGTTAATTTGGGCTATAACGCGGAAGAAAACTAAGAGAGAGTGACTGGACCACGGTCACTCAGCTAGCTTCCATGGCACCAGTGGGGATCTGAACCCGGGCCTCCCAAATCCTTGTATGACACATTACATCAGGTGACAGTATCAACTTACATAACAGATTAATTTGCTTGCTGAGAAAGATAAAATAGTCATTATAACTAAACATGTTTGATAGTTTGATAGCCAAAGCATCTTGAATGTTCAGCATTCAAGTTGAATCAATCGCATCAGAGAGTTTCCTATAGTTTAATTTGCATCTTACTATAAAATGAATTTATGATAATGTCATGCATAAAATGGGCAGAGCAATCCTGAAGGGGGGGGCACGAACGGCCTTAGAAGCCAGTGTGACCCAAGCACCGGCATTAATTAAACTTGCGCCGGCTAAATGGGCATGAATGCCGGTGCAGGGCCACTTGCACTTACGCCAGCGCTGGGGAGCCATGTGGCAGTGCCATGTATTGGTGCTGGTGCAGCTGCCGCGGCAGTGTTTCGCCAGTGAAAGGGCTCCCACCAGCACCAAAGGGGGTGTTCCTGAGGGTGGGGCTAACTTTAGTCAGCTACTTGAGCCCTTTCACCCCAGAAATGCCTCCTTTTGTCGGCACAAACTTGCACCAGCGAAAAGGGTGACGCGGCCCCGTGGAACTGAATGGAGCAGTTTCACAGGGTTTGGGGAAAATAACATTTCTGGCTTGCTGCACTGGGCCAGCAAGCCACTTAGGAGGCGGCACGGTGGTGCCGTCCCCAGGCCCACCGCAACTACCCCCCCTTTTAGGATTGCTCTGCAAGCATATTTATGAAATATTAAGTTTTTGAAAGATGGAATCACCATACTTTTGGTGGTTAGAGTAACACACACACACACACACGGAAATATTGCAGTTAACTTCCCCTATCACAAAATCCATGCTCATTGGTAAATCTGCCTCCGTATCAAATCTGATTTCAAGTGAGATAGCCATATGGACAAAATCAATGCATTGTTAGAAGTGTCAGAAGATCACAACATACCATAAAAGTTGAGTCCAGAATCCAGACAGACAAAGGGCTTTCTTTAAGGGAAGATGCCTCTACTTTTAGTGCCTTGATTTAAAATGACCATGTTTTCATGGGGTAGTAGGAAGACAGTACAAAGTTGTGAAGCCACCAGACTAGGATTAATCTGAGCTAGCAATACTGAAAGAAGGCGGGAAGAGCACTGTTTTTCCAGGGTCATATTCAAATGGAAATGCTTATGTTTTCATGGAGGGAATAAGGTTTCACACAGCAGAGAAATAAACCTTGCAGCTGAGGACAGTTGCCAAGGGGGGCTGGGGAGAATATTCTAAACCAGCTTTTATTAAGCACCCTATGACCACAGCTACTGAGCTGTTCCTCTTCCTCCTTTCCTTCCACATTAACCAGCACTGCAGATTCTTACAGTGACGGTTAATGGGACATACACCATAGCAGAGAAACTGTTCCAGCGGCCAACGTGAATCATGCTGCAGTAATGTGGGTGGGAAAAATCCCATGCCCAATTTCTAAGGACACAGCCTTTTATGGTATTTTTAGAGTAGATGCTGGTTGCTGCTTGGTGTATGAGCATTTAAGAAAACAGAACCATCTTTTGCAGATACAAAGGGTTACTGAACAGTACGAGCTGTGAGAAAATAACAAAATTATATTCCACTTTCTTTGAGGCAGGAATATAATGGGTTGTATAAACTAAGAAGTTCAATAAAAATAAAATTGTTCTTGTGTCAGTACAAAATAAGTTCCTTACCCCTCAGTCTTGAATACACTGTACAGCAAATGTAAGAGTCATTGAAACCTATAAGACTTACACCCTGGACCCAAATGTATTATTTGGAAATTACCTAATCTAAAAAAATATGGCATTAAATTAACCCAGTTAAAAGCAGTAAGATGTCCTCCCTGACCTCCCATCAACACCATAGCACTGAATGTTTAGGGTCTCCCTTGCTTTCATTGTCAAAGGGGACAGCAGCTTTCTGTTCTGTTTAATATATAAAATACAGAAGTTTGTTAACAGTGACTCGGGTAGTTCATTCTTCAGATGTTTATAAGTGAGTGAGGGTGCATTTAAAAAGTCTCCACATCTTAGTGGGATTTTAATAACCGATCTTCCATATTCTCCCAGTATAACAGATACTCCATTATGAAATGAATTTAAAACCCAATGGAAGAATAGCAGTATGGGTGCCAATTCGGGGTAAGCAAACATAATTTTCTCTGCTTTACATCACCCCCTTCTGAAGCTGCTTCGCTGGGGGTCTGTAAGAGCAAGGAGAGTATACATACACTTACAATCTTGAGAACAAACTAACCTGAAACTGATCAGGGATACAATTCTATTCAAGCAGAACCCAAATGATGTAAGGGCTGGAGCACCTTCCCTAAGAGGAAAGGGTAAAGCACACAGGGCTTTTACGCTGGTGACCTATTACAAGATACTGCAGATTATTTTTAGTTTGCTCCTTACGTCCATCTCCATATGCAGAGTCCAGTATGGGGTGTGAATTATAGAACTGATGGGAAACAAATGAAAAACAAATCTTTCCACCTGCTTTCACCCATTCATCGTCAGTCCCCTCCCTAAGTACTTTATTTTTCCTTTCACCCTCTATTGCTTTGCTTTGATTCTCTTCCCCTTCCACCCCATTTTCCTCCTCTCCCTCCAATCCTTATCCTTTCATCCAAACCATTCCTTTTCCTTCCCATTCCAGGAGGCTGGATTAGATGTAACAAGTCTGATCCATCAGGGGTCTTGTGTTCTTAATTTGCAATAAGGTGCAGAATTTCACACCCTGACAGTTTAAGGGTCAAACTACATGTTACCTTGGAGATGACTGGCTCTCCCAGGGTCATAGTTCTGCCTTTAAAAGCACAAGGATCAGGTGAAGAGTCAAATGGCATCTTGGTCACCCGGAGCTACCTATTTTGTCTTGTCCCTTTTCCTTAATCAAAAGCACTGCCATCTGGACTATTCATTCCAACAGAAAGAAAAAATACAGGCACCTATTCTTGGTAGAAGAGGAATCAATGACTCTTCTGTGATTCTGTAACCTTGGGAAGGTCAACGAGTAGCCATGTTCGTCTGCATTCAAATTCCAAACAAGTTGTACGATACCTTTTATTAGGACCAACCAAAACATCATGAGTAATTTCATTTCATGTTATGTGGGTGGAGGGAAGAGCAGAGGAGATGAAGAATAGAAAAACTAGGCTGGGAGTTAATGAGCTATTAATACCTTTAGTGATTCTCCACAAGGCTGCTGCTATAAGCTATCAAGGCGTGTTTCTTTTGGCATAATAGCAGGATTGGTGCCTTGGCATCTGGAGAGAGGCTGTGTTGATCCCCAAAAGCAATGACTCTCTATAATTAATTACTGGGCGGGGGGAGGCGAAGAGAGGCACTGACAATCTGCATAGACACAGCAGCAGGCACTGAATGCAGATAGCTCATTTGAGACATTAGTTCATTGTTGGCATTTCAGAGGAAGAATTTGTTTTACTTGTCACCAAACGTGCCTGACACAGACTAATCTAATTTAAATGCCTCTGTAGTCAGATTTAGGCAGACCAATCAGCCTTTAGTTTGTAGCATTAAAGAGATCCTTCCAATTAACAAGCATGCAGTAGTTCTGTTCACTTCCAATTAACCGGGTCATATAGACAGACAAAGGCAAGCACAAACAGAATAAGCATGAATTAACTAGCTCTGGCTGTCAATACTTGCACAGCTGAAGATCTCATCTGTCATGGCACAAATATACTCAGGAATGTACCATTGATAAATCCATGTTAACTGTAAGCATCCAATATAAAAGAGGTTTTTTTTAAAAAAAATATGAGCCAAATATGAGCCAAAATATCTTAATTTGTGGATTTTACAAAAATCTACCCCTTTGCCAACTTTTACAGTGGAAGATATTGCTTTCTGTATAACCCTCCACAGTATTCTCAGGAACTATTAACATGTTAAATTTTGCAGTCTGATACCACCTCTTGTGTTTCTTGCAACACTGGCTCAGTGTCAATTGACTCAGCACCTTGTATACAACAGTGCAGAGATCGAGACACTTCACATACAGCATTACTTGCAGACTCCATTTTCTGTAGGCTTCTCCTCTTGAAATTTAAGGTATTAGGGAACCCTAAAAAATCAAAAAGGTCATCTTGTCTCAGCACTGTGCATCCCACATCATATATATTTTCTCTGTCAACTCCTAATTCCCCAATAATATACATATTTGCTATTTTGGAAGATGTAGCATGCACACAGCAGATGCAGTTAGACAGTTATCCACAACGACAGACAGAGATTCTTCTGAAATGGTAATAACTAACTCCACACAGTAGATGATATCAGCAAGAACAAAGCACACTCATCTACATTTGAGTCACTAACTGTACAGTCTGAATAATGAATGCAATTTTCATGAGTTGTAAAAAACTATTTTAGTATACATTCCAATGGATGAACATTTAGAAGCTGAATCCAATAACAGAAGAGTTCGGTTCAATTATTTGTAAAATTGGGTTTGGCAAAAATATTGATTGTCTATGTCACTAAGGAAAACCCTGTGAGGAGAGGCAAGGACAAACTGAATAGTATCAATGCTGTAAACGAGGCACAGTGACTAAAATCACACATGGGGCAACAAGAAAAGTAGCAAGCTCTGAATGTTTTATGCCCATCACTTACCACTGTTTCTTGCTACAACAAATCACCACGTTTGGACAAAATGAGATGCAGCACAAGACTAACTCATATGGAAAACATCTTTAGCACTGGGATTGGATTCTAGAGGCACACAGACTCCACTAACTTTATGACTGTCTCACAAAAATTAAAGGGGTTGGGGTGCATGTGTGTGTGTTGAGGGGGAAACTATACAGTTTCAACATATATGGAGAAGACACAAATCCAGAGATCTCTATGTCTTGGCTTAGTATTTACAACATTTATTGTTAGTCAAGGTCTTCTCTAGATTTCCTGTGGGAACTCTGAGTTCCACTGGCTCGATTTTCCACTATGTCATCACTCTAATAGACCAAAAAAACAACAACTACCCCCTAATCACAGTCTACACAGAGCAGACTACTAAAGGCTAGTAAACAAGAAGGCCAACTGTGAAGATATTTTTTGTCAAAGTCAGTGAGTTAGGTCCCATGATTCATCAGCAGAAGGTGCTGATGGTCGCAGAGCCTTCCCTCTCCCCAGGAGTCCTTTCCAGCCCCAGGAAAGCTGATTCAGCAAGTTGTAGAACAAACATGGACTAACAGCCACATGGATCAGGAGCTGCATCGAGGAGAGGGAAAGAAGGTGAAATCACCACCCTGCGTTAGCACTACTGCTGAACGGGAATGTGCAGTCTAGGGGTGTGCAGCAAAACAAATGGTATTTTTAAGATCCGGCTATATTGGAGCCAAAAAACAAAAAATGGAATTCCTGGTTACTTGGATTTTAAATACCAGTATGGTATTCAGATCTGGATTTTTTCAGGTTTCTGATATTTTCCAGCTCCTTTCTTTCCTATTGACAATCTTTCCAGGTGGGATGGGGTGTGTTTTTAAAGGTAATGGCACCAAAATTGCAGGAGAGCTGCTGGTGCCTGTCCTTGAAATAACACCACATTTCAATTTATTTGGACCAAGGGATCCTATTCTATGCGCCCCTGAACAAGGTGCCCCCAACTGTCCTCCATTGTTTCCTATGGCGGAACTCCCCCCCCCCCCCGAAAATGTAAAACCCAAGAATCTCCCCCATAGGACGGCAAATGCAAACTATTTCTAAGCCCCACTGATGTAAAACCTGAGAATCAGAAACTGGGTCTGAATGAAGAGCTGGAGTGAATAGGGATACCTTGTGATCTTTGTGGTCCTATAATTAGGTTTCTGCAATTGATTGCCATTATATAACTTTGATTTTTATCTTATATTCCTTTAAGGTATTTGATTGTGTGGTTATCGTCAGTTACCACAGGTGTTTGTACTGTAATATTAAGGATCCTTTATCTATGCATTGCTGTGTTGGGGTTTTGGCTACACCTGTTATCTGGAAAGCAAAGAATACAACGATATGTTTTTGGAGCCAGGACTGGTTTGTATGTTTTTTCTTCATTTATGTTTTAAATGTTTAAATCTTTAATTAGCTCTAATTAAATTGTTTTTAATTTATTTTTAGGTTCTTATAACGAGAAGTCCCGTCCCCCCCCCCCGTGGAGGCAATTTGCTACATTAACATTGCTTCCAGGATGAGGTAATGCATTTTGATGTATTGTTGGTACTTGTCTCCAGATAAATTAGCTAAAATGTATAAAAATGTCCTAAATACATGCTGGAAATGTGAACAGCATGAAGGGACTTTCTTTCACCTATGGTGGACTAGTAAAAAAGGTTTAAAAAAATTGTCACAATTAAACTCTATAATACAGAAGATTTTGACCGTTAATATACAAATGAAACCAGAAATGTATCTTTTGGGTTTTATGGATAGTCAGCTGGAAAAAAATATGGATGTTTGTATAATATATAATTTCAGCAGCAAGATTATTATATGTGCAAAAATGGGAACATCCATATATACCTACAATAGAAGAATGGCTTGTCAAGATGTTAGAATTAGCGGAGATGGCCAAACTGACTGCTTTGATGAGAGAAAATAGCTTATCTAAGTTTGAAGAAAATTGGAAACCATTTATGGACTTTTTGTGTAATACGGAAAAGAACGAATTAATGATTTGTGGGTTTGAAGAGTAGAAGAATAAGAATGTAGGTATGATAGAGAAAAGTTTTTTTAGTTGTAAGAATAATTTTAAAATAATGTTGTATATGTAGCTAGAGAATAGGTTGCAATTTCTTAATTAGATTTATATTAGATACAAACGAAAACGGGAGTACCTTTTTGTCTCTGTGTTTGTTTGTTTTTCGTTTTTCTTTATTTTGTTTATTGTAATTTTGTTGACAATAAATTCAATAAAATGCTTTAAAAACAGTTTTAAGGAGTTGCCTTTGGAAAAGCAGGATCTTCACTAGGCTCTGACTGGGGGGGGGGTCTGTGCAATAAGACTTCAGAGCTGCTCTCGCCCTTATATGGATGGCCTGAACACTGCAGGAAAAAAAACTGACCTAGCCAATTAATTTCATTTATCTTTATCAGAAGAGTACCATTTCCTTTTGAACTGCATCAAGACACTCACATGCTAAAGAGAAGCTAACAGGTTTCAACAAATGAAACCTCAAGAAAACGAACCACTGATCACTCTATGTCTTCATTTTATTGTTATAGAGGTATGTTAGAAATGGCTTCAGAGATTTTTTCTGTATGTCTAAAAAGGTAATCCTTTGTAAATGTGTTTTCATTTTACAATAAAGATCTTATTTAGCCACTTCTAAAATCATGTTCTGAATACCAGACATCTCATAGTAATTTGTTTTATACTTCTCTGACTTGAATCTTGTAATTCATATTTGCTTAGACATTTCCCCTTGCTTAAATACTTAATCGTGTGTAATCTTGGTCCTCCTACGGTCAGTTGCTTAAACTAAGAGATTATGAGGTAAGAGTAAAAAAGTTACATCTCTTGCTTGAAGTCAGAATCGCATGGATGGATGGATGGATGGATGGATGGATGGATGGATGGATGGATGGATGGATGGATGGATGGAAACTGAGTAAGGCAAAGTGGGGGGGGAAACACCCTTCATTTGGACTTGCACGGGAAGAGAATCCATGCAAGATACCTATAATGTCATTATTACAGCTAGGCCAAGCCTATCCATACCCAAATCTAGCATGGAGTGTGTGTTCTCAGGTCAGTTGCTGAAACTGAAGCTGTAGAATGAAATGCAGCAGGCAAAAGGTATTATTCCATTGACCAGGCAGTGGCATAAAGCCAGGCCCCTAGCACTTGCACCAGACTTGTCAATCCATAGGACTCCAATTGTCTGCCAATTGCTGGGGTCAACACTGCAACACTCTAAGGCCTGAGCACAGCCACTCTCAGCATGAAGTGCACAAGCAGCAGACAGCCTCTGGCCATGAGGCTCCCAGTAATTATATGACTGACGAGCTGACTGTACAGATTTTAGGTGGAAAGCTGACTCTCTTGAATTGCAATTTTTAAAAAAGTGCCCAGGTTTAAAATACCAATTCCTTGGCCGGAGAACAATGTATGTAGAGTATTATTTCATACCTTCTTTTATATACTAGCAATCTTTTCCTTATGAGCCCCGTGGCGCAGAGTGGTAAGCTGCTGTACTGCAGTCCACGCTCTGCTCACAACCTGAGTTCAATCCCGACAGAAGTTCTGACAGGTTCTACCGACAGGTAGCCGGCTCAAGGTTGACTCAGCCTTCCATCTTGTACAGGCTCGCTTTGAAAGTGTCATGCTCAAAATGGACTAAAGGCTATACAGGATATAAAGCTGAAAGTTAAGCTGGGGGCAGGGGGGAAAGGGGGAATTTATTCAAAGCATACCATTAGTGTTGCTAACTGCCCATTTTTACCAGACCTCCAGGGAACAGTTGTCTATACTCAAGTAGTCAGACCCTTGGTAGTGACAGCATGACTCCTAGCCAGGCAGTTTTTACATTGATCTGAGCAATTTTTGAAACTTACAAGTGTGGGTCCTGAGATATCGAGATGAAAATACAGATGACAGAAAACAGCCTAGAATATAGATTGCTGATATAGAATATAGATTGCTTCACATAAGGAGCAGAACCCATGACAACAAGTAGACAAAGCTGCTTTAATATCATGGTCATCTATTTACACAGTGCTGATTGATGCAATAGCATGCTCAAAGATGTCTGCTGCTGAGCCAATAAGAGACCGAGAAACATGAACAGAGCAAACAGACAGCATCTGATACCCACCAGGAAATGGGTAAGGAAGTCACTCCGGCTGAAAGTCAACCATAGGGCTCAAACTTTGAAGTTCACTGTACCAATAAATGTAATATTTTAAAGGTACTTTTTAAAGACTGACAGCATTCCACAATGAGTTTCTTCCGCCTATCATATGCATTCTGGAGGACAGCAACAGGCAATATAAACAGTACCACTAGAACGGCAAATTGAGGAGATAGATTAAGAGGCTCCTGATGGGTGAAACTCCACTCTTTTTGCTCCCAACTGCCAAATTTTGTGCCATCGCAATTAAAACTCGCAAAAATAGAATGGAAAAAAATTACTAAACCTTGCTATACTTTTAGAAATATTAAGATGTTAATTCTTGTGATATGTTTTAATATTTTACATTTTAACATCATTAGGCTTTTATCTAATTTTGTAATTTATATTAGTTTTGCAGTTTTATTACCGTATTTTTCCATGTATAAGACGATTTTTTTCTTTAAAAGTTTACATAAAAATTGGAGGGGCGTCTTATACAAGGAATAATATGGGCGGGGAACAGAGCGGAGCCCATGGAAAAGCTTTCCCTGCGCCCCGCTCTTCTCCCCCCGTCAGCTGACGGGCGGAGAAAACAGCCAGGTGCACGGGAACAGAGCGGGGCCCATGGGAAGGCTTTCCGTGTGCCCCATTCTTCTCCGCCGGCTCTCTTCTCCCCCCGTCAGCTGATGGGCGGAATAGAGAGTCAGGTGCACGGGAATAGAGCGGGGCCCATGGGAAGGCTTTCCATGCGCCCCGCTCTTCTTAGCCGGCTCTCTTCTCCCCCCCCCCCCATCAGCTGACGGGCGGAGAAGAGAGCCAGGCGCACGGGAACTGAGAGAGGCCCATGGGAAGGCTTCCCATGGGCCCCACTCTCTTCCCTGCCCGTATTTTTTCAAGACACCCCCATGTATAAGATGACGCCTTTTCCCCCTTAATTGTAGGCTCAAAAAATAGGGGTTGTCTTATACATGGGGGCGTCTTATACACGGAAAAATTCGGTAAGTCAGATAATTTTATGTATTAACTTTTGGCTGGTCAAACAGACCGTATCAATAAATACAATACAATTGAGGCAATATCACATCTCTCACCGAGGTCACCAGCTCACCTGAGTAAGCCTCTTGATACCCAGAAATTCACATCCACGACATCATGTAGCTAAACATCGGTCCTTCTTCAAAAGATCTGAAGGTAACCATACAATGGAGCATTTAATTCTGCCTAAGCTATGGGTTTGGGGGGCTAAAATGGGAATACCAAATAACTAACAAAGAACAGTTTGAAGGAACTGGCTGGAGTTCTGGAGTACCAGCAGTTGCCACAGCCACTGTCTATAATAGGGGTCCCCAATGTGGTACACGTGGGTGCCATGGCACCCATTGACATCTTTCCTGGCACCTGCCAAGTGTCGTTAGAAATTGGATGGTGCCAGGTGGGGCTTTTGACCAGCAAGGCTTCTGATTCGCCACTGGAGATTTTACTGGCTGTACAGATTTTTAAAACCAGTACTTTCGCAGTGGCAGCAACCACTGAACAAGGATCTTCACTGTGTGGTTGTAGAAAAGCTGTAGCAGCCATTTTGTGGTTGGCTCTGCCTCCTGTGGCAGCCGTTCTGTGGCTGTGCCCACTATGGTGTGTCAGAATTTGAAAGGGGCCCGTAGGCTCAAAAAGATTTGGCACCTCTGGTATATTATAAGCTGCTCCACTCAGAGTCAAAGAGAAGGGTACCAACATTGACAGCTGTATGAGCCAATGCACTACTAAGTGTTTGCAATAGGTACTAGGGAGACACTTCTTATTCAGTTAAAGAGGGCTCTGTTGAACCAAAGCCCATGATATATTTAAACGTAACCTTGATTGGAGACAGTAGGTCCTAGCCCAAGGAATCCTATTCCTTCCTTCCACTTAAGACTACAGCATAGGTGGATGCAAAAATCTCTTGGCTTAATTTCCACTGGCTGATCTCTGCATCTTAACCAAGGAGCAAAGAATTAGAGAAAAACAGGCTTGCGCTTGGCCACTGCTTTGGACTTCAATGTCTGGTACAGACAAACATATAACATACATAACCTAGAAAAGCCTTTGTATAAAGGCATGAAAGGAGAGGCTCTAACTGGAACCCCCAGCAACACAGCAGGGTTTGTTTTATGTTACAGCGAAGGTCCGATGTGTAACACATCTTCTACTCCAGGGCAGACAAATCTACCATATGAAGCTGTTAAAACCAAGACATCCGGCCAGTGGGATATGTTTATTCAAAGTCTCTGAGCTGTGTGAAAATGAGAACTGACAGTAAAGCCAATACAAGCAGTCTGTCCTCTGTGTCACACACTAAAACTCTATATGCTGGAACCGTATCATGTTGGCAGATCAAATGATCTCTTTATTCTGAGCAGTAAGCACTCAGTGCTTTGCACATACTTAAACACTAGGACTTTCTTTGTTTTGCCTTATTCCATATCCAGTAAGGAAAGAAACCAGTATAAAACTGCACAAAACGTAGAATTAAGTGTTATCTAAGAACAGGGTCCTGTTTGCTTTCATTGAGACCAAAAATTCATGAGAGACCAAGATTTAAATGCCGCAAATATTTAACCCAAAAGATCAGCTGATTTCTGCAACCGCTGCCACTCTTAACAGAAGCAGTTCTTCTGATCTGTTCCTCAGATTAGTCTAAACCAAACACTGTTCAACTTGTGGCTTCAGTCAAGCTGGGGGCAATACAAAGTGAGGCAAGGCCAAGCATAATCAGGAGTTCTACCGGTAGCTGGAGAATAGGTTCATCAACTTGTTCAGACTACAACGCAGGTCATAACCCAGCCCACTCAGTGCTATTACTGTTATGAGGTTTCCTTGCTAATCTGTTTCATTTCATTACAACTTCCTTCTTTGGTCTCAGATGGGTAGAGATGTAGACTGAATCTTTTGACAATACCTGTTCCCAACTGAGCTTTAGGACTTGAATCAGTCAAAATATATGTGTAGTCTTAAATGCAACAAATTAAATTCAGATGTTCTGTACCTAAGGGAGACAGCCCAGCCAAGACAGGCTAGTCAGTGCCTACAATCAGAAAGCACCACTGCCTCTGTGATGATCATGATGCATTATTGGATACAGTTTGATACTCAATTTATTTATAAATTCAAAACTGACCCTGATATTTCTACAAGAGCATACTGGTGTCACTATTCAGCCAGTGTGTCCTTGGGGACTGCCTCCTTCACATTGCTTCTTCCAAAGAAGCAAAAAACCCACCACCTGATGAGTTGCTTTAAATCAAAATAGTCAAGGAACATCTTTATTTTGATAAACTGATAACCCTTTCCTGATCAACCCTAGGTACCGTTAGTAGGCTTCTCGCATGGCAAAAATGGATACGTTTGTAATGTTTTGGTCAGACTGAAATGGGGAAGCAGACCATACTCCTGATGTTACATGGGGAAGCATAGATGCTAGAGTCATCATCCTGAGCTTCTTGGTTTGGTATACTTGTTGACCCCTCTCCTAAGGCTGAGGATGGGGCAGAGGTCTCCACCTTTCTTAGGAACAGTGCAGCGTTTTGAGTAGAACTGTCAATCCTTTTGGGAGGGCTGGTACTGCCTCTAGTCTTCTTTCTGCAGAAAGGAATCCTTTTTTAAAGAAAAAATTGGGGTCAAGAGGAGAATACATCTGAATACTCTAAACAGGAGAGGCAAAGTAAACGCCGTGGTGTATCCCCGCTGGATGGTGAGGACCCAGATGTCAGTTGCTATGATGCACAATGATGGCAGAGATATGGGACAACTGGTGGGAAGAAAATTGTGTAGGTTTAACACCTTCCACTTCTCTATTCCCCATATATTTTATATAAGTGAAACCATAAAGTGGGATCTCTGCATGACTAGCATATTAGCAAGCAATTGGGCATTTGCAGTACCGTATTTTTCGCTCCATAAGACGCACTTTTTTCCTCCTCAAAAGTGAGGGGAAATGTGTGTGCGTCTTATGGAGCGAATGTGTGTGAATCCGGCCCCGGGGAGAAGGGCAAAGCAGCCTAGGCAGAGCAGAGCAGTTTAAGCTCCCCCCTCCCCCCGTGCTTCCCAGTCCTGAGGCTCAGCTGTTGGGCGGGGACCTGCCCAACAGCTGAGCCTCAGGACCGGGAAGCGCGGGGGGAGGTTAAACTGCTCTGCGCTGCCTGCCCAGGCAGCGCAGAGCTGTCGGTGGGGGTTTAAACTGCTCTGCGCTGCCTGCCCAGGCAGCGCAGAGCAGTTTAACCTCCCCCCGTGTTTCCCGGTCCAAAGGCTCAGCTCTTGGACGGGGACCCGCCCAACAGCTGAGCCTCGGGACCGGGAAGCGGGGGGGTGCGGAGGTTAAACTGCTCTGTGCTGCCTGGGCAGGCAGCGCAGAGCAGTTTAAGCCCCCACCGCCCCCCTTCCCGGGACTCCTGAGCTGCCTGCCCAGGCAGCGCAGAGCAGTTTAAATACCCCCCCGCCCGACTTCCAGGGACTCCCTGGAAGCCAGGCGGGGGGGGGGGTCTTGAAAGTGCTCTGTGCTGCCTGAGATGGCAGTGTGGAGAACTTTCATGACCCTCCGCCTGGCTTCCAGGGACTCTGCTTTAAAGCCTCCTCTAAAAACTTTTCCTCCTCTAAAAACTAGGTGCGTCTTATGGTCAGGTGCGTCTTATGGAGCGAAAAATACAATACTTTATAAGTGTTGGATATCTTTTGTACCAATGAACAGTATCTGAATAACAGATGTTTCCATTTTATTTTTTCATTTTATCGATCTGAGTTCCTGTGAGCAAACAACTGAACTTATTTGTTCTTTATTTTACATTTATCTAACAGACTGATTGCTCTGTTAAAAGTGGTATATTTTTCTTTTCAGTTATAGGGGTGCAAAGAAAGATAACCATCTCTTTGAATTCTAGCTGACACTGCAAAGGTAAGCCTTCTGTAACTCTCTCAAGATTAGTGTTACCAAAAGATCATCTATTCTTTAAACCAGTGGTTCCCAACTTTTTTTGACCAGGGACCACTAGGACTTTTTTGTTCGGTACAGGGACCCCAAGGTTCAAAATAAAAATTCTGAGAATTTGAAAATAAACTTTAATCATAACTGTTAGTTAAACATTAAGCTTAAAATAATATTTGAATATATATTTTATAATACAGAATTTTTAATTGAAATATTAATTTATTATGGGTTTATAACTTTGTTTCGCGGACCTTAATTTAGTTCTCACGGACCCCTGGGGGTCCACGGACCCCTGGTTGGGAACCAGTGCTTTAAACAGAAGGTATACTGCAACCAAATGAGATAAACGCTAGAAGCCATCTATTCAAATAAGGCACAAGCCCTGGGAAACCTTTTGCTCTAATCACTAATAGTTATCAAACATCCAAAAAACTTCCCAAAGACACCAGGAAGGGAGAACCTTGTATCTAGGAGACAAATGTCTCCTTTCCATCTCATCTCTCTACCACAGTCTAGATTAAGTTGGTCCCATAATGTTTTTTTTACTCAAAACCTGTATATGCCTATCTGGAGCAGTACTTCTAAGACACATAGACAAGACAGGACCAAAGGCAGGGAACAAGTATGCTGCCAGGACACCTTTAGTAAACACTGAATGCATTCTTGGCACACAACCCTGGCAACTGTATAACAATTCCCCTAGGCTTCTTCTACTTGCCAGTCCATGGGTAGGTTGGGCTGGATTAAATTTCCACAAATGATGGTCTTCGGTGTGATGGCAGTATTGGCATCTGAATTTCAGGGCATCCATGATGTGTGATCATTCATGTCCAGCAATTCTATCAGAATTTTAGCAGTCACAAAACATTAAATTAAGTGCCTCTTTACAATAAAGGGCACCTCACAGCCTTTGTGCCTTAGGAGAAGAGAGCTAGGATCAATCAGTGAAGGCAACAGGTAAGTGGAGACAATAAAAAGGAAGTCCCAACCCAAAAGAATTGCTCAGTTCTTGATATACTCTACAATCAATTCAATCATGCCCATCAGCAAATCATTGCCTAGGTGCAATATAAAAATGAGTGGTTACTATTTACTTCCTTTAAAGTAATTATAATGAATGATGTGCGTTAGCTCTGAAATAGTACTGAATTTTTGGTGTAACTATGGCCTGACAACACACCTCTCATGTCTGCTAGCCATGTTATTCTACAAATCGGGCCCCCAACCTTTTTGAGGCTGTGACACCTTTGGAATTCTGACACAGGGTGGTGGGCGCAACCACAAAACGGCTGCCACAAGAAGGGGAGCCAGAAACTCTATATAACAGGATGCCTTTTAAGATATTCACAGCTATATACACACACACACAGCTTATGTTCAGTCATGCAGCGAAGATCTGTAGTGGCACAGCCAATCAGATCTCCAATGGCCAACCAGAACCCCTGCTGGACAAAAGCCCAATCAGGCCCCTCCCAGTTTTTAAAAACACTTACCAGGCACCAGGAAAGTTGTCGGTGGGTGCCATGGCAACCACAAGCACGTCAGGGACCCCTGTTGGGGACATATGCATGGAGCATAAAAGCGGTCAGGAATGACCCGGTGCTTGCACAAGGGACCTTTACCTTACCTTTGCGTAGTTAATATGCACTTTCATTCTAGCAATGTGTAGCTCACAAGTATTAAAGCCACATGATACAAGACAGTATTAAAGCAAGGTCTTCTCCACTAAAACATTGCTCAAATACTAGCTTTACATATAGGGAAAAAACAAATGGATTGTACAAATGGTGAGCAGAAAATTAGAAGCTGAAGCTATAACTGAGCTCTCACTTAACAAGGCAAACCTTACCCTTCTCTGAACCACATATGACACTGCAGATTGAGTAAAGCACACACAATTGCACAAAGATGGGGAAGAGAGGAATAATCAAAATACCACAACTGCTTGGGGGGGGGGGTGGTGAGCCAGGAAATCCCCCCACCTGTTCCTGTCAAATTCAGCTGCTTTTAAGACCAAGCGAAGTCTCTACAACAGATGGGCTAAGACTAGAGAACTAACAATATCCATCTAGATCCTTATTCAAGATGTTGCTTTCAATTATTCTTACTGCCGCAGCCAAATGTCAGCTGAGGCAAACTGAGCACAGTTTTTCTGTAAAAAATAACAGCAATTCAGATATTATCCCAAGAACCTGGTTACTGACACATACAAACACATAAAGCTGCCTTCTATGCTATCAGACCAATGGTCTATCAAAGTCAATTTTGTCTACTCAGACTGGCAGTGGTTAGTCACTGTGAAAGCAGAGGCCTTTCACATCACCTAATCCCTGTTTTTTTTTTTAAATTTGAGGTACCAAGGATTGAACCTGGGACCTTCTGCAAGCCAAGCAGATGTTCTACCTCTGAGCCACAGCCCAACCCTCAAGTGTCTTCCCCATCTTCCCCTTCCCCCAGCGGCCTACTGAGTGCTCCAAAGTGTTGATGCTCAGAGTTCTGCGAGCCCTGGGGACAAAATACCATTGGAGGGGCTGCTGTGAAGAAGCGGAACTAGGAGATATCACCCTGCTTCTCTCATGCACTGATGGAACCAGGAATTGTGCCCAAATTCAAATTAATGTCATTACTTAACTTTCAACCAGTGAAGTTCCTTCTCCCTTTCCTGTAAATAACCTGATAAGGGTTAAAAAGGCTCACACAAGACACACACTTTCTGATCATTGTGGTTATACAACACAATTTCTTCAAGTGTTGACTCAACATTTTTCTGCCATCTTGTTTTCTTTGCTGTATGCTTATCAGGCTGCAATATACAGACTAGCTTCTTTCAGCAGGACAGCATAAAGTGATCAAATGCTTTTAAGCACAAGACCACCACAAATATCACTTCTTAGAGACACTGAATATTTGTAGTTGTATTGATGAATGAACATGGCAGCTACACTACTGAAAGTGCAATTAATCTTAAAGTCATGGAGCGCAGGTACAAGGCCAGAAAAATAAGATTTTTTAAATCAGAAAAATAAGATTTCAAATAAGGCCTACTAATATGGTTCTTCTAATACTGTGATAATTCTCTAAAGATAGTCTTGCATGGCTAAAAGTTTGCAAGCCTGATTGTAGGATACCTCCTAGCACCACATACATACATACAAATGCAAAGAGATTACTTCAGGTAACAAGAGGCAGTGATTACCAAAGCCTTGAAAAGCAACCTGATCTGCACAATACCACTGATCTAATTTTCTGTAACATGTTGGGAATGTATCTTAGTACCTAGGTGACTAACAGATGTCTACAAGTATAGTGCCCCCATCCTCACATGCATACTCTATTATGTTAAGCATATGTGTGAGTCACCCCTAACTCAAGAAATAAAACATCACTAGAATCTCTTGCAGACTTAAAAGACAAAGTGAAGCCATGGAAAGATCCAAAGTATATGGATAGGGTTGCCAGGTCGCTTGGATTGGTGGGCAATTGCCAATCCATCAGCCGGCTCAGGAACAGGGATCGCAGCCATGCGCAACACAATTACATCACTTCCTGTTCACACCCGGAAGCACCTCTTTACCATTCAAACCCCTAAAACTCTAGGGTTTGAGTGGTAAGGCAGTCCGTCCCACCAGAGAAAAGGGGGGACCTGGCAACCCTATATATGGTGCACCACATTGAAAGAGAAGGCAGTATCAAGACTGCAGAGGCACATAGCATGCTTTAAAATGCCACAAGATAGACCCCAATTGAGCAAAATCCTATTGAAAAACGTTGGCTGCTCCAATCAAGGAGGGGGAGGTCGGGGAGTTTCACCTCCTTGTACTTGCGTTTCCTCCCCCTGCAGCTCTCTTGGTCTGCTGTCCACGGACTTTGCCTTGACACCAGTGAGGTCATAACTCTGAATTTTCTTCCTGTCATGTGTCTCATGAAACATGACTAAGTAGATCTTATCCTGCTGCTTGATGATTAAAGATGGGTTTCAGGTTTAAAAAAGATGAATACTATTGACCTAAATATGTGGCTAGTTATATTTAAATGTTTTCATCGCTGTGTTTTTCTGCTGCCTGAAGTACTTGGAGAGGCAAAAAAAGGTTTTAAATAAATGAAAAGATGAACAAACAACCCAAAGCCAATCAGCATGGAACAAAATAGCAGTATATATCTTTCACAGACTGTTACTGGAACAAGAAAAATCTACTCATCCCCAACTAAAGAATTTTACATATTTAAGAAAGAAATTGGAGGTAACTATCAGCCACAGTGGCAATATCCTCACTAAAGTATCCTAGTTAATAAGGATATTGCTTCTTGGCTTGGATGGAAGCACACACATATATGTACCTCACTTAAATACATGAAGAACGAACAACTTAAAATGAGAGCTGTTTCCTGCAAAACTGAAATATCCATTTACCAAAAACCACAGGAACGTGTGGCCTCACTGTATAAGTATTTCTAAAAGTCACAAAATAACCTTTTAAAGTGGTCCTCACATTACCAATTGCCACTGAGTTTTGGTATAATTGTGTTGTGATAAGTTTTCAAACAAGAGATTTTCACTTTGAGAAAAGCACTTGCAGCTAAAAAGAAAGGTGATTAGTGAAAAGTCTTCCTTTAATTTGGTGTAATTTTAAAATGCAGCCCTCGTCATCTCATGAAAATGAAAGCTTAGATTTGTTCAATGTGTGGTTTCTGTCTTTAAGCAGTCTCATAAAGTTTCTTCCTGTACACATTAAGAACACTGTGTTTTGTCCAAGAAAGCCATCGCCAGGATTTTACATGAGTTCTTCAGAGAAAAGCTGCAGTAGGCTGATAAAAACCAGAGGATACATGTGGAGACAGTGGATTTGAAAAATAGTAATGTGGATTTTATTTTGCAAAAATCAGACAGGCAGATCGGGTACTCTCGTGAACATTGACAATTTTTTGGTAATTTTTGGTAATAAGGATTGTGAAGCAGGCCGCGCACAGAAATGTATCCCAGAAGCTGTTCTGGGGGAAAGGTAAGGTCTGTCAGGGGAGGTTGTTAGAAGGAGGTAGGTTTTTAAGGTTGAGAGAGAAGGGTTATGCTGACAGGTATATGAGTCAAAGATTTGAGGGGACGGCAGATCAGTTCACTAGAACTTTGCTGGCCTTGTGTGTGTATAACTTAGTGTGTGTATAACTTAGTTTGTGTATAACTTGTGTGTGTAACTTAGTTAAAGCAGAGTGCTTTGTTAATATGTTATGCACCTGCCTGCCTGTGTTTTCCTGAGGCATGTACTGCGTATAATTTAACATCTCACAACTCCTGCTTAAGTGTTAATATTTACCTCAATATGTATGCTTTTCCCCCCTGAAATGCATTTTGAGAACAAAGTAAAAGCCCTGCTGGATCAGACCAGTGGTCCATCAAGTCCAGCACACTGTGGCCAAGCAGTCTCTCTGGAGGTGCAACTACACGGCATACAGGCCTTATGTTTCCTCCTGGCACTGGGATTCAGAGGTTGACTGCCTCTGAATGTGGCGGTTCCTTTTAATAACCATGGCTAGTAACCACTGATAGACCTATCCTCTATTAACCTGTTTAATCCTTGTTTAAAGCTGTCTATGGCTGTGGCCATCACTACATCCTCCACATTTTAATCAATCGCTGTATAAAGAAGTATTTCCTTTTGACCTCAATCTACTGCCTATTGATGCCTTTGCGTTCCAGTATTTTCGGAGAGGGAGAAAGTTCTTTTTGCCAACTCTCTCCACCCTATGCATAATTTTATAAACTTCTATCATGCCCCCCCTTAGTCATCTCTTTTCTAAATTTCAAAGTCCCAGACTCTTCAGCCTTTCCTCCCTTTAAAAAGCAAACCATCTCATAGCCCATATCCTGGATTGATAACTGAGGTGAAACTGACATGCCTCAAACCCCTTTCTCTCTTTTTAATTCCCTGCTGGGAACTCTTGTACTTCCGGAAAGACACTTGTAATAAGCTCTGGAAACTATTTGCCTCAAGAACCAAATGTGCTGTATTAGGACTCCAGTAAGTAGACTGCTAAGTCGACAGCTAAAGAGCCCCGTGGTGCAGAGTGGTAAGCTGCAGTAATGCAGTCCAAGCTCTGCCCACGACCTGAGTTCAATCCCGATGGAAGTTGGTTTCAGGTAGCCGGATCAAGGTTGACTCAGCCTTCCATCCTTCCGAGGTTGGTCAAATGAGTACCCAGCTTGCTTGCTGGGGGTAAAGGGAAGATGACTGGGGAAGGCACTGGCAAACCACCCCGTAAACAAAGTCTGCCTAGTAAACGTCGGGATGTGACATAACCCCATGGGTCAGGAATGACCCGGTGCTTGCACAGGGGACCTTTACCTTTTTAAGTAGACAGCTAGCCAGTTTTATTCTTTTCTGTGCATCCTGCTACCATTAAACTGTATGCCTTGTTTTTAATATCTTTTCTAACTTTCTTCAATAAATCCTTACTTAGCTTTATCATGTGTGTTATTCAAGGAGTTTCTAGTACCAAACCCAAGTGAGCTTGGTTGCCTTACCACACCACAGCGGTGACTGCCATAACAGGCATGTCCACCAGCAGTGCAGAAAATTAGCTGGGATGCCAGCCTTTCCAACATAGACCTGAGTGCCCTGGTATGATATGGTGAAGACGAGAGGATGTGAGATACCACTGGCTCATAATTTTATGTTAGTTCTTTAATGTTGGTAGAAGCTGTTTTAAGAGGGTACATCTTCCAATTATCTCTGTCCTCAGAGATCACTGATTTGATTTTTCTCTGCCACTTCTCAGCATATGAGGGAGCCAAAGGAGTTATCGTGAAAAGTTTTGTATAAAATTAAAATAATACATTTACAGTAAGTCTGTCTATTCAGTATCAGTGTCTTAAATTTTGTCAGCGGTCTAGTAATACTTTGAGGGACAGCTGGTGTCTGGAACAAATGGAGTAACTGTATATATTGGAACAAATAAATTTTACTTTCTCCCATATCTTGTAGTAATTATGTACTTTTTAATGTAACTTTTTCTAACAAGTCTTTTAATCTGTAGATTTTTGTTTGTTTTTTTAACAAATATTATATAGGCCTATGCCTTGTCCAATTGGGAAGAAGACTTGGCCTGGTTAAACTGAAGAAAGGTAGACATTCAGCTATATATTCATAACTGTTTCCTAAATATAAAAATTATTTTGATGTTTAATTCAGGAAATTGCCTAAGCCTTTAGCCTGTGCAGAACACTATGCTTGTATGCATGGAATATTGTTTCTTTGAACAATGTTCTGCTTATGAAATTAAGATGGCATGGCAGGATATGAAGAGCAGTCATTACACAGCTGAGATATGTAAAGTCATTCTCCAACACACTCCCTTTCAGATGTTATTGACTCATGATACAATCCCTCATTTATCTATCACCACTAGAACAATTTAACAAAGTAGAATGATAAGAGACTTAAAAACATGGAAGGGCTCTTTTCAAGTTTAAGAATAGTAACAAATATCTTATGCACAGACAATCTTCTTACATCACTATTAGAATCACCTCTGAAGTTAAATTTTACTTATAGAACTATCAAATCAATATAGCTTTAAGAAAAGACTTCTAAATCCCATACATATAATTCTAACCCAGGCCTTTATAAATTTTCTCTAGCCCCTAGGAGCAAGCCCAAAAATTTAAGAGCCAAGCTCATTTTTCAGCCTTCAGGGTTTTGTATTTTAATTGCCCTATTTTTCTAATCATTCTTATCACAAAACCTAATCCTAACTTATTTGCAACTTCTTGTAATTTTTCTTTAACTCTGACAACAGCAAACAAGTGGCAGACCTACAAAACTGAATAAGGACATCCTATCTGTCTCCTTCGCCTTCTCTAGGGGTTCTCATGGGTTTGCAGAAAAATGTTGCCTACCTGTCAATGGCCCCAGCATACTGATTTTTTTTTTGTTCTGCATTCTGGGGCTAATATTCAGGATTAGATAAATGACACAAGAGTACCTCTGGTTGTCATTACTATTAATGTTTAACCTTTTTACAATTTCTTATAATTCCATTATAACTTTTAAAAATTCCACTTAATTGAATATTGGAACGGTATAGAAAGAAACTGGAAATGAATTCATCCACCATCAAATGGTGTCAAGTTAAATTTATAAATAAACAAGAAATAAAATAACTTAATTCACATACATGACATAATCCGCCTTGAGTCTCAATGAGAAAGGCTGACTATAATGTAAATGAAATAAAATTAATATTATGTCATCTATATTTTATGTCATATAACACAGCATTCTGATTTGAAATGATAAACAGGGTTTTAACTTCCACTAAGAATTGCTACAATAAAATAACTGCTGAGATTTTTAGGTGACAACCTGGCACCTGGGATTTGTCCAGTCCTGTTCTAGCCCATCATTTCTAAGAGCAAGGGAATAATTAAGACAAGCCAATTAAAATGCAAAGGTTATAGAAGGTTGGAAGCTTTCATCACTGTAACTAACTTATATATGCTGCCTCAGATCTATTTGCACTATATTTGATGGGGGAGAACTTATGGCTGACTTCCTTTCCAATTTGTAATTGTATGTCAAATTTCTAGCCTACCCTTCATTTAAAGAATAGAATATGGTTTCTCTCTTTCTCCATTTTATCCTCAAAACAACAACCCTGTGAAGTAGAGTTCACTGTGAGAAAGACTGGCCCAGGGTCACTGAGTGATCATCATGGCTGAGTAGAGATTGTCTCTACCGTCAAAGCCCAACACACTGATCACTACTTTTCACCAGTGGAGGAGCTGTGGCTCAGTGGAAGAGCCTCTGCATCCAGAAGGTCCCAGATTCAATCCCTGACATCTCCAGTTAAAAGGACCAGGCAGCAGGTGATATGAAAGACCTCTGCTCGAGACCCTTGAGAGCTGCTGCCAGTTTTAGACAACATGGACTGTGATGGACCAAAGGTCTGACTCATTATAAGGCAGCTTCATGCATGACCCCAAATGGCTCTCCCAATATAGTGTCTCAATCTAGCACAATGATGGCCTTTTAAGGATGATATTACTATGAAACTCCTTCTAACAGTAACACAGAGGCAGGCAGCAGACACTAAGTCTCCTTTGCCATCAGCATCACCATGGAATAGGCCTTTCAGTGGACTCAAATCCATGTTTTGGATGGATTTGGTCAGAGTATTCTGTCACTTGCTTTCTAGACCAATCATCACAATTGTTTCATTTTCAGTAGGCCCTTGGTAAACCAGGAAGCAACACTGGACTAAAAATTGGAAAGGACATCTCAGAGTTCTTGTGACTATGGCTTGAAGTAGCTCCCTATTCCAGGAACTGATCAGGCCCTCAACAAGAGAGCCTGTCAAATTAACTGACGATCTCCTGTGAGTTTTCTGGCAGTTACTAAAATATCAAAATCATGAAGGAGCTGTCTCTTCACCGCATCTCCCCTTTAATTAAATGTTCATTTTTTTCTCCTTTCACAGTACACACTGCTAGAAACTTTAAAAGTAGTCAGGTGTCCACATAAATTATTAAATGCCCTAGCAATTCTAAGGAACAATTTATGAGCTTTAAAAAAACTACATTCATACATTGGCGGGTGGGACACCCTGTAACTTTAAACATTGGCTGTTCATTCCTAAGTTAAACCTAGCACTAATATAGGACACTGCTTGGCCTCCTAATTTAACAATTAGAGAAAGTAAACACTATGCAAAGACTGATTAGAAACGTAAAAGATGGAAGGAGAGAATGTTAAAAGTCTTTAATGTTTTCCAATTTTTCTAAACATAAAAACTGAACATTTTGGAAATCTGAAAAATGCCTTATGTTTTCTTTTAGAATGCTTTTTACAAGAAGGCTTCAAACATTGTTTTAGTTGCCCTGCACTCCATGAATATGCTTTCTAATATGCAAAACAAACCAGAATTAGAAAGTTACAATTTGTTCATGCTATCAACACCTATCTCTCAGATCCTCTCACCAGCTTCAGACCCCTCCATCTTCTGCAGCAGGTAAAACAAACTAATCTATATTTAGAAATATACACACTAAACCCAGAAACAAGCTAACATATAAGAAAGCAGACAAGCTTATTTCAATCCACATAGATCTCCAGTTTTGTTGTGTCCATAAATATTAAAGTTCAGATCATGAGATTGAGAGTTAGGAATGAAAAGGAGGAGGAGCATGACAAGACCAAGCCATATAAAGAATAATAAAGATGACCAAGATGTCCCAAATCATGGGGCTCAACCTTTAAGAGAGATGCTTAAGGTACATAAATGGAAATTTTTGGCCAATATCTTTTTCATTAGCAACCTTTACCATTTTGCCGTCCAGTAAGAACAGTGCAGGCTATATCTAGAAAGCATTCCATGTTATTGGGCAAGACACAGGTTATATATTGAAGCTTTACAATGGCTGTAATAAATCAGCAATTTTTCTGTTGAATTTAAACATAATGATTTTTTTCATGTTTTTTTATCATATTCTTCGCTCCTCCTTTCAGGCATAGAAATGCAATGAGAGATAAATAGTTTGACTGGGGCCATACTTCAATGTAATCTCAGCTGTGTACTAAATTTGTTTGAATCAGGGGCATGAATAAAATGTCTGCTTTGCCAGCTATACTGAGTACCGTATTTTTCACTCCATAGGATGCACTTTTTTCCTCCTCAAAAGTGAGGGGAAATGTCTGTGCGTCTTATGGAGTGAATGTGTGTCTTATGGACCCTAGCCAGGTCCATCTGGGACTCCCAGAGCTGGGCGGAGGGACCCCCTCCCCTTCCGACAGCCGGCTGGGCGCGCCAGAACGACGCGAGCCGGTGTTCCCCGCCCCGACGGCCTGCTGGGAGGCGGGCGGTGCGTACAGAGCCGGCTGGGCGCGCTGGAACGACGCGAGCCAGCGTTCCCCGCCCCGATGGCCAGCTGGGAGGCGGGCGGGGTGCACAGAGCTGGGCGCGTTGGGACGGCGCGCTGGGAGGCGGGCGAGGCGCACAGAGCTGGGCGCGTCGGGATGGCGCGCTGGGAGGCAGGCGGGGCACACAGAGCTGGGCGCGTCGGGAGGGCGCGAGCCGGCGTTCCCTGCTCCTACGGACAGCTGGGAGGCGGGCGGGCCAGCACAGAGCCCGCTGGGCGCGTCGGGACAGCGCGAGCCGGTGTTCCCCGATCCGACGGCCAGCTGGAGGGGGGGCGTCTTATGGTCAGGTGCGTCTTATGGAGCGAAAAATACGGTATATTTGGCAATGCTTTCTTTAGCAATAGGACATTACACTCGCACTAAAAAACGGGTAACCAAAATTTAGATATCTGGTTGGTTCTACAACCCAAATTCTATTTCATTGTTGATTTAATGACCCATCCTGTTGATTGTATTGACTCACTCTGTGTAATCAGCCTTGAGTCCTAGTGAGAAAGGCAGATTATAGATAATGTAAATACAGAAAATAAATACACAGAGTAGAAGGAAATCTGTGAACATGGCACAAGAAATTTACTTGGGCAACTCCTTTTCAGCATATTACACAAGGGTAGAAATTTTAGTGCCTACTAATCCAAAGATCCATTCTACAGTTACTACTGTAATACGCTCTACATGGGTCTGCCCTTAAAGTCTACTTGGAAACTCCAATTGGTACAGAACACTGCAGCCTGGTTACTATTGAGTACCAGACAGAGCATGCATGTCACAGCCTTTCTGTAGTCACTGTGTTGATTTCTGATCAGTTATCAGGTTCAATTCAAGGTACCATATACCGCCTACAAAGCACTTAATGGCCTTGGACCAAAATACCTGTGGGACCACCTCTCCTGCTTGCTATGCTGTGATAGCTTTGCTCACCTGTGCAAAGCCTTCTGAAGGTACCACCTTGCAAACTGGTGAGATAAGTATTGTCGAAGGCTTTCACGGTCAGAGTTCATTGGTTCTTGTAGGTTATCCGGGCTGTGTGACCGTGGTCTTGGTATTTTCTTTCCTGACGTTTCGCCAGCAGCTGTGGCAGGCATCTTCAGAGGAGTAACACTGAAGGACAGTGTCTGTCCTTCAGTGTTACCTACAAGAACCAATGGTGAGGTAAGCATTGCCCGTTCACATGCATCCTCAGGAGTGGCTCCACCTTGTGGAACAGTATGTCCAAGGAAGTCAGGAAGGCTCCTATATTTCACTCTGCAGAATATGCAGAACAAAAATGTTCAAGAGACGTTTTTATAAAGAGATTACAACCAGCTCTTCAGAAACTGGCTGCTGAAACCTGCTGAATGAGGGTGGTGGGCGCTGGGCTTGAGAGGCAGTGAATACCTCTGAGAGTGAGAATGGTCCCTGCAGCCTTGGCATGAGCCAAAGGGCTCACAGCCTGTTGCTTTTCCCTGCCTCCCTCTCTCCCCTGCAGACTTCCAAAACATGTGACAATTGATTGCAACTCCGGGTACCAGGACAAGAAATAGCTGCTGTGATGTAGAAGAAAGCTGGGAAGATTGGTGGTGATCCTTGTGTTAGATTCAGCCCATAACATCTGCATGTACAATCAAGTCAAACAGTTTTCCCTGAGAAGTTCTAAATTAGCTGGCATCGTAAATCAAGTTTCTACTCTTGATTTACAGGTCTACAGAAAAATTAAACAGATTTTTAAAAAATGAATTGTGTGGCTAAGCAGTCACCAATAGATTCCCCCATACGCACACACACACAACATTCGTATGCCATTTTGGGTTGTTAGAGTAACCCAACACGGTGCCAAAAAAAGCAGAGCTAACTTTGGGAGGGGGGAATAAAGATGAAGTAATTTTGGGGTGAAGCAGGAAAGGAGAGCTGGCAAGAGGGAAGAAGAAAACAGCAGATGGGTGAGGCAACCAGCCAGGGAACGAAAGAGTAGGTTGGGGGTTGGGAAATGGGGATGAGAGAGAAAAGCTCAGAAGGGTGGATTAAGGGGGGAGAGTGAAGGGGGGGAAGACTAGAAGGAGCAGGAAGATGATGGGGGGGGAGGCAGCCAAGGGAAAACCTTAAGGAGGAGGGAAGGAGGAAGCAAAGCTGGATCAAAGGGAACAACATGGGGTGGGGAGGGAATAGGAACCTATTGGAAGACAGATCAGGTAGACAGTCAGAGGAGGAGACAAGAAGAAACTATTTAAAAAGTGTTCAGAAGCATAGATGACTGGGAGGGAGAGAAAAAGAAAAAATCAAGTCCATGGTGGTAGCGGGGAAAGAAGAAGAGTTGGTTTTTATATGCCAACTTTCTCTGCCACTTAAGGGAGAATTAAACTGGCTTACAATCACCTTCCCTTTCCCTCCCCACAACTGACACCCTGTGAGGTAGGCAGGACTGAGAGAGTGTGACTAGCCCAAGGTTACCCAGCTGGCTTCGTGTGTAGGAGTGGGGAAACAAATTCAGTTCACCGGATTAGCCTCCGCTGCTCATGTGGAGGAGTGGGGATTCAAACCTGGTTCTCCAGATCAGACTCCACCATTCCAAACCACTGCTCTTAACCACTACACCATGCTGAGAGAGAGCAGGGGAAGAAATTCAGGTGAGAAAAGACTCTGCAAAAGAATAATGGCATTTCCCCCTCACAGTGAGTTGTTTGTTTTCTTTCTGTTTTCTTCCTTGTCCTTGATTTCCTTGATCTTTAAAAACGTACCCCAAAAAATTACTCTCCAAAGACTCGGTGTGAAATGCATTTCACTTCAGGAAGCAACAACTTAGGGATCAATAAAAAGCATTTTCATAAATTTATTTATTTTGCCATCAAGTCACAGACCACTTATGGTAACCATATAGGGTTTTCAAGGCAAGAGACTTCAGAGATGGTTTGCCATTCCTTGGCTCTGTGTAGCGACCTTGGTATTCCTTGGTGGTCTCCCATCCAAATACTGACCAGGGCTGACCCTGCTTAGCTTCCAAGATCTGATGAGATGCAGCTAAGCTTGGGCCATCCAGGTCAGGGTGTTTCCATAAAACAAAGTTGTTATGCACTAAGACATTGGGGAGCAACTTTATTTGTCTACAAATAAGCTACAAAAGTCTTCTATATTATGTACCTTGATTTAATAGGGTTTCCAGACATTGGTTAGACAGCGGCATGTAGTGTGGTGCACTGAAGAGGTTCAAAAAAACATGGCAAGAGTCTTGCAGGAATCCTATGACTTTGTACTTTCAAATGTTGAGGATATCATGAAGAAAGCAAAAGTTGGTACAATGCAGCTTTGGATAACTTACTCTACATCATAAATAGAAACTTGGACCTTTTCCTTTTGGTGTTACATCAGGAAAAAAAGGAGTTTTTTTCCTACAGGAATGTTTTTTTCTTCCCATGTTCCATTCTTGACTGCAGTCTCAAGTGATTATTTTCATTTTTTTAAAGTCGGGGAAAACTTATGCTAGCTCCTAATAATTTATAGTTTGGTTCTGTGTGTGCACCCGTATGTACATGTATGGTTCAGAAGCATGGCACTTAATGCTGAGTAACTTCCAACGAAGTATCTAATCCAGGGGGTGTCGAACTCAATTGTTACAAGGGCTGGATATGACATAAATGTCACTTGGTCGGGCTGGGCCATGCCTCGCCAGCCCAGATCAGATTGGGGGGTGGGGGTGGCTGCCTCACGGGCCAGATAAGATCTCTCAAGAAGCTGGATCCAGCCCTCTGGCCTTGTGTTTGACACCCCTGATCTAATCTAATGAATTAAAAGGATGGAGTAGAAATATTCAAACTAACTAATATATCCTTTATAGCTGAATTATTGGGTATGAGAATGTCATTTTAGTAAAGGCCTCTCTCAAAACTTTTCTATAGATGTGCCTGTAGACATTACTGTGAAACAAAGAAGTTGGTAGCCTTTTTGATCCACAGCAAAATCCAAAACCAAAAGCCATGCAATACCTTTTATTAAGGTCACTCAAAACAAGTGTGCAAGCTTTCAAGTTCTTTCATCAAGCAGGATGTTAAAAGGAGGGAGGGGATAAGAAATCTATCAGGCCATCATCCTAATGACATTTTATCAACATCTTGAGGAGCATTGAGGGGAATTCTGAGATATCATGACAGTACTACACTTGAACCTGATTTTCCCTCTGGGAAAAATATGGGGTATGGGTGCAGGCCTATAGCAAAAGTGTCAAAACAGTACAGAAGTAAAACATGTTCTTCAACATCTTCCCCGGCTTCTTCTTTTAACATGGCATGCTATTTAACCCTCAGCTCCTACGGTACAGTGACAAAGAGCTTATTAGGGTAAACAGGCAATTCTGAACAGGCAGCGTTTGAGCTAACTGGTTCCTAACAACAACTGATGACACCTCTACAGGCAACATGACACATTTTACAGGGTTTATGTAGAACAAAGCAAGCTTGATTCTCTTAGCAGTTGTGTGAGGCTCAGGCTAAGCTGTTAAATCCTGGTGACTAAAACACAGCAGTAACTAAACAGGCAGTAACTTAGCTTTTGTTCACATGGAGGTCTTAGAAGCATCTGCGTGTGTGTGTGTATGAAGTGCTGTCAAGTCACAGTCAACCCATGGCGACCCCTTTTTGGGGTTTTCATGGCAAGAGACCAACAGAGGTGGTTTGCCAGTGCCTTCCTCTGCATAGCAACCCTGGTATTCCTTGGTGGTGGTCTCCCATCCAAATACTAACCAGGGCTGACCCTGCTTAGTTTCTGAGATCTGACGAGATCAGGCTAGCCTGGGCCATCCAGGTCAGGGCCTTAGAAGCATACACCAGTTCAATTACTTGATTGGCTTACAGCTATCTTGACCACCTGCTGCAGAAACACAGTATGCATCACTATTTACATATGTTCTATAATTGAATGATCTGATTATTTTTCAAGACAACAGTAGTGAACTCTAGATACAAAGAGAAAATTATCCTGCCTTGGCAACAAGCAAGGTTTCACAGGTCCCTTGCTGATCCAACTAGCTTGCTGGCACACATTCTGATACAACTCAAGCAGCAGCTTAAACTAAGATTCTTAACAACTGGGTAAAATGTTTACTTCTGGGATTTTCTTTCTGTTACTACTGCCCCTTTAAATCAAACTCCAAGAACTCACAAAACGTGCCTTACCCATCTCAAAGGATTATGCTGTTTCCAGACTCCAATTTGTTCTATTCTCAACATCAGTACTAAATGTAAGTATAGGCCAGTTAGCTTAATGTCTGTTCCAGGTAAATTGATGGAAAAATTATTAAAGATAGAACTGTCAAGCATATAGAAGGGCAAGCCCTGCTGAACAAAATCCAACATGGCTTCTGTAAAGTTAAGCCCCGTCTCACTAACCTTCTAGAGTTTTTTTAAAGTGTCAGTAAGCATGTAGACAGGAATGAGCCTGTGGATATTGTGTATTTGGATTTCCAAAAGGCTTTTGACAAAGTCCCCCACCAAAGACTGCTAAGCAAAGACTGCTAAGCAAACTTCATAGTCATGGGATAAGAGGACAAGTCCTCTTATGGATTGAGAGCTGGCTGAAAAACAGGAAGCAGAGAGTAGTAATCAATAGAGGGATGTGAGCAGTGGGGTCCCCACAGGTGCTTTGGGACTGGTGCTTTTCAACCTGTTCCTCAATGACCTGGAGTGAGGGGTGAACAGCGAGGTGGCCAAGTTTGCAGATAACACCAAATTATTTAGGGTGGTTAAAACGGAGCATTGTTTACTCACCATGAATGCTCCTTCTCTCCTGAGGCGAAGACGTCTTGATTTGCGGGTTATTTCCTTCCATCATCTGGGTAGGCAGGACTAAAATCTTTACTTCCTGTCTTCCCTTGGCGGGAAATAGCCTGCAAAATCTCAGTTACAGACTTGCTCAGCTACTAAAAAAAGGAATGATGCTCCTTCGATGAATAACATGTACAACAAACGAATTGACAACCCCAACATGGTAAACAAACATGAAAACCAGGAATTCAACTTTGATTAACGTCTAATCTGTGCCCTGTGAAATGAGAGAATTTATCTTTGGGGAGAAGGTAGGATCTGGGATCGGGACTACCTTGGTTTTTGCGTATGGACAAGGATCTGATTTCCGATACCCGTCTATGTGATTGATATCAAAAATAGAACCTTCATCCAAAGGTAGTTCATGGCTACAATACGTAGCGGCTCGAATGGAGCTTTTGTGAGGGTGTTCATCACCAAATTAAGGCTCCACGATGGAAATCTATGATAGACTGGTGGTTGTGTCTGAGTGACACCCTTTAGAAAGGCGAGTATATGTAGGTGTCTGGATGTGGGGATCCCATCTAGCTCCGGAATAACTGTGTACAGAGCTGCTATCTGCCTCCTTAAGGTGGAAGAGGAAAGTTTGCGCTTTAGACCCTCCTGCAAAAACTCAAGAATTTATGAATGCCCGGATGAAGGGGGTCCACCTTCTTACGTTTGGCCCAATGAACAAAGGCTTTCTATGAGGTATTATATATACGCCTTGTAGAAGGCCTTTGTGCCTCTAGAATGGTATCCACTACCTCTGTTGAGTATCCCCTATCTAGTAGGGCTCCCCTCTCAAGCGCCAGGAGGTCAAAGAGAACCACTGAGGATCTGCATGCACCAGTGGGCCCTGGCGTAAGGTCTCCCATTGAGTCGGGATTGGCCACGGATCCTGGCACGACATTTGGCGCAGGGTCGCAAACCAGGGCCGACGGGGCCAGAACGGGGCTACTAGGATAACCTCAGCCCGTTCCTGCCTGATCTTCCTCAAGATCTTGGGCAGAATGGGCAGGGGAGGAAACGCGTAAAGCAATCCTCGAGGCCAAGGGCTCAGAAGGGCGTCTATGCCCTCCGCCGCTGGATGGTAAAACCTGGAGAAAAACCTATTTACCTTGCAGTTTTCTGCGGAAGCGAACAAGTCTACCAAGGGAACTCCGAAGGTGGTTGTAACCTGACAGAAGGTCGCATGGTCCAAGGACCATTCTCCTTCATCTGCGAACTGTCGGCTTAGGTTGTTCGCCTGCACATTTAAGGTTCCCTTGATGTGCTCCGCCCGAATAGATTGAAGGTTGGCTTGTGCCCAGATAAAAATCTGCACCGCTTCCCGATGAAGGGAAGATGATCGGGACTCCACCTGCTTGTTCAGATGGGCCTTGGTTGCAGTATTGTTCTCACTATGACATGCAATCCTCTGAGAAGGGGGGGCGAAGGCTTGTAGAGCTAGCCTTACGGCCCTTAATTCCAATATGTTGATATGCAGGGACGCCTCCTCCATGGACCACCTGCCCTGGGTAGTGTGGGACAAAAGAGTGGCACCCCAACCCTGAAGGATGGCGTCCGTGATCATCTGAGTGGGCTCCTTGTGTATGTAAAGAGTGTGTCTGGCTAAATTATTTCGCTCTGACCACCAGCGAAGGCTTCTCCGTGTTTCCATGGACAGAGAAATTGTCCTGTCTCTTTTCCTGGCAATGTCCCTTTGAAAGGGGCAAATTTGCCACTATAATGGCCTGGAATGGAAACGTGCCCAAGGGATGATCGCTATACATGCAATCATTAGTCCTAGAAGATGCGCTAGGAACATAAGTCTGGCCATTCTGGATCTAGCTGTGGAAGAAGCGGCATCTATCAATTTCTGAATGCGCTCCTGGGGTAGTGAGAGGGCATTCTGGACTGTATCTATTCGAACCCCCAAATGAATAATTGACTGTGAGGGAGACAGAGAACTCTTGGGAAAATTTATTAGATAACCGTGTTCCTGCAGAACCTGAATCACTCTCGCTGTGTGCTGTCTGGATTGTCATTCCGACTGTGCACAGATCAGGATGTCGTCCAGGTACGGATGTACCTGGATACCTTCTTGTCTGAGCGTGGCTATGAGTGTTACCAGGATCTTGGTGAAGACCCTCGGGGAGGGGGCCTACCCAAAGGGGAGGGCCTTGAACTGGAAATGGGCCTGTCCAAAAGTGAAACGCAGGAAGCGTCTGTGAGAACTGTGTATAGGCACGTGTAAGTACGCCTCTGTCAGGTCCACCACAGTCATTAATCCACAATTGATTTCACTGTTTGCATGTGAAAATGTTTTCGAGCCATCCGCTTGTTCAGGTATTTTAGGTTCAGGATGGCTTTCCAGTCCCCGTTCTTTTTGGGGACTGTAAAAAATATGGAATAAACTCCCAGGCCCCTCTCAAGAGCGGGGACCGGTTCTATGGCCTTTATGGCCAGAAGATGTTGAATGGCCCTGAATGTTCTGTTGAGTTTTTCTGTCTTGATAGGAACTGGAGATCATAGGAATCGATCCTTTGGAGGGGTGGTGAATTCTAGAAGGTAGCCATTGGTGATGATTTGGGACACCAAATGGTCCAGGCTTGAGCTAGCCCACCTGGAACTGAAAAGTAGAAGCCTTCCCCCCACTGGAATCTGATCGGCGTCACTGGGGGCTTGGCTTGGGAAACTTGTCCCCTCTCTCAGAGCAGGGCTGCTGACCCTGAGGTCTGGAGAACATTCCTCCCCTCTGAAAAGGTCGGGAAGAATTCCAGGAACCCCTTCTGAAATCGGAGCGATATCTGTTTTGTGTCCTTGAAGCACGAAAGGACTGGTAAGACGGAGCCCGTGACTCTTTTTTAAACTGTTTTGGTAAGACATGTTTTTTGTCTTTAGTTTCCACTAAAATCGTGTCTAATTTGTCCCCAAACAGTCGACCCTCCTGAATAGGATAAGCCATTAATGTTGTTTTGGCCCTGAAGTCCGCAGGCCAAGCCCTAAGCCACAAGACCCGTCACACTGAAGTCATGGAGCTGTAAAAGACATGGTCTCCAGAGATGCATCGGCCATCAGAGTTATAGCGGCCTGGACCCTTTCTAAACCTCCCAAAATTCTGTGGTGTTCAGAGGGAATTAGCTGGATAAGCGTCTTCACCCAGAGGAATGATGCTCTTGCAAAGATAGAAGTCGTAGCGCTGGCCTGAATAGCCAGGGCCACATTTTCATGTGCTTTTCTGATGAGACTCTCAGAATTCCTATCCAATTGATCTCTGAGAGATCCCAAGCCGTCCTCAGGCACGAGGCCTGGGGCTTGTAAGTCCACCACAGGTGGATCCACAAGTGGGACCTTCAGTAGGTTCATTGCATGTGGAGCGAGGGTATAAAGTTTTTTGATAGAGGGGGAAGTCTGTCTATTGGAGGCTGGACTGTTCCATTCCTCCTGAACGGCTCTAAGAAAGAACTCAGGGAATGGGACTAAATTATGCCGTGCTTTCTTTCGTGGAAAGCACTCTGCCACACCCTGCTTCAAGCTAGGTTTGGTCTTCATTAAGGTCTAAGGCCAAAATGGCCTTAGCTAAAAGGGATTGATAATCCTCTCCTTTAAAGAGCCGGATCTGAGGCTCTTCCCCTGGAACCCCCTCCTCATCAGAGTCGAACTCCCCCTCCTCTTTTGCCTCGTCCGTGTCAAGGGAAGAGGTCTGAGAACTGGTGCCAGGAAAGTTGTGTTCATGCTCCACATTCTGGGATTTTAATGCCGCCTTTGTGGGCCACTGCGCACTGGTCGATGGTCCCTCCGTATGGAGTGCAATGGCGCCCCCCCTCCATGGATTGGGATCTATTTGAGGAGGAGGTAGGCGACTCAACCAGCCCCTGACCAGCAAGTGGTGGAATTCGCATTTGGTGGGCATAAAAAGCCTGCCATTGCCTCTGCAGGGCTATGTTTATCCACTCATCCGCGTCCTCTCTAGTAAGCATCTGATTGCTAGAAGAGGGGGGAAAGGACTCCCCGTTGCTAGATTAACAGGTGTGGGCTGGATGCCTGGCGCCGAAAAGGTGGAGGGGAATTGGCAGCTCATTGAAGGGAAGGTGGTGTTAAAATGGCCGCCCGCCGGGAAAGGAGGAGGGAAAAAACCGTCCCCCATTGAGGTAAAATGGCCGCCCGCTGATAGCTTAATGGGTGGAACATTACCGACTCCCGACGGGATGGACGAGCCAGCAGTCAACGAGGACGCCCGGGAGGCCGTGCTCGCTGCATTGTCCGCAGGCTCGGAGAAGGTGGGAGTTCTTTTCCCGGCTCTCGAAGCCACGCCGAATCTGTGGCCACGTTTTCTCTTTTTAACGCCCTGTAGGGCCAGCGCGGCTTTTTTGACCGATGTGGTCTTTCGCACCTTCTTTCCCTTCGGAATGCCGTCCGCAGTCTGTAAGTAGCTCTCCTGCTCCTTGCTCCCTAAAGCACCACAATTGCGAACATTGGGAGGCTCGGACTCCTTTGAGGCGGACTGGACCAGCCCCAATTGGTAGTCATTGACAGAGAGGAGGTCGTCCTCCCTCTCAACGACAGCGTCCGCCATTTTGAATCTCCGGAGTAACAAACTCCAGGGATCAAGTCCCACAACTCACACCAAACACACACGGGGAAACAAAGGAGAGAGGGTAGAACACTAAGAAGGAGGGAAACTAGTACTAACAGACAACAAGTCACAAGGAGCTGAATTAGACTCGGTAAAGCTACCATTAATCCAAGTAAGCACGGAGCTGTGCTTACGACCTGCTAACCCTTCCGAGGCAGGACGGAACTGGGATTTTGCAGGCTATTTCCCGCCAAGGGAAGACAGGAAGTCAAAGATTTTAGTCCTGCCTACCCAGATGATGGAAGGAAATAACCCACAAATCAAGACGCCGGAGCCTCAGTAGGAGAACAAAATCGTACTGTGAAGAGCTCCAAAAGGATCTCTTCACACTGGAGGAATGGGCATTAAAATGGCAAATGAGATTCAGTGTGAGTAAGTGTGAAGTGATGCATATTGGGGCGAAAAATCCCAACTTCCCATATACACCGATGGGATCTGTGCTGGCAGCAACAGACCAAGAAAGGGCTCTTGGGGTGGTAGTGGATAGCTCGATGAAGATGTCAATCCAGTGTGCAGCTGCTGTGAAAAAGGCAAATTCCATGCTGGCCATAATTAGACAAGGAACAAGGAATACAACTGCTGCTCTTGTATTGCCCTTTTACAAATCTATGGTGAGACCACACTTGGAGTACTGTGTACAGTTCTAGTCACCACACCTAAAAATGGATATTGCAGAGCCTGAAAAGGTGCTGCAAAGAGCAACCAAAATGATCAAGGGACAGGAGTGACTGCCCTATGAGGAGCAGTTAAAATGCTTAGGGCTCTTTAGCTTGATAAGAAGGCGGTTAAGGGGAGACATGATAGAGGTCTATAAAATTATGCATGGTATGGAGAGAGTGGACAGGGAGAAGCTTTCCTCCCTCTCTCATAATACTAGAAAGCGGGATCATCTGCTGAAGCTGGAGTGTGACAGATTCAAAGATAAAAGGAGGTATTTCTTCACACAATGCATAGTTAAATTGTGGAACTCCCTGCCCCAGGATGTTGTGATGGCTGCCAACTTGGAAGGCTTTAAGAGGGGAGTGGACATGTTCATGGAGGAGAGGGGTATTCATGTCTACTAGTAAAAATGGATACTAGTCATGATGCATACCTATTCTCTCCAGGATCAGAGGAGCATGCCTATTATATTCGGTGCTTTGGAACACAGGCAGGAAAATGCTGCTGCAGTCATCTTGTTTGTTGGCTTCACAGAAGCACCTGGTTGGCCACTGTGTGAACACTGCTGGATTTGATGAACCTTGGTCTGATCCAGCATGGCCTTTCTTATGTTCTTATCATTATTCATACAGAATATTGAACTGCATTAAGAACTCAATCAGAACAGCCACTCCCTGCTCCTATTCCACAAAGGAAGGTAAACAAGACAAACCTCAATACTCTACACAGTTTACAACCAAACCAGGTTTACAGGATATACTGCTTCACTTAATCATTTAGCTTCAGGGGATATTAAAATGGCACTAAAAAAAATCCCACAGCCTACAGAATTATTTCCCACAAATACTGAACTGCCAGGTTGCATATGCCAGTACCAAAAGGAATCTTTCTCCCCTGCCTGAATCATGTGAATCTGTTCATTTTAAACATTAAAAATGTAAGACAAATGCCAACTCCTAAAACAAACAAGTGCAAACAAAAATACTGCATGGGAGTAAGAATGGAGATCACCACCTGAAAGAATGGAGTGGTGGTATTATGTCCTTAAAAAACGCTACTTCTCCATCCGTTATTTCTGGACAGAATATTCCAATGCTGACGGTTGGCTTGTGGAGGATAAAATAGACTTCAGACTATTGTGTATAGCTACAGTACGTATAGCTACAGTACGTTTAAGAATAATCATTATCTAATTATCTAAGACCCCCGTGGCGCAGAGAGGGAAGCTGCAGTACTGTATTCCCTACTGAGGATTGCTGAGAGGCTCTGCAGTAAAATCACTGCTGAAAACACTAGATTCCATGGTGACCTGGTGCCTGGGATTTATTGATTCTGCTATAACATTTCAGTGTTTTTAATGTCATAAAGTTTAACTCTCTATCCAACTACTGCTGCTAGTCCTGTTGCAACTGTATGAGACAGTTCTGTCCAAATAATACACTGATTTTGTTCACTAGAATGTTTACCGTATATACTCGCGTATAAGCCGAGTTTTTCAGCCCAAAAAAAGGGCTGAAAAAGCCGGCCTCGGCTTATACGCGGGTCAATACGGTAGGGGAGGGGGGAGGGAGGGAGAGAGGAGGGAGGAGGGAACTTACCGCCGCCGCCATCGCCGCCTCCGCCGCCATTGCTGCCGTGCCCGCGTGGCTTCCCCCGGCCAGGAGCGCCCTGGAAGGGCCTCCAGAGGCCTCTGGAGGCCCCGTCGCCGCCCCTGCCGGGCGCAGCGAGGACCCTGCCGGCCGGCGCCGGCCTGCGCACCTGGATTGAGGTAAGCCTGCGGGGGGGGGAGGGGTTATAAGCCGACCCTCGGCTTATACGCGGGTGCCTAATTTTTCCCCATTTTGGGGAAGAAATTAGGCACCTCGGCTTATACGCGGGTCGGCTTATACACGGGTATATACGGTAATAGAAGTTTTCTGTTTTCAAAGAAACCACTAGCAACAAGACCCTGTTTCAGTAGAACTGAAAAAGTATTTGAGATTTTCAGTCATTAACAGCAAATGCATTCCAAGTACAAAAGACCTGAACTTGTTTTACTCATTTGCTGAACTGCCATATCCTACTGCCTCAAACAAGGTAGCAGTGATATCCATACCATGTGTTCCAATCTGAACAAAATAGTAATTGGCCTGTTTGCCTGCTAAGTATGTTCTATTTGTAGCTACTTGTACATTTCACCAAATGCAACCGTTGTTACATCCTGTTCATGAATATGTAAAACCACAAGAGTGTGTGTGACCAGAAGGGTATGAAACAAGTACAAGCCTTTTCCATGCATGCTAGGAGACATTTCACCCCTTTAACATATGACACCAAAATGCTGCATTATGATGGCAAACGCTGACTATATAAACTGTTCTCAAGCAAAGGACTTGGTAACAGCTTCAAAGTAATGTAGGACCAGTTCAGACATTTAAAAATCAACAGTCCTGTCTCTATGGTGGGGCATGAAGATAGCATGTGTGCCTCCCCATTGCACATACCACGTAACATACACGTGTTTATAGATCTGCAAGCATCCAATAACTATGATCTACTGAAACTGTCTGTGGATTGAAGGGATTTCTGGTGCGGAGCACCACTTTCTTACCTCTCTCTCCCACTGCAGCCCCCAAAGCCCCCCAAAGCTCCTCCTGGGGGATATGGGACCACCAAGAATAGTATAAAGGGTGAATTATCAAAAACTGCCCCTCCTGTGGAAATCTTCCGCCTGTGGAAATCTTCCATGTAATCCAATCCATTTTGTATGTAATCCAATCCATTTTGTATCATCCTTCCAATTCAAAAAATGGATGGAGAGATTGCAGGAATGAAGCATATCAATGTATGACCCATGTCACATCATACATGCAATGAGCCTTCTGCCCCATTACACATATGGGATGGGGCCAGAATTCAAATATCAGAATGGGCTGAAGTACCCTGGTTTAAGATGATCACATGTTCATTCAACATTTCCTTTAACCGTTCATGCTTATACTACCTACTTCAGGATTCAGAGTGTGTTAAGTGCCGTCAAGTCGCTTCCGACTCATGGCGACCCTATGAATCAATGTCCTATCTTTGACAGCCTTGCTCAGATCTTGCAATTGAGGGCTGTGGCTTTCTTTATTGAGTCAATCCCTCTCTTGTTGGGTCTTCCTCTTCTCCTATTGCCCTCAACTTTTCCTATCATGATTGTCTTCTCCAGTGACTCGTCTTCTCATAATGTGACCAAAATACGATAGCCTCAGTTTAGTTATTTTAGCTTCTAGGGTCAGTTCAGGCTTGATTTGATCTATAACCCGTCCTGGTATCCGTAACACTCTCCTCCAACACCACATTTCAAAGGAGTCTACTTTCTTCCTATATTCAGAGTAAGGACATTCAAAAGGCACCAGTTACAGAGTGTAAATGCTATGATATGCAACAAAAACAAATTAATCTCTGGCACAACACTGAAAGACTTCATAAGAGTGGACCCAATTAACATGACCAGTTGAGGCATTTGGGATCAAACAATACACATGCAGCAAGTTTGCTTCTAAACGTAACTTTGTGTTTATGCTACAAACTCCAGTCACAGCAGCTATGTTGAAACGTTTTGTTCTATAACAGTAGCAATTACCACATGATAAATATGGCAGTGCAAATCAGCGCTGAGTAATAATTCAGAGGAAATTACTGCCGAATGGATTTGACACATTAATCTGAGTCCTTGAATTAGAAGAGGCTAGACATATGAACATATTCATCTCCAGCAACCTCTTCTCAGACAATCTATTTAGATTTGTTCTGCCATTCTTCCCTACCAACCAAACAAAACATGTTTTAATGCTGGAAGAATCAGCAGTGACCCTCCACATTATTCTCTACAGCTCCCATGGGGGGGAATAAACTAGGTTAGATAATCAGGCAGTATGTGGTATTACTGTCTAGCAGCCTATTCTCTATTAAAATCCAAAGTTTAATTTATAATTTAGGGAATTTATGACCCCATCTTTTTCCCCAATAGGAACTTTAAGCAGCTTATAAATATGCAGAATTGCTATTTAAATAAACAATTTAAACACAAAATAAAACAAAACCAGATTTCAGACAGGTTCTGGATCTTGTGGGCTGCTTCATTAGAGGGCATGGGATGCATGTGCTAACAGCCCTTTTGCTCAAGGCAAAAGGTCCATGCCTATGGCCATGCCCAGGCTTTATAGCAGCAGACAGGAAGGAAACAAGAAACTCAGCTTTGATGAGATACCTTGGCAGCCTCACTCTGCCTCATTCTGCCCACACTGAAGTGTTAAAACTCAAAATAATCAGGCTATTTCAGTCCTCATTAAAAACCACTCTATATAAAGGAAGTATGAATGCTCTTTTCTAGCATGGAACTATGGTACAGCTTGTGAGAAGAACCTCACTTCTATTACAAACATGAACAAATAGTTTACCTAGCAGATATACTCACACCCTGCCATGGCCACATTCCCCCACCCCCTCGAACCAGTAGACCTATTCTTAGCTGCCTCAAACTCTATGCTTTGCTCAAACTGGGCAAGGCAGGTCTAGGCTGCCCATTCATCTTTAAAAGCTACTTGGGGAAAGTGGGCCTAAGTTTTCCACTCCGCATATACTTTTGCTGATCAGTCCCCTCTCTGCTGTTATCTGAAAAGCAAAGAGTGGGCAGATGGGTTAAACCCCCTTCTCTCCCTGTGCAGGCAGCTCCAATCCAAACCAGGATAATACATTACTGTAACTGAATTTTTTTAAAAATGGAGAACTGTTATTCCAGCCTCATCTACATTTAACTCTTATGTATATTCCCTAAGACGCAGAGAAGGCACATAATAATTAAGCATATGGCTGTAGTCATAATCAAACCTTTTTTCATATTGCTGTGTATTGCAGTGCATGTTACAATAAATTGTAAACTATTCTGACCAGCACTGGATCGGTCAATACACATATTAATCCAGCATCAGTTAAATATCCAAATCCAGTACGGCTAAAACCCATGTAAAAGCAATTTCCAACCCTTTATTAACCAAAGTAAAGAAAACGTAGGCATAAAGGGCAATTTAAGGGGAAGACCAATAAGCAGGAAGGATGTTCAATTCTTCCCACTCTGTTAAGTTCAGCCCTGTAAATGCCTCAGCCCACCGATGTTGCCTCCAGTTTTGCAGCTTAGCTGTGGGGAAGGGGAATGACTGCAAGAGATAACTGTCAGGGTTAAACACCCCCCTCCACCTACTGGTTCTCTTTAGTAAATAATCCTCTGCACCCACATTAAGAGAAAAATGTGGGGTACTGCAAAAGAAAAAAAAAGAATCCAATTACTTGGCATCAAGACGTTATTCTATTCAGGTTCTTAAATGGGAAAAACCCTCCCCAATAGACTCTGTGATCTGGAGGCAGGCAATGGCAAACCATCTATGAACGTCCCTTGCCTTGAAAACCCTACGTGGTTGCCATTAAGTCAGCTGTGACTTGAAGGCAAAAAACCCCAACCATTTACGTATTCTAAACTAGTTGTTCTTAGCCCTTCTATTGCCAGGACACATCTTTAACCCCAGGCAGCAGCATGGGGCGCACTGACCTGCAAGCATGAGAAAGTCAGATGGAATCAGCATCATATGACAGGAAGAGCAAGAGTCCAGCAGCATCTTAAAGACTAACAAAATCAAATCGAATCTTAATTTTGATACAAGGTCAGCTCTGAATAAAAGATTTAAAAGTTAGGTTAAAATAATGAAATATGTTGATGATTCTGGAAGAAATGGTTTGTAGAGGGGGAGGAAAAAACATCTATGGGGTAAGATTTTCAGTTAGCTGTTTACGAATCCCACAAGACTGAAGACAAAATTTGGCTACTTGGGTGGTTATCTCCCGAGAGGAAGCACTTCTACCTGTGAAAGATCATTTCCGTAAGCACAAGGACCCACACTGTAAGCACATAACGAACAGAGCACTGGATTGCTCGTGGACAGGTATGGACGGATGCCAGGCAGCAAGAGGAAGAGAGACGGTAAGGGAGAATTAGGAGGAGGCCTCTGCCCCCAAGTACATACATGGAGATTGGAGGTGGGTGGCCGGGTTCCGGGAAGAGATAAATTTTGTGGGGGAGGGGCACCTCTGAGCCTGCTTGCACACACAAAAAGGATCCACTCCACCAAGTGATTGCATCACTTGCTGTTCTTCTCAGCCCGTGTGCAAAGGCAGGCAAGGTGCATAATGGCCCTTGCTCCCTCTACACATGAGCACAGCAGCAGGTACTTCCAAAAAAAAAAAAAGCAAACAGACATGGTGGTCCATGGATTGAGGACCACAGTTCTAGACACTGTGAAAATGCTGCTCTCGAACGGTGTAGAACTCAACAACTGGAAATTCATAAATTACTGCTTCAACATTCATGTGTAAAATTTCCAGTATAATACATGACCTTCATTTTTCTGCTATAAATTACCAACCTATTTAAAACAAGGAATTAGAGTTTCGGGCGGGGGGGGGGAGCTTTAAAGGCCTATTGCAATTTTTTTAAGTTACAACTGAACATTATGAAATGAGAATGGATTTCCACAGTGGAGAAGCCAGAGATATACCAACAAATATGAAAATAGCAGAGGTAATCTAATGTGGTCACCTGTCCATTTCCATGGCAAATTATTTACTGCCTTGCAGGAAACCAATTTTTCTCAGTGACACTGAAATGAATCTCTTTGTTGATCAAGCCTGAAGGTGGAAACATTTATCCCATATTTGGGAAGTGTGAACTTCAGAGCATTATGTTACCTATCCCAAAAATAATGTCTTATAACTATGCCGTAGAACAAATGTTTCTCCTATGCCCTGAACATGAAGACATCACATTCCTAACTACATTAGAGAAAAAGTAACTACATTAGAGAAAAAGTAATGAGGATTACTTCCATGAGGAATCAAATGTGGATAATATTTCCTCTGCTTCTCATTTCCTCCAACCAATTACTTTAATGATATTACTTTTAACAGTTGACTTTTAGAGGGATTATTGCCAAAACTGAGACTCTCCAAGCTGACTGGAGCTTCCCTTAAACGGCTAGAGCATGTTATAAATACAGTGCAGCATTTGCATCCCCACCACCACCGTGCTGTGAAGAGTTCTCCCCATCGATCCATGAAAAAAGATCAAAAGCCATCTTCTCTGCCACCAGGTATGTCACACATCACTCACAGGTCAGCTAGTGTAACCAGGCGCATGCCACATCGCCACGGGACCATATAACACCAGTGCTAAAACTGCACTGGCTCCAGCTGGAGCACCGGATCAGGTTCAAGGTGCTGGTTTTGACCTTTAAAACCTTACACGGTCTGGGACCATCATACCTGTGGGACCGCCTCTCCTGGTATGCCCCACAAAGAGATTTACACTCTGCTAATAGTAATCTGCTGGTGGTCTCCGGCCCGAAGAATGTGCGACTGTCCTCGACAAGGGCCAGGGCCTTTTTGGCCATCCTTCAAAGCATCCATTTTCTCTGGAGATGAGATGCAATTCTAAGGGATCCCCAGGTCCCACCTGAAGGCTGGAATCCCTAGTTGCACTTCTTTCTAGAACAACCTTAATGCATTCAGGCCTCTATCTGCAAATACTTAAAGCAAAGGAAAAAATTGTTTTATGCATTTCAATGGAGTTCTTTAAAAAAAAAATCAGAGTTCTTTTAGAGCACACCTGCCTAGGTAAAACAAATGCTCTCAACAGTATTTTGCATGTGTAAATATCACAATCAAAGCTCTTTAAAAAGTAAAATTCTTCTTTTTACAAAGCAACCTTGTTAAAAGTGGCTAACCACACACTTTTTGTGAGGAAAAAGTGAGGTAGTACATGTGTACTCTCAGATCTTAACAAAGGACTAGGAGATAACAATATGTATATGTTTCCTTAGAAGGAGATTTTGGAATTCCAGTCCCATGAAACTGAGGTCATAAAATGGATTTCTTTCTCTAGAGAAAGATACCCAGTATTCTAATGCAGAACTGCTTCAAAATGACTTCCAATGCTGTATTACATAACCCGTAATGGTTCCCCCCCCCATTATATTCTCACAAATACTCAGCATGCTAAAGGTATTCAGTCACTTCCTCACCATTGTAGTTTATGGAGGGAAAGTATGGTTCAAATACACTCATATGCTCTCTTTCCTTATTACTCTTTGTTCATTTGTAAGCATTCTTGCATGTGTGAACATATAACAATTAAGTATTCTTGTCTGGATAATTCCTATAAGAGTACTTAGTTTGCTTCAACAGTATTTTCTGGTAAAGAAGTCTAGGAATTATTTTGCTGCATGATTAAGCGTCTCAAGGATTTGACATCTATATTAGCAGGTCCTAAGGATTAAACGTCATAATCCATAATCATGTTGGTAGTTTTGAATGCTCTTTGGCAACACAAGAAGAAATATTCACAGTCTTTTATTTCAGTAAACACATTATCTCTAAAAAAAAAATATGGACAATAGCAACAATTTCTGGTGCCAAAATATAGTACTTCCTTGATTCGGTGGAATGCCTTTTAAAAGCAACCAGCAACCAAGCAATTACCTTCTCAGGCAGTGATTGTCTGCCACCAGCTTTATGTGGCTAGCAGTGACAGTGTGATGTAGAGGCTAGAGTATTGGACTTGATCTGGAGAGACCCAGGTTCAAATCCCAGCTCAGCCATAAGCCCCTCAGGATGATCTTAGACCAGTGGCTTCCTCTCCGTTCGTTGTACCTCAGAGTGGTTTTTAGGACTAAAAAAAGAAAGGGGAAGACTGACCACGTAGAGGGCTGAGCTCTTTAAATAAAGGACTGAATAAAAATGAAAAGAGAAATAGTACTGCATTAACTTCATAGTTAATAAATACTACGCAAGGCCTGGATAAGACAGATGCAATTAATATTACACGGCACTCATACTAAAAATTTCAATTACCCTCCAAGTCTGGCCATTATTCACTCTGCTAATTGTCTGCACCTATACTGGGCACCTATATATGTTTTTTGTCATAGTGTTTCCTTTTTCTTCTTGTGTATTCTGTATTATACACAAAAGAGCTTTGATCAAGAGAATGTGTAACCTTTCATAGGCCAGAAAAGAGCTGGGGGTCCCACACTTGCCTAAGACTAGGCTCAACTACATGAGATGCTGGAAACTCTAAGGACAGCACTCTCAGAAGCCTTCCTTGAAAAATCATGTATGTGGTAGCCTGATTCAGACCAGGACTGTGGGACAAGGGAAAAGGGGCTGAAGCCTTCCTCTCCATGCCATTTTCCTGACTGAAAAAAGGCCTAGGGCAGTATTTCCATGAAAGCAGATATTAACATGCTACAGTATTTTGCTAAGAGAAAAGGAAACTAAATACTCCAACCCGTGGTAAAGCCATGGCGAAAGCTCAAATAAAGGCGGCTGAAAAGATTGCTTTAAAGCAGAGAAACATGCTTCTGGATAGCAGTGATCTGTCATTAAGGGTAAACATAATTACCACCATCACAAAAAGACACACCACTGCTGTCCAAGTGGGTGACCTGGCAGCTTTCCATTCCCAATTGCTCTGTCTACATTGTAAGACATACGGTATCTCCCCCTCCGACATTCTCAAGTAACACAGACCCATCCATGGTCCCGGCTAGAGGGTGTGGAGTTCCTTCCTTATACCCACTTGAGGAAGTTATCCCTATTCTTGTTCACTTTCTCTGTCAACAGAGAAAAGAGAAAGAGCTAACAGCCGCACTGGTTCCAACTCCATTTGCACAGAGAAATATGTTCAGTCAGTTCATGGAGGATTCTAAGATATCTGACTCTCTTGCAATCTTTTCCTGGGTCTTCTAGGGGCTGCACAAATTACTCTTCAGCAGCTGGCAAACTACACAGTTAGCTGAAAATACCCCCGCCTTAGACTGTCAATTAAGCAAGCTGAATTCAGATAGGTGGAAAAAACCACCCCCCCAGTAAAAGTGATTATTTCTTTCAAAAGATATAAAGCTCTTACAATATAGCTACAAACAAAAGTAAGCTACCATCTCTTTCCTTTTTACAACACTGTCCCTTAAAAGCTGGAAGATCCATAACCTCAAATAGTGCATGAGAAAAATAAGTTTGGCTTCAGCTATAAATGCCAGCAGGGCCTGTTCAATCTGCAACCAGAACAAGCAGCTTACCTGGGACACCATAGCAACAGCAGTTGGTCCTTCCAATCATTGCTTCTGTTCTGCTCCTCCCTCCTCCTTACTTCCATTCAGAGCTGGCTACCTGGCCAGTTGTGGGAAACTGCTCTATGATTATTGGGGGAATCAATTTGTAAGAGTTCCCCCACTGTATAATGAGCAAGCTGAAGCCAATAACTTCACATCTTGCTTTCCCAGTGGTATACATACACCCAGCTTTCAAAATTAAACTGCAAGGACTCTACTCCCTTTACAACTGATGCACGCAAGTTACAGAAGTATGCAAAGAAAGGGGCATAAAATAAATACTTTGAAAAACGCCTTTGCTGACTTCCCCCTTTGATATTTCCTCTCAGAAGTTTCAATGTTAAATGCAAATTAGATGCATTTACTGTTGGCTACTTTCAGCTCCTGCTCACTCAGACTGAGAAAGGCAGCCAGGTCTTCAATGGAAGCTTCTGGGGATGGGAAACAGAGGAGGGGGGAGTTTCGGCAGGGGACCTTCCCCTCCAAGCTTCTAAAAAGGTAAAGGTAAAGGTCCCCTGTGCAAGCACCAGGTCATTCCTGACCCATGGGGTGACTTCACATCCCGACATTTCCAAGGCAGACTTTGTTTGCGGGGTGATTTGCCAGTGCCTTCCCCAGTCATCTTCCCTTTACCCCCAGGAAGCTGGGTACTCATTTCACCGACCTTGGAAGGATGGAAGGCTGAGTCAACTTAACACTCTGCGCCACAGGGCTCCCCAAGCTTCTACACATACTAATTTATTGATAAGGCAGCAAAATCAACACTGATAAATAAAATTGCCTTCCTTCTATACTATGGTGTTTTGTTTTTAATACATGTTTGCTTTTTTAAATGGCTTGAAATCAGCAAGAGGTGGAAGGGAAAATCAGTAACTGACACGGATGTTTTCCTTTCTTGGAAGAAAGGATATGTAAGGAGAACCTGACTAAGTATTGCTCAGATGTAACCAGCTCCTAAACTACTGAATGCACATGGAAACGAGAGACAGCAATTCAGTGGTGAGTACACACTGAGAGGTATTTTTGTTCCAGTCCTAGTGTTGAAAATAGACTCCTAAACTAAGTACAACCCATTGCTGGCTTGGATTTTAAGGTGACAACACCTAGCCAGCATTTGAGGTGGAATTGCATACACTCACTTGAAAGCATGGAGAAAATCCCCAAGTTATCCCATTAACAGTACTTTACTACAAAATACAAAAGGATTATGTGCAGTAAAAATTCAGGTGGCTCACATGAATTGGCCCAAGAATTTTCACCCTAGACAATTGCAGGCATGTAAGACTAAATGAGTAGCATGCTAGATGTGTCGCAGTCTGCAATCTACACATACATCACTGTAGTTCAGCAATCCATAGTTCATTTACACAAGCTTAGACAGTCAAAAGGACAACATTGTTAGCCTCTTAGTCACTCAGTGTTCTACAATAAATAGGAGTTGTTTGGGAAGCAGGCAAAACCGCAGGCAAAAGCGATTTATCTCCAAAGAATTATCAGATTCCCAGTGACCACAGAGATCCAAATAGACAGGCAATACTCTCCACAAGGAATCATAAGGTAAAGGTAAATGTCCCCTGTGCAAGCACCGGGTCATTCCTGACCCATGGGGTGACGTCACATCCCGACGCTTCCAAGGCAGACTTTGTTTACGGGGTGGTTTGCCAGTGCCTTCCCCAGTCATCTTCCCTTTACCCCCAGCAAGCTGGGTCCTCATTTGACCGACCTCGGAAGGATGGAAGGCTGAGTCAACCTCGAGCCGGCTACCTGAAATCGACTTCCGTCGGGATCGAACTCAGGTCGTGAGCAGAGCTTTTGACTGAGTTCTGCAGCTTAACACTCTGAGACACAAGGCTCCTCAAGGAATCATAGATTGAGAAAAACACTACTCTTTGCTACTTGTAACATTCCCACAATGGGTCTGTATGTTCTCACATGCGTGTTGTGTTTGCCTACGTGTAAAATCACGTTTCCTCTTCTTGCTACCACCCCAAGTTAGAAAACTCAGCCTTCTCAGTAACCAGTGCCTGGGGGTATGCTGGTAAGGCTGCTGAAGAGCTTCCAATTACCTTAGCTTCCCCCTATGGGTGTACGCTGTTAGTATGTACAGCAGGGATGGGGAACGTCCGGCCCGGGGGCTGTATGTGGCCCCGAGGACATTTTCAGTGGCCCTCGGGAGCTGCAGGGCCCAGCCGCGGAGGCGCAGCACAGCGCAGCCCTCCCCGGGGGTGCTCCTAGGGCCGCAGCGCCCTTTGGACCTCTTCTCATCGACTGTTGGCCGGCGAGAGGAGGGAGGAGGGGGAGGGACGCTTCCCCCAAGGCTGCTCCCTACAGTCGCGGAATGCAGGAACGCCGCAGCACATTGTAAGCCCCTTTCGTCGCCTGTCAAGCGGTGAGGGGTGGGGGAGAGGCCGGTGGCTCCCAGCAGCGGGAACATGCGCACGGGAGCCGATCGGGCTTGGAGGGGCCTTTTGTAGGCTCAGGGTGAGGGGGTGGGAGGGCTTGGAGGCTGAGGCCCAGTTGCGCGGGGCTGCATGTGCTGCCGTGTGTGTGTGTTGGGGGAGGCGGGGAGCCTGGGGCCCTGTTGTGTGGGGCCCGTGTGTGCAGGTGTGCGTGTGTGGGTGGGAAGGCTTTTCTCTCTTCCTCTTTTTCTGTCACTCTTTCTTTCTCCCCCTCTCTCACTCGTCTCTTTCTTTGTCTGTTTCCTTCCGTCCTTTTCTCCCCCTCCATTTCTCTGTTTTCCTTCCTTCCTTCCTTTCCTGAGGATCAGCTGCTGGCTGTGCCCCCCTGGCGCCTCGATTGCTTGGGGTCCACCACTGGCTGCCTCCCGCCTGGGAGGGGGGAGGGAGCGGGGGTGCCCTCCAGGCCTTCTCTGTGTGGCCTCCTCTGTCGTTGCCAACCTCCAGGTGGTGGCTGGAGACCTGGCAACCCTAGCCTCTCCCCCCCCCACACGCCGGGAGATCTACACCTGGTTATGGCCCCCGAATGATATTATAAATGAGCAAATGGCCCTTGGCAGGAAAAAGGTTCCCCACCCGATCGATGCACAGTATGAGTGGTCCTAGCATGTGGGTGGGATTTCAGACACAGTCTGCTTTCTTAACAGGGAAAGAAGCTTTATCACTAACAATTAAACTAGAGTACATACATGGAAAATAGTCATTATTGTAGGAGAACACAGATCTAAATAAATAAAAGGAAATTATATATTTAACTGAGTTACTTTATGCTAGTTGCCTTCAGATGGAGCAAACACATCCTCGGTCATAGAATCATATTGGAAGGGACTATCAGGGTCATATAGTCCAACCCCCTGCACAATGCAGGAAATTCACAACTACCTCCCACACACACACACACAGTGACCCCTATTCCATGCCCAGAAGATGGCCAAGATGCCCTCCTTCTCATGAACTGCCTAAGTTCATAGAATCAGCATTGCTGACAGATGGCCATCTAGCCTCTGCTTAAAAACCTCCAGGGAAGGAGCGCTTACCACCTCCCAAGGAAGCCTGTTCCACTGAGGAACCGCTCTAACTGTTAGAAAATTCTTCCTAATGTCTAGATGGAAATTCTTCTAATTTTAACCGTTGGTTCTGGTCCGACCTTCTGGGGCAACAGAAAACAACTCAGCACCCTCCTCTATATGACAGCCCTTCAAGTACTTGAAGATGGTTATCATATCCCCTCTCAGTCTTCTCCTTTTCAGGCTAAACATACCCAGTTGCTTCAACCTTTCCTCATAGGACTTGGTATCCAGACCCCCTCACCCTCTTTGTTGCCCTCCTCTGGACACGTTCACCACATCTGGGAGAAGTGTCTGAACACAGAACAAAGGAAAAGTTCACCTTTTAACACTTCTGCCTGCTTAGGTGAAGAAAGCCTCCCCCCAAAAAACAGAGTTATGAATCCTGCCCCCCAATACAGAGTTATGAATCCTGGGAGCTGCTCTGCTCTCTGCCAGTGATGCCCCTTGGCATCCAGTAGTCCTCGTCTCTTTCTCCTTGATCGAATTATAGGACGCTCATCCATCAGATCCCCTTTGGCAGGTGGGCCTCAAATGGCTACGCCACAGTTCCTGTTTTCCTGACTCTCCCCTTTGGAAAATAAACAGTATGCCGTAGGTTCAGGAACACCAATCATAACACTTATGTCTTTATATCCATTTTAAAATCTGAATTAGACTGACAAAACATGGACAACCTAACAAGTACACTTGAGGATGGGATGGGTGGGAGAACAACTGATGTTAACTTCTTTATAAAATGTTCTCATTTGAACATTTTCAGTGTAAATGCTTTCAATTGCCCTCAGTCTATGCTTAGTGTTTTTGAGCATTAATCTGATCTGATTATTTGTCATTTCTTACGAACAAATTATAAAACAAAAAATCAATATTTTAAAAATAATCAAAAAAGTAAAAAGGTAAAAAGGCAAGTACTGAGCTATTACTGACCCATGAGGCAATATCATATCACAGCATTTACTAGGCAGACTATGCTTACGGGGTGGTTTGCCATTGCCTTCCCCAGTTGTCTACACTTTACCCCCAGCAAACTGGGTACTCGTTTAACTAACCTTGGAGGGATGGAAGGCTGAGTCAGCCTTGAGCCAGATACCTGAAACCGACTTCCATCGGGATCAAACTCATGTCATGAGCAGAGCTTTGACTGAAGTACTGCAGCTTACCAGTCTGTGCCCAAAACCACCATAAAAATTAAACAGCAGTAGAACCAAAACAAAAATTAACAAATACTGTATTTATCATTCCAAAGATGAGGAACATAATGGTATGATTTCAGAAAAACAGGCTGATTCAGGTGTTCATAGGTTCACATGACAGCCACAAGGTCCTTTACACAGAAGATGACAGTTTGATAGCTAACCCAAAATATAGAACAATTTGCAGGCCTTCTTTTCAGTTTTTATCATGATGGAAATGAAGTTCCTGTACCTGTCTCAGCTCAAACATAATTCAATCATAGCATTTCTCCACCTTAATGGTGCAGCATAACCAAGTAATGCCTGGATGGCCCAAAAATGGAATTAGCTAAGAAATAAGAATAGCAATTGAACAGGCACATTCAGCTCGGTTTCCATGAATCCAGTAGAAGTTCTGTAAATATGACATTTACAGAACAGGGTGTAATGCTATGATCTTAAGTTCAGATCTGTAAATATCCTTGTGATACATGTGACACTCTTAATCATGACACTGGTTAGACTAAAAACATTAATTAGACCAAGTGGGAGAACTCCAGCAGCTGGAAAACTTTGCAGGTGGCCCCATATTCGTTCTGTAATCAACAGAAAATGATGTCCAGATCATCACTTTTATCCCTTCTATCCCCCTGTTTTGTAAGTAGTAGCTTCTCAAGTACAAAGGAACAGAAAGGGCTGAAGAAAGCCAGCAATATTCCTTCCTGAAAGAACTAGAAGGTACAAACAGCACAAGCTTCAACTAAGGCAGCTAGGGCAGACGGTTATTTAGGAGAGAGAGAATGTGAATGTCAAGAATAACTGGCCCAACAAAAATAGGGTTTAGCAAATACTATATCTACAGTGTACCTACAGAATATTTGGCAATGCAAAGAGAAATATTCCATCTGGGATGTATATACCATCTGGGCCTCTTCAAGGGATACCATATGCCTCAGGGACACTTTCCCTGGCTTAATGCCAACAGCAACTTCCAAAACAGGGGAAGTTTGTGCTGCACTAAAGGACTTAAGTACTTCATCTGTTCAACAGTAGAGAACCCTGCTATTTCATGTTTCGTAACATATAAGCAGTGTATAGCAATGGCCCATGGTTAGGAGGTTTCTGCATTCTAATTTCCAACACCAACAGGTTGTGCATCATACCAACACTTTTTAAAAAATCCAGTATTTTCTTACTCCTACAACAACATCAAACAGCCACAAAATATTAGAAATTACAACCACAGAGCAGGGTGGATAAAAATCAATGATTTTTAAAAAATTTAAAATCAGATTTTTATTTGGATTTTTTAAATAAAATACTTTTTGAGGAAAAATCTATCTAAAAAATAGTTTTCTATTTAAGAGTTGGTCCACACATGTGAACTAGCCATTCCCCCCATGCAACTAGTATTGTGTAGGGAATGGTGTGGAAAACTTTGCCTTGAAACAGTTTGTACCCAGAAATAGTCCGTAGTCGTCTGTGCAATAATGGGGATTTTTTTTTTTTACAGTGGTCTAATCACAAAAATGGCTTCAGATTGTTTCCATGTACAATCTGGTTTCCATGGAGGTTTTGTCATATGATCTCAACACAGCTGGTTCCCATATGTGAACCTTCCTTCAGTTGAGCACTCCTAACTTAACTGCAGGATTCCAATGAATGAATGAATTTATTTTTTACGACATTAGCCAGAACACATCAACCAAGCTACAAACATGTAAGTTAAATAATCTCTTTGTAAAAGGAAATATCAAAAGATTAAAAAAAATAAAAAAAATATTTACCAGTTAAAATTAATCAATATCATTATTAATCTTTTCCAAATGGATCTTAATTGCCACAAAGCAAAATATGGCTACCTGAGAAAGACAAAAAGAATTCCCCTCCCATAGAAGAAATTTCATTTCCTCTTCCTCTGAGTTAAACTCCATTAAATTAATAAGAGGATACATCAACTTCTGCCGAATACCCTCATAATAACTGCACCTGAGAAGGACATGACTAGTGTTCTCAATTTCTCCTGCCCCACAAGGGCATTCCCACTGTGCTCTTGGAAGCTTCCTAAATTCTCCCTCCAATGATGCTGAGGGTAAAGCTGATCCTTGTGTGAGGGTTAAAGCTCTCCTTTGCTTAGTTAGCTCTAGAGCAGATAAATACTCAGCTGGGACTAGTCAGTAGCAAGTTCTAATAGGAGCTAGATAAGCCAGGAAGAGTTCCACTGAAAAAGATCTGTTGCCACGGTATTTAATAGGGTTGACTTTTCCTATCTGCATAATTCGATTTGCAGTAGGACTGTGAGCCACAGTAGGAACAACAACAAGCATTTATATATAGGGTTTTCAGTGTTTGAAGTATGCTACAAATAACTATTACAACAGCTTTCTAAGGTGGGCCAGTATTATGTGTTTTTCTAGAATCCCTGAGTCTCACTACTACCTCAAGTTTACTGCATGTGCATAAAATATTTTACTGGGAAGTGATAAATGTTTTCCTGTCATGCTGCCCTAGCCTGTTCTTACCTACTTCCACCACTGAACATAAAGTTACTATGTTCAAAATATCCAGTCAAATCAAACCTGCAGGAGGGGAAACCAAATAAGGACAACCAAACTTCACACAATAAACCTGTGACTGGATCTCCCATTAAAAACAAAACAAAAAAACTTTAAGCCAGTCACTAAGTGCTGTGAATTTTATCACAGCAGTGAAGCTGGAGGAGGAGGAGACAGATGTACTTTCTTCCCCCCATCCCCATTGTTGGACTAGTAGCAGTTTTGGAGGAAGGGAATTGAATCAAATAAATGGTATGAGGGTGGGGTTCTTGCCACAGCATCACTGCTACAATCTACTAGGAGCTCCCAGAACCGAACAGTTTGTTTGTTAAAGAAATCAGGAGTTCCCATCACAGATCTTCTATGTTATGACTAGTTTGGCTTTCAACAATAGGCTATTTGTACCATATTGGGGTCACAAAACAATATAAACTGGCCGATGTCACTTGTTTTGATTGTCCAACGTGTTAAAAAGCATAAAACCTTGCATTTGTATCCTACAGAGGTCAACTCTGTGAAAAGCAGGGTGGGTTCGATTTAAATCACGGTTTAAATCACTAGTCAGCAAGACCCAATTTAAATCAAGGTTTTCTACATAACGACTCATTCTTGCTAGTGTAATCTTAAAATTTACAACCAGATGAAAGTCTTATTTTTAAGAATAACTTTTCACATTACTTTTACAGTTATATCAAAAATTACTGATTTGGTTATACTATCCGAAATACATAGACAGATAATTATGAAATTATTGCGAGCTGAACTATCTCTAGTTTCAATCAGGTCACCAGGCCTTGCACTTCTTTGTTGCAGTGTTTACATTTTGCATGTGTACCTGCCTACCCCCTAGGTAGAGGAACGTCATTCAAATATTCCCAAACTGTGTCTCTTTAGGGCCTGCTGTCATTTTAGATTTTCTCCTCCAGGGAGAGAACCATATGATAAACATTAGGCTATACACACAAAGATCCTAAGACTTGTGGGGTATTTTGCTCAAAAGGTTTCACTTTTCATTTTTACTGCTTCCCCCTCCCTCCTCACACTTAGCTCCTTGTGCAGATCTATTCCACTCCAAACAATTGTCTATTCATTGAACTTCTTGAAACTTAGCACTTAAGAAGTAAGGGGTTGATTCTATGTACATAGATTTGCAAAGGAACAATGGGATCAAGGTCTTTTTCTCAACTCTGTAAGTTTATATTTGTGCTGTGAATGGAACCTTGGCTTACCTGTGAAGGTTCCTTCTACACTGAGGGAAGAGGACATCTTCATCAGCGGGTTTTGTCCGTCCTATGCTCAGGGAGGCAGGATACCAAAAAAGCCTTTCACTTCCTGTGTGCTAGGACCGCCCTCTAGCTTCCACTTCGAGGACTTCCAAAGCAGGATTTAAACCGGAACGGAAACAGAATCCGAACAAGGACTCAAGAAAAACACAGTCACTGCAACAAATACAACTTCAAACCTTGGGAAAGTCCCTCTTGAAGGAAGTTTAGTAGATCGATCGTCTCGATGGAGGTTGGGTTGACAGACTTCCTCCCGCACCATCTGACGAAGGCTTTCCAAGAAAAATTGTATATCCTTCTGGTAGACTGCTTTCTTGCTTCCAACATAGTGGAGACCACGTTAGGGGCATAACCCAGCCCAAACAACCTTGACCTTTCAAGAGCCAGGTGGTCAGTTTTAGTCAGGCTGGATCTGGATGAACTAAAAGACCCTGTTGTAGGAGGTCTTGAACCAGTGGTAGTGGCAAAATGTTGGAGCCTCCCCCTCACCGGACAGTCCCAGTAGTCATTGTTTCCTGGGTTTATCATTGAACCTGTTGGACTTATCGGAGGACTGCTGCGGTTGGTAACCCTTATGAAATCTGGATCCCTTCCAGAAGGAGCCCCTTCCGGAGTTGCAGTTGCCCTTTCTGCCATCTGATCTCCCTCTTGCCAGAGTGTGTGACTTCGAAAGGGACGAAAGGAAGAAGAGTAAGATCCTTTACCTTCTTTCCTAATGTATTTTGGCAGGGCCTTTTTCTTGTCTTTTATTTCGACTAGGATGTCATCCAACCAGGAGCCGAAATGACGTCCTCCCTCAAATGGATAGCCCAACAGAATGGACTTAGAGCCGAAGTCAGCCGGCCAGGATCGCAGCCACAGCACCCTCCTAGAGATGGAAGAAACTGCCAGTGCTCTGGCCGACATTGTCATAGAGTCCAGAGTGGCGTCAGACATAAAATACATTGCTTTTAACAGTCTGGAGAGGCCATTTAATACTCTCTTGTTGTCTTGTGGGACCAGATCGATCAGCTTCCTGATCCACATAATAGAAGCATGAGCAAATATGGCGGCAATAGCCGAGGCCTGAATGGCCAAGGCCGAAGCCTCATGGGATTTCTTAATAGCGTAATCCGCCTTTCTATCTAAGGCATCCCTAATGTTGCCTGCCCCGTCCTCTGACAACAGCCCCGCTGATTGGAGGGCAGCTACTGGGGCCTCCACCAAAGGGACTTGAAGGAGGCTAGTGGCCCGTGGTTCCAGGCTATACATTCTTTTAACAGTAGCAGGGAGTTGCCTATTAGACAGAGGCTTGTCCCATTCTGACCTAATAAGGTCCTCAAAATACTCAGGGAATGGCACAGACCGGGTGTGAGTCTTCAACCTAGCAAAAAATTCCTTGGTGCCTTTAAATTTGGCCCTACTCTTGGCTGCCTCGGTGTCCTCATCTTCATGAAGGTCTAAGGCGGTCATGACCTTAGAAAGGAGAGCCTGATAGTCCTCTCCAGAGAAAAGACGGGACTGCTGGTCTTGATTATGGCCCTCGTCCCCTTCAGTGTTCTCTTCTGAAGAGAACTCCCCGTCTTTTCTTTCACTGTCGCTAGAGGAAGCTGGTGGGTCTGGCCCTCTTAGAAGGTGGTAACCGGGCCTTTTTTGCTGCCTTGGTCGGCCAGGGTTGGCTTGGGCCGCTCGAGCACCCCCCTCGCTCTGACCCCGAATGGCACGATGTCATGGTGACTGAGGATGAGGCTCTGGAACTTGGAGGGCTTCCGTGGGAAGGTCCACCGAGGTGGGCAAACTCCTCTCTCAAAAAGAAGGTGTCGCTTCTACATTACCCGGAATATCGCCCGTAGCATGATCTCCCAAAGAGCCGACATTACGGGCATCCACCTCGCCCTCGTAACCCTTCTGGGCCGAATGGGGGGTTGTGGTGGCCATTTTGTCTTCGCGCGTCTTCTTCGCGCCATTTTGATTGCCCTCTGACTGGAGGTTTCGTTTGTGTACCGCCGCCTGCATATCGGGCTGTTTCGCCCGCTTTCCCCCTTCGCAGCTTTTCGTTTGCGCTTTGAGAGGAGCGTCGGGAGGTAAGGAGCCCTTCTATCTGCTCCTCGCCCCCTGACATAAGTTCCTCTGGCGTTCTTTCCCAGCTATCCGACATGACTCAGACGTAGACTGAGATGAGACGGGTGGGGGGGGAGGGGGGAAACACAAGGTGGGGGGGGGGCTGGATGCACACTGACTAAGGCAAATTAAGATGCAGAGACAGAGAAAAGGTAGACAGGAAATAGAACAAATACAGTTAGATAGGCTATACAGAAGAAGAGAGTTGGCTACAGAGCTAACCTCTAACACTGCTTTTCCCTCTAAGGCAGGAGGAGAACTGGAAGCTAGAGGGCGGTCCTAGCACAGAGGACAGGAAGTGAAAGGCATTTTTGGTATCCTGCCTCCCTGAGCATAGGACGGACAAAACCCGCTGATGAAGATGTCCGATGACCTCACTGGGAGAAGAGGCCTGTTATCTCTGCAGATGCAAATTCATAGTTTTGAGAACTACAAAATTGCCCAAAATAATCTTACAGAAACCTCTGGAAGAGCATGACATTGTGAATGGATTAATGGAATTCATTTACGAAAAAAGTTAAACATTGCATGAATATGCAGCCTCATGCTACATAATTAAAAACGAATCCTTATTTTATGATGAATAGCCATTGGACTACAATGTATCTTAAACAGAAAAATATCTTTAGTTAGATTTTTCCTCCAAAAGCATTTTATTTAAAAAAATCCGATTTTAATCAGAAAAAATCAATTATTTATTTATTTAAATAATTGATTTTTATGCACCCAGGTGAAAGGTTACATTTTATCAATTTAATATCCTCTAGAAATATAGAAATGCCCTGACCCGGATGGCCCAGGCTAGCCTGATTTTGACACATCTTGGAAGCTTAGCAGGGTTGGCCCAAATGTCTCTTGCCTTGAAAACCCTATGGGGGTCAACGTAAGTGGGCTGTGACTTGATGGCAGTTTCTACCACCACTACCAGAAATGGCACAGTTAAGTCTTCTCTCTCATATGGTAACTCCTGAGAAAGTAGAAAATACTGACCTGTACAAAAACTAAAAACAGAGTAATTTTGTCAAGCTTCCAATTCTACTCAACTATGGCTGCTTCAAATAATTGTCCAGAGTTATCATTGCTATTGGGAATGCAGAGGCATTGGCTGCAGCAGCAGAGAATCCAGATGGTGGTTTTCCCAGTACTTTGAATCCGTCCTCTGTTGCCACCACCACGCTACCAGAGGGCTTTTCCAAGCTTTCTTTAAACAATTTGTTGGATCACTATGTGGTTACAGAAAAATAGCAGTTACGGATTTTTAAAAAAACCTACAGTGTGTGTGTGGGGGGGGAATGGTGCTGCAGGGGGCTAAGTCAAGGAAAATGGTGCTGATTTGGGGGGGGGGCTGTAAAAATTGTCACCATCCCATCCATACAGCCTGCAAATACGCCTTTGACCTCAGTCTTTCTGAAAAGTTGTACCAAACCAGATCAGAGAAGAACAGGGGAAAACCTAAACAGTGGATGATCAGGGTAGTGAAGACTGTGAAAATGGGTCTCAGGCTTTTGCAGTTTTATTGATTTTGCATGTTGAGTCACTCATACCAAGTAAATTTGGCATTGTGTGTTATTATACCAAAAAGGCTGGAGACCACAGACATCATGTTGGACACTCAAACAAACAAACCTCCAATTTGAATGCCAAACCAGAGCAAAACCTCTGTGTGAAAGCAGCCTGTTATTTATAACACAGGTAAGTACTGTACAAAACTAAATGCTTACTTGTTAACAAACAATTAAAAAAGGAAATTGTAAGAAGAGATTACCAACAAAAATCTTACAGCATAATTTTCATACATGCCCATCCTCTCAAAGAATGCAACTTTTAAATTAAACCAGACATGCAACAAAACTTATATCCAGCTAAAGCCACTGCAAGTCCAAAGACAAAGGGTTGCCATATATGCACAGCTGAGGCAACAACCTGAGTTGATGAAAGTAAACTAATCCCCTGATGCATTCACTTGCACATCACTTGCAATCATTCACATAAGCACTTTTGAATTCAGCAGAATTTGAAGTGACAAGAATCTCACAGATTAAATTAATTACTGCATAAAGTACCATAATCTAATCTTGTCTGAGCGAAAGGCATCTGCAAGTGTCCATGCTTTCTTAGGGCTCAAAAATTGCTTTGAGACCCTGTGTTAGCCGTTAAGCTTATTTACTAGATTTGAGAATTTCAAAGAATTTCAGAGAATTTCCATGCACTGTGTCTATAATATTAGCGTAAGGAAAACAAGCATAATGCTGTGGTACAACAAAAGAAAACAGCTACAGGTTAAGTCCACAGGCTCTTCCCCATTAGTAGGGATGGAAGTGATCAAAAGGATAAGAAGGCGCAGGAAGTTGAAAAACGATGCAGCCTTCTTTCCCCAAAGATAACTAGGTGAGCATACTTCTGTAGGTCAGCCTTTATACTCTGTGGAGAAAGGTATTAAAGCATAATGCCCCAGGGATCAGTAATGGGCCAAGGATAAGTAACAAAACAAGCAAAGCAAGAAGACAGAGCAATATGTATACACTCTCAGCTCATCTGTCCCACATGAGAATGAGTTTCTAGATCAATACAACCAGTATGTTTGCAATTAAGTTCCAAAAGGAAGGGGGAAAATGAGCAAGCACATCTATCTTGTTTGTATTATTATATGATTAAGCTTTTGAAATGCCTCCACACACATTTTCTACCATGTTTCTCTTAGAATGTAACAGTTCTGTGGTTACACTCCATGGATGAGTAACCACTTATTCTAGGATGTTATCTTTCCAGGCTCACTGCCACCTTAACACACATGAATTATGTGCAAGCAGAGGACATAGATAAATTAAAATAAACTCATCTGCAAGGCTAGAATGTGATGACTAAAATAAGGCACATTAACCACGAAGTACTGGAAAGACTTATAAAACCCTGATGAGAAATACAGGAGTAAGTTTAGCCAATTCAGATAAGATGCTAAGGTAGCAGCAGTTAGTTTCCAGACTTCACAATGCATGCTAATGAGCCGTTAGGCCAGGTATGTACCACACGCAGCTCACCAAACCAATCACAGCCCATCAGCTACGTAATGCATCCAGTACATATACTTCACAACTTCTCCCCCCATTTCTATAATTCTAGGAAGGCATCAAAAAAGGACTGAGGTCATCATAACTGTACTTATAAACCAGCAGTTGTGAAAACCTGAACAAGAGTTAAAAGGGCATTGGAGCTGCAAACAGTACTAACATGCATGTTTTAAAAGCAAATCCAATATAGCATTATTATAGAAAAGAGCAAGAGTCCAGTAGCACCTTAAAGACTAACCAAAATATTTTCTGGCAGGGTATGAGCTTTGGCTCACGAAAGCTCATACCCTGCCAGAAAATATTTTTGTTAGTCTTTAAGGTGCTACTGGACTCTTGCTCTTTTCTACTACTGCAGACAGACTAACACGGCTACCCACTGAGCATTATTATAAAGAGAGTATATTGAGTAGATTACTTTAATAAATGCACAACTATGGGAAATACTTAAGTAGCTGATAATAGTATGAAGGAAGCATACTTTTATATAGAGACACTAATGCAAAAAGTATGACTCCACAGTTTAATTAAACAGAGATAAAATGTGTGACTCATTGCTAAGCAAAGTATATACAAAAAGAAAATAATATCTGATGATCTCATGAACAAAGTAGTATGTAAGGACGTGACTGTAGAATACCCTAAATACAATCCACAGAAAAGCTAGATATACTTTCACATTCTGTAGGCCAAAGGAAGTTAGTCATAAAGTATATGAAGCCAATGCAATTTACGCGAAACTAGCTAACTTGAACCGCTGATTTCAATGGCACGTGCACAAATGGTTTTCTCTAAACTTACAACTAGAACATAAAGACCACTAAGACCAGGGCTCAACAAATCCCAGAGGCTATGGCACCTACAAATTTCATAGTGGCACCTAGCATTTTCAGCAGTCAGTATTTTCATTTTGTGCCTCCTGGTGATCTTCAATAGAAGGACAAAGTTTGTTTGGTAAGGGATAGAGGTTAGCTTTTTCTTCTGATTATATCCATATGTATTTATATGCTACAATGCTTTTGTTATAACTTTAAAAAGTGTGAATAGTTTAGGATTAGGTTTTGTGGTAGCAATAATTAGAAAGTATTCTCATTAAAATACAAATCCATGAAGGCTTAAAAATAAGCCTGGCTTCTACATTTTGTGGGTGATTCATAAATTTGAAGAAAATTTCTCAAAGCCTGACTTAAACTCAACTACCTTTCTGTAAGTTGCACTCAAGTTTTTAGAGTTTCATTCATAAATACTTCATCAGATATTCCATCCCATTATAACTACCTGGCTTATTGATATCTACAATGGATATCACATGAAAGGAACTTGCTGCAACAAAACCAATGGAATGTAACACAGTTGGTTCAATCGGTCATTGTTTTATGACTTGTAACCTTCTTGCTGCATACAATTTTAATTGTTTTAGAACACACTGCAACAGTTCCTCGTGTAAAAATAGCTCTTAAATCACAATAAGTTCCATTATTTTTGTTTAATCCCTGATATACACAGCCTTTTCCAACCATGAAAAAAATAACTGTATTATGAAGGTTCAGCTACATCACAACTCTGTTACCATTCTCGTTTAAAAAAAATAAAAACCTATAATTAGTCAAAGGAAGAACTAAAACTCCATGATTAGCTGTTTTAAAGTTTCCACTAAACATTCTGTGTTCATAGTGGCACATACTTCACTAGCATGCAAAACCTTTCACGTGGCATGAGGTTTGGATTACCTACAAATGTTTGCAGGCTTCTATTAAAACGTAACAAGCAACAGTCTTGAGCTTTGGCTGTTACAACACTGTTTGCAGAGAACACTAAACTTTTTGTATGCCAACATGAAGAGCTACTCCACTATCCTTTGGGTATTAGAAACAGCATACTGCATTCTCTTCTTTAGTGCCTACTAAGCATAGCATGCATAAAATCTGCAAAGCAGGAATACTCTCACAAGGGTCCCATTAGCAGTGTCCTCACTCCTTCTGGGTGTAATTAACCATACACATAAACAATACGTAGCATTAACTTTGCACATTATTTACCTCTCAGGACATCCATACGCATTCTAACGGTATAATGAACTTCTATTCCTTCCAGCGGCTATACCACTCCACGCTTTCCATTTCCACGCCCAAGCCAAGCGAAATCTACATGGAATCTCATAAGCACCACCGACCTCTCAAACCCAAAGTGTTTCCAGTACTCCACAAGGGGCACCACACACCCTCTCCTTCCCTCAGCACGCCAATCTCCAGGGAAGGCAAATTCCACACTCCCACTCCAGAGCACACACCCTCCTCAGAGCCGATCCCAAACCACACACACACACTCACGGGCCATTTATACAGGGTCAATTTTGAAGCTCGCTCAAAGCTCTTTAAAAACAAAAAAACGCGACCTTTAAAATGCCTATTCACGGTCCCGATGCAAAAGGAGAAATTCCACCCACCTCCCAGCCCCTTGTTTGCATAGCCATTAGCAATCGCCGGTTGCATAGCTAATGCGCGGCTGTGATTCTGCATGCTTCCGTGAGGGGATTCTTTGCGGCGGAGCAAACCCAAAAGGTCGAGTTAAAAGGGCTCTTTTGAGTAATGCGAAGCAGGTCTACGCCGGCTTCGCAGTCACTTCCTGAACGACGGTTCACCGTGGGCCGTTTATGCATGGGACGTTTTGCAGTTCTCTAGACACACATTTTCCCCATCCGAATTCTCCAAACTCTGCACGGGGGGCTTATTGTTGAGTTTGGAGGATTCGGATGGGGAAAACGTGCATCTGTTGAGCGGCAAATCCAAGGCAAAACCTCCCATGTGCCATTCATGTCTGGGAGGTTTTGCCTTGGATTTGCCACTCTTTAGATACACTCCCCCCCCATTCATATTCTCAAAACTCAACAATAAGCCCCCCCATGCAGAGTTTTGAGAATTCGATGGGGAAAATGTGGGCCTAGAGCAGTGGTTCCCAACCTTTTCAAGTTTGAGAACCCCTTCTTAACCTTTTGCAGACCCCCATACGATAGTAACTATCCTGTTAGAATCTGCTGATGCAGAAAATACATAATGAGAAAAAGATCAAAATGACACTGCTTTGTACACATCTGGTTTCGTGGACCCCTTGCAATAATTCTGCACACTCACACCCCAGATCCCAGGTTGGGAACCACTGGCCTAGAGAGTGGCAAATCCAAGGCAAAACCTCCCATGAATAAGTGGCCATATATCTGAAAATAATATGCAGGGCAATTCAGCCTGGAACGTGCTGCTAATTACCAAGCATATTATGGCCATTTATTCATGGAAGGTTTTGTATTGGATTGGCCGCTCTCTAGACCCACATTTTCCCCATCCGAATTCTCCAAACTCTGCATGGGGGGCTTTTTGTTGAGTTTTGAGAATATGGATGGGGGGGAGGGAATGTGCATCTAAAGAGTGGCAAACCCAAAGCAAAACCTCCCAGGCATAAGTGGCCATATATTTTTTTAAAAAAATGCGGGGAAATTCAGCCTGGAACGAGCTGCTAATTACCAAGCGTATTATGGCCATTTATCCATGGAAGGTTTTGCATTGGATTGCCCCCTCTCTAGACCCACATTTTCCCCATCCGAATTCTCCAAACTCTGCATGGGGGGCTTTTTGTTGGGTTTTGAGAATATGGTTGGGGGGGGGGGGAATGTGCATCTAAAGAGTGGCAAACCCAAGGCAAAACCTCCCATGAATAAGTGGCCATATATTTTAAAAAAAATATGCGGGGCAGTTCAGCCTGGAACGCGCTGCTCATTACCAAGCGTATTATGGCCATTTATCCATGCAAGGTTTTGCATTGGATTGGCCGCTCTCTAGACGCACATTTTCCCCAACCGAATTCTCCAAACTCTGCATGGGGGGCTTTTTGTTGAGTTTTGAGAATATGGATGGGGGGGGGGAATGTGCATCTAAAGAGTGGCAAACCCAAGGCAAAACCTCCTAGGCATAAATGGCCATATATTTTTAAAAAATATGCAGGGCAATTCAGCCTGGAATGCACTGCTAATTACCAAGCGTATTATGGCCATTTATCCATGCAAGGTTTTGCATTGGATTGGCCGCTCTCTAGATGCACATTTCCCCCATCCGAATTCTCCAAACTCTGCACGGGGGGCTTTTTGTTGAGTTTTGAGAATATGGATTTGGGGGGGGGGGAATGTGCATTTAAAGAGTGGCAAACCCAAGGCAACCCCCCCCCAGGCATCAACGGCATATAAACGGCCGCGTAGAGAGGCGCCTGCCCCCCCCCCGCGCACCCCCGGCCCAGGCTCACCTCCCCACCGACCCTCTCCCCAAGCGCGCCAGAATGCGCCGCTCCTGCAGACCCGGGATAAGCGCTGCCTCTTGCCTCGCCACCGCCCCCCCCCCCCGGCAGCGCTCCTCCTGGCATGAGGGGGGAAGCCGGCTCTCCTCGCCTTACCTCAGAGCGAGAAGCCTTCCTCCTCCCGCCTTCCTCCTCCTCCTCCTCTCGCGCGCGCTCTTCATCCTTCGCCGGCCGAGGATGCCGCCGCGCGCCGAGAGCCGCACGAACAGGCCCCGCCCCGCACAGCGCCAGCGCGCGCCCTTCCCTCACTGGAGGAAACCGCCGCCGACTGCGCCTCGAGGCTCCGCCCCCCGCCCCACCCCGCGCGCACAGGACGGTGCCACGCAGCGCGCGCTCCAGGGCATCATGGGAAATGTAGTTTTGTCCCCCTCCCTCTATCGCCTTCTTTTCGGGGTGACGGAGGGGTAGCGACTCCCCTGCTTGCTTTGCTACGGTCGTTGGTGCACGGGAGGTTTTTTTGCCTGGGGTTTGCTGCTCTCTAGATGCACATTTTTCCCCCCCATCCAAATTCTTAAAACTCAAAAAGGCCATTTATTCACGGGGAGTTTTGCCTGGGGTTTGCTGTCTAGATACACATTTTCCCCCCCATCCATATTCTCAAAACTCAAAAATAAGCCCCCCCCCCCCATGCAGAGTTTTTGAGAATTCAAAAGGGGGAAATGTGCATCTAGGGAGCAGCAAACTCAAGGCAAAACCTCCCATGCATAAATGGCCAAAAATAACTCCCCATGCAGAGTTTTTGAGAATTCAAAAGGGGAAAATGTGCATCTAGGGAGCAGCAAACTCAAGGCAAAACCTCCCAGGCATAAATGGCCAAAAATAACTCCCCATGTAGAGTTTTTGAGAATTCAAAAGGGGGAAATGTGCATCTATAGAGTGGCAAATCCAAGGTAAAACCTTCCATGCATAAAGGCCTTATGAAGACTGAAAAGAAACGGTACTATCAACAAACAAGGTCGACAAGAAGCTGCTGGGACTAGAGATTGAAGAAGAATTGCAAAAGAAGGCGCGGTAGTGAAATCAGTGTCTGCGGCAAGGGGAATTAGCTCAAATGGTAGAGCGCTCGCTTAGCATGCGAGAGGTAGCGGGATCGATGCCCGCATTCTCCAATGTCCTTTACCATTTTGAGTCGTATTTGGTTTACATAAACAGGTACGGTGCAAGAAAACGGAACGTGATGCCGGGAATCCACTGAAAAATAGCAATCCTCCAGAACTGGAAACCGTGCATGTTTCCCCCCCCCCCCAAACAATTGTTAAATTGTATTGGATGCATCCCATCATTGTCCCGACTACCACATTTCACCTTTGCAACTTGCCTTGAAGATTGCTAAAATGTGCATACACTGTCTTCCCATTTTTCTCCTCCTTAGCTAAAAAGTCCAGATCATGTTTATATAAAAGGGATGAATACGATTCGAATCAAAATCTCACATTAGAAAAAAACGTTATCCCTTTCTCCGGAGCTGTCAACATTTTAGCACTCTTGGAAAACAATAAGCAAACGCTAACCTGTGCCACAAATAAATATTAACAATATTCCAGTTACTTCAAAAACTCAAATCAGTTTCAAGGTTTTCTATAATTTAAAAGGTATTTCTAAAGAAAAGGTTCGATAAATAAAACTATATATTCTACAGGATTAAATTAAAATACCCAACATTATTTAAGAGGAGGGGGAATTGTTTTTGATAACCAAAAATAATTAATGGGTATTAATTTTTTTCAGTTGGAGGTCAGTAAAAAGACTGTATGAATAACTGCAGCTTTAACAAACAGATTTAATAACACTAAAAGCAACATTATAGTTATGTCTAGGTAATATGTAGAAAACAGATGATGTTAACATAATTGGTCAAATATTAAAGCAGGGTATTAGATTCAATATTTTAACTGCTTATGGCCTGTAATATGAAGTTCCCCAGACAACTAGTTTCACGTCAGCCAGTCGCAAGGTTGAGGTCATGAGACCTGGAAAACCAGGGAAATTCCTCATTGGTAAAAGTATTCCTATTTGCCCTCTGCAGGAGAACAACCCAACTTTAGTTGGCATTGGACGCAAGGAGAAACTGAACTGTATGGACGTATAGGGTATGTGTGCACCACTTGGAAATACAGAGCAAGGCAACCCGCCACAGTTGGTATACTAGATGGCCTCTTTATGCATGCATTAAGTGAGACAGGAAACCAGCTTGGCTCTTATAATGCTCAATATAGTTTCCTCTGAGCTAATACTGTGTTGGTTGCTAATTTCGGCAGCTGAAAGAAGTACTGCCTCTACGTGGACACAGTACGTGTGGTTTTGTGTGTGGGAGAGCACACACATGTGAGCGTGTGCATTCGCACTGGAGGCATGTCCCATGCACTCTCAATTCCTGAGTTTGCATCAATGGAAACATGCCCTAAAGAGAGTTCTCCGTGCATTAGTTTCCTTGCCAGTTCCCCAGAAGTCCCAGGAACCCAGGCAATGATTTGGTTATGGTTATTTGTCCCTTGCTCCATTGGTGGGTGCACTGTTTCCTGAAGCTTCAAAGGGACAGAGTAAAAGATCTTCACCTAACAAGGCAACGGAGGGTAACTATAGCATTCATCTCTACCTCCTAGTGTAGTGCATTAGGACTGTTATTGCCACACTAGTAATAAGCTCAGCATCTGCCACTTATTTATTTTTATTGATGTTATTTATACTCCACTTTTCTCACCGAGACTCAAGGCATATTACATAATGTAAGTCAGTACAATCAATAGGATGAGGAGACATCTAACAAACCGTGCAACAGGACTAGGATAGCAGAAATCTGCACTAAGGCATCAGTATTCAACACGACATGTCAAACAATGCAAGAAATGGTATTACAGAAGTAGAAATATAATGCAGTGAGAGCAAGACAAAAACATCCAACAACAGATACCGGTAATACATATTAGTATACTCCACAGACCCATTCCCTCTACTGAAATATCTTCCTGAACTGTTCTGTTACAATGCAGCCGTTATTCCTTTATGAGGTGGTTTTTATATGCCGACTTTCTCTACCACTTAAGAAAGAATCAAACCGGCTGATAATCACCTTCCCTTCCCCTCCCCACAACAGGCACCCTGGGAGGTGGGTGGGGCTGAGAGAGTGTGACTAGCCCAAGGTCACCCATCTGGCTTCATGTGTAGGAGTGGGGAAACCAACCCAGTTCACCAGATTAGCCTCCGCCGCTCATGTGTAGGAGTGGGGAATCAAACCCGGTGCTCCAGATCAGAGTCCACCACTCCAAACCACCGCTCTTAACCACCACACCGGCTCTTGACCAGTCTGTTGTACATAGTTTGCAGAAAACCAGAACTGTGGTGCTGTGTCCTTTACTGGTTTGCATGTTGCCAGCCCCCCCCCCACTTTCATCGGCACACCCCTCATTCCCAGTGGTGCTATGTAGCTAAAGACTGAGCCTGGAACCACCTGCCTCTGAGCCACAGCTTCTCCCCCCAAAATTAAATGAGTTCATTTAGTCCTGGGCTTCAGAAAGAGTAAGGGAAACACTATCAGAATAGCGTGGTTTTTCCTGATTTTTGACTAATTTAGTCTACAGTCAGGTTCTTTAATTCATAGCTGGCCATGTCTGCTTCATTGTTTGCTTGGAAGTAAGACCCAATTTTATTTGATAGGTAGGGTTGCCAACCTCCAGGTACTAGCTGGAGATCTTCCGCTATTACAACTGATCTTCAACTGATATAAATCAGTTCACCTGGAGAAAATGGCCACTTTGGCAATTGGTCTCTATGGCATTGAAGTCCCTCCCTTCCCCAAACCCTGCCCTCCTTAGGCTCTGCCCTAAAAACCGCCTGCCGGTGGCGAAGAGAGACCTGACAACCCTATTGATAGGGCTTATGCCCAGGAAAGCATTCTAAAGACTGCATCCTCTGCACTCTTTTTCACATCCAGTCATTAATCCTCAGTCATATCCCCATCTCAGAATGTATTAAACTGCTTATATTTTTAGTAGACAAGACAGCAGCTGTTACTAAATGACTCCATTGCAACAATGGATGCTGCCAATTACAACAACCCATTTTTCTTGAAAGGCAATGTGTAGCCCTGAAAAAGCTGTATATTGTTTTTGGCATTTGGCTCTTGTTTGCTTTTCAGTCTTATGTCATGTCAACATTTCTTAGTCAATAAAAGCAGCATCCGTGCTTTGTGGCAAAATCTTTCGAGTTGTTTTTACTTTGCATTTAAAATGCAACAGGCAGCAGAGACACCTACACATGCTCTTTGAGCACTGAGAACAATTCAGAAACACTCTGCTTCTGCAGGAGTGTTTTGCAACAGAGATCCAAAAAAGCCTCTTGGGAAATCATCAGAAATGCTAGTACAATGGCATGTCATCCACTTAATCAGGATAATCATTATAATAACTGCTCCAAAAACCAGTATGAAACAATAATATGAAAATGACTGCTATTTCTTAACAGAGAATATACCACTAAACAAATGGAGAAATTGTTACAGAATCCATAGAATTTCCTTTGCAGAGGTTACACACTAGGTTTCTGGCTCAGCAAGGTCATATCCTTTAAATTCAATAGGTAGGTAGATGTGCTTTAATACTCTATGGTACTAAATTCAATGGATCATACACATACATTGAACCAGGGTTTAAAAGTCATGTTTAATTTTTATTTTGCACTGAGCTTCTGCCAGGTGGTAAATGTTCAGGTTTATGGTAACTGTTGAGAACTACATTGATACCACTGTGCAATAGTCCTGGGATGAGAAAGGAGGTGTTTCCATTCTCCTCTTGTTATGTAAATCTTACATGCAGAAGAATTTTTTCTGTAGTATAATATTTATGATCCCACTGTAAACTGACTATGTGATTCAGAAATAACGTTAAATGCTGTTCACAACGTGCTTATTTAACTGAAGGTTGTCCTAATTTGTTTTGATATATTTCTTGTAATCAACAATATGACTTGATCCAAATGTGTGGTAGTAATTTTCAGCTATGCCTTTACTTATAGAATAGCAAGACATCCCATTACTATGCCATTAAAAATCTCTCACAGATTTCATCTTTCATTCAGTATTTGTTTCAAGGCTCTCCTATAATTAGGTAAGGTAAAGGTCCCCTGTGCAAGTACTGGATCATTCCTGACCCATGGGGTGACATCACATCCCGACGTTTCCAAGGCAGACTTTGTTTGCGGGGTGGTTTGCCAGTGCCTTCCCCAGTCATCTTCCCTTTACCCCCAGCAAGCTGGGTACTCATTTCACCAACCTCGGAAGGATGGAAGGCTGAGTCAACCTTGAGCCGGCTACCTGAAACCGTTGGGATTAGATATTGGCCTCAGAAGCATTAAGGGAATGCTTTTAGCTGCCATCTTGAATTAGAGCTGCCATCTTTAAATCAGATCCCATGACAGCATTATTCTTCTAAGTCTATGGAGCTCATAAAACATTAATCAGAAAAAAAAAATCAGAAAAAAAGCTCAAGCATAAATTTTGTGTATGAATTCTATGCCAATCTAAAGGAATCATCTAACAAAATAATCAAGACAGCTTCTCATCTTGTGTGCCCAATGCCAACTGTGCCACTGGTGGACCATGAGTGGAGGTTGTGGCTAGCTTCCTTTTATTTGTAGTGAATCCTTCTCATCTGCATCTTGTGCAGAGTAGGCTGCTGAGTTTACAGGAGGTGCTGAGTGGAGGGTGGATCTGTGTACCTTAGCCTTAATCTTAGGGAAAATGGCAACCTCCATTTTAAAATATCAAAACCAGTAGCTGAGCAAATATCTCTCTAGTGTAAAATGGAACATATGAGTCCCTTAAAAGGGCAAGACCTGATGAAGATATTAATATCTTAACAAAATTGGAAAGTGATTTAGCTAAAGAACCAAGGGCCACCAAACTGGTTAATAATACCTAGTGGATGGGTGGGGGACCCCCATAAGCACAGTTACATCCCAAATAAACTTCTCCAGTTCCTTTCTTAGATGACTACATTTTGTATTTCCCAAAATACACAGAGAATACAAGTAGTCACATTGGTCCAAAGGGGAAAAAAATCCAGAAACAAAATCAGTGTGATATCCTTTAATATTTATATTAGAAACTAGTGTGAAGCTTTTGTTTCACTTTAATTCTTCATCAGCCTGGAAAAAAACACAACCTTCTTCAAAAATAAAAGACACTTTCTGTTTTTGTGCGATCATAAGTACTCTGGTCTAGAGTGATTGGAGGAATAGAACAATGAGGCAATGAAGGAGATTTAATAGGAAGCTGTGGGCAGAGGAGGAACGGATGCTGGCCGCACACTGAGGAACGGTGTTACAAGTAAGGAATGGGGAGATCTGTGTTCATATCTCTGTGAACTCTGGGTGATCTTGGGCCAGTCTGTCAGCCTACACTATGGCCATTCATGCACGGGAGGTTTTGCCCTGGATTTGCTACTCCCTAGATGCACACTTTCCCCATCCGAATTCCCAAAACTTTGGCCATTTATACACAGGAGGTTTTGCCCTGGATTTGCCACTCCCTAGATGCACATTTTCCCCATTTGAATTCTCAAAACTCTGCACGGGGGCTTATTTTTGAGTTTTGAGAATTTGGGTGGGGACAATGTGCATCTAGAGAGCAGCAAACCCAAGGCAAAACCTCCCGTGCATAAACGGCTTAACTCAACGAGTTGTTGTGAAGATGAAATAGAGGGTGGAAGGACCACCTATGCTGCACTGAGCTCCTTTGTAGGAAGGGTGGGATAATTGTGTTACATGTAGACAGACAGATTAGGCATGGGGCAATTTCAAATAACCATCAGGAACTCAGATACACCGTTCTGCGCGAACGCCGTCAGCTCTCCACCAATCACATCTTGAACTGCCGCCCTCGTAACCAATCAGAGTTGTTGCGGGGCAACATCTAAGCGTTCCGTCCTTAATATTGTCGAAGGCTTTCACGGTCAGAATTCGTTGGTTCTTGTAGGTTATCCGGGCTGTGTGACCGTGGTCTTGGTATTTTCTTTCCTGCCGTTTCGCCAGCAGCTGTGGCAGGCATCTTCAGAGGAGTAACACTGAAGGACGGTGTCTCTCAGAGTCAAGTGTGTAGGAAGAGTAATATATAGTCAGAAGGGGGTTGGGTTTGAGCTGAATCATTGTCCTGCAAAAAGCATCAAAGGTAATGTGCCAATCATTGTCCTGTAAGTATCAAGATAATGTGCTAATGAGGGTGTGGTATGTTAATATGGAACCATTGTATCCTGAAGTGATCTGTTAATGTGTGAAATCCGTCCTTTTTAGACAATGACGTAAGGATGAACGTGGCTGGGGATGTGTAAACCAGAAATGCAGGAAGTAGACGATCCTGGCTACACATCGCCATCTGGCGAGTGTGAGTGCATGAGAGGGATCATGGCGCCGCGCATGAATTAAATTAATGAGTTAAATGAATGAATCAAATTAATAACCGACCTTCTATCTCTTTCCATTAGAAAGAAAGGCAATAATAGTGTTCCGTTGGCACCCCTGTCCCCACAAAAGCCGCACTGATTTAATCTCACTCCAATGGGAGTTGATGAATGGGGCATAAAAAGGCGAATTAATTAAAATATCTGTTCTATTCCGGAAGGGTAGTCGTATTAGGCTATTGCAGCAAAAACAACAAAACCAGGAGTCTGGTGGTGTTTTAAAAGCAAGAAGATTAGACTCCAGCAACAACAAGAAATTCCTGGAAGGGAAAATCCAACGTGAAACGCAGAACTGGAATCAAGAGGTATTTAACACAATGTGCCTCCGCCTACAGCGTTGAACAAGCAGTCTGGATTTCTTAGTCACGATAGGTGTTAACTATATATTAGCAAAATCTGGAATTCCCCACTCATTAGCTCGGTTAGCGAAACTAGTGAATGGTGTATGTCGTTTTCGTAATTAGATTTGCATATTTATTTCGCCATGTTCTTTCTTGCAGCCCTGTTTTCCCCCACACGTGTCTTATGACATGGAAAGGGCTGCCTAAGTGAAGAGTTACTGCACCGTATTTGAAGATCTGCAGTAGATTCGTGCTGGAATAAAATCCTGATAAGTCTTCTGAGCCCCATTGGACTCGCATTCATAACAAAGATTCACTCGTCCGAATTCAGTTTGTATTGAGACCCAACATTGGCTGTTGCGTGGGTGCCAGACCCCAGGAAGTGATTACGCATTGCAAGGCAAAGAGATTAATATGTGGAGGGAGCTGGTGGAGTAAAGGGGCGTGGACCTGCGGACTCGCCAATCGATTGCAAACTAGTTTGTTTTAATATTAATAATATAATCATTCATTTGATCTGAGAAGGGAAATAGGGAAAATCTGTTTTTTAAAAAACAACAACAACAACAACAACCAGGAAGAGGTATTTTATTTATTTATTTATTCTAATATTTTATTCATTTTAATAAGGGGTACAGAAAGAAGAAAGGGGGAAAGACAGATAGGGGAAATTTGACAATTCTTATTTTGCCCGTGCCCAGGCTAACTCAAGCATTCATCCTAGCCCACATTATACTCTCTAAGAATAATTCAAAATTTAACTATTTTAACTGATCTTCCAAAGATTGCTAATAATTGTTAATCTAATTTTGGTTAGTTACTGAGCTTGTATTTCCATTATGAAGTTATATCAATTATATATAAACTGAAATTAAGGATGTGCTAAAACTAGGAACAGTGCTTGCCCATAGACAATACATATCTGTCCATAGAGAATGCATGCTTGCCAATAGGGCACAGTGACACCACGCTTGCCAATAGGGCACAGTGACACCATGCTTGCCAATAGGGCACAGTGACACCACGCTTGCCAATAGGGAACAATGGTGTCATTGTGCCCTATTGGCAAGTGTGGTGTCACTGTTCCCAATTGCCAAGCATGGTGTCATTCTTCCCCGTTGGCCAGCGTGGTCTCACAGTTCCCTGTTGACAAGCATGGTGTCACTATTCCCTATTGGCAAGCGTGGTCTCACTGTTCCCTATTGGCAAGCGTGGTGTCATTCTTCCCTATTGGCAAGCATGCATTCTCTATGGGCAGTTATGTATTGTCTATGGGCAAGCGCTGTTCCTAGTTTTAGTACGTCCCCTGAAATTAACCATAAGTAACATTCTTTAAGACCTTAATCATATCTACTGTCCCTCTTAACCCTTTTAATATACATTGTTGGCTCACCTATATCTGACAAAAGACGGCTGCCACTTCTGCGTATATTCACCATTCGGAAGAGCTATTGTATTGTTTTTATTTTATTAAATTTATATCCCGCCCTTTTCCCACAGAGGCAGCGCTCACATCCAGCAATAAACATCATTTGATTCTCTGCTGTGTTGTCCCTCTTAAGGTTTTCCCAGTGGATGAAAGAGTTTAGGTGACACGCCCGGCAACGAAAGAGGGCGTGGTGACAAGGAAGCGCTGGTAGGCGATGACTCGCATGTTCCCCTTGCCAACTCATGAGGGTGAATCAGGATGGCTGAGTCATTCAAGTTAGAAGTTTGTGTTTCAAAGTTGGTGTTAATTTGGGCTAAGCTCTTATAAGAAACAGTGCCTCTCAGAAAACCTTTACTGAATTGCCCCAAGCCAACAAGTTAGTTGTACTGAAGCAGCTTTGAAATCAGTCAGTGGACTCCTTGGTACATATCCTGTTGCGATGCCCTTATGTGTCCCAACTCAGGCTAAAATGGATTATGCCACGTTTTCCTGAGCAACTTTAAAGCAAAAGGTTCAGTTCCTCTTAGAGGACTCTGACCCTCAGCGTGCTTATTTTATTGCTCGTTTTTTAGAGGCTGCAGAGAAGAGTTGAAGGGAGCTGTTTTTAGATACGGATCTTATTTAAGTTTTATTGTTCAAGACCTTAATCTAAGAATGGGGTGTGAGAAAGATCGAGAAATCAGTGGAACAAGTTATTTTTATTTATAGCCTGCCCTTCTCTCTTAGACTCGAGGTGGGGGTAACACGCCATAAACCAATGCTATCAGACAGCCCAAAACATGTGATAAACACTGCCATCGGTTGAGGATGACAACAGTTAGAAAAACAATGCAAAAAGAATCAGACGTGACCAGTGCAGAAAATGGAACTCCAAAAGTATAAAATAATATGCAGCAAGACTAGGACAGGTCTCCAACCTTTTTGAGACTACAGGCATGCTGTGGACAAAATGACTACATCAGGAGGCAGAGCCAGCCACAAAATTGCTTCCCCAGCTTACCTGCAGTCACACGGTAAAACGCCTTGAGATGACAGCTGCTACCAAGGGTTTTAAAAATCTGTACAGCCAATTAAATCAGTAATGGCCAACCAAAAGCCTTGCTGGATAAAAGCCCCAACTGGCCCTGCCCATCTCCAAAAACATTTGGCGAGCGCCAGGAAAGGTATCGGTGGACGCCAACGGCTGTTTTTGCTGTGTCACCGCCACCAATGCCCAACAAGATGCAATGGTAGGGTGGTGTCGTTGGCTGGCTCTGAGGATTTATCAGGTAGTCTAGACTACAACACAAAACCCACCTGGCCACGGAAGCAGGCTGCAGCCCCTGCTGTCCTCAGCATGAGACTGGGTGCTGGCTGAAGGGGTGAGCAGTAAGAAACTAGGGATGTAACATTTATGGGTATTTTGAGGCCATAGGTGTTTTTTTTCTTTCTTTCCTGGTGTTGTTTTTATTGTTGGGAAAAACTGAAATACATGCAATACTTACTTTGCTATTATGGTGAAACTTCTACTGGTTTAACAACATAAAATCCAAAATTTATAACATTGTATAATAGTATATTACTATAATGTTATTAAATTGCTAATTTAAAATAAACTACCAGGGAGACTGCTGCATGGAAGTCACTGTGCTGTATTAGGAGCCGCAGTAGCAAGCCTGTCCCTATGTGGAAAACACCCTGGCATTGAAGAGTAATTCTATTGTGTTGAGGAGAATACAGCTGAAGAGGAGAGCTCCTAGTTGTGGTTGACTTGAGATATAGGGAAGCTGAATAAAGTCCACATCCTCCTGATAGAAACGCATACTTTCGGGGCCTGTTTTATTGCAGTATTTGCTGAACTTATTTTCATTTCATTTTGTTATCTACCTTGAGGCATTCTTGTGGAAAGGCGTGTAAGAAACGATGTTATCTTTACTTACCTGTTTAAAGAAACAGCTTGAACAAAATGTTCATGTTTTTATTACAACGATCATAGTCATGCATGAAATCTTGTGGGGTAATAGCTCAGTAAAACTCAAAAACCAGAGTGATGGAAGGGCCACGTATGCCGCTTTGAGCTCCTTGTAGGAAGGGTGGGATAACTGTGCTACATGTAGACAGTGAGGTTTCCACTGGTCAGGATCAGGTATCAGTCACAGTTCTTTGACCTGATCTGAGGCATGCAAAGGGGCCACCCTGTGATGATTTTTTCCAGTGCCATTTTAGCTTCCTAGTCCACGCTTGCTCCAATTTTTTATTATAAGCACCACCTAGGAAGATGCCTGTTCTCCACCACACTCTTCAGTGCGACCACGATTTCTCTGGACAACCTTCTATGCCCCTTTGGCCTCAGAACTATGGCTGAAATGGAGAAAGATTCTTTGTGTTACTGGCTGAATGAAGCAGGAGTTTCTTTTAATTCTGTTTTTATTCACTGTACCCCTAATAGCACACATTTCCAGAGACTGAGTATAATTCACCATCTGCCGTTTGCCCCTCATACACTTCTTCTAGGTATACTTTGGAGTTGTGTTGAAAGCAGTGGATTTAAGGGCTGGATCATGTATGCACTTCTCGTCACTCGATGACTTATATTTAAAAGTGTGACCGTCACAGTGGTGGACTAGGCTTGAAGAGGCCTGGGTTCAAATTTCCATTCAGCTATGTAGCTCGAGCACACTGGGTGACCTTGAGCCAGTTACTGTATCTTATCCTAACCACCTTAGCAGGGGGTTTGTGAGAATAACAGGGAGAAATGGGATTTCCTTCCTAGGTATTTTCAAAGACTGGGTCAGGGTTACCCAATGGTTTGTGAAATTTACTAGGCTGTTAGAAGTTGCTCCTCACGACATAATGTGTAATTTGACAGGAAGCAAAAAAATTTTTTGGGGGAAGAACCTCTAGTAAAATAGTGACCTGGATGGCCCAGGCTAGCCTGATCTTGTCAGATCTCAGAAGCCAAGCAGGGTTGGCCCTGGATAATACTTGGATGGGAGACCACCAGGAAAGTCCTGGGTTGCTACACAGAAGCAGGCAATGGCAAACCCCCTCTGATCTTCTCTTGCTTTGAAAACCCAAAGAGGAATTGCAATTGGTCAGCTGTGACTTGACAGCACTTTGCACACACTCTAGTGAAACGTTTGGGCACCATTAATGAGTTTCTGAATAAGATATAAGTTACAAATTTAAGGATTGTCTAAGAAGCTTGTGCAAATTAAGCTTCTAACAATTTACATCCTAGATAAATATAAAGTACTTTTGGGTTTGTTTGTTTTTACTGCAAAGGCCTGCAAGCCTGATCCTGTACGTTGTCAGTCAGACGTTCTGTTGAAATTAGCAGGCCGTTCCCAGGTAACTGCATAGGGTCCTAATCCTAAATAATTTGGGCTTTACATACTTAAAGGTACACTACACAATTAAATGACAACCATTTGAATGGTTCTGCACTGTTCCTACGCAGCCTGATCATAAGATCTTTCGCTGAGAAACCAATCTCACTGTCATCAGTGTGAGGGCTATTCCCAGGGAAGTGTGCAGAGGATTGCAACCTTAGTAAAAAAAACAAAAAAGGCCCTGACCCTCAACAGAGGCTTAACTGGATGTTATTTATCACCATGCCACAAAAAGCTTCACCTGCCCATCCCTCTCTGTTAAAGGAACAGGACATTTTTCTCCTGGCCTGTTGGTAACCGTAAGACTTAGAATGAGTGTTGTCTCTGTGTCTAAACTTGGATAGTGCTTTCCTGAGATTCTCTTGGAAACAAGAACTGTAGTCAATAGTGGATTGAAAAAGCTACGTGGAGCCAGTACATCTGCTGTACATCTCTCATGCAAGAATACCACTAGCCTTTTTAAAAATGGTCCCCACATATCAATACCTCCCCTATTTGGCAGACCTTTAATTTAATTTATATAATTTATTTATATAAAAAAAAAATGCTTTGCTTTCTGTGGGAGCACAAACATGCAACCAGAAGTCAGTCCTGCTGAATTAAGTGGAACTTAAATAAGCATAAGAGCCCTGTGGCGCAGAGTGGTAAGCTGCAGTACTGCAGTCCAAGCTCTGCTCACGACCTGAGTTCGATCCCAATGGAAGTCGGTTTCAGGTAGCCGGCTCAAGGTCGACTCAGCCTTCCATCCTTCCGAGGTCGGTAAAATGAGGACCCAGCTTGCTGGGGGTAAAGGGAAGATGACTGGGGAAGGCACTGGCAAACCACCCCGTAAACACAGTCTGCCTAGTAAACGTCTAGGATGTGCCTAGGATGTGACGTCACCCCATGGGTCAGGAATGACCCGGGGCTTGCACAGGGGACCTTTACTTTTTAGTTAAATAAGCATGCATCATTTTGCAGCCCTAACTAGTGTTTTTTTTAATAAACAGTAACTAGAAAACACATTCCTAAGGATGAAGGTAATTCAGAGCTCTCTACTGGTGAAAGGCCGTACCAAGCACAGAGAGCATGATTTGTTGGTTCATGGCTCCCGGATGCCAACTTCCCAAAGCTTCCATGTGTGTGCGTATGAATACATAGTGTTCTAAACCAGCCCTTATATCTGGGCATTACACTATTCGCGGTCCCGATGCAAAAGGAGAAATTCCACCCCCCTGCTCCTTGTTTGCATAGCTATTAGCAATCCCTAGCTAACGCCCAGCTGTGAATTTGCATTGTTTCTTCGAGTGGATTCTTCGCACATTCAACTGTGCGAATGTCTGTTTAGTGCCTAGCTGTTTCCTAACAGTCGCCAAAACGGGGAGCCCTGTTAGCCCCTCACGGTTTAAACTGTGGCTGTTACCGCACTAGGTATTCCCAGCGATGTATCAAGAGTTTGGAAATGTTATAAAAAAAACATCGCTTTAAAAGGGTTTTTGGGGGCCACGGCTAAAAAATGGTTGGAAGACGTCTTCACAGCTAAAGGGGCCAAACAAAGTGCGAACAGTATTTTTTATAACAGTTTCAAACTCTTAATACATCGGTGGGAATACCTAGTTCGGTAACAGTTAAACAAACAAAAGTCTTGTGGCGCTTTAAAGGCTGGCGTTGTGTGGACTAGAACCCGCTTCATCTAATCCACAGGCGTATATGCCTGAAGAAATCTGTAAAATTTTAAGTAAAACACCATATAGTGTTTTTTATTGGGAGCAACCAAACTATTACAAAAATAGAGTACGAGCTTTCAGGACCAAGGTGGACTGCTTACAATTTTAGTCTTTTAGGATTCCTTTTTTTGTTTTTGCACGTCTCAGTTTCTCATTGGGGAAGGCACTGGCAAACCACCCAGCAAACAAAGTCTCAAGGTTGACTCAGCCTTCCATCCTTCCGAGGTCAGTAAAATGAGGACCCAGCTTGCTGGGGGTAAAGGGAAGGTGACTGGAGAAGGCGCTGGCAAACCACCCTGTAAACAAAGTCTGCCTAGGAAACGCTGGGATGTGACGTCACCTCATGGGTCAGGAATGACCCGGGGCTCGCACAGGGGACCTTTACTTTTTAGTTAAATAAGCATGCATCTTTTTGCAGCCCTAACTAGTGTTTTTTTTTTTTTAATAAACAGCTTAACAGCTGACATGTATGTTGTATGGCACAATCTACGGTGTAAAAATAGGATATCGTGGTGTAGTGGTTAAGAGCAGTAGACTCTAATCTGGAGAATTGGGTTCAATCCCCCACTCCTCCAAATGAAGCCTGCTGGGTGACCTTGGGCCAGTTACAGTTCTCTCAGATCTCTCAGTCTCACCTACCTCACAAGGTGCCTGTTGTGGGGAGAGGAAGGGAATGTGATTATAAGCCCTTTGAAACTCCTGAAGGTAGAGAAAAGTGAGGTATAAAAACGACTCTTCTTCTTCTACATACGGATGTATCATGCAATAGGTAAAATAAGGTTATGACATTATTTTCGGCAGTTGTGCAGAAAGGCAGCTAGGTTTACTTTCTAAAATAAACTGCAGATAAAATGTGTGCATACTAGTAGAACCATCATCAAACAGAAGGGAGACTGCAACCAAGAAATCAGAAAGCTTGAGACTGGGAAGGGCAGCCATTCAGGGGCTAGAAAAGACTCTTAAGTGTAAGGATGTGTCACTGGCAACCAAGATGAAGTTAATTCATGCCATAGTATTCCCTATTATTATGTATGAGTGTGAAAGCTGGACAATGGAGAAAGCTGACAGGAAGAAAGTAGACTCCTTTGAAATGTGTTGGAAGAGCGTGTTACGGATACCATGGACCGCCAAAAAAACAAATAAGTGGGTTCTAGATCAAATCAAGCCTGAACTGTTCCTAGAAGCTAAAATGACTAAACTGAGGCTTTCGTACTTTGGTCACATTATGAGAAGACTCATTGGAAAAGACAATAAGGCCAGGAAAAGTTGAAGGCATCAGGAGAAGAGGAACACCCAACATGAGATGGATTGACTAGAGGAAGCCATGGCCCTCAGTTTACAAGACCTGAGCAAGGCTGTTAACAATAGGACATTTTAGAGGACATTGATTAATTGGGTTGTCATGAGTTGGAAGTGACTTGACAGCACTTAACACATACTAGCAGAAGGTTTTTAGAAAACTGAGAAGAGTTGGTTTTTATATGCCGACTTTCTCTACCACTTAAGGAAGTCAAATCGGCTTACAATCACCTCCCCTTCCCCTCCCCACAACAAATAGCTCTAAGAGAACTGTGACTAAGGTCACCCAGCTGGCTTCACGTGTAATAGTGGGGAATCCAACCAGTTTCACCAGATTACCATCCACAGCTCATGAGAAGTGGGGAAACAAACCCGGTTCTCCAGATCAGAGTCCACCACTCTTAACCACTACATCACACTGGCACTTAAGAGACTTAAAATCAATGCCGTATTGATATGGTTTTGTGTGACTGCTGTGCTGTGAATTTTGGCAGTTTGTGTTTTGACAGTCTAAAGGGGTTTCCTTTTACTTCTTTTTTTGCATTGGAGGGTTCTGTATACTTTTAACAGCTGCTTTCACCTGCAGACAAGTGTTGGGAAAGCTGTTTCTTCTGGAATTTCTCTTAAATTCTTATGGTTTAGAGAGAGGGTGAGAGAAACCAAGGTAAAGGTAAAGGTCCCCTGTGCAAGCACCGGGTCATTCCTGACCCATGGGGTGACGTCACATTCCGACGTTTCCTAGGCAGACTTTGTTTGCTGGGTGGTTTGCCAGTGCCTTCCCCAATGAGAAACTGAGACGTGCAAAAACAAAAAAAGGAATCCTAAAAGACTAAAACTGTAAGCAATCCACCTTGGTCCTGAAAGCTCGTACTCTATTTTTGTAATAGCTTTGTTGCTCCCAATAAAAAACACTATATGGTGTTTTACTTAAAATTTGACAGATTTATTCTGGCATATACTCCTGTGGATTAGATGAAGCGGGTTCTAGTCCACACAATGCCAGCCTTTAAAGCGCCACAAGACTTTTGTTTGTTTAGCTGTTACCGCACTAGGTATTCCCAGCGATGTATTAAGAGTTTGAAAATGTTATAAAAAATACTGTTCGCACTTTGTTTGGCCCCTTTAGCTGTGAAGACGTCTTCCAACCATTTTTTAGCTGCGGCCTCCAAAAACCCTTTTAATGCGATGTTTTTTATAACATTTCCAAACTCTTGATAAATTGCTGGGAATACCTAGTGTGGTGACAGCCGCAGTTTAAACCGTGAGGGGCTCCCCCTTTTGGCGACTGTTAGGAAACAGCTAGGCACTAAACAGACATTCACACCGTTGAACGTGCGACGAATCCACTCCAAGAAACAATGCAAATTCACAGCTGGGCGTTAGCCAGCGATTGCTAATGGCTATGCAAACAAGGAGCGGGGGGGGGGGAATGGAATTTCTCCTTTTGCTGTAAGCTTTGATAAACCCGAATGAAAATGTACAATTTTGGAGGGATTGGGAGGCTTGGAGAACTTATTGTGAAGCTCAATTTTCAATGGGATCATTAAAAGGATATTCTTTGATCTAATCCCTTATTTGTATTTTGCATTAATTTTATACTAGGTATTGATTTAATATAAGAACCGGTTAAAAATAATATCGGGATTAGTCCCGTTAGCAAAAGTTTATTCAATTTATTTCTAGATGGAAGAGGGAGAGGGGGAAGTCATTTTACTGTCCAATTAGTGATATCATTTGTTTTTTTTTATTTTTATTATTACTATTTAGTACTGGATGCTGTTTTTATGTTGATATATTAAATGAAGACAATAAAAAATTATTTAAAAAAAAAAAAAGAATTTCTCCTTTTGCATCGGGACCGCGAATAGTCATTTTCAAGGTCGCAATTTTAAAAAGGAGCTTCAAAACTGACCCCGCATAAACGGCCTGCGACAGTCTTTAACACGAGCAAAAAAAAACTCCTTCCGCCGGCGCGGCGCCTTTAAGAGCGGGCCGCCTTGCAAGGAAGAGGCTTCCCAACAGAAACCGGTGCGTCATCAGCGTCTTCCAATGGAGCAAGAGGCGCCGTTTCTGGGAAGCCCCGTGACGTCACCGGGCCGGCGGGCGAGCCTGAAACTTCAGGCTCCAGCCCCACCCAGGTTGGGACAGACGGGGGCTCAGCAGCGGTTGTTTTCCCAGCCCCGGGCCCTGGAGAGCTCCGTCTTCCCATCACCGCCCGCGAAAGGGGCGCGCCGTATGCAGATTTGGCCTCGGCTCTTCCAATCAGGGGCCAGGAGGCGCGCCGTATGCAGATGTGGCCTCGGCTCTTCCAATCAGGGGCCAGGAGGTGGTGCTTCTGGCGGCCAAGGTGGCGCCTCGCTTATAGCCCCGCGGTGGCGCCCTGTCTTCTTTCCCTCGGACGATCGGGTGAGAAGAGCAGCCTCGTTTCCAGGCGTGGCTGTGATTGGAGCAAGCCGCCCTTCCGGGTTTTGTGAGTCGTTTGCTGTGGCCCTTTCTGCACGGGAGGATTTGCCTTGGATTTGCAACTTTCTAGGTGCGCACACCGTTAAGGTGGGTGGTGGGTATTAGAGCACTGTGTGTTTTATAGTTCATATGGTATGGGGTAATTTTGAATGATGTATAAGTGCTCTTTTTGCATTTTTTATGTTACTGTTTTCTTTGTTTTTTACAATTTGTTTTGTTTTTTTCCTATTATAAAAATAATAAAAATTTATTAAAAAAAATAGATGCACTTCCCCCTTCCCCCCCAATCCAAATTCTCAAGACTCAACAAGAAGCCCCCATGTTGAGTTTGGAGAATTCGGATGGGGAGGGGGGGAAATGTGCATCTAGAGAGGGGCAAAACCTCCCAGGCATAAAGGGTCTATGGGACGCGATGGAGGCGCGGGGTTGGAGCGGCAGGGCTTGAAGACAGTGAGGCCATTGATGCACGGGAGGCTTCGCCTTGGATCTGCCCCTCCCTAGATGCACGTTTCCCCCCCATCCGAATTCTCCAAACTCAACAGCAAGCCCCCCCCCCCCCAGATGCAGAGTTTGGAGAACTTGGATGGGGGGAAATGTGCAATTCTCCAAACTCAACAGCAAGCCCCCCCCCCAATGCAGTGTCTGGAGAACTCGGATGGGGGGAAATGTGCAATTCTCCAAACTCAACAGCAAGCCCCCCCCCCCCAATGCAGTGTCTGGAGAACTCGGATGGGGGGAAATGTGCAATTCTCCAAACTCAACAGCAAGCCCCCCCCCCACCCCCAATGCAGTGTCTGGAGAACTCGGATGGGGGGAAATGTGCTATTCTCCAAACTCAACAGCAAGCCCCCCCCCCAATGCAGTGTCTGGAGAACTCGGATGGGGGGAAATGTGCAATTCTCCAAACTCAACAGCAAGCCCCCCCCCAATGCAGTGTCTGGAGAACTCGGATGGGGGGAAATGTGCAATTCTCCAAACTCAACAGCAAGCCCCCCCCCACCCCCAATGCAGTGTCTGGAGAACTCGGATGGGGGGAAATGTGCAATTCTCCAAACTCAACAGCAAGCCCCCCCCCCCCCAATGCAGAGTTTGGAGAACTCGGATGGGGGGAAATGTGCAATTCTCCAAACTCAACAGCAAAACCCCCCCCCCAATGCAGAGTTTGGAGAACTCGGATGGGGGGAAATGTGCAATTCTCCAAACTCAACAGCAAGCCTCCCCCCCCCCCAATGCAGAGTTTGGAGAACTTGGATGGGGGGAAATGTGCAATTCTCCAAACTCAACAGCAAGCCCCCCCCCCAATGCAGAGTTCGGAGAACTTGGATGGGGGAAAATTGGGGGGTTTGCTTTGCCAACGTCACGCTGAAACCGGGCCTGGTTTTGGCGTCTTGCTCGGAAGGCTGGGAGGGAGGCGCTCCCATCGTCCGCTGCTGCCTTCCTTGTAGGGTTGCCAGGTCCCTGGAGGTTTCTGGGGGCGGAGCCTGAGGAGGGTGTGGTTTGGGGGAGGGGCTTCAAGGCCATAGAGTCCGATTGCCAAAGCTGCCCTTTTCCTCCAGGGGGACTGATGCCTATCGGCTGGAGATCAGTGGTCATAGCAGGAGATCTCGAGCCACCACCTGGAGGTTAAGCAAAAATAATCAACACTAGGCTCAGTTCTACACATCTGTTCTAAGTAGGAAGTCAATACAAAAAGTAGTGCAAGCAATATCTACAAGTGAGCTGAGACAGCAAAGGTAGACTTCCCCTGACTATGGAAGATCCACTGATTTTGCAATTTGTAATAACCTCTTTTCCTTTCTGTAAATGTATTAGGACAGCAAGGGAATAGCTTGATGCTGGGCAGGGTATCTCTGTGTGTCTGTGTGTCAGTAATTGGGGCAAGAGTCACGGAGGGTTACATTGAACCATAACAAGAACTGGGTGAAACTGTTACTATACTGCCGCCTCTCTGTCTGTATTACAATCAGATATGCCCTGAATGTTGATGGCTGTCATATCTCGAATTTGGATAAATATCCCTTCCTCAGTATGATCGGGACTCAGAGATTTCTGCCCATTAGGGCCTCTGGGTCGCAGCTGCCAGAATAAACTGTTTTCTTGAAATAACGGTTCAGGTCTCTGTTTCCCCCACGAACCCGTTTACCGCTACAGAGCGATAAACAAAAGAACATAGTACAACATGGAAAGTCTTTAGACTCAGAGAAACATTAGACATAGATTTTTTTTGTATATCTGTTCCTTGACCTTGTTCATTGATCTTTGTTGTACTGTGTTCTCTTGTTTGACTATCACTCACTTGTAGATATTGCTTGCACTACTTTTTGTATTGACTTCCAGCTTAGAATAGATGTGTAGAACTGAGCCTAGTGTTGATTATTTTTGCGTAGCCAACTTGCATCACACTGTGAACTGTTTTGCAGTACCTGGAGGTTGGCAACCCTACTTCCTTGGCGAGTGGCGGCGCCCAGAACTGCTGATCAGGACTTCAGCTGTTCCTGGCTGACTTCGGACTGACGTGTGAAAGTGTGTTCCTATCTGGTTTCGGTGGAAGAATCTCCATTCATTATTACTGAATAATGAATGAGGGCCTTGCCCTTCTCCCGAGAGGAACCACTGAGCAGTCAGTGGGTTTTGTCAAAGGAAGGAGGAGAGAAAGTGCTCAAGTTTTTCACAAACCCTTTAGCGCTAGAAGAATGAGGCTGCCTGCCTTTAGTCAAAGCCCACCGCTGCTGTCCTGTTTAAACGCAGCTTCTGGGCAGTGGTGGACTGGAGGGGTTACCGCATTATGTATTCCCAGCAACATATTAAGAGTTTGAAAATGTTATAAAAAATACTGTTCGCACTTTCTATGTATTGCCACCGATGTATTAAGAGTTTGAAAACGTTAATAAAAAATACTGTTCGCACTTTGTTTGGCCCCTTTAGCTGTGAAAACGTCTTCCAACCATTTTTTAGCCGTGGCATCCCAAAACCCTTTTAAAGCGATGTTTTTTATAACATTTTCAAGCTCTTAATACATTGCTGGGAATACATAATGCGGTAACCCCCAATGTGTAAAAATATTGGTTGCCAGGAGACAAAGGGGGCCCACCCGCAACTAGAAGGCTATCATTTAATTGTTATAAGAAATAAAATTTTCAAAAAATACATAAGTGGAAAAAAGGTACAATTAAAATTTTAGTTGCATGCAGTAATAGTGCTGGAACTTCTGTTATATGTTCAAGCTACTAAAAGGCCATTAGCATTTTTAACATACTGTCTCATGTTTAAGGGCCCCCCACTTCATCAGGGGCCCACTTGCCATCGGGCACCTGGCCAGTCCGCCACTGCTTCTGGGCACTTGTTTTTCCATGCTGCCTCAAGAGAAATTCCCTCTGTTGACTTCTAAGCAACCGTCATGGTAACTTTTATAGCTAAGCAGGAGTGTAGTGCTTCTTTTGTTTTTGAAAGAGTGCTGGGAAATTCTTCTGTAGCTTGCTTTCCGGAGTTCATTTCCAGCTGTTGCACTTCATGTTATGTGTGTCTTCTGTAGTCTATGTTGGGCTGTCACACCTCTGTTATAATTTGTTTGCATAGCTAGCTGATGCTGTTGGGGGATTCTGAATTTTGTTCTGCCGGTGTCAATTTTGCAGTCGTTTTCTGGTCTGAAAGTTTGTGGCAGGCGGTCTTCATTGCTGATTGTCAGCCGCTGCTCCTACTCTCAACCCGAGTCCCATGTTAAGTCAGTTCCCCTTTCATTATTCACTGTATTTAGGTACAAGTTCACAACCAGTTTTCTAAAATTGCTTTTTGGGCCGCCCGCTTAAAATTGAGTAGTTTGCATTCGTCCTAGAGACAAAGCATCTGACACAACCCTTCTATCTACAACAGTGGTTCCCAACCTTTTTTTGACCAGGGACCACTAGGACTTTTTTGTTCGGTGCAGGGACCCCAAGGTTCAAAATAAAAATTTCGAGAATTAGGAAATAAACTTTAATCATAACTGTTAGTTAAACATTAAACTTAGAATAATATTTGGATATATTTTTATAATAGAGAACTTTTAATTGAAAATATTAATTTATTATGGGTTTATAACTTTGTTTCACGGACCTTAATTTAGTTCTCGCGGACCCCTGGGGGTCCGCGGACCCCCGGTTGGGAACCAGTGATCTACAATAACAAATCTTACATTGTACTGGCTGATCTGAAGTGTAAACAGAACTGCATGCTGTTTCACAAAAGGTAACAACTGGGGTTACCCCACTTTGCATTCCCAGCGATGTATTAAGAGTTTGAAAATGTTATAAAAAATACTGTTCGCACTTTCTGTGTATTCCCACCGATGTATTAAGAGTTTGAAAACGTTATAAAAAATGCTGTTCGCACTTTGTTTGGCCCCTTTAGCGGTGAAGACGTCTTCCAACCATTTATTAGCCGTGGTATCCAAAAACCCTTTTAAACCCTTTTTATAACATTTTCAAACTTTTAATACATCGCTGGGAATACAAAGTGCAGTTACCCCCATTCAGTGGTTTTAGCTTCGCTTTAGATGCGAACCTAACTGAAGCTGGATGCTATAGCTGTAATCGGTTGACGTTATAATCTTGCGGTGGAAATCTAAATAAAACTGGCATCTGGAGATAGCACTGAAATCAATGAGAGATGACTGGATTGAACAGGCAGTGGGCCATGGGTTTGTTTACTTAGTTTTGGACAGGACTATGCTTTTGTCTCCTCATTGGTTCATCTACAGATGTAAAATGAATAGCTGCTGAAAGTGCCAGTTGAATGGCTAATAACATAGCCCCCCTTGTTTGTTAATGATCTGCATAAGGGAGGGGCTGTGGCTCAAGGGCAGAGCATCTGCTTGGCATGCAGAAGGCCCCAGGTTCAATCCCTGGCATCTCCAGGTAAAAGGGCCGGGCAGTAGGTGATATGAAAGACCTCTGCCTGAGACCCTGGAAAGCTGCTGCCAGTCTTAGACAATACTGACCTTGATGGACTGATGGTTCGATTCAGTAGAAGGCAGCTTCATGTGCTCACGTGAGTCAGTTGAAACGATGTCACCCTAAGATGTGATTTTTACATGATGCTGGTCAGGCAGAGCCACCTACTTGTGGGGCTTTACATCCCTTCCTTAATCTGGGCTGCTACCCGTGGAAAACAGCTACACATGCTTAGCTAGCGAGCCAGAAGTCTATAGCCAAGGTAGGTGTTATGCTGGTGCGCTAACTGTAAGGATCACATTTAAATTCAGCCCAAGAAAGAACGATGGAGGAGAACATGGAATAGGATTCCAGACAAAAGTTTTATTTTCCATAGAATAATGCTTTATAAAATACTCTGTCTTCTGGAAGGGGTAGCTTCTGACAGGGTCTCTGCATCTGAATATCCATCTGACTTCAGAAGCAGTAAAATTAATGGCTCACGGTGTTGTATTTCAAAGCTGTAAGATACATGGTATTTACTGTAGTAATTTGAGATTCAAATAGCAAAGGAGTTTTTCTTGCTTAAGGGGTTCTTGGTTTTAAAGAGTTCAGGACAGTGAAGTTCCCTAACTTTAAGCTAGTTTAAGCAGGAAGTATCTGGTAATGACTGGGGAAGGCACTGGCAAACCGCCCCGCAAACAAAGTCTGCCTTGGAAACGTCGGGATGTGACGTCACCCCATGGGTCAGGAATGACCCAGTGCTTGCACAGGGGACCTTTACCTTTTTATCTGGTAAGCAGTGCTTGCCTGCCTGTGCAGAACTCCTTCTCTACTCCCAACAAGCTGTAGTGTGGCCTATTTTAAAGCTTTGGTGTAGTAAACTGCTTATTGAAAACCCGGAGGCCACTAACCCGAACGTTTCAGGAACTCTGAGCGTCAATTACTTTGGCCTATCCAAGAATAGTCAAATTTAGGTTCTCAATAAAGGTTTAGGTTCTTTCAGTAAAGGTTCTCCTAAAAGGTTTTCGTTGTGCCGGAAGAGGTAGTTCCTAGGTTGGAGAAGGGGTTTTGAGTAAGTTTGAACAGATGTACTTCCCTATTTTCCATGTGATAGTATAAGAGGCGAGTGGTTTTATTCCTCTGGGTTTTTTTTTCCTGGCCTGAGAGCGAGACTAAACACTATGAAGCAGATGCTTGAATCTTCCTCTTCCCAGAACTGTGAATCTTATGTGACTCTTCCTCTTCCCATAACTATAAAGTAATATTGGGTCAGTGGTGGTGGGGATACTTTCCTACCATTTGTCTCTCAGAATCACCCTTCTCCCTCTCCCGCTGTCCAGGCTGCCACAAACAAGCTACAGCAGCCTGGGGAAGGTAATATTTTTTCCAACTTACAAATGGTAAGAGTGGGGAAAGGGAAAGGGTTAAGCTCTGCCACCCCCCCCCCCTGCTTTTTGTTGAGGAATGGGAAGAGTTACATGGAACTCAAAAGTAGCCCTGCGCATTACATGTTTGGTAGTTTTTGTAATTTTTTTTTTAAAAAAATAATGAAACATAGAGAGGCTAAACAATATTAGCTCCAGTTGTCATTAACACCTCAGTCTGTTTCTGTGTTGGATCTAGGAAACTTTGCTGTGAAGCAATATTGGGTGTAGGCTTGCAACTAGGTAGGGAATTGGTTGTGGGTTGGTCTTGTTGGAAATGATTGCATCTACCGGTACTTTCTTTGCCAACTCATCTTTAGTTAGTCAACTCTAGGAAATTCCTTTCTCTAGTTTGCATAATTCCAAATGACTAAATTTACCCAGTGAAGCTGGACTATTAATTCCTCAACGCTTTTAAAGAAATTTAAGTGGATTTCTACAAAGCTGAATGCCCAGATTCTGTAGAAATTACAATGAATGACGCTAGTCTGATATGCCAGAAGAAATGGGATATAACACCCTTTCCTGGGGAATCTAAAGGGGTTACCACACTTGTATTCCCAGCGATGTACTAAGAGTTTGAAAATGTTATAAAAAATACTGTTCTCACTTTCTATGTATTCCCACCGATGTATTAAGAGTTTGAAAACGTTATTAAAAAATACTGTTCGCACTTTGTTTGGCCCCTTTAGCTGTGAAGACGTCTTCCAACCATTTATTAGCCGTGGTATCCAAAAACCCTTTTAAAGCGATGTTTTTTATAACATTTTCAAACTCTTAATACATTGCTGGGAATACAAAGTGCTGTAACCCCCTAAGGCTGTTACCGCACTAGGTATTCTCAGCAATGTATTAAGAGTTTGAAAATGTTATGAAAAATACTGTTCACACTTTCTATGTATTCCCACCGATGTATTAAGAGTTTGAAACTGTTATGAAAAATACTGTTCGCATTGTTTGGCCCCTTTAGCTGTGAAGGCATCCAAAAACCCTTTTAAAGCGATGTTTTTTATAACATTTCCAAACTCTTGATACATCGCTGGGAATACCTAGTGCAGTAACAGCCTAAATCTGAAATTATTTTTAATTATAACATTTTACAACATACATGCCCTGGTAGAATAGCTAGTTTACTATGCAAGTAACATCCGACCACTTGAAAGACGTTGATTGAATAGATGGTAATAGGTGGTGAGATACTTTCAGACTTTGGATAAATGGTTTTGTATAACAATGTAGCACAAGGGATCAAAAATAGGCAGGAAGGAATTGGCATCTGGGATGGGGCCTAGAACTAATGTCAGGGTTCCAACTATTTATTGGCCAGCAGTTGTGTGTACTCTACTCAGTTGTGCAAGGTGACAGAAACTCTGTGGTAAGACGACAGTTTCTGTGACCTAAATACTGCAATTCTGCATAACTGTTTCTGCTAGCCAAGGGCAAAGATCGGCTCTGGATAGCACCCTGGACTATTAGAAGCCTTGTTCATTGTGTACAAACCCCATTGTTCTTTTTTCCAGGTATCATCTGGGTGTGTGAACCTAACAATTCTTACACGCACAAGGGTAGCAACTTCCCCATAACATCAGAAATTCTTAGGCTACCGAATTGTGCACTTGGTTCCAAGTTCCATTATTTCTTTAATATCATGTGTATGTCATTCTACTATTTAAAATGACTGAGACAGTTTTTATATTTTATGCTGGCCTTTGGCTGTAATAAATGCTGTCTGGTCTGACTGAGGCAGTTTACAACAATAACTGGATATATAAATAACCATAAAACAACCAAAGCACAATTCTCAAACAGAAATAAAACAATTTTCCTATTTCATGGCTGTCGGGCCATACAAAAATGTTTCGAGCACCATGATATCTTTGCACCAGTCGATAAATCACCAATCAACAAATCTGTTTAATGTTTTCCCCAGTTTCTTGGAAAATTACGGAGGGAAAGGTGTTCCTCCGTTAGGGTGCCGCCACAGAGAAGGACCTGTTCGTGGTGGTCTTTGGGGCACGTATACGTGCTTTCTCAATACATATTAATATACAAATGTTCAGAAAGGGATGGTTGCATCAGTGTAAGTGCACAGTGCCTTTGGGAGGGATTCCTTTGGTAAATGTGGTAATAAACTGCCTGTTGGTATCCAAAGGTGTTGCATGACTCTTGCATGTCCTACAGAAATGTCGTAACAAACGTCCTCTTGAGGGCTGTGGGGTTAAGGTGCAAGTTGTCTTTCTTTTGCCACAAACTGCCTTCTGCATGGAGCTTTTGAGCAAAGAGCAGCTGTCTGTTAAGAAATCCTGTCTGGCCGCACAGGTTGTAAGTGTTGCAGGTAGTGTATAGTGGAACTAGCTTGAAAGGGAACAATGGGATCCTTTGGTTCTTGTGGGGAAACGAGGCACTATTTCTCTCTCTCTTTTCCCCTCTCCAGCAGTTCCCTCAAAAATGGACCTTGACATCCAGTGTGAAGAACTCAGTGAATCAAAATGGAAAGAACTTGTTCCTTCCTTGACCCAGTACAAAACTATTAGGTAAGTAAAATTCCAGTGAAGTATATGGCTTTTTAAAGGGAGGATATAGTCAGACTACTTGATAGAGCTTCAGTCGCTTTTAAATTTGGCAAAAAGTTTAACATGTTTTGGGGGTGAAAATGTAGAAAGGCTTCTTGTGAGGGGTCCCGCCACCCATGGGGAGCCCTCCTCAGCAGGTCTATTTAGAAGTAAGTTCCATGTTAAATAATGGGTTTTGCTCCCAGGAAAGTGTTTTTGGGATTGCTCCAGGGTTCTTTGCTGTACCACAGCAAGCTTTTAAAGAAGGATAATGCTGCTGCTTCTCCTTGCGCATATTGTGGAGAATCTCAAGTGTGAATCTCGGCGGCTGCAGTATGGTGGTAGATTATGATTGACTAACTGCTTGCGATTGACTAACTTCTGCAGCTTCTGAAATGGGGAGGGAGGACTGTTTTTAGTATCAAATCTGTTTTATTGGCATGTTCCTAGCTCACTGCAGATGCCAAAGGCAGAAGAGTGGCTCTTCTCCTGTGTGATGGGCAGAGATCTATCTTCTTAGGATGTAGCCTGCAGTTAGCAGTCTTATCTGCTACTGCCATTCTGCTACTGCCATTCGTAGTCTTCCTGTACTGTGTGTTCTGTAACTTATTATTGAGGCCTAAGAACTCATAGAATCATACAGTTGGAAGGGACTACCAGGGTCATCTAGTCCACCCCCCTGCACAATGCAGGAAACTCACAATCACCTCCCCCCACCACACCCCCAGTGACCCCCACTACATGCCCAGAAGATGACCAAGATGCGTTCCCTCTCATCATCTACTTAAGGTTATAGAATCAGCATTGCTGACAGATGGCCATCTAACCTCTTCTTAAAAACCTCCAGGGAAGGAGCGCTTACCATCTCCCAAGGAAGCCTGTTCCACTGAGGAACTGCTCTATCAGTTAGAAAATTCTTCCTGATGTCTAGACGGAAACTCTTTTGATTTAATTTCAACCCGTTGGTTCTGGTCCGACCTTCTGGGGCAACAGAAAACAACTCTGCACCCTCCTCTATGTGAGAGCCCTTCAAGTACTTGAAGATGATTATCATAGCCCCTCTCAGTCTTCTCCTCTTCAGGCTAAGCATACCCAGCTCCTTCAACCTTTCTTCATAGGATTTGGTCTCCAGACCCCTCACAATCTGTGTTGCCCTCCTCTGGACATGTTCCAGCTTGTCTACATTTTTCTTAAATTGCAGTGCCCAAAAGTGAACACAGTACTCTAGGTGAGGTCTAACCAGAGCACAGTAAAGCAATACCAGCACTTTGCTTGATCTGGACGCTATACTTCTGTTGATACAGCCCAAGATTGCATTTGCCTTTTTAGCTACCACATCACACTGCTGACTCATGTTCAGCGTTTGGTCTGCTAAGACCCCAAGATCCTTTTCTGCTGGATTACCTACCATCCTGCTTCAGATAGCTACAATCCTACCAATTTCAACTTATCATTGTGTCTGCACAAATGTAACCTTATAAATAAATTTGGGTTAAACAGTACTGAGGGTTAAATAATTTTGGTTTTAAGAGGACTATGCATGCGGGACCTTTCACTGAATTGGACTGATAGGACTAACCCCATCCACCTCCATCTGCTCTCTCTTAGGCTAGATGACTGCAGACTCCTGAGTCCTCACTGTGAAGATCTCGCCTCTGTTCTGAGTTCCAGCCAGACTCTGACTGAACTGAAGCTGAACAACAATGAACTGGGAGATGCTGGTCTGGAGAAACTGTGCAAAGGATTGATGAATCCAAGCTGTAAGCTTCAAAAGCTATGGTAATTCCCAGATAATATATAGTTGTTGTCCCCCCACAATAGTGGTGATTTTAGTTTAGTTGGTTTGAATTGCATTAGGTGAAGCTTACAACGGATGGAAACTTCCATAGCACGTTTCAGAGAACTCTCCCATCTGAAGATGGCTAAGCAAGTGGCTCAGGATTTTTGGCATAGTTGGAGTAAAATCTTCAGCTTGATTATTGTTTCGTCACTGTTCAATAAGTCTGATCTTTTACTCATATTTTTGCCACTAGTTACTGCTGAATAGCAAGACTGGGTGACCTCTGCTGCTGAGAAAGTGTTTTGTCAGTCAAAACTTGCCAGTCAAGGGGGAATCCTTATGGCATGACCAGTTCCCAGCATCTCCATATGAGCTGCATTTAGCAAAAGGCACTGGCTCTTTCTGGGGTAGCTTTGTAGGGCATTAACCCAGTAGATAAAAGCAACAGATGAAGCTTTCTAGCATAGAGGAGCAATGGTGGGAAAAGCTTTACTACTTTTTCTACCTATTTTTTGTGCAGCTGTGGCATTTTTGGGAGGTGGTCTTTAATAGTTTTAAAATTAGATTATTGTAGACTATATCAGATTATAGTCACAGTCTTCTAGAGGTTGCTATATTGCTGCAAGAGTGGAATACAGCCGTAGATGCAAACAGCCTGTCCTGGAAAGGCTCACTTGCTCTGATCTGTTCCTGTAGCCTGCAGAACTGCAACCTGACCAAAGCCTGCTGTGAGAATCTCCGTACTCTGCTCAGCACAAAACCATCTCTGACTGAGCTACGTCTGGGAGACAACCGGTTGGGCACTTCCGGGATTAAAGTACTCTGCGAAGGTCTTCTGGACCCTCACTGCCAACTACAGAAGCTTCAGTAAGTGTCCAGTACCGAATGGGTCTTGAGTTCATTCCAGTTGAAAAAATGACTTTTTCATTTTCTTAAATTGTCTTCTTATGGAAGTGGATAAAACAGGCTCCTACCTGTTGCTTGATAATAGCTTTCATTTCATAGCTTGAAATAGTATTTGTACGGTACTTTTCAGAATACTTTATATATTCTAAGAATGTTAAACCAGAAATACATGGTGACCCGAATTGCATAGCGAATACCTAGTAGAGCAATACTGGCGTTCAGAAGCATATTCAGAGGGGAGAAGAATGGGCTTCAGTACTTAAACTAGTCCCATCCTTGTCTAGTAAAGTCTTTGTTTTTCTTCTGCTTTGTCATAGTTTGGACTATTGCGAACTCTCGGTAAGAAACGCAGAGGCTCTCAGTTCTGCGCTGCGCACCAAGACCCTCACTGAACTCAACCTGAGCAACAACAAGCTGGGGGATGCAGCTGTGAAACAGCTGTGCGAGGGCTTGCTGGATGCTCACTGTCAACTGGAGTCCCTACAGTAAGTTGCAGATTATCTCAGCTTTTGTACTGCTGCCTTACCTAGGGTTTCATCAAATAGCAAGTATGTTGCCAAAGATCAAGGTGCTTTTTTGCATAGGGAAGACTTGACATTTTCAAAAATATTATGCTTACTCGGGATTGGATCGTGTTCTTTCCTGAAGACGGCCACAGTAGCACGGTCTGACTGGTTGATTTTGCGTTTTTGTCTTGCTCTTCCTCCAGTAACCTCTTTCTGGTAGTGGAAAAAAAAAGGGGAATAGAACCCAACCTAGAAAACAGAAGTTGGGTACCCAAGGTTGGGTGGGATGAAAAAATATAAATAATGGAAATATATAATTTATTAGAAGCGCTATGTCAAGATTAAAATTATTTTTAAAATGTTAAAACTGCACAATGGCATTTCCTAAGCTTGATATCTGTCGCCACATGCCAAACGCGTTTCGGCCTATATGGCCTTCCTCAGTGGTCTATTTGAAACCTGTATAAAACAAACACACATATTACAAATATATTTACACATACAGGCAATACAAAACGGACCAGGCATGTAATAGGTTGTATAAATTACCAATTATTCCAACATCTGGTATGATTGTTTTAAGTTTTTATGCTGGGATGTATATGTCTCCCATTTAAGCTGTGTGCAAGTATCAACCATTGACTAGGTTAATACTTGCACACAGCTTATATGGGAGACATATACAGCCCAGCATAAAAAAACAATCATACCAGATGTTGGTGTAATTGGTAATATATACAACCTATTACATGCCTGGTCCATTTTATATTGCTTGTATATGTAAATATATTTGTAATATGTGTGCTTGTTTTATATGGGTTTCAAATAGACCACTGAGGAAGGCCATATAGGCCGAAACTTGTTTGGCATGTGGTGGCAGATGTCAAGCTTAGGAAATGCCATTGTGCAGTTTTAACATTTTAAAAATAATTTTAATCTTGACATAGCGCTTCTAATAAATTATATATTTCCATTATTTATATATTTTTCATCCCACCCAACCTTGGGTACCCAACTTCTCTTTCTGGTAGTGACCAGAAATGGGCTAGGTACAGTTCTAGCTGACTGACCTTAAGATCACAAAAATACCATGGGGAAGACTGGACTCCATGTCTTCCTTAATATCATCCTTGTACTGGGTCTGACAGCCTCTAAGTGTGCCCATTGATCACAAGTTCACGCAGTATATGTAACCTGTCCAGTGCATTTTTAGTATGTGTGGTCTGTCACTATAAAGTTCACTTAAAAGATAATGTGAAACTTTGTCTTGACATATTGGGTTGGGATTCATTATTAGGGAGAAAAGATCCTCATAGCCAGTGCCGGATTTACGTATAAGCTAAACAAGCTATAGCTTAGGGCCCCACTCTCTTGGGAGCCCCCCAAAAATTTAAAGGCAAAAAAAAATGGATGTACATTTCCAAAATATAGGATAAAAAACAAATAAAATAAAACCTACATACAGCAACAATGTTTTGTGTTGTGTAGGCTCCTATGATGTAAGTAATGGGCCCCGCCTGCTAGCCTGCTCCCTAAAATATCACTGGTTTGCTCATTTCTATATATAGGGTGCCTACATTCTGCATGGACTGGTTGCATGGCAACATGTAGCATGCAGCTGCAGACTGTAGTGCAGCACAGTTGAATCCAGGATAGCTTAGGGCCTCATCAAACCTAAATCCTGCCCTGCTCATATCGCTTGGCACATTTACTGATTCGTTCTCATTGAAGACTGCCTGGCAAATCTTGTAGTAACCCCCACTGACTAGCAAAACTTATTGGTTCAAAGCCTTGGCTAAGGCAGTGCTTGTCAGTTCTCTGTTGGCAAGTGGCAGGAGTAGAAAGCATTTTGTAGCCAAATAAAACTTGTTGGTTGTCTGGGTAAATAATATTTATTACTTTAGAACATTTTTCTGCTGCCTCTCCCGCTGCCCAAGGCAGCTTACAAAATAAAAATGATAAAAGCAAAATATTAAAAGATGTTTAATTAAAACCCAGCATTAAAAGCCCAGCGTGGGGGGAAAAGACCATTGGCAGCTTAAAATAAGTTTCCAGGTTGAAATAGTGTTAAAATAGCAACTGCTTAATTCAAAACCTGGGTGAACAGAAACATTTTCGCCTGGTGCCTAAAAGAAAGGACCAGGTGATCCTTAAGGGGAAGGGCATCCCACAAGCGAGGTGCCACCGCCGAAAAAGGCCTGTCTCTGGTTGCCACCCAACTCACCTCTGAAGGAACAGAAAGCAGGGTTTGTGAGACGGATCTTAACTGGTGGGCTGGATTATACGGGCCGAGGCGGTCTTTCAAGTACCCTGGCCCTTATTTACTTACCATTGATCTTTGCTTCTGTTTTTTTCCGGCAGGTTGGAGAGCTGTAGGATCACAGCTGCCAGCTGTGGGGATCTTGGCACTGTTCTCAGTACGAAGCCATCCCTGAAAGAACTCTGCATAGGCGAGAATAAGATTGGCAATGCGGGTGCCGCACTCTTGTGCCAGGGTGTCTTGAATCCAGATTGCAAAATAGAAAAGCTTTGGTGAGTGACTTTTCTAGAACAGGAGCTTGTCTAAGGCAGGTGGTCATAAAACAGTCTAGGCTCATACCAGAATTTCTTGGTTGGCCTAGACCAGAAACTCTGTGGGATATGGATAGTAGATGAGCTGCCAGATCTAGATGCCGCATGCAGTGGACCAGTGGATGGATGGTTAAATGGGTTTTCAGGTGTAGATCACGTATGCCCATTTGCTTGGAAGTTTTTGCTTCACAGAAGTCAAGGCTTCTCTCAGTGGGGAATATGTGTGTAAAGTGCTGTCAAGTCACAGCCAACTTATGGTGACCCCGTAAGGTTTTCAAGGCAAGAGACAAACAGAGGTGGTTTGCCTTTGCCTGCCTCCGCTTAGGAACTCTAGACTTCCTTGGTGGTCTGCTATCCAAGTTGACCCTGCTTAGCTTTCAAGATCTGATGAGATTGAGCTGGCTTGGCCCATCCAGGTCAGTGGGATATACAGTTGTACTAAAACAAGTAGGCATGGGTAGTGTGTCCATGTCATGTTGGGTGTAGGAGTCTCACAAGATATTATTTGAAGATGGGATGAACTCTGTAGTGCTTCTGATTCTTCCTCGCTGAAGCCGATTACTTTATTACTGTTTCAGGTTATGGGAATGTGATTTCTCAGCTGCCAGCTGCAAGGACCTCTCCAATGTCATTAGTACCAAAGAGTCTCTCAAGGAAATAAGCCTGATTGGAAATGACCTCAAAGACGAAGGAATGGAGCACTTATGTCAAGGACTGAAGAGTCCAAAAGCTGCAGTCCAGTCGCTGTGGTAAGTAGCTTCCTTTGCTCCCTGCATGCTTTGGGTGTCAGTCATTAAATGTAACTACTTTATCAAGAGGCACAGTCTAGCTTCAGGGGCTTCCTTTGTGACCCCTATAGCATAGCTGCGGTCCTCTCCCTAGCACAGAGAGCAGTGGGGCTTTCCTCTTATGCCCCAACTTTCTCCTATGGAGAAGCAAGACCTAGGAAAACGGTTGTGGGTGACTTGAGTTGCATAGGCAGGGAGGGCCCTGTTAGTCTGGTCCATTTAGTGTGACTCTTGTGGGAATGAGTGGATGGTTGCTGACCCTTCAGAATGTGGTCTGTATTGAAAACTAGCCACTAATTGGGCTGAATATATAGAAACATTGAGCCGGAAGGGACATAAGAAAGGCCATGCTGGATCAGACCAAGGTCCATCAAGTCCAGCAGTCTATTCAGACAGTGGCCAACCAGGTGCCTCTAGAAATCTCACAAACAACACAACTGCAGCAGCATCCTGCCTGTGTTCCACAGCACCTAATATAATAGGCATGCTCAACTGATCCTGGAGAGAGTAGGTATGCATCATCAGGTATGCATCAAGGGTCATCTAACCCAACCTCCTGCACAATGCAGGAAATTCACAACTACCTCCTCCCACACCCCCAGTGACCACTGCTGTATGCCCAGAGAAAGGCACAAAACCTCAAAAACCCTGGCCAGTCTGTCCTGGATGAAAATTCTTTCCTGACCCCAAAGTAGTGCTTGGCATTTCCCTGGGCATGTAAGAATGGGCCACGAGAGCTGAGCACTGACTCATCCCTTCCTGCCCACCCTCTCATGATCTGCCTAAGTTCACAGAATCAGCATAGCTGTCAGATGGCCATCTAGCCTCTGCTTAAAAAACCTCCTAAGAAGGAGAGCCCACCACCTCCTGAGGAAGCCATTTCCACAGATGAACCGCTCTGTCAGGAAGTCCTTCCTAATGTTTAGCCGGAAACTCTTTTGATTTAATTTCAACCTGTTGTTTCTGGGCCAACCTTCTGGGCCAACAGAAAACCACTCCATCCTCTATATGTCAGCCCTTCAAATACTTGAAAACGGCTGTCATATCACTGCTCAGTCTCCAGGCTGAACATCCCCAGCTCCTTCAACCTTTCCTCACAGGACTTGACTCTTCCTCTCCGATCTTTAGAAAGTTGTTTGTGGATCACTGTCTCACTCCCTCGCCAGCCATGTTGCTTTGATCCATATAGGAAGAGGTTCAGTCTTTCCTGCACTCCCCTGCCAAACTCTCACACAAAACATCCTGTTTGCTTGCTCCAGATTGCAAGCTCACTAGCTTTGTGATGCTATTTATACAGCTGTGTAACTGCAGACCCTAGCCCAACCAGCTCGTCAGGTGACTCACCTTAATCAGCAGACAAGGGAAAAAGGAGGGAAAATACACCTGAGACCAAACAAGCCTCAACTCTCTTAAGATAGAACCGAACATCAAAACCAAGCATCCAAGCACAAATTTTGTACCAGAATCAAACAAAACAAGCACAAAGCACAAACCAAACAAGCACACCCTTAGTATCATCACCTTTTTGCTTCCACACAAAACTCCCTGTTTGCTCCTCCTGTTCACTCTCTCCAGATCCATATAACTGACTTTAGAGAAAACAACAAATAGCCCTAGATACTGGGTGAGGACTGGATGTATTGCGGACTGGTCAGGATTGTCATGGTCTCTGGTTTGTCCATTGTAGGTTAAGAGAATGTGGCTTGACTGCAGCCTGCTGTAAGAGTATTGCGTCTGTTCTCAGCCAAAATGGTCGCTTGAAAGAGTTACAAATAGGTAGCAATAATCTTCAAGATGAGGGAGTAGCTCAGATCTGTGAAGGACTGATGGACCCCAACTGCACCTTACAGGCTCTCTGGTAAGTTACCTTGCTGATTTCTCATCTGTCTTTATCTAGTATAGTTCTATACAGCGCTTCCTCCAAGGAACTTACAGCTGCAAAGACAGTTAATCTCTCTTCCATGTTGTCCTTTTTCCTTCTTGAAACCCAGTCCTTAAGCTGCGTATTGTAGCAGCCCACTCTGTAAGTCTGGCGGGGCTAGGGCTACCCTACTTGGGATTCTGGGGCAATTTTCCCTTCGGCCTTACTTAGCAGATCTCTTCAGTGGCTATATTTCCCAACTGCCATGGTCGAAACTTTTTTCGTTGAGAAAAGAAGAGCCTGTGATTAAATTTGGGCAGGTTGTTTCAGTGTTAAAATATTAGCTGAACAAAGGGCTAAACGTTCTTGCCTGTCCCCCTTCCCCTCCAGACAGGATGTTTTTTTCCCCCTCATCTACCTGAAGATTGATTTGCCTTCTGCCTCTTGATGGTGGCCATACTTTGCATGCATATCATAATTCCCTAAGGGACTTCTCCACTCAACATCCTGCCATTTCTGACTTCGGAGGGTCAAACACAACATGGCCCAGAACTTGCAATACTGCATTGAGAGGATGCAGGGACTGTAGAAGGAAATTTGCGCGGCAAGGCAGGATATGCACAGAATGCAAATTGATCGTATGCTAATGATTAGATTTTTTTCCAGCCGCATGAATGTTTCTACAGATTTCACTTGCTACATTTAAACTGCTTGTCTTCCATTTAATATTCGTTCATTATATTTTTATCCCGCCCTTCCTGACTAAAGCCGGGCTCAGGGTGGCTGGCAACATGGAATTGCAATTAAAATCATAACTAGCATGTGAATAATCAAAACATACTGCAGACCCACATGGCCACCTCAGAAACGATTGTTCTTGATGAGATCACGAATGTCTTTTATTAGAAATGTAATCACTCTAAAGGCTATAAATCCACGGCAAGAATGCCTATTAATATTGGGGCTTCCCAGACACGTTCTGTTGTCTCGCGAGGGGTGATTTAATATTACAAAAATAAATATTTTAAACTATACTTCAGTTGGAAAGTTGTGATCCCTGAACGGTCACTTTGCAGTGAAGTTTCCTTGAACAGATATGGTCGAAGCTTAAGCTGTTCTGAATGCTTCTCTATACAAGCCTGTATTAGTAGCCTAAAGGGCGACAGCAAGTCCATCTAAAAGATGCTTTCTGAAACACACATGCCGTTCCACATATGTGACTCCCATTATTTGCTGTCTTAAGATCCTGCCTGGGCGCCTCTGGCAGGAGCAAGGTTTATAAATATGCAGGATGTGGTTCATTCTTATCCTGATTTCTGCTTAGGTTGGGTAACTCAGAACTCACCCCTGCTTGCTGTGACAAACTGGCTGCTGTCATAGCTGCTAAGCAGAGCCTGACAGAGCTGGAGGTGAGTAACAACAGCCTGGAGGACGAAGGCGTCCGCAAACTCTGCGAAGCCGTGAGAAATCCAAACTGTCACCTGCAGCATCTCATGTAAGTGATTTTTCTTCCTGCAGAGTTGGGCATTGAACGGGGGTGGGAGAGGGAGAACCAGCGTGGAGTAGATTCCAAGGACGCCCTGGCATTTGCATTCAGATGACACCCCCCCCCCATTAGAGCCTGCTGGGATGGGTACCAGAAGTGCCCTTGTTGCATCCAGGGACTTGGGTCTGGTATGAGTGGCTGCTGCTGTGAATGTCCCAAGAGGAGGCAAAGCAGCATTTCATTGAGCTGCTATCCTCTAGCACAGGGGTGGGGAACATCAGGCCCGGGGACCGTTTAAGGCCTGTGAAATCATTTGGTCTGGCCCTTCGTGGGTCCTGGCAGATCTCTAGCTCAGAAGGATCTAAGACTGGTGATCCGCCCCCTCCCGCGGACAGGAATAACCTCTATTCAAGGAAGATGCGAGTTTGTTTTGCCGAGAAAAGGAACCCTTTTCCCCCCTTGCAGAAGAGGTGTTAGGTATGGAGCTGCTGGGACCTCCCAAGAAACTGTTGACTGGTTCTTGTAGGTTATCCGGGCTGTGTAACCGTGGTCTTGGAATTTTCTTTCCTGACGTTTCGCCAGCAACTGTGGCAGGCATCTTCAGAGTAGTAACACTGAAGGACAGTGTCTCTCAGTGTCAAGGGTGTAGGAAGAGTAATATATAGTCAGAAAGGGGGTTGGGTTTGAGCTGAGTATTGTCCTGCAAAAGTATTGTCCTGTAAGTATCAAGATAATGTGCTAATGAGGGTATGGTATGTTAATATGGAACCATTGTATCCTGAAGTGATCTGTTAATGTGTGTAATCCAAAGCTAATCTGTATGGCTATTGTTGAATGCTGTCTTTGTCTGGAGGTTTTTCAGGGCAGGAAGCCAAGCCTTATTCATTCTTAAACTCTCCTCTTTTCTGTTAAAGTTGTGCTGATGTTTATGAATTTCAATGGCTTCTCTGTGCAATCTGACAAAATAGTTGGTAGAATTTTGTCAGATTGCACAGAGAAGCCATTGAAATTCATAAACATCAGCACAACTTTAACAGAAAAGAGGAGAGTTTAAGAATGAATAAGGCTTGGCTTCCTGCCCTGAAAAACCTCCAGACAAAGACAGCATTCAACAATAGCCATACAGATTAGCTTTGGATTACACACATTAACAGATCACTTCAGGATACAATGGTTCCATATTAACATACCATACCCTCATTAGCACATTATCTTGATACTTACAGGACAATACTTTTGCAGGACAATACTCAGCTCAAACCCAACCCCCTTTCTGACTATATATTACTCTTCCTACACCCTTGACACTGAGAGACACTGTCCTTCAGTGTTACTACTCTGAAGATGCCTGCCACAGTTGCTGGCGAAACGTCAGGAAAGAAAATTCCAAGACCACGGTTACACAGCCCGGATAACCTACAAGAACCAATGAACTCTGACCGTGAAAGCCTTCGACAATAAACTGTTGACTCTTTCCCACCCGGGCCATGGAGAACCATATTCCATCTGTACTACAAGAGGGCTGCGGGAGGAAGTGGTGACAATGGAGGGGTTAAAGGAGGCAGGGCCAGAATGCGCACGGGGGGGGGGAGTTCATCCTGTGCCACCAGGTGGGCGAGTACACCACTGGTTGGATGCCTGCCTGCTTGCCCGCTTGGGAGAGGGGTCATCTGGGGCGGCTGCCTGCTTGGGGCTTGGTCAGCTAATTTTTAAGTTGATAATTTTGCATGGCCCGCAAATGATGTTATAAATATCCAAATGGCCCTTGGCAGAAAAAAGGTTCCCCACCCCTGCTCTAGCATCTTCAAAACTCTTTAAGGTGGCATCTTGGCATTCTGGTGAATGACAGTGTTTCCTTGGAATTAATTGGAAGCAAAGTTGCCCAAATAAATGAACCTCAAGAGTTTCTCCTTACAAACCATGGGGCTTTCTGTCTGAGACACCAGTCTCCAGCCTTCGCATGGGAGAAAGATACATCTGAATAATTAAAGGTGTGGTTTCCAGATTCTGTCTCAGCACTTTGGCCTTGGAAAGAGGATCTAAGGGTTCTTGCGTCTGTCATCCAGAGAAGTGCATTTTTTGGCTTTATGTGATTTCACCCTTGCTGATTCTTCTCAGTATCGCTATCCTTGAACTTTTATCTGTCAGACATATTGATGATAACTTGAACTGTGTTCTGTTGCAGTTTGTACGATATCTTCTGGAGTTCAGAAATAGAGGATGAACTGGCTGCCCTGGAAGAGTCAAAACCTGGATTTAAAGCGATTTATTGAGAGGCATAATCCGGATGTGGCCTGCTGCTACAGTTCCCCCCCCCTTCTGTCTTGTTTGTGGACCGTACCTGCTCACCACATCATGACGGATTTTTGATTCCAAATTAATGGACTTGGCAAATCTGAGTCTGTAAGCTACACTCAGTCTTAGGAGTGCTCTTGGCACCTCAGCTTTGCAATAGCTCAAGAGAATAGATACCTTTGTGGATATCTGAGCGTCTGCTGGGTTTGGCTTTTATATACAACCATAAAACAGTGTTAGTGGGTTTTCTTACTGCCTTGGAAATAGAAAAAGCAGAACAGCGTAGAATATGTCTTTGGCAGGGTCTTGTAAAGACCTTATGGGTATTTGTGGGTAACTTAAGGAACTCTGTTCACCAAGAAGAAGCCTTATTGGAGGCTTCTATATATAAGAATAATGGCACTTGGGGTGCTAATACTCATTTAATTATGATATGTTCCCCCTCTTAGCATCTCTGACATCATGTATTCTGCTGAAATGGGAACGTCGTGAACTTTGATCAGCAGATGTAGCTCCACTGAAAACAGAATAAAGTTTTATCTTGCAAAAGATATGTGTGACTCTCCTTTCTCTCCCCCTCCCCTCCCCAAATACAAGGAACTAAAAACTTACCTTGGTCCTTTTCAGCCTGAGAAATTTTAAGAACGCCATGGTCCCATATGCACCACTGATTGAAAAAGCACAGAAGATAACTGGATATTTTTGATCATTAGCTATGATATGGTTTAATGTGATACTATCCTCTAATCTTGCCTAATTATAGCCAACCATGCTAAACCACTGGTGTAGCTCCATACTTTGCTACTGTGGATCTTGATCCAAAGTGGGTCATGACTTTCAGATGGGTTGCAAAGTTCTAACTTGAAAGAAGAGAGTTTGGGCCCCGCTCCTCACAGCAGTGGGGAATAAGGCAGAGCAGCTGCATTCCCTCCCCTTTTTTGCTCTGCACCCCAATTTATTCCCAGGTCCCTTGCTTGTTCCCAACCACCAACAGTAGCCTATGCCTTAGCCTCCCAGTGGTGGACCCAACAAAGTAGAGAGGCCGGTCCTGCTTCAGACAGTTTGAGAACCACTAATGAGGCTAATATTCAAGACTTTCTATTCCTCGGCTCCATCATCAACCAAAAGGGAGACTGCAGCCAAGAAATCAGAAGGAGATTGAGACTGGGAAGGGCAGCCATGAAGGAGCTAGAAAAGATTTTGAAGTGTAAGGATGTGTCACTGGCCACCAAGACTAGATTAATTCATGCCATCATATTCCCTATTACTATGCATGGGTGTGAAAGCTGGACAATGAAGAAAGCTGACAGGAGGAAAGTAGATTCCTTTGAAATGTATTGGAGGAAAGTGTTACAGATACCCCGGACTGCCAAAACAATCAGTGGGTTATAGCTCAAACCAAAACTGTTACCGCACTAGGTATTCCCACCGATGTATTAAGAGTTTGAAAACGTTATAAAAAATACTGTTCGCACTTTGTTTGGCCTCTTTAGCTGTGAAGACGTCTTCCAACCATTTTTTAGCCGTGGCATCCGAAAACCCTTTTAAAGCGATGCTTTTTATAACATTTCCAAACTCTTGATACATCGCTGGGAATACCTAGTGCGGTAACAGCCCAAGCCTGAACTTAACCCTGAGGCTGAGGCTATCATACTTTGGTCACATTATGAGAAGAGTAATTGGAGAAGACAATCATGATAGGAAAAGTTGAGGGCAGCAGGAAAAGAGGAAGATCCAACAAGAGATAGATTGACTCCATAAAGGAAGCCACAGCCCTCAATTTGCAAGACCTGAGCAAGGCTGTTAAGTTAGGACGTTTTGGAGGATATTGATTCATAGCAGGGGTCCTCAAACTAAGGCCCGAGGGCCGGATCCGGCCCCCGGAGGGCTTTTGTCCGGCCCGGGGACCAAGGAAGCCAGTCCCCCCTTGCCCCCCTCCCCAGAGCTTTTCTGGGCTTCCTGGCTGTGTACGCACAACTGGAAGCCTCCCTCCCGCCCCAGTCGCCCCCTTCCCTGCTCCCTCTCCAGCCCAAAACCCCTTTCCTGGGCACACAAGGCATCTTGTGCTTCGCGTGCCGCCCGGTCGCCCCCTTCCCCCTCTCCCTCCCAGGCCCAAAACCTCCTTTCCTGGGTGCGCGAGGCGTCTTGCTGCCTCTCATGCCGCCCAGTCGCCCCCTTCCTGTCCTGGTGTTCCTGTTTTGGCCACAGTTGGCAGCGTTCTCACGGCTCGGGGCTCTGTCTCCTCCTGGGGGTATCCTTGTGGCCTGGAGGTAATTGTAGGGGCCCCTTGGGGGGGGCTGGGCATATCTCCAGGGAGAAGAAAAAGATTTGTGGCCATTTATGCACAGGAGGTTTTGCCTTGGATTTGCCGCTCTCCAGATGCACATTTTCCCCATCCGAATTCTCAGAACTCAAAAGTAAATTTCCCCCCCCACCCCAGGGGAGAGTTTGGAGAATTCGGATGGGGAAAATGTGCATCTGGAGAGCGGCAAATCCAAGGCAAACCCTTCCATGAATAAATGGCCTTGGTTTTTACATGCCAACTTTCTCTACCACTAAAGGGAGACTCAAATTGCCTTACAATCCCCTTCCCATACCCTCCCACAACAGACTCCCTGTGAGGCAGGTGGGGCTGAGAGAGCGCTAACAGAGCTGTAACTTGCCCAAGGTCAGCCAGCTGGCTTCGTGAGTAGGGGTGGGGAAACCAACCAGGTTCACCAGATTAGCCTCCACTTCTCACTTGGAGGAGTGGGGAATCAAACCTGGTTCTCTAGAGTCCCCGCTCCCAACCACCACTCTTAACCACTACAGGGGGAATGACCGGGCTTGTAAGGAGGGTGCTTTTCCGGAGAGCCCCCTCGCGCCGCCGCCTCCTCCCCCGAAACAGTCCGGCCCCCAACAGTGTTTGAGGGACAGTGAACTGGCCCCCTGTTTAAAAAGTTTGAGGACCCCTGATTCATAGGATCGCTATGAATCGGAAACGACTTGATGGCACTTAACACGCACACAATGAGGCTTGACTCCTGGTGGATATTTTCTTGTACTAAACAATGATCTGGAGATTCTCAGATTGCAAAGGACCTTGGGAAGAAAAGAGTAAGAAAAGCTGTAATAGAAGCAGCCCTCTACTACCACCCTCTCCATCTCCTTTTCAGCAAAAGATGAAGAGATGAAGTAAAGAGATTTCTCCATCTTCTGCCTTGCCAAGGCTCATTTGTGTGTGCGCATGATCTCTTGAGTATGTTTATCCCATGAAGTTCAAGTGACAAATGACTTGCTGAACTCTTCCCTTGCCAGCTTAATTCTTACTGTCTCAGGACACTTAGGCAGTTTCCACATGGGATGGGATTTTGTGGCTTCCCCATTATTGGTGCAGCGGCACATAAAATGCAGGAGCAAAAGGGATTCCCCATGGCAGGTTTGCCTGCCCCAGTCCCCCAAGTTGCCGCCACCACTCCTGGTCCTCAATTCCCACCTTCCATTTTAAAAAAGCAAGTCTCTTGCCCCATTCCTTGCAAAGATATGCCTGTTTCCTTATATTTCTACAAGGGAATCTAGACAACCTGCTACACCTACAGTTACAATGGTTTATTGATATAATGATATTCTAGTGCTGACTTCTTTAAAAAAAAATTAAATCCTCCTGGTGGCAGGGGGAGGAAATGGCTGGGTTCAGGGTAGATGGCTGCTGCATGGGTCAAAAAACTCCCAAAATTTCCCACCCACACAGCAGCCATGCAGACTTTACTGCAATCTTTCCTAGAACTTTTTCTTAAACCTGTTTTGCTTCATACTGGAGAAATGGGCAAGAAACAACTGTTAGATCTGAATAAACATAAATAAAAAACAAAAATGTCCCTGGAAGTTTATTTCTCTGGCAGAAAGAACATGGACTGCTGTGGTCAAGGCAGTATCAACTTAATCTTGCTAAAACCTTTACATTACTATATATAAAAATACTCAGAAGGTAAAGGTCCCCTGTGCAAGCACCGGGTCATTCCTGACCCATGGGGTGACACCACATCCTGATGTTTACTAGGCAGACTTTATTTGCGGGGTGGCTTGCCAGTGCCTTCCCCAGTCATCTTCCCTTTACCCCCAGCAAGCTGGGTCCTCATTTTACCAACCTCAGAAAGATGGAAGTCTGAGTCAACCTTGAGCCGGCTACCTGAAACCAACTTCCATCGGGATCAAACTCAGGTCGTGAGCAGAGCTTGGACTGCAGTACTTCAGCTTACCACTCTGTGCCACGGGGCTCAATACTCAGAATGAGGGGTGGGTTTTTTGGTTCATTAGATCTTGTATGAAGAACTAAAATAACCATTAGATGGCAGAGCAGCATCTTAAATGCCATACTTTATTGCACAAAACTCACATACTCCAGATGCAGATTAACCACTTCTTTTAAAAGTTTGTACGCAATGTAATCACCTTGATTCCTAAAATTATGATCCATATTAGTGTATTAACTTGTAGCTGAGACTTGTTCTGCTCCTAGGACTAATGTGGGCTTCACTGTTGAATGTGTACATGATCCTAAATTGGATGGTGAAATTCATTTTGTTTTCTTGTGCTGTTGGAGCTATATATTTAAAAACATAGACTTTTTTTTTTTTTTTTTGTCTACTTGTATGTCTTCTTAAGCAGTTCCTGGAAAGGTGACTCACAAGGCTGAGACCAGGTGCCAAGTTTTGTACTATGTGAAATAGAAAAATCCTGTGAAATCAGGACATTGTGGGAGATAAAGGGAATGCTGGGACAGGGGAAAGCTGAGCCCATTCGTGTTTTCCAAGTGTGTCTTGTTAATTCCCACATTTCCCACTTGCCTTGGTGTTATGGGGTCATAAATTCAGCAAGGGATATACATTACCTCTTTTGGTACACTTTGGCTATGACTTGCTGGGTTATCTTCAGAAGCAAGGGAATTCTATGGCCAAACACAACTGGATTCTGCCCTTTGGAACGGAACCTTCCCTCTCTTTGTTTTACTATTCCTGGCACGCATCTCCAGGTTCAACATATGCTCTGCAAGCCAGCCAGCATTATGGCACAATTGCTTTGTGTTTTCTGGGACAGAATAACCTGATGGGCAAGCTGCTCCCCTGTTCCAACTGATAATGGTGTGTAAACTGCTCCAGGTCCATTGGAGCATTAGTTCTGGCTGACTTGGTTGGCCACATGTATACTTCAAAATATACATGCTAGTCAAAAACAAGTGAATGTAGATTTGCTCCTTCACATGTTCAATTCACAATTAGAAGTTTATTTCCCCTTTAGCATCAACCCTTTTTTGGATGAATTGGGAATTCTGATTTTAATTAGAGATGGAGTTTCTAAGCAATTGTAAATGTTCTTTAAGCATTAAGTGTGTCAAAATCAAAAGTGCTATCCAGTGCTTTTTTCTTGTAAAAAAGAAGAAGATGCTGGTACTCATATATAAGGAGCCCTGTGGTGCAGAGTGGTAAGCTGCAGTACTACAGTACAAGTTCTGCTCACGACCTGAGTTTGATCCCGACGGAAGTCGGTTTCAGGTAGCCGGCTCAAGGTTGACTCAGCCTTCCATCTTTCCGAGGTCGGTAAAATGAGTACCCAGCTTGGTGGGGGTAAAGGGAAATGACTGGGGAAGGCACTGGCAAACCACCCCGAAACCACGAATAGCCAAAGCAGTTCTTTCTACAAATGTCAAAACACCCCAAGTTTGCAGAAAAATCTAAAACCTTAAAAAAGGATGGGTTAACCCCCCACCAATAATAGAAGTGCCTGTAGGTTTAAGAAATGAATGCCTTCAGTGGCCGGTGCTTGGCAACCACAACAATATTACCAGCCTTCAAGACTTGGGGTGCTTTCACACATGCTGAATAACGCACTTTCAATCCACACAGTAAAATTCAGCTGCAAAGTGCATTGAAAGTGGATTGAAAGTATACTGTTTGGCATGTGTGAAAGTGCCTCCAGTTTCTATAATTGAAGAGCAAGGGGAGGGGCCAGGGCCATTTGTATAGCATGTTTATGTTCCTATACGAATATATAATTGCATCCCAGATTAAAATATTGGGCTATTTCATGCTTTTAAAGTTGTGAGCTTTTAATATGAACAAATTTGCCCCAGTATCTGCATAGAGGTATGAAGTGCAGGTTGTGATACATATGAAAATATGGCAAAACCCTTTTGAAAACCACTAGCTAACAGTTCATTGTAGATGGGTTCTAGCTTGACAAAAGCAAGGGCTTTCTTCTCAGCCATTCCCCTTCATTTGCTCCATGATGGACAGTGCAGCCCTAAGCAGAGTGGACGTCTTTCAAAGTCCACTGAAGTCAATTACTTTACAGTAAATCTAGCGTTGCACATCCAGAAACATAAATAGACTTAGAGCTCATTGGTTCTTGTAGGTATCCGGGCTGTGTGACCGTGGTCTTGGTATTTTCTTTCCTGACGTTTCGCCAGCAGCTGTGGCAGGCATCTTCAGAGGAGTAACACTGAAGGACAGTGTCTCTCAGTGTCAAGTGTGTAGGAAGAGTAATATATAGTCAGAAGGGGGTTGGGTTTGAGCTGAGTCATTGTCCTGCAAAGTATTAAAGGTAATGTGCAAATCATTGTCCTGTAAGAATCAAGATAATGTGCCAATTAGGGTGTGGTATGTTAATGTGGAATCATTGTATCCTGAAGTGATCTGTTAACATGTGGAATCCAAGGCTAATCTGCATGGCTATTGTGGACTATAGTCTTTGTTAGTCTGGAGGTTTTCAGGACAGGAAGCCAAGCCTTATTCATTTTTAAACTCTCTTCTTTTCTGTTAAAGTTGTGCTGATTTTTATGAATTTCAATGGCTTCTCTGTTCAGTATGACAAAATAGTTGGTAGAATTGTCCAGTATTTCAGACTTAGAGCTGTTCTGCAACACCTAGCACTTTCCTCCTTATATATTATAGCACCTGGAAACTGCTGGGATAAGATCTGGTGAAAGTGGAAACGCAAGCAGGGATACAATGTGTTGGACTTTATGGAAGTGGCTACTGCAGTATTTTTCATGTGCTTGTAAGCGGAAATTTTGCTCTGGTTCTGAGCCAATGGGAAGGTGTAATTTATCTTAGGCCCGCACTGTGATGCACCTTCAACAGATACCCACCTTGCTACTGCGCCAAGACCTGCAGCAACCGTTCCCCTAGTGATTAGCCAGCAGAATGGCTGCACAAGAAGCTTAATCTGCAACCAAGTAAAAGGGAAAGTATGACATGGAAGAATGGCATTCTGCCAGAGTTTATTTTGCCATTCTGAGGATTTTGTCATGGCTTGTCCTGCCTTCCCCAAAATATTCATTCATGCAATTGTCCTTAAAAAAAAAAAAAAAAAAAAAACAACTTATTTCTTTGTCTTCATATTCATCGTTCCATCCTGACTGAGCACAACGCATTCCCCTTTCTCGCCCTTATTTATAAAATTCTCTATTTTATTTATAGTTTGTGACCATAACTCATCTAAACTTATTGTATCTCTATTTTTCTGATATGCTGTTAGCTTAATTAAAACAGACATTCTCTATCTTTGGAATCGATTTTTGCTTCCAATGTCTGGCAAAGGTCGTTCTAGCAGCAATTATCATATGTAATCCCATACAAAGTTGGTCTTTAGTTGGGTTAGGTACTAGATTTAATAGGAATATCTCGGGTTTACATGGAATATCCATCTCCATTCCAACAGCTAAGCCTTTCACTATTTCAGACCAAAATGTTACAGCTCTCTCACATTTCCTCCACATGTGTATAAAATCTGCTTGTTTTCTATCACAGTACCAACAGCTGTTGCCCTGACCTGGATGGCCCAGGCTAGCCTGATCTGGTCAGATCTCAGAAGCTAAGCAGGGTCAGCCCTGGTTAGTATTTGGATGGGAGACCACCAAGGAATACCAGGGTTGCTGTGCAGAGGAAGGCACTGGCAAACCACCTCTGTTGGTCTCTTACCATGAAAACCCCCAAAGGGGTCGCCACAAGTCGGGTACGACTTGATGGCACCTTACATACACACACACACCAACAGTGTCATTTTCTGATTTATGGATTTTACTTCGTCTGAGTGGAGTTATATACCACATGTTTACCATCTTTATTAGATTTTCTTTCATTTGCACACTGATTGTAAAATCTAATCCCTTTGTGAATATGTATTCCCATTCTTGGTCATTCAATGCTCTATCCCAGGGGTCAGAAGAAAACAGTGCAGGCTGTAATAAGCTGTAAATAAGCTGTAACAGGAATCCTGTTGTTATCGTGTATATAGATATACTGTATTTTAAATCATGAAGATTGTCTTTCTTTTTCCCCCTGCTTCTTTCAGCTGCTGTTATTGTTTATTGTTATTGATATTATCCAATAAATTTTAATTTAAAAAACGAGTCCTGATTTACATAATCATTCTCCTGGGAAGCTTCTTGGCTAACTACACCCAATGTATTTAAGTCTTTCCTTCCTTACATTTTTGCATCCTTGTTCTGTGGTCAACTGTCATGGATATAGGGCTGCCAGCCTCCAGGTGATGGCTGGAGATCTCCCACTGATCTCCAGGTGACAGAGATCAGTTCCCCTGGAGAAATTGTCCGCTTTGGCAGTTGGACTCTATGGTATTGAAATCTCTCCCCTCTCCAAGCCCCTCCCTCCTCAGGCTCCACCCTCAAAATCTCCAGGTATTATCCAACCTGGAGCTGGCAACCTTAGTCACGGGGAGTGGGCTCATCTGTCCACTATTCTTAGTTGTGATGATATTTCAATTCTGGTGTATGTCTCTTTCCATGTTCATTACATATTAGCGCCTGTTGTGGACACTCTTAGCTGAATTCCTGTATTTTTAATCAGACCCTGGATAATATTTTATGTAAATTTCTGGAAAATCACCAGAAACTACTCCTGCACTGACCATGATATTTAACTGTGCAGTTTCATGGTGTCCAAATGCCCCACTTACAATGCACAGCAGCTTGTATTGTAGAACCAGGCTACAACCTGGGTTTTCTCCGTGTTAGTCAAGTAATGAATGTTGCGCATAAAATCAGGACCAAATCAGTTATTAAGAGAGTATCAAATAATTCTGTGATTTGTATGTGCTCTCAGGGCAGCAGGCTGAGTGCCTTGGAGCAGCTGGACGCATGCGTTTTGCTCTAGGAAAAGTAGATAAAGATCTATTTATTCAGCTCTGTGAGATGGATCCAAATACATGCTATCTTCCCATTGTTGCTGTGTGAGGTAGAACTTGTTTTTCTAGTGCGGTGTGCCAGTCCTCACTGGACTGGCTTTTGTGGTTTTGTGCTGCTTTTTTCGCCGAGAGCTTCATGGAATCCCTTTTGAAGAAAACTTTCTGAAAAGGTATGATTTTCACGTAGCACGTTATGGTTGTGTGCTCTTGAGTGTGAGAATCAGTGTGTGGATGGCACTTTAGAAACTTCTTGTGGGATGCTAGGCAGCTTCCAAGATTTGGAAGTGACCACGTCCCTGTCCAAATGCTTGCGTCTAGGCTGACCTTCCCTTGCTATCATGTGGTTGCCCAGTTTGTTCTTTTTTCACATTGTCCATGGAGTAGATTCACATACAACGCTTTTCCCCTACAGAGGGAAAATGAACATCAAAAGAACATATATGGCAAAGGAACAGCATCCACTGATGTGTGAAACATTACGTTAGTGTTTGTTTTGCCATGAGTGCATAGGTTGACAAGTCAATGTATGTAATTTGGAGCTTTAGAGGGCAACTAGAAATGTGGGAATGAGAATATGAACAAAAGAAGGTGCAGCATGGCATGTGGAATAGACGTGCACCATCTCATAAGCTCTTTGCACCATAAGGACTTAGCACCTCATGCACTACCTGCAACTGTTTGCCTAATTACTAGTATGGCATGCATATGGGCTAAGGCATGAGGCTTTTGGGAATCAGCTGCAGTGAATCAAGGAGACTTGCAACCCCTTCTTTCCCCAAGTTAAAATCCCAAGTGGACACGCCTTTAGAATGCAACGGAGCTGTTGAGTTCTTACCGAGCCCTCTGTTTTCCTGTCTGCTGGCTCTGTTGTTCATGCTCACCTTGAGCTGCAATAGCCCCAGCAAATTAATGCCCAGGGACATGTTCGGTGGGGAGCAGAAAAGGGAAAACAAATCTCACGCCAGTTCTTCATAAAACAGTTGTGAATAGTCTTTGCCAGTGCTCTTATACTGCGGTGTTGTGCAGGGCTGCTCCAGGACAAGCCCACAGAAATCACTGAGATTCACGCATGGCACTCGCACTTTTCCTGGCTAGCATACTTTATGCTCCAACTCAGTGGCGGACCTACATTTTTGGGGCCCTGAAGCTTGAACTGTTATGGGGGCCCCTTCGCAACCAGCAACAATAGGGCAACATCCAACAAGGTCCAAAGGGCCTGGCTGCCCTTGCGAGGACCCCGAGGCCCAAATGGCGGAGAACAGGGTGGTGGGGTGGAGTCCTTGACAGTGGGCCATACAGTGATGAAATAAAACCACAGAACTATTAAGCTGTGCACCAACAAAGGATTTGAGGATCCAGCTGCCAAAAATTTAGGCTGTGAATAGATTCTGGCGAGCTCAGTGGGCCCTTACAGCTGGGGGTTTGAGTGCTGCAAGCCCCCGAGAAAATTTTGAAATTTGACCAATTACAAGGACATTGTCAGGCCATATGAAATGGGTATTAGAGCATATTCTAAAGTCAATATTAAGTACTTCCACCCATTGGCTTATGATTCTTTCACTAAAAAACTCCATCGGTTTTGTTGAGAAATTCACTCATTAAAAAAAGTTGCTTCAGGGGGCTCCTCCGGGATTAGGGGCCCTGAAGCTTCAGCTTCATTAGTTTCACAGTAGATCCACCTCTGCTCCAACTGCGCCAACAATGTTTGAACCTCCCCAGACTGAAGTAAATCTTTTGCAACATTGAGCTTGACACACGGAGCCTTCTTTGCTCATCTGCCTTTACCTCGTAGGTTCTGTTAAAACTCTCACTTCTGCCTCCGTTCTCGTTTCAAATGCTGTTTTGTTACATGCTACCCGTATGTCGGCAAATGGTGTTTTTATTAGCAGTGGCTTGGGTCCTATGAGATCATTCCCCTCATGCTTCTCTCTGGCCAGTGCAGAGGCGTTCCTCTGCTGTGGTTTTTTCTTCCTCTGGCGCTAGCGCTTCTGCATGCATCAGGGCTACGTGAAAAACACTGATATTGTGGCTAGCGGCGGAGGAACTGAGTAATGCAGGAGAAGAGCATTTCTGCAGTGGCTGGAGAGAAGCATAAGGAGGAGGAGGATTTCATAGGATCCAACTTATGGTTGCCAACTCCGGGTTAGAAAATTCCTGGAGATTTGGGAGGAACCTAGGGACATTGGAGTTTGGGGAGGCTATAATGCCATAAAATCCTAAGCCAACCCCATCTCTCTCTCTCTCTCTCTCTCTCTCTCTCTCTCTCTCTCTCTCTCTCTCTCTCTCTCTCTCTCTCTCTCTCTCATATTAACAAGTAAACTACACAAAATGGGACTAAATAGATTCCCCAAACACTAGAGGCGCTTTGGTTATTATTTTTATGATGTTGCAAGACTTTAGCTACTTCAGAAGAATTGAGATATTATCCCAAGCAAGTCACTGGTAAGAGACTTGGGAAGGTAAGAAGTCGAAGGCACTTATGGAACCCGGTCAGAAAAGGAAACAAACCCCATGGGGGTCAGAATCCATGTGTACAGAAACATTCATACGCTCATTGCACTCTCACCCAAAGAGTACTTCAGCATGGCAGCTTCTTGTGCTCTAGATGTAGTATGTACGTAAGTGCTACAAAGTCACAACCAACTTATGATGACCCCAGCAAGGGTCTTTCAAGGCAGGTGAGAAACAAGAGGTGGTTTGCCATTGCCTTCCTCTGCAGAGTGTTCTTTGGCGGTCTCCCATCAAGTACCAACCCTGCACACAGTAAAAAGTCTGCTAATATCACAAAGCTTGCCCAAGCTGTTACCCAAATTGCTCAGTTATGAACGGATATTTGGGGAATAGCAAATTAATAACTGGCAAAAGGCATAACTAAACGGGATCTAACCTGTGTATACCAGAGTCTGTTCCATGACCCCCAAAATAAGGCGGGGGCGGTGGATTTGTTTAAAAGATTTCATTTAATTATATGTACGCACACAAGCAAAAGAGGCTTTCACAACATACAAACAGAGCCTAGAGAATAAAGGTAGCAAAAGCAGAACGTTTGCCAATTTGGCAGGATCCCTTTGAAGATAGGGCGATAGTCACCTGATCCTGAAGACGACGTCCTGGGCTCCATGTGGCAGAGAGGAGTGAAAAGGGGGCAGGGGATTCCCGTGACTTGACCAGCAAGGCGGGAGGGGTGCTTGGTCAGGCAGCGCTACCCAAACCGACAGAGTAACAGTAAAAGGAGAGAGAGACAAGGAGTGTATGCTGGCATCCCCAGTTATACCCTTTTGGGGGTGGGGGTTAATTAGATTACCCCCTCGTGGTTCCCTGCATGAACAAAGACCTTGATGGTCGGCTGAGAGTTGGGGTAGGGGGTAATTTAGACAGGCCAAACCTAAACCATTGACTAAGCACAGTCCGGGAGCGTTGGGAGACGTTGGTAGATGGGACTATCCGGTCTAAGACAAAAGTTTGCGCAGCTGCTCCCGGGTGACACATTCGTTTGACGCCGGAGGTGCGATTTCATGCTGCAGTTATCTCGATGGCTTCCGAGGGGCCATTAGTTATGTAGATGGAGGGTGGGGGAGCTGCCTGCGTGTCCGGTCGTTCCTTGCAAAATGGCAGCTGCTGGAGACTCGGTCTGGGCACAGAGAAAATGAATTCCCTCTGGTTCTCCATGAGGGGCTTCTCTGCCCATGGTTCTTCCTGGTCTGGGACGGCTGGGACACGTGTCTGTTCGGTTACCATGTAGCATAGTCCGGGAGATGGCAACCATTTGGCTACAAAGTAATGTTAGCAAAAGCACTGCTTGCATTAATTTACTCTTACTTAAACAAATCCATATCTTTGCACATGGTTTTGGTGCATGTGCTCATCTAACACAGAGTAGATGCCCAGGATCTGCATGTGGGCCGCTAGTAACGTGGATGCTATTTTTATGTTTCCACAGGTGATAAGATCTAAGCAAGGCCCAGAATGCTTTACTTTCAGAGTGCTCAGCTGCCTTTTGCTGATATCTGGAAATACGGTGTTTTAACCTTGTCTGTCCTTCTGCTGTTGATGGCATTAATCATTTTAACCTGTCAACTCTGTGAATGCCAGAAACTCAGCAAAGCTGAGAAAGGTAAAATTTCAGGTAATCTTGTATGTGTTCCTTCGTTTCAATAGCTGTATCAAGGGCTAATTGTAATAGTGATTGTCCTGTTGCACGGATGTTACTCTGTCTATCTAGGGTTGCCAGGTCCCTCTTCGCCACCGGCGGGAGATTTTGGGGGTGGAGCCTAAGGTCTTCGCTATCCAGTGTTCAGCTATAATAATAAAAGAAATAATACGCAATTCACTCTTCTATAACAGTAGCCTAAAATCTGATGCCTGAGGTAGGCCTCCATCAGCCTGCCTTAATTATAGGGCCTGGGCCTGATAATAAAGGTATTGTTTTACTGTGTGGATTTTATTCTTGTCAATGCGAGTTATTCATTACATTTGTGTGTGTAAAGTGCCTTCAAGTCGCAGCCGACTTATGGTGACCCCTTTTTTTGGGTTTTCATGGCAAGAGACTAACGGAGGTGGTTTGCCAGTGCCTTCCTCTGCACAGCAACCCTGGACTTCCTTGGTGGTCTCCCATCCAAATACTAACCAGGGCTGACCCTGCTTAGCTTCTCAGAAGCTAAGCAGGGTCATTACATTTACATGTGAAAAAAAATTCATGTACTGTATTTCCTATCTATTGTGGAAAAAGCCTTTTGGAAACTCTTCGGTTAAGAGCTGCTTATAGTGAAATTGATTTCCCATGTGTGGGATTCGTAAACGGCTAATTGAAAACCCTTCCCCATAGAAGATCTTTCCTCCTCCTCTTCAAACCATCCTTCCCAGAACCACCAACTTTTATTATTTTATTTTATTATTTTAAACCCAACTTTGATTTTTATTCAGAGCTGATATTGTATTGAAATAAAACTTGATTGATTGATTTCCCATGTCTGTTTGAACCATTTCCTCTTTCCATCTGTCACTGTTTTTTCTACCACCTACCACACAAGCCACAGGGGAATGTTATGCTTGGTGCCTTTATTTATGGGGATTCTCTGCCTCCACCCACTTAGCCCTCTTAAACTTATCCTGCTGACATAATGCCCTCCATCTTTCCACATGACATGCAAACAAAATATAGATTTTCTGCCCGCCCACTTTGGACATGAGGTTGATTTGATAAGGTAATTGTAATAGTGATTGACGTGTACATTTCCTTATTGCCCTGTTGTAAAGTTGAGTGTTCTTTTCTTAGAATACTTTAGTGTTTCAGTTTTATTTTTACAAGCCATTTTGCAAGACTTCCCAGGTGGTCTCCATCAGTCTGGAACCATAATCCATCTAGAGAAACACCCCATTATGACCATGGAAGGGGACCACCTTCCTCACATTAAGGTGATCTGGTTGTTGCAGAAGCACTTGCCTTTCCTCAGTTATAAGCAAAAACCTCAGTTACTTTGGAGAGCCACGGCCAGAGTACTGACCAATTCCAGATTGACAGCCATGTCCACCTGTTTTGTGAATGAAAGCGTCTGCTCAAATAGAAAAGGTGCACGAGGCTTCTGATTATGATCAGAATATTTATTTTAAAACCAGCTACAGAGTCCAAATTAGATCAGGGGGCAGAAGGAGGGGTTAAAGGCTCCCCTTTGTTTTCCTAACACAAATCACCCTCTTCTCTGGAGCTGCCCCACAATATCTGCATGTTTCCACCTGAAAAGTTGAGCATTAGGATGCAAACAGCACAATCCTCAGCAGAGTTACAGCCTTCTAGACCCACTGGCGTTAATGGCTTTCGAAGGGTGGAATGCTGTTTAGGATTGCACTGTTACCCTCTAAGGGTTGCCAACCTCCAGGTAATAGCTGGCGATCTCCTGCTATTACATTGGATCTCCAGCCGATAGAGATCAGTTCACCTGGGGAAAATAGCTGCTTTGGCAATTGGACTCTATGGCATTGAAGTCCCTCCCCTCCCCCAAACCCCACCCTCCTCAGGCTCCACCCCCAAAAACCTCCCAACGGTGGCAAAGAGAGACCTGGCAACCCTACCCCCTAAATAGGCTACACCCCTTGTTCTAGGGTTGCCAGGTCCCTCTTCGCCACTGGCGGGAGATTTTTGGGGCGGAAGAGGGTGGGTTTTGGGGAGGGGAGGGACTTCAATGCCATAGAGTCCAATTGCCAAAGCGGCCATTTTTCTCCAGGTGATCTGATCTCTATCAGCTGGAGATCAGCTGAAGTAGCAGGAGATCTCCTGCCGCGACCTGGCAGTTGGCAACCCTTACCTTGTTCCCAGCCACAAAAAATAAAATGGTTAACAACTGGTTGAAGAGCTTAACTAGACATTGCGAAGGACATTTGAAACTGCTGCAGCGGCATGTCCCTTTCCTCTCTTCCTTATATTGCCTAGATGAATCCAATGTGTGACTCGATGCCGTTGCTCTGTGCCCCACACCACAGCTCCTCATATCAAGGGCTGTTAGCTGCTGGGGCCGGGCAATATGCAACATTGGCAGGCTCCTGTCACTCACTGTGCTTGCCTAGATATTACAAGGGAGCTGCCCTTTGCACCGCATAGTCTGCTTAAGCCCCGAGTGTCACGGCTGCCTCCGTCTGGAAATGTATATTTCTACAAATGTCTGTGGGGCGCTAACGAGAAATTCTCAGTATCCTTGTAGATAGGGTTGACAACCTCCAGGTGGTGGCTGCAGATCTCCCACTATTACAACTGATCTCCAGCCAATAGAGATCAGTTCACCTGGAGAAAATGGCCGCTTTGGCAATTGGACTCTATGGCATTGAAGTCCCTCCTCTTCCCAAACCCCGCCCTCCTCAGGCTCCGCCCCAAAAACCTCCAGGTATTTCCCAGCCCTGAGCTGGCAACCCTCCTCATAGAGCATGTAAAGACTCTCCATCTAAATCATGTATAGAGCACAAATGTCTTGTTTTTTAATGTTCTGAGGGATGCACTCATCTTTCCTGGAGGCAGCTCTTCTTCACCATTCATCCCGCAGTCTTGTTACTGGGGATATGATATTTTAATCCCACCCCATCACAGAAGCCCTGTTCATAAGTTACAGTGAAAATCCTGCATGTAAGTATGTTTGTAAAAAACAGCCAACATGTGTTCACATTACAAATGACACCAGGGATCAGGGTCTAGATAAATCTGGATAAAGGTATGGTTTCAATCACACATTCAGCTGTACATGCATTGAATGTAGCATGGACATTTCTCAATGTATTTATAAAGAAAAATCAAGTGGACACTGTACACAGGTTGTATGAGCCTTCACTGTGACTTGTTAACAGGGCGGATGAGTGCTGTGTGATATAGGCATGTCTCAGGTGAACAGCACTTTCACTTTTGTCCTTTCAGCTGCGTGGTGCAGCAGTTAGGAGCGGTGGTTTGGAGCGGTGGTCTCTAATCTGGAGAACCGAGTTTGATCCCCCACTTCTCCACATGAGCGGCAGATGCTAATCTGGTGAACTGGGTTGTTTTCCCCACTCCTACACGTGAAGCCAGCTGGGTGACCTTGGGCTAGTCACGGTTCTCTCCAAACTCTCTCAGCCCCACCAACCTCACAGGGTGACTGTTGTGGGTAAGGGAAGGTGATTGTAAACCGGTTTGATTCTTCCTTAAGTGGTAGAGAAAGATGGCATATAAAAACCAACTCTTCTCCTCCTCCTCTTCCATAGGAATGAAAGGGGCAGCCAATGAAACTGTAGGTGCATGAAAGTACAGTGAATGCTCTAGATTTGGGCATACAGTTTCACACACATGCCTAGGAAGCTACATTATGGCCATTGCACTATATGCTATTTTACGGAATACCATGTTAGTACAAAACCCTGGGGAATTGTATTATTTCATTACAATTTCATAAACCTATACTGAGAAGCTGCCTAATGGGGCCCCTAATCCATCAAGAGTAATATTTGTTCGGGGGATTAACTCATACTGTGATGCTGATGGACAGTCCCTGTTTCTGACCATGTACATTCAGTGGTTTTTGTTCTTACAGAAAGAAAATATGCCAACGAAGTTTGCAATGAGATGACACAAGAGAATGGTTTTTTGGGGAAAAGATTACAGTCATCTTTCCTTGGCATTAGTCAACATCCCTATTACAATTTCAAGGTAAATTCACTATTCCCAGGGTGCAGACAAGCAGACATAGCTTGAGTGGTTGACTGCGTATGGAAGTCCACCTACTGCATTGAATACTGATGTACAATGTCCTAGCCAGAACTGAACTCAGGGGGAACCTTGAAGATGTGCTGTCGAACACTGTAAAAGAGACTGCCTGTTCTTTAAAGAATAATAGATTTTTAAAAAAAGAAATAAGATATTAAAGAAGCTTCTACTAGTTTTTCTTTTCTTTTCAAAGGACAATACACATGTTTATATTGTATGATATGCAAAACTCAGCCTGTAGTTCACTAAATTAAAAAAAAATTGAAGTTCTGAAAGTGCATTGGACATTTTATTCACATTTCTTAATTTATTCGGCTTGGGGATAGGCAATTTGGGTGTGGGTGGAAAGTCCATTTAAGAGCATATCTTTCTTCTTTCCTCCAGAACCAAAAAGCCCAAAAGGAGCTTAAGAAGCTTGAAATTGTCCTTTCGCCGTCCTCAGCGAGTAGCAATAACACGGGCGATGATGTGGATGTTCCCGACCATATCCAGGGCAAGCTGAGGTTCTCGCTTGTCTACAACAAAAACCGCCTGGAGCTGCTCTTGATGATCACAGGGGCACTGGGCCTTCCCAGCCAAGGCTGCATGAACCTTTTCATCCAGGTCAGGCTGCTGAGCTGCGGGTCCTCCCAGTCCCCTGGCCTCCAGCACATTGTCCAGGAATGGCAGACCCAAGTGGTCAAGAACTGCACCAGCCCTACTTTCGGTGATCAGTTCGCTTGCACCCTGCCGGAAGCTGAGCTGGGAAAGAGCAGCATCAAATTAGAGGTGTGAGTGTGGTCTATCTATCTCTCTGCTTGTGTTTTTTTTAAACCATGGTGAAATTTTCCAAGTTACTACTCTAGGCTCAGTTCAGCCATCATGAGCAAGTCTTAGTTTGTTGATAGGGTTGCCAACCTCACTCTATGTATAGTTGATAGTGTTTTCGTTTCAGACATGATTTTAAGATTTTAACATTACCATGAAAAGTACTGACTCTGAGTTATAGTTAAGTATAGAAGAATAGTAAAAGATATGAAGTAGTAGAGTCTGATGAGTATATGAAATAGTATATGAAGTAGTATAACTTGATGAGCTTTAGATAGCCAATAGTTTATAAAATGTGTTATGCTGTAATCTAGAATGATTTATAAGAATGAAATACTTGATTTAAATGTAAAGTTTTGTTCCAAACTGTAGAAGGGTTACAAGGTATGCAAACCAGGTAATTTTACCCTTAATAATTCTTTCCTTTCCCCCTAACTTTCCCTTTTTCTGTACCCTAAAAAAAACAATAAATTTTTTTAAAAAAGATAGGGTTGCCAACCTCCAGGTACTAGCTGGAGATCTCCTGCTCTATCTCCAGCCAATAGAGATCAGTTCGCCTGGAGAAAATGGCTGCTTTGGCAATTGGACTCTATGGCATTGAAGTCCCTCCCCTTCCCAAAACCTCTCTCCTCAGGCTCAACCCCCAACATCTCAAGGTATTTTTCAAATGGAGCTGGCAACCCTGTTTGTTGATGATGGGTATGACCCTGGTGAACTCCCAGGCTTTTGTGAGTTCTCTCTCCATCCCTCACTCCCTCCTCTTGCGCAGTGTGCCAAGATGGAAAGATTCAATCTGACTCCAAGGATGTCTGAATGTGCTAACAGTTTTTGTTTCTTTTCCAGTGCTTGGGATTCTTAATCATGGTTTAATCCTAGTTAAAATACCAGCCACTGGGAGGTAAACCAATTTCAGATAGTTAATCAGACATCATGTTTAACTGAAGTTAGTTTGAAGGTTTCCGTCTTCTGTCTTGGCATGGGAGGAGGGTGGTGCCTGTCAAACGTAAACTGAGATTTATGATGTCTGGACTGAGTCCTGGTAGGTAAAGTATTTTTATAGTATTGTAGAACAATAGCAAGAGTGTGTTTGCATGGAAGGTTCCCAGTCTCCTGGTTCAGAGCTTTGGTACTAAAACAGGACTCCCTGGAAAAAGGAGGGGGTGATGATATGAGAGAATCTCACGCTGATGCCTTTTGGAGGGTGACAGCAGAGGCTGTTTTGTGCCTCTTGGCCTTGTTTTTGTCCCCATATGCAGTGAAAACCAACAAGGGCCATTGAGGGTCAACACACCGGTGACACCTGGGCTCACAGAGACTTAACATGCCTGGAAGAATGCCTCTCATACTGCCCCCCCATGCCCTAAAAAATGCACCACCTGAGGATCCCCCTCCTTCACAATTTCTTTTAGGCCATGCAAGATGTTATAAGGGTGCCCGTGAGATTCATACTGGGGAGAAGAACTGGGAAACAGAAGGAAGGTACTTAACTTTTCCTCAATTCTGCCCCCTCCGTAGTCATTTTAAAAGGTGTTTTCCCCCAGCCATCCTAAAAAAATAAGCCCTGGAGGAAAACTGGTATGGGTACATTTTACACACACGCAACACACACATGTTAATTCAAGAGGAGTTCAGCATGCAGCCGACCCAGTTTTGTGATGGAAGTGCTCTTTGGCCCTGCATGCCTGGCAAACATTGAGTTGGGATCACACATTTTGGCCCTTATAAGGCAGCCCATTCTCAATGCTAGTGTTACAGAATACAATTGTGAGGTAGGCCAATTGTCCCAAGAACCCTCCCTAGTTTTCTGCATGAAAACTTCATGAGGAAATAGAATGATCAGGTTTAGCGTGCCAGCAGCCACTGCGTAAAGCATTAGAAGGCATAGGCTCAATGAAAGTGGGAGAGGAACAGAGCCTATAGGGCTAGGGCAGGGGTGGGGAACTTCAGGCCCGGGGCCGTTTAAGGCCCGTGAAATCATTTGGTCTGGCCCTTCCAAGATCCTGGCAGATCTCCAGCTTGTAAGGATCTAAGACTGGTGATCCACACCCTCCGACAGACAGGAATAGCCTCTATTCAAGGCAGATGTGTGTTTATTTTGCCAAGAAAAGGAACCTTTTCCCCCCCTTGCAGAAGAGTCGTGAGCTATGGAGCTGCTAGGACTGCCCAAGAAACTGTGTTAACCCTTTCCCACCCGGGCCGTGGAGAAACGTATTGGCTGGCTAATTTTTAAGTTGATGATTTTGTATGGCCCGCAAATGATGTTATGAATATCCAAATGTCCCTTGGCGGAAAAAAGGTTCCCCACCCCTGGGCTAGGGAGAGATGCTTAGCTGGTCTAATATGTTATGCCTCTTTTTGGTTTAAAAGTGCTCTAAATACACTTTCTCTCCAGCAGCTGTTATCTCTTAGGGCCAAAGTATATGATCTGGAAAATCCATGTTTGGATTTCCAATGTTTTTTGTTTTAATGAAATAAAGTGACAGGAAATTACCTGTTTGATGAGGGGCAGAGTGGGACGTTTTTAGTCCCTTTTCCTCATACAGTTTTCCTGATCAAGACTACCCCTTGGGGATTACCTTTAATGGGGCAGCTAAGGGGGTATAATCTGGATGAAGAAAATAGCAGAGAAGGAATACAGCATCCCTTTACTCACCACCACTCCAATGAAATTGGCAAACCCCTACAGCTGTGATTCAATAAAAAAGAAATCAACCGGAGATCCAGACATGGCTCTCCCACATACTGTGTATGTTTGGCCCATAGACATGTGGCTCACACACGCACACACAAACACACAGGTTTCTTGGCATTTAATGTGTGGTTCTCAGTAAGGCCTTAGTATCTGCCTTCCGTCTCTGTGGGAAAGGCAGACTATAACTGAATTACATGGAATTAAAAAATTTATTGATAAACCTTCCTGAAGAGGCACAGGTCTTGGTAAGGTAAGCGTGAGAGGAGGAAGCAAAGCAGAAAGGGAAGAACCCTCTCAAACAATGGAACAGGCTTCCTCGGGAGGTGGTAAGTGCTCCTTCCCTGGAGGTTTTTAAGCAGAGACTAGATGGCCATTTGTCAGCAATGCTGATTCCATGATCTTAGGCAGTTCATGAGAGGGAGGGCATCTTGGCCATCTTCTAGGCATGGAGTAGGGGTCACTGGGTGTGTGTGGGGGGAGGCGGTTGTGAAATTCCTGCATTATGTGAAATGCAGGGGTTGGACTAGATGACCCTGGTGGTCCCTTCCAATTCTATGAGTCTATGAAACTGCAAAAGAGTAAACAGACATATCTGCAACTGTTCCAGTCGTGCAAGAGCTGCCGTGTGCGCTAGAGGGCATCAGGAGATTATCTGTCATTAACCAGACACCACACGACAGTGTCTGATCTTTAGCTGCAGTTGGAGCAATGGTTCCATCGTGTGGGGATTTCTAGTGTGTGCACAATCCTTTGGTTGTGATTGATTTAAAGGCCAAACTAGATACGACGTAGGCTCCCACGTGTTCATTCATTTGTCTGCTGTCCAAATGGTGGTGAGGTCTATTTTTTACGGAACATACGGTGTAGGGGGGAGGACAGCCAAGCCCTGCCTTCTGCTCCACTTTACTATGCTCAGTTGCCTGAGGCATCTTTCCCCCTTCCAGCCTAGTTCCCTTCTATTATTGGATCCAGATTATCAGGAGGGGAACTCTGGGCCCAGAATTGAACTTTCCTACCCCCCCTTTGTGCTGCAGCCCACTGCACTCCTGAAACTCTGGATATTGAAGGATATTGAGAGAAAGTGTCGCATAATAGTAGAGCATCACATTGGGACTCTGCAATTCCCACTCTGCAATGAAGTTCACTGGGTACCCTTGGGACTCTGTCAGCCTAACCTCCCTCATGGGATGGTTGTGAGGATAAAATGGAGAACCATGAACACCACCCTCAGCTCCTTGGAAGAAGGATGGCATAGCAAGATAACAGACACTGCAGAAATAAGCATCAATTACCCCGCATCACTAAACAGTTCCACAAAAACCCTGAGTAATAATCAGGAAAGGACAAGATAAAATGCAGAAACGATGCAGGGCACACTTTTGTAGAAATCATTTGTACACCACTGAGTACAGACCTTCCAGGCTGAACTGAGAAGCAATGACTGGGATAGCTCTAATATCTGCTTGGAAAATGTCTTCACTGCCTACTCGAAAACTGTTGCATGTGTCAACAAACTACATTTATGACTGAGAAGTGCACTAGTGTAAGCTGGACTAGACTACATTGCAAGAAATGCTCCCCCCATTTTCTTTTTAGATTTTGCACACTGTGGTGGGTAAGAGCTGGATCAACACAAGGAAGTCTTCAGTTTAAATATCTCCTTGCCTGTGATCTCATTGGAAGGAAGCCCTCTCTCTCCCAGCTTCACCTCACTATCTGGAAGAATGCAACTATCCTACCTTACAGGGTGTAGCTGTTCTAATAGTCCAGACTAGCCTAATCTTGTCACAGCTCACAAGCTAAGCAGGTCAGCCGCAGTTAGTGCTTGGATGGGAGACAACCAAGGAAGGCAAGGGTTGCAATGCAGAGGAAGACCACAGCAAACCAACTCGGCTCATCTCTTGCCTTGAAAGCCCCATGAGGTAGAACTTCACGGGGTCACCATGAGTGGGTTGTGACTTGACAGCACACGTTACCTTTCCCTTACAGGGTTTTGTTAAGGATTACTTGAGAGAATGCTTGCAAAGCCCTGGAATAGTGAAGTTAACCTTACTACAGAAACGTATTATTGTTATTCCACAGGTTAAACACTTTGACAGATATTCCCGGCACATACCTCTGGGAGAGGTGAGGGTTGCCTTGAATGCGTTAAAGAATTTCCAAAGTATGGAATTCTGTGAAGAATTGTGCAGAGCAACAAAGGTAACCACAGCAGCTTCCCTGTGTCCAAAAGCTACATGAATGAATGCCTTTCCCCACTCCACCCCCAGATTAATAACACTGAGAGTCCTTGCAATTGCTGAGATTTGATTTTTGCGCTGTGTTGGGTTGCCAGGATCACATGAGTTATTACGCACATCAGCGTTCTTTCTGCCAAGTGAGTCAACGGCGCTGGCATGTATAGTAAGCCACATGCACCCAATGACCCCGTTTGGTTTCATCATTCAAATGAAACATGAGATCCAGCTACTCGGAAGTGATACCCGACCTCGTGGATGAACCAGGTCTCAGGAAAATTAGAATACCCAGCCCCTTAAATACTCCCTTCTGCCACTCCCAGTGGTAGACGTGTGTGCTGCGTAACTAGTTTATGCAGAGTGATCTTCAATACTCTCTTTAATCTAGGCAGTATCATGATACCATGTTAATAACTGGGAAGGCTTGATGGCTATGGGGAAAAGAATTAATTCAGCTATGCCTAAATGTTTTAGGCCTGTGGATAACTACCCATCCACTCACACCTGCCAGAGTTCAAGCGGACATCCAAAGCTATGATCAGGATTGCCGTGCTGGTCTCCCAGTCATTCTTCTGTAGATATATACATGATTATTTACAATATCCACAGGGAATGAACAGAGAAAAAGACTTCTGCTGCCATTTTGTGCGCCTAGCACATAGGAGGCCTTTCACAGTTTGAGACCTACAACACAAACAATCCTGCTATACTTTTCAGGGATCTCGCAGCACCTTCCGGGAAATGGAAGGTAACTCCATAACAAATTAATGCTTAATGCAGGAATGGGAATACTGGAGGACAGCTTTACTCTGAAGCTAGAATAACCTTTATAGTAGTTAGTTTTTAAAAGGACATTGTGATGAAAGTTATCCATACTTTATTTGTCCAAATTCTTGTAAGGTTATACAATAACTCCAAGCTTAGTCTTTTCAGTATGCCATAATATTTTTGTTGGTACTCCATTCTCGTCCACTCCTGCCCACTTTCCCCACTGTCAGGGAAACACGCTTAGTGTCAATTTGCATTACCAATCTCACAAAGTGCAAATTTCTTGAAAAATGCTTGTTTGTCCACTTCCAATCTTCCTATGCAGTGCACAGCCACTAAGCACATACCCTCAGTTCACAGAGGATTCCCTAGCCTAATCCTAAACCAGGGATGGTGGATTCATGTCCCATCTGAGGTGCCAATTCTTTCATCTGTGACAATGTAGCAAGTACCTTGAGTGAACACAACAGTCATCCAGTGGAGGGATTTAGGAGTTCCATGACAGCGACACACGGATTCGTTCCTCGGTGTGCAAAAGATTACCTGAAGGCAGAAAGTTTGAAAGCCACTGTTCTAGAGGAACAAGCAACCCAAGGAGGGAAAGAGAAAGGAACCACTGAGGAACAAACAGGGTGCATACTGCAATGGGGCCACCACCCCCAGAGCTGTTTACTGTACGTCATCTATCCTTTCATAGGACGTTGTTGGAGAGGTGCTTGTGTCTCTGAAGTGTCTCCCTCTCTCTCAGAGGATAGAAGTTGGGCTGCTAAAGGTTAAAACTGCCTCCATATGCAGTAGTCCGGAGAAACGTAAATATCTTTTTCCTTTTTGTTGGCTAATATGGGTATTCCTTTTAACTTGCTATCCCACCTGCAATCATCTTTGTATGTATCACTGGTTTATAGTAGAGAAGACCATGGTTGGTTGGGAATGGGCAGGGTAGAAGTCAAACAAAAGGAAGGAAGGAAGGAAGGAAGGAAGGAAGGAAGGAAGGAAGGAAGGAAGGAAGGAAGGAAGGAAGGAAGGGAGGGGCTGGCAGATATTGTAGGGTGTGTATCATGATTTCAATGGTCCTCATCATCAGAGCTAGATTAAAATTCAGCAGACCTTGGGCAGTAATCATGTGAAGGGCAGCGCTTGGAAAATGATGACTCATTCACCCTTTGACCTGTATACTAACATGATATAGTTAATCCCAAGGTTCCAGTTCAGTATTTTAAATGCTGTTAGCTCTTGAAACAGCTTCTTGCTCTATAGCAGAAAAAGAAGCCTGAAGATGGAACTGAAGGGGAAGGATGCAGTGGTAATGTACAAAGAACAGTTGTGCCTGAACACTGATAAAGGTGGATGAAAGTGTTTGGGGGACAAGACAAAAAATAACAGGAAGGAAAGAGGACTGGAGTAGATGACCAGCTTTGGTCTCTAAGACTTCAGCAGATACAAAGTCCACACATTTCCAGTCTTCTCTCTGCATTCATGAGATCTAGACACTTGCTTTCTGATTTACATGAAAACTGGGATTAATCTTTCTTGATTCTCCTAACTTTTCTCCCTTATTCTGGCCTGTCACTGAGGACCATACTACCTGACATATCCAGCATATGTCGGGTCACAAGTGCAAGATCAGACTTGCAGTCAGACATGCATCAGGAGAACTCAGCTTAAAAAGCATTTGTTTGTTTAGCACTGCGAGGGGAAAGAAGGAGCTTCCAGTTTTCCTCCCTCCCTGCTTTTGCCAGTGGAAAGGGTGGTGGTGGTGATTTTTGCAGCACTGAGTGAACAAGTGCTTTTTAAGCTGAGTTCCCCTGATGTACGTCTAACCGCAAGACAGATCTTGCATCTGTGACCTGATATGTGTTGGGTGTATCATGTAGTATGGCCCTCAGTGACAGGCAAGTATAAGAGGGAAAAGTTAGGAGAATCAAGACCTTTGAATGCTTCAGAGGCTTATGGAGGAGTAATGAAATTTTAAGTCTGGTCGTGCACCCACCCTCTGACGTATTGTGTCATTACACATACACCCTGGCATATATATCAGTCTCCTGAGCATAGTGTGCTTTGTGATGCTGCTGTGTGTGTGTTAAGTGCTGTCAAGTCGCTTCGGACTCATGGCGACCCTATGAACCAACGTCCTCCAAAATGGCCTGGCTTTGACAGCCTTGCTCAGGTCTTGCAAACTGAGGGCTGTGGCTTCCTTTATTGAGTCCATCCATCTCTTGTTGGGTCTTCCTCTTTTCCTGCTGCCCTCAACTTTTCCTAGCATGACTGTCTTTTCTAGTGACTCTTGTCTTCTCATGTGATGCTGCTATCAATCGTCAAATTCTTGCTTCCTGGTGACTGAAAATTAATCATATATAGAATATTTATTATTAAATCTCTGCCCAACCCAAAGGAACTGTTGCAATCTTGGGACAAGAATTCCAGGTTTTTCAGAGACTCATGTTGTTAATTCTCCTTATGTTCTCTCTGTTCCAGGCATATATGCAAGAATTGGGGTCTTCTGGAACCTCCATAAGCAGAAGCACCAGAAATCCAAACCCAAGCCTCTCACATCAGTTACCGTTTTCAATGAGACTTTCCTCTTCCACCTTCCTGAGCCTGTAGTGTGGGACTGTGCTGTCCTCGTCTCCATTTACAAGATGCATTCCAGCGGCAGGCAGCTTGTTGGACAGGCTGCCCTGAGGAAAAGAGAACCCGGTGAAACGAATTATCACTGGGACGGCATGATGCAGTCTATCCAGCAGCCCATAGCTCAGTGGCATCCTCTGCTCATTTAAAGGGAGGATTTTGCCATGAGGGGAACTGGCTCATAGACTTTCCCGCCTACTAGCAGAAGCTGCTTCAGCTTTGAGAACAGAAGTTCTCAAGCAGAGATGAATAGCAATCACGAAGGCTGTGGTCACTAAGAACATAAGAAAGGACCTGCTGGATCAGACCAAGGCCCATCAAGTCCAGCAGTCTGCTCATACAGTGGCCAACCAGGTGCCTCTAGGAAGCCCCCAAACAAGACGACTGCAGCAGCATTGCCCTGCCTGTGTCCCACAGCACCTAATATAATAGGCATGCTCCTCTGATACTAGAGAGAATAGGTATGCAGCATGACTAGTATCCATTTTAACTAATAGCCATGAATACCCCTTTCCTCCATGAACACTGAAGCTGTAGGGCTTGTTTCAACCAGTTTCTTCTCCATGTCTTAATTCTCGCAGGTGTTTTCACTGAGGAAGAAGGATCACCCTGCCCCCGGTAAAAGGTAAAGGTCCCCTGTGCAAGCACCAGGTCATTCCTGACCCATGGGGTGATGTCACATCCCGACGTTTACTAGACAGACTTTTGTTTTACGGGGTGGTTTGCCAGTGCCTTCCCCAGTCATCTTCCCTTTACCCCCAGCAACCTGGGTCCTCATTTTACCGACCTCAGAAGGATAGAAGGTTGAGTCGACCTTGAGCCGGCTACCTGAAACCGATTTTCGTCAGGATCGAATTCAGGTCGTGAGCAGAGCTTGGACTGCAGTACTGCAGCTTACCACTCTGTGCCACGGGGCTCTACCATAGTATTATGGTGACATCTAGATGTTATGACTGAAATCAGGACTTAGGTGTGCACAGAGGCAGGAAAAAAACCTTGTCACAAAGAAAATGCTATTTACATAGGGGCCTAACGCACCAACAATTTACAGCATATTATCATGGTGCTCGGTGTGTGTGTTTTGGATGCGTATTCTTCATTTCCGATCGCACCGTGCTTGTTAAGACTGCTCCCAAGACAGTTTATTGTCATATCGTCATATCGCACCTCCAAAGTAATAGTCCGAAAAGTTGAGAGGAGGAGCGTGGGGGAGCACTGCGTCATGTCTACGTCGCTGATGCTTCCCTGCCTCCCCTCCCGTTTTTTTTTCATGCATGCGCAATATCATTGATTTGAAGGAGCGCTGTATGCCATTAAGAATTGCCTCATTTGCACTGCAGGAAAATCCTAATCACAACCTATGCAGGCATCCCCCCCCCAAAAAAAACAAAAAAATAAATAAATGAGCCATTCCTTGCACAGTGCTAATCACAGAGCTGCCGTCTTTTCGGGCATTGGTCCAACAATCTTGCATTTTTTCGTTGGGACAAGCACATTAAAAAAAAATTTTGAGAGCAGGGAGGCACGCTCAACCCTGGCAGCGGGAGAAAGAGAGGAACAGGCGGGGAGAAACTTTGTGCTGGCAGGAGAGCCCTGACTTGTGTGTGTGCAGGCACTCTCTCTATCTCTCAGTCTCTCTCCCTTCCTCCTCCTCCTGCTTCCCCCTCCCCCATCTGCCGCTCGGAGCAATTTCGCTACTTTTCCAGCCCTCGCCCTCCACTGCATTCCTTCCCCCTCAAGCCCACGAACCATTTACAAAATCCACTTCAAGGACATTCCATATGAGGGAAATGTTTGATTGGGAACCTGCACAAATATAAATGGTTGATCTAATGTTCCAGCGTTCCCATGTTCCTTTGTAAGACCACAAGCACTTATGGGGGGGGGATTAAGTAACAATAGTGATTGGTGGATGCAAATGGGAGGGGAGGGGGAAGGTGGGATGGGAGGAGAAAGGCTTTTCATTGGGTGTTGCAAAAAGAAGGAAGGAGAACTGAATAGCGTATGTAACTGAACGCACCCCTTGGATTGCAGGTTTTGAATTGACATAACGAAATACATCGTGGTATAGGCGTTTTGGGAAAAAACAGCTGTCTGCCGCTTCCAAAGCATTTCCAAGCCGAAATGGGCGGTTTGAGGTCCGATCTAACCTGGATAACATGTTTTTTTAAACTTAGTATATACTGAGTGCGTTAGGCCCCCTAGTCGAAACATTAAGTTTAAAAAACAACAAAGTGAAGCCTGTGATGAAGAGGAACTGAGTGTCTAGGATTGTGCTGGGAATCTATGTTGATTTGAACCCAAATCGCAGCAGCACAATTAACCATTTTTTCCTGCTATGGAACCTGCAGCTTTGAAAAGGCCTTAGGAAGAGCACAGGCCTTGCCAGGGTTGAGTCATGACATCTCAATTTAGAAGGGTCTCAAGTTGCAGGGCTGGGAGAGACCTCTACCTGAACCCATGCAAAGCTCTTGCCAACTGGCACAGAAAAATCTGGGCTAGATGGAGAGTGTAACGCAGCTTCATGTTTAGGTGTTGCTATTTCAAACATGAGAAGCAAGGATCCGGGCCTCTCTGAGTGGCAGTGTTTAGCCTCCAGATGACTCTCTCCCCCCCTCCCCACCCCATGCTAATTTCAGAGGATGTAAGCGGCAGCCAAAATCATTCTGATTCTTGCACAGCCGTTCATGCACTAGCCTTGGAAATGCTGGAGCAGCAATGACCCATTTCATAGGATGGTTTGAAAATGAATCTGAAACTAACTGAAGGTCTTTTATGCGTGTTTTTCACTCGCCGTCACCCTTCCGACGACTTTGGGTCTTTATTTGATTATGGATGCCATTTCTGGCCATCAGAGGTTGCCTCGCTCTCCCCCTGCCTTTCCCCTCGTTTTGTCCGAGTTTTCAAATTCAAGATAAAACAGGTCTCTGAAAATGCAGGCAAAATGCGGGGAAATGTAGGGGGAAGGCAAGGTGACCTTTGACGGTCGGAAGCGTCAGGCATAATCCAAACAAAGACCCGAAGTCATCAGAGAGTGACGGTGAGTGAAACAGCCTTGCATAAAAGACCGAAAGGACCACGGGTAAACAAAACGCTAGCTGCTTTTCAGGAATGTAGAATTCTTCTAGCCAATGTTGACTTTAGAGAAGTCTGCTTTTTTTTTGGTTGGGGTTTTTGAGATGTAAGCCACAAGTATGCAATGGCTTCCATCAATGTGGTGTCATAACCCAGCCTTTTTAAATCCCTCGTGGACCACACAAAATTCTCCCTATTAGGAGTTAGCATTGGTGTGAAAATGTTTATGCTGAAATGCTGTGAAACTGTGAAAAAAGAAGTCGCCGACATGCTACACGTGAGTGGGAGGTGCTCCTTTTCCAGGCTCACAAGTAAAACATGCCTTCAAAAAGGTGATAGAAGCTGTACCATGCTGGTCGGCTATTGGGTTTTACTGGGGAGCATAACCCAGAGATGTGGAAAAGGAACATCAGCGAACCTACCAGTTCTGAAAGAGTGCTGAAGATATAACAGCTTGCAACACCTTTTCTTGATAGGTTTTTCCAGTTTTCTGCTCCCCCTGAAGCTGCGCTTTCAACAGCTGCTTCACAAAGAGACATTAGCAGGTGCTAATGCTCATGCCAATCCAGTGGGGTGGGGGGGAACTTCCCCGATGATTTATGCTATGGAAAGCGCTTGTGTGATCCAGTGATAATGAAGCTGCAGTAAATTCACACAAGTGGGCTTGGCCATATTTTTCTTTTAATTTCGCAAACCTGCCTACCTAGAAATACGACCTACCTACAGGAGTGCTGCTGTTACTCCAGTTCATTTATGGAACAATGAAGACCATACAGTACCTCCACTTTAGCCTTTCCCCTCCACGATTAACAGCATTCGTTTACTCAGTTGGATAATCCAGGTGACCTCACGGCCAAAGCATTGCATTCCAGGTGTTTCCCTAGTTGTCCTTCCTCCTGCTTTTGCACTGCCAGAGGACTAAGAACTATTGACTCACCTGACCTGGAGAAGTGATGCTTGCTGTAGTTGGGGAAGGCTTGCATTGGTTGCTGGGCCCAATTACCTGCCCACCCAGGATAACCTTTTAGAAAGGTTAAGATCCCCTGTTTGGGAGAAAGGGCATGGTTCCCTTTCCCTGGCTGTGTGGCACAGTTTTACTCAGATTGGTTGCTTACACCTCCAGATGCCTTTGTCTTGATTTTTTTTTTAAATCATTACACTGTTTTGCTAAAGTACAAATTTAAAAAAATAAGAATAATTTAAAATGTCCAAACTTTTTTTTGCCTTGGTTTGCTACGGCTAACACTATAATGCAGTTATAACACTTTTGCCTTTGCCACAAGGTCAGGCATTGTGGGATTATAACGCAATGTGGAACCATAGCGACACTCAATTCCAGCTGATTTGCAGAATAGCAATGTGTTTGCAGTGCTAAAAAAGCGATCTAGTGTGGAAGGAGTCCAGTGTCCCTCAGCTATCAAGGATCTTTTGCTAAGGCACTCAGTTTAAAAATAAGCATGCATTATTTGAATGTAGACCTCTGTGACCTGGTGTGGGGCACAGCATATGTAAATAAGAGGGAAACAGGATGAACTGGGAACTATATTAACCCTTCCAACTACTTTGCTGCAGCTTTTAATGGTTGCTAAATAAAGAAGAATAGTTGTGTGACTCCTAAAAGCAAACATACAGCAAATTCTAGGGCTCCTGAACTTATTGTTTTTATTATTAAAGCAATCTGGCACAGGTAAACATCCCTGTTTTTCATGGAAACACGCTACCAGTTTTGTCCCCCAAATGTGATGATGTAGAGATGTAACAGAAAAAAATATTTTTTTTCTTGTTGTTTTTTCCTGGAAAAGAAACTCCTGGAAATTTTAGGGGGAATGAAATATAAATAGTACTTCCTTATCAAGTCCAATCCTCCTTTACTACATTAACAACATAAAACCCACACATTAGCTAGTGTGCAAAATTGTACTATTTGGTATACTTATGAAAATATACTTTTCAAAACATAAATCCCAGACAGGACCACCCTAAGCAGTGTTTCGCCTTTCTAAGGTCCACTGACTTTAATGATAGATGCCCATAAAGGTTTTGAATTTTGACTTCAATGAACTTGAAATGTAGGGTTGCCAACCTCCAGGTACTAGCTGGAGATCTCCTGCTATTACAACTGATCTCCAGCCGATAGAGATCAGCTCACCTGGAGAAAAATGGCCACATTGGCAATTGGACTGTATGGCATTGAAGTCCCTCCCCTCCCCAAACCCCGCCCTCCTCAGGCTTTACTCCCCAAAAACCCCGCCGGTAGCATAGAGGGACCTGGCAACCCTATGAGAAGGGTGTGTAATTCTGCTTAGGGTTTCACTATTAGTTTTCTACAAGCATAATTTCAAACATACCCAGTACAAGAGAGAGGGAGTTGTGAACTGCTGCACTGTATGCCATATTGGCACATGTATCTTAGTTTTTGCCATCTGAAAGGCAGGGGAAAATAAAAGTTAAAAATAGAAAACACAGATTTTGTAGCAGGCGTGTGTTTCTTGGACAGAAAACGGTACAGCCACAGTAGAACTAGCAGCATATTTGGATATTAAGTAGAAATCTATAGCAGTGAAAACATTGAACTATTAGATAGTGCATTATTATTATTATACGTATTATATAAAATTAATGACAGACTACATTTGTCATATTTAAGCAGTACACAATCAGTGTGGCCATTACCGCACTAGGTATTCCCAGCGATGTATCAAGAGTTTGGAAATGTTATAAAAAATACTGTTCGCACTTTTTATGTATTCCCAGCAATGTATTAAGAGTTTGAAACTGTTTTAAAAAACACTGTTCGCACTTTGTTTGGCCCCTTTAGCTGTGAAGACGTCTTCCAACCATTTTTTAGCCGTGGCATCCAAAAACCCTTTTAAAGCGATGTTTTTTATAATATTTTCAAACTCTTAATACATCGCTGGGAATACATAATGCGGTAACCCCCTGTGTGTGTGTAAGTCACAGAGTGGAGAGAGCTGTGAAGATTGACCAGAGAGGACAGCGGTTTCAGCATACAGGCTTCTACCAACTCCATCAGAGGAAGGCAAGCAGCAATCCACTAGCAAAAAAAAAAAGCCCCTTTCTGCTCCTCCCAGGAAGACGGCAGCATTTTCTTGCTGCAGAAATGCCTCTTGGATTTGAGTGTTTTTACAGTATACCCAGGAATTGTCCTCTATCACTGTAGGCCATCTCACATAAAAATTGTTATATGGTAAGTTTTGAGTGAATACATTATTTTCTTTACAAGATTTCGTTCATTCAAAAAAAAAATCACAGGAATTCTTTTACAGCGGTCCTCAAAATTGACAATTTGTCCATTTCAAGGAAGTCCTCAGGGGGAGACAAAAAGCCTGTGTGTGTGTGTGTGTGTGTGTTGGGTTGTGGTGTTCTTGTTCTGGTCAGATGTTTCCATGCATTAGTTAAACATTTTGCTGCGTAGAATGTGAAATGACTCGGTCGCCAGAGACATCTGGAACCAGCGGAGTAGCAGGTGGTGCTGTGGTGTGCTGGTAAATGTCATTTGCTCTGACTGAAAAAAAGAAGGGGAGAAACCTTGGATGGAAGCCGGAAAACAAACGTTGAGCAACAGTGGTTGAAAGGCGTTTATCTAACAACTTGTAGCTACTACAACGTTATACAAAACAGTCGTAACGAAAGTACAAAGAAATTGCAAAACACGTGTTGCAGTCTACATATAATCAGCAAAAACAAAAGTGTGGATACTATAGCACAAAACAACAGTATCCCATTTTGAAATCTCCTCTTCGGAAAGTAACTGTAGCTATCATCAGAAATGAAGCAATTCTCTTATGAAATATAGGTAGTATAACTCAACTACGCCATAAATTCAATAAAACGTGCAGTGTAGAAGGCTATATGTAGATTGCAATACGTGTTTCACAATTTCTTTGTACTTTTGTTCAATCAATCTTTATTGAAAACATTAATAGACCAGCACAGCATAATTTACCATTAAAACCCTTTTGTTACTACTGTTTTGTATAATTTTGTAGTAGTTTTCAACCTCTGTTGCTCGGCATTTTTTAAAAATTTGCTCTGACTGTACACTTGTGGCACACTACAGTGAGAGTGATCTCATGATCGTTTTAGCATCCGTTGCATAGAAAAGCTCCTGTGTCTCAATATGAACTTTGGAGCACTCCTTGTTAATTCATGCTTTTAGGGCAGTAGGAAATTCCATGCTCGGACAGTGTGTAAAGTAGTAAGAGTTTCCCTGAGCAAATGGTTCTCTCATCTCATCCATTTGTTGCTGGGCCAGTTAAGAGTCAGTTCCTCTTCACGGAGACTGATCGCTAAAGAGGAAAATGTCATATTATTCCTAGCTTGGCTCAGATGTTGCAGTGAGACCCTGGAAGCTGAGCCTGCATTAGAGAAGCTTCAAGAACGAGGGACTTGCAAAATAGTAGCATACAAGTGGGGGGACCAGCAAGGACTTGCAGGGACATCTCACACACACCCCAGGATGCTCACAAGTAAATACTTTTACTCAGTGAGTAATTAAATTGTGGAATTCACTGCTAGTAGGTGTAGTGATGGCCACAAGCATAGCCATAATGATTAAAGGGAACCTCAGTGGAGCAGAGTGGTAAGCTGCAGTACTGCAGTCCAAGCTCTGCTCACGACCTGAGTTCGATCCCAACGGAAGTTGGTTTCAGGTAGCCGGCTCGAGGTTGACTCAGCCTTCCATCCTCCTGAGGTCAGTCAAATGAGTACCCAGCTTGCTGGGGGTAAAGGGAAGATGACTGGGGAAGCCACTGGCAAACCACCCCGTAAACAAAGCCTGCCTAGGAAACGTCGGGATGTGATGTCACCCCAGGGTCAGGAATGACCGGGTGCTCGCAGAGGGGACCTTTACCTTTTACCACATCCAGAGGCACTAAACCTCTCAATGCCTGTGAGAAGAGCGGTGGAGTCTGATCTGGAGAACCGGGTTTGATTCCCCACTCCTCCACATAAGTGGTGGAGGCTAATCTGGTGAACTAAATTTGTTTCCACACTCCTCCACACTCCTCCACACGAAGCCAGCTGGGTGACCTTGGGCTAGTCACACTAGAATGTAATCTTTACATTCAGTTGTGGCTTGTATCTTTAATAGTGGGATCTTCAATATAAAATCAAAGAAGGAAGATGAAAACAGCATACATTTATGGAAATCTGGATGATTTTTGTGATGTGTTGGAAAGATAAATACCAGGATAATGTTGTATCATACTCAGAGCCGGTGTGGTGTAGTGGTTAAGAGCAGTGGTTTGGAGCGGTGGAGTCTGATCTGGAGAACCGGGTTTGATTCCCCTCCTCCTCCACATGAGTGGCAGAGGCTAATCTGGTGAACTGAATTCGTTTCCTCACTCCTACACACGAAGCCAGATGGGTGACCTTGGGCTAGTCACACTCTCTCAGCCTCACCCACCTCACAGGGTGTCTGTTGTGGGGAGGGGAAGGGAAGGTGATTGTAAGCCGGTTTGAGTCTCCCTTAAGTGGCAGAAAAAGTCAGCATATAAAAACCAACACTTCTTCTTCCTCCTCTTCTTCCTCTTCTTCCTCTTCTTCTTCTTCTTCTTCTTCTTCTTCTTCTTCTTCTTCTTCTTCTTCCAGGTCTTTATGGTCATATTTATCAGCCATTCAGGCATCCAGTTGGCCACTGTGACAACAGAATGCTGGACTAGATGGACCAGTGCTTTGCTCCAGCAATATTCTTATTTTCAAGTTGGTTGAAAAATGGATTTGATTCACTATCGCTAGAAACAACACCTTTCAAGACAATGTTTGGCCAAATGTTTTCATTGACCTGTTATAACTTTATCCCATTTGGTGTTAAGAGAAAGTGCCTGTGTTTGTAAATTTATTGTTTCCTTGTATATGATACTGACTGTTGTATTAATTCACTATGTTTTATTTTTCTAATTATATAATTAAATGTAAAAAGAAAACATGAATATAAGGATGCTTTTATGTACTCGGGACAGCCCTTTTGCCATACCAAGGGCCTTTTCTTCTATTGCACTGTAATGTACTGCTCTTAGGGTTCCCAGGTCCCTCTTTGCCACCGGCGGGAGGTTTCTGGGGTGGAGCCTGAAGAGGGTGGGATTTGGTGAGGGGAAGGACTTCAATGCCATAGAATCCAATGGCCAAACCTGCCATTTTCTCCAGGTGAACTGATCTCTTATTGGCTAGAGATCAGTTGTAATAGCAGGAGATCTCCAGCTAGTACCTGGAGGTTGGCAACCCTAACTGCTGAAGGCTCTTGCCTACGCCATGCAGTACTTAGGTGTTAAAACCTGCCCTCTACTGTTTTATCAATGCAAACCACAACCAACCAACCAACCCCTCCCCCAAGTTGTAACTTGTCCTACAGAGGAAAAATATACAGTTAACTTCTACATTTTCAGTGGAAGAGACACACAGACATTTTGTTGCAGGGAGGAAGAGTCAATCGCATGCTTCTTTTCTGTCCAGAGCATGGGTGCATGTGTTCGCTCATGAAGGAAGGGAAGGAGAGGTGGATGGGAATGGATGTTGATGCTCTGTGTATGCGCGTGGGCAAACACCCTCCTCCTCCTTTGCATGAAAGAGAAAGAGGAGAGAAGCCACTGAGGTAGATTTAAAAGGAAGGATAAGAAATTGACTACAAACAGCAGCGGAGGAGGGGAGCAGAATTAATTTAAATTTCTTGGAGAGTGACCGTTGATCGTAAAGGATAAAGAATGAGGTGGGCACAGTGCTTGCAAAGCAGTATGCGGAAACTACTGATTAATTTAAACAGACATGGATATTAAGCATGGGTATTAAGCATGGATATTAAGCATAGATATAATATATCTATTATATGGTATTTGTATTGCATGGATGTGGGAGATTTTGTATGTATAACATTGAGTTGATTTATGTTTAGCATTATAGTTGTAGTAAGAATACATAGCGTAGAAATATCATCATTAAATGTGCAACTTTGATATGAAAACCTGGTAAAAATTACAATAGGTTGTTTTTGTCAAAATACAAGCCCTGGAGGTTGGCAAGCACTAATTTTCAGTCTAGAGAAGCCCTTGAGATTGGCAAACACTCTTTTCTCCAGGTCATTCCTGGAGGGTGGCAACAGAGGATTTCTTTCTCCAGGCCAGCCCTGGAGGTTGGGAACTGAGTTTTTTCCTCCTCAGGTTTGTCCAGGAGGGTAATAACAATAGAAGCAAAATAAACAGCATACAGGCTCAATATCATTAATCAGTTTTCAATTGTCAATTTCAAAAATCAATAGTCCGTTTTCAAATAATTTATTATATGTACTAATACTTAACACTAATTTCTACTAGGCTACTAAATAATACTAATTTCTACTAGGCTACTAAATAATACAAACAAACAAATTCCCAACAGAAAAACAAGAATAGTTCTAATAAGGCATTACATTCATGCCAATTATATAACTATTAAACGCGACAAGAACCTCTGTAATTCCCGGAGGAAAAGTTCACTCAGGGAGGAGGAAGGAGTCAACCTCTCCCTGAGAAAGAATTCTTGCATGAAGGCAAAGTGAAGCAGGGTAAAGCAGAGCAATGCTGACGTATCAGAGTTCACAACACCGTCACTGTTGGGTCACCGGGCAAAAATAAATGGGCTGGACAAGATCTCCAGGTGACAGAGATCTGTTCCCCTGGAGAAAATGGCCGCTTTGGAAGGTGGACCCTATGGCATTGAAGTCCCTCCCCTCCTCAAATCCCACCCACCTCAGGCTTCCCCCCCCCCCGAATCTCCAGGTATTTCCCAACCCGGAGCTGGCAACCCTAGGGAGGGGTTAACCTCTCCCAACTGCTCCCGGGGTATTCAGTGATACATCACCATAGGTCTCATGGGCAGGGAGGTGGTGTCACTGTAATCTATAAGGATTCTATGCCCACAGCGCAGTGGCCCATCCAGAACACTACTGGTTTTGACACTATTGTGTACCTAATGTTGGAATTGAGAGACAGGTTTGGGATTCTGTTAGGGCACTGCCCACCCTGCTGCTTAACATTTTCCCTGATGTTCCTTTGGCTGGTTGTCCTGGGGGACTTCAACATTCATGCCAAGCCTATCTTGTTAGGAGCAGCTGATGATTTCATGGCCTACTTGACAACCATGGGCCTGTCTCAGGTAATAACTGGTCCTACACATGATGCAGGTCACGCTCTTGACCTGGTATTTTGTTTTGGGAGGGAGGAATGTAATCTGAGGGTGGAGGAATTCACAACAGTTCCTTTTTCATGAACAGATAACTGTTTGCTTGAGTTTAGACTTACAGGGGTACCAGGGGTGGGGAACTATTAAAATGATCCAGCCCCCAGACCTAGATGAATCTGAATGGCTTTCTGATGGTCTTAGAAGATTTTCCTGTGATATGGTTGGTGATTCTGTCGATGCTTTGGTTGGCCTCTGAAATGAGGAAATGCCCTGGGCGGTTGACACAATTGCTCCCAGGCACCCTATTTCAAATATTAGATGAGGGTTGCCAGACACCAGGGGTAATGGCGGGCAATTGCCCACCAATTAAGGGGGCTGCCTGCTGCCCCTCAGCTGGTTACATCTAGTTGAGATGTCTACAGTGTTCTCCATCTAGGGCTGCTCTTGAGAAGTGTTCAGAAACTTTAATTGGTGCAGAATGCTGCCACCAGGGTGTTGACTGGAATGGGTTGTGAGCACCATATCACTCCAGTCTTGACCCATCTATACTGGCTCCCAATTTGTTTCTGGCCACAGTTCAATGTGCTGGTGATGTTTAGAGCCCTATACAGTTTGGAACAACATAGCTGAAGGACCGCCTACTCCCTTTTGAGCCTGCTCAACCAATATGGTCATCTTTGGAGGCCCTGCTTTGGGTGCCCCCACGAGGTTAGGCACATGGCAACCTTGGACAGGGCCTTCTCAGTCGTGCCACCAAAACTCTGGAACTCTCCCAAGGGAGATTCGTCTGTCACCATCTGATGCTATGTTCTGCCAGCATTATGCGATGTGGGCCTACACTCCTACCCATCGGGGTGTTGTAAGCTGCTTGGAATGCAGCTGTATGGAAGATATTCTTCATGGCTAGCTGTTTCAGTCCAAATAGTTCCCCACATAGTTCAACTGTATCACAAACCAATGAGGAAATTTCTTACACATTAAATATTTTCAGTAACTCTGCTTTGATTGTCCCCTTGCTCCTTAGCCTTGCGTAATTTCTGAGAATAATTTTTATGAAACTGGGTGTGTAGCATCTTCCCCCAGTGGGCTGCCTTCCGTCACTGCTTCGCTTGTTTACGCAACGGGTAATGGTGAGAACGTGGTGTGACTTGTAAATTATAGCTAAACAAGCTAGAATGCACAACCCAAACACACTGGCATCCATTCATATTGCTGCCAAGTCTCGTTTTGTTTGGGGACTGATTTCAAAGTGCTTTCAAACTTGTGTTGATGAAATGTCAGCTGTTTGACGTACTTATTTTGACTACTCTGTTCTCAGCACCACTGAGTAGATGTCTTGCACAGGGACACTGTGTTTATAAAAATGTAAGCACTTTTACCTAACTCATTCTTTGAGGCTTGGCAAAATGTACTCAGTGCATTATTTATAAGCTGTGTTGGCCAGTGCTATCACACTGGCGATAATCCCTTTAACTTCTGGGGGAATTTAAACCCTATGTGGTCTATGAGCTCCTGGTCAGATGCCGTTCTTGATGCAGGCCTTAATGTTATAGCCTGAAGCCTGTGCTGATTTCTTAACCCTTGGCCTGTGTTGTACTGGAGCTGGGACACAGCAGGGTGGACGTTCCGCTGAATGTTCTGGACTGCTTTGCACTCTGCTGGACTGCTTTGCACTCTGCCAACATGAACCCAGGTCTTCTGCACACATGGCTGGCAAAGGGAATGAAACTGTTGTGGGTGCAGCTAGAGTTGCCAACCTCCTGGTGGGGCCTGGAGTCGGAGCTCTCCCAGAATTACAACCAATGTCCAGATGACAGATATCAGCTCCCCGGAGAAAACGGCTGCATTGATGGGTGGATGTAGGGAAGGAATGGAAATTAATCCAATCCCTTCTGTGGGGCAATATCCCAGCACTCACTCGGTGCAGGATATTCCACCTGATTCAAGTAGCAGAGTTCAAAACAGCCAATACTGTAAATGTGGAGGAATATGAATAGCACACATATTAAAATTGAAGAAAACTGTTTTTAATAAATGTTTATAAAGTCTTTTAAAATAAGCAACATTTTTCTTTAGAGGTTTCTGTAACATTCACCTCATCTTAACTGAAACAGTGTGACATCTTCAGTGAGTGTGAGCAGAGAGAGACAGAGGCAGTTGCCAGCGTCAGTTGGTTACAAGTAACTGTCGCCAGAAGGGAGGGGCTGATTCTAGAGGAGCCCTCTGTCAATCAAATTAGGCTCCAGCATTTAATCCAATAATGGACTCTATGGAATCAAATCCCTGCAGCTAGATTGGAGTCTAGTAGCATCTTGGAGACTAACAAGATTTTTTTTGGGGGGGGGCGGGGCGGATATGAGCATTTGAGAGTCAAAGCTCCGTTTGTCAGATACCTTCATCAGGAAGCTTTGATGCTCAACCCCCCTCCCAATCTTGTTGGTCTCTAAGGTGCTACTAGACTCCAATCTAGCTGTTCTACTGCAGACCCTCTGAAAAATCCCTGCAGAGCTCCCTTCTTCCCTAAACCATGTCCTCCCCAGGCCCCACACCCAAATCCCTGGGAATTTCCAAACCCAGAGCTGGCAACCCTAAGTGTAACACTCAGGGGTTCACACCTGTTCTTCTCCCTTGTAATGTGGGCTTGTGACCCGCACTGGAAAATATGAGTCTGGATTATGTTTCTGCTATCAATAAGACAAACAAAATTGCTTGTGCTCCCTCTCCAAATGGTATCCCACACACACACCCTTCTAAGAAAGTACTCTAAGGGTTTCTTCTGCCCAAGGACAGAAAGAAGCAAAGCTTTCAAAAAGGTTCTGCAGCCCAAGTAATGAATCCATAGCCCTGGGAAAACATAGGTTCAGATGAATAGCTATGGCTAACAAGCACAGTACTGTATCTGGAGGAACTTTACATGGGTACCAGCTGGAACTTGTTAGAGATCGCAGATAGCAAAGAAATTCTATATCCATTAACACAAAAATGCTAGTTTTAGCTGTGCCTCACGAGGTCATTTGTGTTAGAATGTGCGTAGTTGCATATTCCTAATATTTAGCAGAGTGCCTTAAGCTTAGCAAACAGCAGGAGCTGACTCATGCGTGCGTGTGTGAAAATAGAGAGCAGTCGTTTATTCAAACTAAATACATTTATTGTGGAAATACACTTTGGATAGGAAAGGACATACAGGGTCCCCTATCCTAATCTATCTAGCTAATTCCTTAGATATAAAAGAAGTTACCTGCCTTCCACTCCATCTTTGGGGTGGGAAGGCCTGAGCTCTATGCGACTTGCATCGAAGAAGGGTGAAGGGGAAGAGAGGGGGAAGAGGATATTGTCCCTGACAATCTAGCTCTAAACATCAAGGGGCCGGAAATGAGGGGAGAGGTGCAACTGCTAACAACCTCCCATCTATCTATCTGACTATCTGGTCAGTCCCCCCCCCCCCCACTTTGAGTGCGGAGGCAGGTGACACCGCTAGGGAGAGCCCAATTTCCAACAATTTGGTCTCATGTAGATAAATACACAGCTTTTTAGCCCTCAGGTCATGAAGGGAAACCCTACATTCTGTATGTGATGCCTCTCAGCATTGTTAGCTTATGTATTATGGTCTTTCTGCTGCCTTGTACCATTATAAAGAGAATGTGAAGCTCCTGTCCGGTTCAGGCAAACCTGGCAGGTTTCTCTTTACTGGGAGGTTTTCCGCATAGGATGATTCCCTGTGGTTTCCCTGTTGCACACGCACACTGTTATCACTGTTCAGGGCCGAATTGGCCATAGGAACAGTATCATTAAGGTAAAGTAAGTTTCCCTGTTGCTGCTGAGGCTGCTGATTCAGTACAGTGGCAACAGGGCTTCCATATGGTAGGTTTTCCCCACATTTGCCCAGTCCCACCACCCTGGGTCTGCCATTTCCCTCCCGACACCAGAGGGACTTTTGTTTTTTAAATTGGGTATTGCTAGGTGCAAGCAGCTTTGGGCCTCCGCTGGGGAGAAAGCAGGGTACAACTGTAGATAAAGAGATCACTCTGGTATTATAATCAGGGCCGGTGCTACCATTAGGTGAACTAGGCGGCCGCCTAGGGCGCAGACCTCAGAGGGGCGCAGAACTGGCCCAAGGGGCACAGTTTTAAACAGATTAGTGTCTTGAAAAAAAATGCAACTGGAAATTTGTATTTTTTTACTTTAAGATAAATACCACAACAGCGCTATGGAATATAATTAATTATAACGTCTTATAAAAAGTTTTGTGCTTCCCCCCCCCAAGGCATCTGTTTTTGAAAATTGGTTAGCAATGCGAGAGTGGGGGGGAGCACAAATAGTTAGCCTTGCCTAGGGCACAAAAATGACTGGCACCGGCCCAGATTATAATGATCTATTCACAATCTCCCAGTTCCAGCTTTCATTTCCAGTTGTAAACTTTCCCCTTATAACTCCACAAAAAAATGTAGGGCTACAGACTTCTTTTGGGAGCGAGCACATAGTTGCAATAGATTATTACAAGTGGGGACCTACAAGAAACTTGCAAGGAGAGTGCATCCCACCCCCTTGCTTCCCTGCCTCTCTCTCCTTCTGCAGACGGGGCCCATACTTTGTTATTAGATATATGGATAATGCTATAGCGATCTAGCAATACATGACTTTTAAAAAGCTTTGGTAAGAGGGGGAAATGGCCACTGTGGGAAATCTGCACTTTCCATAGCAGCCCCCACCTTGTCTTTGCTGCAATTATTCCAGAAAGATTGGAATCGAAGGTTGGATTGGAATCGAAGGTTGGATTGGATCGAAGGTTTTGGAAGGAATGCAGAAAACCAATGGAAAACCCAAGAGATACACAAAAGTAGCTCAGTGCTGTAGGGAAGTGAGGGGAAACGCTGCTTCTCACCAGCCTCCAGGCTGGTGAAACAACCCTTTGATTTAAGGCACCCCTGAGCTGTGTGCAGACGTCTGTGTCCAGACTCCAATTCAATCACAGGGTCCATAATTATAAACGGTTTTGATTGCAGACTTAATGGAAGATGCCCTCAGACCCCGCGAAAGACGCCTACTCCCAACCACAAGGCTCTACAGATTAGAAACTGTTCTAGCTTCACATAACTTCAGTTCTGAGAGGCTCATGTACGGTAATTGCACACATCTGCCATGATTTCACTGCCCAAGGGCTGTAGGCTATTCTTGTCATGTGGCTGCCAGACACTTGACATATCCATACTTGTGCAATTCCAGGAGGATCCAAAGCGAGATGTCTATCAAATACAGAGAGAGTCTGCTGGCGGAGCCATGGGTGGAGTCTAGACGCTTTGGTGGGTCTAAGGGTTAAGGCCAGGTTATTGCTTTGAGCTCTTCCTTTCTCAGTGGAGAGATCCCATAAAAAAAGCCAATTGTAAACCATTGCTACAAAAGCCATTGTAACAGGATGTACAAGGCAGGCTTATAGGTACCATTTGGCCGAATGCAACAAAAATTACAAGAAATGAGCAGGAAGCCATGACCTAGGAGAAAAACAATGTGACTGAAGCAAGGAAGAAATTGTGAGGAGTTGAGGTCAGTCAAATTCGCCCGCCCAGCTGCCTGCAGTATAGATTCTGGGCTCCTACTAGGGTTGCCAACCTTCAGGTAATTAGCACAGGACTGGCTGAAATAACTACTGGATAACAATCTAGTAAACAAGTGTATTAAAGTGCATAAAGTGAAATAAATAAATAAATAAATACAACAATATCTTAGACAGTCCAAATGGTACTATTTTCAAATATTCAATGTAGATCAAGCTGGAACACTTCTTCAAAGATGAATGATGAGGGGGACGATCGTTTCATTTCTTCTTCAGCCCCGTTTTTATTAGAAACATTTCACATGCATATACAGGAATTCAATTATTTTCATTTCTCCCATGGGGATGAAAGTGACAACTTATGTATAATGGCAATGTCAAGTTCCATGCAGGATACAACAGCTCAGAGACAAAGTTGCACAGACGACTTCAACTGTTCCCAAAGGGATACAATAGGGTGGAATGCTGTTTAGGATTGCACTGTTACCCTCTAATAGGGTTGCCAACCTCCAGGTAATAGCTGGAGATCTCCTGCTATTACAACTGGTCTCCAGCCGATAGAGATCAGTTCACCTGGAAAAAATGGCTGCTTTGGCCATAGAACTCTAGGGCATTGAAGTCCCTCCCCTCCCCGCCCTCCTCAGGCTCCGCCCCAAAAACCTCCCGCCTATGGCGAAGAGGGACCCTGCAACCCTAGTTCCCACCCAGCTTGGCCTGCACTGCTTTCCAACTTATTTTATCCCAGAACAAGATGGGACAGCAACAAATCTCCTTACTGACCTTCCTTACTGCACACGCTGCAAAGCAATCAGCTATGCCGCGCCAGACCCAGGCTCTGCAGACAGAGTCCCTTAGTTGGAAGTCACAGCAGGAGACAAAAGGTAGCAAGCAAGGAGTGTGCCATGCATCCTGATTCAATCTCCACTCCTTCCCACGCTCCTTTGCTATGCCCGATAGATACTGATTTGCTTTGGCAACTGTGTAAATGAGAGTGGGGCTGCATTTTGAACAGCAAGGCGGGCGCGCTGCAGGTTCTGAGTCAGGCAGTACTGCCGCCGCTGGGCCTTCGACAAAGCAGTTGGCTATACAGAAGCAGAGCTGTAGCCTGGCAGAGCTCCAGTCTTTTTCTCTTTTCTTTCTACCCCTTCCTATACTTGGACTTGAAGGAGGATGCCTTATGACTCACTAGGCACAACTCCCTTAACAATGGACATTAAAAAGGGGAAAGAGGGATTAATCCCCCTCCTACAGCTGACAACAACTGATGACTGCTAGCAATGTTCACTGCTTGACAATGGCTACCAGGATTGGTGGAGGCCTCGGTGGCAGCCTTCCATATCAGAATCCAATGCATTATTATGCTACCAGAATAATAGTCCCTACTAATCGTTAGTCAATTACTTCATAGCTTCTGATGGGAGGTTCTGTTCACAAAGATCTGTTTGGGAGAACATTTGTGGTTATGGTGGAGTTTCCCCCAAGGTTTTTGCAGGCAAAGGACAGTTAGAAATCTTGTGTCATTATCTTTGTTGCTGATACAATCTTAGATCGACAAACCTGCCACCCCAGAAAAAAAGGAGTTTTCCTCATCATGTTGTGACTGGCATGTTTTAGTAATTCAGCTATGATCTGAAAGGTCCAACATGCATGTGCCTTAGTGATGAGCCCTTTATTTGCATTTAGCACTTAGCAAGTGAGAGCCAAATATTTTTTGACATTTAAACTGGCTTCATTCTGAGTGGGAGTGAATATGACATTTAATAGGTACAGTCTGATCTGAGTCAGGGTCTAGGAGAGCCTGTAATCCAGTCCAACAGCAGACAGTTTTCTGTTCAGCACTTTCTGGACCTACTTCCTGGCTTTGAATGAAGAATCTTAATACCAGGCGCCATGACGGGGCTGAGGGAGGAGTTCAAATTTGCAAAATGTGAGAAGTGAGCACACTGACAAAATGGAAAGTGGTGAACATTGATGCTAGCTTGGAGTGGAACTAAGGAAGTTGTGAAAGCAGATACCTAAGTCTGCTAGTTTGGCTGCTAGTAGACACAAGCATGATCGTTGCTCCAGATAAAAGTGTAATCCTGCTGTTTTGGATATAGGCAGATTTAGGGTGTTCTGCAAAGCCAAAGTGCTATATAAGCAGTATCTTTCCTTTGCAGTTGAAAGTTGAACTGATTTCCTCTGTGGCTCAGGAGATGCTGAATCAATCTGATTTACTAGGAAGGATTAATTCATTAATTTCTAATGAATTAATTCGCCATCTGCTGAGGGGGGGTTGGTGAATTAAAATCTGTGTTTGCCATATGGTGGAGATGGAATTCTGGGGAAGACTTAGGCATTGGATATTAGACCCATCACGTGTTAGAGAAGAGTCCACTGAGGTGTTTGGGGCAGGAGGTCACATAAGTGTGAGCTATTTATTTATGTATTTAAAACATTTATTAGCCACCTTTCTTCCTTGTGGAACGCAAGGAGGCTTACAATATACATAAAACATTATAAAAACACAATAAAAAACAATTATAAAACTCATTAAAAGTCTCAGTTTGAAAACTCTAATTAGGACTGCCAATAATAAAAGCTAAATCAATTTAAATGCAGTCCTAAATAAAACTGCCTTCAACTGCCTCCTGAAGATCGACAATGAGGGGGTCAGGCACACCTCTCAGGAGTGGTTGTTCCATAATTGTGGAGCTGCCACAGAAAAGGCCTCTCTTGTATACCCATCAAACTAGCGTCTTTAATTGGTGGGACAGTCAGGAGGGCATCTCCTGGGCAGAAATGCACAGGAGAAGATGGTCCTTCCGATACCCCAGCCCCAAGCCACGTAGGGCTTTAAAAACCAACACCTTGAATTGGGCTTAGGAGCAGATTGGTAGCCAGTGTAATTGCTGTAGTATCGGGGACATACGCTCCCGATAGCTGGCCCTGATCAGCAGTCTAGCCACAGCATTCTGCACTAGCGTCAGCTTCTGAACACTCTTCAAGGGTAGCCCCAAGTAGAGTACATTGCAGTAGTCCAGTGAAGATGTAACTAAGGCATGGATCACTGTGGTTAGATCGGACTGACCCAAGAACGGATGCAGTTGACGCACCAGCTGGAGCTGGGCAAACGCACTCTGAGCCACCCAGCAGCTGCCTAGAATTAGGTGGGAAATGTAGGTAGAACTAGTGGTTATCATTGGTGACATTGCAGCCCATATCTCCAGATGACCTCTCCCAGTGGCTTCATATAGATATTAAACTCACCCTCAGAAGAGCCATATGGATGGAAGGCTTGAGATGCAACTCTACCAGTGTGGGAGGAGCTATGGAGGGCACTGGTAACCATGCTGTGAAAGGCACATGTAAAGGGGGCTTTAGACTATTTTGATTTCAGCTTAGGTTGAATTACATTAGACGCCCAAGAGAAACAATGAGCAGGCCATCAAGTACTGAAAAATGATACCACCACTAACTTCAGTACGACACCAGAGTAAGACCTTATATTGACAACAAACATGTTCATGCTGGGGTCTGCTAGTAATACCACCCTTCCAGTTCACCCCAAAGATCACTATTCTAGCTGTTGTTGGGTTTTTCCCACTGTTGCTTTCATGACGATCTAAGCCCCCAACTACTGTACAGAAATGCGCCTGTTTTTGCCAGAAGCACCTTGGCTTAATTAAACATGCTTCTTCCTCTCCTGCTGGCACAGAATAGTGGAAGCATGGGACAAGCACAACTGGGAACACTTTTGGACATTTAATTACCACCACTCATGGAACAGCAGTGTGGTTAAACTTGGTAAGGAGAGCAGGAGTGCGGATATCTCCTAAAACCACTTATGTGTTTACACAACAAAGCCTACACAAGGCCTACATGCACTCCCAAGTACTTCTATGCTTTTGAAGATAACCCATCCTAATGTGGGATTGTTGTGGACTTCCTTCCTAGTCCATTAGGCTTCAAAACAAGCACTCTTTTAGATTCAACAAGAGTTATTATTAGTGTTTCCTCTTTATTGCTGTACTTGCTAATTATTATAGCCAGTTGTGTTTAGAAACATGAAGTTTAACTCTCCCAGAAATATACCTATGTGTCTGCTATGGGATATTACATGGTTAGATTGCCTGGTGACTTCTGACTCACTTTGCACCACATGCAACCACCCAGCATCTGGTTCACTGGAACTGCCTGTTGAGTAAGGAATTAACATAATATGGGTAACATTAACACCCTTTGATTCAAAGTCATTCTGCACATTAGCCAGAATGATGTGATACAACAAGACAGTAGAATTCTGAACTGTACCACTTCAGATAGGGTGGGGGAATGGTGATCATATAATGTAATGCTCCCTATATACAAAGGTGCAGACACATTTTAATGGGGGGGGGGAGTCAGAAATATAACCACTGCCTGTAATTTGAATTGGAACATGCCAGGAATCTACTACTTCCATCTACCATTTCATTATGTGTAATGACTGCCAGATTGTGCCTGATTCATTATCATGATTTCATGGTAGAATCAAACAGTCGAAGGAAAAGAGTCTGTAGGACAACATTGATACAATATCAAATACTGCTCCAAATAAATTAGCAATAAGAAGAATTTTATACCTTGCTTTTCTCTACCATAAAGAATCTCAAAGATGCTTACAATAACCTTATCTTCCCCTCCCCACAACAGACACCTTGTGAGGTAGGTGGGGCTAGAGAGTTCAGAGAGAACTGTGACTGGCCCAAGGTCACCCAGCAGGCTTCATGTGGAGGAGTGGGGAAACAAACCCAGTTCACCAGATTAGAGTCCGCCACTCCTAACCACTATGCCATGCTGGCTCTCTAAGGTACTCTCTAATAGTTCTAGTACCTATTTTCTTCATATTTATCCCAGTTACTATTTTAGGGGTATGTATATGTTTCCCTGTGGTGCAGAGTGATAAGCTGCAGTACTGCAGTCCAAGCTCTGCTCACGACCTGAGTTCGATCCTGACGGAAGTTGGTTTCAGGTAGCTGGCTCAAGGTTGACTCAGCCTTCCATCCTTCCGAGGTCGGTAAAATGAGTACCCAGCTTGCTGCATAAAGGGAAGATGACTGGGGAAGGCACTGGCAAACCACCCCGCAAACAAAGTCTGCTTAGTAAACGTCGGAATGTGATGTCTCCCCATGGGTCAGGAATGACTCGGGGCTTGCACAGATGATCTTTACCTTTTTTTTATATGTTTCCAAACGAATGGGGAGAAGACCTTGAAAAAGGTGCATTTGTTCCATGCAGGACCGCCAGTATTTCTGTGGCCAAGTCAGCTGGAGGGCCCCTGAAGCCAGCATCATGTTGATTTCAGAATGCATCTTGATTTGTTTTACTTTGAATGAAATTCTGCACTGCAGCCACTAGGGGCTCAATACCTCTGCTTTCTGCTCAACATGCTTTTCTGCAACGTTTATTACAAGGAGGCAAACATTTGCCTATCCTGCCAAACTCATAAACAAGACAGAATTGGAGCAAGGCAAGACCAGCCCAGCACAACTTGTAGCAGCTACACTCATTGCCAGCCTCCTAAGAAGGTTGTTGTTTCCAACAGTATGTTTTCCTTTTCCTTTCTTTCCCCTTAGTTCCATAGTTTTGTCTGCTCAGCCAGATCTTCCCTGTTAGTGTTGTAGAAAATAAAACCTTTCCTCTTTTCTTAATTTCTTTTCCCCTTCCCCACACTTTTATCCCCCTTTATTTTGCTCTCTTCATGATATGCCGTAATTTCTTGTGTATAAAGTGCCTTCAAGTCGCAGCCTACTTATGGCGACCCCTTTTGGGGTTTTCTTGGCAAAAGACTAACAGAGGTGGTTTGCCAGTGCCTAGATCAGGCTAGCCTGGGCCATCCAGGTATAAACCTTTGTTAATACTATGAACAGAAATGGGGAGGGGAATTAATATTTCCCCATGATCTGTCAAAGTAGTAAAACGATGCTCCCCTCACCACATGCATCATAGTAGAATGTTAATCTATCTTAGTGGTTACAAATGTGGAACCGAAGTTAGAACTCCTTCCTACCCCTTAACTGGATTTAATTACATTTTAAACACTGTTCAGGCAGTGGGTTGTTGTATTGGTGGGACATCCCTTTATAAATGCTATTTTGCTACTGTAGACATTAAGCTTTACAAATGATGTTATCTTTTTAGAAAACAGGTCAGCAAAATCAATCCCAGTGATCCCAATACTTCTCATCTAGCACCTCTACATAATGAATTTGCCCCTGCTTTTAGGCTAGGTAAAGGTACATGGTTAAACTTAAATAGTTTTTGTATTGATTTACTTACTAAAGATTTATTGTGATATGAATTTTTTGTGAACAGCATCCCACTTCATCAGATATATGGTGTGTCCTGTATTGGTGCACATATGTACATGTGTACAAATATAAAGTTACAAATTTAGGCACATGGTTTGGATCAGGGTCATATGGGAGGGCATGGTGACTGTCAGCAGCTATGGCGCCATTCACTCGGGCAACAGAACGGAATAGGAAAAAACAATGAAAGTATAAAGGCCATGATTTCATTTGTTGCCGTGGATCCTCCCTTTCCCCTATCCTGTACTTACTCTGCTGCAAGCGGGGACTGCTGCTCCTCACAGCAGTCAGGCAAGGAGCCAGCCAGGCAGCCAGCAACCAAGTGGGAGAATCTCTCTCATCCCTTCTATTTTTCTTGGTGCTATCCATTCTTTTTTGCCCTTTTTAATATGAGAGGAAGAAGAGGACAGAAGGTAACCTGCAATTTGACAAAAAAACAGACTGGAAAGAATACAAATACGTTTTGCAAGCACTGAAAAATTAAGGTTAGAGAAGCAGGAGATTGGCAAGGACTTGTGGGGGGGGGACTCACTTCTCCTCCCTCATTCTTTTCTCTTTCCCCCAGAGCCTTTCCCCTTTTCCTACTTCCTTTTTTCCTTCCCACCCACCAGCCAACCTACCTTTATCTGCCCCTGAATTCAGCTTTCCCTCCCCCAGCAATCTCTGCCTGGGAAAACTATGGCCTGGTTGTGCAGAGCCAGCTGACCTGGCCCCAGTTGCTTAGCAGGGAACCTGCAAGGACTTTTCTCTTTCCCACCGCCTACCATGGGAAAGGCCAAAACAGCCCTGGAGCGGGCTCTGCCCCCTCCCTCTGCCCTTTACTGACAGAAACCAAATTTTGCTAAGGCTGGCAAAATTACTGTGGCTGCCTATCAATGGCCACTGAGGGTGTCAGTTTCTTAAAGCTACAGGTGTTCCTTTTATGGTTTGGGGTTTTTTTTAAACTCCCACAACAGTGATTTTTTTTCATTTGTTTGTTTTTAGATTTCAGATTTTTTCTACAAACCTGGGGCTTTTCTTGTGTGTATAGAAAGATCTGTCTTGTCTGTCCATAGCTCCAGTCTCCAGACTTAAGTATCCAGATGGGGCCATGTTGACAATTAGATATATTAACAAGCAGGGACCCACAAAGATTTACAAGGACATCTCATTTCCCCTCCCCTACCAATTCTTTTCTGAAAGCCTTCATAACCTCTCCCATTTTCCTGCTTCCTTCTCACCTTCACACCAACAAGCCTTTATCTGCTCCCCATCTTCAGCTTTCCCTCCTTCACTCCCTCTGACAGCTTCTTTCTGAGAAAACTGTGGCTCAATTGCACTGTGCTAGCCACCAGGCCCAGTTGCACAGTGGGGAACCTGCAGACTTTCAGAGGTACCACACTTTCCCCTATATCACCCTCCCTATACTATTTCCTCTTTCCCTCCTCCTGATAGCCACCATATTCTCATCTTTCTCTTCTTTCTTCTCTACTTCCCACTCATCAAGCAATGTGCCTTTTATCTGCTCCCACCCCAATCTTCAGCTACATTATTTACTTAATTTGTACCCTACCTTTGTCCTCAAAGTGGACCCAAAGCAGCTCTTAAAGCTGCAGGAACCCCTTCTATTCTTTGGGTGTTTTAAAACCCCTTTTAAATATTTCAGGGTGGGTGAGGTTTGTTTGTTTTTTGCAAACCTGGGACTTTTCTCAGGTTTGTAGAAAGATGTGTTGGTGTAGTGGGTGGTTAAAGTGTTGGACCGAGATCTGGGAGACCCCAGGTTCAAATCCCTGCATTGTCATGGAAACTTGCTGGATGACCTTGGGCCAGTCACATACTGTCAGCCTAACCTACCTCACAGGGTTGAACCGAAGATAGAATGGAGGAGAGGAGAATAATGTAAGTCGCTTTGGGTCCTCCTTGGGGAGAAAGGCGGGATATAAATATAGTAACCAATACATAAATAAATGTATTGATATATATCAGAAAACAGGATTAGTCAAGCCAGAGATGAAGGTTGTAATACACTGAAATATCCCGTCCCTAATAGCTATGAGCCCCGTAGCGCAGAGTAGTAAGCTGCAGTACTGCAGTCCAAGCTCTGCTCACGACCTGAGTTCGATCCCAACGGAGGTTGGTTTCAGGTAGCCGGCTCAAGGTTGACTCAGCCTTCCATCCTTCCGAGGTTGGTAAAATGAGTACCCGGCGTGCTGGGGGTAAAGGGAAGAGGACTGGGGAAGGCACTGGCAAACCACCCCATAAACAAAGTCTGTCTCATAATGTGACGCCACCCTATGGGTCAGGAATGACCCAGTGCTTGCACAGGGGACCTTGACCTTTAATAGCTGTTAGCTTTGCCCTGGGTGAATACATGCCTGCTGTTTCCTGTTAGGTATTCACCTAGTGCATTCCATTGCACAGATGATCTGCCTTTTATCTCAGCTCCTCCTTCTCCTCTTCACTGCAACAAACAGTACTGTGAATCAGCAGTACCCCCAGCCTGTGCATCCTCTGCTCCTTAAGCAACTCAAGTGTGAGACTTCAGGTATTCTTGCCTACTGCAGCACAGTCATTTCCCAAGTTTATTAGGACTCTAAATACCTGAGTGTACCATGTGAACCAGTCCCAGCAAAGGATTTGGAACCACCCCAGCCTAGCATATGAAAAAATAATGTATGCTGTACAGATGTCATGCTGTAAAAATAAAACAGCACACTTGAGTCTGCAGTATCTTTCCAACACAGCCATTTGGTTTGACATGTTGCTATTGTACCGATTGCTACCTATTGTGGTAGGAAGAGAGTGAAGATCTACCTAGTTCACAGCCAGAGTTGCAGAGATGCACCACACCAGCATTTTCTGACCCCCTCACCAGCCCATCAGCACCTGCTCAACAGCCAGCCATTACACAGATGGCAGCTCAAGGGCTTTTGTGGGACAGGATTTGTGCGTGTGTTTTTTTAATGTTGTGCAAGACTGCACAGTAGAGATTAGAAATAATTGTCTCAAGTAGATTTGATTGCCGCAATTTTAAAGGGGGAGTTTTTGCCACCTGCTGCTGCTTCTCTAGAGAACTATTCATAGTTTTTTAAAAAAAATTGTATTTGTTTTTGACTCAGATGGAACTTTTAAAAACTTCCCTGTCGGTAAGACTGTGTAGCTGAGGGCTGCTAAATATTTGGACATCAAAGATATAAAATAGACACAACAGTTTCTCGTTCCCTTTTGTCATAACTTTTAAGTGGGACTTTGGCTATTTTCCCCAAGCTCCTTATTGACTTGTGTTGCCTGGAGTGTGAGCCACTCCGGGGTCTGACGAAACTGCTCAGCTCAGAATGGAGGCCATAAATCAAATAAAACCAGTTTTTACACAGTCATGTTTCATATAAATACAAACAAAGACCAGCTGGCAGCACACCTGTTTTCATGCATGAGCAGCTCAGGTTATCCATTCAGCATCGGCCTGGGTATTTGCGGATTTCCTGTTCAATCCTGAATTTCTTCGGTCATTTTCAGTCACTTGGCTTTTAATAAAAACCAACAATACTGGGGTGAGTGTTGCTGCCTCTTTTAGACGTATTTTCATTATGAAAAACTGCAGTGTGTCTACAAGGGCAAAACAGGGAATACTCTGTCACAACCCCCCAATCCAGGTCTTTCGCTTTTCTATATTATAAACGTCCCGCAGGCTGCAAGGCTGTGAACCACCTCACCACCCGCGGCCTCTCAATTTGACCACAAGGCAAAATGGATTGCTTTGATTTTTACTCTCAGGATTCCTTTAGTCCTTGAACCAGAGAGCACAGCAGATACACATCAGGACCCTTCTTTCCTGGAACACAACATTCAAGGGTTAACGAACATTCAACATTTATTAAATTGGTAAGCATGACATTTAATGCCTTTTCGACTCCAATACGTTAGGTGACACATGAAGCTGTCTTATACTGATTCAGACCCTGGGTCCATCGAAGTCAGTATTGTCCGCTCAGACTGGCAGCGGCTCTCCAGGGTCTCAGGCTGAGGTCTTTCACATCACCTACTTGCGTAGTCCCTTTAACTGGACATGCCGGGGATTGAACCTGGGACCTTCTGTTCTACCACTGAGCCCTCCACGTTACCAGAGTTTGGAGGAGCTTTATGCTTAATAGTTACAAAGTATGTGCTTTTAAGAGTCTCAAGCCATTTATTCATGGAAGGTTTTGCATTGGATTTGTCACTCTCTAGATGCACATTTTCCCCATCTGAATTCTCAAAGCTCTGCATGGCAGCTTGTTGAGTTTTGAAAATATGGATGGGGGAAAAGTGCATCTAAAAAGTGGCAAATCCAATGCAAAACCTTCCATGAATAAATGCCCTCAGACTTAGAAACAGGAACAAGACAAGCCTTAACAGCATCCAAACCCTGCCTTCTCTACAGTCCCTGTTGGACTAAATACTCTTCTGATAGCAGCCCGTTTGGGAGCTCCAAACTTATCATAGGAATTGTACAATTAAGCCCTTGTGGCTGATGAAGCTACTTTTTGTAGTGAAAACGCTGGAATACTTCCGGAGCCGCGTTACCACCTATATCTCCATTGCCTGAATTTGAAATTGACTAGAACGCAACTCCATGCCTTACATGAACTTTTGTATATTTATTATCAGCTTCTGCCACATTGTTTTTGCTATTTTCGCTTTGTAACCTCGGTTGCTTAGCTTTGTTTGCTTAATTTTGTGGCAATCATTGTATTACAGTGATAGCCTTGCTGTCTATATTAACTGCTATCCTTGTCTATTGCTTGTTTATTTTTGCCTACTACTGTCTTGTTTGACCAACACTACTTACAGTAGAGTGAGTTATTCGTATAATTTAAAATTTGTTTGGCACGAGCTGAATGGGGAAGAAAGAGCAGAATATTGTCGAAGGCTTTCACGGTCAGAGTTCATTGGTTCTTGTAGGTTATCCGGGCTGTGTGACCGTGGTCTTGGTATTTTCTTTCCTGACATTTCGCCAGAAGCTGTGGCAGGCATCTTCAGAGGAGTAACACTGAAGGACGGTGTCTCAGTGTCAAGTGTGTAGGAAGAGTAATATATAGTCAGAAAGGGGTTGGGTTTGAGCTGAATCATTGTCCTGCAAAAAGTATCAAAGGTAATGTGCTACCTTACTTACAGGACAATGATTAGCACATTACCTTTGATACTTTTTGCAGGACAATGACTCAGCTCAAACCCAACCCCTTTCTGACTATATATTACTCTTCCTACACACTTGACACCGAGAGACACCGTCCTTCAGTGCTACTCCTCTGAAGATGCCTGCCACAGCTGCTGGCGAAACGTCAGGAAAGAAAACACCAAGACCACGGTCACACAGCCCGGATAACCTACAAGAACCAAAGAGCAGAATCTTCTCCCGACAGTCACATACCACTTTTCCTCACTCCTAGGAAGGGATGTGGAGGGCAGGGAAGAGAGAAAAGCAAATACATAACCCTGTTCAAGCCATCAAGTAATGGGACCAGTTTTAACAACACATTCTAAAAAAAAAAGTAAAAAAAAAAAGGTAAAGGTCCCCTGTGCAAGCACCGGGTCATTCCTGATGTCACATCCCGATGTTTAATAGGCAGACTTTGTTTTACAAGGTGGTTTGCTAGCGCCTTCCCCAGTCATCTTCCCTTTACCCCCTGCAAGCTGGGTACTCATTTTACTGACCTCGGAAGGATGGAAGGCTGAGTCGACCTTGAGCTGGCTACCTGAAACCGACTTCCGTCGGGATCGAACTTAGGTCGTGAGCAGAGCTTGGACTGCAGTATTGCAGCTTGCCACTCTGCGCCACGAGGCTCTTTATTGTGATAGCGAAACATTAGTTCAAGAGATCTCTTGTGAGGATTAGATAAACCCCATCTTTAGAGTTCATAACTGAAGTCTACAGAGATAAACAACCTTTATATTGAGTTGGATCCAGCAGAATATTTTTACAGATGGGGTGTGTATGCGTGTTTGCAGATCCCCCTTCCTGCAGCAGCCCTCATGCTGTTCTTAGGGCCACAGTGGGAGGGGATGGCAAGGAAGTCATGTTTTGCTGGGGAAAAAATCAATTTACATCAGTGGAAATTTCTGGTGGAGTAACAAGTGCCAGCAGATGGTAGTGAACATTCAAGGTTAATAAAGAGGATCACCATTTTCCAAATGCACATCTGAGCTTTCAACTCTAGTGGCCATTTTCTACCATTAATTTCCCTCCAGCTGCCCGTTTTTCCCCAGGATGGAGCCAATTTGTGGGCAAATACATAGTAGTCAGTACAAACCGCTCTTGCACTACAGCCCATCTTTGCAGACAGATTAGCAAAACACAGCAATAAACCCTCCTATACCTAGAGAAAAACACTTAATTCAGCATCAGTGCAGTCAGTTTTTAAACACAATTATAAAAGTGAATGTTTAAATGCTGTTTGATGGCAATTCTAAGGCAATACCTGTTTTATTATTAGAAGCTTGTTAGTTTTTTTGTTGTCAAGTCACAACTGATTTATGGTAACCCCTGGTGGGGTTTTCAAGGCAAGACATTCAGAGGTGGTTTGCCATTGCCTGCCACCGCATCACAACCCTGGTATTCCTTGGAGGTCTCCCATCTAAACACTTGAGAGGATTGACCTCGCTTAGCTTCTGAGATCTGACAAGATCAAACTAGCCTGGGCTATCCAGGTCAGGGCTAGAAGCTTGTTAGTTGATGACTTTAGCTTGTTGCAACCACCTCAAGTGTATTTTGAGGATGATAGGGCAGAAGAGCTGGGATTTTAATAAAACATTTTTCTGAGGAAGAACATAACTATGCAGAGACAATCCTGGATATGATTACTGATTGTATAGTTGCTGGTATTTTTCCTTCTCAAAACCTCCTGGAAGCACAAGCCAGACCACTCCCCTCAATAAAACCTATGCTGAGGTGATTTCCAACTTTCAAGATTTTGGACATTGATAATGCAGTGGGGTTCTCCCATTCCCTGATCTCTTTGAGTGGGAATTTAGCAACATTTTATAATTTAAACACAACTGAGGTGGAGTTAAATCACCACAGAGTGATAATGCCACCACCTTCTGCAGTAGGCACACACAGGATGCGAAGGGGCACAGATAAAGAATGTTACATCATGGAAGAATAAGATCTCCCAGCTGTAACTATGGGGCACTTTAGCATTACACCTCCTGTACTCCTTTCACTACCACAAAATTTGCATCAGCATATCTTATTACTTTTTTTTCCATTTGCCCCTCATTGTACATTTCATGTTTTGAAAGATTTTTTCCTCAGGATTATGAATGTGAATTGCTGTTTAACAGCTATATATCTGTACCAATACACACAATGGTAACTGAAGCAATGACCAGAAGGAAACAATGCCAGAGAAATTAGGAAACTAGGATTGTGCAAGGTAAGATATGCACACCTTCAAGCATTAGCAAGGTTTATAAGCGGTGATGTAATCAACTGAAACACGTCTTCCAGGTGTATCGTGTCTGAGGCATGTGTGTAGCAGTAGGTGCTATGGGACCAGGGATGTGGAGAAACAGCCTGGTAATGTGAAATTCAGTGAGGAACAGAAGAGTAACTTATTGTCTAAGTAGTGCACGATTCTATAGCTCTCAAGATTTGCCTGCATAGTCTATTACAGAAGTTACTGCTCTCGTCTTTAGAGGCCAATGACTAGTAAGTGGAAATTTAACAAGCAGAGATGGCAACAGGAGTGATGCTCAGCAGCCATATGGATCCAGCAATCAGATGGACACTTACAAGTAACACTTAGTTCTACAAAGGATTCAAAAAAGTGACACTTGAGAAAAACAGAATTGCTAAGGGTACTATGAAAATGTTGCTTCATGAATAAAACTTTGCTTAAGTGAGTTGATAAGCTAAGTGCATGCCCTAATTCTGAGGAGGGAAGAACTGCTACTGGAACCCTGAGATATATGCAGCTCTTGCTGTAATACCCACATTTGATTCCTTCATTTATTGCATTGAACAAAATTTACTGCACTGAACAATTAAAACTGGTCATTTGTGCTGTATATGAAGAAACACTGAAAAAAGTGAAGACTTAAAAAAATTTATTTGTACAATACATGTTAGCAGAAAGCACAAGTCAAATAAGAATGGTCAAAGAATACATTTTCTAGAAGCTCTTAAAAGAACATAAACACTTGTTGTAGAGTTCACACATTTCCATTATTTTTTTTTTGCACAAGGGACGTCTGCTTATCTGGCAGTACAAGCTGCAAGTCAGGAGCTTAAACAAGGAGCAGTGTGCCCCCTACAAGGCACCAGCATGCCACAATTGGTCAAATGTATTCCTTGCACACTCCCCATTTCATTCACCCCACTTTTCTACCTTCAAGTCAAAGAGAGGCTGCTAGAGGAATTCAAGGCACTCAATCCCAGTGCTGCCAGCCCAGGGAACCTCTGTACAAAAACAATGCAATACTGCAGAACTGTTGCTGGGCAGTCAACACACACATCCTTGGTCAAAGATGTGGAATGAGCTAACAGGGAAGGCAACTCTTACATTCCCAGTTTGAGATTTCTCAGCATCAACTTATTCTATCAAGGTAAGTAAGTAAGTGAAAGCTACCTTTGTCCGCACAGAACAGAAACCCGACTGTGAGGGCTCCTGTCTGGCTTTTTAACTATTAGGTATTAGTGTTACTTGACCAGTAGTTTTCTGGAGTTGAACTGCATGGCATACCCTATGAGAATAGCAGCTCACAAGCAGGCTTTCAGCCAAGCTTCACAGTATATCAATTCACCCTGAACATATCTAGGGCTTCCCCATTAACTGGTAGCATATATAATGCATTAACAGTATTCGATAAAATGCCTCTGTTAAAAAATAGGTACCCACAGTTAACACTGTTTGCTCTTCAAGTGTGGGATGGTTCACATTAAAACTGAAAGCTTCCCTCATAATACCGTCTAGATTAAAAAGCTTCATATTGCACTGTTATATTATACTCCAGCTGTCATTTCTCATTCCAGAGACTTATGAAACTGTAAAAAAGTAAACCTAGCCATTTTGTGCAGTCTTCAGCATTGCATCCGAGTAGTTGGAATTTGCAAAACCTTCATTACAACTACAGTAGCCTAAGCACAGTGGAATTTCTGCCCAGCTGCCTTCCTCATACAGTACAAACACTGATTGTCCTGTCTTCAGCCTTCACACTTTGAGTTTCCTCTTCTGGTCAAAGTAGGCATCAAATCGTGACAGTGCATAGTCCTATGTAAGATAAAATTGTACAGTTAAAATCACCAAGCCAGTCTGCGTGTTGCCCCAATTTCAGTACACTTAAACAGAACTACACATTCCATTTACAAAGTGTTACAGAGATCATTACTAATTGCCTTAGCTTGATCTGTGATCTATTTATTTCATCTGCTTTACTACTAAACCAAAGTGGTGTTAGAAAGCCAGAAACCACTTCGGAATGTAGCTACATTACATATATTAAGTCTTATTCAATAGCAAATGCTGTAACATAGATGAGGGAGAGTAATTTGTATTTCCCACTCAAAAGTCAAAGTGCCATTAACTAAAATATACTAGTGCTCTGTGCTCTGATATAGCTGAAGCAAAGCATCTGACGACTAGTGCTATAGCATGAATTTAAAATTGCTGGACTGGTTACTTAGAGCCAAGAATTCAACCAAACCACTGCCCCCTTCATACCAGCCACACAATTAATGCTAGAAGCAGCATGTGATCATTACTCCCCCCATCAGGAAGTGGGAGATTGACCCAGATGCCCTTGCAATGACACAGGGTCTGTCTATTTCCCAATGGGAGGGGTGCCTGGAGGAATAAGCACAGTGTGACCCTCAAAAACGTTTTAGTCCCAACAGTGCAGAATTTAAATTCCTTCAGTTAACGATAATTTCTAATTTCTCTCTTTTCTGGGTTTTGTGGGACAATTTTTACCTCTTGTTGAATCTATGGTACAGTCACATGTCCGCATTCAAACAAGAGCCTGAAGCTGCTCTACAGTTTTATCACCATGTTTTACCTCTTGAATTCTTATTACATTTTCAGCTATTACCTATGCTAGTAGATGGGTATAATTCTTCTGAAGTGGACTTGTAGGCCATGGGGATTAGGCATTTCTTGGTGAATGGGAAGCCATAATGTCATTTAAAATTTGCACGAATCATATGCAAATTTAATCTGAACACCCATGTTGTCTTTTAATTAACTAACATATATTTGAGTAATTGTCCTAATGGCAATGCACAGTTCTTTTAGATGTCAAGATCTGCAACCACTAACCAAACTATAAAACTAAGTATGAGCTGACTGATGACTCACGTTAAGCACTCCGCAAGTAAAGACAGGCCTGGAGGAGGATGAAGCTGGGGCAAGAGAAATCTATTCTGACATAGTAATTGCCTTCTTGAACATGCTAATGTTTAAATCAGGGGTCCCCAATGTGGTGCCTGTGGGAACCACAGTGCCTGCCAATACCTTTCATGGCACCCACCAAATGTTTTTAAAAAGTGGGTGGGGTCAGGCGGGGCTTTTGCGCAGCAGGGCTTTGGGAAGTTGCTTTGGGAGCAGCTGCCACCACAGCACAAGAGTGAACAATATGTTCATTTTAAAAGGCATCCTATTAAAACATAAACTTCAACATTTCAAGCAGAAGCGAACTATCAGAGTATGACATCACAACTTGACATTCTGTGGGTAGTTCCACCTCACTCTACTACACCTGAGAGCCAGCGTGGTGTAGTTAAGAGCAGCGGACTCTAATCTGGAGAACTGGGTTCAATTCCCCACTCCTCCTCATGAAGCCTGCTGGGTGACCTTGGGCCAGTCACAGTGCTTTCCGAACTCTCTCATCCCCACCTACCTCACAAGGTGCCTGTTGTGGGGAGAGGAAGGGAATGTGATTGTAAGCCCTTTGAAACTCCTGAAGGTAGAGAAAAGCGGGTTATAAAAACCTACTCTTCCTCTTGTGGAAGCCATTTTGTCATTGTGCCCACTACGCTGTGTCAGAATTACAAAGGTGGCCGCAGACTCAAAAAGGTTGGAGACCACTGATTTAAAGTGCTAAAATAGTGTTGCAATGACATACCATGTATCCAAACTCAATAGATGATATCTTTGCTTGTATAATGGACCACAGACCCCATAAGAAATGAGATGCAAGGGCAAACCTGTAAACAAAAACAATGTAATATTTCAATATTTAATTTAAACTTAGCTCTTGCCTAACTGGGCCAGGATGATTTTTTACTATAATTTTTTAAAATTGAACTTTTAATTATTATTTTTTCAGCTCTCAAATCCTTCCCCCCTTCCCTCACTGTCACCTAACATGTCCCAGACAGCCCTTTTCATAGTTTGGGTGGGACTTTAACATGATGGGTTGGATCCATGGATAAAGGGATTTTGAGTTAGGAGGTTGTGTTGGGACAACAGAAGGGGACAAAATCAAAAAGGGTGGCAGAAAAGGCGATTTTGTCTCCTTCCCCATCCAGATCTGCATGGCTATTAGCCTACGTGGATCCCACAGACCCAGGATTTACCTTTCTTGGGATTGGAAACAGATGCTGAAGGAGGGAAATGAGGGATGGACCCACAACTGTCAATGACATATTGTTAGATCCAACCCCAACCTACAGAAGCTTCTGCCCTCTCCCATCCATTCACTATTATTGTCTACGGATGCCCAGTAGTCTATTTCTATGCTGAAATTCTTTACATTGGAAAATAGATTGAAACCAATTCAGTTTTATACCTGAAGTAACTATGACAACTGCATTAGAACTGTATGTCCTTGATGCCACTGAACTAATTTGAATTCCTAGGAATGAGCTGCTGGTTTACAACGAATAATCAATACATTTTCTGGCAAGTGCTTCAAGGTGATCTGGAAAACTAGGTTAATTGTGGGTCACAGCAGCTTTATGAGCTCCCATCCTTTAAAAAAAGAGCGAGTTGACTGTATGTCCCGGCTCCAACTGAGTACCTGCCCCCACTCCTACAGAACAGCAAGGGCTCATTTTTTGCATTAGCCAAATGGGACAAGAAGGGCTCACACTCACTCTTTACAAAGGTCTCCTGGACCACTTTGAGAAATGTTAGACTATATTAAACAGTACACAGATCTGCTTTTAAAGGCTGAACAAATCACATCTTAATATTCATTGGAACTTTATTCAGAATGAAAACAGAAGTTACCTGTTGACTTCGATCAGCATTTCATCTTCTATTTTGGACTTGTCTTCATTGCTTAGATTTTCAAACCCATTTTGAGATGCAGTCAGGTAACTGGAGATGAAGTGGAGCTAAGTGACAGACAGTAGTCAGATCAGCAACTTAGCCTGCACCAAGTAATGTATGAGTATAATTCTCAAACAGTTTCAATGCCTGTATACAAGTTAGTACTCACAATAATTCAATGTGTGTGTGTGTGTAAAGTGCCGTCAAATCGCAGCCGACTTATGGCGACCCCTTATGGGGTTTTCAAGGCAAGAGACTAACAGAGGTGGTTTGCCAGTGCCTTCCTCTGTATAGCAACCCTGGACTTCCTTGGTGGTCTCCCATCCAAATACTAACCAGGGCTGACCCTGCTTAGCTTCTGAGATCTGACGAGATCAAGCTAGCCTGGGCCATCCAGGTCAGGGCAATTCAATGTAACAATGTTCAAAGTTCAAAACTTTACTAAGATCAAATCTGCCTGAGGCCAAAAAAGTTTCTCTAAGCCTGGTCAAAACATGCAATTCAGTGTTTTGGTGGGAATAGAAGAATTATCACCCAGGCCATCCAATCAAGATGCCCCGTAGCCCTGGCTAATCCTGAAGCATAAGCTAAAGTTCAGAAAACTTATTTCACACTTCAAAATGACTCAGGAGCAACTCCTAGCCTGTTGGATATGGGCTCATAATAGTAGACTGACCAACACTATAAAAATTGCAGTATCACCGATGCTGACCAAATTTGATAACCTGCGAATTTTAAGCTCAGGAATTAAAAGCTTCAGATTCTAAACTGGAAGTTCTCAAAATAGTTGTACTTCAATGCTTACCTGCTGCTTCTTTGTGGGATACTTCAGGAAGTTTGCCTTGAAGAATGGGTATTTTTCATAGACGTAATCATACATCCATTCACAGAAGTGATTCCCAATGTCAAACCCCCTAGAGTTAAGAAAAACGAACAAACATTTTTAACCCTTACATTAAAATATCAAGGCTACCTATTAGGCCACAAGTGTAATAATCTTTCCCCTGCGTAGTTTAGGCTAGAAATATAGGTATAAAGAGCTATCTGATATTACTCAGATTGGTCCTACCAATCACTTATTTTCTCAGACATCAGGTATTAAGAAACCTTTTCACTGGAGATTCCGGCAACCCAACCAAAAACTGTACATATGTAAAGTGCATCATCCATCATTGAGCTGCAGCTCAACAGCATAATGATGTGACTTGAGTCAAACCAGGTCCATTTAAATCCAATGTTGGATTTGTAGGGGCTCTCTAAAGTCTCAGGTAAAGGTCTTTTCCCAGCCCTACTACAGGAGATCCACTTAAAAAGTCTTCCTGGGTGAGCAAAAATAAGCTTCTCCACTGAGGTTTCTGTATGGACATCATGTTTCACTCTTGCCACCGTACATGTGCAGCACTAGTGCACCAGTGTCAGGCCTTTGCTGGTTCAGGCCTCTGCCAGTTGACATGACTAGGCTGGGCTCGGGCTGAGGTTCTGAAGTCCTTGGTTCTCATGCTTCGTGTCAGACGGCCTTGGCTCTCATGCCCGTCTAATCAGTGTACAGTCTCGTTCATCCTGTTTTCTGCAGCTGTGTGGATAATTGGTCTACGCTTCCTGGGAATCTTTTATCTCGGGTTACCTCACCTTGTTTTGCTTTCACTGGCTGAAGTGTTCTTAAGCATGTACTTTCTTTTGTATCATTATTAACAGCCTCCTTCTGTCTTATGACAGTCAGATCTTTCATTTACCTTTTTGCTCCTAATAAAGTATTACGTATTCAGGATTGCCTGCCTGGGTGAGTTTGCTTATGGGATGCTAGGGGTAAACGCCTGAACCTGACAACCAGGTATCTGGCCTGATGCCATGCTACTGCTACAAATATAGGAACAGGCAATCCCAACTTAAATGGCTATGAGAGATTCAGCACAGGAATGTTTCTTTTACAAGCCCAAAGCTAATTTTAAATTAGGCTTCAAGTCCTTTAATGATGCTAGGGATTTAACCTGATTGAGTACAAGCTCTACCACAGATATTAACCAAATCTCTACAGTGAAAAATCTTGCCTCTAGCAGTCTGCACTACCTCTACAGCTTTGAAGAAAATGGGATCAGGTCCTGAAATTATACATTATTGCAAATAATTTATGAGAACCAGCTGTTAAGTGGGTTCCAAAAAAATTCTATCCAATCTAAATATTTAATCCTGGGTTGTTTAGCACTCTGGATTGAACTAGTTTTGGGTCTTCTATCAGTTCCTTCCATTAACAGACAAACCTACCAGTACTTGCTCAAACACAAGGGCATAGTTTCAAAGACTTGTGTAGTATTTTTATGCTGTAGGAATCAACTGCCAACACAGTATAGCAGACGGCTTCTATAGAAGGGCTGCCATACTAGGCTGCCAGTTGTGACTGCATCAAAAGCTTAATCCCCAATCCTGAGATAAGAAAAATAACTCCTTGGATCAGAGTGACAAGTTAAAGATCATTACTTTCACAGGCTCTATCTTCTGCCCATCCTGGAAGAACCAGAGTCTGAACAGTGGAAGCATGTTCACCCACTGGATAGCTTGTAAATGAAAACTAATTCACATGTGTTCTTGGGAAAATGGAACCAATCATACTGTTGGGTGAACACTGAACCACAAAAAACGATAAATAATTGTACAAGTTAACTGTTTTCTCCTTGTCTTATATGAATAGATGGGAGATTTGTTCAGATGTCCTTGATGTTGCTTTCCAGTATAAATTAACAAACTAAGTGAACAGATCACATTCTAGGTCACAACTAAATGAGATGAATCCCTTAATTTTGTTTTTTAAAGCAACTAAGGTATAACATTGGGGGAAGGGTTTTTTAACCTTCTTATCATTTTTCTGATGTAAATCTCCCCTATCAAGCCACACTTAAACCACTGGAAGAAATTAAAGCAGATAGTAGCTAGGTGGAAATAATCCTTTACAATGAGAAAGCTGCAGGGAGAAAAGATTAAAACACCCCATCACCAACACCATGATGCTGATCCAATCACTCAACTCCAGCATTGGCAATCTTGAATCAAGGGCAGACAAAATACAACTTGGGCAACTAATTAAGCATTTATTAGGCCTATACTTTCCCCTTTATTAAAAGCAAGAAGAAAGGTCCACAGCAGAACAAATTTACCTATAATTGTAGCTGCTGTATTCAAAGTCAATAAGCATTAGTTTTTGCTTTTCAGAATCCTCTCTACCTTCAAGCAGTAAGATGTTTCCTGAGGGAAAGAAGAACAAATAAACACTTTGTGGGCTTCCAATAGGAGTTCCATGCTTTATAGTCTACAATTATTAGATCACTACTCAATTATTCAGAAGACTAGACTAGCAATGATATTTATTCACTTAAAACTGTTAATAAAGGAGTGCCCTCAGGGCTACCATTATGGTTGGGGCTAGACATACTCCTTACCCCCCCTGCTGACCCCACCCAATCAAGAATCAAGCCTGTTTATATCTACATTTACACCCTTGCATCTCCACAGTCCCAACTAAGTATCGATTTGTTGGTCATACTTTATGATGGAATTTGTGGAATCAGCTTCCTATCTATATATCCAAAGGCTCATCTTGTCAGCAGTTACCATATTGCATATGTTGTATAAAATGGGTGGGGCTACAGAGAACATGACAGTTTTGACACAACAGTAGTTACCTTTCACCTTACACTACTATATAGAGCACCGGACATTTGACCAATCTAAAAATACAGTCAACTGTATTGTATAATACTGTCAAATATTCACGTTTTTTTAGTTTGGATTTATGCTACTCTGAAAAATCTGGTAAATTTACACTTGAGTTTTGGTTCATATTTCATTACATTGTTTCATCTGTGATTTATACATTGCAAATTATTTTCATTTGCTAATTCCTGCCTTTTGGATGTTCTGGATGGTCCTGGCTTTGCCCTAGTCTTTTAGTTTTTTAGACAACCTCATCTTTGTTTGCTTTTCTGGTTGGTTTAAACTTACCACTGTCTTCAATTACAATTAAAAAAATGAAACTAAAAACAGTAAAACAAGGAAAGTAGCAGCTATTAGAAATCAAGTCAATTTTAAAAGGCAGTTGTGCTAAGCAGATTGCAGGCCAAATCTTCATATATCGAGATGCCTGCAGTTATAGAAAGCGGACAGTGGGAGAAGCTTGGACCCATAATGGAATCTGAAAAGAAAGTGGCCATCTCTACATAATGTCATTCTAGAGTTCAGAGAATATTTGTCCACAGTCAAATAATAGGCAGTTAACTGACAGTATTTAACCGGTTAACTGTCTGAAGTGCCACTCCAGTTGTATAGCGTGTAAATATATGGTACAGCTGTGATAATTCCCGAGCCCTCACTCCTCTTCTAATACTTACTCCAGTAAACATCATGCCTCCCTCCTTCAGAAAATTCATAATATAATCACCAGGAGCCAAAAACTGCCTCAAATATGAGTCAAACTTAAACGTGATGCTGGCAAGCAAGAAGAACTTGCTCAAGCGACATTGCACAAACCCCAGTGTCTTATTTAAATTGGGCTGCTACACATGTGATGCTGCTATGTGTGCAATGGTAGCATGCCAGCATAACATTTGGCTGTCTATGGATCCCTGGCATTATGCAAACATTGCAAGTGAACCAGCTGAAGGCTCAGTATAAATTAGAGGCTGGGCCCAGACAACGTAGTACAATTAAGTTTTTTAATGTAGAGACATCACATTTAAATGAGGTCTGAGATTATCTTTACCTTGGCTATTTATTTTAAGACAGACATACTCTTTTCCAATACAAGAAAATGAATGTATCAGTTACAAAATAAAGTTATGGTACCTTCTTGGCAATCATTATGGCAAAACACAACTGGAGACGGAGTACCTTCAAGTAAGGACCTGGAAAAGAAAAGATCAGAGAAAATCAGAACTAAATACCTGTTTTGACACCAGCTATGTATTCACAAAAGAGGAGACTGTCAATAAGCTGCAGTGGATACAAAAAGGAAAAAAGGAGGCGTGTTTCCTTCCCTTACCTACTCCTTCAGTAGACAGGACTCCCCCATCAACTGTCTCTACTGTGGAAGCTCAGAGGTTCCAATCAGTGTCTGCCACAAAGTCTTTCTCTCGCAAGAACTGTTTGCTGTATCACATCTCCTTCACCCCCACAGAAGCCAAGCTGTATGTAGTTACTAGCTCGCTTCCATCACCCTAGGAACAGTGATAGTCTGTGTGCTGACTTCAGTCAATCTAATCTGATCACCACTAACCCTCCTTCCATCATGTCAACTGCTGTGCAAGCATTCTGTAGACACCTGAGGATAAAATGGATGCATCTGAATCCTTCCAAACATACAGCATTTGTACAGGCTGTCCTGAATACCACCCATGGCTGTCCATATATAGATGCCAATATAAATATGTTGTTAGAAGTCTCAAGGATTCTTAAGAGAAAACATTCTGTTCTAATGTATCCAACCATTTGTCCAGGTACAAAAGCGGGTTGAGACTTTCTACCCACCACATGAGATGAGTCCAAGGAGTCTAGCATACAATGGAATCCACACCTAAGCAGTTCTCTCAGCTACAAAGCAATTATATCCTTATATATGATTATGCAAATTTCATTTGATATTTTAGTATTTGTAAACCTTGGAAATGATTGTATATTGGAATTACTGTGAATTCTTTGTGTTTTAATTGACCGTGATAATAAATACTTGTACTATCCTTACATATGTAAATGTAATAAATTTAAAGTGTGTCACTATTAAAATTCTGGTTAAAGGTGCACAGTTCCTTCATTTAAATATTACCAATTAAAATATTTACAGGCAATCGCACATTAAAGCTAGGAAATCAAGTGATATAAACTGGACTACTACCGTAGGCTTTTTATTTCTTGAGGCAGGTTGTAACTCAGGATCTTGTTCAGTTTTCTAACACGTGACTCCCTGGTAAACTTGATTCTCATCACTTGATTTAAGTACCTATGAAAAGTGAATTACAATTTAGTATTTGTAAACTAGAATGCAACCCCCCAATACTGTTTTAGAGAAAAGTATGGCTCTGTATATGAGTGTCTTGTCACCCTGAGATTAGCTTAAGGAAAAACCTTCCTACTATATACACACCAAAGAGGCCATCTTCCATGAAATTCTCCCTACTGAACTTAAATAAGAGCCGTCCTACTGAAAAACTCTTGTCTGTCATTAAACTATGTGTTTTATAAGATGACAGTAAAATTAAAGTTACTTACTTCTCCATGGTTCCAAACAGCCATTTGGGTTCTTTATTAAATGGCATTTTCATGCCATGAAATCTAGCCATTTTCTCTGCTATTTCTGCTGATATAACTGGCAAGCCTAGTTCCTCGGTGTCCAGCTTCCTGCTCTGAAACATAACAGCGGAAACTGAGGAATGTCAAGTCTCTTGAAAATTTTCACCAGTGATTTTTTGGCCAGAACCACCATTGTGGAATGACAAACAGAAAATATCAGAAAACTAGAGAGCAGGGCACATTCCCAAGTAGACCACAGTTTGCACCATTTACTTAGTTGATATAAAACGTTAGAATCAGGAAACCTGAGACAATGGCTTATCCTCTCCACTGCCATGCCAAATTATAGCATCAAATTACAGAAACCATTCCTACAAACTGGCATATACTTTATTCCCCATCTCTGTTAGCAATGCAAAGATGACCTGGTCATGCTGAATTACAATACCTTGTGAACCTAATCATAGTGTTGACTAATCGTAACTATCACTTACAGGAATAAATTCCTCCAATCGGCCTTGTGGAAAGATTCCATAGAGTTTTGGTCCAAGAGATCTCTCTGCAAGAATGGCAAACATAACACTCTCAAGTACAACAGCTTCTGCACCCTAAAGAAAACAAAACACAGCAGTTGGCACACGAGCTCCAATATGAGACACAACAAACCAAGTCATTATTTGAAAAAATATAATTTGCATTATATACAGATCAATTCGTTTAGTAGACAATCCTATATCTGAATCTAATAGGATGTTGTGGTACACTCTCCTTTCCAAGTTTGCTTACTGAGGGCAGTTTCTCCGATCCCGAGAAAGATATGCCTGTCTTGAATTATACTACTCAGGTACAAGGTTAGATAAGCAATTTTTTCTGCTCACCAAGCCTTTAACTTGAGCACTCAATCCAACTGCACTACTGTGGTTTAGCACTAGGTGTGTATAGAGCTACTCATCTAATTCTAGAATACAGCAGTGTCACACTATTGTGCTATGCTATCGAGGGGAGGGGAATGGAGGGATTAATTTCTTAATACCTCATATCTTCCTCCCCCTCAACCCTCACAATGATTCTTCATGGCCCCCAAGAAGCAATATTAAATTATTGGCATACCTATTCCATCGGAATCGTTTGCCATGACAGTTTGGATTTTTTGTGTAGCTCATTTTGGAAACTTAAAACTAGAACACAGCCATTACAGATATAAAGCCAGTTGAAACTTATCACCTGGGAAAACTGACTATGAACATTACTTCCAAAGTCTGAACTGGAACTGTCAGCTGTGATACAGTTGCCAAATGACTGAGCTAGTTTTATTGAACGTTAAGTATCCTTAGGTCATGAACATTAGTAACCATGACAGGATGGTAAATTCCACTATGGCTAACAAGCGCCTCAAAGGAAAAGTACATCTGATGCTGCTAGGTAAAATCTCTTTTGGAGAGTCTGGTAAGCTTTACTACATTGGTATCAATATATTTTGCAACTACATTTTTTTTAGGGGAGGGATTTTCACAATCACCATGATAGGGGGATTTTATGTTCCCAATACAGCCTACCGAAGTTCGTTCTGAAACACATACAGGATGAATGTTTCACACTTTCCCCCTTCATTAAGAAAAGCTCATGGTTATCTACTTATAATTTTACACGAACAATGTTAAAGTATCATGCTGCATCACCATGCAATATACTATTGAATATATTTATAGTAAAGTACATATACTATGAATGTGTCATGGAAGTTATTTCCTGGAGTGATTCTTCAATAACAGGACTAGGGTTTGTTTTTTTTGTAGAATTCATCTTTCTTTCTCTACTGTTTCCACTGAACCTGCTCATGAATTTCTGTAATGTTCTTTCCACATATGGAACAATGCAGAATAAACTACATTAATACTAAAGGTAGTAAACCCCAAGAAAACCTAGCTAGCTCTGAAATAAAGGAATTGCTACAACGGGAAGGGAAAAAAGAGAACAAAATTTCCTAGGTTAATCTGAATGTTACAAGACTATTGCAGTACTTTTATTATACACAGTACAGTGATTCAATGCATAAAAAGCTCATGTAATAGATAAGTATTATATATGTTTTTTCTACATATATAAATACCGCTCATACATAACTAGACTGAACGCCCCCCTTCACCCTCTCCCCAGGTCCATACAGCAAACAGATAAGTTAATAATCCCTATATATGATGAAAGAAAGCACGTTCATGATAGCCAAAAAGATAGGCATAGAACTTGTATCTGCAGAAACATCCTAGCCAACCTAGGGTCAACAGAAGGAAGCAACGATTCACAAGATGTGGACATACTAGGATAGTTTGATTTGTACCACTTGTATACTGTTCGAAAAGCAAAAGAACAAGACAATCCTTCCATTCTGTTTAAAAAGAAGCCAAAACAAAGCAAAAGCTTCCCAAAATATACCATGCTTGTCAATTTATACAAATTATTTACCAAATCAATTGTTTACAGTATTGTATTCAGCAAAGCAAACAACAAAATAAGCTTAAGAGCAAAGAAATTTCTGAATTACTTTCATTATTCTACCAGGAATGGCTAACAGAGTTAGCATTTGAGGCCACCTAAGGGCATCAGGGGACTCATGTTGCAGCATTGCCAACTCTGGATTGGGGTGTGTGCCATGTGTTGGTTGGGAACTAGCTGGTTAAGGTTACCAGACATAAAGAGCACAATGTATTTAATAGCATCCTAATAGACAAACTAATAAAAGGAAATACCTGTAAGTCATTTTCCTTCTGAGCCTGTCCAGAGCCTCCTTTATTACAGGTCCTCTATAAATGAGAAAAATCAACATTTACAGTGAGATGCTGAACATCAACGCAACCAACAACTTGCAGCCACCACAATCAGGGGAGTTAGGAAAGCCAAATATACCTAAGACTTTTTCCTTCCTTTGCTTTTACAGAGAATCCCATACACAAACACAATTCTTTTCTCATTTCACAAGGAGACATTACTTCAGATACTTCAAAAGGATGTGCCATTGAAATCCAATCAGGCTGCCTACTAGCAACAGGCTAGACAAGACTACTAGCAACAGATGTGGTCATCTGTGAAAACAGCAATTGGGAACCAAACATTTCTACTATACAGAAGGATCCAGGTGGAGACGTTCAAGTGTGGTTTTACTACCCAGATGTAGCCACCCAGGCAGTACACACAGTGGAAGGAATTACATGACCCACTGCAATATACAAAAGACAGCTGAAACAATCCTTTCTTTAGTTTGAAGGATAAAGGAACAATAGCTTATCGTAGTAGCAACTTGTTACCTTACAGTAGAATGTTGTGACTACAGTGTTTCTGCATATAATCTTCTGTTACTTCACAAAGCAACGTAAGCAGGCAAAGCCTTAATCAGTTCCAGACCCAGAGAACTGCAGCACACTCAACACCCAAGAAAAAGCATTTTCCAAGGTTCCAAGCTGTGATTTAGCTTCTGGACTCAATGGCACATGCTTTAACTGAAACTGCATGCAGCAGGGATGGAACCTTTGTAGTGTATTAAGGATTTCAGAGCTAAGGAAACAAATAAGTGTGTCCCATTCAGTAGTAGTTTACCATGGCTACTAATGGTGGAATTCTAGAACAGAGCTACTTGGTTTTAACTAGATGCCCACAAGGCAGTCTTTGCTAACAGTTATGATTAATGAAAACAGTGGGACTAAGTATGTTCTTTTACTCTAACATTCCTTTACCAAGGACAAATTCAACAAATTGCTACTGGTTATTTAGTGTATCAGCAAAGATAAAGAATTTCTCAGTAGCTTATTTGCTTCAACGTGAAATATCCCAGCTTCCACCTAATGCAGATAGTTGCAGAGGGTAGCTGTGTTGGTCTGCTGTAGAACACCTATATTCAAGTAAAGTAGCATCTTAGAGACCAACAAAATTTCGGGATATAAGCTTTCAAGATTGAAATCTCCCTTTGTCAGATACTGAAAAAAGTGTTGACTCTTGAAAGCTTATACCCCAAAAATCTTGTTGGTCTCCAACTCAAATCTAGCTGTTCCACCGAATGCAGTCATTCTTTTAATTAAAACATTGTAATTAGCAAGGAGTATGTAAATGCTATTGTAAAGCTACATTAATTTCAATGAAAGCATAATTTATCTTTATTCACAAAGTGCATAAAAACTGTATTAAAAATTGCAATATTATACAACTACTGTGTCAATGGCACTATTCTAACTCACTGCCTACTCCCTGACCAGCAGTCAAAATTGCTTATCACCCAGAAGTATTTCCTACTTAGTGCTCCCTTATGATGGTATAATCCTCCATCAGAAACCAAGTGGATTAGAGAGGGTTTTTCTAGGACCTCAGTAATTATCCCCTTTCAATCAACATGGATCACATGTACAAAAAGAGTGGCCAGATTTTTTTATGCTGCTATATTTCCAACAGATGCCTGAGAAATAAAATTGCACAGCTGGATTTAGGTTTGAAGAAACAGAACAGGAATGTGAAATTTGAGAGCTACCACGGAAGAACAAGTCTAAAGGGTTCCTTTGGTTAATGTAGGCACTAAATAACATCTAAGGGGAGGCAGGGACTTGAAATAAAAAGGATTTGCTTCCAAATAATTTTGTTTAGAATCAAAGCATCTGATAGGGCTCTTTATTTTATCAGAGGAGCTGACTCTGTGCTGAAACAAAGCAGAGGATTTTGTATAATCACACAATATAAGAAGACTGCACTATATTAACTGATAAAAGCTTGAAAATGACTTGGAAGCATTAAAGCTAACACCGTTTTAAAGATTTCCTTTAAGTGTTTCTGAAACAAAAACACTAAAGCAGTTCTCTGCTTAAAAAACAGCTCATTGCTGTCTTAAAACAGGACTCTCTAACTGTATAGAAACAATGGCCAGCATCCAGGCAGGCTACAGAACAGTTGTTGTATAGTTCCGACTGACGCTACTAGGGAATAGGTGTTACAGGAAAAGGCTATTATACTTGTCACACAGCCTAGAATAGAGGCTACTGATAAGCAGGCATCTATAAACCATGCCATCATCTTTGTGAACACAGCATGACGGATTCCTTTCTGCTTATTAGTTGGAGCTGCTTTACATGCAGGAAGCTTACCTGTAAGTATAGGGAACTCCCATCATATGTCTCATTTTCCACAACAGAACCAACGCTATAAGCACTGGTAAATCAAGGAGTAAGGGAACCATATCTAAAATGTTACTTTATGGTGATAACTGAAGAAACTACTGTCATGCAGGAAATTTTAATCCTATTTTTACTGTTATGGGGCAATTTTAATAGTATGTGATTTTCTATTGGAAATAAAGTACAGGAGCAACTCAACAACCAAAATGAAGCAATATCGATTACCAGCAGAGCTCCATGCTGGGACGTATATTATGTTTCAGACTAAACAATGCTTGAAAAAAGCACATTTATGTAGAATAAAAAACAGGGGTATATATGGTTTAACCACTTACAAATACTGCATGAATCAAATTGACAGAGTTAATTTGGGGATCTCATGAAGCTAGTTACTTTAGTACCCAACTTCAACATATCAACTCACAGTTCTTAAATACTATATTTATCAGCAAATACACAAGTCTATAAATAGGAGTGCAGACTGTGAATCTAGGGCTTCAAAATTACATCAATGCTTATACTTATGCGTTAAAGCACAGTACAAACAGATCAAGATGCAATGTTACCATCTTGGAAAAGTTAGATTGTAAGCTTGACAGCTGCCATCCTGTAGAGTTTCCAAAGCATCTCTATAAGATTGGCAGACTCATTTCTAACCCTCATGACAAGATGAATGGTTACGACTGGTAATTAGGTAACCAAATCTGTATTTTATTAAAATTCAGAATCCGAAGTTGCAATTTTGGAACTTGCCTAAATAGACATGATTCTCAGGCACAAGAAACAAAGCGTATGGTGTGAAATGTATTTTATTGATCAAACTAGACCGTGAATTCCGAATCCGAACAAGGGGATAATGTAAGTAGTATTATTCATACAGGTCCTATAAAAACCAAGAACATTCTTTTTTTAACATCTGATCAAGTTACCATTCTTTAAGGGAGCAGAAGGAAGGAGAGACTGTTTCAACATTCATTGCTACTATTTAACTGCTCAGACATTTAAAATGTTTGCAAAGTAAGTATTTTCATCATAATTCGACACCCAGAGTCATAAAGAAATCAAACTCGTAGAGAATGCTCCAACTTCAGAGATCTCATACTATACCGTGAATCGTGTCTGTCACCTGGAAACCAGAGTGCTCTAGGCACGATCGCATGGACAAGCCTGCAGCAGAGAACACATGCACATACGACTAAAATGGTATATTACCCCCAAAAGACCTTTAACGCCACCCAACAAAACATATGCCCCTTAACAGGTGTTCAGCTACCAATCTATCTGCCAATATCAGGCATTTGCAGTACTTCCTTGTTACAAAACATTGAGAGCAAGAATCACATCAGTAATAGAGTATTACAATTACAGCATTCTACATTTGCTTAGTACAAGCAGTAAAAAAGCAAAGCAAGTATGAAATACCACAGAGTTGCAGTCAGTGCTCCTAACCTTATGCTCTATATGAAATGACAATCAGAAACTAAACAAACATTAAGTAGTCATTTCCCCCCTACTATACACAATATTTTGATTTGGCTATTAATAACTGCAAACCAAATGTTTACACTGAAGATATTCAAAATAGGAAATGAGCTACTATACCCAGTCTCCTTTTACTTGGGAAACACGGGACTTATACAATAATTAAACATTAATGAGTACAGCAATCTTGCAAATGTTAGCTTTTTTGTAAGTGTACAATAGTAAAAAGTTCCATTTATTTCACCCCAAATATAAATGCTTTTCTTGATAACTGCTGTCAGTATTTATAAAGCAACTAACATTAATTTCATCACTGCACAGAAATAACACCTTGCACACTAAGTACTCAGTCCAACAAAAATTCAAATGCTTTTACTATGCACAACAGAATTGAACTGCTGCTATGAAGACATGTCCTTTTATGTTTTGGGAGTCAAAGAATAGAAGCTTGAATGTGATGTGTGCTTGAAAGGCAAATGCACATATTGGCTTAATTAAAACTTCAATTCTTCACAGATATATGTACTCTTAAAAGAGTAGATCAGTTACATGATCTGAGATTCTCAATTTATACTAATCTCTGCCAGGCTGACAATTTATACAGTTCAACCCAACTCAGCTAACTGTCCACATATAATACATGTATTAAATAGTGGCTTAAAATAAAAGCTAATATGATTTAGGATGGAGGAGTCATGCCCTTTCTACATGGTAACTTTAGTCAACTTTAACCATTTATACTGAACAGTAGGTACTGACATTTGTGTCTTCTAGAATTTGATAGGCAAACTGGAGTATTTTAAATATGAAAACAATCATTTTGAAGCTGGTAACTTCCCACTGCCTTTTTAATTTTGCTCAAAAGGCAAAAAGATGGAACTTTTGGCCCTGTCCATCTGAATACGACAATGAAAGAGTAGCGCTTTCTGAATGCATTTATAAAGTGAAAGTCAAATTCTAGTTAAAAAGCCAGTTTAGATCACAAGAGGCAGCCTTTTGCATCTGCAATCTTTAAACCATACATACAACAATTGGGAATCAGTAATAAGATAAAAAGTTACTGTCCACTTTATTTGTGCCCATAATTTAAAGCAGTCTTTCAGGGACTTAAAAATATTAATGCCCCTAGAAAAAAACTTTATATCCAAGATTAAATAGGTTGCAACCAGGAAGTTCCTTGAAGACTCAAATAAAAAAAATCTACAGCAAAATCAGTTTGCTTATGTATTGAAGATTGGTCTAGAAGAGACAAATGTTTATACTGAGACCCTCAATATAATCTGAAAGTTTTACCTTGGAACTGTCTCTGCTTACTTAACCCTTAGTGAACTGCACCAACAAAAGCAGTCATTTCACTGCCACTATGGAAATAAAGGAAGTTAGATGTCTCAAAAGATCTTAAAAACCAAGAGAAAACAAGGTTATGGTGTTAACACTCAAATGACTGGTCAAATCAGACCTTGAAAAAAATTCAGGGCTAGCTTGTAAATTGTTTCTCAGGAAATTACACAGGAGGCAGCATGTTAAAAACATGAACACTGAGGGGAAGCATTAGGCATCCACATTCTGATTAATGATTCTGTAAATGTAGATGTTATGATTATAGAAAAAGTTCTTCTGAGTGCTATAATTATTACAGAATTTGCAGCATTTCTATAAGAACTAAAACTAAGATCCTGAAAACACTACCCCCTTTTTTCAAACAGAAACATTAGCAAGTTAGTATATTACTTTTTTAAAAAAAGATAGTCTTCGTTTTTAAAATATCTCATCTCCTCACTAGATTTAATAAAAGTAAGTGAAGTTATACTAGTGTGGCTAAAATTATTTAAGAAAAATCCTCAGTGTTACTGCTACTGTGCACATTTCAGACCAGTTTTGCTCCCATACCTGGCCAAGATGGGCAAGAAAAATTCACGCCTCAGCCATACATTTCTAAAGGAAAGTATTTTGTGTTCTGCAACACAGAACCCAACAGTCATGCATTCAATCACATTGGTGATCCAGTAATATCCATTAATTACAGGAATGTGTGAAATACTATGTACAAAAATAAAAGTACAGTAATAGCAGATTTTAGTACAAGCAGCCCAAGTTCCCTTGGAGGATCAAGTATTTACAGAGAAGGAGGTCAATGAAGGGGGAATCTCTACCCTACTTCTAGAAGCATTTAGTTGTTCGATTTGCCATATTCCCTACTGGCTATTTGCTATACAGAGGTTGATCTCACCCCCTAAGATGAGAGGAGCGAACAGAGAAATTAGCCCTCTCTGAGGAACCTGTATCTTAGAGGAGAAAGGGAGTACAACTTCTCCAGCATGATCATAACCACTATGGTTACTGCCATTATTAAGTGTTTTAACGCATGGCACAGTTGCTGTGCTCCTGGAGATCCTAAACAAACTGCACACATGCTACTGAAGATATATAACATTAAAAGGTGTTCCACCACAGGAATAAAGGCAATATTTTGGTTTTCACTACTGGCTGCACAGTTGGAAATCCAGGACTGTCAGTATTTACACAGACAGCAAATAACTGTAACAAAAGCCACTTAGCATCCAGAAATAATTTAACGATTCTATAACCACTAGGACTAAAGACCATGTTCTGTGCATTAAAGAGGAATAGAACAATTCTATATACGTGTAATCAGAAGCAAGCTGCACCAGCAAAATGAGATTTGCTCCTACTTATGCACAGGGATGCAGTCTTGGAACTTCTGCTAAATCCTCTGCTAGGTTACATTACCAGCTGTAAAGGGCTTCACACTCCTGTCTTGGAAGAGAGGTTTTGGAAAAAGACAGGTACACTATGGTTTTCTCAAACTTAGTGATACTCACTACTCACAGATAATTTACTACCAATGCTGATTTCTCCCCAATTAACTCTGCAAAATTTAGAAAGATAAGAAAACCTGATTATTAAAACCTAAGATACCCACACGCATTACCAATTAAGACGAAAAGCAGGTCACATCACAGCTAAAAACTCCAACTGAGGTTTTTGGTTTAGAAAGCCTCGCAAACTCTAAGCACTAGACAATGAACATATCTAGACTGAAGAGCTGTCACTTCTCAACAGTAAGATCGTATTTCCTGCAAGATCTAGTTTCAGTATTTTCAAGCCTATACTAATGAAAGATGTCTAAAGTCCTGCCCACTCCTCCCAAATACTCACCATTTGCAGAATTGCACCATATAAACGAAGAAGAATTGTGCGTGGTTCATCACCAACAGTTTCTATGGTATCAGGTAATGAGCACTGGAATAACATGTTGCTGAGGCCTCCTCTATTGAACAAAACAAAAAATGATAAATTCTAATGATCATATGTTAGGTTACTCCACACAGAGGCACGCAGAGATTCATACTTCAAAACCATGAGTAACTATCTTGGAGCAAGTGTGGTATTTAACACAAACCCATTTCCAATGCAGATTTTAATCAACATCTTTTAATCTTTTGTTTTTTATTAATTTTTATTTAGGAAGCTGCCTCAGGCAAATTCCTAGAGAGGCAGCATATTTTTTTTTCTGAATAAATTTCCAACAACACATTAAGCTCCCTTATGCTGAACGAGACCACTGGTCAATTAAGATCACGATTGTCTGCTCTGACTAGCAGGTTTTGGGGGCAGAGCCTAAGGAGGGCGGGGTTTGGGGAGGGGAGGGACTTCAGTGCCAGAGAGTCCAATTGCCAAAGTGGCCATTTTCTCCAGGTGCTGATCTCTATTGGCTGGAGATCTCCAGCTAGTACCTGGAGATTGGCAGCCAGGCAAGCATAACACAGTAACACTGGAACTTTATTAAGACATCTCAGTATCTTCCATTTGTCACCTTATGATTGCCTTTCATTATCTTTTCTGCCTGTACTGTCTTCCTGCAATCCAAATTTAAATTATGAACTTCTTATAACTGGCTTTTGCGCTTATAAGAACTCTGAAGTGCCATGTACAGTGACAGAGATAGATATACACACACTGATCCCCTCCACTCTAGCATGATAGTATGGTGATTGTCCCCCTAGTCTCCCATTTAATCTCAGAGAGCTTAAGGTTATACAGAACAAGACAATTATCAAAGGGGGAGAGAATTTTCACAAGCAACTGTGGTGTACAGCACAGTACTAATAACAGCCATATTGTGGGGGTGGGGCTCTCGTCTCAGGAAAAGGACTATGTTGGAACTTACAAGAGAGAAGCATTCTGAAAGCGACTTGTAAGGCTGTCTCATTTCCGGTTAGGTTCAAAAGCAAAAAGCAACACTAGTAGCTTTTGTTTACTTTTTTAAAAAAGTGAATAGCCCATGCCCACTCAATTCCCTGTCCACGTAACAACCTGAACAGAACATTCTATTACTACTCTCACTCAAGGGCATCCCACACTTTCCCCTGGAGGTACCGGCCAGTGGAAAAGTTCCATTTCCTTTTTTAATTTACATGAATCATAAGGGTAATTCCAAGGAGCCAGACAGTTAACTTTGCAACATCAGAAGTAATGAAGCAATACATATGATAGAAACCTGCTGCCATCCACAAAATTAAGGAAACACTCTACAACTTTTAGGCATAAACTGATAAACAATTTAAACAGCTTTCAAAAGTTTGGGCTGCAAGATCACTCTGCATGTTGCACTATACTATAGCATAATATCAATTCTACAGCAATATGGTTTGGCATGGCTAGGGCCATCTGGATTTCATTCTTATATCTTGAACAAAATTGAGTCTGCCAGTTTCTCTATTTAACTGTAAACTAACTGTCTGCAACAAAATAAAACTTAAAACAAAGTCCTTTATGGTATGTTTAAAAAATTATGATTTATTTAATTCATTTGTACCGCCTTGACTAAATGCAATAGCAATTTCAAGAATAGTTGCTCCTTTTGTTTTTTAATCAAAACACAAAATTAACAGTAGCTGACCAGAATGGAACTTTCTATTCCCAATAACTTACCCATACTATATAAAAACCAGTTATCTACACTAAGTTAATGCTATTATTACAGCAAGGCACGGAACACTACAGGAACCTGTTGCCAGGAGATGACTCATACTGCTCATTCATGATGGAAGCTGCACGCCAAATTTTCACTACTCAGAAACCACATTATGACTGATGTTTAAGCCAAGGTTAAAAAATTGCCTCACTCTAGCATTTTGAACTGTACATTCCTGAAACGTCTGTTTAATGATACAAACATGAACAATCTCTGTTTAGTAATGTTTCAGTTTAACAACAAGAGGGTACTTGTGATTCTGGGCTAACAAACATATATGCAACAGCCTCTAAGGCTATCAGCAGCAGCACATATCAGTTCATACAATAATGTTTCCTACACAGTAGTCTCTTTCACACAATAAATTGTATGACCATCAAGTATTTGAGAACCACATTTCTGTCAGCTTTAACACACATTGGCATTTCAAAGCCATGTATGTTTCTCACATATATGACAAACAAGAGTTGGGAAATACACAATATTCTGTGTAGTTGTGGTTGTGCTCTGTAAAGCACTTCACAGGTTGAAGACAGATTTTTCAGTGTAGAAAGATGTATGAAGCAGAATCACAATTCACAATACACAACACTCTCCCAAGGAAGGCTTTTGTGGCATTTCAAAAATTTTAAGTCAGTCTGACCAACCATGACAGTGAGATAAAAGAAACCTGCACATTCACAAAAGCCAATTATGCCTCCATACTACTTACAAAATTTATTTCCAGCACTAAAGTTTGGACCAAAGAGAGAAAGTAATTAGCTCACTTCAGCCATTACATGAAACCATGGTTAAGAAGTATTAACTATGATTTAGTGCGATATTCCAAGTAACAAGCCATAGCTTGTGAAATGGATTTGCAAACCATCATTTCTGTTAACCACATGACACACCATAGTTAAAGTCTACCTCTGAAAGCCTGCGAACTACAGAAATGGGAATAGAGAGCAGACAGGGAGAAAAGCCATTCTAGAGCATGGTTTGCATGCAAATCACAGCTCAGTGTTACTTAACTGAGCAACTCATCCCTTAACTAACTTCTCTCTTTCCAAAAATTTCAAACATTCTGAAAGGCAGGGAAAAAACCTTCTTAGCAATGGATATCTCCAGGGACTTAGTGACAAGCCCACCTTTCCCTCCCACGAGAGAGACACCAATTCTCTTCCCGGCAATCCCTGGAAACCTATACAAGGTCTTCCACAGAACCAGCTACCATATGGCAAACCGTGTAAAATTCCACTTCTGAGTGAAGCAAGCCTCACATGAGGCACTGCGAAGGACAAAGGTGGAAGGTGCGACAGTATGAAATGCCCCACCCTCAGTCTCCTGCAGAGATTGGTGGTTGTTTTATTTTTATTTTTAAGGGCTACGACCAGTGGCGGACTGGTCAGGAGACAAAGGGGGCCCACCCACAAGTATAAGGCTATCATTTAATTTTTATAAGACATAAATAAAATTTTCAAAAAACACATAAGTGGGAAAAAAAGGTACAATTAAAATTCTCAGCTAAGCTTCATTGGGCAGTCGCAATAGTAAAGATCCAAGCCTATATAACATATGCGTCAGCCTCACATAAGCCGAATCAGAATTATTTTTTTCAGAGTTATTGATTATATTCTTAAATATAAAGTATCCTCGAAAAATGATTTTATTTAAAAAATTATTAAAATAGTGATACAATGTAAAGTTTAGTTGCATACAGTAATAGTATTGGGACTTCTATTATATTTTCAAGCTACTAAAAGGAATCAGCAGGTGCTTGCACAGGGGACCTTTACTTACTTTAAAAGGCCATTCACATTTTAAACATATTGTCTAATGTTTAAGGGCCCCCCACTTCATCAAGGGCCCATAGGGCCCACTTGCCATCGGGCAAACTCACACCCTGACTGCAGTGGCGGACTGGCCAGGGTGTCCACTTGCCTTATGGCAAGTGGGCCCCCAATGAAGTGGGGGCCCGTAAACATTAGATAACATGTTAAAAATGTTAATGGCCTTTTAGTAGCTTGAAAACATAATAGACGCTCCAATACTATTACAGCATGCAACTAAAATTTTAATTGTGCCTTTTCCCCACTTATGTTTCGAAAATATTTATTTCTTGTACAAATTAAATGATAGCCTTATAGTTGTGGGAGGGGCCCCTTTGCCTCCTGGCAACCAACATTTTTAGACCCCCTCCGCCACTGAGCAGACAATATGTTAAAAACGTTAATGACCTTTCAGTAGCTTGAAAACGTAACATAGATAACGTAGATATTAATTTGACAGAGGAGGGGAGAGGGGAAGTCAGAAAAAGTCAATACTGTTTAGGCTGATCAGTTTGAAATTATTTTATTTTATGTAACTTTGAAGATGATGAGACAGCAAGGTAGACTTCCCCTGAGTATGGAAGATCCACTGATTTGGCAATTGGTAATAATATTGAAATTGTATGTGACTTAATAAGAAAATAAAAAATATATTAAAAAAAGAAAACGTAACAGATGTTCCAATACTATTACTGCATGCAACTGAAATTTTAATTGTACCTTTCCCCCCAACTTTTGCATTCTTTGAAAAAAAAATTTATATATAAAAACCAAATGACAGCCTTATAGTTGTGGGAGGGCCCCCCTTTGTCTCCTGGCAACCCACATTTTTAGACCCCCTCCGCCCCTGATCAGACAATACGTTAAAAACGTTAATGACCTTTCAGCAGCTTGAAAACGTCACAGAAGTTCCAATACTATCACTGCAGGCAACTGAAATTTTAATTGTACCTTTCCCCCCCCCCAACTTTTGCATTCTTTGAAAAAAAAAATTATATATAAAAGCCAAACAACAGCCTTATAGTTGAGGGAGGGGTCCCCTTTGTCTCCTGGCAACCGATAGTTTCAGACCCCACTCCGCCCTGGCTACCCCATCAGCAGCCTGTTCTGGACTAGCAGGAGATGGTGGGGGGGGGTGACTCCACGGCGAGGGAAGGGCGCTCTGTACACGCTCAGAAACCCGCGGCCGTCAGCGCTCCCCCTAGCGGCCCACCTCCCCCCCCCGGTGCTGACCTGATGGGCGTGATGCGCAGCTGGTCCTCCCGCAGCCCCCGCCACGCCCCCGGCAGGAACTCCTTGCACCACAGGTAGGCCTTGCGGCGGGTGCGGGGGTCGGGCTGGTCCTCGAGCGGCGGGGAGGGCGGGCCGGGCGGCGGCGGCAGGGCGAGGGGCGGCTGGCCCCGGAGCCCCAGCTCCTTGGCCTCCCCCTCGGCGAGGGAGGGCGGCAGCGACGGCGCGGAGGAGGGCGGCTGGGCGAGGGCGGGCAGGACGGGGCCCGGGCTGCAGCCCAGCAGGATCCCCAGCGGGGAAGGGTCGGCCTCGCCGCCGTTACAGAACTTGGTCTTCATGGCGGAGAAGGAGCGAACGGCGGTTGAGGGGGGGGGCAAGCTGCGCGCGCACCAACGGATTTCCGCAGAGGGTCTGAGTGAGGCGCGCGCGGCGCCTCCGCGGCTCTTATAGCCTGCCGGCACGCGCGCGCGGTCGCCGGGCCCCTCCAGCCCTCTCCCCCGCTGATTGGTTCGGGCGCCGGGCCAGCCGCGAAGCTGCGGCCGCGCCGTTCCCTGATTGGCCGAGAGGGAAGAAGCGGCGCGGGAAGGTCATTGGCTGCCTCCTCCTCCCCCCCGCCGTTGCCTTGGTGACCAGCGCGGCTGGGCTCGCGGCGTATCCCGGTGATGCAGCGGGGACAGAGAGGGATGGGGGGGGGGGCGCGCGCCAGGTGATTGTTCATCCCACGCGCGCATGCTCACGAGAGGCGCGTTGCTGAGCCTGGCTGCTGCGCCTCCCCCGCCTTGTGGGCGCAGGGGGTTCTGCCATCCAGAGATGCCCTCGATCCTCACGCTCAGGGTGCCGCTCCTCTCCCGGCCTTGCTTGCCCTGCATTGCACTCCGTTGTCTTTGTGACAGCAGGTAGACTTCCCCTGACTATGGAAGCTCCACTGATTTAGCAACGGATCTCTCCTCCCCTGGCTTCTGCTGGCGCGTGGGTCACGCATGGTTCCCCCCCACCCAGGATGCAGGATGCAGACCTCGAACAAAACACGGAGGGCAGGCGAGGGAACAAGAGGACAGCAAAAGCTAATCGGAGATGGAATGGGGGAAAGGAGATATTAACAGAAACCACCGTTAAAAGGAACGGAGGCGGAAAGCAGCTGCAAAGTCATGGGGCTGTGTGTGTGTGGGGGTGGAACTGGTTTTATTTCCTCTGCCTTGGGATGATACTATAAAGCACTGGTTCCCAACCAGGGGTCCGTGGACCCCCAGGGGTCCGCGAGAACTAAATTAACGTCCGCGAAACAAAGTTATAAACCCACAATAAATTAATATTTTCAATTAAAAGTTCTCTATTATAAAATATATATATCCAAATCTAATTCTAAGTTTAATGTTTAACTAACAGTTATGATTAAAGTTTATTTTCAAATCCCCGGAATTTTTATTTTGAACCTTGGGGTCCCTGCACCGAACAAAAAAGTCCTAGTGGTCCCTGGTCAAAAAAAGGTTGGGAACCACTGCTATAAAGAGAGAACACGGCCACTTATGCACTTATGCCTTGGATTTGCCGTTCTCTAGATGCACATGCTAGGAAAAGCGGAGGGCAGCAGGAAAAGAGGAAGACCCAACAAGAGATGGACGGACTCAATAAAGGAAGCCACGGCCTTCAATTTGCAAGATCTGAGCAAGGCTGTCAAAGACAGGACATTTCGGAGGACTTTCATTCATAGGGTCGCCATGAGTCCGAAGCGACTTGACGGCACTTAATGCACAACACACACACAGAGATGCACGTTTTCCCCACCCCAATTCTCAAAACTCTGCATGGGGGCTTCTGAGAATCCGGGTGGAGAAAACGCAGCTAGAGAGCGGCACATCCAAGGCAACGCCTCCCGTGCATAAATGGCCCACGTTATCGTTTGCATTCCACGTTTAATGGATAAGGCATCATTTTTTATCAGATCGGGGGCGGCAAAGCACTTCTTTGAAGGCCACAGCAATCCCCCCCGCCCTCCACGCCAAGTAGTCTGCAGCACAGGAAGTGCTACTGGAGCTTTTTTGGGAACTGAACGCTGTGTGGGGGTGGGGGTAGGAGGGAGAAGAACCTGCGTTAGCAACGTTCAGAGTTAGTAGACAGTCCAAGTGCTGACTCTTGGGTGTGCAACGAACTGGATCTTTCCTCCAGGACACTGCAAGGGGTTTGGGAGAAAGGGGGGAAAGAAGAAGTTGTGAATGTCCCTCCAGTTTTGTTTTGTCTGCTGCTATTAATTTAATTCCACAGTCTTAGAAACATACAGTTCCATCGCCTTTGAATTTGCTGTTTGTTGGGATGGCGACAGAACCATGCCAATGCATGTTCTGCAGCCTTCTTGGTTAGGAGGAAGGGAATGACAGTTTCTTTTGTAATAGAGCGCTCGCGCCACCTTTTTATTTTTCAAAACCTGCTCCCCAAATCTTCAGTTGCTGTCGCTTCTGTATCACCCACTAATAGCCTGAAGCAAACACAATAGTCTTTACTGTGCTCCCCCCCACTTCATCTCACTATCACAACTGTTTGTTTACTCAAACAGAAATGAAAGGATAGGCTTTCCGGATGACATATTCTTGCAAAAGAGGTCTGACTAGTTTTCCTGGTGGTTCTTTCTTAAAATATGACGTTTTAATTTAGTGCTTCAGTAGAGTGTTGAGGGAAAGAATGTCCAATTTATCCCTCCCCCCCTTCCTGGAAGAATTGCTTCACACATGCCATGGTTTCAACAGAAGTGTGGGAAAAATAAGAATCAGACTTTGCTTTCATACATAAAGGGCTTCAAATCACTGTGGTTCCAGAGGGGTACCTATGTTGCAGCAAAAGCACACAGGAGTCCAGAAGCACCTTAATGACTCAATCAAATTTATTTCAGCATAAGCTTCTGTGAGTCAGAGCATGTGACTTCAGATTCAGCAGGAGTGAGCACTGACTCATAAAATATGTTCTTAATCTTTAAGGTGCTACTGGATCCCTGTGTAAAAATCATTATAGGTTATCTGAAAACACTAGCGTTACAAAGGATACCCTTTTAATGGAAAAGGAGTGAAAGTAAGATCTGTGCAGTTTTGTGTAAGGTCAAAAGTGACAGTTCTTCTGAGGATGTTTTGGAAATGATCAACAGAAATGAATTACATCTTTTCACACAATGTAAATGTAAAAGCCAAGATTCTCAGGATTCTAGGACAAGCATGTGAGTTTGAGGAGGGGCTGTGCATCTATTTTGCATGTGGCGTGCAGAAAAGTCTGGAAGAAGTAAGTTGCCCACCTCTGCACATCAAGCATGGATTTTGTGCAATCAGGGTGGGAACAGAGAGTAACTTCTAATTGCACTTAAAATGACACAATAGCTATCTGGGCACTACGAAAAGGGTTTTAGTTTCACCAGGAATTTGGCATGGTTGATGCCAATCCAACCTAGACATGTGATAGAAACTTGATTGACCAACACTTATACAATTACACTCCCTTTTTAATAACTACCTTTCCACTATACTTTCTGTAAGTCAGTTGCTCATCACTTTGATCAAGTGCTCTGAGAGCCGGATACTTGCAGAATGTGTCTGGTGGCTTGCTGAAAAGGAAGTAACGGGGCCTGTTTGAAACACTGGCACAAAGAGAACAAACTAAGCAAGCTACACAGATTGACTTCCTGAAACTGCTGTTTGCAGAGTTTCAACTCAAGACGTTCTGTCTGCACTCTTCACAGCTCTATGAATACTCCCCTAACTACATCAATCTGTGGGTTGAGATGAAACGATGGTAAAGACTCTTTTCACAGAACTCCCCATCACCATCAAATTATTTTATTTATTTAAAACATGTATTTGCTGCCTTTCTACTTTGCGGCACTCCAGGCAGCTTACAATATAAATAAAACAACAGTTTTAAGATACATAGAAAACTGAAAGTTTCAGGTATCAATTAGGACTGCCAATGATTAAAAACCAAATCAGTCAAATGCAGTTCTAAATAAAACTGCCTTTGACTGCCTCAGGATTGAACGTGAGGGTTGCCAACCTCCAGGTAGTGTCAGGAGATCTGCTATTTCAACTGATCTCCAGCCAATAGAGATCGGTTCACCTGGAGAAAAATGGCCGCTTTGGCAATTGGACTCTATGGCATTTCAAGTCCCTCCCCTCCCCAAACCCTGCCGTTGTCAGGCTCCACCCCAAAAACCTCCCGCCGGTGGCAAAGAGGGACCTGGCAATCCTACTCTCTAGGGAGGTTGTTCCATAATCATGGGACTGCCACTGAAAAGGTTGTCTCGTGTGCCCACTAGACAAGCTTCTTTGATTGGTGGGGACAATCATAAGGGCCTCTCCCTGCGATCTTAATTCACAGGCAGCCACGTATGGGAGAAAATGCTCAGATACCCCAGTCCCAAGACTTGTAGGGCAGCACCTTGAATTCAGCCCAGGTGCAGATCCATAGCCAGTGTAATTGTTGAAGTATTTGGGTCACATGCTCCCAGTAGCTGGTCCCTACCAGCAGTTCAACCAAAGCATTCTGCATGAGCTGCAGCTTCCAAACATTCTTCAAGGGTAGCTCCCAAGGATAGAACATTGCAGTCATCCAGTCTAGATGTAACTAAGGCATGGATCATGGTGGCTACATCTGACTTACCCACGAATGGACACAGCTAATGCACCAGCTGAAGCTGGGCAAAAGCATTGCAAGCCACTGCAGCCACCTGATTTTCTAAGGTGACTGCTGTGTGAAGTAGTACTTCTAAGATGCAAACCTGGCTTTTCAAAGAAAGAATAATCCCATCCAAACCAGGAGAGAGCTCTAGTCCTTGGTCTCCCTTTCTACTAACCCAGAGAACCTCTGTCTTGTGAGGATTGTTTAGCTAATTCTCAGCATGGCCAAATCTGTGGATACTTAAATCCAGAGATTGTGGCCATGAATAGACAAGACAAATCTTTCTATAAACCTGAAAAAAGCCCCAGATTTGCAAAAACAACAAATCCCCCTGAAATCCAAAAGGAGGGGTTAACCCCCTACATAATGGAAACAGTGCCTGTATTTTTAAGAAATAAATGCCCTCTCAGTGGCAACCTCCATTGTGGGGATGGTGGGCCAGCCACAACAGCATTGTCAGCATGCATGTAGAAGCGTTGATTACTGTCAATAAAACGCAGGGGGCAGGGCCCTTTCCAAGGTTGCTTTGGCTTTTGAGAGAAGATTCATGGGGGTCAGGTGTGGCAGCACCTGAGCAGAGGCTGCCAGGGAATGAAGGAACAATCCGAAATGGAGGGCACCTCCGTGCCTATACCAATATGGTTAGCAAAACAGCACTGGAGATAAAGTGTACAAAGGTAACAAAGTTCTTATATTGTGCTTAAATGACAATAACATACAAAGGTGGAATACATAAACACTAACACATCACAAATATATATATTATATGTACAATACATGTTTGATGCAGTCTCTGTGCAACAGAATAATGCAATTTTCTTGGTATATATTTGTAGCCAATATGTCTTTAAATGGTCCAAAAGGTACACATTCAATCAATCCCAAAAGTTCATATATTGCGAGTAAATGGGTTTTTTTTTTTGATGGCCGTTTCAAGGTCTTTTCTTCAGCCCCAAATTCATTCCTATAGCGAATATAATATTTACTGAAGTAATAATCATAATACCATGTGCAACCAAGACAGCATATTTCGATGTAATTCATACTTACAAAGTTATGTTTCCCATCTACTCCCAATATATGAACTTTTGGGATTGTTTGAATGTGTACCTTTTGGACCATTTAAAGACATATTGGCTACAAATATATACCAAGAAAATTGCATTATTCTGTTGCACAGAGACTGCATCAAACATGTATTGTATATATTGTATATATTTGTGATGTGTTAGTGTTTATGTATTCCACCTTTGTATGTTATTGTCATTTAAGCACAATATAAGAACTTTGTTACCTTTGTACACTTTATCTCCAGTGCTGTTTTCCTAACCATAAGGGAATGAAGGAAAGCTGAAGACTGGGGGGGAGGCAAAGGTAGGTTGGCTAGCAGATGGAAAGGAGAGAAGGAAGCAGGAAAAGGGGAGAGGCTATGAGGGCTTTCAGGGAAGGGAAAGAGGAATAGTGGGGAAGGGGGAAATGACATGCCTCGTGCAAGTCCTTGCAAGTGACTTTCTTTCCCCCTCCCCCAATTCCCTGTCATCTGCCCTCCTATGTTCTCACTCACTCATCCGTTCAACCAGGACATTTTTAAGATCCTGAGAGATCATATGTGTGAAATATTCATTTGAAGCTCAACTTCCTTCTCTCTACAATGTGTCTCAATGTCATATTGCCTCAGTGGAAAAAATATCAATATCTAAAAATAAATACCTGACATCAGAATTTATTATAGCAGCATGATATTGGACCTACATGCAAAGTAGAGCATCCTTCTGCAAATTGATTTCCCTCCATTGTAGTGATTCTTTGATCCCAAGTTAACTGGATTTTGAAAAAGAATAGTTAGCAACACTGCCTATCAGGAACTTGAGCTGAGCTATGAGTGTTCTTTGCTGCTGTGTGATAGCTTCATCATCATCAGGTTTATCAGTCATGCTGTTGACACACCTTAGGATGTGAGAAAAGCAGGAAGAAAAGAGTTAAAGGACTACGGAATGAATAAATCTGCAAGTGAAAAATAATAGAGCAGATCCCCAAAGTACTGAAGTGTTACTGTCTGGAAAGGAACACATGAATTGGCCTTATACTGAATCAGACCCTTGGCCCATCGAAGTCAGTATTGTCTACTCAGACTGGCAACAGCTCTCCAGGGTCTCAGGCAGGGGTCTTTCACATCACCTACCTGCCTAGTCCCTTTAACTGGAGATGCCAGGGACTGAACCTGGGACCTTCTGCATGCCAAGCAGATGCTCTACCACTGAGCCACGGCCCTTCCCAAAAAAATATTCTGATTATTTTGGACATTGAAATATAGTATGGTTTCTCAGGGATAATGTGTGCTCCATGTGTGAGGTCCGGGGCAATTACCCCATGTTCCCCCTTTAAAAAGCACCTGTACTCACCAATTGAACACCCTTTGGGAGAGAATAAAATAGACATAGAATTGTTGTGGCACCACTAACTGCTGACATTTCATTCCAGCATAAACTTCCATAGACTAGAGGCCACTTATTTGGATGGATGGAGCATGGCATTGATATTAGGAGAAGAGCTAATACAGCTCTTTCAGCTAGGTAGTCACCCTTTTTAGGCAGGGAGGTGAGATCTGTAGAGGAGGATGAGAAGTAAGGAGGCCTGCCTGTAGGGTTGCCAACCTCCAGGTAGTAGCTGGAGACCTCCTGCTATTACAGCTTATCTCCAGCCAATAGAGATCAGTTGGGCTGGAGAAAATGGCCGCCTTTGGCAATTGGACTCTATGGCATTGAGGTCCCTCCCCTCCCCAAACCCCACCCTCCTCAGGCTCCGCCCCAAAACCCTCCCGTCGGTAGTGAAGAGGGACCTGGCAACCCTCCCTGCCTGGCTCCTCCAGACACTGGTATAAAGGGAAGGAACTAAGCAGGTTTTGCTGACTGACTTTCTCTATCTGATATGATGTTATTACTCATCATGGTCTTCAGACTTAGTCCCACTCTCTTGCGTGGTCCTCATGAGGGAAGGTGGAGAGAGAAGCTTCCTGGGTTTTCAGCTTCTGCTAGTCCAGGTCATTCTCAGATTCTTAGCTCTCACATACACGCTTCTCATTGATAGTGCCTGCGCTCCACAGTTCGGAAAGTTAGATTATATTTCAGTGTTCTCTTTTGTGAGGAACCCTGTGTAGGCTTTTAAAATAATGTTGAGTACAAATATATCTGAAAAAAACATTTTAAAAACGATTTTATTCTCTACGAGACGTGCATTGTCGCTGCTCCTTTAAGTGTTCATTTCAGATAATAGTTCAAGGAGCAAAGGGCCTCTCTGTGCCAGGTACAGAGAGTGATGAGATTAAAAGTTTAGGTGGCTCCAGTCCCAGAGAGCTGTAGACACACAAGCTATGTCTCTGCGTAAGTAAGAAATGACTTGATGTACAAGAAGGCATATCAGTTTTTCCCGCTGTTGTAAATTTCTGAGTTTAGGTAGAATAATATTCTGCAGGCTTCTGTTGTTCCTTGCCATTTTACTAGGTATGGAAAACTCACTTCCTGCTACTGCTAGATTTTTAAAAATATCATGGTGAAGAGTCAAAACATTCACACCTTGTTAAAGCTCCTGATGCATAGATTGGTGTAAGGGAGGGAAAGCCCTGACCTGGATAGCCCAATGTCATCAGATCTTGGAAGCGAAGCAGGGTTGGCCCTGGTTAGTATTTGGATGGGAGGCCACCAAGGAAGACCAGTCATGACACAGAGGCAGGCAATGGTACCTGTACTCAACACCTCTGAATGTCTCTTGCCTTGAAACCCCTACAGGGTCAGCTGTAACTTGAAGGATATATATGTGTGTGTGTGTGTATGTATGTATGTATATGTATACTTCTGCCCTCCAACCATTTACTGAAGTGACCATTATGCTTCGCAAATAAAAAGTCCAGCTAATATGACATGGTGCCTTCACAGATTTTTTAACATTGTCTGCCAAATTCAGAATTATAGCTCATTTCCAGACTTCAGAAATCAGTTCCCCCAAGAGAAAATGGATGCTGGGGTGTGTGTGGATTCTATGGCATTGTAACCCACTGACATCCTTGTCTTCCCCAGGCTTCACCCCCAAATCTCCAGGCATGACCAGTGGGGATCCAGCAACCCTAGCACTGGGAAGGACATGCCCAGATAAGCTCCTCAGTCCGGAGCTATCTCCAGACAACATATGCTGAAAACCTTTATCCATATTAGTTTAAATTGTCAAGTCTTTCCTGGGAATTGCAGTCTGATGCTGTTACCTAGACTTCTCTAGCAGAGATCCCTAGTATTCCACCTCCCCTCTCTCACACTCAGAATCACAGTTCTTAGGCTTTCCTGAGGATTATTAAATTGGTATTTATTAAAACATTTATATCCCAGCTTTCCTCTTGGCTCAAGGTGGCTTACAATAATAGTTAAAACATCCCCAGCTAAAGGCACAGAGAAAACAGCAAACCCCAAATCCTTCCTCCCTTAAAAGACGCCAGCCATTTAAACCCCCTCAAAAGCTGTGGCAAACTGTTGAGGGAGAGTCCCCCTCACCTCTTCAGGGAGTCCATTCCACAGAGTCAGAGCCACAGAGGAAAAGGCCTGGGCTCTGGTCAATGCCAGACGGGCCACCCTAAGTGGTGAAATAGCTAACAGGTGACTGCCTGATGACTGTAGTTGGCTCACAGGGATATATGGAAGGAGAGGGTCCTTCAAACAGGTATGTCCCAGGTCCTGAATGGCTTTAAAGGTCATAACCGGTTCCTTGAATTGAACTCAGAAACAGACCAGCAGCCAATGTAGCTGCTTCAAAAACAGTGGCTAGTCTCTGGCAACAGTCAGGCTGCTGCCTTCTGGAAGAGGTTGTAGTTTCCAGGTTGTCTTCAAGGGCAGCCCCACGTAGAGTGTGTTGCAGTAATCCAACCATGAGGTTACCGAAGCATGGATCAGCTGAGTCTAGATAAAGAGAAAGTTGGTGAATCAGATACAGCTGATAAAAGGTGCTTCTGGCTACCATGCCAACCTGCTTTTCAAACAGCAAAGCAGGGTAAATTAGCACCGCAGGCTTTCAACATGCTCCAAAAAATGCCAGTGTCACTCCATCAAGGACCAGTGGATTCAGTCCCTATAGAATATCAGCCTTCCTGAACAGCATTACTTCTGCCTAGTTTGGATTCAACTTCAGTTTGTTCCGCCTTAGCCATGTGCCAAAGCCTGAAAGCACTGGTTCAGAACCAAGAATAAAACCCGATGGCACCTCACAAGATAAATTCCACCTAGTTGATTCTGCACCTCCTTTGGAGACTCTTTGTATCTGGTCAGGCAGAAAAGAGTGAAGGGCTATGCCCTTAATTCCAACTCCATATTCAAGCTAATGGATAAGAATGGAGTCGAAAAGAATGGAGTGGAGTGGTCAACTGTATCAAAAGCTGATGGGATGTCCAACAGTATCAACAGGGAAGACTGTCCCTTGTCCAACTATAAACACAGATAGTCCACCAGTGCAACTAAAGCTGTCTTGGTACCAAACCCAGGCCTCAAGCCAGATTGAAATGGGTCAAGGGCAGATGTATCAGTCAGCAAACCCTGGAGCTGCTCTGCCACCATACCCTCTATCACCTTTCCTAGGAAAGGTAAATTGGAGACTGGCCTGTAATTGGCCACCTCATCCTTTGCTACTGAAGGTATTTTGAGCAGAGGTTTAATTACTTCCTTCTTCAAAGCCCCCTCAATCAGAGAGGAGTTGATGGTTTTCACTAAATGCTCCAATATCTTTTCCTGGTAAGATTTTAAAAGCCAGAATGGGCATGGGTCTCTAGAGCATACGAGTTGGCCCTCAGTAGGGTTGTGTATATCAATATACCCAAACCGAAAATAAACCCAAAATTAGCCGTTTCGGCAATATTTGGGTTTTGGGTTGACCGAATACCAAAACTTGGGAATCTGCCCGAAGTCAAATAGGTAATTCCCGAAAAAGCCAAATAGATAATTGGCTTTTCGGGTTTCAGCTATTTGTCTTCTGTGGAGTCTCCATTTTGTGGCCCTTGTTGTGTTTAAAGGAGAACTATCTCCTTTCTTTGTATTCCTGGCAGGTTTCCAGGGCAGCAGGAGGGAGGAAGCAGGCATGTTGGAGTAGCCAATAGGAAGGCTCACTGGAGCTTCCCATGTGGCCACTGGCAGCAATGTGTTTTGTCAGCTAGTGCAATCTACCTGGATTGAAACAGAGGACAACCTAGAGAGGAGGAGGGCCAGGAATTCTCAGTGGCCAATAGGAACCCAGGTAAGGAAGAACAGTGTTCTTTCACCAATCACAAAAGGTGTTTTTTGGCTGGAATTATTGTCAAATTTTTCTGTGCTTGGCCAAAGACTATAAAACCAGACCAGGCCATTTGAAAGAGTTTGGTGGCATAGCTTGGCTTTAGCTCCTGCTGCCTGATTCTTCCTCTGCAATCCTGGATCCTGGTGCCTCATCCTGACCTGCTGGATTACAACCTGCTGCTTGGGTTGGATTCCTGCCTGCCTGCTACCAGGAGGAGAAGATATCTAAGGCTTTGAGATATCATCATTTTCCTTTTAAACAAGTTGTTGTATTTGGGGCTTATTTTCTAAATTTTGCTAGAAGCCAGCAGGCCTTGGCCTGTTGGTTGGTGTGGGGGGGGGGGGTTTGCTACTTTGAGGGGGTGATTATTGGGGGGTGCTTGCTTCTGTTTCTCTACTGCTTATTGTTTCAAAGTTGCATTGTTTGAATTTTGGGGTTTTCTCTGCTTCAGATCTTGCTGGCTTTTATCTGAAAGGAGGGGGTGATTTGATCGTTTGGGGGGGCATTGCTTTGTTGTTGTCATCACCGTTCTCATTGTTGAATTTAAAAAAAGATTTTTTTGGTAGTTTGGGTTCTTCTTGTGTGAACTTTGCAATGTTTTCCTATGGGGAATAGGGGCAACCACTTTGGGACCCCATAAAATTGGACCCCAACTCAATCTTCACCAAACTTTGGGGTCCAGGCAAGGTGAGTTTCTTCAAGCTACCCTGAAAATTTGGGGACTCTACCTTCAAAAACACCCCACAGGTGCTTTGAATCCCCCCCATAGACTATAATGGACCTGATTTTTTTCGGTAAACCCAGAAATAAGCCGAATACCAATATTTACTGGTATGGGTATTTGGCTTATTTTGGGGTTACCCCCAAAAAAATCAGGCTTAATAAACCAGAACCCGAAATTTACTGATTTTTTTGAACAACCCTAGCCCTCACACTCCCAAGAACCCTGTCAGCATCCATAGGCAGGATTAATCTGAAACTATCCATAACAAAAGGACAAGCAGACACTTATGACATCTCAGGTACTGGTTCTGCCCTCAAATTAGCCTCCAATTTGGAACCAACGAGAGAGATTTTGTCACCGAAGAACCTTGCAAAACATCACAGCTGACGGCCATGTTTTCATTGCCAACAGGGTTGGACTTGGGTGTTACCAAGTCACAAACCATTTTAAACAATTCAGCTGGATGAGATTCCGCTGCCGCAATGGTGGCAAAGAAGAAAGTCTTCTTCGTGGCCATCACCGCCACCTCATACGCCTGAAACAGGCTTTATGATGTGGTCTGTCTAATTCATCTCAGGTCTTCTGCCAATGTTTCTCTAGTCATCTTCCAGTCCTCTTCATGTTGCCCAGCTCCCTGGTAAACCAAGGAGATGGGAACCTCACTGAGTGTGGAAGAGGATGCCAAGGAGCAAATCTGTTTGTGGCCCCGGTCAGCCCATCGTTCCATGCAGCTACAAGGGCCTCCACAGAGTCACCAGGGAGTCTCTCGAAATCCCCCAGAGCCACCTGGAAACCAACAAGATCCATTAATCTCTGAGGGCAGACCATCCAAAACAATCTACCACCCCCGCAGGGAGGAGGCAGCAAGCTCAGCCATGCCTTCAGAAGGCAGTGATATGGACCATGACAAGAGCTGAACCTCCAGCCCCCTAATCAGATCAGTGGCAGAAAAGATGGTCCAGTGTAGGTCCCTTTTTCATGGGTTGGGCCCCCATTGCAATAGGAGACAGATCAATGGTGGCCATGAAGTCCTGAGCCTGACCCAACAAGGCAGCCTTGGCATGTATGTTGAAATGCCCTTGGCATGTATGTTGCAAGGTCCCTCTTCGCCACTGGTGGGAGGTTTTTGGGGCAGGGTTTGGGGAGGGGAGGGACTTCAATGACATAGGGTAAAATTGCCAAAGCGGCCATTTTCTCCAGGTGAACTGATCTCTATCGGCTGAAGATCAGTTGTAATAGCAGAAGATCTCCAGCTAGTACCTGGAGGTTTTTTCAATAAAAAACAACAGCAGGAGGCTTATATGCAATGTTAAAGTATTATCTTTACTCTTGAGTAGACCACAATTTTTACATTAATGTCATAGACATGTAAAAATTGTGGTCTACTCAAGAGTAAAGAATTGTGTCATAAACTTTAACGTAATAAAGTCATAGACTTAAATGTAAAAATTGTGGTCTACTCAAGAGTAAAAGTAAGACTTTAACATTGCATATGAGCCTCCTGCTGTTGTTTCTTATTGAAAATATCCATTGTACAGCACAGGTAATTTTTTGTATATTTTAAGTACCTGGAGGTAGGGCTGTCGATTCAGTTCCATCCGACATGGAAAACAGCCAAATTTCCCCTGATTCGGCGGTTTCCAGTTTGGATAGAGCCGAACTCAAAAAAGGCAGGAAAACGATGAGCCGAACTCAGCGAGTTCAGGCCAGCGCCGGATAAATTCCTACAACTTCGGCATCCCCCGAATCAGCATTCTCCCGCGGCCGATGGTGGCCCAAGCTGAGTCCTCTTCTGGCCAATCAGAGCAGGGATTATCCCTTTTGAATTGGCCAGGAGAAAATTATAAAAACTCCCGAGTCCCTCCCGTCCCATCCCCTCCCGAGTTCATTTCCTTCCATTTTGGTGGTGCTGCTCCTGAGAGATCCTGAGCTGAGCTGCTTACTGGAATAGGATTGGATTTACTTCTCTTCCCTGCTCCTGCTGGAAGACATCCACACAGTTTGATTTTTGGAGTTTTTCTCTATACCTTTTCTCCTGGGTGTGTAGGGGGGGGGGAAGCAGATTCTGTGTGTGTGTGTGTGTGTGAAGCAGTTTCTGTGGTTGGGGGGGAAGCCAAAGGGGGGCTGTTGCCTGTTCTGCCGGGGGGGTGTGCCCGCTTGCCTCTGCGGGAGTGTGCGTTCTGCCTTTTTCTGCTGCTTGCCACCCTCGCATGGAGTTGAGTCAGTGCGGTGGTGTGGCATGAGTGTCCCACCCCAAAATTTCAAAAATGTCTGCAGGTTTAACATGTTTGGGGACTCTGGTTTAGAGCTGAGGTGCCACATTGGGCCTATATAAAGAAAGACATAGAACAAATGTAAATCTCTTTTATGGAAACATGTTAATGAACATTAAACAAACAATCGAGATAGCTTTGAGCCCATGAATTGGCTTTCAGAGACTACACACATGAATAATCTGGCGCTACAAAATAACAGTATGTAAACTAAACTTGCATCCCAATCCTAGCAAGCAGACCAAAAATTTCCTTTGTCTCTCAAAGTGATGAATTAGGGTTGCCAGGACCCTCTTTGCCACTGGCGGGAGATTTTTGGGGCAGAGCCTGAGGAGGGCGGGGTTTGGGGAGGGGAGGGACTTCAATGCCATAGAGTTCAATTGCCAAAGCGGCTATTTTTCTCCAGGTGATCTGATCTCTATCAGCTGGAGATCAGTTGTATTAGCAAGAGATCTCCAGCTAGTACCTGGAGGTTGGCAACCCTTGTGATGAATGGAAGGGCTGTTGTAGGCCCAGCTTCTTTATGTCTCTCCCCGCACCCTCTGCACACTGAGTCCACCAAGTTTCGGTCCTCTTTTGATTCTTCTTTAGGAATTGTTCTGCTTGTTGCTGACCTCTCTTTCATTCCTACTCATAGACATTTTCGGCCTTAGAAAGACTGTCTTGAACTTTACACTATTTTAGAAAGGAGAAGAAACCACCTCTTTCTTCAGACATGCCATGAATTTCTGAGGAAAATGTGCTGTCCAAGTTTCGTCAGCTGAGAGTCACACAATAGGAGGAATGGAACAGGATGTAAAAACACCCTGCTACTGCAAGATATCATTGGTGACGTCACTATGACACTTCTCAGCTTCCTAAACCTTCAGTGGAGGTCATTACCTTCCAAGTACACAAACTACTAGGGTGATTACGGGAACCACTCTATTGTTCTCATGTTGAAAGCTATACTAAAAAAAAAAAAAAACCCTATCAAAACATGACAAAAACCATAATGTCTATAGTAAAAAGGGATACAATTCTCATATCACATCTGAGATTGTCTCCCCACAACACATTCCAAAAACTCTGTACACTTCAGTCCCTTGTATCAGTAACTTCAGTACAGGCATCAAAATCACCTAATAAAATATTTGCCTTAGGATATTTGGCCTCCAATTCCAAAAGGTAATTTTCCAAATCACAGTTTTCATAATAAAAGGGTGAACCACAAGGAGGAACGTGTGTGTGTGTGTGTGTAAAGTGCTGTCAAGTTGCAGCCAAATTATGATGACCCAGTAGGCTTTTCAAGGTAAGTGACAAACAAAGGGGGTTTGCCATTGCCTTCCTCTGCATGCATAATGACCCTGGTTTTCCTTGGTTGTCTCCCATCCAAATACTAACCAGGTCCAACCCTGCTTAGCTTCCGCTAGCCTGGGCCATTCAGGTCAGGGCAAGGTGGAACACAGACATTATTAAAACTGCCACTTCTTTAAATATCAGAAGACATGTCATTGCCAAAAACCGTTAAAGTTGAAATAACGTTACAGTGCATTTTACGGATGTGGCTATCAAACAAGAAACTCCATACGCAAGTCTTGATTATCCAAAATTAGGGGTTGATCAAATTACCTTAAAGTCATCACCATAGTTTCACACTGATGAAATTTTGGATATCTCCAGGCCAGTTCCACAACTGAGATTGCATTTTATGGGACTTATTTATGGTTGTTTGCAATAGTTCGGTTCTGGTTTGCTTGCATTTTGTCCTGTAGTACAATGTAATGGTTGGACTTGCTACTGAAAAACATGACTGGGCAACAAAGACTATTCTGGTATTCCTCCCATAACATAAATAAATAAGCTTCCCTTCCCTTCTCTTCATTATAAATTAACTTCAAGATACATTTTCTTTGAAATTCTCTTGCTAACAGATGATTCATGCTGTATGTAGCTAGTAGGTATTTATACACATATGCACACACATATTTAAAGTGCATTTGTCTCATGTACTTCAGTGTTTGCAGTGATTAATACCATAAGGTGTAAAGGTAGACTCATCTTGAAAACCCATAAGAACACGTGCGGAGCTGCTGTGACTGGCCTGAACTTGCTGACTCAGCCCTACCCACTGCTTGTTTACAAACATACATCTCAGTTACTTTATGGTACTGTCACTTTAGGGTTGCCAAACACCAGGTACTAGCTGGAGATCTCCTGCTATTACAACTGATCTCCAGCCAATAGAGATCAGTTCACCTGGAGAAAATGGCTGCTTTGGCAACCGGACTCTATAGCATTGAAGTCTCTCCTCAAACCCCGCCCTCCCCTGGCTCCACCCCGATGCTGCATCGGACAGGCAATCAATCTCCCAGTCCAAATTCTCACCATGGCTTAAACAGTTTAAAAGGGATAATGTCAGAGCTTCATACCTGGTCAGTATCCCCTTCCATAACCTCAGAACAGCTTTTACCTCCCTCCGGTTTCAAACCATTCCAACGGCGTGGATAGCTGGACGTTACTCCCGAACACCATGGGCCTCTTGCCTATGTATTTGTGGGGCCGCTCCAGAGGACCTAACTCACTACACCTTATTCTGTCCTCTTTATACAGAACCCAGAACTAAATTCCTCGGAGCAATTCTAAAGGGCCTAAATCTTTCTCCAGATCCAGAGAAGCTGCTCTTTCTCTTATCAGACATCAATCCTGATGTTTCCTACAAAGTGTCACCCTTTGCTTTAGCAACTAAGAAAATCCGAGCTAAAGCTGTTTTTAACCAGGGATCTTAACATATTTAAATATTAGTTTCTTGTGGGTCAGACTGTTTTAAAGTTATTTTAATGTTATTTTACGAAATTTTAATGTTATTTTAATGTTTTGTATGGTGGATTGTGATGGCCTTCAGCCACAGACAATATCTATCTATCTATCTATCTATCTATCTATCTATCTATCTATCTATCTATCTATCTATCTATCTACATCCATTTATTAGCAAGAAAATACAGGGAGGGGTCGAACTGGGAGCTAACAGAACGAAGGAGCAGGGACTCCACCCCATAAGACTAAACCAACACACAAAAATGTCAGAGGGGGTTAAAGACTGATCCATTGTAATGTATACAATAAATGTATGTAATAAATGTCTACATTACCCCACACCTGTTGCTTGTACCTTGTTGCCCTGTGTGAGCTGTGCTGATGGAACCAGCACTAGATCAGGACATCTTTGTGGCTGATCATGTTTTAAGTTTGGACTGAAGGTTTGGGTTATGTAGTAGTAGTACATTTATTGCGGCATTGCGCCAATGAAGATTAAGAACATAACAGCATTGTTACCACGGGTACATTGATATTATTTTAAAGTTATGTCATATTAAATTGAAAGAGTATATATAATTAAAATAATTTACAGTCAGGTAAAAAAATAAACATTTTGACACATATTAAAAAAAGACTTTTGTGTCTCTCTCTCTCTTCTTCGTTTTCCGTAATTTCTTTGGATTTTATCGTAAAAGACTTTGACGAAGTTTATAGATTGCTGCACAGAATTTGGCGACCTCACTAATTTGGTGGGGATTTTCCTCTGAGAGGAGCTTCCTAACCTGAAATTTATCAGAATATCCTGAAATTTTCTCAGACATGGATTGAGTCAGCTTAGAACGGGCAACCTTGTAGAATGGGCATCTAAGAAACATGTGATCCAGTGTTTCAACTTCCCCAGAATTGCATGGGGAATCTCTCTGAGCTTGGGATCTTTTATACCTTCCCTGTAAGACCGCAGAAGGTAGGGCTGAACACCTGGCTAGGTTGAATGCCCTTCTGTGGGTGTGGATTTCCAAAATGGAAAGGTAGGCAGCTGGGGCCAGAATGTATCTGGTCATAGGGGCGGACATAAATCCGGGTGCCCTCAGCAAGTCAGACTGCCTTTCAATATCATTAACTCTCTGGGTTATAATTTTCTTTGCTTGATCTCTACCCATCTTCAGCAACGCCTGGGGGGAGAGACCCAGCCTCTCCAACTTGCTTTTCATGGCCTTTTGCCATTTGGATTCAAAGTTGTCAATTAGAATCAGGGGAAGAAGACCATGGGGATTGAGTTTTATTTTTAACCATAGGAGGAAGGATGATATGCACACTCTTGCTTCTACTCTTAGCATCCCTGTTTCTAGGCGTGCCAAGGGGTTTGATACACATCTAGGGACCTGGAGAACTAGTCTAAGAAACTTAGACTAGACTCGTTCCAGTGGTGCGAAACAAGAAGAGGGGGGTCTGAGATGTTGTCACGGTCTCTGACATAATTATAGTATTTTGTGTACATATGCAGAATTAATTCCATGTAGAGCTTGAACACAACATACAAACTGAACCACAAACTGCAGAGGTTTGTGTAATGAAAAGCCTGGCAACAGCTTGCAAAATGCAAATGTCCTTAGAACAGGCTGACTGAATTCTCTCAAGGTCTGAATTCTTTCAAGAGCTAACTAACTTACCGTGGTCTTGTCCTTGAAGGGAGAAGAACAGAGCCATTCTTCACTATCTGCCAGAAAGGTGTATCTGAAATTACCCTTCCTGATTCAGCTGCCAGCTGCCAGCTGCTCATATCTCAAGAGCAGAAAAGTCCTGCTATCCTCAAACCTTGAGAAAGTCTACTCAAAGACCTCAAGGCTATAAGTGCAGTAAGCTTCTTGCTTTCTATAACCTTCCTGAAGGCTATGTTTCCTTCTGATCAGATGGTTACATGTTACAATGTGAGCAATAATTGTGTTTTATGATTTATATAGTTATATATTGCATTGTAGATTTCTAAATAGTCTCATTTAATGTGTATTGTACTGAAGATGAGAATGGTATGAAAATTGAGTATATGGAGTGATCATGGAGCTCAGAAATGATTGTTTATACTTTAAGCAAAATAGACTGAAGGGAAAGGAAGCCCATATTTGGTCATGGGGAGAAGCTAATAACCTGAACAGCTGCAACTGTACATTATTGCACTGCTCATGTTATCTGAAAGTGGGGAGGAAGATATCCCTCCTGATGGTAAAATCAACACTCTTAATGAGTCTGAAACAGTATAAATACAGCCACAGTAAGCCCAGAGAATCAGAACCTTCCAAAGGCTCTCAAGAAAAGGCTGGTATGTATGGCTTAAATACATTACTCTAGACTTTATGAATTAGATACTTTGAACTGAATCAGAATAATCTGACTGTTATATTTTAGAAGTTGGATTTTGAAACTGAATATTATGTAAGACTTGCTTGCTTTTACTTCATACATTGTAAATACATACATTGTACTTTGACAAGAGTTTTTATAGAAGTGTTAAAGACTTGATAATCTGCATTTACACATATTTTACTAGAAGTATATCAATAAAAAGACTTGCTTTTTAAAAGTAGGTAAAGTTGTTGAGTCCTGCTTACTCGATGACTGGCTGAATAAGATAACTTCACTTCTCAGTAAGTGATACATTCTAAGAGCCTGTCATCTGAACAGCACAACCCGCTTCAATGTGTTTCATAGAGCAGTTGTGCCAGTGTTTTGGCCTGATATAGTTTGAGTGCTGCTCGGATGAAGTGCGCCCCCTTTGTGCGGAGGAATTTGGTTATACTGTAGACCAGTGATGGTGAACCTTTTAGAGACCGAGTGCCCAAACTGCAACCCAAAACCTACGTATTTATCGCAAAGTGCCAACATAGCAATTTAACCTGAATACTGAGGTTTTAGTTTAGAAAAAACAACTCACGCTCGCTGCACCACCAGGCACTAAACGCCGGGGGTGATGGAGGACCGGGCTCAGCTGGAAAGAAGCAGGAAGTTTGCCAGTTTTCACCCCTAACCCCCCCCCACAAGTCTCCTCGGAAGAGAGTGGAACAAAATCGGGAGGGGAGGAGGAGGATAGGGAAGCAAGGGGGTTTCAGCACCCCCCTCCCCAATTAACAAGGGCCTTTACCGAGCCCTCGGCTGGGCTGTCGGCAGCCACATCAAAAGTGAGCAGCACACACGGTGAGCAGAAAAGAAGGAGGTGAACTTACCGCACTGGCTCGGTCAGCTCCTGGAGAAGGAACCGGACGGGAGGGATCGCCCCCCTACTCTGCCCACGACAGGAGCCGCAACAACAGGTCCTGCTGGATGTGCCTGGATCGGTCTTCCCCCAAAAACGCCCCAAACCCCGTAGCTGGTGCCGGGAGGAACAATAGGCTGGCCGTCCTCCTCCGCTCACAGTCCCGGCTTTGTTGCCCCCCAGGAGCCGCTGATCAGGAGAATGAGAAGCCGCTCTTCCAACTCTGGGACGGGAAGGAGAGGGCGCCGCGTCCAACCCGGAGATGGCCGCACTGCGTTCCTGTGCCGGCTTCTCCACCTCGCGCCTTCGGAGCGCAGCAGCAGCAGCAGCGCCCTTCCTTCCCTCGCTCCAGCAGCCGGTGCCCGAGGCGAGCCATCCCCTCTGCGCAGTGCTGAACTCAGGTGAACTCTGTGCTGGGGTGACGACGCGTGTGCCCACAGAGAGGGCTCTGAATGCCCCCTCTGGCACGCGTGCCATAGGTTCGCCACCACTGCTGTAGACTGATCTATCCCCCAGGCTGGCCACATAGTTACTGTGGGCCTGCTTGGAGCCTGAAGCCTGTAGGACTACTCCCAAATACTTAAAGGTGTTCACCTGCTCCAGCCTATGCCCTTTTAAGTTCCAGACTCTAAGTTTTGGCCGTTTGCCAAAAGCCATTATCTTTGTTTTTTGAAAATTGATGGTTAGTTTTTCATTGTCGCAATATAAGGCGAATCTGGCAAGAGCTCTTTTAAGTCCTATAGGGGTTCTGGATAATATAACGGTGTCATCTGCATACAGTAGAACCGAAATATGCCGATGTGCCAGTTTAAGGGGATGCAGATCAGCTTCATTTAGGCAGTTGGGGATGTTGTTTACGTAGCAAATAAATAATGCAGGGGCTAAAAGGCAGCCCTGCCTGACTCCCTTAGAGGTCTTGACTGGGTCTGTGAGGTGTCCTTCCCTACTGCATCTTACTCTTAATGTGGTCTGATTATGCAGGGCACGTATAAGGAAGAGAAGCCTCCTGTCGATGGAGGAGGAGTCCAATTTAGCCCATAACAGGGGTCTGGAAATAGAATCAAAAGCTGCCTTAAGATCTATAAAGGCGGCATACAGTGAGGATTTCCCCTTCGAAGAGTACTTTCCTATAAGATGTTGGAGGGTGAGGCAGTGGTCTATTGTGGATCTGCCTTCCCTGAAACCAGCCTGTTCCTGTTCTATTATATCTTCTTGGTCGAGCCAGCGGACAAATTTTTCTAGCAGGTGTCTTGCATATATTTTGCTAATGATGTTCAGGAGGCTAATGGGCCTGTAATTAGAGGGGTCGTCTCTGCTGCCTTTCTTGAAGAATGGAACCACTACAGCCAACCCCCAACCCTTTGGGATATGGCCTGTTTCGTCAATATAGGTAAAGAGTGATGATAGGAAGGTGTTAGGGATTCAATGCGAGTTCCATTTCCGTCAGGGCAGTTAAAGAGTTGACTTGTTTATTTCAACAGTTTAGATAGTCTCAAGGGGATGATGAAATGACAAGATGTAAGTCTTCTATTGGCTAGGGAATCGCCTTGCAAACGTGCAGAAAGGCACGGAGTCAGAATCGTTTATTACCCTGTTCCTTTGTTAAAGGTGTGAAAACTTGGGGGCAGGATGAGTTAGTTACTTTTGAATCTCACAGAAGCAAGATGCCTGTTCTCAGCTCTCCTGAGCTGAGACACAGCCAAAAGGGGTTTAAGCCTTAGTACCTGCTAGCATTCCTAGTAAGATTTATAGGGAACTAGATAGAAAGATTGTTATTTGTTTTTACTCCATGTAACCCTATTTTAGGAAAGTAAAAGATTTTTGCTTGATTCAGAGAAAAGTCTTTGGCTCTGTTTTATTGTGTGCTTGACCTGATTCTTTCTAACCACAATCACGATCCATTGGGCCTGGATCAAATCCAACAGAAGGGGGCCCACCAGTCGACGTTTTCTTTAAAAAAAATCTGGGGGGATACCATCTGAGCCTGGTGCTTTTCCATTTTTTAGCTGGCCAATCAGCGATTTTATCTCTTTCTGTGAAACTGGGGGCCATGGGGGATAATTTATTATTTCTGTTGAAGAGAGAGAGAATGGCTTGACATCTATGTACGTGTTTTGAAAGAAGGAGACCCATCTATCGGGGGGTATAAGGGAATCTAGAGGTGAAGAGTCTTTTAAAACTTGACCTGATGTCAATCGCCAAAAGAGGGCCGAATTTTTGTCTTTAGCTGCCTTGATCAAAGTGCTCCATAGCTCTCTGGTAAACTCCCTTTTTCCCCCCGCCAGGAGTTGTTTATATGCTTTTTTCTGGGATAGTAAGGAGATATGTGCTTCCTGTCTTTGGACTGAGTGCTCACCAATATATTTATGATAAGCCAGGGAAAGGGACCTTTTTGCATCTATACAAGCTTTATCAAACCAAGGTCCCCTATGAGGTGGGGTCGACCTGGTGGCATTTGTGGTATATAGCCTGGGTCTCAATTTCAGAATGAAACTTTCATATATTGATAACGGATCCTGATTAGAGCTAGGTTTTAAAAAAGCCGAGCAGTAAAACTGTAGGTCTTCAAGAGCTAAGAGCCCTTTCAGTTGTAGGAGGAGACTGTTTGACCATTTTACTCGACATTCTGCTTTTTCTACAGGACAGACCTGAGAGGGATAACCTGTTTTAAGGTGGATCGTTTGGGTTATGTATTTTCGTTTCAGATTGTATGTCTATCTGTTTTGCTTTGACAGCTTCTTTGAGTTACCAATGTGGGAGAAAAATCTGATCAAACAAACAAATGCAGAGGTGAGGTTAGTGGCTGCTAGGAAATGAGCCTTCCCTGTAGAGGAGGCTCTTTAGGGCTGCCAACCACCAGGTACTAGCTGGAGATCTCCTGCTATTACAACTAATCTCCAGCCAATAGATATCAGTTCACTTGGAGAAAATAGCTGCTTTGGCAACTCTCGTTTGTGAAATTCTGTCCCCACTGATATTCATCTACTGCATTCCTTTCGGCACCCGGTGAAAACATTTCTGTATCCCTGGACATTTAATGTGACTTTGTCGGCAATAGTTTTTAATCAGATTAGTTGTTTTTAATTTGCTGTTGGAATGTATCTTTTCTATAAGACATAGCCTCATTTGCTCTATTGTATTTTATTTTGAGAGCCGGCATGGTGTGGTGGTTCAGAGCAGTGGATTCTAATCTGGAGAACCGGGTTTGTTTCCCCACTCCTCCACATGAAGCTTGCTGGGTGACCTTGGGCCAGTCATACTTCTCTCAGAACTCTCTCAGCCCACACAGAGGCAGGCAATGGCAAACCACCTCAGAACAACTCTTGCCTATAGGGTCGCCATAAGGGATCTTGGAGTGGTAGTGGTTACCTCGATAAAGATGCCAACCCAATGTGCGGCTGCTGTGAAAAAGGCAAATTCCATGCTGGCCATAGTTAGACCAGGAATAGAGAATAAAACTGCTGCTATCATACTGCCCTTGTACAAATCGGTGGTGAGACCACACTTGGAATACTGTGTATAGTCCTGGTCACCACACCTCGAAAAGGATATTGCAGAGCTTGAGAAGGTGCAGAAAAGAGCAACCAAAATGATCAGGGGGCTAGAGAAACTGCCCTAAGTGGAGCTGTTAAAACGAGTAGGGCTGTTTTGCTTGGAAAGAAGGTGGTTAAGGGGAGACATGATAAAGGTCTATAAAATTATGCATGGTATGGAGTGGACAGGGAGAAGTTTTTCTCCCTCTCTCATAGTACTAGAATGTGCGGTCATCTGCTGAAGCTGGTGAATGAAAGATTCAAAACAGATAAAAGGAAGCATTTCTTCATACAACGCATAGTTAAATTGTGGAACTCCCTGCCCCAGGATGTGGTGATGTATGCCAACTTGGAAGGTTTTAAGAGGGGAGTGGACATGTTCATGGAGGATAGGCTATCCATGGCTCCTAGTAAAAATGGATACTAGTCATGATGCACACCTATTCTCTCCGGGATCAGAGGAGCATGCCTATTATGTTAGGTGCTGTGGAACACAGGCAGGATGGTGCTGCTGTAGTCGTCTTGTTTGGGGGCTTCCTAGAGGCACCTGGTTGGCCACTGTGTGAACTGACTGCTGGACTTGATGGGCCTTGGTCTGATCCAGCATGGCTTTTCTTATGTTCTTAAGATCAGTTCCCCTGGAGAAAATGGCTGCTTTGGAGGGTGGACTCTATGGCATTATACTCTGCCGAGGTCCCTCCTCAAATTCCACCCTCCCCAGATTCCACCTCACAATCTCCAGGTATTTCCCAACCCTTAGCTGGCAACCCTAGGATGGGTTAGAAGATGGCATGGTAGAGCACAAACTTGTTAGGTCTTGGAAGCTAAGCAGGATTGGTAGATGGATGGAAGACCACCAAGGAAGACTCCGCAGAGGAAGGCAGTGGCAAACCACCTCTCTCACTTTTGCCTTGAAAGCCTCTTGCTGGTATTGCCATAAGTCAGTTATGACTTGACAGCTAGGATTGCCAACCTCCAGGTACTAGCTGGAGATCTCCTGCTATTATAACTGATCTCCAGCTGATAGAGATCAGTTCACCTGGAGAAAATGGCCACTTTGGCAACTGGACTCTATGGCATTGAGGTCCCTCCCTTCCCCAAACCCTCCCCTCCTCAGGCTCTCCCTCAAAAATCTCCTGCCGGTGGCGAAGAGGGACCTGGCAACCCTATTTACAGCACTTACATCAATATATACCGTATGGATGAACATTGTAAACACTGATTGCATATTTTATCCATGTGCATAGCTTCTCGTGGCTATGCAGTGATAAAGCAGTATCTTAAATAAATAATTGTAAAAGCATCCCAAAAGATAACTATGGAGGAATTACATCAAATATATTATAAAGGGAATGCTACAAACATAGAAAGTAAAAGACTGGAGGCATTTCCCATGTTGTACTTTGATAATATTTTGAACCAGATGAACTTACAAATCCGGCCTGTCATTTATTAACCAGGTATCTGGGAATCCAAATGAGTAACATGGGAGTTGTTGCAACATTATGATTCCCATATAAGTCACCATTAGGCCTTAGGCAAATATTGGTTCAAGACAAAAGCAGAACAACTGTTTAAAAACCTACAGACTTAATCTGAACTACCTGGCAGATCACCTTGCCTTTTATGCCTGAGTGAAGTCAACAACAATTTTTTTTCTGCCAGCCTCTTTGGGAAACTGCATAATGAATGTGCTCAGGGGAAAATGCCTTACTAGAACACTCTCATCAGTCAGATGGTATTACTGGTTGATCTGATGATTCTGGAATATAATAACTGTCGAGAACCCCCAGGCCAACAGAGTCTTTGAGGTGGGTCAGCAAAACACAAAAATGATAAAACCCTGGGGTATGAGTCACCTCAGTCTTAGTAGCTGCCACCTGCCTAGGGCTGCCAACCTCCAGCTACTAGGTGGAAATCTCCTGCTATAACAACTGATCTCCAGCCGATAGAGATCAGTTCACCTGGAGAAAAATGGCCGCTTTGGCAATTGCTCTATGGCATTGAAGTTGCTCCCCAAACCCTGCCCTCCTCAGGCTCCGCCCCCAAAATCTCCAGGTATTTCCCAACCCAGAGCTGGCAACCCTACACCAGCCCCTTTTCACTACCTTAAAAGACAGGAACCAAAGGGCAAGCTTCCAACCTTCCTGGGATTAAAGTCAAGAAAGTCACCTCTGCAGGGTAGACCACTTGCAGTGTGAGATTCACGAAACACTTAACCTGGTAGGTGTAGCCACGCAGGTTTACTGGAATTAGACTGAAGCCAGCTGAAGACAAACCCTACAAGATATAATTAAAGTGATTTATTAAAATTGTGCAAGAATATTTCTAAAAGAACAGTGAGTAGTGAGGATTAAAATAACAAAGCCTAAATCAAAAGGACTACCTACACAGTAATAACACTAGCTCAGTTTACCAGATGTTACCCTTCCAGCTGAAATCCTCTAGCATTCAAAGTCCACTCTTTCCAAGCATCAGCATGGACTGACTCATAAAGCATGGCTAACCCATCAGCATGGTTGAGCCATAAAGCAGGCATGAAATCACACGGTCCAAAGTTAGATCAAGGAGCCATGGGTAGGGCACCAAGAACAAAACTAGACTGAAAATGCTAAACTTTATGACCAAAGGGCCTGAGCTCATTGACCAATCACATCAGTGGCTGGTGATGTCAATTAACTACATAATCCTGTTACTAGCCAGGTGACCCAGGGGTTCAGAGTAAACCCATTCAAGCTACATAATTGGAAACAGTGGTGGGCCTTATCTTAGGGTTGCCAGGTCCCTCTTCGCTACTGGTGGGAGGTTTTGGACCGGGATTTGGGGAGGGGAGGGACTTCAATGCCATAGAGTCCAATTACCAAAGTACCTGGAGGTTGGCAACTCTAGCTTATCTAGGGTTGCCAGGTGGCCGCTGGTGGCGGGCAAACCCCCAGTAATGTGCCCCACTGCCGGCCGACCAGCTGAGGACCGGCGGGCAATTGTGCATGTGCGCGCCAACGCGGCACTTCCGGTTGACAACCGGAAGTGCCGCCTTGCGAGGAGCCTTAGACCTCTGGTAAAGGGTCGCTGCGGCACTTCTGGTTGTCAACCGGAAGTGCCGCGCTGGTGCGCGAGTGCATGCGCACACTCACACACGCATGCACACACGATCTACACAGAAACCTCCAGCCGAAGGTGAGTGGGGACCTGGCAACCCTAAGCTTATCTGCAGGCTAAGCCCTCCCATTTCTCACATGTGATAAGACTCATAATTTCATCTACTAATTGGATGGAATGTGGTTCCACAGTTCTCAACCTTGGAGATCAGAAAGGGAGTCAGGATAGAAACTACCTCCTCCCAGCACCTGGACTCTTATCTCAGTTGCAGAAGGTCATGGCTTGCTGAATCTCAAGCACCATCACAGTTATTTCCCAACTTAAAACTTTTCTATTGTAGGCCTGAAGCCTGAACCAGTGTCTAAGAAATCAAGAACCTGCTCTAAAGGACTCCGTTCCTTGACAATAACGTTAAGGCCATTATCCCCTGGTTTAGTATTTCTGAAATTAGGAAAAGTACCTCTGCATTGAACACAGAAGGCCATGTTCCTAATTGTTTTACATTCTTCCAAATGTTATGACTTTACAGGCATTGGAAATAAGAGTATATTTTGTACTTATAAATTACATTTCCTTGTATTTCAATAATAGGCAATTAGTAAGGTCTCAAGCCTGCACAATAAATCCACACCAAATATGAAGGCTTTTGGCCACAAAGTTGGGTTTGGTTTATTCTAGGTAGGGTTGCCAACCTCCAGGTGGCGGCTGGAGATCTCCTGCTATTACAATTGATCTCCAGGCGACAGAGATCAAGTCACGTGGAGAAAATGGCTACTTTGGAAGTTGAACTCAATGGCATTATACTGCATTGAAGTCCCTCCCCTCCTCAAACCTCACCCTCCTCAGGCTCTACCCCCAAAATCTCCAGATATTTCCCAACCCAGAGCTGGCAACCCTCCAAAGTAAACATTTTCCTGAGGGGAATGGATCTTGGTTATTTGGAGATCAGTTGCAATAGCAGGAGATCTCCAGGTGCCACCTGGTGGTTGGCAACCCTAGTGGGGTAAAATGGCATAGAGTCCACCCTCCAAAGCATCCATTTTCTCCAGGGGAAGTGATCTCTGTAGACTGGAGATTCCAGGGGATCCCTAGGTCCGACCTGGAGGTTGGAATCCCTAGTTTATTCTGATAATTCCTGCCTCTGCTCTAAACTGGAATACAGGGTTGCCTTTGAAGACTAGACTTCTTAGAAGCTTCTGTTGCTATAAAATGCAGCAGCAAGACTCCTGGCTGGAGTCAGCCACTTGAAGCAAGTAATTCCAGTGCTGTGTCAAAATTGCACTGATTACCTGTTTGCTTCTGGGTCCAATTCAAAATACTGATCATTTCCTATATGGGCCTTCTCAGCCTGATGCTTATCAAACCACATCTCCTGGCATATGCATCAGCTGTGCTCTTCAGACAGCCTCCTCCTTGCGGTGGCCTCGTTCAGAAACTGAGCTGAGTGTAGGGAGGGAAGTTCCTCAGTACTGAAAGTACTGATCGGCTGGAGATCAGTTGTAATAGCAGGAGATCTCCAGCTACTACCTGGAGGTTGGCAACCCCAAAAATAGCTGCTGTTGAGCACTTGCCCATCAGCATTGGGAGAAAAAGTCCTGATTAGGCCATGTTCAGAAGAAGCTGCACAAGGTTGGAAGAGACGGGAAGAGAGAGGAAAATAGAATTGTAAAAGCGGATCCTGTGTTGAAAAGGGTCCTGGGATTGAAAGTGGGAAGGCTGCTGGTATTGTCAGGCTCAGAAATCCTTGCACCAACTTTAATTACATGTGCTCGAAAAGGACAGCGGACAGGGCCAGGGGGCTGGCCTGTGAGCGGGAAGCTTGTAAACCTCCTCATAAGCCACTGTGTCGGGATGAGAACATAAGAACATAAGAAAAGCCCTGCTGGATCACACCAAGGCCCATCAAGTCCAGCAGTCTGCTCACGCAGTGGCCAACCAGGTGCCTCTAGGAAGCCCCCAAACAAGACGACTGCAGCAGCACCATCCTGCCTGTGTTCCACAGCACCAAATACAATAGGCATGCTCCTCTGATACTAGAGAGAATAGGTATGCAGCATGACTAGTATCCATTCTAACTAGTAGCCATGAATACCCCTCTCCTCCATGAATATGCCCACTCCCCTCTTAAAGCCCTCCAAGCTGGCAGCCATCACCACATCCTGGGGCAGGGAGTTCCACAATTTAACTATGCGCTGTGTGAAAAAAATACTTCCTTTTATCTGTTTTGAATCTCTCGCCCTCCAACTTTAGCAGATGACCCCGTGTTCTAGTATTATGGGAGAGGGAGAAAAACTTCTCCCTGTCCACTCTCCAAACCATGCATAATTTTATAGACCTCTATAATGTCTCCCCTCAGCTGCCTTCTTTCCAAGCTAAACAGCCCTAAGCGTCTTAACCGCTGAAGCGATCTGGGGGAACTGACATTGTGGCATGTTCCCAAGAGTTGGCTCTGAACAAGCTATACAAACAAGAACTCAAGATAAAAGTCTTGGGCAAGAGCTACTAAAACAAACAGTGTGTGAAATGGCATGCTAGCAGAGTGTCCTCCTCAAGGCTCGCAAGTGGGCGGGGGACTCTGTGAAAAAATGCATTGGCACAGTGGGACAGAATGCTTTTTTTGGGTGCACTTGGAAATATTTTATTAGATAATTTGAAATGATCTGCTGAATTCAACAAAGAAGATGGCAACGAAAAGAGGCTTTCTACTCACATGGAATGGGTCTATAGCAGGGGTGTCAAACATACGGCCCGCGGGCTGGATCCGGCCCCCGGAGGGCTTTTATCTGGCCCGCAGAGCTGAGGCACCTAGTCCCCCTCCCCTTTTCCCCCGGCCTTTTTTGGGCTTCCCGGGGCTGTGCGTGGCTGGGGAGGGAGTGGTGAAGGCTTCTGCCTGTGTGTCTCCGGGCCGCTGGGCCACTTGCCAGGCCGGGGGTTGGGCAGGAGGTTTGGCCCAGTCTCCCTGGGCCACGGGGCTGCTTGTGTGGACGGGGGCATGGGGGGAAAGGCTTTTCTCTTTTTTCTCCCTCTTTTTCTATCTTTCTTCCCTTTCTTTTCTTTCTTTCCCTCCCTCCCATCTTTTCTTTCTTTCACTCTTTCCTGGGGTGCAGCCAGGCGAGGGAGCTTGTCAGCCAGCTGGCCGGCCCTCCTTGGCACACTCCATGAGCTGGGTTGGGCTGCAGCGCCGCGGGCGGGGGGTCTGTCAGGCGCCCGGCTACCTGCACCCCAACCATGACTGCAGCCACCACCACACGCTCACTCTGCCACCCAGGAGCCCTCAGGCCGGGCAGCCGCAGGTGAACAATGTGGGGCGTGCTCGGAGATCTGCGGGAGAGGTGTGTGGGAGGGCGCTGGGATACATTGCGGCCATGTATTCATGGGAGGTTTTGCCTTGGATTTGCTGCTCTCTAGATTCACATTTTCCCCCATCCAATTCTTAAAACTCAAAAATGAAAATTCAAATGGGGAAAATGTGCATCTAGGGAGCGGCAAATCCTAGGCAAAACCTCCCAGGCATAAATGGCCCATGAGTCCGGGCACATTCCCCAACTGGCGCTCTCACTGGGGTACCTGCGTGCCCTCTCCCTTCTAACCACGCCCAAGAGTTTTGAACCCGCCAGCCAGACGGGGAAAGATGTTTTTCTTGGGGGGTGGGTGGATTTCCCCTTCTCTTTTCAAGGGGGGAGGGTGAAGTTGGGGGTTGCGATCCAGGGTGGCCGTTCGGGTGGAGCAGGGCCGCTCTCTCCGCCTTTTGGCCTCACGCAGGGCGAGAGACCCAGATGGGAAGGAGGGCTGCAGAGGCTGGAGAGCCCCGGTTAGGACAAATGCCTCTCCTTGGGAGCAGGTCCTGCAGTTCTTTGCTCCCTCGGAGGGAACTGGGCGTCAGCTGGGGAGGGGCCCTGACTCAGTGATAGAGCATCTGCTTGGCATGCAGAAGGGTCCCAGGTTCAATCCCTGGCATCTCCAGTTAAAGGGACCAGGAAAGTAGGTGATTTGAAAGACCCCTGCCTGAGATCCTGGAGAGCCAATTAAATCACGGGGGTGTCTGACAGTTTTCTTTGAAGGGAGAACTACTTTGGACTTTTTTTTTTCTATACTCGCTAACGTTATCAAAGCGAAACTTGGCTTTTTGCCAAGCTGTGGCGCACTTTGAATTCCAGCTGTGCCAGACTACACTTGAGAAGCAATCGTATAGGAGTAAAGAGTGAAATACTGGCAATAAAAGAATGACAACATTAATGTGCTAATGTTCTTCAGATCTGATATCTCCTGAAAGTTCCAGTGGAGAAAGATTCTCTGAACTCATGTTATAAACAATAACTCTCACCCCCCCTTCTTTTCCTCCTTGGAGTTAAAGCAGCCACTTTAAACTTTTTTGATGGGAGAGCAAGAAGACAAAGCAAAGAAAGATATGGAAAAGCACCCCAAACTACTTATTAAAGAGACTAAACAGCTTCAGATTCAACATTCAATCCAGCAATCACTACAGTCTAAAAGAAGAGCATCTGTTACAAGTCCAAACATTTCACCAGCTACTTCTCCAGCAACAGGGATATCTGTGGTTGCAAAGATGGCTAAAAAAGCTGATGCCACCCTGAATTCTTTACAAGAACTTATGACTAAAACACTGCAGGAGGTGACATCAGTTAAAAAAGAGGTGGCAGAAGTTAAACAAGAAGTGGTCTCAGTTAAGCAAGAGATGGAATCTGTTAAACAAGGCCTGAGCCAAAACACAGCGGCTATTTCTGCACTACAAGACTCCATTTCATCCTTGACAATAAAACAGGATAAACTTGAAGCAAAAGTTCAAAAATACACAAAGGATCATAAAGAAACCAGAAAAAGGGTTGAGGTCCTGGAGCTGTCAATGGAAGCAAATCAAGAACGAGACAAAAGGCGAGATGACCATACGGCGATATTGGAGATGAAGATAAAGGAGAGCTGGATTCGTATAAGGGGTCTCAAAGAAAAGCAGGAGGGCTCAGATTTACGGCAATATTTGATAACATTGTTGGCTGATTTTCTTAATGAAGAGGAAACGATTGTAGAAGGCATGATTGTAATTGCTTACAGAGTAAACTCTGCTTATGCTATAAAAAACAAAGTCCCAAGGGATTGTTTGATTCAGCTTTTTTCCAGAAGTCACCGGGATTTGATTTTGAATAAACATTTTAATATATTGTCGAAGGCTTTCACGGTCAGAGTTCATTGGTTCTCATAGGTTCTCCGGGCTGTGTAACCGTGGTCTTGGTATTTTCTTTCCTGACGTTTCACCAGCAGCTGTGGCCGGCATCTTCAGAGGAGTAACACTGAAGGACAGTGTCTCTCAGTGTCAAGTGTGTAGGAAGAGTAATATATATGAATATATATGAAGTAATATATATGAAGAGTAATATATATATATATATATATATATATATATATATATATATATATATATATATATATATATATTACTCTTCCTACACACTTGACACTGAGAGACACTGTCCTTCAGTGTTACTCCTCTGAAGATGCCGGCCACAGCTGCTGGCGAAACGTCAGGAAAGAAAATACCAAGACCACGGTTACACAGCCCGGAGAACCTACGAGAACCAATAAACATTTTAATAATCCATTGAAAATAGAGGGCAACTCGGTGAGGTTAATGAAGGAAATCCCGGGAAGATTGCTGAGGAAAAGAAAAGACTTCACAGAGTTTGTGGAAAGGCTGAGATATAATGGAATACAACATAGATGGGAATATCCTCAAGGAGTTTCTTTCATCTTCAAAGCCAAAAGATTCAAGTTCACAGATGTTGCCAAAGCAGAGCAGTTTCTCAGAAGATATGAAGGAGACTTACGTAAACCACCACAACAACCTTCTAGAGATCTGGCTGGAAAGGTGCTTACTGAAGAAGAAAAGGCAGCAGAAGCAATTGGGGGGGGGGGCAGAATCAGCATCATCGGATGAAGAAGCAGCTGGCTGAACTATATGCAAGGGGAATGTAATGGGTTAGGGTCAGAGGGGAGGGGGGAGCAATGGGATAAATCTAGAAAATGGAAAAAAATTAATTAAATATGGATCTATTAATTATTAAAATGTTGCAAGTTTTGTCATGGAATGTTAATGGTTTGAATTCCCCAATTAAGAGGAAGAAAATATTTTATCATTTACAAAAATCTAAAGCAAATATTTTCTGTCTACAGGAGACACATATGATAGTCAAAGATGCTAACAGGTTGGAATCTACAAAACTGGGTAAATTATTTACATCATGTAATGAAAAAAAGAAAATTAATGGAATAGCTATGTATATCCCTTTAACATTTGAACCTAAGATTTTGTTTAAAGACACAGAAGGGAGGATTTTGGTGATAGAAATTATGAGTGGTTTTTAAAGGATGATTTTAGTAGGTATCTATGCTCCTAATATCAATCAGAAACTATTTTATACTAATTTAGCATCGATATTAGCTGAATATGCTAATGAAAAAATGATTTGGATGGGAGATTTTAATGGTGTAATAGAACCAAAGCTAGATAGGTCAACAAAGAAGAAAAAGGGTAAATGTGAAGGTAAACTACCTGGTATCTTTCATCATACTATAGAACAATGTGAAATGTTTGACTTATGGAGACTGGTAAATGGGGAAAAAAGGGATATACTTTTTATTCATCGAGACATGGTTCTCATTCAAGAATAGATATGTTTTGGTTGTCTAAAGATATTACAAATTTGTCGGATGGTATTGAAATCTTACCTAAGGTCTTATTTGACCATAATGCGATAATGCTTAAAATCCATATGGGAAAGAAAAGGAACAAACCCTGGATTATTAATGAATATTTATTAAAAAATAAGAAGATTGTAGATAAGGTGAAAATGGATATGCAAAACTATTTTTTGGAAAATGCTGATAAAGGGATATCGTATGAGACTGTATGGGATGCAGGTAAAGCAGTTATAAGAGGTTTATTAATACAACAAAATTCGAGGTGGTATAGAGAGAGAGAATGGAAAAAGAAGAAAATATTAGAGGAAATTAAACAGGGAGAAAGGCAGTTAAGAAAGGCACAAAGCAAATTACTTAAACAAGAACAGACTGATAAGATAAAAAAATTTCAATATCAATATGAATTTTTGATAACTTCAGAAATAGAAAAGAAAATTATGTATAATAGGCAAAAATTATTTGAACATGCAAATAAACCAGGTAAATTCTTAGCATGGCAACTTAAACATAAAGAGAAAAAATTACCCATATTAAAAATAAAAAGAGAAGGTAAGGTTATAACAGATAAACAAAAATTATTGAAACTTTTATAGATTATTACTCAAATCTTTATAGGCAAGGAACAGTGTCTGAGAAAGAAATAGAGGTGTATTTAAAACAATTTGAATGGGAAGGAATTTTACAAGAGCATAAAGATTTATTAGATGCTAATATAACTATGGATGAATTAAAAACAGTAATAGGTAAAAGTAAATTAAATAAAGCACCAGGTGAAGATGGATTTACTGCAATTTATTATAAAATTTTTATAGACCAATTATCATACTTATTGAGAGTAATGAATAATTGCTTGCAGAATGGGTCTATACCAAACACCTGGAAAAAAGGCAAATATAGTTTTAATTCCTAAACCTAATTCTGATTTATTAGATGTTAAAAACTATAGACCAATTTCACTATTGAATAATGATTATAAGCTTTTTGTAGCGATTTTAGCAAATATATTGAAGATTGTATTGAATCAGATTATTCATGAAGATCAAGCAGGTTTCCTTCCAGGAAGATTGATTAGTCAAAATGTTAGAGTAGTATTAGATCTTTGAGTATGTAGAAACTAGTACCACACCATTTGAAATGATATTTTTGGATGCAGAAAAAGCGTTTGATAATGTTACTTGGAAATTTATGAAGAAAGTAATAGAATATATGGATTTTGGGAAAATTTTCAATTAGCTATTGGAAATATCTATACCTATCAAACTGCTAGGTTGTTGATCAATGGAAATTTAACACCACAATTTGAAATCCAAAAGGGTACTAGACAAGGATGTCCACTTTCACCTTTATTGTTTATCATAACATTAGAAGTCTTATTGAGAAAGATTAGAAATAATGTAGATATTGAGGGTTATAAAATTGGGAGAAATCATTTTAAGGTTAAAGCTTATGCGGATGATTTAGTTTGTTTTTTAGTTGATCCTAAGTATCATTGAGTGCTGTTTTGGGTTGCTCCAAGTACCTGGAGGTTGGCAGCCGTAACATAGAAAGCCCAAGTACAGGGGAGAAGAGGGGCAATTTTTTAAATGTGCAGGGAAAGAGGAGTGAGAGAGAATAAAACCAACACTGTAGTGGCAGCTGCTGAGGAAACAATGTTATTTTAATCTGCCCAGCCAAATCAGATTTCCAGTGACCAATCAGAAGGCCTGCTGGGAAAGAGCTCCGTATGGCCCCTCCCACTTTCTAAAAAGACTTGGTGGGCTCCAGGAAAAGCGTCCAGCAGGTGACATGGAGCCCATGGACGCCATATTGAGGACTTCTGATGTACAATATAGAGACCATGCAATTAAATTTGGGTTTTGAAACCAGAACCCATTCTCCCATGTCATTTGTCCCAGGAAGATGGGGTGAAGCCATGTAATGTCTTTTATTAATTCCAATTACAATTATGCAAAATATTGTGCACTGTGACTTTCCTCATCTGCTAGAAGGAAAGAAGGTAGAACAGCCCTCTTTCTACTGTATAAATTAACCAGAAAACTGGAGTTTTAAGGTTTGCCTAATTTAGGTCTAGAGGCTTGTTTTTTTCAAAAAGAAAGCTGTGAACCTGGATCAACTAATGGGTCAGACAAGACCTAACTGGCATGTCCAGATTCTGGGTAAAATCCAGCCAATGTGGCAACCCTTATCTTGCTGTCTGGTTACTCAAAACTGTAGTTTAAGGTTTCAAACTGCAGGGATGAATACTGGAAAGTTATACTATTTTATATTTAAATTTTCTATTAAAGTTACACATCTTATTCCATCAAGTTGCTGGGTGGTTGGTAAATGTAATGTAAAGGGTGTAATTGCATCCACCACTGAATAATATAACCCTATTTGTCTTCCATTGAGTCTTTACCTCTAAAATTAATCTTCAGTAATTATAACAGTCCACATTTTTCTTCTGTTCTTACCCTTTTAAGTTTTTTTTAAAAAAATATTTGCAACTGGAAGGCCAAAGGTGCAACCTGATACCAGCTCCACCTAGCACTATTGTGTTCATCACCACCTAGTATTCTAGACAGAATCCAGACAAGAGTAAGGTGGAAAAAAATACTGCTTGTGACTTCCCAAATTATTCTCAAAAAAACCTTTAAACCCTTTAAAATATATATAAAAGTATAGCATTTAGCATTTCTATCTGTAAAAAACAGCAGAAAAACAAAGGGTTTTTTATATTTTCAAAACTGGCAAATAATGTTTGATTGGCACTAGCAAGTCAAAAATACCCAGATTGGGTAGCATTACCTAGTGGATGGAAAGCATGTTATTGGTCTCAGATTACACTTACTTGGAGACTCCATTTCCTCTATTATGAACTCACATGTTACAAGGCTGATATTTATCTTGGAAGCTGTATAGAGTGGAAAGAATTTGGCTCAGTTAAAAATCTAAATAAAAGTGACTGATGTGCAGGGTTTTTTTTTCCTTTGGCAAGGATTCAGTAACACTCTGAATACTCATGAAAACTTTAAGGCGGGTAGCCCATTCCTAAGGGGGGGACGTAGATCCATGGTGGCCACTTTATTCCATGATAAGGTGGCACCTACGCCAGTGTGGGGTCATGCCTAAAGAGCTTCAGCCCCCCCTTCAGGATTGCATCCTTAGGTCTTTTATGCATAGCTGTTTCACTCGCCATCTCCCCTCCAACAACTTTGGGTCTGTGTTTTAATTATAAATCCCGTTTGCCGTTTCCAGCCATCAGAGGTCGCCTCGCTCCCCCCCCCTGCATTTCCCTGAGTTTTCAGAGACCTGTTTTATCTTGAATTTGAAAAGGTGGACAAAATGCAGGGAAAGGCAGGGGGAGAGCGAGGCGACCTCAGACTGTTGTAAATGGCATGCATAATCAAAACAAAGAGCCGAAGTAGTTGGAGGGGTGACGGCGAGTGAAACAGCCATGCCTAAAAGACCTTAGACGAACCTTTCTGTAAGCTAGGACTTTTATTAGTTGCTTACTCTAAGGTATTATTCTATATACTGATCTTTCAGCATATGCTTTGGTTAGGTATGCCAATAAAAAGCAAATTCAGGCGGTGCAAATCTGGTTTAGGGTTCGGATCAGCAGTATAGCCAGCACTTCTGACTGCTTTTCTCTGGGTTCAGGAAACGCAACGATGCTGTGGGCTGAAGGTAATCTTGAGTTTTTTAAGCAACTTATTAATTTTTTTATACAGAGAAACTTAGACCGAATATTATTGCGTGTTGTTAGGAGATATTTGAGATGTTTAAGGCTGTAATGCTATGCACACTTATTTGGAAATCAGTCCCACTTAAATGAGTAGGATTTACTTCTGAGTAAATTAGGATTAGCTTTTTTAAAATAATATTTATTCAATAAAATAAACAACAACAAAAACATACAACAATGTTCATAATTTAAAATACAATATATATGTATAAACTTAAAAATTTAACGAAATGTCTATATTACAACTTATTCCAATATCCTCATTCATACTACCACACTGAATACATGGTTTAGTCCTCTGTAAAATAGCTAGACTATCATCTCTGCACATTGTCCTTTCTCACCCTTGATTATAAGATTTTCCATTTTATTTACAGCTTGTAACCATAGCTCATCTAGACTCATTGTATCACCATTTTTCTGATGTTAACATAACTAATACATAGATTTCTTTAACTTTAACCAACCATTCCTCTATCTTTGGAGTCGTTTTTTGTTTCCAGTGTCTGGCAAAAGCCATTCTAGCAGCAGTCATCATGTTTAACCCCATACATTGTTTATCTTTAGTTAGGTTAGGGACTAAATTTAACAAGAGTATCTCAGGTTTTCATGGGATGTCAATCTCCATTCCAACAGATAGGTATTTCACTATTTCAGTCCAGAACGTTATAGCTAGGGCTTCCCCCCCCCCACACACACACAGAGGAGAAAAATTATAGAGAAAAAAACCCAAAATCAAACTGTGTGAATGTCTTCCAGCAGGAGCACTGAGGAGAAGTAAATCTTTAAGCACACCCCCCTTGGCAGAACGGGCGAAAACCCCCTTTGGCTTCCCCCCCACCCACAGAAACTGCTTCCCCCACACATACACACACAGACTCTGCTTTTCCACACACACACACACACACACAAACACACACACACAGGAAAAAAATTATAGAGAAAAGCCCCAAAATGGGTCTTACTGTGGATGTCTTCTGACTCTTCTGTTCCATCAGGAGCAGGGACTGCGAGTGAGGAGGACTCAGGACTCAGGAGTAATCCAATACGATTCCATTTATGCACGGGAGGTTTTGCCTTGGATTTGCCGCTCTCTAGATGCACAGGATCGCAGTGGGTGGATGGGGGGGGGACCGCAAAGCTCAGGACCCCCTGCCCCAATCGTCACCAAACTTGGGGGTTCTTGCAAGAAGGGTCCCCTGAAGCTACCTTCAAAAATGCCCCCCCGGAGCCGTGGAAAGCCTCGAATGTCACACGCACCCCCCCCCCACGGGGATCTCTCTCACACACAAACAGACACTTTCTCTTTCTCTCCCCGGGCCACGCAGCAGCTAGGCTCATGCACTCAACCACGACTGATTGGCCAGAAGAAGACCCAGCTTGGCCACTGATTGGCCGCGGGAGAATTCTTACTAACTTACTAAGAATGCTTACTAACTGACAGTTATGCTGCTGATTCGGAGCCCCCGAATTTGCCGAATTTATTCAGCGATCGCCCCGAACTCGCCGAATTCGGCTTGTCGTTTTCCCACCTTTTTTGAATTTGGTTCCATCCGAACTGAAAACCGCCGAATCGGGGAAACATCGGCTGTTTTTCGGTTCGGGACGGTTTCGGTTCGGCATCCAAATGTGCTTTAATTACAGTCTTTGCAAAAAGATCATACCAAACCAGGTTTGCAAAAGATGTCAGCAAGTGGGGGAGGGGGAGGGAAGGAAACAGAAGCAGGACAAATAGAGGATGGCATCATATGGATGGTTCAGAAAACAGCAATGTTGTAAGGAAGCCACAGTGGAGCAAAACATCCAGGTGGAAACAGCCTATGAGAACTTTCTGCTTCTACTAAGGCTAAATGCTATAAGATAAGATGGAAGTGTGTTGTGTTTAACTGCGGGTCCAAGACTTGGGAGAACAATAATCACTTCCAGCGTGGTGTAGTGGTTAAGAGCGGTGGACTCTAATCTGGAGAACCGGGTTTGATTCCTCACTCCTCCACATAAAGCCAGCTGGGTGGCCTTGGGCTAGTCACAGTTCTCTCTGAACTCTCTCAGCCCCACCTACCCCACAAGGTGTCTGTGTCAGGGAGAGGAAGGGAAGGAGGTCGTAAGACGGTTTGATTCTTCCTTAAGTGGTAGAGAAAGTCGGCATATAAAAACCAACTCTTCTTCTTCTTAATGGGAACTTCTGCTGTACATCAGTTGCAGAGTCATTTCTACCACTGGGGCAACATAAGCAGAGCCCATAGAGCGCAGTGACTTTTTCCATCTTTCTCTCTTCCAGGCAAGTGTTGCCATTCACTGTTTGTGAATGACTATAGTTGCATCAGTATATATACATTCTAAGCCTCCATTGCTTTCTGACAACAAATAATCCTTGAAGGAACAGGTTCATAGGCCAAAAACGCATGGTCCCTTAACCCACTTTATTCCCCGTTTCAGCCAGGATCAAATTTACCCAGGCTGGGGAAAAACTGTATGCATTACCTTGAAAAGCAGGGACGAAACTGTGTCAATCTATCCATATAAACAGAAAGTGCGGGAGACATGAAGTTCCTGTTTAGTTTGGCATGCCACCCACGCCCCCGGTGATTGGTCGTTTCAAATTGACCAATGAGGGCCTTCCCTGCCCCAGGAAACGACCAATCACTGGGGGCGGGGGTGTTGCAAGCTAAACAGGAACTGTGCACGTCTCCCGCACTTTCTGTTTACATGGATGGATTTGCACACAGTTTCGCCCCTGCTTTTCAAGGTAATGCGTAGTTTCCCCCCAGCCCGGGTCCATTAGATCCTGGCTGAAATGGGGAATAAAGTGGGTTAAGGGATCATGCGTTTTTGGCCATAGTCTGGGGGTGCTCTTGGACCCAGGTGGCAGCTGTGGCCAGGTGTGCCTTTCATCAATTTTGACTGGTTTGCCAGCTGCGGCCTGCCCTGGGCAGAAAAGACCTGGCCACTGTGGTGCATACTCTGGTAACATGTAGATTAGATTACTGCAGTGTGCTCTACATAGGGCTGCCCTTGAAAAGTGTTTGGAAACTTCAACTGGTGCTGCAGTTGGGATGTTGACTGGAGTGAGTCAAAGGGCCCATATCACTCTAGTCTGGGCCCATCTATACTAGCTCCCAATCTGTATCTGGGCTCATTCAAGGTGCTGGTCATATTTAGTTTGGGCCCTTGAAGGGCTTCTCATTGTTTGTCAAAGTGAGCTTTTCTGCGGGGCAGGGCAGAATCTGTTCCCTGCAGTAATTAAGGCATATGGCTTAGTTGGCAGCACTTCTGCTCATTGAAGGTGAAATGGGAGAAAGAAAGAGAGAGAACACGGAATCAGAAATTGCTTTATGTATTGTCTATTTAATATTATATCCTGCCTTTCCACCCGAGATAGCTCTCCAAAGCAATTCATTAAAACAATTAAAATGATTGCACAAATATAATAAGAGCCAACAGCCAATATACAAAAAGAGCAACATGGTAGCCAATGGCCTAAAATACTGCCCAAAAGGTTTCTGTGGGAATTAACACTCCCAGGATCAGAACAAGGGTCCATCAAGTCCAGCATTCTGTAGCCAGTCAGATCTCCCCCCACCCCAAGTAGCCAGTCAGATCTCCCCCCACCCCAAGTGGCAGGGAAAAAAGGCAATAACTGTTCTCCGTTGTTGCCCCTGAGCTATAAGTATTCAAAGGCTGATTGCCTCTGCATGTGGATATTCCACTTCGCAAACAGACATTAATAGACTTCTCCTGCAAGAATGTATCTAATCTCCTTTAAAGTCACCTAAATCAACCGCCATCTTTACATCCTATGAATTCTACAAATTAATCTTGTGCTGTCTGAACTTGTTTTTGTTTGTACTAAATCTGTCCATCAATTTAACTGGCTGACTCCAACGTCTAGTGTTATGGGAAAGTTGGGGAAATGATTTCTGCCTGCTTTGTACCTACCAACAATAATTTTACAAATTTCTATTCTTCTGGTTAGCTTTTTTTCCAAACAGCAAAGCTCCAAACTCTTTAGTCCTTCCTCATAGGTGTTGCAAAGCTTTGAGGAATTCGTTTGCCATTTTTGTACTTCTCTCCAGCTCCTTTTGAGATTGGGGTGAGGAGAGCAGTGCAGAGCATTGCAAATGTGGCTGTACCATGGATTTATGCAAAGGTCTTACGATACCATCTGCCTTAATTTCAGTCTCTTTCCGGAAATCCCTAACATGGAATTCCCTGGTTCAGCGCTCTTGCACTCCGTTTCATGGCACAAAAGCAGGGTAAAGGGTGGGCTGGAAAGGATAGGGGAATATTACACATAGTTCTCAGTAAATGCTCCTTCCTCCTTAAGAAAGCCAACCTTCCATGTTCAGAAGCCATTAGGTTCTGTCCAGCTAGATTCCTCATAAACAAGTGCCTTATGTTAGTTCTTATTTTTATTTTATGGAGAGCCAGTGTGGTGGGAGAGCCGGTGTGGTGTAGTGGTTAAGAGCGGTGGTCTGTGTTTGCCCGCTCCTCCACACTAAGCCAGCTGGGTGACCTTGGGCCAGTCACACTCTCTCAGCCCCACCTACCTCACAGGGTGTCTGTTGTGGGGAGGGGAAGGGAAGGCGATGGTAAGCCAGTTTGATTCTCCCTTAAGTGGCAGAGAAAGTTGGCATATAACAACCAACTCTTCTTCTTCTTTTACAGGGTATGGTCAGATCATCCATCAAAAAACTTTTCTTATTTCCCGTATAGACACAGGAAGCCCTGTGAACAAATTTTTACCAAAGTGCTATAAAATAAAAAGGGCAGCAGTATGGGGTCTTAATCTGGACCGGGGCTATGGTGTGTGTGTGTGTGGTGGGGGAAAGAGGGTTTGACCCTTCTCTCATGTGACTGTGCAGATAGAAACTGATTGCTCTGCATTACTAATGGTCTTGGAAGGAGGAAAAAGAGGCAGAGGGTACCTGTATTTTTCGGGCTAATTAGGACATGCATGTGTGTCCGTTCTGATTAACTGCACACCGGGAGAAAGGATAAAGCCCTTTTCTCCCCAGATCACAGCCGCTACTATTTCTGTTTTTAAAAAGCACTAGAAAGAGCCTATTGTGAATCTCTCATCTGATCTGCTTTGACCCAGTCTGTCTGCTAGAAAGTCAGTCCAGTTGAACTCAGTGGGTTTAGGATCAATAAGTTTAATTACAATAACAACAATAAAGATTCCATTTGTGATCAGGACAAAATGCTGGTATTGTAGCACAGCCTTTTCTGTGCCCCCACCTTTAGGAATTGTTTCATTATTTTTCATTTGAGCCCTTATTGCAAACCACTGCTCATAAAGAGCTTTTTCAAAAGACAAAGATGGCTTCCGCAAGAGTTATCTGCCCCAAGTAGGGTTCCCTCTTCGCCATCCGTGGGAGATTTTGGGGGTGGAGCCTGAGGAGGGCAGGGTTTGGGGAGGGGAGGGACTTCAATGCCATAGAGTCCAATTGCCAAAGCGGCCATTGTCTCCAGGTGAACTGATCTCTCTCGGCTGGAGATCAGTTGTAATAGCAGATCTCCAGCTAGTACCTGGAGGTTCTCAAATAACAAAGAACCTATGCTGAAACAACGTAGTTAGCAATTAACAGCAGCACGCAGTACCTGGAGGTTGGCAACCCTAGCCCCAAGTTCTTTTGGGAAGTGTTCCCACCCCCACCCCCCGTTTTCCCACAGCATCATGATACATTTGTGCACATCAGGGGGGTCTTTCTCTGATCTTTCTCAAACCTACTTTGCTTTGCAGTTTTGTGAAAGATCTCAGTAAAGCCTGGAGGCTGCTGTGTTGGTGAGCAAATTAAGATTTTCCAGTCAACATGGCAGCCGTTTCCCCTTACCCTTTCCCTGTGGCAACCATTTCTTCCCTCTACCACCTGGGGGCTTTAAAAAAAAAGAAAAATTAGCACTAGAATACCATTATATTGTTATACCATCATAACAATAGATGTAGCAAATTCTATGAATGCTCAGCTTTCATTTTATAAAAAAGTAAGTATGTAGATCCCTCCCTCCAGGAATTTCCCAGTCCAGAGATTGCAAGCCTCTGGGCTCAGGAAGCTCTCCCTATCTTGGACCATCACAAAGTCAGAGACAAGTTCAAACTCCATTTTTCTTTATTACATATTTATGAATACAATTTTTTTGACCAGTTGCAAGCAAATGATGCAATTCCACCCAGGGGTTGGAAAGTCCCCTTCAAGGTTCCTCATTAGGGCCTGAAGTGCTAATTCACCAGTGCTGACTTGGGCAATGCCGAATCTGGTACTATTAGGGTTGCCAACCTCCAGGTGGTGGCTGGAGATCTCCCGCTATTACAACTGATCTCCAGGCGATATAAATCAGTTCCCCTGGAGAAAATGGCCATTTTGGGAATTGGACTCTATGGCATTGAAGTCCCTCCCTTCTCCAAACCCCTCCCTTCTCAGACTCCAGCTCCAAAATTTCCAGGTATTTCCCAGCCTGGAGCTGGCAAGCCTAGGTACGATGGCACTATGAGAACTCTATCAGACTTTTGTTTTCGTATGAACACTGGGTTCTTCGAATATAAATGAGCTGGCTGCAACCTACTGACATTAATAATTCCAAGTGAATCCACCTTAGAAAACAGAGAATGGAAATGTCCCAAGGAGGGCACTTCGAGGAAGTGGCTAGAGCAGCACTCATAACACTCATGGCTTTACCTTGTTATGCACGAGTGGAGAAAGGAGGGGTAAGGAAAGAGGAAAGCTGAAAAGCAGAAGGTTATTAATTAATGAAATGGAGCAGGGAGTACCACAATCTTTCTCTTAAACAAACTCTTTCCACTATTATCCTATTTGCCAATGACCTCCGTTCAGCGCAACCTTTGAAAAGCATGCCAGGTATGTTCAGATTGCGCAAAGTCTGGCTCTGGCATGAAGCAGAACGGTGTCAGGCTGCACAGGTTATGTAGTCACTTGCTACTGGATATTTTGGGGAAAGGGACACAAAGGCTATCATGCTGGTTACAGTTGCTTCACAGTGTGCTGCATAATATACAGGTGTGTCGAAACGTGTTTTTTTAAAGATCAGCGCAGCAGGTTTTGGCCTTACTTTTTGCTGTTGTGGATGAATCTCTCTTAATTTCTTCCCAAAGAGCTTGAACAAATTCAGACATGCCACATTGGGGGTTTGTAATGCCAAGATAAGTGCTTTGAGAGAAGGCAGGCAGCTGCTGGCATCTCACGGCATCAGGTCCCTCCCCTCTTTCATGTTTGGTCTCCCTTTCCAAGGTCTCTTCCTTCCTGACATCAGCGAATCCTTCACAGTCTCCTGTTTTGCCTCTAAGGCTGACCTTGATCTGCTACCATCTTCCTGTTGCAGGTGGCAACCCTTCCCTCCTCCTCTTCCTCCCTTCTAGCATCTGTTGTGTCCTTCCATTCCCAGCCTCACTCTGAAAGAGATACATGCCAAGAAACTTCACAAAATAGGATGCTACTAAAAAACAAACCTTTTGTGGTAGGTTCAAGGACACAGAAGCTGAACCAAAGAAAATTCTAACCCCCCCCATTTTCCTTCTGTTCCTAACTGCTGCCAGACTTTCTAGCATTCCCTTAAGATGCCACCAAGTATAAAGGTAAAGGTCCCCTGTGCAAGCACTGGGTCATTCCTGACCCATGGGGTGACGTCACATCCCGACGTTTACTAGGCAGACTTTGTTTTATGGGGTGGTTTGCCAGTGCCTCCCCCAGTCATCTTCCCTTTTCCCCCAGCAAGCTGGGTCCTCATTTGACCGACCTCGGAAGGATGGCAGCCTGAGTCAACCTTGAGCCGGCTACCTGAAACCAATTTCCATTGGGATCGAACTCAGGTCGTGAGCAGAGCTTGGACTGCAGTACTGCAGCTTACCACTCTGCGCCACGGGGCTCTAAGTATGCTTCCTTCATATTAATGCAGACAATTGATAATTTAGTTGCAAGCACCATCACTCCCCCTATTAGAGCACATGAAACCACTTTAGACAATGACGAAAAGAATTTTTCCATTTGGAAAATGAACTATATTCTGTGGAAATGAAATATTATGAGTCCTCAAAGCCCAGTATAAACTTGCAGATGTGGGCCAAGTCGTTTCAGCAGATATTTCTGTGTTGTAGTGCAATCTTTCCCAGAATCCATTGTGCCCTTTTCTTCAGCAGTGTTCGTATGGGCCTGGGGAGGATCAGAGTCTAAGGGTCAGCCTACCATAAAAGAGAACTGAAACATGCTCAGCTGGCACTCCATTGCCCTTTGAGTGGACACATCAACAACTTGACCGAATGCCAATTGTGTAATTGTCCCTCCCTTTTTGTGTTTATCAATGAGAACTTGAAGCAGACATGACAACTCAGCTCAGTTCTGGTGAACTTTGGTTACAATGTGAGCTGTTTGCTTTAGTCAATGAAAAGCTCTAAGGATCGGCTTCCAAAACCAACACCTTGCTTTTCCTGCATCAAACTCAGTGACCTGGCAAAGTTTGTAAAATGTTCACTAACAAGGCAGCCACCCTACACAGAGTTGTCTACTACATAGCTAATGGACTCGATGTAGGGTTGCCGACATACAAGTCTTACTGGGTGAACTGCAAAGTTGCGGTCGGATATAATGTACAGTACATTCTGAAGAAGCCATCGAAACAAGGTAGAACCGGGATCTGGTCAAATTGCAGTGGGGTGGCACCCCCTTAATTAATCAGTGCACCTCGCAGTGTACTCACATACCGACGTGACACGTAGGATCCACGTTATCGTGCCGGAGTCCTTCCAACACGAACTGCCCTTTTTGTATATATGCTATGTTACAGCCTAGGTTAACATCCAAGGAATTTGGACTTAAATTATAGCCCATTATAACGACAAACGGAGCTGGAATCCCAAGATAAGGACTGGGTTATTCAACGCTAATAAATCACCTTATGAATGGAATAAGAACGAGGGAAGATCACAGTTGAATTCCTTGTTCCGCACATGATACATCAATCACTAGAACTTTCTACAGTTTTTTTGCAGCTTCATACCAAGCTGGGCTTTTTTTAACAAACTGTTGGATTTTTGTAACATTGTTGTACATCTTAGTCCTGTTCTTACTTGTTCTAAATAGCACAAATGAGGGATTGTGTTAAGAATGAGCATTTAAAAAATTATAAAATTGAGTAAGCTTATTGTGGTTGTGTTACTGAAGTTTGTCTCCTTCACTGAGGGCTTATTCTTAAATATTCATATCAGTACGCTCTATTTTTTGCTAACTTCCAGGTACTAGCTGGAGATCTCCTGCTATTGCAACTGATCTCCAGTCAACAGAGATCAGTTCACCTGGAGAAAATGGCCGCCTTGGCAACTGGACTCTATGGCATTGAAGTCCCTCCCCTCCCCAAACCGGGCCCTTCTCAGGCTCTGCCCCAAAAATCTTCAGGTATTTCCCAACCAGGAGCTGGGGACCCTAGTTCAGTGTGCCCTTTTAAAGTTCTCTCTTTCACTGTAAGGGCAGAAATGCACAGTGCTTGTAAACTTAAGGGTGTTGCACTAAAACATTTAAAATGGTACAGTAAGTCAGTCTAGATTCTGCCATTAGAATAAATTACATTGATTACCATGAAGTATTATTTCTTATGTCTGTAGCACTTCAAAGTGAATTTACAGCAACCCTGAGATGTAGAATCCTTAATAAGGTCGCGCAATATTTTGAAAATATGAGATACCTTTCGTTAAAGTTACTTACTTCTAGAAACCAGTTAAAGTCTAAGCAGCAGAAATCACAGGCGAAGCTACTGCAAGTCCTCGTGACAATAAGGAAGTGAGGCATTCTCTTGGGGCTTCCCATACATACAAGTCAACTATAGCCTTATCCTCCTCATTGGCTAAAAGAAAGTGAAGACCAAGCAAGCCTTTTTCCATTGTATAAATTGCATAAATAAAGCAAAAGACATTCTTCATGTTTTGCCTTCTGCCTCCAGATCTAGGAGCCCTGGAGACCTGTATGAAAGAGAGAAAGCTGAAAATCTGGGCAAGCTAATGCCCAGTGTGTACCATGCGTAGTGTGTACCATGTGTGCTCAGATTGCAGGCAAAACATGGCCAACTGAGTTTGCATTACAGCTGCCAGGTCTGGGTTGGGAACCTGGAGATTTTGGGGGTGGAGACTGAGGAGGGTGGGGTTTGGGGAGGGGAGGGACTTCAATGCCCTAGAGTCCAATTGCCAATGTGGCCATTTTCTCCAGGTGAACTGATCTCTATCGCCAGGAGTTCTAATAACAGATCTCCAGTCACCACCTGGAGGCTGGCAACCCTATTATGCATGCTTAGAAGAAAACAAATACTGCAATAATAGTGTTTGGTAGAAATCACTCTAAGTGTGTATGTGTGTGTACTGGAATAATCGAAACACAGACAAACTGATTATTGACATGGTTGCATTCAATCAGCATGAATAAAATTTCAGCATAATTCTGCTGACTGGAGACATCCCTTTCAATCACAGCCTTACTAGATCCCTGTCCCCTAAGTAGGGTTGCCAGCCTCCAGGTGGCGGCTGGAGATCTGCTATTACAACTGATCTCCAGCCGATAGAGATCAGTTCACCTGGAGAAAATGGCCTCTTTGGTCATTGGACTCTATGGCATTGAAATCCCTCCCCTCTCCAAACCCCGCCCTCCTCGGGCTCCACCCCCACGAGTCTGGTTTAAAGAGTTCAAGTAGAGATCAGACTTGGGGATAGGGTTGCCAGCTCCAGGTATTTCTCAACCTGGAGCTGGCAGCCCTATCTCCAAGTCTGATCTCTACTTGAACTCTTTAAACCAGACTCCTGGGCGCCAGAATAATGGAGAGATCTAAATATTACAAAACATCATTAATTTACCTATTTTTATTGGTTATACCACCGTTCTGAATAAGGCTGTATTGAGGCATGTTCCCAGCCATCAGTACTCCCTTTCCAGATGCTCAGTTAACAATGCAACAAATGTGCAGTTATTGCTTTTTGTTGTATAGAATCCTAAATGGTCTCCCTCAAGGATGTCCTTACATTTCTGCAACAGTACATTTCCCAATCACTCAGACATCAATATATAGCTGCTGGGAAAATATAATTCCTTCCCCAGATGGAAGAGTCATTGTGGTTTGGGCTGTCTGGAATGTGGTTGCATGAGGCACCTACTGGGCATTGCATGTGGCATTACTGATGATGAACACCTTCCTCTTCCTCCGATGCCTGCACCACAGTGTGATCCGGATACCAGTGCTCATCCTGCTTAGAGCCAACTCACCAGGAGCTGAAATGAACTTATCTCCCGGCAAAATGTAGAGCTCTACAGCTTCCCCGTGGCGCAGAGTGGCAAGCTGCAGTACTGCAGTCCAAGCTCTGCTCATGACCTGAGTTCGATCCCAACGGAAGTTGGTTTCAGGTAGCCGGCTCAAGGTTGACTCCGCCTTCCATCCTTCTAAGGTCGGTCAGATGAGTACCCAGCTTGCTGGGGGTAAAGGGAAGATGACTGGGGAGGGCCCTGGCAAACCACCCCATAAACAAAGTCTGCCTAGTAAACATCGGGATGTGACATCACCCCATGGGTCAGGAATGACCTGGTGCTTGCACAAGGGACCTTTACCTTTATATCTGTTGTACCCCTACCAGCAAGCCTGAAGATTTTGCCTTAAGAGTTCAGTAGGACTGCTGCCAAGTTGAATTTGATGGATTGTTTTAAAATGTACAGCCTCTCCTTCTGTCCCTCATGGCAATAAAAAGCATTACAAGTCAGTTACATCTGATTGTGTCAGTAAGAAGGAAAAAAGAACTCCTGCCCTGTGTGCTTGCGGCCTCCTGTTGGTCTCATTCATTCCATACCTGGGGATTGCACCCAGGAGGTAGGAATCCTATCTTTTGTGACTGACTCCACTACACAGTTTCCATCATTCACTCAGGGGCCAGAGTATTGTTAAATTATTAAATTTCCACATAGTGCATTATTAAATTTCCACATAGTGCGTTTCGATCTAGTGATCTCGCTCGCTGCTGGTTAAGTAATGTGAAAGGATAATTTTGGAAGCTATGCAGGTTTTCTGAACAAAGAGGCAGTTGAGGGCAGTGAATACCACTGCAGTGCTGGATGGTGGAATGAAATGACCCTTGAAGTCTCCTATAACTGTACGAATCCATTCTGACAGATAAGATCTGGACTGCTTACCAATCCCAGCTGCCAAGTCAAAATGCTGCCCTTGCAAAGCAACTTCTGCCTTGCCATGACTTGCCAAATAGATGCACTTTTTTCTATCAAGGGCCAAAAACACATGCTCCCTTAACCCACTTTATTCCCCGTTTCAGCCAGTATCAAATTTACCTGTGCTGGGGGGGAACTGTACGCATTACCTTGAAAAGCAGGATGAAACCGTGCCAATTGATCCATGTAAACAGAAAGTGCAGGAGACATGAAGTTCCGGTTTAGTTTGGCACCCCCCCCCATGCCCCCGGTGATTGGTCATTTCAAATTGAACAATGAGGGCCTTCCCTGCCCCGGGAAATGATTAATCACCGGGGGCGGGGGTGTTGCAAGCTAAACAGGAACTGTGCACGTCTCTCGCACTTTCTGTTTACATGGATGGATTTGCACACCGTTTCGTCCCTGTTTTTCAAGGTAATGCATACAGTTTCCCCCCAGCCCGGGTCAATTTGATCCTGGCTGAAATGGGGAATAATGTGGGTTAAGGGACCATGCGTTTTTGGCCAAGAACTTGCCAAATACCTATCGCTTATCAGTCCACAACAATAGTGGTCACTGTGCCTTTCAGCTTCTAAATGCTTAAAACATTAACAAATAACAAGAGGACTAAGGCCATGCCCTGGCTAGCCCAGGCTAGCCTGATCTCGTCAGATCTTTGAAGCTAAGCAGGGTTGATCCTGGCGAGTCTTTGGATGGGAGCCCTCCAAGGAATACCAAGGTTGTGACGCGGAGACAGGCAATGGCAAACCGTCTCTGATTGTTTCTTGTCTTGAAAACTCAACCAGAGGTTGCCATAAATCAGATGTGACTTGATAGCAAAAAAGGAAGAAAAAGAGGCCCCTTTTGCAGCCTAAGCAGGGTTACCCGCTTGCTTGCTGGGGGTAAAGGGAAGATGACTGGGGAAGGCACTGGCAAACCACCCCGCAAACAAAGTCTGCCTAGTAGACGTCGGGATGTGACGTCACCCCATGGGTCAGGAATGACCCGGTGCTTGCACAGGGGACCTTTACCTTTTTTTTTTTGCAGCCTAACTGTGGCGTGTCGCTCTAGAAGAGGGAGGAAAATCTATTATCTTCATCTGGAGGGAAGAAACTCAAACAGTTATTGCATTTGGGCTTAATTCATTAGGGCGACAAAGTCTCTGTCCAGCAACACATGACTTGGATAGGGAAAAACAACAGCTGGGGGGAAAAGCTAGGACCATTCCTCTCAGGGGTTTCTTGACTAACCAGATAACAAATTGCCAACACTAACTGATTAGTGGGCTGTCAGGATCAATTTGTCCAGCATCACGCTGGAAAGCGGGGATTCAACTTCATTTTGCTATTCAAAAATGGCTCAGCTACCATGCTATTAGCTTTTTGAAGGAGAAAATACGTGTAGATTAAAAACGTGTTTTCTCCTTTAAAATCCTACTAGCAGACCTGAAATAGCTCCTGATTTTGGAGAATAAGCACATGCGCAATTTTAAAGAAGTGATGAGAATATTCTAATTACTTGGCTGGCAGTTGAGAATACACACTGTGAAGAAGAGCAGAGCCGAACAAATGAAGATTTTGTTACATGAAGTATAAATTACTACTACCCAGCTTTCGATCTTGAGATATTCAATTTGTGCTTTAGGTTTTTGTAGTAACCTGAATATAAGATTCTAGATCTCAGGATTTCAGGAAAATCTTAAAAATGTGACCTGTTCTTGCAGCTCAGGCGCAAAAGAAAGAATTCGGTTTAAGTTTTTTTTTTTAAGTGGTATTGAAAACTTTCGAGTTAGCAGCTCTGCAGTATTAGCAAAAGCGAACCTGATTATTCTTTTTTTTGGTACGTAGCCAATTAAATCCATTGTACATACCCATTAAACCCAGGTGACATTTTCACCTTGTATCTTGGTTGCTTCGCCGGTTTCTCAAATCCAGTCCAAACAAATATCTCTGTTGTATATCCTGAAAGCGGCTTCCAAAATCTGGTGGCAGAACCAGTTTTTGTTAGCACAACAGGTGAAGAGAGGCTGCAGCTAGTAATAACAAACCAGTATCCAAATCCCTGCTTAAGTTTTGACCAAAGGCCTTTTCTCCCCCACAAACACATTCCATTCCCTTTTCTGCACCGTGGAGTACAATGCCTTAGGCTCGGGCATTAATAAGAATACTAGTCAGAGGAATTCCACACTAAACCTTTGTACTGGAGATTTAGACAGGAGATGGCATCAGGATTGGCTTAAAAGACTGACTCTCGAGCCTAGGGTTGCCAACCTCCAGGTACTAAGAAGGAAAAGAACCTATGCTGAAATAGTGGCAACTGTATAGAGCACTGGTTCCCAACCAGGGGTCCGTGGACCCCCAGGGGTCCGCGAGAACTAAATTAAGGTCCGCGAAACAAAGTTATAAACCCATAATAAATTAATATTTTCAATTAAAAGTTCTCTATTATAAATATATATATTCAAATATTATTCTAAGCTTAAAGTTTAACTAACAGTTATGATTAAAGTTTATTTTCAAATTCTCTGAATTTTTATTTTGAACCTTGGGGTCCCTGCACTGAACAAAAAAGTCCTAGTGGTCCCTGGTCAAAAAAAGGTTGGGAACCACTGGTATAGAGAAACAGCACGTGGCTCAATATATTCACAACTGAAACAAGAGCATGTTACATCACACACAAGAATATACTTGTGTGTGTGAATATATTGATTTGGAAATATTCTTGTGTGTGATGTAACATGCGCTTATTTCAGTTGTGAATATATTGAGCCATGTGCTGTTTCTCTATACAGTAACCTCCAGGTACTAGCTAGAGATCTCCTGCTATTACAACTGATCTCCAGCCGATAAGAGATCATTTCACCTGGAGAAAATGGCCGCTTGGGCAAGTGGGCTCTATGGCGTCGACGTCCCTCCCCTCCCCAAACCCCACCCTCCTCAGGCTCCACCCCAAAAATCTCCTACAAGTGGCAAAGAGGGACCTGACAACCCTACTCAACCGATTTTTTTGGTATACTAAACCACTAAAGGGCAATAAGTGAGTCTGATCCTCATCTTTCTGGTGCAAACAGCTTCAGGTCCACTTTCTGGCTAGCACTGTGCCACAGATTTATTAATTTTTAACATGCCCCCAAATTTGCCCTTAGACGTTCCGGTTTTGGGCCAATCCAGTGTCATATAAAAGTACCCTATTCACACAAAATTCCAGTCCCCGCATCTAGTGGAGCCTTTGCAAATCAAGCTAAGTTTCGAAACTCAGAACAATGTTTGCGTATCAGACAACTTCTCACCATTGCTGGTTTTTATTTACATATATTTAAATGTATAGGCGGTTTTTGAGGCACAAGAGCCCGCCAAGCAGCTTACTATAAAATCATAATATTATAAATATGTTATTAGAACCTATACGACAATATAGTAACTGTTCATTTCAGATTAAAATAAGTTCTCAGAAATCATACTGGAATGAGAATGCCTTTACAGATATCCTAATGATCACAATGGGGGCAAGTGAATTTCCTTGAGGAGGGGATTTTATTAGGGCCACAACCAAAAAAACTCTTTCTAGTAGAGGTTAATTTTACTTTAGATGGTAGTGGCGTTTGAACCCCTCACCAGATTTTAAATAACGGGGGCTCGTTATAGAAGTTTTTCTTTAAACATCTGATATCCAAGTTATTTCGAATTGTAAAGGTTCAAATCGGCACCTTGGACTTGGGGGGAAAAGCACAGCATCATTCGTATTCTAATAACTGTAGTATGTTAACACAACTGAGTATCAAACTGTTTAATTTTTTTTTTAAGCTTAGATCTTAAAGTGTCAGCAGCAGCTGAGGGGGAAAGACAATTCAGAGCAGGGTTGTGCTGTAAATGTGTGTGTGTGCGGTGGGGGGGGGAGGGAACGTTAACCCTTTCTCAGTCCCATTTTCCCAATGCAAATCACCCCTCTGAGCTTTTACTCCCTCTGCAGGGTAAATAAATACAGCAGGATAAAATGGCATGGAGCAAGGAGGACTTGTTTCCCACCCACACCATCAATTTGAATCAGCCCCCATGCAACTGCCATTAAAACAAACTTATGGGTCACCTGTTTATGCACCTGCCATTAAAACAAACTTATGGGACACCTGTTTATGGGTCTCCCAATGCCAACTTTAATTTTGCCATGATATGACCTTTAAAATCTGCACCATTATTTTATAGATATTCTGCAGAGTGCCAGATGGATCACATGCTCTTGAAATAGGGAATACCGGCTTCAGGGCTCAATGTGCTCCCACTTTCATCGATGCTGAACTCTGGGTATTTTTCCAAGTTCCGGACCCTTCATGTAAAAACGAAGAAAAAGGACTCCGTGCATTCACAGAATATCTTCTCTGCTCAACAGCCATCGATTTAGGATTGCAGGACATTGTTGCCTTGGCTCCCAGCGAAATGCAAACCCTGCCAGTCCCCATTGTGGAAGCCAAGGCGGTTATAGGAAATTGGGCGTTAGAGTGTTAGCACCACCTGCTGGAAGAGAAAATTGGAGCAACAGGACAAAATTCAAGTCCAGTGTCATCTTAAAGACCAACAAACTTTTGCTCATAACCTGGAAGATGTTGGTTGCTAAGGCGCTACTGGACTCGAATTATGTTCTGCTACTATATAATAACACTGCTACCTACTTGAAATTATCTTCTCAGAGCAATGGCTTTATCTGCTTCTTCTTCTTTTTAAGTATTTTTATTCTTTTCCATAAAATCATATATAAGCTTTTCAACAAATACTTAAAAATAACTACATAGACATTCGTATCAGGATATATGTTTGTTGAAAATACATCATTTATAAGAGATTAGAGAAGTAAAAACTTCCCCCTCATCGTCCTCTATCTATTTGCTTGTTTAGTCTTTTGCATTTAAAATTCTAATCCTAATGTTATTTTATATTATGTCTGACGGCTTTATCTGCTTCTTAAGGTTGCTCCACACTTGCTTTTCCTACATATGTAGGAAACATACATTATTATCACAGGTATTTATATTTCTGGTATTTATACGTCTTTGCAAATACAGGTTAAGGTTTGATCAACTCTTCACTACTCCCCTCTCCAGTGGCTTCGAAACTACATAGTCATTGATGACTCAATTTGAGAAGCACCTCTCTGTGGGGAATCTTTAGAGCAATAGTAGCCATCGTGATGCCCGTGGGCACCAGGTCACCTGCCAGTAGGTTGCTGGTCACCCATTTGCTTTTACTACAAAGAGTTTCTTCTCCAACACACAGAGCCAATCATGGCTTTTCTCTGCCTCGCTGGAATAGAAAATGCTTTAAAAAAACCCAGAAAGCAAAGGGGGGGGGCTCCCCTTACCTCTCTGGTTCTTAGGGGTGGTGAACACTCCCTGCCCCACCAGCGCAAGCCCAATATTGAAGAACACTAGCATGAATACATGGAGAGGGGTGGTGGGAACCCTTATGAGAGCCGGTGTGGGGTAGTGGTTAAAGTGTTGGACTAGATTCTGGGAAACCTAGGGTCTAATACCCATTCTGCGGATACTGTGTTATCTGCTGTCAAATAGATCGGTCGATTGTGTGAGAGATGTGGCAACATTTCTCTTTAGAGTGTCAAGGGAAAATTAAACATAATTTCCCCTTTTTAAAGTGGCAAGTAGTTGATGGATAGCCAGTGACGGTTAAATCTAGGGAAAGGAAAGGAATACCCATTCTGCCATGGAAGCTCACTGGGTCACCTTGGGCTAGTCATGTACTCTCAGCCTAGCCTACCTCACAGTGTTGTTGTGAAGATAAAATGGAGGAGAGGTGAATGATGTAAGCCACTTTGGGTCCCCGTTGGGGAGAAAGGCAAGATATAAACAAACAAATGTGCTCATTTATACCACATAGAAATGCACAGTAAGAAAACATGCAATGGGTTTTATTCAGCAACAGAAATAGTGGCGAGTTTTGAACAGAATAGGTTCCAGCTTTTTGTTCTAGCAGGGCTCCTATGTTTTTAAAGACTGCAGTGAGAGATGGAAGAGTGGCATTCCCATCACCACAGACTAAAGATGGCTACGCCTCTCACAAGATAGTAAAAGAACAGCTGTGTGCCAGGGCTGGTCCTAGGGCCCCCATCCCATCCCATCTCAGCAGGGTCCAAGCCAGTTCGATAGACAGGGCTGCCAGGTCCCTCCTCTCCTCCGGTGGAAGGCTTTTGGAGCAGAGCTGAGATTGCGCATGCGTGCGCACCATGCATGCGCATCATTTCCGGTTTACACCCGGAAGTGCCGCATTGCAAGGGGCCTTATGCCATCTTGGGCTGCATCAACAGAAGTATAGTGTCCAGATCACGCGAAGTGATGGTATTGCTTTACTCTGCTCTGGTTAGACCTCACCTAGTGTATCGTGTTCAGTTTTGGGCACTGCAATTTTAAAAAGATGTAGACAAGCTGGAATGTGACCAGAGGAGGGCAACAAAGATGGTGAGGGGTCTGGAGACCAAGTCCTATGAGGAAAGGTTGAAGGAGCTGGATAAGTTTAGCCTGAAGAGGAGAAGACTGAGAGGGGATATGATAACCAAGTACTTGAAGGGCTGTCATATAGAGGATGGTTCTGAGTTGTTTTCTGTTGCCCCAGAAGGTCAGACCAGAACCAACGGGATGAAATTAAATCAAAAGAGTTCCCATCTAGACATTAGGAAGAATTTTCTAACAGAGCAGTTCCTCAGTGGGACAGGCTTCCTCAGGAGGTGGTAAGTGCTCCTTCCCTGGAGATCTTTAAGCAGAGGCTAGATGGTCATCTGTCAGCAGTACTGATTCTATGACCTTAGGCAGATCATGAAAGGGAGGGCATCCTGGCCATCTTCTGGGCATGTAGTGGGGGTCACTGGGGGTGTGGGGGGGAGGCAGTTGTGAATTTCCTGCATTGTGCAAGGGGTTGGCCTAGATGACCCTGGTGGTCCCTTCCAACTCTATGATTGGTCCATCAACGTCTATTGTATACTGAAAGCCAAAACGAGCGATCATTGCTGCCAAAGTTATACAGTGCATTGAAACCATGTTCAAGATTAGCTGTGGTCCCTTATCTATCAACTATTACTCTTTCTCCAGAGCTCGCTTTGACGCAATAGCTTCTGCTGTTTTAGATGGAAGGTTTCAACATTTGCCTATGGAGAAAAGGTGCTGCCCAGGTTCGCCCAATGCAGTTGAATCAATTTCACATATAGTACTACATTGTGAATTGTACTCTGATGTTAGAACAAGTACTATTTCCCCTCTGCTAACTCGATTTAAGCATCTGAACTATTTTTCGGGGTTTACAGAATTAGACCTGATTAAATATTTACTTGAAAATAAGGAGGCTTCAGTATCTTATGTAATGGCAAAATTTTGTTATCTGGCTATTAAGAAGAGAATCACTCTAACAAGAAGGGTTAATGATTATACATATATAGGTTCAAACAATTTATTCATAGCAGATACGTGGTTTTCCTTAGGCTTTTTAACTATTCAGGGTATGTATTCAGCTCATGATTGTATACAATTCTTTTATTGTGGAAGATTTATTGTATTTTATATTTTTGCTAGTCTTTGACTGAAACAATAAATATTATTATTATTATTAATCTGTTATCTTTATATATAACTACCTGCAAACATTTATGATGGGTTCTTGTAGGTTATCCGGGCTGTGTGACCGTGGTCTTGGTATTTTCTTTCCTGATGTTTCGCCGGCAGCTGTGGCAGGCATTTTCAGAGGAGTAACACTGAAGGACAGTGTCTCTCAGTCCTTCAGTGTTACTCCTCTGAAGATGCCTGCCACAGCTGCCGGCGAAACGTCAGGAAAGAAAACACCAAGACCACGGTCACACAGCCCAGATAACCTACAAGAACCGATGAACTCTGACCGTGAAAGCCTTCGACAATATTTATGATGGGCTATTCTAATTTTCCATTTAACAGTATATATTCCATTATTATGAATTAGATCCCTTTATGTATACAAATTCTATTCTTTTTATCGCTGACATTCAGTTTCCCAAGTATATTAAAATCACCATGGGAGGTATGGTTCAATTCAATCTGTAAAAAACATTTGGCTAGGATTTTCAATAGGTAACTGACACATGATATAATTGCTGTTAGAACACAATGGTTTCCAGAAGCACTTAAGGAATTCCTTCTTAAAAGGTCAAAGATTTAAACAGTAAGATTCACAGCATCAAGATTTTATTGTAGTCTTTAGGATTTCTCTTCCTTGTAGTTATTTGCAAGGAGGGGTTTATCTGCACATATTAAAAAGTACCTACTTTCCTCATCCTCAATGGCATAAGAACATAGGAAGAGCCATGCTGGATCAGACCAAGGCCCATTAAGTCCAACAGACTGTTCACTCAGTGGCCAACCAGGTGCCTCTAAAAAGCCCACAAGACGACTGCAGCATTGTCCTGCCTGTGTTCCACAGCATCTAATATAATAGGCATGCTCTTCTGATACTAGAGAGAATAGGTATGCATCATGACTAGTATTCATTTTGACTAGTACCCATGGATAGCTCTATCCTCCATGAACATGTCCACTCCCCTCTTAAAGCCTTCCAAGTTGGCAGCCAGTGAGGATTTAATAGTCCAGTCCATGTCACTTTAATGACAGAGATGTACATTGGCTTGGATCCTGCGCTTTCCTTCCACTCGCACAGCACAGTCCTCTGTGGTGGATCACATTCTCCGGCACTAGGTGTTCTGTGCATGCAAAACATAATGTCTAGTATGAGCAAGAAGCCTCTAGCACCAGAGGACACAAGACCATATTACATAAGTACAAGGAAAGTATTGGACAGTGATGGTGAACCTTTTAGAGACCGAGTGCCCAAACTGCAACCCAAAACCCACTTATTTATCACAAAGTGCCAACACGGCAATTTAACCTGAATACTGAGTGCCCCCTCTGGCACGCGTGCCATAAGTTCGCCACCACTGGTATAGGATCTAAGACATTACCATATATGGAATTGACATTTCACCAATTCACAATTTGAGAATTTACTGCAAGCTGTCAGGATCAGGCGTCTGGCCCTAGCATCCCATAAGCAAACTCATCCAGGCAGGTAGCTCTGAAGCAGTAATACTTTATTAGGAGCAAAAAGACAGATTAAAGGACTGACTGCCTACAGGCAGGTGAGGCTAGCAATGGTGAACACAGGCAGGTTACATGCTTAAGACACTATGGACTGAAAAGGTAAACATTACTAGGCAACCCCGAGATAAGCGGTTCCCAGGAAGACAGACTAAACATTATCGCAGCTGCAGAAAACAGGATGAGTGAAACTGTACACAGATGTTCATAGGCATGAGAACCAAGGATTTGACGTGTGGCCAGAATCTGGCCTAACTCATGTCAAGAGCCTTTGCTCCAGCTAAAAGGCAAAGGCCTGACACAAGCTTAGGTTGGAAAAGAGGAGCCCCGTGGCACAGAGTGGTAAGCTGCAGTACGCAGTCCAAGCTCTGCTCACGGCCTGAGTTCGATCCCGGCAGAAGTCGGCTTCAGGTAGCCGGCTCAAGGTTGACTCAGCCTTCCATCCTTCCGAGGTTGGTCAAATGAGTACCCAGCTTGCTGGGGGTAAAGTGTAAGCGACTGGGGAAGGCACTGGCAAACCACCCCGCAAACAAAGTCTGCCTAGGAAATGTCGGGATGTGACATCACCCCATGGGTTAGGAATGACCCGGTGTTTGCACAGGGGACCTTTACCTTTTAGGTTGGAAAGGAGGAAAAAACCCTCCCCAAAGAGTTGCTCAGAAAAGCTTTTTTTCAGGAGAGGGATTCTTGAGGTGAAGCAAAAGTGACAACAAACATCATATTGTATATTAGGGTGCAGGCTGTGGGTGAGCCAGAATGCCTCTGCTCAAATCTTGTCTCCCCCATAAGCTCATTGGGTGGCCTTGGCAAGCCATTATTCTCAGATTCCACATACAATAACAAATAATTAAGAATGATTGATAAGAAGGGCATTGAACATTCAACACTACTATGGAAAAGCCAAACATTATTTAAGTAGTTTGTAAACCTAACCCCAGTGTCATGCAAGAACCTATAAGCCAAAGGTCACCTGTGGAAAGTACGAACCTTTTGCAAACCATGCAGGGAAAGCATTTGTAAACTGCAAGATTTATTAAAGATTTATTAAATGTGCCAGAGTAGACATGGGCTAGTAGTAGTGACTAAACTGTTTGATGACTGAACTTCCTTAGACTTGAAAAGCTGTCATAAGTATTACAGAATGCTTTCCTAAGAAACCAGGTTGCTTAACTGTAAACTGATGTTCTTTGAGTGGTCGCCTATGCACTGGTAATGATTGGCATTGTGTCCATGCACAGCTTTGATTTGGAAACTCCTATAGCTAGGAGCCCCGTGGCGCAGAGTGGTAAGCTGCAATACTGCAGTCCAAGCTCTGCTCACGACCTGAGTTCGATCCCGACAGAAGTTGGTTTCAGGTAGCCGGCTCAAGGTTGACTCAGCCTTCCATCCTTCCGAGGTCGGTAAAATGAGTACCCAGCTGGCTGGGGGTAAAGGGAAGATGACTGGGGAAGGCACTGGCAAACCACCCCGTAAAGAGTCTGTCTAGAAAACGTCGGGATGTGACGCCACCCCATGGGTCAGGAATGACCCGGTGCTCGCACAGGGGACCTTTACCTTTAGAGCTAGTTTTACGGCACAAAATCTTCTCTCCTGAGAAGTGTGGACATGACTCTACACATGCCTAAGGGGAAGAGGTTGTTTCTTCTCACTCAGTTCTTCCAAAAAGTAACAATGTAGCAAGTTGAAGGCATCTGTTTAGAGGAGGGCAGGTCAGGTAAATGCACAGATGACCACTTGAAGAACACCACTTACATGTATGCCATCTATTTTTCTTTGTGGTCTCTGTGGATCACACTAATTTGTAAAGACTAGCAAGATAACCTAGATAGAGGATCTATTGGAATGGTCAGAACTGAACAGTGTCCTGCCAAAAAGGCATCTGCTCTGACTTCTTGTGCACAATGCCTCAAAAAATTGGAAGTCTGAGCTCGGCTGGATGGTCTACAGAGCTCTGGAAGAAGGATCTTGTGGCGGAAGGCCGAAGATGTGGAAACAAGCTATTCCAGAATGAGGTCTGGCTGTCCTGGGAAGTGCCTTATGGGACAGCTCATAAGCAGAGCTTGACGATGGTTGTACAGAGAAAAAAATCTTTCCCATTTTGGTTGCAAACACCCGGGAAGACTCCTGGGTACTTCCTGAAAGGGGCAGTTCTCTTCAGGTAGACTGCCTTATTGCCATCTATACAATTCAGGGCCTTCTCTGCACCAGATGTTGGATTAGGAAGAAGGGAGGCTAAATTTTGATTTAGTTGGAAACCAGACCATTGGCAGGAAGGCACTCTTTGGGTGTAAGACTACCTTGTCAAAAATAAGTTTAAAACGAGGGTTAAAATGCAGAGTTCACTGGATCTCCTTGCTGAACAGATTGCAACTAAGAATGTGACCGAGTCATCTCAGGTCACAACTAGCTAGGGGCTTGAATGGCTTCCTCATTAGCTGGATAAGAACCCACAATAAGGACGCTTTCACACATGCCGAATAATGCATTTTCAATCCACTTTCAATGCATTTTAACAATCATTTGCAAGTGGATTTTGCCATTTCACACAGTAAAATCCAACTGCAAAGTGCATTGAAAGTGGATTGAAAATGCATTATTTGGCATGTGTGAAAGTGCACCATCTCATGATGGTGTAGGTAGTATGATTCAAGGGTGAAACCAGGTAAGGCCCTTGGAGAATTATTTCACCAGGGGCTGAATGAACAGGGTGAATCTGTACCAGTGGGCATTACATCGAGATGGTTACTAAATGGCTAGACCTTGACAGAGCAGTGTGCCAGCCATAGAAAATGGTGGTGAAGATACTCTAATACCCCATTCCTGAAAAGTCGGCATGCAGAGTCGGCTGGGAGGCACAGTGGTGCCTCTTCCTAAGCCGATTCGCGCACGCCACAGGCCAAAAGCCCCATTGAAAACAGCAAGGCTGTGCCTGCTCAAAAGCAAACCACCCCGTAAACAAAGTCTGCCTAGAAAACGTTGGGATGTGACATCAGCACTGCTATTCCCAGTGCTGGCGTATCTGGGATAGGAAGCCGCCTAACAGGCGGGTCCTCCCCCACCCCGCCCCTGGAACACCCCCCTGCATCGGCGTGGCCTCTCTACGCCGTGGCCAGCGCCACGGAGAGGCCTTGCCGGCGGAGGGGGGAGGCGCGATCCCGCAGCACTCTGCCGCCGCCGGACCTGGCCTCGCCGCCAGCATAAGCGCGTGTAATGACGCGATTACACGCACTTACGCTGGCAGCGAGGTCACACCGCCTCCTATGGACTTTCAGCCCATTTTTCAGGAATGGGCTGTAAGATGCAATCACAGGATAAGTAGATGACTCTCATCCCTGAGCTAAAGCTAAGTATGAAAGGTGTTCCACTCACAGGACCATCTGGAAGATGGTTTCCTAGCATTCAGGATTATGTCCCTCAGGATTTATGAGGGGAATGCTCTAGAATCCTCCAGGCCATCAGGTCCAGAGTGCTTATGTTTGAATGTAGAATCCTGCATTGTTTCTGAGACAGCCAGTATGCCACTTTGAGTAGATAGAGAAGATGCCCCTTCAACATGTGAAGTATCTTGTTCAACTAAGGTAAGTAGGATGCATTCTTGTGCTCTTTGTCCATCTTCCCAATTACACTAGAAATTGGTGGGATAGAAGGAAACATATAAATCTGGCACCTTATCCACAGCAGGAGGAAGGCACTGCCCAGACAGCAAAGTCCCTAGCAGGCCCATTGACACATAGGCCCAGGGTGGTTAGCAGATGTACTGGAGAAGGAAGCTGTGATTAGCCAGCCTATGCAGGGAAAGATGGCTATCTCTTGGTGACAAAGATGTGTTTCAACCAGTCATTCACTTAACGAAGATACCTGAGTCAGTGATAGTGGGCATATCTACTGGCAAATGTATAAATTTGCAATGTTGTGGTTGAATGAAGATGCAGAAGTAGGTATCTTCATGTTTCATAGAAGTAAACCAAGCTCCAGACATTAGAAGGGATAGGATAAATATGAGAGTCACCATCAATATTCTTGGGTCTGATATATTTGTTGATCCCTTTGAGGTCTTGGATAGGAAGGCCTCCATGTCTATTCGGGATGAAATACTGGCAGTAGAACCTTAGACCCCTTTGGGAGAGCTTTACCGCTTCTGTTTCCTCTTTCAGCAGGCAGGAGTCAATATCAAGGAGGAGGATAGTGTTGGGGGGGGGGTTTACATTTGAATATGTTGAATAGGAGAACTGAGGTAAACTTGTATAACCCAGCTTAGTGATGATCAGGACCCAGGTGCCATTATAGTTTTCCATGGGGGCAGATACACTTTCATCACTATGATGGTTGGTGAGGAAAGGAGAGGGCTCAAAGACATTGTTTAGTGGCTCCAGGTGCCTCAGGGCACTTAACAGTGAACTTAGATTTGGGGAAGGAGGATTTGCACAATATTGCAGAGACACCTGCATGGCAGAGAATGATCCAACAAGCAGCAGAATGCTCTGGTCCAATGACAGGAGTTCAACCATTGCTTCTGTGTCCAGGTCTTGTATGTGGCAGTTGCAAGGCCTATGGATGGAGCGAACAGTTTAACTTTTGGACCCTCTCCAATCTGTTGTCCGTCTTGCTGAAAAGGTCTTCTTCAGAGGGAAAATCCTCTATCCGTGACTTAGTCACATTTGAGTGTGGTAGGCGCATCCAGGTGTGCTGCCTTAGGGCAATAGCAGCAGACATAATCTTGGAGCTTCAATAGGCCACAAGACAAGGATGAAGATCTGCTGCTTGGTAAGGTTCACAGCTTTGCTCTGGAAGATTATTACCAGTTCTTTGGTGTCTGCAAGAACATGGTTAAGAGCCAGAAAAATCTCTTCCTATACTAAGTCCAGACAAGGAAGTTGGCTACTTTCAGTGGTAACACAACCAATTAGTAAATGTTCTATTCATGCTGTCCCATTCCCTCTCTCACCTTTGCTTATCCAAAAGTGCCAAAAGGAGAAACATTCACTCCAAGGGACAGGACTGAGGATGGAGGAGTGGCTCTCCATTTGTCTACTTTAGGCTGATGTTTCTGTTTCTTCTTACTCTGTTCCAACAGTTATTGGGTCTCACGTTTCTGCCTCAACAGCTTCAGTCTGCTGTTCATTCATTACTGAGGAACTTAGTATTGTGGTTCTGGTATGATAAAAATCAGTGGCACTTACAAATGCAGTTGATGTTGATTTTTCAGCCACTGCATCTGAGGCTGAAAGGGCTCTCTGTTGGTTGTACCTTGACTATTTAGTAAACTTCAGGCAAAAGATGTAGGTCTTCACTGTGTGCTGTTGTGAGGCAAATAAGACATCATAGATGGGCACTTCAATTTCTATAACCCCACTGTTTACTTCTGTATTTTAGTACAATGCCATAGTAAACATTTCAACACTGCACCCTGTATGCTGCAAGAGGAGTTAAAAATGCATTGAACAATTAAACCAAGTTGGAGACATCAATGACTCTACGCCAGGAGTTGGAGGCCTCATGAAGATCTCCCCATTCCCTCAGTATACGGAAAGTATCATTCTGAGGGAAGTAGGACTCGATTCTGCAATATAGTTTATATGCTCTAGGGAATCCCAGAAACATCACCAATGCCAAAAAAGCACTAGCCCATCTTTGAGCTATGGAACTGTCCGAAGGGAAAAACAGAATACTGGGAACCAATATTAACTGGGATATTCCACAGTTGCAAGGATGGTTATTTATCCATTGGTGTCAAAGCTTATTCAGAAAACACTTCATATGCTAAAGTATTTGAGTATAAACATTATTTTGTCTCCAATTTTAATCTAGTATATATTGTGTCTCCGCCACTGAAGGTTTCGGAAGCAACACACTACAGCAGGCCAAAACTGTGGCTTGCATGCATGAAAGAGAATGTCAGAACGGGCTAACATAAATGTAAGTGATGACCACAAGCACAGCCCTAGAGAGTATGTAAGTATTCCCTTTATTATACATTTCATAGAGTGCATTTTCTGAAAGTGGTTCAGCAGACTGGATGCTTGTTTCTGAAATTTTGCTCAGGCAACTCTAGGCAGTGATGCCTAAGCATTAAGTGTGAAGTGAAATAGAGGCTAACAAAGAATGCACCGCAATTGCAGGAACTTTTATTAAATTTGACAAATGCTTCTGCAGGAATTAAGTATGCACTATTAAGTATGCACTCCTCTTTATTTTATGCAGCTGTGCTTACCAGTGTTTAAAAAGCCAAATGAGAAGCTATTAAAATGAAGCTATAGTCAAAATTATTCAAACCCCAATTCCTTGGCTTGAGACCCTTGTTGGCCCCTGTGGTCCATCACTTACCCCCACATCACAGTATTTTCAAGCAGACAGCATTATCCGTTACTTCAAGTTATCTAGTTCTTTTCTCTGGAAGTCAAACCATTTATGTAAATAAGAAAGTTCAGATACCTCTACCAGTAATGCTGCACTTGACAGAATTATGTCTATAAGTATCCGTGTGTAAAGATTCATGCTGAAAATAACAAGCACATCTTCAGTTCCACAGGGAGTGACAAACAACCTGCGCAGTTTACAAGCCACAAAGATGGGTACAATCACAGAAAAGATTAAAAAGTAGGTAAAAACATGTTCAGAGCCATCAGTCATTTAATGAGTTTAAAATTTCCATTTCCCCTTTTCGTCTCACTTATCTGAAATCAGTTTTAGCACTGATAAAAACTGATCTCTGTGTACACCGTTGTAATACATTTTAAAGATTTCATTTTATATATATTGTTCAGAGCAAGGGTGAGAGTTAATACCAATTGCTTACTGCCTAAGTTGAAACAAATCCTTTTAACATCATCAATATTAAACATATTTACCTGGCATCAATATTACAGATATCTAATTCAATAGAATTTATTGCATTTGGAATGTTTGTGACAATGTAAGAAGAAATGCCATAATCACATTTCAGTTCCCTAATGCTATTTTAATAGAACTGAAATGAATTTAAAATGTTAATTAAAATGTACACGTTAAACTGAATTTCAGCAACAACTCAAATCTTGCCGCTTTAATTCAAGCAGCAAAACTTCCATTTGCCTATGACAACACACAGTTTTGTGCCCGAGCCCATCAAAGTTAAGTTAAAGGGCATGTGTTTTGAGATGCTTTGAACTTGGCCAAGTGCAATCCCTTATTTAGACAGGGGTGCAGCTAATGCTTTTGAAGGAGATGGGCAACTCATTGTGTAGCTCTTCTGGACAGTTAACAATTGTACTTCACAAGAACACATGGTGCAGCTTCAGAATGAAGCTGAGGCAGACCCATTTCATCATGCGACCACTTCCATTTCCAAGTACACTCTACCGACAATTTCCTTTGCAATCTTTATCCACTGCCAAGCTTAACAGACTGGGCTCTTAGGTTCACTTTGTGGTGTGGGATCCTCAGCAGCACTACTCTATCCCATGCCATGGAGGTGATGGAAAGTGCCGTCAAGTCACAGCTGACTTATGAAGACCCTGGTAGGGTTTTCAAGGCAAGAGGCATTCAGAGGTGGTTTGCCTCAGCATAGCAACCCTGGACTTCCTTGGTGGTCCCCCATCCAAATACCCTGCTTAGCTTCTGAGATCTGATGAGATTGGGCTAGCCTGGGCCATCCAGGTCAGGGCACAAGACTCTCATCCACCACCACATGTATCAGCATAAGCTCTTCCCATGTGGCCCAAGGTTTCATCAACATTACTCTGGCAGCATGAGAAGGAGCAGTGCTGCTGCAGTTCCAACACTACAGAAGTAATCTAAGTACCCAGAAACGACTATTTTGTCAAGTTATGTCAAAATAATCCAAATTTATTGCCAGAAAAGCTATACTATACCTAAATTATACCACTCATGAAGTTTACTTATTGCAAATAAAATTGACAGTGAATGCTTTCTTGCAGATATACTTGGACTTCTGCAGAAATTGATCGTTTTGACAGGTAGTATTGGCAGCAGGATGAAAGGTTCGGGTAGTCAGGGTATAGAGGAAGGGGAATATCTTTAGAGCTAGTAAGGAAGGAACAAGAACCTACACACAAGAACTGCAATCACTAATCATTATAGCTTTCTACAGATGCTTGCTCCAATTCAGCAACTATTTATGATTATGGGATGTCCAAAGTGTAAACACAGTTCTTGGTCCAAAAGCCATTCCCCATTTATTTCAATGGAAAGCCCCATCTGCACTTCTGGGCACACACAGATCTATGAACTAAGGAAAACTGCCTATAAACATATTCACTATCATGTGGACTAGTTAAACAAGTTAATATTCTCAGGAATTCTGTATCCGCTAAGGCAGGGGTGTCGAACTCAATTGTTACGAGGGCTGGATATGACATAAATGTCACTTGGTTGGGCTGACCTATACCTTGCCAGCCCAGATTGAGGGGGGGGGGCTGCCTCAGCTGGTTTGCGGGCCAGATAAGAGCTCTCAAAGGGCCAGATCTGGCCTGCAGGCCTTATGTTTGACACCTCTGCTCTAAGGTCTTGTGTGAAACGCTGTGCATAAAATAGCAACAGATTTAACAGCCCTGATTACATGTACTCCTACTAATTAAAACAATTTGAGTTTTTTATAAAAAGGTTAGTTTTATAGGATTAAAATTAATTGCTCCTCCACCATCATTTATTTCTCATTTTATCTCTTAAAAAGTGCATACAGCAATTCTGAAATTTCAAGATGGATGCTAAACCAATAAAAAAATTCCACTGATCAGTTTAAAACTAGGTTTATAATTTCCTATTTATTGGCATGAATGTATTTCTAAACTTAAAAACCCTTCTGGTAAGTTATCAATTTTTTATGACAAAATTTCTCACAACACACAAATATTTACAACATATACATTTTTCAGTCCTTTACACTGTATCTCAAAAGACAAACATTTTTATAATTACCACAGAACAAAAGCTGTGACTTTAAGTTTTTCTTTTAAATTTCATAAAACTATCATAAATTAAAGTGAATAGTTTTTTTTAATTCCTTGTAGCATTTTACAAGTGCAACAGAAAACAATGAGGATCCAATTAGGATAGCTGCAGTTCATTGGATAAATGTTGCCTGTTGTAATCACATTGTTTCACAGCAAGTTCTTGAAAAAATAAGCACCAATCATTCTTGCAAAGAACAATTTTATCTAAAAGTATTGAAAAAGTGTTAAATACAAGGTGTTTTAATTTACATAACAAGAAATAAATACACCATATCCAAACTTGTATTCTGCATACTGCTACCCTTGTACATATAATGTACTAAAAGTCAGCAAACTGTCAACACTTTTTTTTTTTAAAGAAATCAATTTGACTTCCAACCAACGGTTTGCTACTATAACAAAGGCCACAAACAGTACGTTTGGGGACAGCATACAGTGTTAAAACTGACAAACTCCAAAGGGGGGAAAACATCTAGCAAATAAACCGAAAAAAGCTGTAGTTCATTGCTGGTGATATTAACATACTAGAAAACCTTAATATGCCACTACTATGATTTGTTTTAAAGTATTGTTTAGTCAGGTATAAGAGCAAAATAATGCTCTCACCGATTTAAAAATAATTGTGTAGCCACATTATTGTGATTTAATTATCCTGCATGGAAAAATTTGATGGCAATTTTAAATTTTGCTTGAGCCTTTATTTTACAATAGAGCATTTCTCTAACTCAGAATTGCACATAAGAAGGCTATTAAAAAGTACAATAAAAATCTGCACAAATGACTTAAGGAGTCAGTATGCTGTACATTTTCTACAATATTATATTGATATAAGTGAATAAACAATAAAGAAGTGCTTCCACTAACATTTCAGAAAGTTCATCAGTTGAGGAATAACTGACTGGAATTTTTGTTTTTAAAAAATGGACATCCTGTTCAGAAAGACCTGTAAGCTTATGCATTTAGCCTTAAAGACTGATCCTCTCTCCTCCTGGAAGAAATGTCTATGTCTATTGAATCCTTGCCAACTATAAGCCTTAATCGCTTAGCTGGAGGGAGAGGAATAAAATCGTCCTCAAAATCATCGTCATATTCATCCTCTTCCTCTTCTTCTTCCTCTGCAGATGACGATTCATCTACAGTTTCTTCTTCATATTGACTATAATCATCCACTTCCATTCGTGACTCTAAGAGAGAAAGAGGATCACTACAACACATTCCATTCTCATGGAGGTCATCTGTATATGTCCCCCTGGTTTCTTCTTCTCGTTTTAGCTGTATTTTTAATTTTGTCGAACTGTTACTTGATCCTGAGTTAAACCCATTATTAAGCTTTGCTACATATAAGTTATTATCTTTTTCATGGTCTTTACTTAGCTTGATGCTTATTTTTGAAGAATTCATTCCATCATTTTCTTGGTCATTTGTCTTGCTGCTGCTATCATGCCGCCTCCGCAGAGTCAGTTTGGGAATCCCAGAGCTGTTTTCAAGAATGAGTTGTGCATCATACCTTGTGATTCGCCTTTTCTTTTTGCTTTTTGTAGTTCTAAAACGGTCCTTTGCTTTGAAAGTATCCGAAGTCACAATGGAGCAGCTACCAGATACCGGAATACAATCTTTATATCCAATGGCTGAATCTACCACACTGTTCCTTTCTCCCAGGTCAGAATGTGAACTGATCAAATCCGGCACTCTGTCTTTGCCAGGCATATCATGTGCAGCATCCATTTCCTCCATGCTTGCAGATGGCTTCATCAGTCTTCTTTGCCGATATTTCTTTTTGGACGCAACCCTGTCACTCTTCTGACACCTACCTTCCCCCTTATGTGATGTCACGTGGGTCTGCTCACCCTCGTGCATCACATGAGACTGCTGTTCCAAGCTGTTGGCTCGTGTGCCAGTCAAGTCGTTTTTATAGCTATTCAGCATATTTGGTTCAAGCTTTAAGTCAGAGGCCTCCTTCAGATTCATCCTCGTTCTCATGGACCTCCTTGTTATGTATGTACAAGGCGATACCTCCCCAGGTTCAAGAGCACCTCTCACAGAATTCAGTTTGTATTCTCGTGCTGCGTGCCTCGTTAAGCAGCCACCAGAGACGGCCACTTTCACTGGTCCCACTGTTTCCTTCTCCTTCTTAATAGGCAAGTTTTTATACAGGACTATTTTAGGCTCTTTAAGAACCAAACTTCCCATTTCGAGTTTTCTAGATGCATTTTTATGTTCTGACCTTTTGCACTGATTCCGCAACTTAATCTTAGAAAGTAAAGGCTTTGCAGGCTTTCTCAGTCTCTTTGGTACCCTGGAATTGTTTAGATGAGTTAGTTTAGATGAGGTAGAATTTGATGAAGCTGGAATTCTTGAAATAGACTGCCGTGTTAATGTTCTGCTCTTGCTGTTCTTTTTTACACCAATTGAAGATTTACGGTTAGCTGTAAGATTAAATAAAATAAAGTCAATTTTCTTAGAATTCTTTCCTTCTAATTACTATCAAGTAGTAGTAATATTTTATCTGAGTATGCACTGAGGATTTTATTAACCTTCGCAGAGATATACAGCATAAACACAAAAAAGTGTAGAAAAACTAAACTGATCCATAGCAGTCATGAAACACTTCCAATTCACTTCCTTAAATAAATAATACCGTTATTAATGCTTTTATAACTGTAATTTAAATTGTACTGGAACAGTTCCATTAAATGTTATGGACCTGGCATTCTAAAGCCGCTTTTGAATTTCACGCTCCTGAGCATGGCAATATGCTGATCACAAACACTGGTACAGTCTGACCAACTACAAAAATTACCATACAGATTAGGAACAAACATTCAATTTGTTCTGTTTTCCTCAACATTTGAAAAGATGAGTTCTTCAAGATCCCAACTCTATATATTTCCTATGCACTAAGAAATCTCATTTTTAAATTAATTCTAGCTCCTTGGAGGTACCATATTAACTGTATTATCTACACAAATAAAATACAGTATCTGTTTACTTAGAGAAAGTTTTAAAAATGCACAGACCCTAAAGCAACAAGTTTCAGCACTTACACTTAAGATCTTTCAAGGCTTGAATGCATTTAATTCCGTATCTGAAAAGGTTAAAGGTTACCACTCTGTCACTGTGGTAGCAGCCACATGTATCCCAAACCTTTTCTGACTGCCTCCCCTCAATTCAATGTTGATTTAATAACAACAGCAACTTAAAATAGCTCAGAGGTGTCATCATGATACTAACAAAAATATAGATTTGTTTGATATCAATATGGCTCAAATCTATGGATACTTAAATCTAAAGATTGGAGCCATGTGGAGACAAGACAGATCTTTCTACAAACCTGAGACATCCTAGGTTTGAGAAAAATCTGAAATCTAAAAAATAAAACATTAGGGGGTTAACACCCCCAATAACAGAAGTAGCACCTGTAGCTTTAAGAAATTAAGCCACACAGCCATCAAGCCTTGGTTTCCCTCAGTAAAAGGCAGGGGGAGGGAGCATGGCCCTTTCCCAGGCTGTTTTGGCCTTTGAGGAAGGAATCCTTGGGGCCAGGCATGGCAGCAACCACGGAGTGACTTGCTACCACCTGAATTACATGACTCAACCAGGTCTGGTGGCTTGCTACTGTTCAATGGCAGCCACCCCACAAAAGCCAGTGTGCTATACTGGTTAGCATTTCAGACTGGGATCTGGGAGACCCAGCACTCAGCACTCAGATATGGAAGCTCATTGGGTGACCTTGGGCCAGTTAGACATTCTAACTTACCTCACAGATTGTTGTGAGGATAAAATGTAGGCAAAGACAATGATATAAGCTGCTTTGGATCCCCATTGGGGAGAAAGGAAGAGTATGAGTGAAATAATAAATGTAGCTGAAGTTGTGGGGGGCAGATAAAAGGTAGGTGGGTGGGTGGGTGGGAAATACAGAAGGAAGCAGGGAAAGGTGAGGATATGGGGGTTGCTTAGAGGAGGGAAAGAGGAAATAGTGCAGGGCATGGGAAAATTAGATGCCCTGTGCATGTCATTGCCCCCCACTTCTATATATCATAATTTCCGGTTAGGTTTCTAAAGTGTTCTAAAGATAAAAATACCCTGAAATGCACATATGAAGCACTCTTACCACGGAATATATACAAATGTAATATATGCAACTAATATCTAATGTCAACATATATTAAAATAGATTTACAATATAATAGATTCGAATATCAAGAGAACTTTGCTTGCAGTTGCTATAGGCACACTAAACCACCACACAAGTACATTTTGAACATTACAGTAACTTGTACACAAGATGAATTGGGGTGGCAAAAGTGTGTGTGGGGTTGCATTCAGAAATCCAGCAGCCAAAACATGTACATGAAAATATCGCAAATTTTCTGAGTGAGCAGGTGAATCAATAAACCAAACCCATTATTGGATGTTGAGCTCACAAGAGACAATGTATGTGAAAATTCCTAAAAATCTGGATTAAAAAACAACATTTGGCCACTTATTAGTGCTGCATTTGTATGAAATTTGGCACATCAATTCTAAGCCTCAACGTGAAGCCTTAGCAACTCAGTACATTCTATGGCAACAAGAATGACTACACATTTATGTGGAATGTGACCTTGAACCAATTTTGAAGGGGTACAGTCCCCAGCTGTAGATTTTTTTTTTTAATGGGTGTAGATAGAATAACCACAAAATTCATGACTATGGTGCAACCTTAATGCGCTAAATTTTGTTTAGTATGGAATGAGAAACCTATACACCTCAGTACCTCCCTTCTTCTACAGGCAGTTTACCTGGTGGAAGTACAATATTGTCAACATCTGCCTGATTATTTTGCAGCTATTTTGATGGGATATACAGACCCCCTTAAAGTATGTAATAAAATAACTGTGCAATCCTATAAGGATTTACTGCAGTCTAAACTCACTGATTTCAGTGAACTTAGACTAGAATAACTTTGCAGAGGATGGCACTGTTTGAGTCTCAATGTACATAAAAAAGTTTTTAATGGGGGATTTACATATACTATCGTAACTATTTTTAATCAATTCAGACTTCAGATAAACGTTATAGAGAATGAAATTATCTTTAACCGGAGCAGTGAATGGTTGTTGTACAATAATTCAAAACAGGACATACAGCTGATTTATTGAAGAAAGGTTGTTGGCCAATTGATTTCCATCGTGCCTCCCTCTAAAGCACCTGTGGGCCTGGCAACATGTAAATTTTAATTCTTGGGGTAAAGATCTTCAAGAAAATATATATCCCAATATTGTACCACCAATTTTATATGGAGCATAAATGTCTTATTACTTTATCCTCCACTAAATGAAAAAGTCTAATGTAAAAGCCCAAATTGTATGGTTTCTTTTAGATCACCATGGTGTGGCATAGTGGACAGAGCATTAGACTAGGATCCTGCGAGACCCATATTCAAATCCCCACTTCTATCATGGAACCTCACTGTGTGGCTTTGTGACAAAAATTTCATCCTGTCACACCTCACAGGGTTGTTGTGAGAGAATGGAGGAGGGGAGAATGCTGTTCTAATCCACTCTGAGTTCCGTCGGTAAAAACCAGGATATAAATAAATGCAAATGCATACACCTTACTTACTTGCATTAACTTTTTCCTGAGTGGTATCTGCATCAGTGTTAGAGCTGACAGATTGGCTGTCTGAGTTTTTACTGCTGTCACCCAACTTTTTAAGCCTGTTTAAACGTTTATCTGTTTCTCTGAGTCCATATTTACTATTGATCACAGGAGCAGGAGTTGGCAGTCCCACCCTTGATTTAAAAGCACCAGTTCCACGTCTATTAAAAGAGAGTAATATACATTAATACCTCAAAGAGTACCAGAAACAAAATGCTATTTGATGAAATAATCTGAATCCCAGATCAATACTGATGTGTTTAGATTAAACCAAGTTCACTAAAACATTTCTACATCATTAGAAGACTCCTATTTTAGAGGTAATATGGAAGTCAAAATACAGGAAATTGGCTTTTATACTTTTCTGAAATCAGCCGCAACCTTTAAATATAGATTTGTCAGGTGAAACCTGCTTCAAGGAACACTCACATTCAATACAGTATATACCAATGATTGTTTAAAATACATGTAGAAATATTTTCCCTTTAGGTAAACATCTAACAAGTGTAAAGATGCTAGTAACAATTAAACTGATACTCTTCTGATGCTTTTGTGATCCACATCTAACATGCATAAATGTAAACGTTTAACTGGACTCCTCAAATGCACTATGATTTTTAACTGGAATTAATTAAGAGTTATCAGATACGCCTCCCTCCTCTTTTCACAAATATTGCCCTTCTCTTTACAGACCCCATTCATGCTACTTACTTAATTTTGTATAAACAAATGTAATACAAAAGGACACTAGTAACTGTGCTTGCCTGGTAGAAACAACAAAATTCAAACACAAAATGAACTGCTTCCAAAAGAATCACCATTTATTAATATGCTAAAATCCTCAACAGCTGCCTAGTTTAGAATAAAAAGTCCCAGGTGCAGGCAGACCTCAACTTTTTAATGTAGCTGTGTAACTCAACTGCAGTATCATTTGTGATTACTGTTTACATACTCAGTACATACCTTTCACATGTGTAGCATTCACAGAATTCATTATTTTCTCCAAAAAACCCATCCCCATAGTAACAAGAAATTTCTTCTCCAGGTTCAATATCTCGTAGGGCTTTCACACATGCTGTATCCCGGCCCGTTGACACAAACTATTGAAGAAAAATAATTACTTTTTTCAATGATCTAATTACTTTAAACAATAATCATTTAAAAATATCTCTTATGTTTAAACAGATAGTTGGGATGGTCTTAAAACTCTGATCCCTTACCTTACAGTTGGGTCTGCAATCTGAAAAAGGTCCAAAAGATAAAATCAATTAGCTGTTGATAGGACCTGAAACATGAATAGTTACAGATATCTAAAGTAAGGCTTCATACTGATTTCACCACTCATTATAAAACTGAATAACTGGACATTACACTAAACAAGAAAAATATGGTACATTCTTCATGTTCCCACCTGACTTCTTAAGAACAGAAGTATTTTAGATCATTCTAATTAAATTGTGGGCCCAAACAAATCTCAAGTGACTAAACATATTAAAAATTACTTCTGAAAAGTACAGCCAGTTATCTAATATTTTACATATTCATTGCTTACCATGGTTGATGAATGCAGCTGGACCAAGCCACAGCTGAGCACAGTTTTTCCGTGTTGAGTACATGACACTGAAGTCATTTTCTCCATGTCTGAGCAGCATATTCTCTTCTAGTTCAGACAGTTCAGCAATACAACCCACTAGTAACTCTATTTTGTCATTTCGTTTCCTTAAAAATAAAGGAAGAAATTACATATTCCAAGAGAAGCCAAAACATTATTATCTGTAGGACCCAGGCATCCGTCTGGTCTCTGCACCAATGGGGGAGAAATGGCTGGAGCCTTCCCCCCACTACAGTTTCCCTGACGTCACTGTTTGTTCCCTTTGGGGAACTTGTCAAATTTGTCACCTCTGAAAGGTTGGGTTTGGGCGATTGAATCTATTGTACCTTCAAAAGGATCCTCTCTGGGAGGGCCAGGAGGGTCACCTTTGATCCTGTCTAAATCTGGACAGTGTGTGTGAGGAACAAAAGGACTGCTGGTATTGACCGAATCTGTTGTCCTTCTTATGGTTTTTAAGCATGTACCTATTTTTGTCCTTTGTATCGGACAGCATTTTGTCCAGTCTTTCCCCGAAGAGCTTGCCTCCCTTAAAGGGATGAGCTAGGAGGATGGCCTTAGATCTATAATCGACCTGCCATGGCCTCAGTCACAAGGCCCTACGGACCGCCGTGTTAGATGCTATGGCCCTAGAAGAAAAAAGGAAAACTTTCTCTAAATTTATGTGAGTCTAGGTCGCAGATATGGCTGGATCGTGAACTCCCCGCAAGGCAGGAGAAAAAACTGGAAGTACGGGCGCTTCTCGCCCACGAGACAGGAAGTTTCGTTTTTAGTCCTGCCTCCCCAAACAGCGGGTGATAAGCACCCAAAGCTCAAGATGACCTTCCTTCAGAGTGGGAAATTACATATTCCAAGAGAAGCCAAAACATTTTGTGATATTTTTCCACCATAGAATATTTTTTAACAGAGGAAAATATATTTGTGGCCTCAAAGAATATGCATATGTAGATCACATTCAGCGAACTGAACCTCAAGTGGACTAAAAAAGTGAAAGCTTCCCATTTATGACATCTTGCTGTTCTACTGTATGTACCAGCTGGAAATCCTGTGAACTCATGACTTTCTTAATTTAAAGCCATTTTCTCCAACATTCATTTTGATAAAACATGAGCTTGTGCTGTGTGACTAACTTTTTTGGGGGCACTATTAGTTAAATACATTCATCACTACATAAAACAACACATCTCATAAATCAAAAACTGCAAGTGGGCAGGGGGAGGAGAGGAGGGGTACAACAAAAAGGATGACAGTCTCCACCTCCCACTCTTGCTTCCTTATGTCAATCCAACTAAGGCACATCTAAGTACAACAGCTGGCTTTTGTGTGCACTTTATATGCTGGCTCAGCGACTGTGAGTAATGAGATACACATTTGAATGTGGACACTTGTCTATCTGTAATGCATGGCTTGGGACTATTTATTTTATATTTTGTTTAAATTTTATTTTAATTTCTTTCCACCTAGGGTTGCCAGGTCACTTGGATTGCCCGCCAATCCATCAGCTGGCTCAGGAGCAGGAAGGGGGCACATGCATGCTGCCGCTCACACGATTCCCACCCCAACTCCACCCCAAAAACCTCCCGCTGGAGGAGAGGGAGGACCTGGCATTCCTATTTCCGCCCCACGTAAGGTCCCCAAGATAGTGAACAACCAAAAACATTCAAAACATTAAAAGTACATACATACATTCACACACACAACATAACAATTAAAGACAGTTTAACAAAACACACAAACAAGAAGCAGGGTCAGTGGGGAAATGCTAAATACAAAAAAGTCTTCACCTACTGGCAGAAGACAATGGCAGAGGGGGGACAGACAAATCTCCCTCGGGAGGGAAGTCCATGACTTTGGTGCCATGACAGAGAAGAGCACCCAACACAAGGCTTCTGAAGATGACCTTACTGATAAGGTAGGTTCATATGGAAGGAGTACCAAAGTGTTTCCAGGGCTCAGGGAAGATTGAAGTGTTCGAAACAAACTCATTCTCTTTTGTTGTTATGCTACACTATGGCTTGCGGGTTAAGGAATGGTCCCGCTGGCTTGCTTGTAGCAATCTAGCAGCAGCTGAGTTCTATTTAGGCTGAGTTTGTTTTGTCCTCCTTGCAGGTACTTACTCTGGGCAGGGACAAAGATGCAAGCAGATGGTGGATCGGTGCATTAATGGCTATTAACCATGGGAGCCTTCATATTCAGAGGCAGTAACTTCTGAATACCAGTGCTAGGAAGAAACATCAGTGGAAGCCCTTGGCCTCTAAGCTCTGTTAGTTGGCCCTTCAGAGCAACTGACTGTGAAACATGATGCTGGACTAGATGGACCACAGGTTTGATCCATTAGGGCCCTTTGATGTTCTTATGAGCCCTTTGGTGCAACTGAAAGGGAAGAGCCGAAGGATTGTTGGCCCTTGACTTTTAACCCATGGCTTACAATCTGAAGCTTGTGATAGGCAGCCTGGCGGACCAAGACCACCCCAGATATGTTTGCATTTCCTTTGACTAATTTGTTTAAATGATTTTATAATCTGAAATTTTCGGTTATCTGCTTTGGTTTCTTTCAGGGGGAGAAGTGCGCACTGAAATGCAGATACATATTCCAATGAACACTCAAATATGCCTTCTAATATGAATGGAACCTTTGTGAGGGCAATAAACCTTCATCTGTCCTCACCAATGTCATCCCACAGCCAAATCTGATTGGTTCTGTGACATTGTTCTATTTACTACATGGTCCGTGATTGACTTGGCTCACTCTTAAAACAACCCCTTTTAAGTAGAAAAATAAAACGTGTGCCAAAGCACCAGTAGAACAATGAAATGAACAGGCATCACAAAAGGCACACAAAAGTGTGAAAATTATAGGGTTTTTTCCCTGTGAACCCCACACCAGCAAATTTCACAAAAACGTTTTATAGAACTTTGCCAAAGCACTAGTATATAGTGAAAGTTATAGGTTTTCCCCCTGTAAACCCCACACCAGCAAATTTAACAACAAATATTCACAGAATTCTGCCAAAGTACTAGTATTACTGCAATGCTTACCACTCTTTAGTTGCAACAATTTTGGCTCCATTTTGCTCTGATGAATAGCGGTTACATGGCAATATTTCAAATCCACTGTCAGTTGCAAACATTCGTAAATAAATAAATACCTACAACAGAAAAAAAAAATGATCAGGAAATTACTGCACAAGAAAATGTATCAAAGTTCTTCAAAATTATTTTGAATGAATACTGCGCGCGCACACATGCAGAGCACATTCTCAAAATTAAATAGGGCCCACTTTCAAGGCAAATAAAATTCATTCTGGCATACGATTAAATTTTGCTGCAGCAGATTAAAACAGCCACCTCTTTAAAATTACCCTCATTCTCATAAACTGGAAGTCAACTCAGCAGTAGAGCATCTCCTTGGCAGGCAGAAAGTCCCAGGTTCAATCCCCGGCATCTCCAGTTAAAGGGACCAGGCAAGTAGACAATGTGAGACCTCTGCCTGAGACCCTGGAGAGCCACTGCCGGTCTGAGTAGACAATACTGACTTTGATGGACCAAGGGTCTGATTCAGTATAAGGCAGCTTCATGTGTAACCCCTTTGTAAACCATTCTACCATATATGACAGTGATGACCAACACAGATTAAATGTGTATTTTGTATAACTCTGACATTTTTTCTTAAATCAGCTTCCTCTCATTCTTATGCTATGGGGGTAGAGGAGAAGTAACAGCTCTTTATATGCTTTCATACTGTTAATGTGCACTGATCACACCTCTTCTATCTTATCTATTTTCTAATTACAAAATGTGGTGTTGGAGAAAGTTTTACAGATACCATAGACCATCAAAAAGACAAATAAGATCAGTTGCGATCCCAGGAGATCTCCAGCCACCACTCATTACAGTTCTTTCGGGGAATGCCAAAATATTTCTTGCTGGTTCAAATTTGACATCATTATCCAGTATCACCAACAATGAGCTCTTTGGGGGCGGGGATAGGAAGTTACTTTAATTTTTAGAAAACTACCACTGAGCTTCTGGGGTTCTATCACTTTTTCTTATGTGTTATTATGGAAGGTGGGAAACAGACTACCTCCTAAATTAAACTTGAAGAAAACTCCTTTTCAAACACTCATATCTGTTTCAATGATTAAATCCCATGATTCCTAAAAAATTCTAAATCCCTTGAGTACTAAGCCATCTCTCTCTGAAGTATTCGGCTTTCTGTTTTATTGTTGAACTTCAAGCTCCAAGCCTTACGACGAAGTTTACCAGTCCCCCCAATCCCTGCTAGGTTCAATATGTATTTCACTTAAGGGAAATCTGTAAAATGATAGTTCAATTTGAATTTCAAATACCTTTATTGGCATAGTACAATTTGCAGTATATAAAAGGATAAAAGTTAAAGTAAAATAAAATTAATATAAATCATTCCTTAATGTTGATTCTACTTTTGACTAGATTCCCATTGGTTGATGACTATCGTCAGAAGTTTTGCCACGTTTTCGGTTATCTCAGGATCCTTATCAGCTAATAGTTTGTGAAGTATTTTCGTGTTATTTGAGGAGAAATTCGAAACTATAGGTTTTATGAGGTTTCTTCTTGGGGAAACATAAAGATGGCAGTCCAAAAGAATATGAGACAGGGAGTCAGGACATCCTACGCCATATCTGCAGACTTTTTCTGCATAAGGTGTTTTCAGGAATCTGCCACGGAGGATCGCCGAAGGCAATGTGTTAGTCCTAGCTTGCATAAAGACTTTCCTGAGCTTAGGATTGTCAAGACGGTCCAGGTAGTTTAAACAGAAATTAGGTGGGAGTCCAAAGTATTGAGGTGAGCAAATTGGCGGCGTTAAAGGAGATTTGCGCTGGAACTCGTGTTTGGCTAGTCTTTGTTTTATTAGCCTTAGGATATAACTGTCGCTGGACAGAAGCAGGGAGTCCAGGTCGATGCGTATCTGGGCAATTTTCTTTTTTATCTTGATTGTCCATTCAGAACATTCAGTCCAGTATGGGTCTTCTAGTAGATATTTTAACAGGGTTGATTCCCCCGCATGGTATGGATCCGGAGCCAAATTTTTATGACCGATGACCAGACCCTAGTTGTTACTAGTTTTTGATTTGTTTCGGAGCAGATAGTGAGATAAGAGACACAATTTGGGAGCCCTACAAGACACCTGAGAAAACGGCCTTGGATCCATTCCACTTCATCTGAGTAGGCATGAATTCAAATTGGCACAGCGTATAGCAGTTGTGACAATACTTTCATATTAAAGATTCGTAGTGCTGCTGGGATTTGTTGGTTCCCTTGATGGTAGAAGAACCTTACTATGGCCTGTGCCGAACATCCGGCTTGGTTCACTGCACGTGTTTTATGCTGTGTCCAGCTTAAGTTATAGGTAAAAGTCAGACACCCTGACCTGGATGGCCCAGGCTAGCCTGATCCCGTCAGATCTCAGAAGCTAAGCAGGGTCAGCCCTGGTTAGTATTTGGATGGGAGACCACCAAGGAAGTCCAGGGTTGCTGTGCAGAGGAAGGCACTGGCAAACCACCTCCGTTAGTCTCTTGCCATGAAAACCCCAAAAGGGGTCGCCATAAGTCGGCTGCGACTTGAAGCCACTTTACACACACAAAAGTCAGACCTACATATTTGAAACTCTTGACCTGTTCTAAAGTGGTTCTGTTGACTTTCCAATTATAATGTCTCCAGGATTTGGCAAAGACCATAATCTTTGATTTTTCTGTATTGATGGTGAGTCCATTTTGTTGGCAATAGGCAGTGAAGGCCAGGAGGTATCTTTTAAGGCCAATTGGAGGCCTGGCCAAGATTATGGCAGTGGCGGCGTACAGTAGCAGGGGAGTTAGATGATTGTTCAATTTAGGCGGATGACCATCTACCTTGTCAAGAGTTGTAGCTAGGTTCAATATGTATTTCACTTAAGGCAAATCTGTAAAATGATAGTTAAGATATAAGCAGCTGTATCTTGGCTCAGCCTCATATGAATGTACTTTCAACGCACTAATTTGGTACCATGAATATTTCATTTGAATGTACATTCATAAGGGGTCAAGGCGAGGCAGCAACCAATATCAACTAAGATAGAGTCATCAATGGAATAATATCTGCACCAGTCCATATTTGGACTAAGCATTTACCAGAGAAAGTCAAACTGTACCCCTGGCCCCCCACTCCCTGTATAGCTGCTGTCATGGTTGTTGGGTTCTTCCATTTCTTTCAAGCATCACACATTTACACAATACCACCATGCTCCTCCTTGAGCCCTGAATAACCATGCTATTCCATTTGACCCTTTCCCATAAAGCTTATTTCCATCCAGGTAATTAATCCTGTTTTTAATTCTAAGAATAGAGCATTTGTTAAAACTTGAGAGCAAGTAAGACAAGTTATGCTCTTTTACTAGTTTAATTTAACTTTCATCAGAGTCTTGCAAACCCCCACACACAAATAATCCAAACTCAAATTAAGTATAAACAAACCTACATGTTCCTTGAACAACCTTTCCTGCATTTTGTTCTTGTTAAGAAAATAGTGCCGGGCCCAGTCACCTGCCGTCAAGGACTTGAAGGCTTTATCCAAGTGCTCGTCTTTTTTAAAACGTTCAATTACCTCCTTCAGTTCCTCCTGCCTTCCTTTTATTGGTCGAAACCTAAAATAAATAAATAAACAAATAAATACAAGAAGCCCATCCAGTCAAACACACTTTTTTTCTTTACTCACTTCATATGCCTAGAATAACTGAATCACTTTGACAGAATCAGACGTAAGTATTAAAGGAAATGCATATAAGTACAGCCATTAAAATGCTTACTTACATAGCTAGGAAGGGTTTTACTTGCAATGCTGGATTCTCACACCAGCTTAACTAGGGGCTGTTACCAGCTGGGAGTCCATTTGGATCAGACTAACTTTCTCTGAGGCACTCTGCACTTATTGTAAGAAGTGAGCTATGCAAACCGTATAAACTGGATTGGTTCTCACCAGTCACGCTGACTAGCAAAAGAGGAAGGTAGACTGAAGTACCTTATTCATCTGGGCTAGAGATTAGAAGCAGTGATCATGAACACTGGATCCTCAAAATTAGAGCATGCAAAATTAAGTGTGTGCACTTAAAAGCACTAGGAAATGGAATAGGCATGACAACTGGGTGCCTCATTCCACATTACATTACGTAGGCAAATGGAAACAGATTTTTTTAAAACTGCATATGTCCCCCCCACCCGACACACACAATCTTGCAACAGTTGAACAGCACTCAAAAGCTGCAGAGCAAAAAAGGGTACAGGTAAGCAAATACTCTTCTTGCTTTCTTCTTTATAGCAGCTTTGGAAAGCAAGATGTTGTGCAATTGATTTGGCATTCCAGATGAAAATACCAAATACTGGGTTACATTTCTAAGACTTGTTTCAGAGGGTAGCTGTGTTGGTCTGCAGTAGGACAGCTAGATTCAAGTCCAGTACCACCTTAGAGACCAACAAGATTTTCAGGGTATGAGCTTCCAAGAGTCAAAGCTCCCTTCATCAGATATGAGTTGGAATTAGGGTTGCCAGGTCCCTCTTCACCAGCAGCAGGAGGTTTCTGAGGCAGAGCCTGAGGAAGGCGGGTTTTCTGGAGGGGAGGGACTTCAATGCCATAAAGTCTAATTGCCAAAGCAGCCATTTTCTCCAGGTGAACTGATCTCTATCGGCTGGAGATCAGTTGTAATAGCAAGAGATCTTCAGCTAGTACCTGGAAGTTATGGTAAAACAAGTAATCAGCCTGCTGTAATGTTGGTTATACTCTATACAGACAGCAGTATTAGACCAAAGTAACATTGCAAAAAGGTGCTATATTATATTTACAGTGAGCACTCTAACATGAGCTTGCTTATTTAAACCAAACAAAAAAAACGTCAAACTTTTAGAAGCATTTTCCATATCAGTTCCATTCACAGTTGTAAAGAGTTCAATTTCGTGTTGAAGAGTGCATACGTGGAACTGTATCCGGTTTGTTGCACTGTCTTGTGATGCAAGGTCGGGGTCTCTCAAACAATCCAGTCCGGAGGGCGTGTTTTACAGGGGTCTGGATAATTTTCGCCCTGTTTCGACCCTTTGTCTCCATCAGAACATGTCCAAGGCAGTTAGTGTATCTGCTCCTGCGAAAGGAGGAAAACAGAGTTTCACTTACCTGTAACTGTTGTTCATCTGGTGGATCTTCTATGCAGTAACACATTGGGGACTGCGCAGGCCAGCCACGGATAAGATTTGTCAGCTTTTAGCAAAATCTAAAAAGAGAGTGCTCCCCCTCCCCTCGGGGCATGCAGCCTTCCCGCCCAGCGGTCACATGACCCAGGGGGAGGGAGCACTCTTCCCTCCAGTTCTCCAACCTGCCGCCATGGAACCAACAACCACATGAAGCGGAGAGGTCCCACAGCGGGGAAGGAGGGAGGGATGTATTACTGCATAGAAGATCCACCAGATGAACAACAGTTACAGGTAAGTGAAACTCTGTTTTTCATCTGCGTGGCTTCTATGCAGTCCCACATTGGGAGAATAGCGAGCTCGCTTACCAGGAGGTGGGTGTGGGACAATCACCGAAACAGCGACTGCAAAACGGCACGTCCCACGGCTGCTTCTCTAGCAGAGTCCACATCCACGGCGTAGTGTTTCATGAACGTGGATGGCGTGGACCAAGTAGCAGCTTTACAGATGTCGTGAAGATCAACCTTAGAGGAAAATGCGATGGATGCCGCATACGCTCTGGTTGAATGCGCCCTAATCATGTCAGGACAGTCTTGACCTGCAAGTTCGTAAGCCAACCTGATGGCTGATGTGATCCATTTGGAGAGGGTCTGTGGAGAGGCTCGACAACTTTTATGATGACCACCAAAGCAGATGAATAAATTATCATCCTTTCTGAAACTGCGTGATCGCTTTATATAGGAGAGCTCTGCAAACATTTAGTGAGTATAGGGCTCTGTCTGCACTCAAAGATGGATTAGGGAAAAATACCGGGAGGACTATGTCTTGGCCAAGGTGAAAGGCTGAGACAACTTTGGGTAAAAAGGAAAGTTTTGGCTTTAACACAACCCTGTTGGAATGAAATTTAGTATACGGAGGGGAATGTGACAGTGCTGAAAGGTCACTAACCCTCTTCGCCAAGGTAATGGCGACTAGGAAGGCCGACTTGAAAGACAGTAGGGAAAGCTTGCATGTAGCCAGTGGCTCAAATGGCAGCTTCATAAGTTGTGAGAGTACCAACGAAAGGCTCCATTGCGGAACGGGAGGTGAAACCGGGGGGTATAAGTTGGTGAGGTCTTTAAGGAAGTTTTTGGATAGAGGGTGAGAAAAAACTGGAAAAGAGTCTATATTACAGTGAAAAGCCGAAATAGCAGCTAAATGAACTTTAATGGAGGAGTTTGATAAACCATCATCTTTGAGGGACATCAAATAATCCAAAATAGAGGACAACGGGCATGTAACAGGAAAAAACGATTTGGCTGTCGCCCAAGTAGAAAACCGCTTCCATTTCGCATTGTACAAACTGCGGGTGGAAGACTTAAGGGAATGTAATAGAACCCTGGCTACTTTATCAGACCACTGCCCTAGGGACGAATCCTCCAGGCTGCCAGTTGGATGTTCAGGGGGTAGTGGGAAGGGTCCTTGGGTAGGTGGATGAATTCCTCGTGGGCAAGGGACATTAGCACCGCAAACCACGACCTCCTGGGCCAAAAAGGTGTGATCACTATGGCATTGGTGTGGTCGTGACTGAGTTTGGCAACTACTCTCTGAAGTAGAGGGAAAGGCGACTCCGATGGGCAGATCGGCATCGAGAAACAGACATTCAAGGTTGTTGAGATACGGACCGACTTCGACGGGATGATCGGCTCCGACGAGACGTGGATTGACTCCGACGGGCTGATCGGCTCCAACGAGGGGATCGATTCCGACGAGGAACCGAACGGTGCCGATGAGACTGGGATGGTGTCGGAGTACAGGATCGTGGCTGAGGCACTTGGTCGGGCTCGATGTGTAACGATCCCTGAGGCGAAACTGCGGGGCCCTTTTCAGTGACCGACTGAGATTCCGTAGTGATAGTGGATTGCGGTTCAACAGCTCCCGACACATCACCCGTGTCGGTGTCAGGTAGCACCACCGATTTGCTGGCCACCAAAGGCACGTCTTTGTAGAGCTTGATGAGGTGTTGCTCCATAAAGACTTTAACCTCCTGGGCCCTGCTCAGAGTCGGAGCCAAGGGGGTAGCCAGGGAATGAGGAGGCGAGTCCTCAATGGTAATGGGCCGGCGCCCAAAAACGTCGGCGGCGAGAGAAGCCAGTGGATGCGGAGACTTGGTCTGAGTTTGGCGGCGAGGTGAGGTGGATTGGGAGTGACGTCGACTCGACCTTGGGGACCGTGAAGGCGACTTGCGGCATGGAGATCTAGAGTGAGAAGAGCGGCGAGAGGAGCCCCGACCGCGGCCATCTTGCGGCAGCGGCACGATAAATTTAGCGGGTTGGACGACCACCGAGGAAGGTTTGTCCCACTTGGAAGTCCCTCCCGCCGACGGTTTGGAGGTTTTCGATGTTTTGGAAGAGGGCCCGGGTTAAACCAAATGACCTGCGATGAGGTTGAAGGGCCTACCGCCGGATCCAGAGGGAGAGACTCCTTATTGAGGTGGGAGAGAAGGCGAGTCGAACGGCCCCTCAGGGCCTTCATGGTGAGTTTGGCACAACTCTTGCAAGATGCAGAAATATGGCCTTCTCCCAAACACAACAGGCACTCTTTATGAGTGTCTGTCTTAGCCATTTTTGTACCACAAGTGGCACATTTCTTGAATAGGGGAGCCTTTTTGGACTCCATTGCTGCAGAAGAAGCTAACATGTTCTCTCTCCGTGGCGGCAGAAAGAGAACTGGAGGGAAGAGTGCTCCCTCCCCCTGGGTCCTGTGACCGCTGGGCGGGAAGGCTGCATGCCCCGAGGGGAGGGGGAGCACTCTCTTTTTAGATTTTGCAAGAAGTTGACAAATCTTATCCATGGCTGGCCTGCGCAGTCCCCAATGTGGAACTGCATAGAAGCCACGCAGATGAACTCAGTGTTCTCTGAACGCTTCCTGTTTCCTCGCAACAAAAAGATGTTCTGATGGAGACAAAGGGTCGAAACAGGGCGAAAATTATCCAGACCCCTGTAAAACATGCCCTCCGGACTGGATTGTTTGAGAGACCCCGACCTTGCATCACAAGACAGTGCAACAAACCGGATACAGTTCCACGTATGCACTCTTCAACACGAAATTGAACTCTTTACAACTGTGAATGGAACAGATATGGAAAATGCTTCTAAAAGTTTGAAGTTTTTTTGTTTGGTTTAAATAAGCAATGCTGAATATAAGAATTGCTCATGTTAGAGTGTTCACTGTAAATATAATATAGCACCTTTTTGCAATGTTACTTTGGTCTAATACTGCTGTCTTTATAGAGTACCTGGAGGTTGGAAACCCTAGTTGAAATGGAGATCTTTGAGTCCTTATATCCCAGTCAGAAGATGGGAAGGGTGTTGCAAAGAAGGAACTCATGATGCAGAGGTACAATGCACATAATTATCAGCTTGATTAGAGTGGAGGGGAGATGCTTGGGGGCATTTCTGCTAATTTTCTGCCCACAAGCATATTCCCTCTGCTCAAATCAAGCTGATTACAATGTGCATTGTATCTCTGCATTCTATTTCCTTTTCTGCAACACTCCTCCCACCTTCTAAGTGGGATATAAGGATTCAAAGATCTCTATTCCAACTTGTATGTGATGAAGGGGGCTTTGACTCTGGAAAGTTCATACTTTGAAAATCTAGTTGGTCTTTACGGGGGTACTGGACTCAAATCTAGCATTTCTAAGGCTTATTATTTGTTTGAAGAATCCTAAAAGTCTTGTTGTCATTGTTTAGAAAAGGGCTCTCTTCTAAGAGAAGACTAACCAAGTCATTTCATGAAAGGGCAACCATTAAAATTGGAAAGAATGAACTTGATAAATTCCTCAGGTAGTACTCTTATAAGGTACATTAAAGAAGAATTGCTGTTATCAGTGGAAACCCTACAGAATTAGGAAGTACAGATTTCTGCATGGTACCCACTGAGCACAAGTGACCAATGTGATAAGGCTGCAGGTGAATGCAGTTGCTGGGTATATTAAAGGAGAAAATTCAAGCTTGAGTAGTAAAAAATACAAAATATATACAAAGGGTATCCAAAGAAAGCTACGTTTATTCTGCAGTCATTAGAATATTTATAAAAACAGGGAATTTATTTTACTAGCACAAATTAAGAGTGTTTAGCCTGTTTACACTAACAAATCTTATTCTAATGCAAGTGTTCATGGCCAACTGTGCACTTTATCTGATGAAACAGGCTCTAGTCCATCAAAGCTTATGCTAGAATAAAATGTATTTTTTTGGAGCTGCCACAAAATTCCTGCTTGTTTTTTGCTTCAAGAGAATAACAATTCCTCTGGAATATGGCCTGTTTAGCTGAACCAAAAAAGGAGGCAGGGAGATGACTGCACTCTTCAAAATATAAAAGAGGGTAGCATAGAAAGTTATAGTCTTTAGCTGAGCCCAGCTTATGGCCAGGGGCATGTGAGGCTGCAGCCTTGCTTAAACCAAGAAGGTATCCTAGAAGCTACATGTAAGTTGATTTCATAAATTTTGAAAAAGAGAAGTAACAGGAAGTACAGATACTACAAACTGGACATGATAAAAAAATAAGGCTGGTAATCAGTAGTCTTATCTATTAGGAAAGCAGCTTTCTAGAACAGCACCATGACACAACTGCAGAAGCAAAGCACTTCACTGGGTAAACAGAAGCCAAGGTTATGAAGCACAACTCGCAATTTTTTTATTTTAATGCTTCAGTGAAGCTCTCCCTCACTTTTGTCTGGAGCACTAAGGCAGTCAACACCCGGGTAACCGGACATTCCTAACCACCAAAGGATGCAGTTGAGAAGATTTTGTGGAAAGAATTTGCTGATGCTCAGAGTCTGACATCCAGTTGCAAATACATACATAATGGGAATGAAATTCTCCTTAATAGAAGACTTAAAACTTAACCAAGAATCATACCTATTCATCAGCCTATAAAATCATTCACAACCCTAAATAGCCTTTACCTAGTCATCTCCGATATAATCACTCTGCATTGGATCCAATGTTTCCATTCTACTAACAATGTACATGCAAGAAGAATTCTACCAGCTGAAGAGGTATGCTCCACCAACCTAAGCATCCTTGAACTGGCAGAACAGGGAAAGGCTCCATCATTAGTGGAACAGAAACAATGGATGCAACTCAATAAATTTTGAACAAGAGGCTCGTATCCAACCACTGTCCCTAAGGTTCTGGTGATTCCAAGGAACAACATTTTAGGGAGCCAATAGGCTGCAGTGGAGAAGGGTAATTGGTGGAAATCACCACCCCCTTTTTTAAAATACATAAGAATATAAGAAAAGCCATGCTGGATCAGACCAAGGCCCATCAAGTCCAGCAGTCTGTTCACACATTGGCCAAGCAGGTGCCTCTAGGAAGCCCACAAACAAGACAACTGCATCAGCACAATCCTGCCTGTGTTCCACAGCACCTAATAAATTCAGCATGCTCCTCTGATCCTGGAAAGAATAGGTATGAATCCTGACTAGTATCGATTTTAACTAGTAGCCATGAATACCCCTCTCCTCCATGAGGGACCTCCATTAAGGTCTCTTAAGTTCTCATAACTGGGCGGTTGGACACAGATCAGTGTTTTTTCATTTGTTTCTAATTACGGACACAAAATGTGTTATTATTAAGTACTTCTCACATAATGGCAAACCTTACCTAGAAGAATTTTGAATAGCGAAAGTATGATTCTATCAAAAACAGCCCCAAATAATTTTTCATCTTAGGATATAAATTGTAACATATTAAAACAATGGGAATGTCGTTCAATTTGTCTGATCCACAGATACTTGTTTACTTTAGCTATCAGATCTGCTGCCACTTGTCGCACATTTCTCTTCCAAGTACACTTTGGATATGTTACAAGACTGTTTTCAAAATGACAAGTGGTGAAAAAAATTAGCTGTGGTGAAAAAAAGTTAAGAGGCATTAACCACAGCTAAATCCTATGTGCCCCTATCTTTCTTCTAATGACAGCTTGTTAAAATTTACTCAGGTGGCCGAATTCCATGGTAGACTGACCACAAGACACAAGAAAACGTAACAGAAAAAGAAACTTTAAAGGATTCGTTTTTTTCCTTAAGAAGAGTTGGTTTTTATACCCCGATTTTCCCTGCCTTTTAAGGAGTCTCAAACTGGCTTACAATCGCCTTCCCTTCCTCTCCCCACAACAGACAACTTGTGAGGTAGGTGGGGCTGAGAGAGTTCAGTGACTAGCCCAAGGTCACCCAGCAGACTTCATGTGGAGGAGTGGGGAATCTAACCCAGTTCTCCAGATTAGAGTCCACTGCTCTTAACCACTACATGACACTGGCTCTCAACCTGCTCCTTTTAATAATCTAGGAAAATAATCAAAGACATGGCCATTATTCAATAATTAATAAGGCCATTCTGTGCTTTAGCTGCAATGGCATATTTCCCTATGTCTGTACTGCTTTGGGATCCTTTCAGATAATCTGTTTGTAAACTCTATACTCTAAAAACTCGATGTTTGAAGAATTGTACACCACCATGTACTATGAAACCAGCATTTCAACTGCCATATGATTTAATGTTGGGGACCAGTATTTCCTCTAACAATCAATCTTTTAGTAGTGCGTGCATGCACCTTTTCTGGCATGTGGCTCACCTGCTTGAATCATTCCGCAATGTGCCTCCCTATGTGCTTGTGGCACACTTTGCTCTGGTTGAGACTGGTCTGTGGAAGGTATTGTGAATGATTTGTTATACCTTATTTGGACTAAAGGTTGGACTAAAACATCCTTTTCATCCCTTCCACCTTTGGCTTAAAACAGTGTTGGTTAAGATGAAATCTAATTGCCAGATGAGAGGGAAAGTCCCAAATGACCCTCATGGTAATAATCAGTTAGAGAACCCTGCATCTGTAGAGCATGAAATATATTGTGCTTGAGAATTGACACTGCATCTAGTATAGAAAACATGTATGCCTATGTAAGGCAGTAAATTCAAATGCATATAGGCTGAAGATTTGACAAGTACAGTTACATGCATACCTCCCAATACACAGACAGACACACGTGGGACAGGAAACTTTCAAAACTGCTAATCTGGTGATAAATTCTACAAATGCAATTGATAACATCTAATTTATGACAGACTAAAAACAGATTTTTCTAAGCTAATCAAGAAGAATGCTTTTAATTAAATGCTCATACAGGACAATTTGCATTTAATAATTACCTTATTTCACAACTCTGAATCTTCTGAAATATCTAAGGGCAAACCTTTACTTGGAAACAAGGAAGCCTCTTTCTTGATAACTGAAATTTTAAGGAGCAAGTTCTCATATGAGAGTGTGGCAAATAATCCAACTCAGAAATACAGGTCTACCAACACAAACCCAGAGATTCCTCATATTATTGTAATATGCCGTTCTTCATGTATGTGGCACTTTATGAAGTGGATTTTTATAACACTCACACGGTTTTATCTTAACAGTGAAAAAAGCACTTGCTCAAGCAGTTTACCCTCAAGAAGCCCTCTTAATGGGCATCTTGGGCAACACATCCAAGAATATGCAAGCCTTGTCAGTGCTTTTTGTAGGTAGCCACTCCCATTTTAGTATCATTCCCATACTATTATATTCCCATACTAGAAGTCAGAAGGTTTTATTTGTGTTTTGATTGGGCAGACCCTAATCCAAGCAAGACTTTTAAAGGTATCAAATATAGTGTTTTGACTGGAGTGTGTCAGTCTTCAGATTATGTTTAAAAACACACACACACAAACACACACACAGTTGTATTTTCCTTTACACAGTTATGTGCTGTCGCAGGGAAGTTGCAACCTTTTGAGGTAAGCAGGATTATATCTAAAGTGCCATCTTAAAAGAAACTGATTCAGCAGACATTACAAATTTGGACCATGTGAATCTTATTTCCAAAGCAGGATTCACTAGCTCATCACAAAGTAGCAAAAATGCTTCCTCTACTGGGTTAATACAACTTAACTATTCTTACCTATAGTGATGGCAAATGCTGGTATTTCATTAACCTAACTGCAACCCTTTTCAAATTATGTACAAGTTTTCGATGTTTGAAGCAACCTGAAATGTGCTTGGCCTAAAGATGTTTCCGTGATGACTAAGAAACTAGAGTTTTAAAAAGGAAATGCTGACAAGGAAATATTATCCCTAAAACAGGAGAACAACTCTAGGCCTGTAACGTAGAAAAAAATTATAGATTCTTTAGTCAATGAAAAGGATCCAGACTAAATTGGCCATTTCCACAGATGCCCCCTCCCATTGCAGACACTGCAATGATATTCCTCAGGGTCCTATATCCACCAGGGGCCATATCTTGCAGAGATCAGTGGGCTTCAGTGGGAGGGCAAAGGCGGGAAACTTTCATTCAACTGATGGAAAATTTAGTCTGGACCCAATTTTATGTAGGTAAAGTGACACGAAAATGAAATGGTACCTTTCCAGGCTTTGTGCCCTGGTAGAATTTTCAAGAGCAGCTATTATAAAATATATATACAATTAAAAACAACAACACAGGACCAGTATGAAATGCCTTCTGTCCTGAACATTTTGGATAATCTATTCAAAAGCAACTCCAAATGGCCTATGGTCAGACTGATTAGAAAGAAGCGTGCTAATCTTTTTTAGCATACCACCAGTTCCTATAGTCATGTTAGGAGACTGGCTCAAAGAAGTTATCAGATGTTTCAAGAAATATAGGACCTTAGATACAAGCAAAGAGAGAATTATTTGCTCATAATGCAAATAATTCTATTTTATTATTTTTATTTTGCCATCAAGTCACAGCTGACTCATGGCAACTCTGTAGGGTTTTAAAGCAAAGAGACGTTCAGAGGTGGTTTGCCATTGCCTGCCTCCATATCACAACCCTGGTAATCCTTGGAGGTCTCCCATCCAAATACTAGCCAGGGTCAGGGCCGAGAGTGTGACTAGTTAAAGGTCACCCAGCAAGCTTCCAAGGCACGAGTGGGGATTTGAACCTGGATTCCCCAGGTCCTAGTCTGACATCTTAACCACTCTCAAAATTCTATTAGGAACCAAAAAATTACTTATGAAAAGAAATAAATTAGAGATGTCAGAGATCTGATGTCTTTGGACTCTCCACACTGTAAAAAACGATGAAAATCAGAACAGCTGAAATATTTTGTATCACTGTTACAATTCTGCGCTTCACAAACTATACTGGGTAGATGTCAACTCCACGTGTCCAAGGAATCAAACAGGAATACTTCAAATACCTTCATTATTTCCAATTGCAACCAGTGATACTGACAAAATTCCTAGTTGTTAACATGATACACAAAGCCATAAACAAAAAAGGGTGGTAATAGAGCTAGTCAAACGGAAAAAAGAAATCATCCAATGAAGAGTCATTTACATGTTCACTCAGTGTATGCTGATTCCCCACAACTATTCAACCATCCACTAAAGAACAAGGCACCTTTCTATAAAGCTCAGACATAGATTCTTAGGTCTACTTTGCTTTTATAGCTCCAAAAACACACAATAACTGATTCTGCAAAGTGATGACCAATACAGTGGAGGGACAAGGAACTGGACAAAATCCCTAACTATGACAGACTGTGGACATATAAATGATGAGAGGGGCTTATTTCAGGGGGAAAGGATTTAACTTCTATACTGTTAGATATAGGTATATGAAATGTATTATTTAGAATTCCTCTATATTTTCATGCTGCTGAGGTGATCCAACAGTCTGCATTATTCAAAATATATTATACTAAACCATGTTTTGTAGAGCAGCACCTTCAAGCAGATTCACTGGTGTTTTAAGAGAGCCAATTTTATGATAGTTTTCCCAGACTATGATGTCATGATATAGGACAAGTAACTGAAATTTTTAAAATAAATGTTACTCTCAATGGTGTGTGATAAAGAACACCTAAAGATTCTGAGTATTAATTTCAGACAGTCAACAGTTCTGGTAACAATGAAAGCTGCCACAATCTGACACACAAAAATATTATTTTAATCTAAGCATGAAGCCCATACTAAGTAAAACTGACTTAAGACACCTACATAGAAACAAAGTTCTCAGGTTTCTTCCAGAACTCTTTTTGAACAGATCTCAAACCTACAGCACAAAAATTATGGGGCCAGCAAAATGTTTTAAAGGCTAGGTGTTAATGAGTTAATTATTTTCCCCAGAAATAACCACTATGCCAAGTACTAAGATAGTACATGGGAAAATATGCACTTACCTAAAATATATATTGTGGTTCAAGAAACTAGAAACTACTAGAAGACCATGAAGAACTCTAACAAGACAGGATTTTTCCTGTAAATGTTACTTCTAAAGTAATCAATCATTACATACCTCCAGCAAATTGTCTAAATGGAAAACAACCTGGAGGATGAGGCGGTGATCATTCTTTATATAGAGACCAAAGAACAACTTTTCATATTATATTAAGAAACCAAATCAACACACAAATAGTAAAATATGTTAACACTTGTAGTGATCTGATGAGTTCAAAATTTGGAAGCGCACTCCTGCACGTTGTGCATTGTGTAGCTGGAAGTCTTACTTGGAACATGGCAATGAAGATTAAAGGGATCTGAATTAGAAACATCATACTCTGCTTGGCTCAAGGTAGTATCCCAATTCTGTGTTATATTTGAAAGACAACATTGTCATAATTTGGGAGTTGCCAACTCTACATTTATTCTTTATGTTTTCTGGGTAAATAAATTAAAGTAAGTTACCTAGTGTTCATTTTATGTGTTTGAAACCCTAAATATGGATCAAGAACCAAACTAGTTGCTAGGTCATCGTTCTCACACAGCTCCTTGGCAGACATTCCAGAGGAAGGCACGTAGCGACTTTGGCCTTCAAATCCCGAACCACCACTACCTGCATAAATCAAAAGAAATGTCAGTATTAGCTGAAACAGACTATTGAATCTCAAGGACTTTCCCCTTCTATGAGGCATTTCCATGAGGAAAAACAACAGGAGTGGGAACTTAGATGCCTAACAGTTTGCTGTGTATATATGCCAGTATAAAGAGAAAAAATAGGGTGTTTGCTATAAGAGTACAACATGTTTTGTTTAGTGGAACAGCAGCCCTATTTTTTTGATTCGCACATAATTTTTACCTTCGGAAATTAAGATTTCAAGCAGGGTTAAGCAATCATTTTCCATAAGTGACAATCCCTCCTCTCCCACAACATCTACTTGTAAAGACGATGTTGTGCCAGCAAATGAGAGGGGAGGAGGAGGAGGAGGGACAAGTGAGCGCTGTACACTGTCAGATGCCCTGAGTGCAAGCTGAGCTCTAGTGGTGTTGCCAGCACCACATGGGCTCAACTCAGAACCAGCTGGTGGCCAAACAAGTCCATGAGGCTATGAGGAGCATGAGCCAAACCTGTTGCCTTCTCCCACACCACCAGCCCCAGAGGTGGAGCCAGCCCCTCAGGGGCTTGCCTTATTTGGGAAAAGAACCATCCTTGTGTGAACTGAATGGTCTGCCATGCAGCTATTTGGCATGCATACTGGAAGTTGTCTGCTCCTGTAGTTGAACCAAGAGCCTGCACTTTAACTCCTACTGCCGTATATCCAGACTAGCATTTCCACAGGCACAAAGACTTCCACCCAGTGTGTGATTTTCCTGCCCTCCCCCTCCTGTGGCAGCATGCAATATCCCCTTAATTCATGTTGCTAGGGGACAGAGAACCCCCAGGGATAGATTTTTGGGAGGCATTTCAAGTTACCACAAGAGAGAGAAAGTGGGAAAATGGAGCTCCGTGGGCAGAAATCCTAGCACCCAGAGGAACACTGGTCTGGGTCCAAGCCACTGGTTTATCACAGGGGAATTTAAATGGAATTATAACCATAATTAAGGACCAATCAGACAGCTATTAGCGTAGTTTAGTATTTCATAGTGCTACATGGAAATGTTATAAGTGAAATATTTATACAGTGGAAGCACAGTGACCATTCTGAGAAAAAAATGGGTTGTGTTATGATTTATTTTCATATGGCCAGAAGGCTGATGATTTTACTTTTCTCAGTGAAAGTTACCTCACGAGAGATATGCCATACTTCATTTTATTGCATTTGCCTTGCTGGGTATGGTTTCAACTGAAGTGTACAACATTTACTTGGTCTTCATAAGTCCAAGGGTAGGAGCACTATGGATTCTCCTTTACTTGCTCAAAATTATTATAAAAATTGTCACATTTAACATGCATGTTTTCCTTCTCACTTCTTTATTTGGGTTTTCAAAAATCTGAACCACTTTGGTAAGAACAGGTATCTGAAAAGGGTAAGGGAGGACAAAAGCCACGAACCAGTGAAGGTGGCTCAGGTAAGGGAGCATAAGCTTCAAAGCCAAAGGGAAGAGGCACAGAAGTTCCATAATATGACAACTGGACAGCTAATCAAGGTTTATATTGGTTAATGAGTGTTCAGTAGACACCATTCAAGCATCTGAGACAAAATTTACCCAAGCATGCTCTGCAATTATGATTCACATGGAAGGCTATATGTGATCCACTAAGAGGCCATCCCAGAAGGGGGGGAGCCAAAGCTCCTTAGGAGAAGGGGTGACCCTGTGCCAGTGTAGGTGCCACCTTATCATGGAATAAGGTGGCACCTATGCCAGCAAACACACTGGTGTCCAGCAGCCACCGGCCCCCACTGCCAGTACAGCCACGTCAGCAGGGCTTTCTCAGAAGGGAAAGCCCATGCTGGCGTTGGGGGGGGGGCGGCGTTCCCAGGGGAGGAACTGCGGTTAGGCAGCTTCCTCACCCCTTTCGCCCCAGTAACGCCCTCTTGCACAGTGGCGGTATCACAACACCTTTTTTGGTGGTGCAGCCCTGTTGCAGGCAATGGGGATTTCCCCCCTTTTAAAGTTAATTTTTTTTAACTACTCTTTTTGCCCCCATGGCGGCCAGGAAGCTTCTGAGGAGGCGGTGCAGCTGCGCCACTCCCGGCCACCATGGATCTCCCCCCGGGATTGGGCTGAAAATCTGCTTCCCAGAAAATCCTCTCTGACCTGATAATACGAGTCATTTTGTGTATCTCATTCTCTCTCTTAATGTTAATGAACTATTGCTCACTTTTTTCCTTTAAAAAATATGTTCCCTTTATATAAAAGGCATGCGACTTCATCAGCGCAGCCCTTCCTGGAACTGGGCCTCTCCAAGTTTCTTCCAGTTATACTTTAGTGGCTGAGGTGCACTTGAAAAATCTCTTGTAGAAGTACAATAAGGGAATTGAAAATACATGGGAGATTGTTGCTCCCGTACCAGAAAAAGAAAAATCATGCAAATAGACCATTCACACATACAGTTTCCTTGCCCAAGGCCAATAGCACATTGAAAAAGGTTACTCACAAGCTCCCTTCCAGCCTCAGAGCAGATCTGGAACTGGAAAGGAGACAGAGCACATACTCAATGTTTACATGGAATGGAGGCAAACTCCCAGGCTCTGAAACTGAAAATGGAAATAGCCTATAAGCTAGGGAAGGGAGGATGGGGGTATAAAGACACCCACAGGTGCCCATTCTCTAAAGAATTATTTATACTACGGCTTTGAAGAAGTTCAATAAGCAAACATCAGGAAGACCAGTTCTGCTTGTGGCTCAAATCTGTAGTGGCACATACAAACATTTCTGCTTGAAATCAAAATTGCAAAAAGGAATTATTTTCTGCCAATATAAAGCAACAGATCATCTCCCCATACTATGTACTCAGATATGAAAATACACAATTCCTTTATTTGGAGCCCCCGACACAAAACAGTAAGAGTCGATCAGCAGTGGAACTGACTGCGTAGGGAGGTGGTGAGCTCTCCCTCACTGGCAGTCTTCAAGCAGCAGCTGGACAATCACTTGTCAGGGACGCTCTAGGCTGATCCTGCATTGAACAGGGGGTTGGACTAGATGGCCTGTATGGCCCCTTCTATGATTCTGTTAAAGTGATATCATTACCATGGTTCTACATTACATGATCTCGCATTTAACATCAAAAAGTATATTCATGTTGTTATGACCAACAAATGCCACCGTTAATTCAAATTTCAGCTTTAAAAAAAATCCAATTATGGTTTTTAAAAAACAGACTAAATAAGCACAAGAGTCTTACAACTGCTTCTGTGAATACCAAGAGTATAATCCACATGCCACTGAAATCAAAAGTAAGCTTCCCACTGACTTTTATGGCAATGGCCACTTCTTTTTCTGTGATCAAACTGACTACCACTGCACATTAAACATTAGACACAATTTCTCACATAATTCATATAGAAGAACAGTAAACAGCTCACATTTAAGCTTTAATTGGGACAGGTTTATTTGAGAAATGAGAATAAATTATTTTACTACATTGATCTGTCATGAATAAAATTAATCAGAAACAATGTAAATATTTACACAAATATACTCAGCAAATACAACCTTCATGAAATTAAAAAAGGCACAAAGCAAGTTCCATAAGAAAATTAGTTTCACAAACTTGACAAATCATTAAATGAAGTAGTTCCTATCACACTAGCATATACATACATCTGCTTGATCGTCTCTCAACTCCATTTTTGCCAGTCTTTGGGTTTTCCTTTCCAGGGCTCTGTAATCTGGGCTGGTTGTGATGGTGTTCATTAGATAACCTGCTTCCATTTCTCCGGCCATTCACCACCATGTTCTTGGATTCTCCCAACCACTTCATTCCCACAGGCAATCTGCCCCCGTTGCATTTAGTCCTTCTTCCAAAGGCTTTAAGAAGTCAATTGTAGTTCAACTTCCTGGCAGAAGTAAAATGCACAAACAAAAGGAAATAGTTCAAAATACAGATATCGCAAAAACAAATGCTTTATAAAAATGAGAAGTTAACAAACACCATTTTAAATATATTTAACATTGTACAATATATTTTTGTTTCTTCACTAAAACAACTTCCTTCATTAAAACAAAGATTTTTACCTGAAATGTGTGTAGCAGGCTACTTAAGGAAAGTTTCACAGAAAGTTTAATAGAAACAGATATAGGAGGCAAAAGCGCCCAAGTGTGCCATCCCAGGTAGAGATCATGAATATCTTTTTTTGCTGTGGGTATTTTGGTCAGCCCTGTAGCCTTATTCTTTTTTATAATACTTGTCCCATAATAGTTACAGACTGTGTGGCTGGGGAACAACCAGAGCAAATGCACAGGTTTCTCATTTTTCAGGAGCTGTTTCCAAAATTTGTAACCCAACAGTCCACAACTGTACACAAAAAAAGTCTTTTAAGTTTCTTTGCTTTCTTAAGGGTACTTTGTCCTCCCTGTCACGGTTCTATATCTTTGTGTTTTTCCTATGCGTGTGTTCTCCAGCCTCTGTGAAGCACAGTCTGTTTTTAACACTGTCCCTCACCCCCTCAAGAAAACAATGACAATTTAACACACTAATAATAATAATAGTACATAATAATATTCATATATGTAATAATAAAATGTGATGTGGTGTGTCCATAGATCCTGAGACAGAATTATGTATAACAAAATTAGCAAATAAAATATGTAAGCTATCTACAGTGATGATGCAAAGAAGCATTTAAAAATATTTTAAAAGAGCAGATGACAATAATTGACTTTTAAATCTGTTAGCCTTTAAAGTGCCATGAGGTTCCTTTTATTTTTTTACAATGATGAAGGAGCAGCTGATTAAAGACTGGGAAAAGGGATAATGCAAAGACTTTTAATTCAGACCGATCATGAGACTATTTATATTTTTAATCACAGTACCAGTGCTTATATAGAAAGAAACAGGATACAGAGAACCAAAGAGGAGCAAGAGCTATAAGACAAGAGCTATCATTTCATGCAACATCTACAGCACACTGAAAGAGAGAGAAAAATCTACTCCCTAAGTGGTATAGTACCACAAATGTGCAAGTAGTGCACATACACACTTTTAAGGCTTTTGAGTGCTTGGATAGGTGGTTACCTAGGCATTAATAGATACAAGGAACTCCACAGATATCATTTCTTTGAAAATTATTCCCAGCAGTTTTCATCGGGTAACAAGCTTCTTATTACTGATATTTTTATAACTCCCCACAGCTGGTCCAGGGTATCCTGATCTCATCAGATCTCAGAAGCTAAGCAAGATCAGCCATGGTTAGTACTTGGATGGGAGGCCGCCAAACAAGTCCAGGGTTGCTATGCAGAGGCAGGCAATGGCACACCACCTCTCACCCTGAAAACCTTACAGGGTCACCAAACGTTGGCTGTGACTTGATGGCTCTTTTCACTACCAAAATAATTCAATTTTTATCAATGAACACATAACACACAAGTATTTGTTACCATTTGACATTAAGCATTTATCTATATTAGTATCTCTCCCTAGTCCTGACAGCAGTACGCTAATGCAAAATCAGATGTGACAATTGAGATACTCTTTATGTATTCATGTATCTTTAAATTCATATGAAAAAGGCAGATATTTTCTTTAAAAACAGAACACGGTGATAGGAATGAAATCCTTTCCTCAAGTGGCTACATTTCATTATTGGAAGCATTTTAGAAGAAAAAGACTGCTCACTACTACTACACAGGATCAGAGTTTAGCTGCCCTCATACTTAAAATAGACGCCAGCCCGCTTCACTCATGAACAGGCAACACATGCATAAACACATGTGGATTCCCCCGTCCTATCATATCTAGCTTGGGCATCAGTTTAATTCCTAGCCCCTGTATTAAACGAAAGTAACACAATGTTTGCAACAAAGCAGCACTGACTTTTGTTTTGGGTGAGCTATTAAGAAACAAAAACCATTGCAGCAAGCAAACCAAGGTGTTTCAATTTGAAAAATCAATTTGCAAAGTACAAAGACATATTTAGGATTTCTTAACAGTTGAAGTGTTTGTATTAAGTATATCCTCCTGTATTAAGAAATGTGCTGCTGGATTAGACCACAATCCACCAAGTCCAGCATCCTTTGCAGCTATCTGAGAAACTCATGGGCACTAGGACTCCACTGAAAATCAGCCACTGATGCAGCAGTTGTGCAGATGGCCCACAAATACAATATGGTATACTTCTTAGACATATGGACTTCATTAAATACTCATGTAAATGTCTGCCTTCCCCATAGGCTGACACACATTCTCCATAGGATGACACACCTATACATCCAAATCCACTATCTTGAATAGATTCTTTTGATTTATTTCTAGTTTGTGGAGCTCACCTTTATGGTTAATGTCTCACTACTTCTGAGCCTTTGGAACATTCTTAGGGAAGTCCAGATCCTCTGGTACCATTAGCCCTCTAACATTGTTATGTTTGACCGCTGTTCTACTGATTTCTTTCCTTGAGGTTTTCCAGTATTGTTGCTCCTTCCACCCCATTTTTCACTAGACATGTAGCATTTAGTACTTAAAATCTAAATTTTGGAAACTGAGAGACAGACAGAAAAGCTATATAGCCTCAAAACTTACTCTGGTACAATCTCTTCCATGGACATCTACTGCAGGAAAAAAGCAGGCACAACGTATCAGGATAGTCCGGTGCCAACTGTATAAAATGTGTTATCAATCTAGCCATGTATTATTTTAATTATATTTTTAAAATATATTATATTTATATGTATGTTGTTAGCCGCCCTGAGCCTGGTTTCCCGGGGGAGAGCAGGGTATAAATAAAATAAAAAATACACATACCAGGTTGCTATTCTGGCCTCTCATACTACGCTACTGTGGATCCAGGCTCCCTAGAAAGGGTGAGAAGAGGTCCAAATAAAGTTTGGAAGGCAGAAGCGGAGTCAAAACTGGCATGAGAATGGGAAAGCTAGGAATAGCTGGAAGCTCTAGTACAATGGTGAAAGGCCACAATCTGCATTCCCAAATTCCTTGTAACTATTCTCGAGCCCTACTGACATAATTCCTTTGATCCCTTCCATATACAATATAGACACTTATAAATTTATCTCAAGGATCTTCTTTAACAAAATACTTACAAGTGGCCAGAGTTCTAGGGGGCTGGGTCTTTCTATATTAAATTTTTAAAAAATCAATCACAACAACTAAACGAATCATAACAACCAACAGAATCAAAAGTATCTTGTGCTAGCAGAATCTCAGCTTTTAAAACTATCAAATCAAAAGCTTTTATCATACCAACCCATGACTGAATTAATTTTCTTCTAATGTCAAGATGTGAAATAATATCAATAGCTAAACTGTGTACTGGTTTTAGCATTCATTCCCATTTTAAATATACATTAGAAGACTGAAGTGCACATGTATGTATGAATATTGTCTACATGGAACAGTCACTGACGACAAGGTCAGGGATGAGCCAAGGTCAGCAGCCATGCTATGGCATCTGCTCAGTAGATGTAGCGGTATAATTAAAGACAAGCTAAGGTCTTTGATTCAAGAATAAATCCAAAAAAAGAACTGAAGATGCAAGTAGGCAGGCTGGAGTAGTTTATGAGGACAGAACAAGTGGATTTTAGAAAAGAACAAGGTTGAAGAAAGAAGTCCTGCAGATCTTGAGTGCCAGCCAAAGTAATGTATTGCTCAAGACCTACAAGCTGATCTGGAAGCACTTATCCCCAACCAGGGTCAGCAGAGACCAATACCCTGGTTCAGAGATGAATATGTGAAATAGGATAATGACCAAATTCTCTGCTGGTTCAAACCTACAGCCACTGCAGAGCAACAGAATAGGAAGCAGATTTCAAAAGAGAAGCAAGTCACTTGAGGCCTGATGTCACTGACAGCCCTCCCCCCCCCCCCCAAGATACTTAGATTGGCTTTGAAGGGCAATGTCTAAGGCACCACTGACATCTCCATCCAAGAGCAAGATGCTTCCAAGTGGCTGACACTAGCCTGTCCATAAAAGGTCCAGAGAATGATCCGAAAGCTGCTGGTATTGCAGCGTTGTTGAAATTGGGGTATGTCTTGCTCAGCCCCTTGAATGTGAGACCATGCCAACACTGGGGGAGGGGAATCTCTCCATCAGATATGCTGGAGCTGACTAGATGATGGATTGGAAGGAGTATGCAGGAAACCATCCCTCAAATATTATCTATGGGGTCAGGGTGAAGTTGGTTTTAAAACTAGATATTAGCATCTAGGAATGACAAGATACTTTTCAGTTTTGCACAGGTCTAGTTTCTAAAAACCTAAAGTCAAAGGTACTGGTATATTTTAAAATCCTGGTATATTTTAAAATAGTATAGGAACCCCTTCCTCCAAAGAGGCAATTGGCACTGACAGAACTGAAAGTGCCTAAGCATATACTGAGCAGGGCAAACAGATATTCACAGCCCACTGGTGGATACAACATTTCTACAATGAGAAAAGAACCTCTGACTATCCAAAACTGCAAAACCCAGTAGGCAGGGAAGAATACAGCAGTGATGGACACAGCCCTGAGATACAGCAGAAACTAAAATCAGATATGTTTTTTAAATGCATGAGCAAGACTTAATCATTTTTGGTTTAACTAGATCATCAGCTACACAGTCAGCTGTAAAAATAGGGGAGATACATATTCTAAAAAGACACTTCCAATAAGTCCTTAAGTCCTGTTACCTAGACAAAAACACAGCACTGTTTCACTTCCTCTTCCTTTTCTTTCAGCTCTCCACATTATTCTTTGAAAACTGACTGCAGCTTCTGAAGGAGCATGTCTAAGCTCTGATAAAATCCAAACACCTGCATGCTGGGTTGACATTAGGACTTCATGCAAAATCACAGATCTAGAGTACTATTTCCTTACGCTCAGAAAAGATTTGTTACTATCTGAAGTCTAACTCAAAATGGAAACCTGTTAAAATGCATTCAATCAAGTTTTCCAAGACATTCCTTACAGCTACATCCCAGGTTCCAGTAATATACCGGTAAGTGAGCAACAGAAAGTATGTGTCAGTACAAGAGTTCCCCCTACTGGAAAAATATAGCTGTAGTATTTCCATTTTTGAAATTTTACTCAAATTACCCCCCCCACACACACACACACACTTAAGGCTGTGGAAGTGACTGGGTAATTGTATGTTTAACTTAAAATATAGTTGTAATTACTATTAAGATTATTGAAATTCTGAGGAAATATTTGCAATCTAACCAAGTTCAACATATTATTTCCTTATTACACGAAAGGTCCCCAACAGGTGAGAAACAACACCCCGACTACACATTCTAGTAGGACTTCTTTTAAGAATTCAATCCTAAATCTAGCGTTAAACTGATTTAAGAAGACACCAAGCCAGAATAGTACTGTGGACTGCATTTCAAGCACCCCTCCCACAGCAAGCTGTATAGACCAGTGGTCGGCAAACCGCGGCTCGCGAGCCGCATGCGGCTCTTTGGCCCCTTGAGTGCGGCTCTGCCACTTGGTTCGGAGCCCCTGCTCTTGCGCCTGCTCGCGCCGGCAGCCGGGCTGCGCTTGCTCCCTTTGCGCCAGAGAGAGAGCGCGAGAGGAGGCGAGTTTCCTGTCCGGAGCCGGCGCGCCTGAGACAGCGAGAGCGAGCGAGCGCGGGACAGCAGGCGAGCAGGCACGCTGTCTCCCCCCCCCCCGTGGAGAATGGTCGGGGGGAGCTCCAGGGCCCATCCATTGAAATGCGGGCCAGCACGGCTCTCCCTGAAACTGTTCCGGAAGCCGCAGCATGCAGGAACGCTGCGGCGCCCTTTAAACCTCCTCTCGCCGCCTATCAGCTGTTGGGCGGCGAGGGAGGGTGGGAGAGGAAGAAGCCAGCCACGGGCGTGCCTGCGTGAGGCGCAAAGCTTTCAGCCCTGCTGGGCCCCACGCGTGCTCATGTGGGAGGGGAGAAAGGTGCTGTGTTGGCGCTCTTCCCTGCCGCCCCCCTCGAAGGCCTGGGAGCCGCCTGAGGGGATCGAGGAGGAGGAAGGCGGAGAGGAGGAGCTGCTGCTGGAGCCTGGAGGCCCGGCCTCGTTGCCGCTGGCCTTGCCGCCCCCGCTGTCATCCCCCGGGCTGGGCTTGGTGCCGCTGCCACTGGCGGGGGCCTTCAAGGGGGGCGGCAGGGAAGAGCGCCAACACAACACCTTTCCCCCCCACCATGTGCGCGTCAGCAGGGATGAAGGCTTCCTGCCTCGCACGCACGCGGCTGGCTTCTTCCTCTTCCCCCCCTCTCGCCCCCCAACAGCTGACAGGCAGCGGGGAGGCCAGAAGCAACGAGGCCAGGCCTCCTCCTCCAGGCTCCAGCAGCAGCTCCTCCTCGACGCCTTCCTCCTCCTCGTCCCCCTCAGGTGGTTCCCAAAAGTCCAGCTCCAGGCTGCCGCCGCCATCGTCCTCCTCCTCAGACGCCTCTCCCCCAGCCGTTTTCGCCCGCCTCCTCCTCCTCCTCCTCAGGGCGCTAGCGGAGGGCCAGGCGGCCGCTCAACAGACGCGTGTCCGCCAGAGAAAGGCCTGCTGTCCCCCGCCGTCCTCCCCCTCCCCTTTCTCCCCCTTCTTTCTTTCTTCCATCCTTTCTTCCCCAGTTCCTTCCTCCCTTTCTTTCTGTCCCTCCCCCACTCTTTCTTTCTTTTCTTTCTTTTTCTTCCTTCCATCCTTCCTCCCTTTCATCCTTTCTTCCCCAGTTCCTTCCTTCCTTTCTTTCTCTGTCCCTCCCCCCACACTTCCTTCCTTCCATCCTTTCTTCCCCAGTTCCTTCCTTCTCTTTCCTTTCCCAGTTCCTTCTTTCCTCTTTCTTTCTCTGTCCCTCCCCCACTCTTTCTTCCTTCCTTCCTTCCTTCCTTCCTTCCTTCCTTCCTTCCTCCCTTTCATCCTTTCTTCCCCAGTTTCTTCCTTCTCTTTCCTTTCCCAGTTCCTTCCTTCTTTCTTTCTTTCTCTTTCTTTCTTCCTTTCTTTCTCCGCCCCTCCCCCTTTCTTCATTCCTTCCTTCCCCAGTTCCTTCATTCTCTTTCCTTTCCCAGTTCCTTCCTTCCTTTCTCCTTCCCATCACCTCCCTTCCTCCACTAGGGTTGCCAACCTCCAGGTGGTGGCTGGAGACCTGGCAACCCTAGCATCTCCCCCCCAGTGTACCTATAGTTTAATTAAGACTTAAAACTTTAATTAAAGTTTATTAAGTTAATAAACAGTGTACCTACCTATATAGTTTAAGTTTATCAAATTTGGCTCTCAAAAGAAATCTCAATCGTTGTACTGTTGATATTTGGCTCTGTTGACTAATGAGTTTGCTGACCACTGGTATAGACCACTGCACTCAAAATCTCAAAAGGCATTAAATTCCAACATTATTACAGGGTATTTCTGCAGCACTTCTGCCTGAAGTGCTCAATAAAGGTAATAAGGCTGCTACTCTGCTCAGAGAGCAATCAGGTGAGCAGGACTGCAACAGAACTTACTTCCGCATATATGTAATAGAACATCACATCTACAATTCTACAGAGATACCCAGGAGTAATTCCTATTAAATGCAAGGAAACAAATTTTTAATTAAACATGCAGTGGTTCAAGTGAACAAAAGTGAGCGCAGCTTCATGTCTTGGGTTCTACAGTTCTGACTCATAAACGCTTGACTAAAGTATTGGTTAAACATTGGACAAACAATGTTTTTAAAAGTATTATCTTTATTAGAACAAAACATTTAATCATTAAAGTATTATTTATCATTATAGATACTTATGCTAATTACAAAAATTAGTTAACTTAAAACAATAACATTATCTTTAAAAATGTAATTAATTATAATTTAACACCACTAGTTACACGCTGTTACCGCACTAGGGATTCCCAGCGATGTATTAAGAGTTTGGAAATGTTATAAAAAATACTGTTCGCACTTTCTATGGATTCCCACCGATGTATTAAGAGTTTGAAAGTGTTATAAAAAATACTGTTCGCACTTTCTTTGGCTCCTTTATCTGTGAAGACGTCTTCCTACCATTTTTTAACCGTGGCATCCAAAAACCCTTTTAAAGCGATGTTTTTTTATAACATTTCCAAACTCTTGATACATCGCTGGGAATATCTAGTGCGGTAACAGCCAGAGTTTCTATCAATGTGAATACGTTTTACAAACAGTTGTTCTCTCTGGCTTTTATACTGGGACTGCATTCTTTTGCTTCCCCCCCAGTAAGTAAGCAGCAAACCAGTTCTTCAACATCAGAATCATGTGGTCCTTGACCACTTATGAACCTCTTACGTTTCTGTCTGGAGATGTCTGCAGTCATAGCAAGTGGCCAGTAAGAGAAGCTTTACTATGCTGCTACAGTTGCTCACAACAACTGCAAAGTTGGGGAGAAATGACTAATAAGAACCTTGCTACCTCAGATCATGGGTCCATCTAGTCAGGCATTCTGTTGCTCACAATGGCCAATCAGATGTCTCTGGGAAGCCCACAAGCATATGAACTTCCTCTGCTGTTCCCCTACCACTGACATTCACAAGAGACATGCTGCCTTGGAATGCATTTCATCCAGCTATCCCAGCTAACTGCCACGGATAAACCTCCATTCATTTATCTAGTTCCCCTTTAAGGCCATCTAACCTAGTGACCAGGGAAGGTGGCATGGTATAGCCCAATCTCCTCAGATTATGGAAGCTAAGCAGAGTCAGTACTTGGAATGGAGACCACCAAGGAAGGCTATTTAGAGGAAGGCAAAGGCAAATCACCTCTACTTAAGAGCTTGTCCTGAAACTCCCACCAGGGGTCTCCATAAGTCAGCTGCGACCTGACAGCACTTTACACACACACACACACAATATAGTGACCATCACTGTATCTTGTAGCAGTGACTTCCATAAACTAATTATATGTTGTGTCAAGAATTACTTGCTTTTATCTGCTTTGAATCTACTGCCCATCAACTTCACTGGGTTACCCTACACACAGAGACACTGTCCACTATTACAGAAAAGGAAGGGGGAAATATTTATCTACTTTATCCACATAGTTTTATCAACTTTGATCATGATCACCTTCGTTGTCTTTTTTCTAGACTTAAAAAGGCCCTAACATCTTAGCCTTAGTTCTCCAAACCTCTGATTATACTGGTATCCCTTTCTGTATATTTTCAATTCTATTATATCCTTTTTGAGATGGGATGATCAGGCCTGTTCACTGTATTTTGAATGTGGTTATATTACATATCTAAAATCTTATTTTCAACCCCTCCAAGTAATTCCTAACATTAAATATGCCTATTGACAATATGCCTGCACTGTGCTTCCTGTAACATATTTAAACGCTGTTTTAGGACAGGTATCTACACCTTGAATATTTCAGGAAACAGCAACAAAAAGCATTTTAAAAAAAATCTCCACTAATACTAGTTCTGTTCAGTAGCAACTGCACATTACTTAGTTGCCACACAAAGGAGAAAACCCCTTCCATGCTTAAGAGTAGCTGGCAGAGCTTCCACACTCACACACTACATACATACATACATACATACATACATATATGTGTGTGTATATATATACACACACACACACACACACACATGTATACATATTTATACATATACATATATAAAAATCAAGAGAAAACCCTCACTGCAAAGAATAAACTGACAAGGGTTTTCTTCAAAATGTCCACAGAGGAGGAAAGCAGGAGAGAAGAGTGCAGTGAAACTAACCGCACAGGAGCAGTTGGACAGAAAGTCAAGGGTTATACACCATCATGAATGACTCCTACGCACAAGGTGAGATCACAGCACTATTACATTTATACCTGAAAGTCCTGTACTAATACTGTAATGATTGCACTAAAAATCATCACAAACCAAGGCCTTTATAAATTGAAGAATTCAACAGTTAGGGAAGGATTCAACAGTTAGGGAAGAATATCATCTGAATGAGGCATAAATGAGATCAACAGCACAATCCTATCAATCCAAACAAAGCCCATTGTTTTCAATGGGCTTAGACTGAAGTTAATCTTCACAGGACTTCACCATAAATGCTGTCAACAGTGGGAACAAGCTAATGTGGAAATATCTCTGGTTTCAATCACATCCAGTAACAAAAGTAAAAGAGAATCTTCATAAGCTGCAACTCTCTGATTCAAGTTGTAGTTTAGCCATATACTCACTGGGAGTACAATCAGTCTTCATTTGTAGTATAGTATAGTGATACAGAGTCACTGTAAGGATTAGTGAAATAATGTACATGAATGATTCTGGGGGGAAAATAGGATAGTTAACTGATACAATTTCTCTTAACCTTAATGTACTGTGCCAAAGCTATCAGTTCTTCAACAACTGATTGGTAATGCCTGTTACAAATTTGCAGTAAATGTCAGAAGTCATTCTACGGCAGAATAAATTTTCAAGTTAACATTTTACATAGCAACTTCCATTCACATATGAGAAGATACACCTCAGTATACCACAGCACCCAGTAAATGCAATAAGACACTAGTAATAACAAAGAAAAATGTAGTGCCATAAGCTGGCATTCAAATATGAGAGTTGTACAGGGACAACATTATGCAGTCAAATATAATTAATATAACAACAGCATGATGTGCTTACAACTTTCACACATGCATTCCCACCTCTGCTAGTGAGCTTGTGTACTGTAACCTCACTAGAAATGGAAGGGCAAAAGTAAAGCAGGCAGTTGATCTGCTGGGGAGAAAAACAAACAAAAGAAGCAGAACCACACAGGTACATGAAAGCAATGTACACAGAAATAAGCATCCCACTAAAAATAGGAAGGAGTGATTACCCCCCCCCAACACACAGAGGTGTGCACACACACATGCCAGAAAGTTGGGGAGGTGTAAACAGGAAAATTTGTCTTCTTTTAAAGTCAGCCATTCCACATTTTATAAGTTTGCCTCCCAATGTGAACATGACAATATCAGAACCTAAAATTCAAGGGTTACTCTAAGAAACTTTGCAATATCTCCATAACTGGGAAAGACTATAGTCTTATTTCTGGTCTGGAAAGGTCTTTCTTTACTAAGAAACTGCTTTACAAGGACACTTACACTTTTAGCCTCACCACATGTACTCTAAAGTACTATTTTTTTCATTGGAACTTACTTCCACAAATTATGCACTGGCTGCTTTTAACCCTAGTTTTCCTTATACATAACATGGAAACACATTTTTAATGGACAGGATGCTTAGACAACACCCAAACCCAGCAAAAGAAATCCATGTATGTAAGCCGTTTTCCACGGATTTATCACTTACTGAATTTGGAACCCATGGGAACAAATCTGATGCATATCCAAAAGCACATCCAAGTACAGATGCTGTAGGTCAACTCCACTGCTTCCAATATGAAAAGCATTCAGATGGGAATTCCGGTGTAAGGAGTCACATACAAACACTTTTTTAACTTGCCAGTAAGTGCTATATTAAGACCTTTTCTGAACAATCAAGTTACTCCTAATTTCTTGGGACTTGATCCACAAGCATTAGAATCCGTTTGGGCAGGCTGTTCCACGTGTCTGCTCTCCCTGTGCATTTTTACAGTTGTAGTGTCTGTTTATTTTCTTTTGCACATGGCTTAAAAGATGAATGAATGAATGGTTTTATTTGCATTTAGCCATAGGCCATTACAAACATGTCAAGGATACCACAGATACATAATAAAGGAAATACAAGGTTAATAAAATTCTGGACTGATACTAAATATAATATAACTATGCTAAACTCAATAAATTAAGAGAAATACTAAGTAAAAATTGTGGTGGTGTCCCAATCAGCCAATGGGACCTAGCAACCATTAAAATCAACCTGAAGGTTCAGCTCTCTTAGCAGCCATATTGGACCTTATTTTCATTGCTGCCAGAGCATACAGGGAAGTCCTATAAGAAACAAACCCATTGGTGTCTTTTAACAAAATCTCAGCTCTAGGACAAGTGTTTAGGCCAAAAACCAACCCAGCAAGAAATTTAGCCCTGGATTCCACATATAGAGGGCATTCAAATAAGGAGTGGTAGAAGTCCTCCAGAGCAGACGTTCCACAGATGCAAAAACATTGAAGGCTTAAAGGATGAGGATCATCAAGAGACGGTGCTGTTATCATTGGTGTTGTTATCGGTGGCATCAGAGCACCTCCCTTATTTTTATAAAGAATAGTCCTAAAATATTGACATATTGCTGTAGTACTATAATGATGGTTTAAGAAGGTTCTCTGAATTCCCAGCATTCGTGATTTTTTTAAAAAAGTAAGTCTCTAGCATCTTTCCTCATGGCGATATAAGGGGGAAAGACATATCTCTGCAAGGGGCTAGAGGCTTATTGGTTGAACTGGGGCAAAGAATACCATAGAAATATTACACACTAGGAAAAAGCTGACTCAAAATCAACTTCCAGAAAAAGATCAGGCTGAAGGTGGTCTCAAAAGAGCCAGAAAAAACCAGGGGGGAAGGAGAGAAACAACAGCAACAACAACAAAACAAAGTGAAAACTGAAGGCAAAAAATGCATGCAGAAATCAGAGGATAAACCATAGTATGGGGCTAGAACCAACGAAAAAACTCCATGCAGAAATGGGCTGAGAATTCTACTTCCAATTTCAGGAAGAGGTTCACAAAATATGTTCTGTAGATTAGATGATTTTCACATGGTGTTCTGCCTAATCCCTCACTATTATGTTGCAGCTGCAAAAACTAACCAATTGCTCAGGAGCTACTTATAAAAACTATTGCTACTAATATTACCACTGCGTTCATAAGCATCTACCTCCAGAAACATTTCCCACTGATTTTAATTAGAATTATTTCCAAACAATTGTCCCAATTCCAGAAGGTACCATACTGGCAGATTCGATTTGTATTCAACTCTGTAAACCCACCTCCCAACTCAAGTACTTTTCTGGGAAGTTGCAGGGCTTACCAATGTGAAGTAGGAGGCAACCTTTATTAAATCTCAGCGATATGTCCTCAGTTCAGGTCAAGTAAATTTGAACTAGACCCAGAGTTGGATCAATGAGATTTAATGATGGTGCTTTTCACATTACATAAGTCAAACCCTGCAGTTTGCTGGAAAAGCAGACAAATTCAGTTAGTATGAACAAGGGCTGCTGCACTAACTTAAGGCCATAACCAGAGTGCTATGCCAGCATAATGTCAACAAAGGATATTGCACTAGCCTGGAGGCATGGGCTGATATTATGGGGACAGCAATAGCCATTCTGAAAGCTATTATTAGGCAAACTAAAAGGTGGAAAGAAGACAGAAACATGTAAAAAAATTAGGCAGTTTTCTTTTATTCTTGTTTGTTGTATATGTTACGCTATTTATACTGTATTGTTTTCTAATTTTGTAATCCAGGTTTCTGTTGGCATTGTTTGTAGTTTGTATTACATTGTTTTATTGAAATTTGCATATAATACACTGGCCCATTCTGTAACCCACATTGGATCTCAATGGGAAAGGTGGACTGTACATCAAGTCAAATAAAGTGAACACAGGGTACACGCCTTTCAACCATTATGGAGTCTGCCATATCAGTGCAGTCATACACATGTGGCTAATTGCAGAACAATGAATAGTCAATATGGCAATTTGGACTTGCCTCAAACTTGCTTTACACAGAATGTATCAGTGCTGTGGCACTAAAATGCAGGACCAGGCAAGAGTTACAGTAACTGGGAAACACCTACTGTCTCAAAATTAGGTGCCAAACACAAAAAGAGTAATTCCTACTGCTTTTCTGATTGCTGAAAAAGAAAATTAGATCCCTGAAGACCAACAATACTGATTAAACTTGCTTAACAAGATTTACAGCATGAACAGTAGTTGATTTTAAACAGAGCAAGTACTATGTGGAATATTGGGAGATGCAGTTGTGTAACACTATGAGAAGTTACACTAAGGCATCAACATATACTTCAGTGCTTATGTATTCATTTTATTTTACTATCTTGGCAATTTAGCAAGAGCTTTATCCTATACACTAAACTAACTGCAGTTTATGGCACTGATTTGACAAAGAAATCTGATGTCGTTCTCTGTTAACCTGTGAGACTGTGTACAAATTAAACATAGGTATTAAAAATAACCACTCCAATAAAAGATCACATTTTAAAATAGTATAAAGAGGAAAGTGAAGCCCAGGACAGACGTTTACAAATAATTTTAAAATGTTACAATTAGGGCTGGGTAAACAGTGCCTTTTTTGTTTTGTTCATATAGCTTCATGGAATTCTGTCATATAAACACATTGCCATGGGAAAAGCTATGTTTACTAATACATAATATCAAATATCATGCCCTACAAGAGTGTTTAGTTTAAACGTAAACACAAACTTACACAGAAACATATCTGCTGTGAAAAACAAATACAAAATTATACTTCTATACTCCACAAGCAAACACATCTATCCTTCATACCAGACGATACAAGGTATATTTTAAATGACAATCAAACCCCAATGGGAAAACGGATTAAAGACATAGTGCCTACATAAGTAGGAATGGCATATAGAGCATCAAATTTATGGCAGTTTACTTCAATTGAATACTTTCCTAATTCTTCATATCTCAAAAGCTGTGCATGCACACAATTGGAAGAAAACATACCCCCATACCTATTTTGCATCTCTTGGGTCTAATCCTCAAGAAGTGCAGGTAATATTGGAAAGCTGTGCCAGAACTGTACCACTTCAAACTGCAGGTAATGGTGGGGGGGGAGGGGCTCAAAAACTATACATGGGAAAGTAAGTACTGGGAGATGGGCTCTAGCCTAGCCTTCTCTTTCACATCCTAGTTTTCTATGTGTAAGATTTATTCAGTGGAGGAACATTCCAACATGTGAGCCTCCATGTGCAGTCTGAAGTGACACAGTTCAAAAGTTGGGTTACCACCTTATTGACAGTTTGTGAAAACTAGTCACTATTCTCAGTGACCAAAACGGACTACAGCAGTTTTCAAACTTCCTGTTTGCAAAGAACTCTTCCCATGTATAGTTAACTATTCTGAGGTAGTTTTTTAGGATGCATAGCCTATTGCCACAGATCACTGGTTAAGTCAGTTGGGACAACAGAGCAGCCTCACATGAACGGATACTGTATCCTATAGCACATCAACAAACCCTAGAGCTCCGATAACAGCAGTGGTGGGGAAAGCTGTTTTTAGGGAAGTTTTATTTATTCTACCAATCTGATCACTGACAAACCTCTGATAAATTTCCAGAAAATTCCAGGACCCCTCCCCTGTACAGTCAGAAAACCAAACCATTTTCTCCCCACCCCATCATCTAGATTTTTGTTTCCTTATGTGACCCCACTCAAAGGTTTTCAGCTTCAATCAAACTATCAAACAAGGGGTCTGTATCCTTTGGATCTAGAGCCAAATATGGTTCCTTTAAAAAGGAAGTAAAATATTTATGTTCAGGTATATTGGAGCAGCAGGTGGGATGTTGGAATAACCCGCAGGTGAAGGGAACTGCAGGCAAATATTTTTATAGGACTAAAGGATGTCTTAAAAATGCTTCACAGAAGGGGAATTATACATATACAGTTGCCAGTAATTCAAATGCAAATCATGCAGATTTATGCCAGTGCACTAAAACAATCATGCAGGGTGCTCCTGTACATTTATTACTTATAGTGGGACCTCATGTGTGCCACCTCCTGCTAAAGGACTTGCAACAGCCAGACTTTTGGGGTACAGAAACTTGGATTGTTAATCAACACGTCAATTACCCATCATGTTGGCTGTACACTTTCAATTATGCAAATAGGCTTTCTTATACTAGCTCTTTGTTGATCTCTTGCTCTGTATTTTGATGTTGTTTGGCTTTTTCATTATAAAAGATTGATGGACTACAAAGTAACAACACACATTTGTTCCTATCAGTCTTTTATGTATATTTCGATTGACTTCCACCAGCAAAAACAAGAACACTATTTGAAAGTTATTTTGAAGGAAAAGGTGACATCCTAATATAATTTACATGATGTGATATCTATTCATAAAGGTCAGCAATGCAAAGACCCTCTATACGATCAGGTGTCCCCGTAGGAAAGCTTCCACAAATTTTCCTAGACAAAAAGTTTCAGTCCGCAAGGGAAACTGGTGCTTTAAATCCTGATCTAGAGCAAACTTCTCTTGTTGTTCTGAACGATCAGGGAGAGCCTACTCTACACACTGACTCTTCCTTGAAGCTGCACTGCCCCCTAGTGGTCATATCTCGCCTTCTTCAGAGGGCAAGATCAATCAGCTCGCCAGTTCCTCAACTCGAGTCATCCTTGTCTGATACCAGCCGCAGCTGCTTTCCGCGCCGGGCACTGCTCCCCAAACCTGTTTCTCTCCCTCCACATGCACTGGGAAAACGAGAAACACCCAGAAGCAAGACGACTCTCAATTATCCTCCCCCCACAGCAGGAAACCCGTCCCAGTTCCTCTTCTTGGAAGATCTAATATGCTCTCTGTAACTGCCACAGTTACTATGTATAGGTGTGAAAGCTGGACATTGAAGAAAGCTGATAGGAAGACAGTAGATTCCTTTGAAATGTGGAGTTGGAGGAGAGTGTTACGGATACCATGGACTGCTAAAAAAACAAATCAATGGGTTACAGATCATATAAGGCCTGAACTGACCCTAGAAGCTAAAATGACTAAATTGAAGCTATTGTATTTTGGTCACATTATGAGAAGACAAGAGTCACTGGAAAAGACAGTCATGCTAGGAAAAGTTGAGGGCAGCAGGAAAAGAGGAAGACCCAACAAGAGATGGATTGACTCTATGAAGGAAGCCACAGCCCTCAACGTACAAGACCTGAGCAAGGCTGTCAGATAGGACATTTGGGAGGACTCTGATTCATAGGTTTGGAAGCTACTTGACAGCACTTAACACACACACTGCCACAGGACCGCAGGAGGATGACGGCTGTCACCGCCACCAACGGGGGGGGAGGGCGAGGGTCACCGTCACTAGTGGCCAAGCGCCCCTTTCCTTGGATCCTGACTGCAAACTATTTAGTTTGCCACCGCCACAATCGCCCCCTGTGCGTTCTCGGATGGGACACATGCACAGACTCTCCGGGCCCACACTGAAGAAGTGAGCTGTGGCTCACGAAAGCTCATACCCTGCCAGAAAATATTTTTGTTAGTCTTTAAGGTGCTACTGGACTCTTGCTCTTTTCTACTACTCCAGACGGACTAACACGGCTACCCACTGTGAAATAAACTATCTATCTATCTGGTGGTCCCTTCCAACTCTATGATGCTATGATCTTGGCCATTTTCTGGGAGTGGAATAGGGGGTCACTGGGGGGTAGGGCGGTGAGGAGGCAGTTTGAAATTCCTGCATTGTGCAGTGGGTTGGACTAGATGACCCTGGGGGTCCCTTCAAACTCTATGATTCCACGAAGAGGCAAATAACTAAAACTAAGCAGCACCGGCAACCATTGGGGGGGGGGGGAGATGCTTCGGGGCTCGCTGTCATGGGGCCGGCAGGACCCCTTCCCAGTTGCCACAGTCAGTCTCTACCTCCAGGTTGATGGTTCACAGTGGGTAGCCATGTTAGTCTGTCTGCAGTAGTAGAAAAGGGCAAGAGTCCAGTAGCACCTTAAAGACTAACAAGAATATTTTCTGGCAGGGTATGAGCTTTCGCGAGCCACAGCTCACTTCTTCAGATACAGCCAGAATGTGAATCCATCTGTCTTCAATTCCCAGTGGGTAGCCGTGTTAGCCTGTCTGCAGTAGTAGAAAAAGGGCAAGAGTCCAGTAGCACCTTAAAGACTAACAAGAATATTTTCTGGCAGGGGATGAGCTTTCGCGAGCCACAGCTCACTTCTTCAGATACAGCCAGAATGTGAATCCATCTGTCTTCAATTCCCAGTGGGTAGCCGTGTTAGCCTGTCTGCAGTAGTAGAAAAAGGGCAAGAGTCCAGTAGCACCTTAAAGACTAACAAGAATATTTTCTGGCAGGGGATGAGCTTTCGCGAGCCACAGCTCACTTCTTCAGATACAGCCAGAATGTGAATCCATCTGTCTTTAATTCACAGCGGGTGGCCGTGTTAGCCTGTCTGCAGTAGTACAAAAAGGGCAAGAGTCCAGTAGCACCTTAAAGACTTTAATTCACAGTGGGTGGCCGTGTTAGTCTGCCTGCAGTAGTAGAAAAAGGGCAAGAGTCCAGTAGCACCTTAAAGACTTTAATTCACAGTGGGTGGCCGTGTTAGTCTGCCTGCAGTAGTAGAAAAAGGGCAAGAGTCCAGTAGCACCTTAAAGACTTTAATTCACAGTGGGTGGCCGTGTTAGTCTGCCTGCAGTAGTAGAAAAAGGGCAAGAGTCCAGTAGCACCTTAAAGACTAACAAGAATATTTTCTGGCAGGGTAGGAGCTTTCGTGAGCTCGTGTGGCTCACGAAAGCTCCTACCCTGCCAGAAAATATTCTTGTTAGTCTTTAAGGTGCTACTGGACTCTTGCCCTTTTCCTACTACTGCAGGTTGATGGGTAACCCCCTTCCTAAGCCAGCAAAGGGCCGCCTCTGCCTCCCCACCCTACTACCTCCTGAGCATCGCATTCACATCCCCCCACCTCCCCCCCCCGAAACCAGTTCGTATCCCACAACCGTCCCCTTCCTCTCCCCCCCCCCACAAAAAAAACCCCCTTCGGTTCCAACGCCCGTCAGCCCCAAGGAGGAGGAAGACAAACACGCTTATTTCCCTAAGCCCTTATCTGACGTCCCTTTAAAACGAACAGAGACACCCCCCCGTATCCTCTCTTCTCCCCCCCCCATAAACCCTCCGTCTCCGCAGTCACGAAAAGCAGGCCTCCACCCACGCCCCCCCCTCTCGGCCCGACCCCGGGGCCCTCGCGCGCCTCCCGCCCCCTCCCCGGAAGGAGCGGGGCCCCCTCCGCCGTGCCAAGGCCGACCCTCCCCTCCCCTCCCCCTCTCACCTCACCTCCTGGCTGCCCCCTAGGCCCCGCGGTCCTCTTCGCGCCCGCAACCCCACAAGCCTCCGTCGCCGATGTCCAGAATCCCGGCCGGGAGTGGGGGGGGGGGCGAGCCGATCATAAAAAATAATAATAATAATAATAATAATTCCAAGGGGGGAAAAAATGGCGGATTAAAATCCAAGATGGCGGCGGCGAAGGACGAGCGGCGTCCGGGGAGGCGCCCGGAGATCCCTCCGCCGTCAGCCGCGCGAAAGAGTCCCCCCTCGCGACGACCCCGCAGCGGGACGACGCGCGCCGAGACGCCTCCCCGCGCTCGGCGGGACGCCTCCGCCAACGCGCGCGCGGGCGGGCGGCTCTTCCGGCCTTTGTCCCCGTCGGTCTACAAGCCCCCTCGCGGCCCGAAGAAGCGCCTCCTGCCTGGGTGCCTCCGAGACAGCGGAGGGACACCGCGAGCTGAGGAAAGGACTCTTTTTTTTTCCCACGACGGCGGAGGGATACGGCGGCGAAGAGAAGAGGACCCGTCCTGTTTCAACTCCACAGGGCGAAGTCAAGTGCAGGAACCCGTCCCGTCCGCCTCTGCGGTCGCCGTAGCTCTCCCTCGGCGGCGGAGGGACACCGCGAAGGACGGCTGCACGTTGCTGGAGAGATTCGACGCGGAGGGATATACACATAAATAAAGTCCGCACGGTCGCTTGAGCCTCCTTTCTTCCCTGTTCCAGCCGGGATGCAGCCAGGATCGAACGCACGGTTGTGCGTTCGATCCTGGCTGCATCCTGGCTGGAATGGGGAAGAAAGGAGGCTCAAGCGTTTTCGTCTATAATTTGAGAATCCGAAAGAAACCTTAAAAAAAAAAAGTTTCTTTCGGATTCTCAAAAAAAAAAAATTATTATTATTTTTAAAGCAGTGAATCCGCCCCCCCCCCCGTCCCGGCCCTTTAAATCAGTGGTTCCCAACCTTTTTTTGACCAGGGACCACTAGGACTTTTTTGTTCGGTGCAGGGACCCCAAGGTTCAAAATAAAAATTCCAGGAATTTGAAAATTTTAATCATAACTGTTAGCTAAACATTAAACTTAGAATATTTGAAAATATATATTTTATAATAGAGAACTTTTCATTGAAAATATTAATTTATTGTGGGTTTATAACTTTGTTTCGTGGACCTTAATTTAGTTCTCACGGACCCCTGGGGGTCCGTGGACCCCTGGTTGGGAACCAGTGCTTTAAATAAACTAGCCCTGCAACGGTGCCTATTTGGGTAGCTTGGACTGAGTGTAGGATTGCAATGCCTGAAATCATTATATGCAATGGGAAACGCATTGGAAATGTAGGCTTCTATGCTCAGGCCGCATACTCACCCTTGTAAAAATGCTAAGCCCAAAATATAAGGGTTAGCATCTAGCACAGGGGTGGGGAACCTTTTTTCTGCCAAGGGCTGTTTGGGTATTTATAACATTGTTCGCAGGCCGTGCATTCTGGCCCTGCCCCCTTTAACCCCTCCATTGTCGCCGCTTCTGCCCCAGCCCTCTTGTAGCAGAGAGGAAATACGTTTCTCCACAGCCCGGGTGGGAAAGGGTTAACACGGTTTCTTGGGCGGTCCTAGCAGCTCCATAGCTAATGACTCTTCTCCAAGGGGCAAAGAAGGTTCCTTTTCTCAGCAAAACAAACTCACATCCGCCTTGAATAGAGGCTATTCCTGTCTGTGGGAGGAGGCGGATCACCAGTCTTAGATCCTTCTGAGTTAGAGAGCTGCCAGGACCCACGAAGGGCCAGACCAAATGATTTTGTGGGCCTTAAACGGCCCCCGGGCCTGACGTTCCCCACCCCTGATCTAGCACAATGCCATGTGAGAGCACATATATGTAATTAACATGCAGCCCCAGGTATAAGGGGTAAAGTGTTAATCCTTGGAACAAAGGCCCTAATGTAAAATCATTTAAGTTAGCGTGAGTCTGGCAAACGCCATTATAAGCGGCAAGAACAAAAGACTACATCGCTGCCTGGTACAACTGTTCATCTTACCTTCACACTTAGGAACGTGGTCACAGGACCTAATGCTTGCTTAGAAACAGCTTCAGCCAGTGTCTACCCAAAGTGCTACTTAAAGTGATGTAGACAACCAATGTACGATGAATCTACGTCATTGTAAACACCCCTGACCCAAAGTTATAATTGTGGTTGCAATCCTTTGTTCGGTGTGTGGATTGTCCCGCGCTTTGGGCAGTTATCACCAGGTATGTCTGTTGGGCCTAATAAACAGACTGTTTGAACTCTCAACCTCCTACTGTGTTATTGTCATTGAGAATTAATACGATAACACAGGCGCACTTCAGGATTAGGTGTGTTTCTTAATGCTGCATATTGGTCACATAAAGCATTTGTTACTGCAGGCCTACACCGTTTGCAATCCGCCATGCCGAGTGCAGCCCACCAGCTATATATGGAAATGGTGCTATTTACACAGCCCAAATAATGCACTTTCAATCCACTTTCAATGTACTTGGAAGGTGGATTTTACGGTGGCCGTTTATGCATGGGATGTTTTGCCTTGGGTTTGCTGCTCTTTAGACCCACCTTAGTGTTACGGATTCCGTGGACTGCCAAAAAAAAAAAAAAAATCAGTAGGTTCTAGATCAGGGATGGGGAACCTCAGGCCCGGGGGCCATATGCGGCCCCTGAGGACATTTTTGTGGCCCTCGGGAGCTCCGTGGCCCTGCCGCAGAGGCCCAGCGCAGGGCGGCCCTCCCCAAGGGTGTTCCTGGGGCCGCGGCTTGCAGGGGCACTGCGGCACCCTTTGGACCTCCTCTCGCCAACTGCTGTTGGTCGGTGAGAGGAGGGGGAGGGACCCTTCCCCCAAGGCTGCCCCCTATTGCCACAGCATGCAGGAACGCCGGGGCACACTGTAAGCCCCTCTCGCTGCCTGTCGACAGGCAGCGAGAGGGAGAGGTGGGAAAGATGCCCGCGGCTCCCGGCGGTAGAGCATGCCCACAGGAGCTGATTGGGCTTCGGGGGGCCTTTTGTGGACTCCGGGGGGGGAGGGCATGGAGCCTGGGGCCCGGTTGTGTGGGGCCAGCAGGTGTGTGTGTGTGGGGGGGGAAGGCTTTTCTCTCTCCCTTTCTGTCTCTTTGTCTGTCTCCCTCTGTCCTTTTCTTTCTCCCCCTTTTCACTTTTTTCTCCCTCTCTCCCTTTTCCTCTTTCTCTGTTTTCCTTCCTTCCTCCCTTCCTCCCTTGCCGATCGACCGCGGGCTGCGCCCCCCTGGCGCCTCGTTTTCTCGGGCCCACCACTGGCTGCCCTCCCGCCTGGAAGGGGGGGGACCGGGGGAGCCCTCCAGGCCTTCTCTGCATGGACTCCCCTGGGGTTGCCAACCTCCAGGCTGGAGACTTGGCAACCCTAGCCTCTCCCCCGCCCACTCGGAGATCTACACCTGGTATGGCCCCCAAATGATGTTATAAATGTGCAAATGGCCCTTGGCAGGAAAAAGGTTCCCCACCCCTGTTCTAGATCAAATCAAGCCTGAACTGACTCTAGAAGCTAAAATGACTAAACTGAGGCTGTCGTATTTTGGTCACGTCATGAGACGACAAGAGTCACTGGAAAAGACATGCTAGGAAAAGTTGAGGGCAGCAGGAAAAGAGGAAGACCCAACAAGAGATGGATTGACTCAATAAAGGAAGCCACGGCCTTCAATTTGCAGGATCTGAGCAGGGCTGTCAAAAATAGGACATTTTGGAGGACTTTCATTCATAGGGTCGCCATGAGTCAGAAGTGACTTGACTGCACTTAACACACACACAGAGACCCACCTTTTCCCCATCTGAATTCTCAAAGCTCTGCATGGGGGCTTATTGTAGAGTTTGGAGAATTTGGATGGGGGAAATGTGCATCTATCGAGCGGCAAATCCAAGGCAAAACCTCCCATGCATAAATGGCCTATGTGAACTGGCAAAATCCATTTGCAAACGATCGTTAAGGTGCAGTGAAAGTGGATTGAAAGTGCATTATTTGGGCTGTGTAAAGAAAAATGTGTTTTTGCTGCCTGCCTAGGAATGGAAAACAAGAGAAAGGTCAAGCACCTGGCAGACTTCACTTAGCTGCCCATGTGGCCCAGCTTCTTCCATCATGCTCCACAAGCTTTCGTGGGGGGATGCCATATATGGACTACATCATGCCCGGGTTTAACACCTACACGGTATCCCCTTCTTTAAATTCAAGCAAAAGCTTTCTTCCTTACAGTTTTTATTCTCTCCTTTATGTTAGTTAATATATGCTTACACATTTCTGCTCTAAATAATACTATCCTGCATCTGAGATGATCAATAGAAGGGAATGTGAGATGGTGTTGGAAGACTCACATTCATTCCGTCAGTTCACAAAGCATTAACATGTGGTCTGGGTTGGGAAACAACATATTTCACCATGTGTTTATTGTGAAGGGGGAAAGGGCTTGAGAGGGTCCTATTAACACAAATGTGCTATCCGGTGCCCCCTTCACATGCTTTCCAAGCAAAAAGTAATCACATTTTATTTATTTACAAAATGTATACCCTGCCTTTCTGCCTTAACAAGGGCTGCCAAGGCAGCCAACAATTTAAAACATATATACTAGCAGCGAGGATTCCAGCAAATTGCCTTGTAGGTAGCCCTTTCTTGTTAATACATAATATGAAAAGCAGAACACATCTGTGTTTTATTTTGTTCCCTTTCATTTTCACATAGGTGAATATCAAATATTTGTCTCTTTTTCTTGCTAGTATAGTTTGGAGCAATTTTGACTCTCTGCAGACATGTTTCAAAAGTATTTTTTTCTCTATTTGCTTGTGTGTAAATTAACATTTGACATAGGGTAAGCAGTAGTTGCTTTCATTATTAAAACAAATTCAAAGTCACCACAGAAAGTAATTTTGCAATTCGTTCAATATCATTTTCCTCCTAGATCTCGCCCATTTTAGGGGAGGAAAGTGACAGGATGACTGTTTTGTACAGTAAATCACTAATTTAGGACAGCCTGGCATCAAAAGTACCAAGTGAATCTTTCCCACTGTATGGGGTAAGCTTCATCTAATACATTTTTAGATATACCAGGCTGCTGTCAAAGGAACAGAAATAAAGTTGGCCATGTAATGGTCAACGTGAGTTATGGGACTCATCGTCTGAATTGCTGCCTCTTGGCACCTTAATTGTACATGGGTATCTACCTAATTTTTGTAATTGTCCCTTTGTATACTTTATTTTGACTAAAAAAGAAAAGAAGATGGGAAACTGTAGATGGGACTTGCTTGAACTGCTGTTGGTGGACTTGCTTGAACTGCTGATTAACAAATAGAAGAGAAGCTTAATAGTATTCAGTCATAATTATGCCACACAAGTGAGGAAGAGCACCCATACAATCTGATCAGAGCTTGCATCCTAGAGTGAAGGGACATCTTGCCTTGTGTATGGTTATTCCTGTCACACTGTAGTTTTCAAACTGTATACCTTCTGGGAATCCCAACTGGCATCTGCTGTAGCACAAGAGAACTGGACCGACAGGAAATATTGCACCAGCAACGGATTGTTTGCTTTTGTCAGTCTTTAAAGCTCTGTAGCCCATATATTTGCTGTGACTCTCTCTATTGATAGGTGAAGACTCTGATCCTGCTGCATCTTATCAGAACTTATACCACTACATTAGGTGATCACACTATGAACCCATACAACATTTATTCTTCTTTTGGGCATATTTAGGTGTCTGTTGCTGGGTCAGGATGGGTTTGGATCCTCATGGGCTTCTGGACTGCAGGAAATTAAATCTTGTGGTTGGTGATTATAGCAGGGATGCTTGTGGCTGCAGAAGAGTCCTCCAGCCTTTGGGATCTCCAGCCTGTAATAATTTGGGCTCCAGTGAGTGACAGTATCTTCCTAGTCCTAAGTCCTGCCTGTTGTTTCATACGGAAGGGCTCTCTTGCATTTGAGGAAGTAGTGGAGATCCTGCCTCATGCCTGAGCAGACTCATTACACCTGCTTAGCTGGTTTCGTTTTGACTCTTCTCCAACCATATAGTAAACTGCTACATGTATATGATGCAAGCATTCTGCTGCTTGCTTGAACGTGCATAGCATCATCATGTGTATTCTGAATCTGATTACTGTGAGTTGGTCTACAACAGAGGTCCACAGGCACAGGGTTGTTGTGAGGATAAAATGCAGGAGAGGGGAATGATGTAAGCTGCATTGGATCTCCATTGGGGAGAAAGGTATGGTATAAATGAAGTATAAAATAAAACGTTGAGTCTTTGGGCACTTGTGGAGTTTTGAGAAAGAGTAGTGGGACCACCACAAAACTGCTGCCATGGGAGGCAGAGCCAATCATGAAATGGCAGCTACGAGGGGAGCAATTTTAAAATGATGAGAGGTCCCAGGTCAAGCATTCTCCTACAGAGGGGGCGGCTATTTCCAGATAGGTAAGACCCAATGATGCACCTGTAGTCTTTGGAAACACGTCATGCTCTAATGAGGCTGAGGAAAGCCAGGCTTGTCTTTTTACTTTGCAGGAAGATATGCCTTGGGGAAGAAGCAAGCGGGCTACAGGAAGCACGCAGGTGGGTTCCCTGGAGCCCATGGGTGACATGTTCGGAATCATTGGTCCACGCTATGAGCTTGGCCTAAAATAATATACCTGAGAGTAACCAGAGCCTGTGACAAAAGGATTGGTAATGTTTTTAAGCCATTATAGTTGTTTCCTCAATATGCCTTAGGAATTGGCTTTGCTGAAGAACCAGTCAGGGCTTGGAGGAGGTCATGCCCTCCCAGCTGAAAAGAACATGTATATGCGAAGAACCAGCAGTTGAGATTCTGGAAGAGGCAGACAGAGAAACAGATAGTCACTGTGAATTGCTTGAAGCACCTTGGAGATGCAGGATCTCTTTCGCTGGGGATCTGATATGGGTAGCAGATCTACTTGCCTTGTAGGAGTGCCTCTTTGCCTTCACCCATGTCTTGCCTGTATTTCTGTAAATAAAGAAGGTATGGCAAAAACTCTGTAAATTCCTGGTGCTCTTTCCTCCAAATGGAACCTGCCCAGCTAAGCACTGCCCCTGGAACTCCATAGCACCTGGAGAAGGAAGGGAGGCACATGACAATAAGTAGTAAAGGTATATGCGCCAGATATTCAGTTGGTGTCTAACATACTCTGTGTGGCTATACAGGCCGGAAAGACTAAGAACCATTTCTGCTTTGCATTAAAAGATTTCTTTTCATTGACATCAGCACACAGAAATAAGAATAACTGCCAAATGTAAAAATGAATGAAAGTAAAAACACTTGATATTGAAATGTAATATATTGATTTTAAAAATACAGTTAACAGATGGTCAACACTAAATGATAGATCACCTCCTCCTATAAATAATGACTGTAATTCATTTAAGGGCTCTGCTGATGTCGTGAGTTGCAATGTACAGCATAAGTGATTTATTATCAGCTGTAGCTATCCCATGGTGAATTACACCAATGTATTCCACCATGTACTGCAATTTTGCATTTATAGATTTTTTTTCCAGGTTGCCTGTTTAATACATGAATTTAATGCTTAGGTGAATGGAGAATGGATGTCCTATGTCCAAAACAAACAAACAAAAAAACCCAGACATAGCAAAAGCAATAAAAGAACATTTACCTATCTTCCAATATATGTGAATTTCTGCATTTCTAACCTATTTTAGTTGCTAATATATGGGTTTATTTTTTTATATGCAACCATCTCATGGCACTTGGAAACTTCTTCATGCTGTTTGGACCTAGAGTAAAAAGTCTGAAAAGATATTGCCCTTAAGGTGAAATGTTAGCCAAGCTACTGAATTGCTGTTTTCCTTAATTCCTGAATAGGTACCTATAAAAATATACTTATGTTAGTCTGAAATTCACTTACAATGATCATGAGCCAAAAGAGAAGTACATGTGAATTCTAGAGATGGCTAATCGTGCAGCAATGTTATTCAGGTAATTGTTTCATAGGTGGGCGTCAGGCTCCAACTCCTGCGGACCAGAGTCCTGGGTAGGCACACTCTTCAGCATCCTTTCTTCAGCAGGCCCAAGGGTTGGGCCTGAGTTTAGAGAGAGGAGGGACAGTGTTAATGATAAGACATTTTGGAAGTCATTCATTCATAGGGTCACCATAAGTCGGAAGCAACTTGACGGTACTTAACAAGCACACACACAGAGGCAGATATTCAGCTACCCCTGAGCCCTTGCCCCCCACTCTCTGTCTCTCTCTCCCTAGCCTTGTACCGGTGCCAGGTGCACCTCTCTAAGTAGGGGAACAGCCAACAGGTAGCAGTGTGAAGACCATGGTTGGCACACACAAATTTATGGAAGGAATTGGTGCGTTGACTATCTGGGCCCAAGGCTGTGAAGGGCTTTAAAGGTTATAGGCAGGGTCAAGGAGTAGTGACAGGTCAGGGCAAAACGAAACACACAAGATAGGGTAGTGAATACTCACTGCTAGGGTTGCAGGCCCCTGCCAGGGGTGGGGGCTTCCCCGCTTTGTGCCCCCTCCCATGGTGCTGTTCAGACAACCGGCAGGGGTCTTACCAGCCCTAAATTGAGGCCTTGGCCTGGTTGCCATCGGTGCATTGACATCACGTCTGGAAGTGATGTCATCACGTCGCTGTTGACGTGGGATACTCTCTCGTACTTGAGCAAAACTCTTTTGGTAAAAACCAGCTTCTACTATAGAATTTTTACCCAAATACCAGAGCATCCCCCACGTCGTTGGTGATGTGATGACGTCACTTCCAGAAGTGACATCAACATGCCAACGATGACCAGGCCACGGCCTCCATTTACAGCTGGTAAGCCCCCACACACGCCATGGTCCAAGTCTCTAGCCCTACTGGGTGTTAAACAAGCTCAGCCCAGTCAAGTAGGACTCTTGCAAACTGAGTTCCAAAAACAATTACTTTGGTAGCTGTAGCCAAAAGAGACCAAAGTACTCAGTTTAGATTGAAGCCCCCAAACCCAAATAACACCACCAAGTATAATTAATAAGGTTTATTAAAAGAAATGTGCAAAAGGTTACAAATATAATAGCAGTGTAAAGCAAGGAAGAAAATAATAAAATCTAAATAGCTAACTTAAAATATTTATAACAGGGTTTTTGGGCCTCTGACCCAGATCTGTCTCTCTGAACTGCAAGTCATTATGACATTAGTTTCCCAGAGAGGGCCTTTTATAACTTACTAGGCCCAAAGGCTGAAGGCCAAGAAACAGCTAGGACCGTGTTGGAGAACCTATGGCACGCGTGCCAAGTCCGGCACGCGGAGCCCTCTCTGTGGGCACGAGACTCCCCGCCGCCCAGCTAGGCAGCGGGGGCTTTGAAGGGCTCCACACTGACTGCAGGTAGCGCGGAGCAAGCCCCCCCTGGACTCCCCGCCGCCCAGCTGGGCGGCAGGGGCTTTGAAGGAAGCTGCCCCCCCCCCGGACTCCCCGCCGCCGAGCTGCGGGGGCTTTGAAGGGCTCCGAGCCCCCCCTTCCCTGGACTCCCCGCGGCCCCTGTGGGCACTTAGCGATAAACAAGTGGGTTTTGGGTTGCAGTCTGGGCACTCGGTCTCTAAAAGGTTCGCCATCACTGAGCTAGGACAAGGTTAGTTTTCTGACAAGAAGCACCTTGAATTGAACTTGGAAACAAACTAGCAGCTAGAATAATTGTTTCAAAAGGTCCAACAGCACATTCCTGAGCTCTTGGCCTGAAAGAGCTCAGGAGGAGCACAAGTGCCTGCGCCGGTGTCCGGGCTGCTGGCGCTGGCGCCTGGGCCGCTTGTGCCGCCACGAGAGGCAGGGACGCCGGTGCTGGGCTGCTCACGCCAGCCTCCCTGCGCTGCCATGGCTTGGCCTCCTGCCGGCATCCCACCAGTGCAAATCCCCGCGCTGGTGTCCCAGGGTGGTGATCCCGGTGTGTGCTGGAGGGCGGAGCTGCCAGTAGGCAGCTTCCTGACCCCTTTCGCCCCGGGTACGCCATCTAAAACATCAGTGTTGCTGTGCCAGTTTTTTGCAAAATGCCCCATTAAAAAAAAAAGTTAAAAGGCTTTTTAAAAGCCTTTTGGCAGCCAGGGAACAACTTTGGAGGCGCAACGGCAGCGCCTCAGCCACGCCATCCCCAGCTGCCGGAAGCTCAGGAATGGGCTGAAAATATGCTTCCATGAGGTAGTCCCTGACAACAGTCAGGCTGACACATTCTGGCCCTGTAAGGGATAGTCTACCTGTAGGGTCGCCAGGTCCCTCTTTGCAACCGGCAGGAGGTTTTTGGGGTGGAGCCCGAGGAGGGCGGGGTTTGGGGAGGGGAGGGACTTCAATGCCATATCGTCCAATTGCCAAAGCTGCCATTTTCTCCAGGTGAACTGATCTCTGTCGGCTGGAGATCAGGTGTAATAGCAGGAGATCTCCTGCTACTCCCTGGAGGTTGGTAACCCTAGCTACCTGTAGTTTACACACACACACACGCAGGTTTAGGATTGTGCTGTAAATCCCTGATATCTTTATTTAAAAGGCGGTCAGGCTAAAAAGGGCTGGCAACCGATATCAGCCTGAGATTTTGGAGAGCATCTACCAGTCTGCACGCGTATTTAGCAGAATAGTCTAATGCTGTATAAAGTTGCTTCTATGTTCATTAATGCAAACATGGGAGGTGTGCGGGTGGCTGCGGCCTTTACTCAGCTACGTTTTCAAATACTAAAAAGGCCCAAACAGATTAATCACCATGATGGAGTCCAGGGTTGAAGCCTGTGGAAATGATCCACACGTGTGAGGTAGAAGGCAATGGTCCTTCCCCGGTTGTGGCAGCTTTTCAACTGTTCCCTCTTGCTGCTTCTGAGTACCATTTCCCTCAGGGGGAATTTTAGGCTGCAGCAAGGGAGGGATGCTTTTGTGCCAAGAATTGGGATGGAATCCAATCCCTTTCTATGCAGCTCAAGCTGGTCCCTCTGGGTGGGGTGAGAGAATAAAGCATTATATGTCAGGAATAGGTGGTAGCCCATAAACCTCCCCCCACAAAAAAAAACAACAACACTTTTTAGTGAAGCTACAGAAAGTTTGAAACCTATAACCTTTTCTGTCCTGATATTTACCTCCTGAACTGATACATGCATCTGTTCAAAATGTAAAATAAACCCTAATTTGCAAGTCTGAGACATTTTAAAAAATACTGAATGGAGATTTGCTAAAAGGACCTAAAGATGGCATCTAGTACAGGGCTTCCAACCCATCACTCTTTGTTGAAACTTTGGAGGGGGAAAGATTTTGTTTGCCTTCTGGTTGTTATTCTTCGTTTGGCTCACAAGGAATGCTTTTTGTTTCGACTTCATCTGCACATAAATCAAGAAATCTGTGGGTTTCTACTTGGAAATAAAAAAAATGTGAGAAGAAAAATGGGTCAGTATAAAGCACCTGAAGTTTATGAGTGAAGTTTTAGCAACTGAGATTCCATGATGTTCATCAATTGGTGACTTGAGGGGCTATTTCAAAGATTACTGATCCACATGGCCATGTTGGTTTCAAATAGTTATTGGCTAATTGTTTGTGTCTACAGACTCCAACTGGATCATCTGTGATTCCTAATCTGTTTTGTGTCAAGGGCAGGCAAATCTAAACTGAAATTTCTATCCTTTATTCCAGGCACCAAGTCTTCTGTGATCCAAGATGCACCTTTTCTCTTTTTTTTTCCTGAGGTAAATCACCTTTCTTCCTTTTGCTTTGTATTCTCCTTAATTCTGGTTTCCCAAACCCTTCTGTTCCCTCTCTTTTCTCCTCCCAATTAGAGATGTTTTTGTAGATATTAATTATTCAAAATCTGAATTTGCTCCATTGGTTCATACAGGTCTTTTATACATGAGAATTTAACCTTGGGCTTGACGCTCTCTTGACCCACACGTTTCTGGCCCGAATTCTCAAAATCCTATGCATGGAGTATCAGGAGTACTGCAGAATCACCAGGAAAATACAATAAAGAAAACAAAGATGTGTCATAGCAAAATAAAGAGAATAAATATTTTAAAAACTAAAATGTACTGAAAAGAAAATAATTGTTCATATCCCTATTCAGGTGGGTGATATTTTACAGACGCCGGGAATGGGGTGGGAGAGGAAGCATGAGTGACCGAAGGAAGACTGTGTGCATTAAACACAGGTACAGCTGACACGTCTTATGGATGAAAAGTTTTCTCTTCATACTTTGCATTGAAAATGCACAAAGCACGAATCATCCACTATTGACTTGCTTCCGGTTCTACATAACACGCAGCGCTTGGTCTGCATGCGATCTGTTTGACATGATAAGCTGTTTCTCCATGGTGACTCTCTCTATCCTGTTACCTTGTAGCTCTACTTCTAATGTAGAAACTGCCAAGGACGTGACAGTGTTGGATGTGCTTGGAGATGTCCATTGCTGGCACGGAAGCTCTCCAGGTCATCAGCGTTAATGCGAAGCAGTGCTGCCTTGTGTGGAGAATCGATGGAGCACAATTTCCCTATCTCTCCACTCCCAAGGCAGCCCAAAATACCCTCCTGAATTCCATTCTGGGGGGGGGGGGTCCCCTCTCCCATAAGAACAGGATTGTGTGGGAATTTTAGGCTGCTGGGGGAGGGGGGAAAATTGCACTCCATGGGCGAAAATCCTTGTGCCCATGGAAAAAATCTACTCTGTATCCAAGTCATTCTTAACAACATTATTTATCTCCATTATATAAGATATATATTTAATGTGTTCAGCAATATCCTTGGTCTGTAAATAATATCAACATCCTTTCACTCCCCCAAACTATTTTTTCTAGAGCTGCCCCTATATAGGAGATGGGATTTTTTTTTTTTTTTAAAGACTGGACTCTCCAATTCTATGCATCATATGTAGTTTGGCTGCTTTGCTTTAGCATACTTCAAGATCCAACCCAAATGACCCATATGAAAGAAGAAAAAGAAGAAGAGTTGGTTTTTAGATGCCGACTTTCTCTACCACTTAAGGCAGAATCAAACCGGCTTACAATTGCCTTCCCTTCCCCTCCCCACAACAGACACCCTGTGAGGTAGGTGAGGCTGAGAGAGCTCTAAGACAGCTGTGACTAGCCCGATGTCACCCAGCTGGCTTCGTGTGTAGGAGTGGGGAAACAAATCCAGTTCACCAGATTAGCCTCCACCACTCATGTGGAGGAGTGAGGAATCAAACCCGGTTCTCCAGATCAGACTCCACTGCTCCAAACCACCGCTCTTAACCACTAAATCACTATATGGGATATTTGGGGAGAAACCCACCCCCTTTGTTAATGAAATAATTATTGTATCATCTGTATATAATCGTGTAGAAATTCTTTTATTGTTCATGTTAGGAGCACATACATTCTGTGCCTGAAAAATATTTGTTACATCACTGAAATACAAGCTGAATAACAAGGGAGCCAAGACACAGCCCTGTAAAACTCCTTTACTAACCGGTATATCTGAGGTATGATGACCAAACTGATTACAATATACTTGCATTGTTGTGTTATGATGAAGTGACTTGAGTAAAAATAAAGGTATGAGGTCTCTATTATATCTTTGGAGTTTAGACTAACAATTTTCATGTGATCTTGCCCAATGCAGCCTGGAAATCAGTAATGGCTATGTGTAGAAAACTGCCCTGGCCTTTCACATATTTATGTATGAGAAAGCTTAGGCTATAACAACTACCAATAGTTGATCTACCCTTTCTGAATTCTGATTGTTTTCAAATTATTATGAATAGAGATTCGTTCCAGCAGAAAAACAAGCCCATTAAAGGGCTGGAAAGGAGGTTGCAGAAGTGACCTCTATCATTTTGAAGGTGGAGCTTAGCTCCACCCCCTCACTGGATTGGCTGCCAGTGGAGCCACCCCACATTTCCCCATATCAGTGAGATCAAAAGAGGTTTCCTAAAAGAGAAAGCCCCAAGATCCCCCTGAGTTGTACTCAGAGTATGATATCTTGTGGACATTCCCCCAAAATAGAGGGGCATCCAACTGTTCTCACATGTTCCCCATGTGGAAGCAGCACTCGATTAGCCACTGAGAATAAAAAGAAAACCATTCATTTGTAAATGTTTGACCTTGATGCTGCATAGAAGCTAATGTCATCAGTCAGCCTGCTGAGGCTTCCTCAGAGGAAGAGGACCTGGAAGCAGCAGACAGTGACAGGGAAGAACCACAGCAAGCAGAGCAGGTACCAAGAAATGAATGTTCCTCATGCCTATAACCATCCAGGGCAGGGGACTCACCTGCATCTGACAGCAGCCCTCCACAGCCTCTGGAGCAGTGACGCTGGAAGAGTAGATCAGTCCTACTCGAACATAGGAGAAGTGCTAGGTTGCAAGCACAACAAAGAGCACTGCCAGCTGACAGCAGGCAGGATAATGAGCCTCCTCAGGCAAGGAACCAGCAACAGCTTGTTCCTCCTAGGCTTATTTAAGCAGAGGCTTGCATCCAGGTGGGTGTGGAAACAACTTGTGCTAAACTGTGACTTTACCTTGGAACTGAACTCTGTGTGCCTATGACTCTGGACTGAACCCTGACTATTCTCTTAGACTGCGTTTGTACTACTTGGAACTGAACTCTACAGATACACTGGCTTTGGACCGCTCTTGTCCCTGCTTCCCTGCCTCTGGCCCTGGGACTCGACAACTAATATGGAAAGGGGGACATAATAAAATTTAAAAATAAATGCAACTATTTGCAATGTCTTATTGCTGCTATGTAATTGTTGGGCCATTTCTTTGGCTGCAGCATGTGTGCCTTGAGCAATAACCTTTCTTTGATTATTCTGCTAGAAATTTAAAACAACAAAAAGAACAATAATTGATCCCTGTCTCTGTCTTCATTCCAACCTCTCATTGGAGCACTGCCATTTTGTCAAAAAGATCTTTCAAATAAAGTGCAGAGGGTCTAAGTCCGGGTCTGGACAATTACTGTCTAGCTGAATGTTAATTCACAGTGGGTAGCCGTGTTAGTCTGTCTGCAGTAGTAGAAAAGAGCAAGAGTCCAGTAGCACCTTAAAGACTAACAAAAATATTTTCTGGCAGGGTATGAGCTTTTGTGAGGCACAGCTCACTTCTTCAGATACAGCTGAATGTTAGAATTTAAGTCAGCACCTCCTGCTAGGACAGGAAGCAAGAGATGGCAAGGAGGTTCTTCTTTCCTATGACTGGGTATTTTGTCTGACAGTTCACAAGTTGCTTCTTTCACACAGGACATGTCTGACAGGTGTACAGACTATAAACAGTAACACTACTCATTCCTCCAGCATTCCTACATACACAGCTGCATGAGGCCACACCATGCACAAGTAATTCTCATGCAGTTGCAGATGTGCATGAAGGGCTGCCTGATAAGAGCTAACTTATGCTTTCAGGAGACCAGATGCAATGTCTGTTCATGTCTGCCCTGTTAAGAGTAGTCATTTGGGAGAACTGTACTGGAGAACTACTTTGATTACCGCAGACCAGCTCCACTTTTTTATTATTATTCTTATGAGTATTTTATGAGTTATTGAAACCAGTCTCCATGTTATAACTCTAAATTACATTGCAGTAATCCTCTTACTACTTGCAAAGTAAATATTCTGCTAAATCCACCATAACGAGCAAAGCAGCTTAATATGTGGCCTGTTGAAGCATTCCCTAAGAAGCTGTTTTCAGGCCCCTTGGGAGACCCTTTACTCATAGGCTGTAACCCACTGACCTCAGCCAGCCAGCTTCTTCTCTTCTGGAAGAGTGGGAGGGGAATATACAGCAGCTGCTGCTGCATTACTGCTTCTGGAGCCTGATCTGTCAAATAGGAACTATTGTGGGCTTCTCAACAGCCACATTATCTATGCCAAGTGTCTAGGGAGCAGGGGATGAAGGAAAAAAAATGAGCAAGCTTCAAACCCCAAAGCAAATGTGGCTGTTCTTCAGAATTCACTTTGGTAATTGAAACAAGACTTGCTTATGTGGAGCAAGCCCAAAGTTCTCCAGCTGGCCAGAAAAGATCTTGGGTTAGGATATGAAGAGATCCTTAGGCATATCCAGTCGCTTCCACATGGGGCTCTGTTTTTGCTTTTGGTTTTGAAACCACAACATTGTACCACTAGCAAAGCTAGACAATTTTGCATCCTGGGCCAGTTTCACACGCTGTTCTTCCTGTGGCTGGTCATTCCCACGGTGATGTCATTTCCATCTTGCTCATATTTTATATTTGGGTAAGTTGGCTGTGCCTCTGGGCATCCTCTGAAGTTGCAGCGCTCCGTTCTTCCTTTTTGCCTCTCCAATTTTTTGATTTGAGTGAGCTGGTTGTGTTGCAGCGCTGCCAAGGCTACTCGGAGGGAAAGGCAGCTGTGCCCTCTTCCAAGCTGTGCCTAGGGGTGCTTCCTGATTTCCCTACCTCTAGTTATGCCACTGCATTAGGCAGGTGCAGTCTTACCCCAATGGGCAACAGGGGCAGCAGCCCCAGTAGGGTTGCCAGCTCTGGGTTGGGAAACACCTGGAGATTTTTGAGGTGGAGCCTGAGGAGGACAGGGTTTGGAGAGGGGAGGGACTTCAATGCCATAGAGTCCAACTGCCAAAGTGGCAATTTTCTCCAGAGTAACTGATCTATATCAGCTGGAGATCCGTTGTAATAGCGGGAGATCTCCAGCCACCACCTGGAGGTTGGCAACCCTAAGCCCCAGGCCCCACAAGAGGGTGCAAAGAAGGGAGAAAGGACCCTAAAGGAGGGCTGGGGCAAGAGAAGGCTACTAAACTGGGGCAGGCCTGGTGAAACTGCCCCAAGGCAGAGACTGCTCAGCCCCCTGAGGTTTGAAGGGGCAGAAACAGGTGGTGAATGGAACTGCACTCAAGAGGCAGAAGCTGTGTAGACTTTCCTGCATCCAATAAAGAGGTACTTAAGGAACACCATTGTATCTGTTGAGCCTCTGCTGCCTAAGGAAGCCAGTTATGATATCCCACTGCCCCGGGGGGGACACACATCCACATCCCCAGCCTCCCAAAGGATGGGGGAAAGAAGAAGAGCAGGCCCCTGCCACTGCCTCATCTGAGGCTCAGACAGCTGGCTTCCTGTGCTCCCTTCCCACCTCACATGGGATGAAGGCCAACCCTTGCTTGGCCCCAGCAGGCAGTAATTCTAGGGGCCCAACCTGGTCATTTGCTTAGGACCATCACTAAAACCCTGGAGGCCATTCCCCAAATCCCCCTAAATGTTTAGTGTATTTTGTCCAGTGGTGTAGGAGTCAACAACTGAAGGCAAAGCTAAGGAACTTTGCTGTGCATACTTGATCCCTGAACGTATGGACTCCATAGTTTGCCCTCCCTCATGGTTTGGTAGGGAAGGGGAAATTCTGAGTCCAGCTCTTGAGGCAGGAACTGCCCCTTCCATACTGCTTTGGCCACACACAAGAGAGGTAAATCCAACTGCTGGAACGGTCTGAAAGGCATTTTACTGTGCATTTATCCTATAATAGCCTCCAAGGCAGCGTACAAATGCAATTAAAACAAATAACAGTAACTCATTAAATACAAACTAAACTGCATAAAGCAAAGGGTAGGTTTAAGCTAGTCAAAGAGAGGATAATAGAATGGGCTTGGCTTGGGGTCTCAAAAGGACTCTAAAGATGGTGGCAGATAAACTTGGGTGGGGAGAGAGATCTCAAATAAGGGCACTAACACGGAAAAGGCCCTCTCTCTGGTTGTCACTACCTCGCCTCAGAAGGCTGGAGCACCCAGAGAAAGCCCCAGATGAGGATCTTAATTGCCATACAAATTGATCTGAAAGCATCTATTTAGCTTCTTTGTTTTGACTGGAAAGTCCCCAAAGCGTTCCTTTAATGTCACCTATCCTTTTAGCCACAGGCTTGTGGGTGATATTGGAACTAGCTCTGCTAGAATTAAAACACACATTACAGGCAAATGCTGAGAGAGCATTGTATGTTTTTAACCTATTGTCAATACTGAAGATCAGGGACGAGAAGGAGACACACTCAAGAATCTTGGTGTGACACAAGGGGATCTCATGGGAGCCTCACAGAAATATTAAAATGGTGATTTTACTGCTGGGGAGTCTATGGTGGCTGATACTTCATTACCTGCCGAATCAAGACCCTCTGGCTCCAGGCACGAACATGTTCTGTCTTTCCCCTTAGCTACAATCTGCTAGAGCCTTTTGAAAATTTTGAAATCTAGAGACCTGGCTATTCCCTCTCATCACCATTCATCAAATTATTGACTTCTAGCAAACTGCAGGGTTAACCAACAGGACATGGAAGATGCATTACTAAATACGAAACTGTAAGCATACGGGCCGCCTAAACTCCCGGACTGGACCTGGCAACCTGATATGCAGGCACACAACTACTGTTCCAGCCACGCGCCTGCTCCAAACGCTACTGGACGGCCGCTGCGCGCTCCGTTGAAACTGACACGGCCGCTCCTGTGAGCTCTGTGCAGCCGGCAGCTAGGAAGCAGAAGCAAGGGCAACTTCCAGTGAACCTGAGAGACTCCATGTTCCTGTGCAAACTCTGTTCCAGCCGCAGCCATGTCGTGGAAAGCAGACAGTCACGTAGTCAGTGCCAACACCCCCCTTTCCCATTGCAACATCAGCAGCTTAATGGGCAATCAGCAGCGATCCTGATATCAGTGATGAGTCGTTCCTCCAGCTATGCAGCAGCGATCCCCAGACGTTTGCAGAGATCGTGCCTATTGTTCCAGAACGTTAATCACTTCAGCAGAGATCTCCCGGTTCTTCCCGGGTTGCACAAGCCATTGGAATCAGAATAGATTTCCAAATTCTCACTACCCCACCCCGCAGCCACAGATTAATCCTTTTTTCACCTTTTGTCACCTGGGAACCTAGGAGGGGTAAATCCCCTCTCCCCACCCCCAGAAAAACAGTATATCTGGGGTGCCCCCAGCCCATAGAATTACCTTAGGTCTTTCCTGGCATCTTTGCTGTTACTCTGTTGGTTTGGTTTTGCGCAGCCTGACCACACTCCCTCCCGCCTTGCTGGCCAAGTCTATGGGAATCCCTTGACCCCGCTTTTGCTCTTAATTTCTTCTATCTTAGTCTACGTGAACTTGGACAACTCCTCTTCAAGAACGGTAAATATCACCCCATCAATGATCCCTGCCACGTTGGCATTTGTGCTTGTACTACTCTCTTTGCATTTCTTAGATTTCTCTGTATGTGTGTATGCATCACTGATTTGAAAGAAAACAACTGTCTTTATTTAAAGGTCACAGTTACCGGCTCTAGTATACAAAGGTTGCTCTCGCTATATAAATATTGTAGTTTGCTATCTTGCTTGCTAATTCCCCAAGTTAAAGAGCAATTTGGCTAACAAAACCTCGTTAAACCAACCTAAAACTGGGATCAATGTCCTCTTGCCTGGAACCAAATCTGGATCAATGAGATTTACTGAAGGTGTTTCCCCCCCTACTTCCCAGATGCCAGTCTAATAGTTTACAAGGAAAACAATATATTTGGCAGATATGAATGAACCTGAAAGTCAGGGTGGTATAGTGTTAAAACGCTAGGCTACGTTCTGGGAGGCCAAGGTTCAAATCCCTACGGCTATGGAAGCTTGCTAGGTGACTTGTGCCAGACGTTGGGGGGTAATTGTTGCTATGGAGCTTGTTTTATTACCTCCAATTTTTATGATCTGTGAACTGCTGCAACCTGAAACCAGATTGCCTGTCAGTAAATCCACCATATGCTGGCGTGAGCAAGTCTTCTAAACACCACGATCTAAAAAATCTGCTTAAAATCCAGGTTTCCCCCCCCCTTTACTATTTTATAACATGTGACCTGATGAAGAGTTCTGGGATACTTGAAGGCTTGCACACTGTTATGTGTTATTGAGTTGGTCCTAATAAAGGTATTACATTGGATGGTGTTCTTGGGCCTGTCATATACTCTCAGCCAGATCTACATTACAGGATTTTTTGTGAGGATTAATTGGAGGAGAGTAGAACAGTGAAAGCCACTTTGGGTCTCCAATGGACAGAAAAAAAAGTAAAAAGATAAAGGTCCCCTGTGCAAGCACCGGGTCACTCCTGACCCATGGGGTGACATCACATCCCAACGTTTCCTAGGCAGACTTTGTTTGCCAGTGCCTTCCCCAGTCGTCTTCCCTTTACCTGGGTACTCATTTTACCGACCTCGGGAGGATGGAAGGCTGAGTCAACCTTGAGCCGGCTACCTGAAACCAACTCTTGTCAGGATCGAACTGAGGTTGTGAGCAGAGCTTGGACTACAGTACTGCAGCTTACCACTCTGCGCCACAGGGCTCTTAAATGGAGAGAAAATGGAGAGAAAAGCAGAGTATAAATGAAGTAAAAACATAAATCTGGGTAAACCTTTGCTAAATTTGTCCAGTGAGTATAGATCATACATAATTCTTCACACCTGGTTGAGGATCTGGACTGCTTTTGGTATGGTAACAACTTTATTTTGCTTCCACTGGCAAGTTCTCTTTTCTGCTTATATGGATTCAGTAGTGATGACTGTGTCTTTTGTTCAATACTGCAAAAAAAAAAAAAATGGCAGGTGCTAATGAAAGACCCACTCGGCCCTTTGTACATTTCTTAATGTGCATGCCTGATGTCATTAGTGATAGAAAATTAAACTTGCTAAGGCACCAAAGGCAAGAGATTAACTTGTTGCTGGCTTCTCTGTTTGGCTTCCTCAATACAATACAGAGAAAACTCAATTTGTTACAAGAGTAGGAGGAGATTCGTCTTCCTGTTTCCCTAGTTATAACAACCTGCCAACAATTGTAAAAAGGAGTCAGCAAAATGTCACAATCACTCCAAGAGGTGTTACAGGTCTTTAAAAAAAACACCAAACAGCGGGATCTCTGATTTCTCTACTTGATGAGTGAGTAGACATTTGGTTTTGAGCATACCTTGTTACATTATAGTGATCATACAGAACACCAGAACCTTTTGTTTTAGATTAACTCTGCCCCGTGGCACAGAGTGGTAAGCTGCAGTACTGCAGTCCAAGCTCTGCTCATGACCTGAGTTCGATCCCGATGGGAGTCAGTTTCAGGTAGCCGGCTCAAGGTTGACTCAGCCTTCCATCCTTCTGAGGTCAGTAAAATGAGTACCCTGCTTACTGGGGGTAAAGGGAAGATGACTGTGGAAGGCACTGGCAAACCACCCTGTCAACAAAGTCTGCCTCATGAACGTCGGGATGTGACGTCACCCCATGGGTCAGGAATGACCCAATGCTTGCACAGGGGACTTTTACCTTTTTTAATCCAAACTAAAATGGGCGGGCATTTCGTAAGACACTTTTTTCATTAGACACTTCTTTGAATTGCTGGGATGAGATTGGTGGCAATGAGATTTTGTGTACATTCAGGAAGAATTCCAAAAGCCACGTCTGCGGACTTCATCAACTTCCATGCTTGATCCCATAGCAGATGATACCTGATTATATCTGCAACATATACTTGCTGTTCTTTTTTTCTACCTGCCCTTTTCTACTAATAGTAATGGTTGTAGGTGCATAGAATCATAGAATCATAGAGTTGGAAGGGACCACCAGGGCCATCAAGTCCAACCCCCTGCACAATGCAGGAAATTCACAACTACCTCCCCCCTCCACCCCCCTAGTGACCAGAAGATGGCCAAGATGCCCTCCCTCTCATCATCTGCCTAAGGTCACAGAATCAACATTGCTGACAGATGGCAATCTAACCTCTTCTTAAAAACCTCCAGGGAAGGAGAGCTTACCACCTCCCGAGGAAGCCTGTTCCACTGAGGAACAGCTCTAAAAGGTAGGCCAGGTTCTGACTGCATTTAGCAAAACTAGCTACATAGAAACCTTTTAACTACATGCCTTAGAAGAATACAGTTCTTCAAGACCAGCTGCATCTCACTTCCTCCCCATTCCCTTCCCTTCACTGTTGTTGAGAAAATCCTGTGAATGGAAATATCTTTCAGAAAATTGTGAATTCACTGCAAGTTCTTAATTGCAATAACTTCTGATCTCTTTGCCAAAGGGCTCAGCGGCCATCCCCCAATGGGCTTCCACAGCAGCTTTGCTGGTGAAGGGACCGGGCTGCAGCACCGCTGAGACAAAAAGGAAACCTCTGACAGCCAGAAATGGCATGCATAGTCAACACAAAGACCCAAAGTCATCAGAGGCGAGTGAAACAGCCATGCATAAAAGTCCATGCATGAAAGAAAAAAGGAATGTAGCTCTGCTTGGTTGCCCCTCGGTGGCAAAGTTCAGCAGGACTGCATAAGTAGTAGGATGATAGTCTTCTCCTTCCCCTGCTTTATTTGTCCCCCAATTAGGGGGAAATTTTCCTCATATTTTTTTAAACCTCCTAAAAAGAGTAGACATGCCCTTCAGTGAGAGACTGTTGTAGCAAGAGGTCTAGTGCTAGTATTATCTCTTGCAACCCAGTTCTCTGGTGCAGCATTTTCCTTCCAGTTTGAATACTCCGCTTTTACTCACAAGACCAGAATGTGCATTTCAGACAGCACATTCTTCATTTCCATAGAAACCGGGAATGCCTTTCAAGGCAGCATTCTCTTCCCAGTCCCTGCATCCTAGAGACAAAATGCATGCTGACAGCTTGTCGGGCACATCTTGTCACCTTGAAGTTCAAAAGAAATCATGGCACAAATCAAACTGTATCTTTAAAAGAGCCAGCGGTGGACTTCCCTGACAAGTCAAGTGTCGTCATCTTTTCTCCAGAAGCTGAGTAGGAAGTTCCTTGCCATTTCCCCATAGGATCAAATGCATTTCTTCTTAGTAGAGGGAAGAGAAAACAAAGATCTTTGGATGGCTTCAGGAGGCAGTCACAAACAATTGATTGAAATACCACCCTGTTCCACATGACCTCCTCTGATATTACAGCATATATCATACCTTGGTCTGAAATATTTTGTGAAGATCCATCCGACACATCTTGTTTCTTGCTGGTGTTTTCCTTTTTCTTATGACACATAGTCCAGGAACTCATTGGCTGAAATCTTGCAGTCAAATAAACCTGCTTGAACCCATCTGATTTCCATGGGGGATTTCAACATATCTAACTTGCGGTGCAATCGTATGCATAGTTACTCAGAAGTAAGTCCCTTTTATTCAATGGTCTTACACTCAGGTAAGTATTTTTACAACTGCAGCCTAAGTATAGGAATGTGGCAATCTCTTGCAGCCACTGGAACTCTAATGTGCTCACAAAGATCCCCACCTGTCAAGGACTGGTCCATTCATTTCAGTGGAGGAGGAAGATCCCAGGACACCGTTTTGTGCAGATCTGTTCCCCTACTCACATAAGGGCTCCATATTAATAAGGCTCTGGATTGGAAAACTTAATTTTAACCTTTGTGTCTGCTTCACTGTTTCTCCACTGCTTGGGAAAATCAGCCTCTTCAGGCCTTTGTTTCTCTGCATGTTGCTTTGAGCATCAGTTATTTTCTAGCGAATTATTCATAAATGCAATATAACTTATACTTGTCTCTAGTTAGCCAAAGCTACAGATGGGCTTGAGCTTTTGTTTGGTTAAAAGGCAACAGATACACTTAGAAATGGCTTTGGTCGTTTCCACACCAATAACTTACTCTAGAGCATCCTCGTGGTAATTTTGTGTGGCTTGGAAACGCATTCCTATTTTTTGTCCCCATGTCTCCTCTTCATTCTGTCCGCATTTCCCCCCATTTGTTTTCCTGGGATATGTGGGGTGCTTTGTGACACACGCCATTTTTAACTTTCACAAAGAGCTTTTCCTCCACAGCAGAACACCCGCCAGCCCTCTTGTGAACGCCTCCGCCTTGAAGGGTGCCCGCTCACTCAACGCTGCAAGCCCAGCCAGGGCTCGGACAGGTGTCCCGGGGCTTTGGCACCTGCCTCCCGCCTGCTACGCTCCTCCTCCCGCATGAGCTGAGAGCCATCCTGCATAAGTCAATGTGGAAGGTTATTCAAACGCTCCTACGTTGCTTTGTTAGTCCCAATGCATTTTTTTAAATTATATTGGGAAATGGCTGCCAGGAGGAAATGGCTTTGTTTTAAAATGTTAGCTGGTATTTACAAATGAACAATCTACCTTTGTTATTTAACAATGCAAGTCCTAGGCAGAGTTTGATCCTACTAACTTCAGTGGCTTAGACACATATAACTCTGTTTAGGATTGCACTGCAAAATGCATTTAGATCTCAAGGAATGGAATCGGTGTAAGCGTTTACTGCCTTTTTTGTTTCAGATACTCTTTTGGATAGTGGCAACGTAGTGGTGGAAGGGTGGCACAAAGTAAGAGAATCTTTCCAAAGATTTGTATTTCTCCCCAAACATAGAATGCTGCAGCTCAGTTACTATCGAGAGCTAGGCAAAGTATCTCTATTACTCCCATTCTTCAGATACTTCATTCATTACCTATCAGTCATTGAGTTAAATTCAAGGAACTGGTTATCACATACAAAGCCCTTCATGGCCGTGGACCCTCATTTCTCCAGGACCACTGCTCCTGCTATGCTCCTGTGTGACAGCTTCACGCATCACGCCTTCTTAAGGTACATTGTAATTCTGGAAGATCTCTAGGTCCCACCTGGATGTTGGTAACACCCTAACAGGGATGGAGGAAGAATGCCTGAGGAAGAAGCCATTTTATTGTAAGAAGGCATCCGCTCAGGTTGAGAAAGAATAGCTTACAGAATGTCACCTGTTTCTCTTTTTAAATGATGTATCTTGCCTGGATAGGTAATAGCTCAGTGGCAAAGCACATGCTTTGCATCTAGACATTTCTGCTTCAGTTCCTGACATTTCCAGGGGATCACCATAAGTCAGATGTGACTTGACGGCAAGAGAAAATAATAACAAAAACTTTGTGTTCATTCTTAGCACAACTTGTGGGGCTACGGAAGAGTCTTTGTTTAAACTGGAGCAAATAAAAGCCTCCTTTGATCCGATTTAAGCAGATAAATGGTGGAGGAGTCCTGCGGGCAGAACGTCCATGTAGAAGCTTTGCCTACAGCCAATACAGGGAGAATGGAAGAGCTAAGCTTTGCCTTCAATTGGCAGGGCTAAGTTGTACATCTCTGCCCCTTTTTTAGCCCTTTAACAGGCTGGGGATCAGTTGTAATAGCAGGAGATCTCCGGCCACTACTTGGAGGATGGTAACTAGGGTTGCCAGGTCCCTCTTCACCACCAGTGGGAGGTTTTTGGGGTGGAGCTGAGGAGGGTAGGGTTTGGGGAGGGGAGGGACTTCAATGCCATAGAGTCCAATTGTCAACGTGAGCATTTTCTCCGGGTGAAGTGATCTCTAACAGCTGGAGATCAGTTGTAATAGCAGGAGATCTCCAGCTAGTACCTGGAGGTTCAACCCAAATTCACACAGAAACCTTATTATTTAATAAATCACAAGTATATTCCAGTGTGGATACAGGTAAGTGTGTAAATATCTACTTCTAGTATACATATACCTAATAATGTTTCTTTCTTTCAGGATAAAGGTTCATCAGATGTCAGACAGGCGAGGAAGACGGCTGTTTCTGTTCTTCATCAGTTCCTCTACCTTAATTTCTTCAGTTGTTCTATATTTTCTTTAGTCTATCAGTTCTAGATATAAACTCCCCATGGGTAGAGACTGGTCCTTCTGCCTAAACCGGCTAGTCAAGTCAATCAGAATTTAGAGGTTCCCTGTAGGGATACCTAGAGTAGTTCTGTTTCCAGCTGTTGTGGAGTTTGATGTGTAACCATTTTGTTTGTATATTTGTATATGCTACCTGACTGTGTTTGTTGCACCTACTACTATGTTGTAGATTTAATTACTGGAATATACTTGTGATTTATTAGATAATAAGGTTTCTGTATGAATTTGGGTTGAACTACTGAGTACACAGAAGTGTCTATCTTTTGCCAGTTCTTGGAGGTTGGCAACCCTACTGGCATCCCTAGTCAGCATGCCCGCATGATGCAAGTGTACACCCCCCTTTCCTCCTGCTGGCACTTAAGGCACCAGTGGGCAATGAACTGGATTGGTGGGAGGTCTCCCTACAGCAGGAGAGCTGGCAACCATAGCTGAGCCGCAGTGTATCTTCACACTGCAGCTCATCTGGGAAGGGGAGGTTGCCAGGCCATAGGGGAGGCCACCTCAGTGGAGGAAAAGAAGGAGGAATGGAGGTGGTGACAAAGGCAAGCGGCACAAGGACGGTATCTGCATTTGCTGTCCCCACCAACTTCCAGTCTGCTTGCTGCTGCTTCTGCATGCCGTCCATCTAAAGCAGAGAGGCACACTCCTCATGTTTTGAACAGGCATGTGTCTAACAGCCACACAAGGATTTCCTTCCAATTGATGAAACCTGCATAGGTGAAATAGGTGGAATATCGGAACCCCATCTCATGGAATCCAGTGTCATCTTCGGTGCACTTCATTGACTGTTGGAATTTGAAATTGGCATATTTTGTCTTACTAGTCCTTTACATCTGGACTTTTGTGCTGTCATTGTGGCATCCTATGTATTACTGGTGCACTGTTTGCAATAGAAAAACCCTTGTATTTATTGTAATTTATTAGTGTATGTTACAATAGCAATATTGCACAATATAAATATAAAAATTCAATATTGACTTTTGCATAATCATATGTTCAGTTATTAGTGCTGTTCTTTGTAGGACCTCCAGATGGTGGCTGGAGATCTCCCGCTATTACAACTGTTCTTCAGGTGACAGTTCACCTGGAGAAAATGGCAACTTTGGAAGGTGGACTCTATTGAAGTCCCTCCCCTCCCAAAAACCCTCCCTCTTCAGGCTCCACCCCCAAAATCTCCAGGTATTTTCCAACCCGGTGCTGGCAACCCTATGTGTGGGATTTATTTTTATCATTCCCAACAGCTCAGAACAATGCGGCTTTTTACTCACTGTGTCAGGAGCCGTAATGGTTGTCTTGCCAATGGGGTAAGCTTAAAATATTGGTACCCTCACCAGCACAAGAAGCAGAATGGACAGTGTAAGATCTGAGGAAATGGCAAAGGGGTTCTGAGAGAGGAGATAATGTGGCACATGGTTCTGAGAAGAGATCAAAGCTAGCACGTGGCATTAATGTTTTTGTAATATAGGTATGTTTTCATTCCATTCTTTCAAAACTGTGTAAAACCCAAATCGATTTGGTAACTACCAATAGGCCGGGCATGCCAAGTCTTCATTATTTCCTTTCTTCTGCTTTTACTAACCACTGCTCTAGTACAAAAGGTGGGGCTTGCAGTTTTGCTTCGAGTTTTTATGATTGCACGACTCTCCCTCATATTAGCCAGAAGCCTCAACAGTCTCCTTGATAGAGAATGCAAAAGATGCTTACTTAAAACAACACAATTGTGGCATGCAAATGAAACAGGGTTGTGTTTTATTTTGTTTTTAAAGGGGGAAGGGAGAACCAATGAAAAGGATGGAAACAAAGTCACCTCCTAGTATGCACAGATAGTCTATTTGCCTCAAATAACTACAGGAGCACAGAGGTCAGGTTCCCACAATATCATAAGAACATTAAGAAAGGCCCTGCTGGATCAGACCAAGGCCCATCAAGTCCATCAGTCTGTTCACACCGTGGTCAACCAGGTGCCTCTAGGAAGCCCCCAAACAAGACGACAGCAGCAGCACCGTCCTGCCTGTGTTCCACCGCACCCAAAATAATAGGCATGCTCCTCTGATACTAGAGAGAATAGGTATGCAGCATGACTAGTATCCATTCTAACTAACAGCCATGAATACCCCTCTCCTCCATGAATATGTCCACTCCCCTCTTAAAGCCCTCCAAGCTGGCAGCCATCACCACATCCTGGGGCAGGGAGTTCCACAATTTAACTATGCGTTGTGTGAAAAAATACTTCCTTTTGTCTGTTTTGAATCTGTCACCCTCCAGCTTTAGCAGATGACCCCGTGTTCTAGTATTATGGGAGAGGGAGAAAAACTTCTCCCTGTCCACTCTCTCCAAACCATGCATACTTTTATAGACCTTTTATATCCTGTTAGAGGGTGCGTGTTACAGACCCACATGGTTCATCTACCAACATGGAAATATTTCCAGTTGTTACCTGGCTTTTCTAAATTACTCATGTATTACTTAGCTACGCACTCTGAGGAGCCTTGGCCAGCTACAGTTCTGTCCTTTGATACCTGTAGTTCACAAGTGGTTGAAAGAGACTTTTAGGTGGCTGACATTGGTCGTTTACGCATGGGTACTTTCACTCATGCTTTGCCTTCAGTCAGTCTCGGGTGTTCCTTGGAGTAATGCATGAGTTTTTCATCCATTAGAGATGACCTTGCTGCCAGCCCTCACAAATCCCAGGACTTCCTGTTCCTCTGTTAACCCGATTCTTCCATCTCCCCTGAGCTCAGATGGGGTCAGGGGGAAATCCCCACGCATAAGGCAAAGCACGGGACACATAAGCTTGGTTTCTCTCACAGAAAGAATTATAGCCAATTACAAAGCAGCATGTCAATAGGTGGGCATTCAAATGCTTCCTGCTTCCTCAGAGTCCTTTCTGAGCAGAGGAAAGACTTTTAAAAACGAGTCTACCGCATCATTATGCAGCTTACGTCAGCCAGACCTTACTTTGGATGGTTGTTTGATGAGTGACATGGAACACAATATAACTGCCTGCAGTGGGGAGAAAAAAATTGTGATAAATCATAGGAAGGTAATACATAACTGATCTCAAATCAAAGCACTTTTCCACTGGCTTATGCCCCCTTCATCCAACAAAAGTATTTAGCCACCTCTGTTTTAGCAGAGATCAGTCAAACAAAATACATTGTTCATAAATAATTCACTTATTTGTAGATTAGTTATGCAACATCCACTATGGGAATATGTAACTCTTAGCCATCCTTTGTTATCTTTCCCCCCATTTCATCCTCCACTGATAAACCCACTTCAACATTTTGAATGGTTACGAAGCCTTGCCCTCAGCATAACAAGCAGTAAAAGCATGAAGGGGTACCTTTGTGTTCACCCCTCAGAATGCAAGAAATGAAATTACTACATGAATAAGATTTCTGCTGAAGATTCAACAAAAGCTGTGGCAGAATGGCCACCACAGATGCCCCCATCCTGTCATGGAGGGTATAGATTTACCTAACTGGCCCAGGTCGCAAGTTACTAGGCCCTAATAAGGAGTTCATCACTTTGGTTTTTTCCCATCATTCCCAACAAAAATACTATTCCTTTTTTCTGCTACCACCACCAGACACTTTTTCAGATATGCCAGTTTATTTATTTTGCCCATGTCGAAAACAAGGTTTTCTGCACAGCTGCGAGGGGTACTTGGGGTTGCCAATTGCCCGGTGACGGCAGGTAAACTACCGCCCATCTACCGAGCTGCGGGCACGCACGCAGGCACTGCGGACCCGTGACCGCACGCGCGCGCAAACGCAGCACACTCATCACTTTTGGTTTAACCTGAAAGCAGATGACCCCATGTTCTAGTATTATGGGAGAGGGAGAAAAACCTCTCCCTGTCCACTCTCTCCAAACCATGCATAATTTTATAGACACTCTAGCACCCTCGGCTACAACTCTATGGAAACCATGTGTTAAACTGGAAGTGACGTAGGCGCATCGCGCACCGTGCCAGGCTTGTGCGTGCATTGCACGCTAATGCCACGGCCGCCGGTGGAGCTGAGGGCCTGGCAAGCCTAGGAGTACTACCCATTCCACTACCACACAAAGACTCTTGCCAGCCTAGCAGAGGTCTGAACCACAGCCATTTAGCCCACAGGAGAAGGAAATGTGGCAAAGACTGGAGAAAGACAGGGATGATGATGTAATGGTAGTGCTGTTCAATAGTCACATTTCCACCATGGCACTTAGAGTGAAGGAAATATCATGAAAGGAAGCAGTCTCTGCTGCAATACATGTAGGTGTGAGGGCATAGAATCATAGAGTTGGAAGGGACCACCAGGGTCATCTAGTCCAACCCCCTGCCCAATGCAGGAAATTAATAACTACCTCCCCCCCGCATCCCCAGTGATCCCAACCCTCCCCCCACCATGCATGATCCCACAATCAAAGCACTCCCGACAGATGGCCATCCAGCCTCTGCTTAAAGACCTCAAAGACGGGGACTCCATCACCCTCCGAGGCAGTGCATTCCACCATCAAACAGCCCTCACCATCAGGAAGTTCTTTCTAATGTTTAGGTGGAATCGCTTTTCTCTTAGTTTAAATCCATTACTCCTTGCACAATCCATTACTCCGGGCACAATTAAAACAAATTCATGTTTTGAATGTGTAGGCTTTGAAGATTTGCATTTCATAGAAATTTAGCTATGATTTGAGCCTCTTTGTGTGCATTGAAAAGCTTGTGCGTTCACACACACACATGTCCAAGTGAGGCACTTCACACTTCATCAGATATTACTTTTGAAAATCCTGGAAGTTTCAAAACCAAGTGTCCAGCACAGCATAACTGAGTTATTAAAGACAAACTCCTCACATGCCACACTTTGCTCTCAGAGATTGCACACAGCCACCTAGAATCACAGCCTTAGGCTCAAGGTACATCTGGCAGCAGCAAATTCATTAAAAAAAAAAAACTCAGGGCAGCAGCAGGATGATTTTTTTTAAACTCAGGTCTGGCCTCAGTTACAGGGGTGGAGTTAGGGTTGCCAACCTCCAGGTGGTATTCAAAAAAAACAATTTGTGCTAATAAGTGACTGGTCGAGAAAGAGAAAAGAAAAGCACTAATGGCTGCTTCAAAAATCTAATTTGCTGCTATGCAAAGTAACACACAATTATAAGCACACAATGTTGATTTCACAATGCAATGCAATTATAATATATTCAACACAATAGTGTAAAGTCCCGAAATGGTGGAATACTAGGGAAAAATCAGCCTAGAAACCTAGGGCTGCCACATAATATCTCTCAATTCCTCAAGTGGAAGAAGACTTGATCCAGGTGCGGTGTTCGTCTGCCAAGCAGTCGAATCACTCCTTCGTGTATAGAAACGCAATTTCTTCACCGGGGGCTGCTTTGCACAATCCCGGACGGTAAGTAATCCAACCTTGCTTATTTTCTGTTTGCATGGAATGTTGTATGGGAAGCAACATTCAAAGCTAGAGGTAATCATCTACAGTCTGAAGTGAAGTGGGGGACCACCTCATTTTTTTTAGCAGGTGTAAATCAGGCCTGAGTAAAAACATGTTAAAATAATGTTTTGTCCCATTGTTCTTTCGTTCCGGTATTGAGCAGAGACAGATGCCTAGGGTCATTTATGCATGGGTTCCAGTTCGTCCCTCTCTTGTCTCACACTTTTATATACCAGTATCGGGAAACCGTATGCATGGTGTGGCTTGTTGCAGGAGCAGGGCATAATTACACACTTAAATCAGGAAGCATCGGAGTCCCCGCCCCTTGAAAACACTGCTTTGTAATTGGCTGGAGGAGCACAAAAAGGTGACCAAGGCAAAAACAAAATCCTCTCACAGCCATAATGCTATGCAAACATCCATCTGTCAGCAGCTCTCTCAAGCACACCGTATGAGGGCTACCTGCAGTGCAATCTCACCACATGCTCAGCAAGCTGCAGAATACTTTAGGGGGAAAGGGGTCTGAGGATTTTAAAATCACACACAAACAAGATGATTTGAAGTGAGGGGCTGTAGCTCAGAGGCAGATAATCTGCTTGGCATGCAGAAGGTCCCGGGTTCAATCCCCAGCATCTCCAGTTAAAAGGATCAGGTAGACGGTGATGTAAAAGACCTCTGCCTGAAACCCTGGAGAGCCATTGCCAGTCTGATTCAGTACAAGACAGTGTAGTCATATGAGCAATGCCAACCAAAGGGGGAGGGAATTCACAATAACTTGCAACATATGCATAAACAAATCTGAGCAAGTAAATACAGAAGAGGCAATCTATAGTTTCCCTCCCCTGTTTAAGTGTACAGATTCATTATTGCTGCTAAATAATTATGAGATTGGGCAACATTATAAATACATTATCTGATATGAGCAAACTTAAATTTCACTTTGAATTACTGTATTCTGTGAGCCAGCCCTGGTTCTACTGCCACAGAGCCTCTTTTATGTGGCTTGTGAAGCAGGTAAGACACATTTCTCTAATAGCCAGCTGCCAAGATGAAGTGGCTTGGGAGAGTGTATTTTGTGGGCTTTCTAAGGAACAAAGACGGGTGGTGCTGGGATACAAAGCCCACAATTCCTCCATTACAATGTACCTAGAGCATGTTGAGAGTAAAGCTGACAAAATCTGGAAGCACCTTTTTTTGCTGCTGTCAAGTCGCAGCAGACTTATGGTGACCCAATGCAAGAGATGGCTTACCATTGCCTGCCTTTGTGTGGCTACCTTGGGCTTCCTTGGTGGTCTGTCGTCCATGTACTAACCAGGGCTGACCCTGTTTAGCTTTCAAGATCTGAAGAGATCAGGCTAACCTGCGCTATCCAGTTCAGAGCTTCCACCTCATGGTTGTGTTCTGCAGATGTGCAACATTTACAAACTGGGACCAGCAAGTTTAAGGTTGTCATAAAACTGGACGGTATGAACCCTTATTCTTTAAATGGCACCCCCAGCATAAGAATGATAAGTAGGCTTGTGCATATCAATATACCCAAACCTAAAATAAACCCAAAATTAGTGTTTCAATAATTTTCGGGTTTCATGTTTATCGAACACCAAAACCTGGGAATCTCCCCAAAGCCGAACAGGCGATTTCCGAAAAAGCTGAATAAATATTTGGCTTTTTCGGGTTTGGCTATTTGCCTTTGCTCAGATGTATGGCTCTGTGCTTTCTCCCATTTTTCTATCTTCAGTTTCCGTTTCAGTCACTTTATCTCCCATTTTTCTATTTTTTTTAATTGGTTTTGTTAGGGCACCATAGTTGGGGCCCTTTTGAGGTAGGGATTGTGTAATCGGAACCAACTTAGTCTGACCAACCATCCAACCACACAACCATCTCCATTCAGTGGGTTAATTTGGATAAAGCATAAGGGTTGTTTAAAAGATGGGGCTCACCAGTCCCATCTGGAGGGATATACCCTCCAACTAAAAAGAGCTGGCTTCAGCAGCTGCTCACACCACCAGGCTTCCGAAGGAGACTTCCTCACCTGCGTGGATGAGCAATCTCCTTCAGACAGCCCCTGTGATTGAGAGTTTGGCTGACTCCAGTATCACCACCACCCCGAACACCTGCTGTCAAACTGAAGGTTGCCCGGAATAGAGGCTTTGTTTCCCTGCACTGTGACCATCTCTTGAAATCCGATTTTTGATGACCACCATAAAGGACTGTTCACAGGATGTCATTTGCCACCAAAAGAAATGTTTTCTTTGCCTTATTTTTCTTACATTTAAGCCGTTTTCCTCAGATTGGAAGCTAATTTGCATGGACATCATGCTATGTGCCCCAGATATGAAGGCAGCCACCAGACTTTGAGATTCCAGCCTGCTAATCGGCTCTTTCCATCAGTCCTCAGCCATGCTGAACTTCTGAACCTGAAAACTGATGTACAGCTTGGCTCGCAAATGCCTGGCGGATGGGGGCAACCCCTTTATGGGCCCATAAAATTGGACCCCCTGTCCCAAAGTTCACCAAACTTTGGTGACCATCTAAAGAAAGTCCCTTGCAGCTGTGCTGCAACTTTGGAGACTCTACCTCCAAAAATACCTGCACAGGAGCTTCAAAAAAATTCCTGAGTATAATGGACCAATTTTTTTTGGGAAACCTAGAAATAAGCCAAATACCAATATTTACCGGAACGAGTATTCAGCTTATTCCGGGTTTACAAAAAAAGATCAGGCCCAATAAACCCAAACCCGCCCCAGAAGCAAGGCAAGTGGCTCCAGTCATTCTGAAAGCCAGCAGTACCCACCCAGACAGTAATACTGATAAGAACATAAGAAAGGCCATGCTGGATCAGACCAAGGTCCATCAAGTCCAGCAGTCTGTTCACACAGTGGCCAACCAGGTGCCTCTAGGAAGCCCACAAACAAGACGACTGCAGCAGCATTATCCTGCCTGTGTTCCAAAGCACCTAATATAATAGGCATGCTCATCTTATCCTGGGGAGAACAGGTGTGCATCATGACTAGTATCCATTTTTACTAGTAGCCATGAATAGCCCTCTCCTCCATGAACATGTCCACTTCCCTCTTAAAGCCTTCCAAGTTGGCAGTCATCACCACATCCTGGGGCAGGGGAGTTCCACAATTTAACTATGTGTTGTGTGAAGAAAAACTTCTTTTGATGATGATGATGGGCATCAGCTCACCCATTGCCTCTGGTGGTTGGGCAGGAGGATGCAACAGGTGAGCTTGAGCTAAGTGACTCCTGCAGTGCTGGCAGAGCTTCTGGGCTGGGCTGTTCTTGGCCCTTCCAGAAGAGTGACCCATTGGAAACTTTCCTGTTATTTAAATGTCCAGTCTTTCCCCAGGTAAAAAGGTAGTTTAATTATTCCAGATTTTATGCTCCTAATAAAGCCACCATAGGAGCCCCGTGGCGCAGAGTGGTAAACTGCAGTATTGCAGTCCAACTTCTGCTCACGACCTGAGTTCAATCCCAACGGAAGTTGGTTTCAGGCAGCTGGCTCAAGGTTGACTCAGCCTTCCATCCTTTCCGAGGTAAGTAAAATGGGTACCCAGATGACTGGGGAAGGCACTGGCAAACCACCCCATAAACAAAGTCTGCCTTGTAAACGTCAGGATGTGACATCACCCCATGGGTCAGGAATGACCCGGTGCTTGCACAGGGGACCTTTACCTTTTTAATAAAGCCACCATAAACCACTAACTGCTCCCAACTGTTGGATTCTTTATTTACCATTGACCTCTGAGATCACCAGTCAGCTACAATCAGTTTACATCATATACTTGTGGTTTGAGTACTGACTTTTAACCCTCTCCCTTTTCTGGTCTCTGTCTGCACTACCCTGTAGACCTCTTTTCTCAGTGGCTTAGAAACTATGGTGCTTTTCATTAGTGCATGCAAGACTTATGTTTGATGTATTCTGGTATTAAATTTGCCTTTTGGGAACTCAACTGTGCCACAGACTCAGCCACGCAATCTCCATAATGGAAGGATGAGACTGTGGCCAAGATCAGAACTTTGGAGGTCTGCCCAGGGCTGGAAGTAGTGTTGATGGTGGGATGATCCTATGCCTTTTCCCCTTAGAAGAGTTGCTGCATGTACCTTGATCTCTCTTCCAGCTTCCTGCTCTTTTCTGACCATGCAGACACGGGCTGCACATTTTCTATGCTCAGAAGAGAAGTAACATTGCATGGCGAGGGGGTCTGAGGGTTTCTGGGAGGGCACTGTTTTCTATTTTCTCCTTTCTCCCTTCTCTCATGTCACACAGCAGCCATCCGCTTTAGCACACAATCCTTTTTGCATGGCTGCCTCACTTATATAATGAAATTGCCTTCTGTTGATCGCCTGCCTCTTTAAAATTCCTGTAGTACAGTTGAGAACCAGAAAGAATTTCCAGTGAGAATCCTAGGAAATTGGAGATTATTTCACAAGCAGAGGTTCTCAAGGCCTGGCCCCAGAGGAACATTCCGGTTTAACAAGAAGGAGTTAATCATTCCATTTTTATGCCTGTCAAAACTGCAACTTAATGAGGACAGTTTTCCTTAAGGGCGGAGGAAAAATTTTAATTTCCTTTTCTTGACTCATGAGTTACTTCAACACTTTCTTATACACACACACACCAAATCCAAATGAGTCATTTGTTTCATCTTCTAGATTTTAGAGGCTTGTTCATACCATCCTTCCAGCTGATGCCTTATCTAAGCAGTTTTAGCTCATGGCACAAATTTGTGAGCATTTTTTCTTAAAGGGAGACTTTCCCATTGTCTCCTTCAAGTCATGTCTTGACTAAACAGCAAATTTTCTCAGCCAGGGGAATTGTGCCCCCCCCCCAATAGCTCCAGCTGTTGTCTAACAAATACGTCAGTGATACTTCCATCCTTTAGGAGCCCCCTAATAAACCAAGAGTAAATTACCGAGTGACCTACTTACTGGGGTTGTTTAAATAATCTACAGCTTGGCAGCATAATTCGATGTTTTACCATGCAGGGCATACGGATTTCATCTTAAAGCGTAACCTCGCAATGAAGAAAAAGGGGTTTGAGAAGCAAACAAAACAAAAGGGGGGCAATCAAAATAGCTGTTTTAAGTGAAAACATTTTCTTATTTTGCTTTTAAGGCAACATTGTGTTGCTATATCATATGATTTAATTCCATTATAGAGTCTGTTGCGGACTTCAAAATGAAATTAGTCAGTTGCATTGTGTCATTGTGCAGCAGACATTTATGGGAGGCCATATAGTTGGCTCATATAAGTGATAGTTCACTTTGAGAGTCCAGTTGAGTGACCTTAATAGGATTTTCAATTTATTCAATTTTACGGTCCTTAGACCAAACATAAAATGTTTGCAGGTATATTGCCTTACCCAAACCAGCAGTATAAAACAATATCTTTTGGTTAAAACACTATACAAAATATTACTCTCTTTAAAAACTGGTCAGCAATATAAAATTAAACAATCAATCCACTCTACAACTTTTCATTTTTACTTAGATTTCCTATAATTAAATACTATTCTACAAAACTTGGCCACTAACTTTGTTACCTGAGAAAATTGATCCTTAAGAAGGTTATTAACTCTAACGAATTCAGAATAACCAGTGCTCTTTCTTAAAAGAGGGCCAAGAATCTTCTCCCTATCCTCCCTACAGTAACCGCACCTAAGAAGGACATGTTCCAGTCTTTCTGGTTCACTGCAGCTGCAGGAACAGAGCCTTTGTGAGAAGGGGGTCTTTTTTAATTTTCCTTCTAATACTGCAGAGGGCATAGCCGAAAACCTTAACAGGAAAAAAAGCCACTGGGTAGGGGATCTCAGGAACAGCAGTGTGGTTTTCCAGTTACTACTGCTGAGGTGGGTACAGTGGTTGGGTATCCAGGAGCCCAGGGCAAAGATTCCTTCTGCTTCCCTCTTCCCAAGCTAAACATCATATGAAAACAAAGAAACTCTCGTGGCTTGTTAGCAGGAACAGATGAATAATTACTTGGTAAGAAACATTAAAGGATAGGTTTGCAAAGGAGAGAGTTCCTTTTTTTATGATTTACATTATACATGTTGCAATAGTTACAGTGCTAAAAAAAACCACCTTTCAAACAACAACCAATTAGCACAGGTCAATGCACCTATTATGAAGGGTGGGAAGAAACTCCTGCTATTTTTTTAAAAAAAGGAATGCAGTGTTGGGTTTCATATGCATGGGAGGTTTTGCCTTGGATTTGCCGTTCTCTAGATGCATGTTTTCCCCATCTGAATTCTCAGAAATCAAAAATAAGCCCCCGTGCAGAGTTTTGAGAATTCAGATGGGGAAAATGTACATCTAGAGAGCGTCAAATCCAAGGCAAAACTTCCCATGCATAAATGGCCTAATGTGGTTTGTACCAGCAGCATTCAGCCTCCTGCTCTTAGGGGCAGCCTGGCTTCCCCACACAGGAACAACGGCAGGCAGACTGATGTAAATCAATTCCAATGCTGGAATCTTGTTAAGGAGCCGATTGCCAGATGCTTGTCATGCAGCCCAGTCCTATGCAAGGATGTAACACTCCCAGGGCAGAACAGAAAGAGAGAGAATGAAAACAGGCAGATGGCTATAATCTTGTGTATGCTTACCTGGAAGTAAGCCTCCACTGAATATAATAGAACTGCATAAACATGCACAGGATAGCATTACAAGTATGTACATGTTTCAAAGAGCATGCTTACACTGTACTGAGCCTGAATCTGAAAGGAGGCCAAATTTACTTTTTCTTGTTCTCTGAGGAGTGGCATATGTAAGGCAGGAAAAGGTTGTGACCTGGTGATGAGCATCTGGCATCAACAGCCACTGACCACATGCTTGGTACCTCTGCTATTTACCAGACTCTCAAAGTATCATCGGGGTGCCCCCCCTTGCCCCCACTTCTTCTGTTCCTCCTCTTCTCATGTCTGCTCTACAATGTGCCCGTGCCACTTAGGTTTGCTAACAACCTGGAGATTAAATGTCACGTGTGGGAAAAGGCAGTTGAAGCTTTTAATGACACAGAGGTAAATAACGTCACCTGATAAATGTGTGTGTAAAGTGCCGTCAAAGTCACAGCTGACTTATGGCGACCCCAGCAAGGGCCTTTCAAGGCAAGTGAGAAGCAGAAGTGGTTTGCCATTGCTTTCCTTTGCAGAGTCTTCCTTGGTGGTGTCCCTTCCAAGTACCAACCCTGCTTAGCTTCTGAGATCTGAGGAAATCGGGCTATGCCATGCTGCCTTCCCTCCTTCCACCTGATAAATAAAGCCCATTGAACCACTCTTAAAAGGGCAGAACACTTTTTCTCTAGGTTGCTGGCAACCCTACTGTGTCATTCATGCCTGCACCCTCCCTCTTGTGCCGGAAAGCAAAATGAGGTGGATAGAGGCACTCCCAGAGAAAGCCCCCATTCCCCCTCCTCCTTGCCTGGCTCCCCAGGCCTCATAAGATGACTAGGGCCCCTGGAATGTTGTGCCCCCACTTCCTCTTAAAATATAGAAAATGATGTGGATTTTAATATAGAGGTTCTGGGGCTATATAGTAGACTCTACAACGCTGCTTCTGTACTGTTCTTGCCTGTTGATCTACAGTTACCTGAGATAGTATACTATAGTTTCTTTGTAACAACTAACAGAAGAAAACATATTTTCATATCCATCAAAAGTTTACCATAGTGGACTAATTTCCCAGAAAATGTACAGGTAGGGTTGCCAACCTCCAGGTACTAGCTGGAGATATCCTGCTATTACAACTGATCTCCAGCTGATAGAGATCAGTTCACCTGGAGAAAATGGCTGCTTGCCAATTGGACTCTATGGCATTGAAGTCCCTCCCGCTCCCCAAAACCCACCCTCCTCAGGCTCCACCCCAAAAACCTCCCGCCGGTGGTGAAGAGGGACCCAGCAACCCCATGTACAGGGGATTGGTCGGCAGTTTGTATAGAGACTTTCTACTGCAATACCTCCCATAAATCACTTGTGTGTTCAAAAACTTGAACAACCACCTATGTTTTTCCTTTCGGATAATTTATTCTCAGCAAATTACAGTGTTTTGTAACTGCCTTCTAGATGTCTTGAAAATGTTTGCTTTAATGGCAGTTATCATAGCTGAGTTAAGTAAGCCTCGAAACAGAGAGATCCTTGTTAAGTCCTTAAATGTGTTGCAGCTCTTGACAGCTATAGAATTAGAACATAAATAAAGATTTGGGAATTACAGACTGAATCTTACCTACCTTCCCACTTTCCGAAGAAATCAAGAGTTCGGCTTTTCAAGATACCAGCGTGTGGCTATTGGCCTTCCTCAAGTGTTGAGTGGCTTTTAGCTTGACATTTGGACTGACTAGAGGTCCTATATTAATTGCTACTAATAGAATTGTCTACGTGAAACAGTATGTTCACTACTATAGAATAGAACCTAGACGTTTGATGTTATATGTTTATTATACAGAGGCTTAAGAAGACCAACTTGCTGACAAAGCACTGAAACGCTGACCAACCTAGAGGTGGCGTCTTAGTTGGACTTCACGTGTTCTTCTTTTGTCATCCCGACGGTGACATCTGTTCATGAGGGTTTTCTATCCCGTTTATCCCTGCCTCCGGGAGACTCCTGTCCCCGGTGTGTCTCTCCAGCCGGGAGACCAACATTGAGAGCCTACGATCTTTCCAGGCGTTCCAGCTTCTGTGCAGCCCTGCCGCTTTCTTCATCCTTGGTGCAGCTTGGCCGCCTTGTGAGTACTTCTGCCTTTGCCGTGGCGCTTGGGGCTCCGTGCTCTCCCATCCCTTTGGACTTTGTGCCTCCTGGCCACGGGACTTGTTTTGCCGTTTGACTACGGCTTTTGAGCATTTTGTGAGAACTTTCTATATAATTTTCATTGTTATTGGACTTTGGTTTCTTCATTGTTGGTGCCTTGATGGAATTTTGGGATTATGTATATGTAATATGATATTGATATGTGTGTGAATTCAACACCAATTTAGAATATTACGTGTGATAATAACACTATTTTTCTTTCATCTCAAATCAGTTTGTGTTCATCATTATAGAGTACATTTAGTGGTATATTATTTTGTAAACCACATATCTTAATTTGAGCCCACATGCTGGTTGTTGCTACTAACTTTGTTATTTCAGCATAGGTCATTGGTTTTTGCTATGTATACACTACTTAGCTGGGGACATTTCTGGCTGAGACCTTGTTCTCATTTCCATAAGACTTCATATTCTTCTCTCTCTACATCTCATCTTTGGCTGACCTCTGCTTGCCCTGCTCATGGGTTGCCTCTCAGCTAGGACTTCTTTACTATATTGTGCTTCCTACTTGGTCTGTGTGACCATAACACTTGACGAAACCCTCATAAATTCTGACAGCGTGGATGGCCAGCTCTGAAAGCAGCCTGTGATACCCACCTGTGTACATTACTCCACGACAAAAGGATTGTTAAGCTTGCCTTCAACCAGCAAGCAACACATACATTTTCTTCAGATTTCTCCTCCTCGCCATAATGCATAATCGAGCATATACCTTTTCATCATGGGATTGCAGTTAAGGAATAGTGAAAGTACACTGCAACACCCTTATTTGTTTTATCTTATCATTTAGTTCTGTACAGCATTCTGGTTAGGGTGTGGTCCCTTGGAAACAGGAACCATAGCTGGAGTAGTTGTGCATGAAGGCTTATTTGTGATGATGATGATGAAGAAGAAGAAGAAAGGTTGGATTTTATATGCCGACTTTCTCTACCACTTAAGGAAGAATCAACCCGGCTTACAATCACCTTCTCTTTCCCTCCCCACCACAGACACCCTGTGAGGTAGGTGGGGCTGAGAGAGCTCTAAGAGAGCTGTGACTAGCCCAGCGTCATCCAGTTGGCTTCATGTGTAGGAGTGGGGAAACAAATCCAGTTCACCAGATTAGCGTCCGCCACTCATGTGGAGGAGTGGGGAATCAAACTTGGTTCTCCAAACTGATGCAAGTCCAAACTGATGCAAGTTCAGTTGATAGTTGATGTGAAGAATACCTCTTTATCAGTTATTGGGACGAGTCTTCTCAGGAAGGCTGCCTGTCTCTTCCTCATCCCACCAATTCTGTAATAAGAATGCCCACATTATGGACAAAGGAAACCTGTGAGCTTAGAATAATTGTGCATACTTGTTGAAAGTTTAGTATAATTATATTCAAAGAACTAGGGCTGTTTATTCAATTGCTGGAAATAACACAGTAAATAACAAAGGACATTAAATCATGGAAAGTGGGACAGATGGAAATAGGAATCAAGTCTAGAAACAAGTTCCAGAAACCAATATCTGTTGTAAGGACCCAGTTGTCTTTGAGGATTCATTCTGAGTGACCACTTGTGGCAGCCTCCTCTTCTAAACAATTTACCCTGTATTCTTTGATTCTAATGGCCTTCTGTTCTGTGCAGTCTAGACATTTCTGTTTCTGGGATGTTGGACTTTCCCAGTACCATAATTTATTTCCTTGGCTAATGTGATCTTCTCTCAGATAGTGTATCCACTGCTATTGAGAAGGTGGTATAGAAAATGGTTATATGAGCATCACAGCCTCCTGTGGGATACTGCCTATGAGAGGAATAGTGAAAAGTGCCACACTACCATCTCCAGGACTTATGGCTTTGCCATCTTGTAACCTTTAAAATGTTTTGTGCTGTTTATAAACTCAGCAGTTCTTTACTCTTTAATTACAGGAGCAACGCTTTTTCTTTTCTTTTTGCAAAGTGGTAAACACAAGCAAAGCTATCCTGTTTCATCATGTGATCCCCTGCCATTTAGATACTTAGGGGAGGACCTGTAGCTCAGTGGAGCATAGATGTATCCTGATCCTTTTCTAGTCTTTTTTTTTAAAATAGGGAAGCAATAGCAAAGCAATCTTACTCGCCACCCTCAGCAAAACTATGCCTAACTCCACCTTCACACATGGATTGGATTTTGCACAGCTGTTGTGCGAAGGCTGTAATACAGCTAGGATATATATAATCGACTGATAGTTTGCATTCATTCTAAATAGACATGAAGGAACGAAAGTTGTATTTCAGTTTCAGTCACCTTTATTGGCATGATAAAAGTTGTATTTAAAGATCAGCAAACATGCCCTTTAACTCAGACCCACTAAAGTTTTCTCTAACTGATTAAGTAATGTTTAGTTTAATAATTTGTCAGTTAAACTGGTTAAAGAATGAAGCCTGATCCATCATACAATCATGTTAGAATTCACCCCTTAATGCTAACCCCTCTATGGTTATGGAGGGCAGGATTTTGAATATACCATACCCAGACAGGACCTGTCCTTGCTCTTCTGGCTCTATCGATTCATTAGCCCATGCCCTCTTGGAATGCCGCTTTTATGAGGAACTCCGACACGTTATATCTCTCCCCTTTTAACATATAAATCTAATGCCTCTGACAGAATGCCTTTTTTGCAAAGTGACAGGGATCCCAAGGCAAGATTTGTTTCAGTCCTTATATCCCTCAAACATTAGACATATGCTGCTCAAGATCAATGGATCAAGGAGCTTCTAAGGGATAAAGGAAAGGTAAAGGAAGGAAAGGAACTGGAGCAAGAGTTGTCTCCACAATACCCATCATGCTGCCCTCTTCATCTGCACCTTTGTAAAATGCCATCAGTCCTCATATGGAGGGAGTCCTATTACAAGCTACAAGAGAGTAATGGAGACTGTGTATTAGTCTCTGTGTGATTGACACTCTGGCAGTGATGAGCCTAAACACGTTATGAAGAAAACCTTGTATTTGCTCTGATCTAATCGGTTGATCCAACAGCCAAGTGATTTAATTTCGCAGGTGGGAGAAAGTGAGGAGTGTTTTATAGCTGGAGCCAAGTTAATATTAAACAATAGTCTCCAAGTTGCTGGCTGTAGGAGGCACACAAAAACTTGCGGGGGGGGGGGGCAGCAGGATGCAATTGAAAACGTTTACTGTCCGTGAGAAAAGACCAGTGCTGATAGGTAAAACAAGGCATGTTTAGAAAAATCTTTCTGTTGCACTTTTGCTGTTTCTTAAAAGGACATTAGCTGAACTTAAGGGTCACATTCTGAGCTTTCACAAAAGCCCCAAACACAGGGCTGCCAGGTCCCTCTTCGCCACCGGCGGGAGGTTTTTGGGGTGGAGCCTGAGGAGGGCGGGGTTTGAGAAGGGGAGGGACTTCGATGCCATAGAGTCCCATTGCCAAAGCGGCCATTTTCTCCATGAGAACTGATCTCTATCGGCTGGAGGTCAGTTGTAATAGGAGGAGATCTCCAGCTAATACCTGGAGGTTGGCAACCTTACCAAAACAACAACAGATAGACCTGTAGAGGAAAAAAGGCTAAAATCACAAAAGGGAGTTACAGAACAAGGGGGAGAGATCACTGGGGATGAGATGTGGAAGAACTGTATGGAGTTATGCTACTGAGCTAGATTTTTTTTCTTTTGCAGAAGCTCCAAGACCATGTTTTCCTTTTGCATTAAGGATCTGAATGACTGCCATTTTTTGGGACAGGGAAGGAATTTGGGGCAGGGAAATTGGGAAAGCTGCCACGTGGAAGCCCCATTGCTGCTGCGCTTTATCTGCAGCTGCACTGGCAACAGGGAAACCACACAAGACCTTCCCTGTGCAGAAACCACCATAATCTATAGGGTTGCCAGCCTCCAGGTATAAGCTGGAGATCTCCTGCTATTACAACTGACCCCCAGCTGATAGAGATCAGCTCCCCTGGAGAAAAGGGCCGCTTTGGCAACTGGACTCTATGGCACTGAAGTCCTTCCCCTCCCCAAACCCTGCTCTCCTCAGGCTCAACCCCCAACATCTCAAGGTATTTTTCAACCCGGAGCTGGCAACCCTGTTTGTTGATGATGGGTATGGCCTTTTCCCTCTGTCCCTCACTCCCTCCTCTTGTGCAGTGTGCCAAGATGGAAAGATTTAACCTGACTCCAAGGATGTCTGAATGTGCTAACAGATTTTGTTTCTTTTCCAGTACTTGGTGGTGGTTTGCATTGGCAAAATAGCAGAGGACAGGTTTTATCACCTAAGTACTGCATGGAGTAGGCAAGAGCCTTCAGCAGTTAGGGTTGCCAGCCTCCAAGTACCAGATATCTCCTGCTATTAAAACTGATCTCTAGCCAATAAGAGATCAGTTCACCTGGAGAAAATGGCAGGTTTGGCCATTGGACTCTATGGCATTGAAGTCCCTCCCCTCTCCAAACCCCGCCCTTCTCAGGCTCCGCCCCAAAAACCTCCCACCAGTGGCGAAGAGGGACCTAGCAACCCTAATAATCTAGTCTCCTAATGTTGATCTCTGAATTTTTCAGAATAATACCCTATTAATTGAAAAAATATTTCTACTTTCAGTTGCTTTTTCAGTTCAATCACTCTGACCATATCTGAATTAGTGCTAATGGGTACCTCTGAGAGTTATGCTTAATCCAGGCCCGTCCTCCTTGTAGACAGGGTCAGGTGCAATGTATGAGTGGGAATGCCTGGGAGTGCTGTTGGCAAGGGGTCATTCTGGACCATTTGTTTCAGGAAACAATAGTTATGCTCCTATTGTCTGACTACAAGTCCCTCAAGCTCCAGGGTCATTGGGCAGTAACCCAATAGAATGAAACAATTAGCTTTTGGGATGCCTGATCTGAGCTGATGGCATTTTGTGGGGTGGACATATTACAAGAAATGAAGGCATTTTCTTCCAGTCTGCTTTCTAGAGTTAATTTAGGTAGCAAGTACTCCAGTCACATTTGCTGAGGTAGTTAGAGAGGAGGTTTCTCAGAATACTTGTTTATATATTTTCCCAGTTTTTTTTCTTCACGAGGACTCAGAAAAATCCAGAAATATTATCATCTTCTACCTGATTTTGTATAACCTTTTAGAAGACCAGTGAGAAGACAAGCAGGGGATGAGGCTTCTCTGTTCCTAAAGGGCTCTGGGGGAAGGCTTAAGAGAAAAATCACTACGAAATTTCATCACACACTAACTAGTTGTGGTATAATACAAGTGCAAATCATTTCCTTGCTGCATCAGACCAAGGTCCATCGGATCTGGCATTCTGTTTCAAAAAGCAGCCACTTAGATGCCTTGGGGAAGCTCAAAATAAGTGAGTCTTTGTGTTTGTCCCCAAGCAAACATCTGTATCTGTAGTTACCCACATCTGTGAACATAAGAAGATAAGAACATATGCTTGAATGTTTGCCCCAATCGGGCAAATAGGTACTCCGCTGAACTTGTTCAGGTTGGGAAAACAGCATAAGAACATAAGAGGGGCCAGCTAGATGATGATGGTGATAATAAAATGCATTTGTATCCCGCCCTCCCCCAGCAGAGCCAGGGCTCAGGGCAGCTAACATCACAACCATTAAATGCATATTACAATGCGTACAAGTCTTACAACAAATTACCGTAAAACATTCTAAAAGCAACGCTGAGTAATAAATTACTCTATAAGTCAATTAAGGGAGCCCTATTAGTTCCCTGCAAGGAGAGCTGTTTCGATGGCGGCCGCCATCTAGGTTGGCAAGCCTACAGCTTAGCGACTCAGAGCCCTCAGAGGAACAGCCCAAGGAGCCACCAGCTGAGGAGGACCAGCAGTCCAGGAAGAGCCTGATATGGCCAAGGCGCCTGCTGACAATGGTCCAGCAACACCAGAGGCTTTGCTACCAGGCCCTGAAATAACCACCAGGCCTCCGCTGGGCAGGACGTGGGCTAGGGTTGCCAGGTCCCTCTTTGCAGCCGGCGGGATATTTTGGGGGCAGAGCCTGAAGAGGGCAGGGTTTGGGGAGGGGAGGGACTTCTATGCCATAGAGTTCAATTGCCAATTCCCTCCAGGTGATCTGGTCTCTATCGGCTGGAGATCAGTTGAATTAGCAGGAGATCTCCTGCTACTACCTGGCAGTTGGCAACCCTAACGTGGGCTAGGGTTGCCAGGTCCCTCTTCGCAACCGGCGGGAGATTTTAGGGGCTGAGCCTGAAGAGGGCAGGGTTTGGGGAGGGACTTCAATGCCATAGAGTTCAATTGCCAAGCGGCCGTTTTTCTCCAGGTGATCTGATCTCTATCTGCTGGAGATCAGTTGCATTAGCAGGAGATCTCCTGCTACTACCTGGCAGTTGGCAACCCTAGTTGCCAGCTCCCCACTCACCTTCAGCGGGAGGTTTCTCTTCAGTTGTGCGTGGCGTGTGTGTGTGCGCCGACGCAGCACTTCCGGTTGTAAACCAGAAGCGCCACCTGGCGTGCGGGGCTGCAGCGGGTGGCCCGCTCGCCCCAAGGAGGGAGAGGAAAGGTTCCCAGCTGGCACACGGCCCTACAGAGGGCGGCCCACTCGCCCCGGGGAGGGAGGGAGAGGAGAGGCTTCCTGGCTGGCGTGCGGGCCTGTGCGTGCGCGATTGCCCGCCGACCCTCAGCTGGTCGCCGGGCAGAGGGGCACTTTACCGGGGGTTTGCCCGCCACCAGCGGGCACCTGGCAACCCTAACGTGGGCCTGGGCACACAGCTCCCCAGGGGATGCTCCCACTCTGCAGGAATGGCAGCAGTGGAAAGCCCAGGCTGAAGTGGCCCAAAAACAATCCCCCTCAGGATCTTGGCCCAAGCAAGTGCAGCTGCAGGAGCTCAACACCTGCCTGCAGGGCAGCTGAGCCTGGCTACTTCCCAGCCTATTTAAGCCAAGGCTTGGGAAAGCTGCCTTGCTGGATCAGCCTGTGCAAGCCTAGGCGTGCCAGCTTTAGGGCTGGCTCCTGGCTGCCAGCACCTGTTGATGCTCCAAAGCCTTGCTGTAGCGACCTGAGGGCACTGCTTTAGAGGGTACCTGACTGGGCTGGCTTGGCCTGCAGAGCACAGGCCAATAATGGGCCTTCATGGGTTTATATTAGCAAGCATTTCGTAGAAGGGCCGAGTTGTTTGTGATTGTCATCCACAGTACAGACATGTATTCCAGTGGAAATGATTCTAGGAACCACTCCATAGATGCTAAATATTTTTTTCCGAATTCAGACTGTTTTACAGGTCAGAGCATGGCTTCAGGGGAGAGCCCCAGCTCAGAAGCTAAGAGACAGCTACTGATAGGAAAGGAAAGTGTGCCCCTGTCATATTGCGGGGGATTTTAGGCATCCTTCCACTATGATTTTCCAGGCTTGCTGTAAGGAATGTTAAGATTTCAGCACAGGCTGTGCATGGGTACTCTCTGACTTGCAGGGATCCGATGTGCCGTATATCACGGTATCCGAGGGGATGTGCCCTAAAGATCCGTCCTCACAAGGCAAATACCTGTTGAATTTCAGCAGCTCTTAATGTCGACGTCTGCTTCTATACTTTTGCACCAGTAAGCCCTTTCCGTCACTAGCTGCATCCAGGATGGAAACTAGGATACAGCACAACACTTAATATATTGCTATGTTGCCCATAAAAACCTAGCAATACCGCTCACTATGGGTAAGATGCTAGTTAGTCTATGTTTACTCATAAGTAAGGTACATTCAGCCAAAGTCCTGCTTCTCCCTGCATTTTTTTCTTTTGTTTTACAGCTGAATTAATTACTTCCTATTTTCTCCAGGCCAGCCACAGCAGTCGTGAATCAATTGTACTGGAGATGCTAGGAACTGGATCTTGGACCTTTGTATGCAAAGCATGTGCTTGAGTTCTTCTACTAATAATAGGGTGCCAAAGTATGTGATGTTGGAAGTGGATGTGCGTTGCCTTCCACCTCCCATTCTGCCAGCACATCACTGGTGGTAATGGTGAGTGGCCTTTGCTGGAATTGCAGCTGCTGAATGAGCAAAAAAGCTTCCTGTATTTTATTCACAGCAACCTGTGCATGCAAAAGACAGAGCTTCCTCCCCTTTCCCTCTCCACCCCTTGACAGCATTCCACCACTAACCATGATCCTAGCTCTTCACATCCTCACAAATAATTGGTATGATTAGCCCAACAAGCACATGGAATACATTGCAGAACTGTTCTTACGTGGCACACTTCATTGGAAGCAAGTTCCATTGATCTAAGTGTGATTTGCTTCCATGTAAATGTATTTAGGATCGGGGGCAGCAATGTTATATATATTTATTTTATCTATTTACGTAGATAAATAGGAGCCCCGTGGCGCAGAGTGTTAAGCTGCAGTACTGCAGTCTAAAGCTCTGCTCACGACCTGAGTTCGATCCCGACGGAAGTCGGTTTCAGGTAGCCGGCTCAAGGTTGACACAGCCTTCCATCCTTCCGAGGTCGGTCAAATGAGTACCCAGCTTGCTGGGGGTAAAGGGAAGATGACTGGGGAAGGCACTGGCAAACCACCCCATAAACAAAGACTGCCTAGAAAACGTCGGGATGTGACGTCACCCCATGGGTCAGGAATGACCCGGTGCTTGCACAGGGGACCTTTACCTTTACCTATTTACATTATTAATACTCTGTCTTCCTCACTGAGAGGCAGACCTGAAGATATGAGGGTTCAAGTCTACGAAGGGCTTTGTTTGTGGTAGCCAATACCTTGAATTAAACCCAGTAAATGATGGACAGCCAATGGAGAGACTGCAGAAAGAGGCTAATATGCATGCTCCACCTAGCTCCTAATAATAACTGAGCTGTAGCATTCTGTACCAGGTGGGAGTCTCTGGATTAACTTTGAGGGGAGACCGATGTAGAGTGCATTACAATAGTCTAGTCTCAAATGTTATCGTGACATGAATCCAGGTGGCCAGATCAGCTGTGTCAAGATATGTATCTTTACATACCATGGCTGGGGTAATGTTTCTCCAAACCTATCACTTTTATTCCAATTAAACTGTCATGGCTTCCGCCAAACAATCATAGGAATTGTAATTTACTGAAGATGTTCAGAACTCTGTTAGAGATGCCTTGCCCATCTCCCAGAACTACTCTTCCCAGAGTTCCCTGCTTATTTCAGTCAGATTAAGACTATAGTATTGATGTGTACAACAGCGTGGTGTGGGGGTTAAGAGCGGTGGTTTGGAGTGGTGGACTCTGATCTGGAGAACCGGGTTTGATTCCCCACTCCTCCACATGAGCAGAGGAGGCTAATCTGGTGAACTGGATTTGTTTCCCCACTCCTACACATGAAGCCAGCTGGGTGACCTTGGGCTAGTCACAGCTCTGTTAGAGCTCTCTCAGCCCCACCTACCTCACAGGGTGTCTGTGGTAGGGAGGGGAAGGTGATTGTAAGCTAGTTTGAGTCTCCCTTAAGTGGTAGAGAAAGTCGGCATATAAAAACCAACTCTTCTTTTTCTCCTCCTCCTCCTCCTCTCTCACTTCACATCTAAGGTTCTTTTCATATGAAGACATTCACGCAGTTTGGGTGCCAACCTGCAGCATTTTTTCTCTGAGCTTCGTTTCCAATTTGTTGTCCTTCCATGGTTTCTTTTTTTATTTCTCTGTGCTTTCTCAATCGAATCAAAGGTGTTGTCGAAGGCTTTCACGGTCAGAGTTCATTGGTTCTTATAGGTTATCCGGGTTATACAATGGTTCCATATTAACATACCACACCCTCATCAACACATTATCTTGATACTTACAGGACAATGGTTAGCACATTACCTTTGTTACTTTTTGCAGGACAATGATTCAGCCCAAACCCAACCCCTTTCTGACTATATATTACTCTTCCTACACACTTGACACTGAGAGACACTGTCCTTCAGTGTTACTCCTCTGAAGATGCCTGCCACAGCTGCTGGCGAAACGTCAGGAAAGAAAATACCAAGACCACGGTTACACAACCCGGATAACCTACAAGAACCAATGAATCAAAGGTGGTTTGAGAAAGCACAGGGAAGTGATGAGGAAAACTCAGAAAGACAACAAACGGCAAATGAAAACACGAGGAAGCACAGAGAAAAATCCTCAGCAGGTTGGTACCCAAGCCACAGGAAAACCTCCGCGTGAAAAGACCCTATGTCAAAGGCATGCACAGAGTTCAAAATGAGGTGGCTACAGTGTTGCGGTCCTAATAAGCAGGCCACCATTCAGCTCTGATTGTCAGCAAGACTTAAGGGTGTCATCAAACTCCCTGCCACAAAAATTTAGTTTAATCTTTATTAGGGAATAAATCTAGTTGGAAGCAGACTTTGTGGCTAGAACATCCTTTCAGCTGCAAATCAAACAACAAAGTCTTCTGACATCATTACTTCTTTTATTGCTAGCAGTAATTTCCTTGCCACTTCCTTCATTACGAGACTCTCAGCTACTACTTCAGCCACCAGCCTCCTGCAAGGAAGCATACATTTCTCTTAAAGGGAAATGCGTATCTGTTTATAATTCTGCTGTATGTCATGCCCCACAGTCCTATGGCCATATGATCCCCAGCATGCTTCTTGTCCCATAGGATGAATAGAGTTGCCGTGCAGTGACAGATGCATGTTGCAGTATTAAATAAAGGGGGGAAATGACTGAGCAGCTAGTTGTTAAGAGTACTAACCTCAGAAGATTGCTTTAGCAATGTTTGTCAACCATGTTTGGTAGAATGCACCGTTAGGGTCATTATCAAAGGTTGCGCATTATTCCAGTAGCCACTTTGGCAATTGGACTCTATGGCAATTAAGTCCCTTTCCTCCCCAAACCCCGCCCTCCTCAGGCTCCGCCCCAAAAACCTCCTGCCAATGGTGAAGAGGGACCTGGCAACCCTACCTCCAGATGCTTGGAAACTCTATGGTAGAGCCCTACAGTTTTCAGCAGTTCCTAGAGAAGACTGATATCACTTCCAGGATTCCCCCTGCTGCTGTCAAAGGAGCCTCTACTTCATTTTGAGAGGTTAAAGTTTGATGCCTGAACAACACATTTTGACTGAAGAGAAAAAACAAGGTTTCTGCTTGTGTAGCTCTGCAAGTGCCCCTGGAGAGAGATTGACTGAGTATGGGACTAGAGCTGCATAGAACTCAGTGAAGTTGACGACCAAAGTGTCACATACGATACGAGAGGGTCATTATTGTTATATCACACACAGTGATCTTTTTGAAGTTTTCATATGTGACATTCTACTTGAGATGTTGTGTTTGGGACTGTTCCACGATCCTTTATCATCCTTTCAAAAAATAGCAAAGAAAGCCACTGTTTGCTACAGATCTAACCAAAAAGCTTAATAACACTCTTGATCTATGCTGCATAACCCCCATACCATCTGGAATCTGGGGCCCCCAGCATCCTAGTCTGAGATCCTTTTGAAAAGCTGGGAACAACACTCATTTTATCCTCAGTTGCCATAATTCTACTCCCAAACCTCTGGCATGATAGCCGGTTCCTATCTACTGCATGGCCCTGACCTGGATGGCCCAGGCTAGCCTGATCTCGGCAGATCTCAGCAGCTAAGCAGGGTCAGCCCTGGTTAGTATTTGGATGGGAGACCACCAAGGAAGACCAGGGTTGCTGTGCAGAGGAAGGCACTGGCAAACCACCTCTGACCATCTCTTACCTTGAAAACCCCATAAAGGGATTGCCATAAGTCGGCTGCGACTTGACAGCACTTTACACGCTCATCTACTGCATCTTGCTGCAAGTTATATTGTTTTGCTTCCGCTTTTTTTTTTTTTTTTAAAAAGGTGCTTTTTTTAAAAGGGGGAAATGTATATGTGCATAATGGAGAGGGGGAAGGCACAGACTCCAAGTAAATTAATGGCGGTGACCTGGAAGGATCACAAATGGTAAGGAATTGCTACAATATGTGCTCATCTTGCTGGTGTAATTCTGCATTAAAAAAAAAAAACAGCTAGAGGGCTATACAAGCACCCGTTGTGTGTCCTTACCACATTAAGGGAGTGCTTGACCTCTAAAGTAATAATATCATTTTTAAGTTTAAAAATAGTGTGGGAATGGGTTTGTTTGTTTTTGACATCATGGGCAGCAGCCAGTCGGTAGGTGCCCCAACGTCTGCAAATCCACAATGCCCCAATGTCTGCAAATCCACAATGCCAGCTACACAAACAATTATAATAAGCAGCTAGTTTGAAGCGGAAATAATTGCATTTTCACTCTCCATAAAATATTTAAAATATTTAAAAATAATTGTGAGAAATTGCCGTTTCTGTGCAACCATTGTTCTTCTATAAGGGAAAATAACTAGATTCTCCTCAACAACTCTGTGCTTTTATTGCTCAGAAACATAGGTGGGAAAAGCCATAGTAAGTCAACCATTTCATAGATATCACTTTCACTTTGCATTTCCCCCTCTGTGAATGCTGAATTTCAGTTCCAGTGGAAATAAAGTCACCATGCAAGAAAGCAAATCAAACTCCACAAAACCCCAAGTCTCAGAATACCAGAAAACAGCACAAGATACATTGGGCGAAAACGCATGGTTGCTTTATCCTCCTTTATCCTCCTTTACTCCTTTATTCAGCCAGGATTCAGCCAGGATTGAACACAGTTCAGCGAAAACGCATGCATTCGATCCTGTGCATTCGATCCTGGCTGAACCCTGGGTGAAACAGGGAATAAAGGAGGATAAAGCGACCATGCATTTTTGCCCATTGTTTCTGAAATGTCAGATCCAAATGGTACATACCACTGTGGTAAAAATAGTATAGTAAATGAAATAATTGACAATTTGCTGCTCTTTAATTTGTACGGCAAAATTAATCTTTGGTGCTGAGCTGCCTCTACCTGCTTAATGGTAAGGCTGGGTCTCATACGCACAGTACTGTTGAGGCTCTTCCAACTTCCCTGAGTGGTAGGGTTGCCAGGTCCCTCTTCGCCACTGGCGGGAGGTTTTGGGGGCAGAGCCTGAGGAGGGCAGGGTTTGGGAAAGAGCCTTGTAGGCGGCACTTGTTGCCCATCTGCACTAGATATCCACAAGCTAAAGGAGATGCAGGGTTGATGTGGGAGATCTGACTAATGTTGCAGTGAAATATTTCTTATTTATGGAGATCTTTGCCGTCTGCAAAGCAGGAGAACATGATGGAATGTTTTTACACTTTGCAACTTCAGCGTAGGTCAAAACGACCTGTTTCACAGTCACCAGAGTGCTGGGAAATGGTTATGTGGCATATTAATTCACCCAGAGCATATGACTCCATTCACGTAAAAGCGATTGAGTGCAACATTCATTGGTTGCTATGAGTTAAGTGGAGGGGGGTATATATGGAGTGGAAGGCTGAAGAATTGAATTCCTGACTAATCCAACTGCTTTTCTCAGGCTTTCAATGAGGAGGTAAGCGGCCCTCTCAGCTGTTCCCCATTTGATTGCAAATTGTGTTCTGTTTTGTAGTACCAGGTCAAGTGCTTAGTATTTTTGTCCTGCAATGAATGTTCTGAATAAGCACTCTAGAATTTTTTGTACAAGTATTATGGTTTGCTCTTACTTTCATACCTTAACTTACATGCGTCCCATTTTTCCCCAGAGTACTCCATGTGTTAAGTCTGCGTGGGGAGGACACACGAGGTCAGAGATGGAGTTCCAACAGCAACGCGTTTATTGTGAACAGAACAGAACTAGAGAACACAGTGAACCGGTCCTGCTTATATGCCCCCCTGGCCACCCGCGGCCACTCCCCCCGATCCATGATAGGGGGAACAACCCCTGGGTCGCCAACAGCGCGTGCAGGTTTAGGAGCCTTCGTTGGGGACTCAAGCTCCTAGGTGTTCCCCTGCTTACCTCCCTAACTATATACATACATAACACCCCTCCCCCCTAGATCCAAACAGTACACGAACACACAAAGTTCTTGAGATGGCTCGGTCTTGCTCGTGCCCGCTGTGAGTGGCACGGCGCCAGAATGGGAGTTGCTGGAATGGGGGTTGCCGCTTGGAAGCGTTTGACACGGCCCACCCCAGCGAGTGGGACAGCTACACCAACCGTGTCGTGTTCTTCCTGGACGTGAACGATGTCACGGACGCCGGCAAGAAGCGCTCGCTGTTCTTCAGTGTGTGTGGCCATTGTGCAAGGTGTTGTGTCTTTTTCGTGTGTCCGAGAGATTTCAGCAAAGGTGAGCCGGCCTGTCTACCGGGCACTGTGAGGTCGCAGAAATGAAGGTGATTTCAGTGAGAGTGATCTCAGCAGGATAGCCGGACTGCCTACCAGCCTTTGTCGCCACTGTTAAGTTCGCGTGGGGGGGACACACGAGGTCAGAGACGGAGTTCCAACAGCAACGCGTTTATTGTGAACAGAACAGAACTAGAAAACACAGTGAACCGGCCCTGCTTATATGCCCCCCTGGCCGCCCACAGCCACTCCCCCCCGATCCATGATAGGGGGGAACAACCCCCGGGTCACCAATGGTGCGTGCCGGCTTAGGGCCAATGGCGCGTGCAGGTTTAGGAGCCTTCGTCGGGGACTCAAGCTCCTAGGTGTTCCCCTGCTTACCGGCCTAACTATATACATACATAACACCATGCAATGGATGAAGTTGCTGCTGCCTACAGAAGGTAGGGTTGCCAGGTTCCTCTTTGCCACCGGCGGGAGATTTTTGGGGTGGAGCCTGAGGAGGGTGGGGTTTGGGGTGGGGAGGGACTTCAATGCCATAGAGTTAAATTGCCAAAGCGGCCATTTTTCTCCAGGTGATCTGATCTCTGTCGGCTGGAGATCAGGTGAATTAGCAGGAGATCTCCTGCTACTACCTGGCAGTTTACAATTTACAAGTGAAACTCGGATTGCAATAATAGTTAGTCAATTAAGAAGCAATCACTATGGCTATTAACAAACCAATGATAACATTAACTTATAGATTCAATGTCTGATTTATCTTGTTGTTTCTTCACAAAGATAAAAAATATACAGAATATCATATAACAAACAAAACAGGCTTCCGGTAATTTTCCTGTTTCATATAATCTTTCATCAGTTGGTAAGTATGATTCTGAAAAAATTATAGTTCATTAATCCTCTGTTTCTTCTTTTTTTCAGATTCTTTACTGAAGAGTTGCTGAGGATTATTATTGCACAATGGCGATCCCACGTTGTATCTCTTAAGTCTAAATAATGTTATCATTGGTTTGTTAATAGCCATAGTGATTGCTTCTTAATTGACTAACTACCTGGCAGTTGGCAACCCTAACAGAAGGAAGTTCCGGTCGCGTTAAGTTAGTGATCTCTGAGGTGTCACAACAATTTTTTATCGCGCTGAGGAGCTGTTTCCTTGAGCTAGTTTTCCAGTCGTGCCCCGCCCCCTGCAGTATCACCTGTACCTTCTTCAGCAGCAGTCAGTACTGATCATTGCCCTGCCTGGCAATAACAGAACCAGGGTGCGGCAACAGGAGCTCTTAGGCATAAGCTCGACAAATGGGCAAAGTTTGTACAGTCAGCTATTAAAATGACATTAAGTTATGTAAGGTTCTTTTTTCAGTGTGGAATAATTAAGTGTATTTTCAAGATGGTAGATAAAAAAAATATGAGCTTTTAGCTTGCTCAGAGGCTTAATGAAGGCAGGCTGGGTGGCACCATTACAGCTTCTTACCGGTGCTATGCTTGTGGCCCAACTCAATAAAGAACATCCAGCCATCAACAGTGTAGTGCAGACCTAGATTCAGATCTTCATTTCGCCTTGAAGCTCAAAGGGTAACCTTGGGCTATTTGTCTGTCTCTCAGCCTAAACTACCTCACAGGATTGCAGTCAGGATAAAATGGGAGGAGGGTTGCCGTGTCCCTCTTCGCCACCAGTGGGAGGTTTTGGGGGCAGAGCCTGAGGAGGGCGGGGTTTGGGGAGGGACTTCAATGCCATAGAGTCCAATTACCAAAGCAGCCATTTTCTCCAGGTGAACTGATCTCTATCGGCTGGAGATTGGTTGTAATGGCAGGAGATCTCCAGCTAGTACCTGGAAGTTGGCAACCCTAGGAGGGAGGAAGTGTGGATGATGCACTGAGCAGCTTGAAAGAAGGGCAGGATAAAAATGTGATTGATGAATTAACTGCAGCTATGGGAAGAAGAACACTGGAGATATGAGACATTGAAAAGCCACAGCCATTTATGCTTGGTAATTATCAGCGCGTTCCAGGCTGAATTGCCCCACATATTTTTTTTAGTTTTTCACACTGAACTGTCATTCAGGAAGTGACTGCAAAGCCGGCGCATACCTGCTTCGCATTCCTTAAGAGCCCCTTTAATGCAACCTTTCGTGTGTGCTCCGCCCCTGCAACGAAGAATCCCTTCAAGGAACCATGCAAAATTACAGCTGCGCATTAGCTATGCACACGGCAGTTGCTAATGGCTATGCAAACAGGAACGAAGGAGCAGGCGAGTGGGGTGGGGGGGTGGAATTTCTCCTTTTGCATCGTGACCGCGTATAGACATTTTAAAGGTTGCATTTTTTAAAAAGAGGTTTGAGCGAACATCAAAATTGACCCTACATAAATGGCTCACATATTGGTTTGTCTTGGGTTTTTCTTTCTTTGTTTTTTGTTCTGCACACAACAGCTTCTACACAGCAATCTTCTGAGTCATAAGAACTTTAAATTGATGGAGCCCACAACCACTCTTAATTCATCCGGTGCTTAGGGGGTGGTACATTGGGGAGGTACATAGAACTGGGACGCTGCTAGGGGCAAAGAAATGCAGATAGTGTGCAGTGCCTGGACTCAGTTGGGAATCCGCCGATTTGCCTTTAGCAGATTCTCTGCTTCTGCTAACAACTGTAAAATGGGAACAATATAAAGTTGTCATGAAGATAAAAACATTATAAAACACTTTACACATAACAATGATACAGAAATTAACCACTGACTGATCAAGGACTTTGAAAGGCTGGATTAATGGTCTGTTCAAATATAGCATTTCCTATTATTAGAAACCCAGCCATGAGCTAAGCAGATGTTTCACGTGTGCCAACAACCAGAGCCTCTCTTTTTTTGACAACAAACACCCAGCCATAAATCCACTGGCCTCTGACTTCATAGGTCATTGTCGGGGGGATTACAAAGTCTCCATTTTAACATTAATGCAGCCATACAGATTTCATTTTAAAGTGTGTTATTCCTTGTTTTTTTTAAAAAAAATACAGAATGAATCATAATAGTAAGGAAGAGGCAGGGGTAACAAGGAAAGTGTCTGTGTAGCTTATTAGCTAGACAGCCCCCACACCTCTGCCAGAAATACCGCAGCATCTGAACGATTTCTGACAGTTCATCCATATCTAATAATTACTGCAAGCCGTAGCCTGCTAGAGGGAGAGCTAAGGGGAGATGAAGAGATTGCACCTGTAGGAAGTATTATGATTAATTGCCTTCGGTTTAGCCAGCGTCAGCCCAGACCTCTGACCCACAGTGTAAAGGAAGGCATGGTTTCATTCAAATATCAGAAACCAAAAATCCTAAATATACCTTTCACCAGATAAAAACCTCAGTTTTAGTTCCAAATATTCTACCGTATTTACCCACTTCCATATTTCATTTTTTTTTTAATTCTTCTGTTTTTCTTAGTCTTCTAGAATGCTGATATCTTCTAGCCCTGGTGTCTGATTTGACTTCTGTCAGGTCGACTGCCAGGTAGGAGTGGGGGTGGGAATGGTCAGATCATGTATAAAGCAGAGTCGGGCATCTTCCAAGACCCAGGTTGCTTAAGGGTTTCTGTTTTGTCATTTTGGCTCAATTCATATGGAGCTTGGCCTAGTCAAGAAACATTGCTTCTTTTATCTGTGTTTTTATTCCCGCCTCCCAAATTTAAGTTTTAAGTTTTATTTATTAATATCAAAACAATGAAAATAGACAGATAATTTCAGAAGTATGATATATAACATTAACAGTGCAATGCCTGGTAGGTCTACTCAGATCTCTTCGTTAGGGTTTACTCCCAGGAAAGTGTTCCTGGGGTTGCACTGCATAAATAACAAAGCAATGTCAATATTTAATTAATCTCATTTTAAATAGATAAGTCACTGGATTTTCAATCAACTCCATCCAGGCAGCAACGAACAGTGATAGTTATTCCTGATCATATTTAGCAGCATTATTTTTAATTTACTCCAAGAGAATAATCAAAGAGTGCAGAGGTAAAATCCTAACCAGAAGTCAACCTCTTTTTCCTAAAATTGTATGACTACACTGCAATTCTACCGCATATGAAAATAATCTTTGTTATAACATTTCCAGCCATAATTATGCACCAAGTAAGTGTTTGTAGTCCTATACTGAAGAGCCCCGTGGCACAGAATGTTAAGCTGCAGTACTGCAGTCAAAAGCTCTGCTCACGACCTGAGTTCGATCCCAGCGGAAGTCGGTTTCAAAGTTGACTCAGCCTTCCATCCTTCCGAGGTCGGTAAAAAGAGGACTCAGCTTGCTGGGGGTAAAGGGAAGATGACTGAGGAAGGCACTGGCAAACCACCCCGTAAACAAAGTCTGCCTAGGAAATGTCGGGATGTGACGTCACCCCATGGGTAAGGAATGACCCTGGTGCTTGCACAGGGGACCTTTACCTTTACCTTTAGTCCTATATAACATATTGAAATGTTTCTTTTCTTTGAGCCCTGTTGTCTTTCGATTCATATGGTTCTTACTCAAGTTATTTTTCCAACATCTCATCAGCTGCAGCTGTTTACCAGCTTGGCCCAGACCTTTGTTGCGTTGACAAAAAAAAAATCATCCAAATGAGATAAAAGACCCCTACAGCCCAATTCCAAACATGGTTACTTAGAAGTAAATATCACTAAGTTTAATAGTAAATAGTAAAGAAGTAAATCTCAATAAATTTATTTCCAAGTAAGCATGTTTTAAGACTGAGCCATAGTTCCTTTATGAGTGTGCATGGTTCCTGACCTTAGCAAGCACATCACAATATACTAGGGTTGTCAACCTCGAGGTACTAGCTGGAGATCTCCCGCTATTACAACTGATCTCCAGCCGATAGAGATCAGTTCACCTGGAGGAAATGCCCAGGTGACTCTATGGCATTGAAGACCCTCCCCAAACCCTGCCCTCCTCAGGCTCCGGCCCAAAAACCTCCCGCCGTTGGCGAAGAGGGACCACACAACCCTACAGAATACCCTGTAGCAGTACACACAGGATTCCAGGATAGTCTGTTAGGGTGAAGACACATGTACCATTTACAGAACTGCGACTGTGGCTTTTCTTCTGCTGTGTATGGTGGGCTCATGTTAGGGTTGCCAAGTGGCAGGTGATGGTGGGCAAACCCTGCCAATCCACCTGGCCGCCCGCTGACCAGCTGAGGGTCGGCGGGCAATCTGGGCAGGCAGGGACAGGTCACTTCCGGTTCACATCTGGAAGCGCTGCATTGCAAAGGGCCGGTTTCCACTCAAACCCCCCCCACCTCCACTCCAAAAATCTCCCGCCGAAGAAGAAGGACCTGGTAAGCCTAGCTCATGTACACTCACCAGAAGTCTGAACCTTTCTCTCATGAGTTAGGCATTCTATCTGGATATATATATATATATATATGACAGCTTATCTTTAACAATATAAACACATACACAAGGGTTGCCCACCTCCAGGTGGGGCCTAAAGTTCTCCCAGAATTACAGCTGATCTCCAGACTATGGGGATCAGTTCCCCTGGAGGAAATGGCAACTTCAGAGGCCAGACTGTATGGCATCTAGGGCTGTTGATTCGGTTCGGCCTGAACTGAAAATCAGCCGAATTTCCCTTGATTCGGTGGTTTTTAGTTCGGGACGAACCGAACTCAAAAATGGCAGGAAAAGGGGGGGCGAATTCAGCGAGTTCGGGAGTTCACGAATAAATCCGGCCAATTCGGGGCTGTCAGTAAGCAGCATAACCTTCAGTAAGCAGCATTCTCCTCCCCCGGCCAATCGGTGGCCAAGCTGGGTCTTCTTCTAGCCAATCAGTCAGGATTGAGTACTGGAGGAATCAGCTGATGTGCGGCCCAGCTGGGGGGAGAGAGAGAGAGAAGGAAATCCTCGTGTGTGTGCGGGGGTGCTTGTGCACATTCGCTCCTTTCTGTGGCTGCAGGGGGCGCATTTTTTGGGGTACAAACCCCAAACTTTCAGGGGATATTCAGACAAGGCTTCTTAAGAGACCCCCCAAGTTTTGTAAACATTGGGTCAGGGGGTCCCGAGATATGGGCTCCACCCCTTTTCCTCTCCCCCCTTTTCCATTTCCGTGGCTGCAGGGGGCGCTTTTTTGGGGGTGCAGCCCCCAAACTTTTATCATAGCTTCAGACAATCCTTCTTAAGAGACCACCCAAGTTTTGTAAAGATGGGTTCAGTGGGGGCAGAAATATCGGCTCCCCCTTTTCTCTTTCCGTGGCTGCAGGGGGCGCATTTTTGGGTGTGCCGACCCCAAAATTTCAGCAGAGCTTCAGACAAGGCTTCTTAAGAGACCACCCAAGTTTTGTAAACATTGGGTCAGGGGCCCCAGAGATATGGGCTTTCCCCTTTTCCCTATTGGGATGAATGGATCACCCTCGAGAGATGCATACATATGGATCTCATATTGGATACAAATGGAATCATATTGGATTACCCAGCCTCCCAGCCCCTCCTGATGGAACCGAAGACAGCCACAGTAAGACCCCTTTGGGGGCTTTAATCTGTAATTTTTCTTTTCTGTGTGTGTGTGTGGGGGGGGAAGCAGAGTCTGTGTGTGTGTGGGGAGGGAGCAGTTTCTGTGGGTGGGGGGGAAGCCAAAGGGGGCTTTTGCCGGTTCTGCCTGGGGTGTGTGTTCCCCCTCCAGTCTCTCTCTCCCTGGTTTGAGGGGGGGCTTCATTTTTATGTCTTCAGGTTTTCCCTCATTCATAAGATCAGTTAGGTTATTTTGATGCTTGCTCAAAACTGGTTTTCAAATGGTGACTTAAAGAATGCATCTGCCTGGTCCCAAGTCCAATGCAAAAGGAGAAATTCCACCCCCTCCTGCTCATTATGCATAGCTAGCTGCCTCTGTCCCTTTCCATGGTTTGCAAGCTCCCAGGTGTCAGGTGTTGCTTTGCACTGTTGCAAAGGTGTTGCATTGCGTGCTTGTGTTGCTTTGCAGTTGTATTGTTTTGCAAAATTCTTCACACCTGTCCCGCCCTTTGCATGTTTGCAAAGGTGTTGCTTTGCAGTTGTGTTGCTTTGCAAAGTTCTTAGCACCTGCCCCGCCCTTGCTCTCATCAGCTGTTTGTCGGGGCTGGGAGCTTTGTGCATGGGCGGCAAGCTCTGCCCAGAGATGCACATTAAGGGTGGGGGGGACTCCTTTCGGGGCCCATATCTCAGCCCCCCCTGACCCAATCTTTACAAAACTTGGGTGGTCTGGCAAGAAGGGTCCTTTGAAGCTCCTGTGAAAGTTTGGGACCTCTACCCCCCAAAATGCCCCCCCAGAGCCACGGAAAGGCGCGGTTGTGTTTTTAATGGCTTTATTCGGCCGAATTTTTTTCCCGAACTTTGAATTCCCGCCGAATTGCATGGACCAGAAGCGGGGGAGTTCGGACTTCGGCATATCCCAAATCTAAACGGGCCGAATTCAGCCGAATCCGAACTATACCGAATTTTTTTTAATTCAACAGCCCTAATGGCATCACATCCCTGCTGAGCTCCTTCCCTTCCCCAAACACCACCCTTCCCAACCTCTGCCCCCAAATCTCCATGAATTCCTCAGGCCAGAGTAGTTTCTCTGTAATTACTCACAAACAAACATTTAGAAACAAGTTGTAAAACTGATCTGATGTCAACACAGCCAGCAAACACTGCCCTTCACATTCTGCCATGATAAAAACTGCCCTCTTAAAACTCTCTTCTGGGGGGTGGGGGGCAGATTATAAATACATATGTTTACAAAGCAGCAAATGTGCATGACCACTCATGGGACTTTACTTGGGCCACCTTCATCTACTTTTGTCCCACTGGAGCGGGTTCAATCTAAATTCTTGAGAGCAGCCCTCCATTTACTTCGTTGTGCATCAAATGCTACTGCTAGACTGGAGGCAGGACTGGCGAGGGTGGAGGCAAGGGTCTGTACTGCTTCCATTATCCTTTGGCCCAAATTAAATCTTATCCCTCAAGGACTGCTACCCCTGCTTCTACAGGATAAGTTCCAGTCAACATGGCTAAAGGTGGTCCTTAATAAAATGGCCTGCCTGGGCCTTTCTCCACCTACCCTGTTAGCCATGGGTGTAGACCAAGCATCACGTTTCTTGAAGCAAAGGGTGGAAGACAATGAATGCCAGACAGACCTTGGAAAATCACCATTTTTCCTAGTACCTGATAAATCTAGATACTTGGTCTCACCTGCAGCTTATTTTTATCATCTTGAGTCTATTAATTATAGGAAGGCCTTTACCCTTGCCAGATGCCAGGCCCTACCATCGGCTGTCTTAGAAGGGAAATATAAGAAGATCCCTAGATCTGAGAGGTTATGTCCGTGTGGAACAGGGGACATTGAAACCATTCAACATGCTCTGATACGTTGCCCATTTTACCACGAAGTTAGATCAAAGCTTATTTCCCCCCTACTTGGTAAATTCCCTGATGAGTCCGTTGAGCTTTTGGAAAAGAAGCTCCTATTAGGAGAAGACCCTCAGTTTACGCTCCAAACCGCCAAGTTCTGCGCTGTTGCTATTAAAATATGCAGAGCTTTATTAGAGAATGATTGCTAGAATATTTTACAATTTTATCAATTTTAATGTGATAATTTTAACCAGGGGTTGCTTTTATTGACTTTACACCTTTATATGTACAGGCAGTCTGTGATTCTGTGGTGCAAAACTATTGTGTCTGGAAATTTTGATGTGTTGGCACGTGATTGCTCAGTCGACCGTATTAATAAACTTGACATTGGCATGACCACTCACAATAGCATTTTGCATCCAGCCCTCTGTTTTCAGCCTTTGCTCTTCCCTACACCACCCACACCAGCCATGACTTCTACTCCCAGCAGTTCATTCTGGATCCAGGATTGTGGGGCCTTCCATAATTGCATTTAAGCAGGAAGAGATGGAACTGTACAGACAAAAATGTCTCTCATCCCGCCTCTGATCATCTCGGATGTTTTTTTATCACACGAGACTGGTGTGGTTTATATCTTTTCCCAGTCTTGGGGCCTTGGCAAATGCCCAACCTCACCATCCTTTGGAGTCAATCCTAACCAATTTTAGAGGTCCATTTGCAGAAAACTATCTGAAGAGCTACCCCCTTCCCCCAAACAAGTTTTACTAGATTTCAGCATTGTAAAATGACTTGTGTCCTATCCTATTCAAAAGGTTTCATGTAGGTTTGGCTGCTCATGTTGCCATTCCCCTTTTGGCCACTAGTGGTGAACAGACTGACCAAGGTATGCTTAGGTCTACTGCTGTTTCAGTTCTTAACACCCAAGTATGATATCAGAAGAATTTACCCAGCGGCCCAAGACGACACCACCACGTCTGAGAATTAGTTGCTCTCACTTGCCCTTCCCTCAGACTCTGCCTGACTTCCTGGAAGCAGAGTCATTGCAAGAATGTCTTCAGTATCTTTCTTTAAAAAAAAAAAAAAAAAAATCCTTTTGCAAGTGTGTCTTATATCGCCTGAATTGTACTCTGGATTTTATCTCTCCATGCAGCTGCGAGCAACAACGATAGGGGAAGCATCTGCACCTTTACCATATAATCATGCATCCATGATTGCAGCTGGATGGCTGAACACTGAAACTGTGCAAATTTATTTTCATCCACCAACATCCAACGTCCATGCATTAGCAGGGTGACTCATTTCACTGCCTTGATTCAATAATATTCCACTGGTCCTTCCTGAATATCATCTGCCTTTGAGCCACATGTCTCACCTGCTCACCTTTGTAAAAATTACTAGCAGCGTACTGCTTTTCGTATGATTAGTTCTCCTGCCACAAAGGACAGGGTCTTTTTGGCGGGGGCAGAAGGCGTCGATGAGCTCTTTAGAAGCAATTGCGTTGTTTTGAGTAACACCTCTAGCTACGTCTCATACCAGTTTTCACTGTGATAACATAGCTCATACTAGCTTGCACACTCCGTTTCTCGCTTCGACAAGCTCTCCAGAGAAGAGACTGCCTTTACTGTGGCAATTTCAAGTTCTTTTAAAATAAAGGATGACAATGATGCAAGGGTACATGAAGGCTCGCCATGTCTTTTATGGACTGGGGCTTAACGTGACAATGTAGGTAATATATAAAAAGCCCTCATAGTGAGTTCCTTAACCATTCTGCAACTGAGGCTTCCTCCCAGCATTTCAGTTAACAGGACAAATGTGCATACCAACAAACTGAATGATGTCTCAGCCACCCTATATTAAAGTTTTGACTTTTAATGTTGTAAGGAAGATCTTTGTCAAAAGTTTATAAATCTCCTTTTAACCTCATTATGTACTTTTTAATGCCAAATAAAGGTGTGATTTGATTTGATTTTTTTTGTCTCAGCCACCAGCTTTCCCTTTTCTCCGCGCTTCATGCGCACTGACTGCCCACCTTTCGCATTTTTGAAAGTACAATATTCACAACTAGGGTTGCCAGGTCTGGGTTGGGAAAAACCTGGAGATTTGGGGGGTGGAGCCTGGGGAGGGGAGTGTTTGCGGAGGGGAGGGTCCTCAGCAGGGTATGATATCATAGCAGCCTTCCAAAGCAGCCATTTTATCCAGGGGAACTGATCTTGGTCGTCTGGAGTTCAATTGTAAAAGCGGGAGATCTCCGAGTGCCACCTGGAGGTTGGCAACCCGATTCACAACATTCTTTTGTCACCATATCAATTTTTACAACAACAACAACAATAACTAAACTACTACTCTAGGCTGAGTAATTTCTTGGTGATATCATGGGATTCAGCCAGTCTGCACTGTACATTAACATCTTCTGCTGTGACTTGCAAATTATCATCTTCTGCTGCGACTTGCACTTGGAGGGGGAAAGTATTTGGGGGTTGAATGAATAAATGTACTTCCAGAACAACCCCACTTTACATCTTTCTTTGCTCAACTGCACATTTTAACTCATAAAATCACAGGTTGAAATGCACTAACAACCCACAGGTTTAAGATGCTGCTGCCAGGCAAACTATCAGAAGATCCTCTTCACTGTGGGAGTTATGTATCTGTGAAGGGCTGCGGATCGGTTCATAAAGCTACGGCTCTCAGAATTCTTGGGAGAAGCCATGTCAGATTAAAAAAAACCTACCGTATTTAGGTTGCAGAAGAAATATGGACCACGAGGAACACATTGCAGGCAATTTTAGATATTTTCACCAGCAATGCTGAGAGCACCTTTTGGTCAGGAATGCGCCATTAAAAAGAAAAAAACAACAACACATTGCTAATGTGGGACACAAAATCCCAGAGCCGTTTTCTAACCAAATAGGCATTGTAGACAATGTAGCCTTTTCACTGGATTTGAAGAAAAGAGAAATTAAAAACAGATGTAGCCATCACTTACGTGAAAGTAGCTGCAAGTCTGCTTCGCACATTACCTTGTGAGGTGTGGTTGCTAACACTGTCGTATAAACCACACCTTCTGAACAAGCTCTTGTGTGTTGAAGTCATGGCCTGCAGATAAAGCATCAGAACCCCACCTTCTCTTCTTATGCAAAGGGGAACAGAAGAATCAAGAAAGTAACTCCTGCACGGTTTTTGATGTGACAACCCTTCTGACCTTTACCGCTCTCAAGCCCACCGTTTCCTTTGTGACAGAGGGGAGACTGAGGAGAGACGCAAGATCGCTGCAGATCCATCTGGCAATGGCTATACCTGGGGACAGATGGAGCCTGGAGGCTCCTTTGCAATTATTAAGAGGCACATGGAATATGATGCTCTTATCACTACATGCAGGGGAAGGGGAGTGCCGCTGGAGCCAGTATTCCACGTTTATTGCGACACCCAGGCTGGGAACAGCTTGCATGCCATCCCCCCCAGCATACTTGATACAATCTCTCATCAGCATGATTAAGCATAAGTAATATCAAGCTGTTCTCAGCCTAGGCAAAACAGAATAAATGGAGACACATTATTGGAGAGCACTGCCAAAACATTTCCCCCATATATTTTTACCCCGGGAGTGCAGGAGCGGGGGGAGAATCTTCCTTCCATCTCAAGTTGACTGGCAAGTGGCATGTAGTTAACTTGGCAGATTTACGTGGTACTTCATTTATGTCCTGTATAAAGCATTCCGGGGGAACTGTGGCTGCTCACCTGCATTTCTCTGATCGACCTCAGCTCTGAAATGTTATACGGTCATTTTCTTTAGACTCACTGGCCTGATTTCACAGATGTCCAACACTAGCAACTTGATTCTTGGACAGGTAGTGCAAGTATACAGCTCCTAGGCAAATCAGGCCAAACCTGTCTAAGATTTGCCAGGAATCCATTTCTGAAATGGGAGAGGCAGGATTCAGCAGCAATGCCTGGATGATCTGTGGCCAAGATGCCCTTCCTCCTAATTCACAGCAGTAAGAGGTTGGTAACAGAACAGCTTTTCCCTTCCAAATATTAAAAAAGAGGGGCCTAATCATTTGCCCGCCACATTTCTTGTGTACATGGAAGGAGAAAATGGCAAATAATATATGTACTTCATTGTTGTTAAATTACGTATCATAAAGAAAAGGCTACACAGAAGGCAATGTGTACATTTTATAACCACAAAGGAGCGTCAGGAGGAAACAATGTCCTGTACTGGTTAGTAGCAAGTGCCAAACTGAATTGGAGGTAAAAAATTAAACTGTTCTTGCTATGTAACTGAATGCCAGCACCTACTAGTACAGCAATCTGGGAGGGCCAATACATCACACACGCAGAGCTCACATGTGACACTATTCAAAAGCGTTTAGTGTGCAAGTATGTGTATCTCAGTACAAAAAGTGAGAAGCATCCCTGAGTTGCACAAGCTAAGGGGTAAGCAAGGGGCACCCCTGGTCCAAATCGGCCTCCTACCCATTATCAGACGTAAGAGGCAAAACATGAGTGGTATTGGTAGCAATGGAAGGAACTTGAGCAGCAGGCTAGGCTGCAGGAGGAACCCTCATGACTGTCTCAAAGGGGCCCTCAGACAACAGCAGCTGCGGATCAGAGCAGCAAGCGAGCAAATCTAGTTTCTGACCATGGCCAGCAGGGACAGGAGGAGGGCTGATGCTGCTGGGGGCCACTGAGGCCAAAGCACCACTCTTCATAAGAACATGAGAAAGGCCCTGCTGGATCAGACCAAGGCCCATCAAGTCCAGCAGTCTGTTCACACAATGGCCAACCAGGGGCCTCTAGGAAGCCCCCAAAGAAGATGACTGCAGCAGCATTATGCTGCCTGTGTTCCAAAGCACCTAATATATTCAGCATGCTCCTCTGATGCCAGAGAGAATAGGTATGCATCATGGCTAGTATCCATTTTGACTAGTAGCCATGGGTAGCCCTGTCCTCTTCTTCACATGATGCCTTAAGTGACCCCATGTGCCACAAACTGGCTGCTCTTCTAGTCTGTGGTTTTAAATCTTATCAACTGCAGTTTTAATATTTTTTATTGTAAGCTGTCTTCAGGTCATTCCTGAAAGATGAGCTATAATAATAAACAAATAAACTCTATTGTTCATAAACAATAAACAAACAAACAAACCAGATTGGGGTATTATTTATCACATACGATGTGAACGGATTGCTCATGATTTTTGAAACGCTACCTGATGTCCTGAAGATTTTAATTTAATTATCTGCTGCATGATATTGTGCAATTTTTATAAAAGGGTTTAATTCACTTGCACCTATATTAATTGCAACTGCAGTTGGGTACCATTGAGTCTTTGCAAGACGGGGAGGCTGCTCTCTACCTTAAAGTGAAGGACAAACATGAGAGCTGAGAGCTGATGGCAGTAAATCCACTATCCTTATCAGAGGCTGAGCTTAACGTTGGAAGCTGGTTTCAGTTGAAGCCCTTTGCTGAGTGACAGGTAAATAAGATGTGCCCTGGAGCGTGACAAGTGCCTTTCTTTCATCACTGGGATTCAGAAGCGTCCCCATCACCTCTGTGGGAATGATAGGGAAGGATTTCCAGGGCAGAGGGTATGACTTGAGTCTTGGCATTGTTTCATTTTAGAAACGAAAAGAAATGGAGGAACCTCTGATCTCCTGTATTCCTGCTAAACCCTTTCAGACCTAGCTGTATTTCAAGTCTAGAGGATATGCTGCAAGATCTGCTCATAGAATAAAATCAAGGGCAGAAGTTAACCTTGGCTGATCTGTGGTTCTTTATATAGCCAACCTGAATTTGCATTGAAATATTTCATATCCACCATATATAGTTGCAAGGTACTTCTTCACCACCGGTGGGAGGTTTTTGGGGTGGAGCCTGAGTAGGGCAGGGTTTGGGGAGGGGAGAGACTTCAATGCCATAGAGTCCAATTGCCAAAGCGTCTATTTCCTCCTGGTGAAGTGATCTCTATTGGCTGGAGATCAGTTGTAATAGCGGGAGATCTCCGGCCACCACCTGGAGGTTGGCAACCCTACATATATAGTTCTTTGGCACAGTTTTATTGCTATGGTGGAACATGTTCCTGCTACTGCATGGGTCATACTTCTTCAGTGGTGTTTTTTTTATTGTTAAAATCCATTTTCTTCTCACTGAAAAATCTAATGTTAATGCTGAACATTTCCGAGGAAGCAACGTTAAAAGGACAGCTATAGATTGTTCTAGGAATTATAACAGTTCACATTCTGTGGCCTCCATTGGGAAGCGCTTTTCAAGTACAGCTTTCTTCAGTACATGAAAGGGATGAAGTGCCCATTAGGGGGAAACTGTGGAAACGGGGGTATTTAAATTTCCATGGACATGCAGATGCTACAGATGTCAACAGACTCACATAGTTCAAGATGAAGTTGCTTTGTGATTGAGGCAGAATAAGGATTTTTTTTAAAAAAAAACTGTTTTCAGTATGCACTGGAAATGCACTAAGCACTTGTTTAGAAGCTTCACAGGGCGCGTCCTTGCATCAATGTGATGAGCAGCGGTGGCTGAAAAACAGAAAGTAAAACAGGAAGTACACTAAGGGCTGCCGTACTCCACCTCCAAATCCAAACAGCCTAATTGCACACGATATGGATGGCGAGCTAATTATGCCCGTCAACTGTATTAATTGCTTTTGCATCACCAGTTGCTTTGCGTCTATTCCTGGCAAGTCGCAAAAAGTCGAGGAAGGATCAGAGGAAGCGTATTTTTATCTCGCCACTAGCACATGCCAGCTGATAGAATAGCAAAATATGTTTGAGAGTGATATAATAAGCATGTCAGTCATCACTGAGACTTCCTGCATTGGGTAGAACAATGGAAGGTGGGAGGCAGTGAGTTTGTTTCTGACAAAACAATTGGACAGAGTACTGCCTAGACATTTTGCCTAGGATATCTCGATCTATAAGGACTAAATTAAAACAAGGAATGCAGACCAGCTAATGGCGCCAATGGATGCAAGGTGGCATACCAATGCAGTCAAATTAACCCTGTACAGCAGGACCATATGTAGGGTTGCCAGTAGGGTTGCCAACCTCCAGGTACTACTGGAAAATCTCAGGCACTTATGGCAAGAAGCAAACACAATAGTGCATATATCCAAACTGTATTCTATGCAAAAGCATAAGCACAAACAGTAAAATAAGCAAGCACAAAGTCAATCATACATTTTGCACTGTCACAAATATCAGAAATTGAACCTCATACAGTCCTGAATGAGTTTACAATGATGGTCCAATAGGTCTCCGGTAAGTTCCTATTTCGCTTTCGCTTTTTCATCATTGGCATTCAACTTTATAATCCTTCAGAACATGTGTTCCAAATCGTAGGCACATAGCCTTTCTTAACAGACGGATGACGCAGATCCGTTTATACTTGTATCCCGTTGGGAACGTGCTAACAATACTGCTGTAGACTGTTGGATTGAAATGGACTATTTTTCTATGTAATTGACTTACCATAACATGGATGATGTATTTTGGGGCTGAAGAAACTTATGTGAAACGGCCGTCCCCCATTTCTTTGGATTTATACCTATATTGGATATCCTGTGGAATTGATTATCTTGAAATCCAGAAGAGGACTGTTACCTTCAGATACATATCAAGGACTGTTTCATACTTACCTGTGAATTTGTATATAATTAGTTGCTAAGTTTTCATGTTCTGCACTTGTCTTGTTTTTCAGCACTTATTACACACCTGTTATTTACTACCTGTTTATGTGCATTTGTGTACTATAATCCCGTGCTAATTTCCAAACCTCCAGGAACTAGCTGGAGATCTGCCATTACAAGTGATCTCCAGCTGATCGAGATCAGTTCACCTGGAGAAAATGGCTGCTTTGGCCATTGGACTCTATGGCACTGAAGTCCCTCCCCTCGCCAAACCCCGCCCTCCTCAGGTTCTGCCCCAAAAGCCTCCCGCCAGTGGTGAAGAGGGACCTGGCAACCCTAACTATGCCATGCCTGTCTGTGCAGTGGCCTCTGCCTAGCTCCATGTGTATGGTGGTGATGGCATGGGGGCAGTGGAGTGGCTAACCCCTGTTGGCTTGCCTCCTTTAAACCTGCACTTTTGGCCCTGAGGCTAGAATGCTGTTCTTGGGTGTGGAGGTTGTGGGTTCGAGTCCATTTCCTTATTTTTACTTTTTTGGGGGAAGTGGGTGGTACTTTTGCTGCCAGTCTGGCCCTTGCCAGGGAAGGGGTGGGCATCCTGTCTGCTCCATGGGTACCTGCCCCCTATGGGCTGAGGGGGGCACTTGGGCCACATGCCTCTGTTGGGCTCGTGCTGTTACTGTCCACAGGCTGTTGGAGAGGGAGTGGCATTGAGGGGCAGTGGCCAGTGGCAACTGGTTGTACCTCTGTGTGCCACTCACAGGGATGTCATCGGCTGCTATTGTCTGATAGGTGGGTGTTGCTGGGGCTGCTGTGGACTCCGGCATGCTTGCTATGCTTTCTATGCCTTTTGGAGGGGTGCATGTTGCTAGTTCCCCCTGCAAAATGTCCATAGAGAACACACCATTGGCACTACTTTTGAGTTGGTGGCTGCCTGCCGCCATCACAGCAGCTCTCAGGGTTGTGCTGCCTGTTTTACAAAATGCATTTGGCTATATTTCAACTGGCTTGTGGTTTCCCAGTGGTTTCCAGTGGAGGCTGTGTATGTTACTTATGTGCAAACTGCTGGGATACAGTTGGTAGCTTTTCTTTATACCAGAGGCAAGATGCCCCTGAAACCATATGCTGGTGGACAAACATCTGGGAAAGACGAAGAAGACAAAGAAGAAGAAGATGAAGAAGAGTCCTGAGACACGGCTGTTAGCCACGCCTATGGGACTCCGACCGACTTCCTTGTCCCCAGCCCCACTTACCAGCTGAGAGGAATGAGCCGGAGGAACACAGCTGGCCGGAGAGGAGGAGGAGGGCGGCACAGAAGCCGTGCCGAGGCTGCAGCCGGGGTGGGGCGCAGCGGAGCGGCGGGGAGCGCCGACGTGGCCCCGGACTTGCAGCCACCTCCCAGCTGGCAGGCGGGCTGGGGGGAAGGCGGGAAGAGGGGAATGCCTGTCCCCGGGCAAGGCGCCTCACATTGTGGTGGAGAATGCGGGCATTAGCACCCCCGTGAGGAAGCCTCTGCCACATCTGCCAACCCTGGCAGGCTGGACCAGTTCCAGGCCACTCCTTCGGCCAGCAATTCTGGAAATACCCCTGGGAAAACGGACTCCGCGGCTACCCTGATTGTTTTCCATGGAGCCAGGTGGAGGTAAATCTCAGAGCAACATGGACCTGGCCTAATCCAGCCAGTGGATGGCAGAGTTTCAAGGGCAACTGATGAGGGAGATGTTGCTGCAGCATAAAAAATCCCATGCAGTCCTGATGGAGGGCCTACGGCGCATTGAGGCTGGACAGGCAACCCAAGCCAGCGGATCTTCAGACCCCCTAGGTGCCACTAGTCGCATGCCCTCAATTCCCCTGACCAAGTTAGGACCGGAAGATGACATCGATGGGTTCCTGGAGGCTTTCGAAAGGACAGCGGAAGCCGCGGGCTGGTCCCGAGACCGATGGACATATATGTTGGGCCCGTACCTGATGGGCGAAGCACAGGAGGCATTGAAGAACTTGCCAAGGGCTGACCATGCCAATTATGACCGGCTCAAGCCGGCGATCCTAGACTGGTGTGATATCTCTCCCGATACTTATCGCTTAAAGTTTAGAACCTATAGGTTGAAGAAAGGAGAGCGTAATAGAGCCTTCCTGGAGTGCTTGGCGCAGCCCCATAGTCCTAGTGCCCAAGCCGGATGGGTCTGTCCGTTTTTGCGTGGATTATAGGGCTGTCAACAAAATCGCCCAGTTCGACGCCTATCCCATGCCGCGGACGGACATGTTGATTGACCAGTTGGGGACCGTGTGCTACCTAATGGCTCTGGACCTCACCAAGGGCTACTGGCAGGTCCCCATGAGAACAGAAGACAAAGACAAGACGGCGTTCGCCACCCCCGAGGGTTTATATCAGTTCCAGGTGATGCCGCTCGGCCTATACGGGGCCGCAGCCACCTTTCAATGCCTAGTGGATCGGGTCCTAGCACAGTGCCAGGAATATGCGAGGGCGTACATAGATGACATTATCATCTTTAGCCCTGATTGGGAGACCCACCTTAGGCATCTTGAACAGGTTCTCAGAGCGCTGCGGGAGGCAGGCGTTAGGGCAAATCCTGCTAAAAGCCGCATCAGGTTCCAAGAGCTCCAGTATTTGGGATATGTCGTCGGGGCAGGTCAGCTCCGGCCTGTACCTGAGAAGGTGGTGACGATGGAGAATTCCCCTCGCCCTAAAACGAAGAAGCAGCTCCGGCAGTTCCTGGGCCTGGTGGGCTATTACAGTAAGTTTATCCCACACTTTGCGAGCCGGGTGGGACCCCTCACAGACTGTCTTAAGAAAAGTTGCCCTAATTGCGTGCAATGGGATAGTGTGACCACCTTTGCCTTCCTAGATCTGTAAGGGGCGCTGTCTCAAAAGCCTGTCCTACACAACCTGGACTTCGATAAACCATTCACGGTGTACACCGATGCATCGGCGTCCGGTCTAGGGGCCGTCTTGGCCCAGGCGTTTGGAGGGCAGGAACATCCTATCCTGTTCCTGAGCCAGAAGCTGCAACCAGCTGAAAAAGGCTATGCCACCATGGAGAAGGAAGCCCTGGCGGTGAAGTGGGCTGTGGGGGCACTCCAATATTATCTAGCTAACAACCCGTTTATGCTGGTCACCGATCACGAGCCTGTGCTCTGGATGGCGCGGATGAAAGACCACAACACACGCATACTACGCTGGTATTTGTCTTTGCTTCCTTTCAGTTTTGTCGTTTGACATTGTCCGGGCTCACAACACACCAACCCCGACAACATGTCCAGGGTCTTCGAGGAAATCGGTGGCGATGCCTCGCCTATAATGGAGGGGGGGTGACCCGAGACACGGCTGTTAGCCACGCCTCTGACCGACCTCGTCCCCAGCCCCACTTACTGGCAGAGAGGAACGAGCCGGAGGAACGCGGCTGGCTGGAGAGGAGGAGGAGGGCAGCACAGAAGCCGCGCCGAGGCTGCAGCCGGGGCGGGGCGCAGCAGAGCGGAAGGGGAGTATCGATGCAGCCCCGGGCTTGCAGCTGCCTCCCAGCTGGCAGGCAGGCTGGGGAAAAGGTCGGCGGAGCCCAGAAGCGCCCGTCAATGGGCCGGGCCCAAGGAGTGAGGGTGGCAGCAGCTCCGCCACAAGAACGACGGGGGCGGCGCCTGCGCGGTCTCCCCACCCAACAGCTGAGCGGCGGGGGGCGGGGAAAAGCCAGGGAGCAGGGGAAAGGGGGCCTCAGGGAAGGCTCCACCCCTTTATGAATGCTGGGGGAAGTGAAGGAGGGAAGAGGGTGGGGAAGGAAGCCGTCCCTACCCTATAAATGGCGGGCACACGCAGAGACCAGGGAGGAGAAGGCTCTAGCTGTTACCCGGCATTATGGGTAACCACACAGCCTCTGAGCTGGCGGAGGGGCAACCTTCCTCAGACTCAGATTCTGAGGTTTGGGAAGCATGTGTTACAGCCCAGCCAGGGACGGCGGGAAGAGGGGAATGCCTGTCCCCGGGCAAGGCGCCTCACAAGAGTTGGTTTTTATATGCCAACTTTCTCTACCACTTAAGGCACAATCAAACCAGCATACAATCACCTTCCCTTCCCCTCCCCACAACAGACATGCTGTGAAATAGGAGAGGCTGAGAGAGAGTGACTTGCCCAAGGTCACTCAGCTGGCTTTGTGTGTAAAAGTGGGGAAACAAATCCAGTTCACCAGATTAGCGTCCACCGCTCATGTGGAGGAGTGGGGAATCAAACCCAGTTCTCCAGATCAGAATTCACCACTCCAAACTACCGTTCTTAACCACTACAACACGCTGGCTTGTGTTTTTGTGTCTTACTTGTAAGTTTCCCAGAAGCATCTGTCACACCACTGGTGGAAACAGAATGCTGGACTAGATGGACTTTTGGCCCAAATGCAGCAGGATTTTTCTCATGTTGTTTTTTGCTACCACTCCCTCTCTTGCTAATGTTCTCCTCCCCACTGATCCTGACCAGATAAACAAGTTGTTTTTATGCATGCTGACTGCTGTCTTGCTGTTTCAGTCATCTTGACGAGGCGGATATATGGACACTCTGTGCTATTTTTGGACTCTTGTGGCATTTCTGGTTTGGACTCGCCCTGTGGCAAGTTATGCCTTTTGGTCTTGCATTACTTACAGCTAAGTATGTGCTGGTATATCATGCTTTACTTTCATCTCATTTAGAAGGCTCAATGGGTCGCAGAACAGGAAGAGGGCAAGGATTTTGCATCATCACAGACATACAAATGATATGTTCAGATCACAATCTGTAACCCTGATCACGCAATAAAGGGGGGGTTGTCTTATCTACAGCTTGATTTAAATTGAGGCCTGTGGGGCAAAAGCATATACTCATGGTATTTTACACTCACACAGTGATCTTTTATACATGGGACTTTTACCTGGGGTTTGATGCTCGCTTAACCCACGCTTTTCTGTTGTGAATCATAAAAATGCTATGCACCAGCAAAATCACCAGCTCAAATCCGGAAGTGTCTGAGTCCCTGCCCCTTGAAAACACTGCTTTGTAATTGGCTCTAGTGGTTACTGTGAGAGAAATGTCCAGTTTCCCTCTCCCCCCGGTGGAAACCCAAATGCCATTAAAAAATCAATTTCACAAAACAGAGCTCTTTAAAAGGGATGAGGGGGAGAGAGAGAAACCTAAGCGTTGTTTTAAAACCCATTTTTATGTGAGACAAATGTCTTCTCAGAAAGAACTCCTGTTGGGAGACAAAAATCAGGAAGCATTTATGTCCCTGCCCCTTGAAACGCTGCTTTGTAATTGGCTGTAGTGCTTTCTGTGAGAAAAACGCCACCTGCTCCCCCAGCTACCCTGTCCCGCATTTTGGCTTATGCATGGAGATGAGGATGATTGGACCTGGGCTGATCTCAGGAGAGATTGAAGAATCAGGATTTAACAGCATCGGGAAGACCCGGACATTGTGAGGGCTGGGCGCGAGGTCATCTCTGAGGGACGGAAAACTCATGCATGACTCCAGGGAACAACCGAGTCAGTCCAGGGGTGAACATGAGTCAAAATACCCATGCACAAAGGACCAGTGTCTTGTTTAAACTGAACTGCTACCCCATGCATAGCTGCTTTGCATAGGAAATAGCCTAGTTTAAATAAGACATTGTGAGTTAAAAGTCCCACAAGTGAGTGCTTTTGCCATGTCAGGACCATGTTTAAATTAGACTTAAGATTCTCACAACCATAGCTAGCATATAAAGCACTGAACCCCATAAACAGAGCACTTGAAAACCATGCATATACCCCATTTTCTTAACACTTTGCTATCTGGGAACTAATCTCTGTAGGACAGCATAAGCTTTTTTTTGTGAGCCAGGTCACAAAGGGAAGCCAGCCAAATAGGAAAAGAAACCAAGGAAATGAGCTCAAAATAGAGCACAAACCTTTCCCCCCAGTTGACCCACAGGGAGGAGACAGATGAGTTGAAGGTGGTTTGAAAGCAGAGAACTGCCCACTGAGGACTGGCCATCTCTATGCCCTCACACTTTAGATTTGATACATAGAGGGCATCACCAACAATAAAGACTGTAGGAAGGACATGATTAGATATATGTCTGACTCCCAGGCCATCTAAGGCTTCTTAAGGCCTTTCCTTTCCAAACAGGTGACTTGCCCTGGGTTCAATACTGTTGGTTAGTACCTGGAGGTTGGCAACCTTTCCCACCCCTCCGCATCGCCACAGCATCATGGTCATTTGTGCACTCCTCATAGTTTCCCTGACTTTTCATGAATCTTTCCTAAATCTACTTTGCTACAAAGTTTTGAGAAATTTTGCAGCAAAACCTGGATGGCTGCTAGGGTTGCCAGCTCTGACTTAGGAAATTCCTGGAGATTTAGGGACACTGCCTGTAGAGGGCATAGTATGGGAAGAGGTGGGAGCTCAGCCAGGATGTGATGCCATAAAGTCCAACCTCTGAAGTTACCATTTCCTTAGGGTTGCCAGGTTCCTCTTCTCCACCAGCGGGAGGTTTTTGTGGGCAGAGCCTGAGGAGGGCGGGGTTTGGGGAGGGGAGGGACTTCAATGCCATAGAGTCCAATGGCCAAAGCGGCCATTTTCTCCAGGTGAAGTGATCTCTATCGGCTGGAGATCAGTTGTAATAGGAGGAGATCTCCAGCTAGTACCTGGAGGTTGGCAACTCTACACTTCCTTCAGCTGAACTAATCTCTCATGTCTGGAGATCAGTTAAAATTCCAGGACAACTTTAGGCACACTTTGGTTGTCATGAAGATGGGAAAATTCAAAGACTTGCTTTTTGAAGACTTGTTTTAAAAAAAATAAACCCAGAAAGCTGGGAACGCAGAGAACTTGATACACATATTGCTATACCTTTATAACAATATGTCAATATATATTCATTTGTCAATTAAATAAAAACTAAAAAAGGCCGGGCGGTATAGGGTGGAATGGCTGTTGCCAGGGGACCTGGGAAGGGAAACTAGGGGGTTAAGCAGCCATGTAGAAGCCCTATTGCCACCGTGCTGTATGAGCAGCAGCAACAAGGAAACTGCACAAGCCTGGTGCTATGTGGAAAACACCTGTGCTAAACCAACACCTTGCATTGTGCTTGGAACGCACTGGAAAGGTGACCCTCATTTTAAGACGTACGGAGCATCTTCCCCAAAAAGTTGCCTAGGTTTTATGAAAAGGCAAGGTCATCTGTGAATAAATAAACAGGACATACCCCTTCTTTTACAATCAGGCTGGCATGGAAGACCTTTGCAGTAATTAGGGTTGCCAGCTCTGGACTGGAAAATACCTGGACATTTTGGGGGTGGAGCCTGAGGAGGGTGGGAATTGGGAAAGGGAGGGACTTCAGTAGGGTATAATGCCATAGAATCCACCTTCCAAAGTGGCCGTTTTCTCCAGGTTGCCTGGAGATCCGTTGTAATCCCAGATCTCCAGCCACCACCTGGAGGTTGGCAACCCTACCCAGTAGCCATGGCATGACCTCATCAGGAGTTGTGTTTGGCCCCTCATTTAGAATTTATTTTTTAACCAAGTGGTGAAACAAATAAACAAGGCTGCTGCTTGTTTACTTCCTTGTTCTTTTTCAGCAAGCAGGTTTTCTTTGTTAATGTAACTCATTGTTCTGTTTTGCTTTTCAGTTGAAGCTATTGAAGTACCTATTCTGCAGATTGCAAACATGCTTGCCACATAAAGCACTTGGCACATTGCAACGTATATGCTTTCAAAACAGCGCCAAAACATCTGGGATCTTAAATGCCATTAAGAGATTTATGTCTGAGAACCGTATGATGAGGCAGACAATGAGCACATGGCTTGTAGAATACAGTCATTTTTGCTCCCTCTACTGGTTGGCAAATCAGTGATGGGAACATTGTGTGTGTGATGGTGATTTATAATTTTTAAAAAACCTGAAATAATCTCTAAAAGCAATGTTCTGGTCTGATAAGCAATCACAAAACAGTACTCACATCCCCATTTGAATTTCCACAGAGTCATTTCACACATTACAATTTCTGGGCGTCCTGTAAAATGTGTAGACCTAAAAATGTGTAAAAGCAACAAATGTGCTTGAAAACTTATTTCATATACTGCTGGGCTTGCTTGTCAGGAAGTCATGTTTGGCTGCAGATGTACAAAGAGTGACCACAAACCCAAGTACAGGGAGGCAAACCCAAGTTTGCTGAAACATAAGGTGTGAAATGGTCCTCAGAGATCTCAGACGAAAGGATAGAGATATATGATCATGACCAAGTGAGAAGTGGTATCCTTAGTTTTATATAGAAATCAACAAGAGGTTTACAAGCACAACATGTGCCATTTTCTTGGGATCTGCTGCCATGCCTGTCCCTAAGATATGTTGAAATAATTGCTTCCAAATATATTTCTGTACAGCTTGGAAAACAGAGGGGGTTTTGTATGGCATAAACTAGGACATTTGTATTGTCACACAATCTCACTACCTAATATTTTCAGAATGTTAATATTCAGTACATGCTAGCAAAATGGTTGGATCTAGTTCCCAATAAAACCTGCCAACGTGGATATGGGTAGCAGCCAAGCCCTCATATTCAGAAGGTTTTTTTTACACTTCGCACATGGTGAGAAAATAAGGACTATATCTATTAAATAGACCTAGACTAGAGGATTTGAAAATATTAAGAACCTTGGGAAGGCAGGTGGTACCAACCTATACCTTGTTACTCAGGAAGAACTTCCTTAGAAGTCAGTAAGTCTAACTTCCTAATATAGTTGAACTGTACTTAGATCAGAAAATGTCGTGTTTAGATCATCAGGGTTTTTATTTTTCAAAAATAGTGTTTAAATGGTACACATGAATGCATGATGCTCTACCACTGAGCTGTCATACTGAATCAAAGTCTTACTTTAGTCTGTCAACTTTCCCCTGTCTTGTCTTGTGTGTGTATGTGTAAAGTGCCGTCAAGTCGCAGCCGACTTATGGCGACCCCTTTATGGGGTTTTCAAGGCAAGAGACTAACAGAGGTGGTTTGCCAGTACCTTCCTCTGTATAGCAGCCCTGGACTTCCTTACAAACACTAAATTCTCCCCAGACAAAACTGCACATGGATCACAACCATTGCCCAACATATATACCTGCTACCTGTCGACATTTCCCCCTAAAATTGGGTGACCTAGTAAAAAAGATGTAGAACCTGAAGTTTTATCAGTGACTTTAACTTCACTTCTCCTCAACTGTAGCATTTTCACATTCATTCATCAAACAAGTAAAGGAAAGAAATTTTGTGTTTGTTTGTCAAATTTACCAAAGTGTTGGAGAAAAAAAAATAGGCAGGGAGTAAAAAAGCTATAAATCTTGTCAAGCGTTAGAACTGACATCTGCAGTCCCTGAACTCTTTTTCCCTCGGGGGATTTCAGAATTTTTAGGAGACATAATTTAACTAGGGGTAAATGAAGATAAAACACTTGCCATTTATGTTCTTTGAGAAAATCCCAAAACTCTTTAACATGCTAGATGACAGTAAGAGGATGATGGGGAAAAACAGAGAAGATTTCTGGCTCCATATGTCAGCCATTGTTCCACTGCAGTATCTAACGTGTGCTTAGAGGCTTTTCTTTAATTGATACAGAAAGGTTAATGCCCTAGATGGGAGGCAACATAATTGGTACAGGCAGGAGGATAAAGAACCAGACAAACCTCTGCAACACCACTGCACCACTTTCAGTACTGAGGAACTTCCTTCCCCACCCTCAGCTCAGTTTCTAAAGCCATCCACATTTCTGCAGGGGCGTTACCAAAACCATGTGAACCATTATATAGTCCCAAGCTGCTGGCTTGGTGCTTTATGAGTCTTCCCTCGTTCTGAAGTCCTCCGTTGCTCATTTTTAAGAGCATAAGAAAGGTAGAGTTGCCGTTTCCGCCCCTCGCCTGGTCCGTGAGTCCCACGATGCCTACCCGCATAAGCCAGCGCCCGAAAAATGAAAGGGGGGCCTTTGGGGGGGCCTGGGCGATGTGCAGAGAATGCCAGGCATAGTCTGACAGAGGATGTTGTGCTTTCACCAGGTGCTGCCCAAGGTCAGCCTCACCAACGGTCAACCGCCAACTATGTATTTTTTTTTAATTTTTTTATTATTTTATAACAAAACATATAAACAATACAAAAAACAAAAAATATAAAGTACACATACATAAAAAATAAAAGAAAAAATTACATGTTCAGCGCACTACTTATCCACTAATACAATATTCAATTCACTGTATAAATCCCATCGTGCCCTGAATCCTAATCCCACCCCCACCCCCACCACAGTGCCCTTCACCATTGGACTTCCGATGGAGTGTTATGACATTACAAAAGAAAATATCTATTATTATATCATATTTAACATCATATTATACTATAATTCGTTAACTACACTTTTAAAATCCGTTTTTGCCACTTTATCCCAATATGCGGTGGCCTTGGACCATGTACATTTAAATTCCTCCATATCTTTACCATGTAAAAAAGCTGTAATTTTGGCCAACCGCATATACATCCATAATTTTTCTCTCCACTCTTTAAATAAAGGTTTATTTGTTTGCTTTCATTTTTTTGCAATTATAATTCTTGCTGCAGCAAAACTATATTGACATATGACTCTGTCACCTTTATCTAAATCTTTTTTTGGAATACCCAATAAACAACTGTGTATTTTGACTCTGAACTTCGTGGGAACTTATTCCGGTGGGAGGGGGGTTGCCAGGGTTTCCTGTGTTATTCTGTATTCTTTCATTTATGCCCAGCACCAGGCTTTTAGTTCTCATAAGTGCCGTCTTGATTCCTAGCTACTGTTAACCTGTGGATTCTCCAATAAATCAACTCTCTTTTGGACTACTTGTCTGTGGGTGTTGTTTGTGGGACTGTCACGGGGCAAGTGCTCACAGAGCTTGAAGCAAAGGACAGCAATACGGAGGGTCGGTTGGTTAATCTCCTCCGTGGACACTAAGAAACCTTTCCACAATACCATAGCAGTTTTGTCCTAAAAAAACAAACACATTTTTAAAATGTATAAGGTTATACATCGATATTCATGCAGGACTCTTAAAAAATAAAAGGTGGGTAGCCCACTTGAAGCAGGGGGGAAGGATGAAAACTGATGGTTCAGTCAGCATCTCCCTGCAACTGAGACAGACGATGTGAACACTCCTTTCAAAAATTCTCTGTTTTCATCTTTTCTTTATGTTGCCTCACTTCCCAAATTTGCATTAATACCTTGGGCATTTCTGGACTTTAACCACTAGATGTCATCAGTATTGTTCTCTACAAAATAATCTTATTAATTTTTTTTCCTGGTCCAGCACTGAATGAACCTAATCGCGTCTGGCTTCCAGGGGGAAGTGCCTCTGCTCATGACTTGCTGCAAGAAAAGCGACCTGAAGTCACTGCTGTAAACAGCAAAGATAGTACAAATGCTACCCACATTTACTTGGCTGGAAGTTCTATTGAATTCTATGGAGATAGATCACGATGGGTAGCCATGTTAGTCTTTCTGTAGCAGTAGAAAAGAGCAAGAGTCCAACAGCACCATCATTCTAGCTATAGCTGAAGATCAGGGTTGCCAGGTCCCTCTTTGCCACCGGCAGGAGATTTTGGGGGCGGAGCCTGAGGAAGGCTGGTTTGGTGAGGGGAGGGACTTCAATGCCATAGAGTTCAATTGCCAAAGCGGACATTTTTCTCCAGGTGATCTGATCTCTATCGGCTGGAGATCGGTTGAATTAGCAGGAGATCTCCTGCTACTACCTGGCAGTTTGGCAAACAAAAAACAGCAACGATATGCGAAAGATACAAGTGGTATTAATTTATCATATCCACTGTTTGCATGAGAAAGTAATTAATTTTGTAGAAAGGCACACTTGCCCATTACAAAAATTAATACAAAAAATTAATACAGTTATGATTATTCAAAAAATACACTGTGCATAGTAGTATGTGTGCTACTGGACTCCTGCTCTTTTCTACTGCTGAATTCTTTGAGAATTACCTCTGACTAAACACACATGAAAACCAGATTATGCTAGTACCACAGTTTTTAACTACTGAAACTCTTGGTTAATTACAGTACTTCAGTCTCAGGCTTTCAACAGACTTTAAAAAACCGCATCCTAACCAAAATCTTGTGGCACCTTAGAGGTGAATAAATTTTTATTCAAGCAAAAGCTTTTGTGAACTGGAGCCCACTTTCAGATGCTGAGTCGATCCTCCTTATGATGCAATCATTTTATGTAGAGGGTCTGGGGGAGAATAAACAGCAGGGTCAAAGGGCCATGAAATCCAGAAAGCACAGAGTGAAATTTAATTATGCACACAAGATCCTTCAAAGGGAGTCCCCAGTGTGGAACAGATCGACTGGGATTTATCCAGAGGTACACAACTAGCAGTTACAGTCTCTGCTTTTTCCTGATTAAAGTTGAATTTTTACATAAGCATGTTTCATCCGGCATTTCATGCCCCCTTGACCCAGCTGTTCTTTAATATTTCCTACATAAACAGTCTGCCTAAGGAAGATGCATTCAGTACATCTGAAGAAGTGCACTCCAATACCACAAAAGCTTATGCTTGGATTACATTTTTTTTAAGTCTGTAAACTACAAAACTCCTATTTATTTTAGCTCCAACAGACTAACATGGCCACCCCTCTGGAATAATTACCATGGAAAGCATCCTAATCACTCAGTCCCTCTGTAAAGGGATTTGCAGAAAGATCTTGCATCTGACTGCAGCTGTGTTTGAAGCCCCATGGTGTGGAATGTTACATACTACAAACAAGGACTGATATGTCCTTTGAAGCAACAGCTTGACAGGAGGAGAGGGTGATAATCTGGTTTGCTGGAAGACATCTTTTTCTCTCTGCCAAGGTAGCAAGAAGATGGGCAATGAGTAACATCTCCTATCCTCTAGGGGTGGCTTTTTTATTTTTATGTGTTTTTTATTATTTTATAATAGATATAGAAAGATACAAAGAAATATATAAGATACAAAACTTACAAAGAAAAGAATATAAAATGTTATAAAAACCTATAAATGAGATCAAACTGAGGTTGCAACGATATATACAATTAATCTAGCATATTAATATTACTACTATATATTCAGTTAAACTAAGCTACTAAACTCACATTACCTAACCACCACCAACTATACAATCTTTAATAGATCCAGCTTACTACTTTACTATATATCTAGGAGGGTATTAGAAGAACAACAGTTGGTTTTTAAATGCCGATTTTCTCTACCTTTTAAGGAGAACCAAACCGTTTTACAATCTCCTTCCCTTCCTCTCCCCACAACAGACACTCTGTGAGGTAGGTGGGGCTGAGAGAACTGTGACTAGGCCAAGGTCACCCAGCTGGCTTAATGTGTAAGGGTGGGGAATCCAACCGGGTTCACCAGATTAGAGTCCACCGCTCATGTAGAGGAGTGGGGAATCAAACCCAGTTCTCCAGATTAGAGTGCACCGCTCTTAACTACTACACCACACTGACTTATGTTTACAGTCCTCTACAATCTACATTTTTTTCTTCATTACCTTCACATCACATTTGTCTGTAATACCTTGTTTACAATTTCTAAACAGTATTTGTGATGTAGATCTTAATTGATTTAGAATTTCAGCAAATAAATTACATTTATCTTAAGAGTCATCTTTGCATGTGGCCTTCTAAATTAAGAGCCATGCAGCATGATCCAGTGTGTGACTACTGAAGTGCCTGGTTGTCTTATAGAGTCCAATAAAGACAACTAGGAGGAGGTTAAAAGCAAAACAGTTCTTTATTTAGCTAAACACAGACCTGGGGTGAAATAACCCACAAATAAGATGCAGAGTTACTCACCAGAGAAACAAAAGAAGCTTAGTATCATTTATGCATTCGCATGGGGCAGGCCCATGGCTGCTGACAAGCAGATTGATACACAAAAGCACCAATGCACATTAGGTGTCTACTCCACTCTAATTAGCATAGCCTATAGATATTGCCCAAAGGTGTCTCTAAGCAAGTGCTAGGTCTTGTGATCTTAGTAACTAGAAACCACATTCCTAAAGATGAAGGTAATTCAAAGACACTGTTTTCTCTACTGGTGAAAGGCCGTACCAGGCAAGCATTGTAATCTGTTGGCCTCTTATAGTTGTGGATGCCAGCGTTCCCAAAGCTTCCATGTGTGTACGTATGGATGCATAGTGTTCTAAACCAGCCCTTATATCTGGGCATTACACTACTAAGAAAGAACTGGATGTTACAGTGTTCCTGGGTCCGATATGTGCTGCCATTTTAGAGCTAAACTTCAGCCATTTAAAAATGCCCCAAATTGGGCCCGTGGCACAGCGAGAACACAGGCGTTCATTGTCCCCTCTCCCCTTCTTCAAGTGCTGAACCTGCTGTGCCGCAGGCCCAATCAGGAACAGGCCCTTGTGGCATTTTTAAATGGTGGCCATGTCCACAGGTTAGACCAGTGGATGCAGTAACATCTAGTTTGGCCTTTAGGGTCTAAGCTCAATGCTTCCTAGTTATTATCGGCCTTGGTGGGGGACAACACAAAGGCAAAGCAGTGTTTCTTGCAGGAAAGAAACAGGAAAGCCATGTATTACTGGACAGCTAGTGACACCTGTGTTTGATGTGCACCGGGGTTACCAAAGGTAAGACATCAGCCCAAAGGCATTGTAGCACATTACTAAAACTGAGGAACTGACAATGGCAACAGCAGGCATAAACCAGTTGTGAACACAATGTATGTATTAAAGGCCCAAACAGGTTTAAAGAACACAATAAAATAAATTCAAAAGTTAAAAAATCATGAAATGGTATAGCACAGTTGCAGGCTTGTGTGCCAGCCTGTGTGTTTTTAAGGCTTAAATGAGCACTCACTGGAGTGGTAAAGCAGCTGGGAGCAGTGGTCAACTCCTAACACAAAAAAATAAAATGAATTTTAGCTATAAAATGGAGCAGACATGGTTGCAGGGGAGAAAATTGTGTCACATCACTATTCACACTATAGGAAGTTTCTAGTAGTTACCTATGACACAACCGTCCACCACATGACAATCACTGCAGCAATATGTGGAAAAGAATAGCATTTCCATAGTCTAGAACAGTGATGGCAAACCTTTTAGAGACCGAGTGCCCAAACTGCAACCCAAAACCCATTTATTTATAGCAAAGTGCCAACACGGCAATTTAACCTGAATACTGAGGTTATCCCCTCTTAAAGGCATCTAGGCTAGATGCCATCACCACATCCTGTGGCAAGGAGTTCCACAGGTTAATTACATGCTGGGTAAGTGGGTGTTCCTCTTTTAGTAGGGGATTTCACTGAAAGGTGGGAGGCGCCGCAAAGCCTGCGCTGTGGACCGAGCGCTCTGTTCTCCTCCAGCTATGCCACGCTGTGAGCTATGCTCCCCTCCAACCTAGCTCCTCTTCAACCCCACCACGGGAATCACCTTTGCTACAGACTCAACAGGCTGCTGTCCGCGCCGCACCCTCACACCTCATGTGAGCCGCCCTGCTGCATGTGATGGGGGAGGGAGGAAGCGCTCCCATTAGGCTGCTGGGCAGAGGGGCGGGTGATGTGAAAAATGCCCTCAGGCGCGCGTGGAGAGGGGAGACTGGTCTAGAACATTGCAGCAATGCCATATCTCCACAGCAGAAACATTAGCTTGAAAGAAGACATTTGGATCTCATGCAATAAATCAATAGTAGTTTCACATTTGGCAAGGGGCTATGGCTCAGTGGTGATGCAAGTGTTTTGTGTGCAGAAGGCCCTATGTTCAATCCCTGCCATCTCAGAAATGATCTTGGGTACCGAGTTTTGGAAGAGACCTTCCTGTGCTTGAGATTTTAGAGAGCTGCTGCCAGTCAAAGTTAAGTAATGCTGAGCTGAATGAACCAATGGTCTGAAAAGGCAGCCTCACAGGTTCGCCATTAATTGTACAGTCACCCCTCCCCAGTCATAAGGACAATTCCTGAACATGCTGGATAAAGAAGAGATTCACAGGACTATAGCGTCACGTTGGCTGCCAGGACTCTATTGCCACATTAATTGGCTTCCTTTTCCCTGTACATATGCTGATGCCATCACAAACAACATGTAAACCGTGCTTCATATCACTGCCCACAGTCCTATATATGAGTTACTAGTGGTTCTCAAAGCAGTCTGGTGCATAGAGGCAAGTAGGCACAACCATCTAATGACCAGGAAGGAACCAATTAAAGTAGCAATTTCCTTCAATGTACTCAGTAGGGAGTCATAGGGGGGTTACCCACTTTGTATTCCCAGCGATGTATTAAGAGTTTGAAAATGTTATAAAAAATACTGTTCGCACTTTCTATGTATTCCCACCGATGTATTAAGAGTTTGAAAACGTTATAAAAGATACTGTTCGCACTTTGTTTGGCCCCTTTAGCTGTGAAGAAGTCTTCCAACCATTTATTAGCCGTGGTATCCAAAAACCCTTTTAAAACAATGTTTTTAATAACATTTTCAAACTCTTAATACATCGCTGGGAATACAAAGTGCGGTAACTTCCTTAGGTCATCCCAGCTTCCTGACAAGAGTACTTGCATGATACATATTTTCAAGCAGCACTGGTCCCATTAGTCCATGTTGTTAGACGTGCATTTGAAACACAGATAAAGAAGCCTAACATGTACTGAGCCCTTAAGACTAACACTAGAAAGCAACTAGACATCCAAGCACTTGATTTTTAAAAGATGAACAGGAATACCTCTCTTTATCCATCTGTCAATTTTAAGAGGAGCACAGGGATTCCAAGCTACGCTGATAGCCTTTCCCACCTGTGTGTACACAGCCTGCTTTTCCTCAACATGGCTAATCTCCCCCAGGAAGAAAAGAGTTTATGTTGATTCCCTTTGTCTTGGTTCATTTCTAATGCAAGTAGTGTGCCAGGGCACTCTGGGGTATTTCTGCCTCTTTAAGGCAGGCTCCCTGCAGTTCTGAAGCACCTTCTGTGGTTTAGCTGCCATGTTCATCATTGTGTGCAGTCATTCACCACTAAGGAATGAATCCAGTATTGGCTGTAGTCCCAGACAAGGTTTCTCTTCAGTAAATAACAGAAACAAGCAGATCACCAAGGTTATTTACTCCTTGGCATAAAAGATATAAACCGTCACTAACGCTAGTTTCATTAGCAGCACACTAGAGTAAATGATTTCTGAAGGTGCATTTGTGAAAATGCTGGTGCTGAGCATAGAATTGCAAGATTGCAAAATGCACATGGAAAAGAGCTCCTGTTCCTGGAATACTTGTCCCAATCGTGCAGCTATTCCTATCATAGCACTGCAGTAGTTGCAAGAAGTTGCACATGAAAATTCTTTACTTTTACTGACATTGATTTGGTGTTGAGACAGAAATCCCTCCCGTTCACTGTTTCCCACGTCTGCATGCATGGAAAAGCTGTACCCGCTGACTTTCTGCCTGAGGGACAATTGTTAAAAGTATAGAGTCAGTGTTTATTTGCAGGTTGGGCATAAAGCTTGAACTGAGGTGGGGGGCTGGATTCAAGATTGTGCTACTTTCTCTCACTGGGTTTGGAAGATACAACATCAAATATATTTGACTGGTCCTCATCTGGAGATGGTGTCTTCCACCTTTAAGTGATCTGAGACACTGAGAAGCTCCTGTGCTTTCTGCCTGGTCTTCCACCAACCCCCTCTTTCCTGGCCAGCAAGATTTTTTCCCCCAGGGCAGGTAAGGAAGAATACTGAATGGACATTTGAAGGAATATGGCAGAAAGCATAGCAGCTTCTTGCCTTGGTGCCTTACAACGTTTAAAGTACAATCACTGTCTTCCAACAAAGACTTGGCAATCCTAATATTAAGAGTAAAATAAGGAATGGACCTGGCTGGCTTTTCAAAAACCAGTCCAGAAAAAACAGGGACTGTTCCAGGTGGAAGCAATTAATGGAAATCCAATCAAAAGAAGCTCTAAAATACAGATGTATTTTCAAAGGTGAAGGCTTAAAATGGGAGGATGTGGGCAGAGCAAATTCTTTCCATCACCAACATGTGTACAAGTATGGCAGTTGAGGTATTTTGTGTAATCTGCCAAGGAGCCGCTTGGATTTCAGTTGACTGAATCCCATTGATTTCAACAGAACCACAATTGAGAAGTTCAGCTATATACTTTTTCATATCATCAAGTACTACTGGCTACTCAGGGCTCTAAGTAAAAATGTTAACAGCCTGTGTAACTCAGCTGATCCCACTTGGCTATGGAAGAGTCTCTGTGCCAGAATAAATAACATGAATTAACTCAAATATTTTTTTTTTTGCTTTTTAGGCAGAGTTAATGTACCACATAATGAAAAGAACCATTCCAACTCCAGCCAAGCAGAGAAGGGTGGTGGTGAAAAGGACAAAGCCAGTAGTGTGTTAAGAGCAAGAAACAGAAACTACAGCAGCCTGCAAATGAATTGAATTGTTCCAAAGTGATGGGAGGTATTTCCCTGAGTGGGGTTTTTCTGCCAGATTGCTTGCAATACGGTGTACTTTCATAGCACTGTGTGAGTAAAATAGGTTACTAGATTTCTCTGTGTTGAAAAATGGACCATGAGCTCCTACCATGAAGTATAGCTAGGGTTGCCAGGTCCCTCTTAGCCACCGGCGGGAGGTTTTTGGGGTGGAGCCTAAAGAGGGTGGGATTTGGGGAGGGGAGGGACTTCAATGCCATAGAGTCAAATGGCCAAAGCAGCCATTTTCTCCAGGTGAACTGATCTCTATCGGCTGGAGATCAGTTGTAATAGCAGGACATCTCCTGCTAGTACCTGGAGGTTGGCAACCCTAAGTATGGCCTGTCCAGTGCTCCAGGTAACAGTCTGAAACTTCTGCAATTGAAGGAACAAGACATCTGTACAGTTATCCAAAATGTTCTGCCTCTTAAATGTGTCCATCTATGTACATGGGTCTGTTCTTTCTGTGGTGGGATGATGACGCTTCCAAAATGGTTACATACAGGGGGCCAGAACAGTTATATGGGTGTACGTTAGCATGGTAGAGGCAGTGTGATGTACTCTCATCCACAGACAGCTTTTCCTTGACTGGACCACTGAACAGTTGATAGCATTGGGACCATGTTAAAGGCCCCTTCAAGACAGCCAACTATCATAAAGATGTTTTGATTATTAACATATGTTTTCATGAGATAAATACCTTTTATTTGTCACTTTTATCCTACGTGAGGATAGTTTCAGAGGGTAGCTGTCCTGCTGGGCTCGAATCTAGCCATCCTAAGTGAGGAATTCCTTTTTCCTGTTTAAGAGAACAGAGTTAAGAGAGAAAATGTGAACAAACAAAAACAGCATCCAGTGTGTTGAACAAAACAATTTGGAGCGCTTCGCCCTGACCATTAAGATCAACTGTGCTGCTTCCCATAAGTATTTTGTCCCACCTTGGCTTTCAAACTGGAGCATTTTTTTCCCTGAGGAATCCACACAACAGTATCTTCCGATAGACCACTTTCTGCTCTGCTCAATATTTCCTTGCCCTCTGAGGTTTAGAGGGTGGCCACATGGAACAGGGTTTTCTTCTGGATAGTCCCCTACTGTGGCACTCTATTGCCCAAGAAGCTTGCTTTGCATCATCTTTTGTAAAAAAATTTGGAATGGGGTAAAGGCCATATGCTATTTAATTGGGCTTTTAATGTCACTTAATCTGTCATTGGTTTGTGTTCATGTCTGTGGTTGGCTAATTAAGACTATTGTACTCCCCTGTTAATGTCAAGTTTCTGATTGTATTTGGGGAAAAGGTTTTATATTTCATTTTAAATGTTTAGCCTCTTTGAAGGTCCTTTCTGATGAAAAAATTGGATAAATATTGTTTACAAATAAATAAAACTACTTTGTTTAGCACCTGTTTATTGCCTAGGCTGGAGAGAGTAGGATAGAAATTTAATAAATGAATGAATGAATGAATGAATGAATATTAAAGCTTGCTTCTTTGTTGGTTGGTCTGTAGATTGGTGCTGTCTTCCTTTTTTTCTGCCTTCAAAACGGCCCTTATGTCTACGTGACAATTATAGGATGTGTGAGCACATGACTCATCAAATTGCTCGAAAAGCAGGCTGGCTGGCATGCACTCACCCCTCTCCACACCAGCACCATCACTGTCCCATTATCACAAAGATGCTCACAACTACTATGGAAAAAGTATTCTTGCTGTAAGCAGCAAATGGCATGAAAGTGTTAACGCTGGCTCTGCATTTTGAAAGTATGTAACTTTGCAGAGTGGGAAGCTCAATATGCCATTCATGGAATCCCTACTGGAAGAAAATGTTTGCATGCACGATAAACATTTGTCAGGCCTTAAAAATTAGCATTAAACATTATTTTCTGCTCTGCATCTCCGTTGCCAGCAGAAATCAGAGGAAGAGCGTCACTGCACCATGGGCAAATGGCATAACCTGGAGAAGTGCACAACTACTGTTTTTTGTGAGGCTTTTCTTTTTTCTTACATTCATATACAATCTTATCTCAGCAGTAGATAAACCGTGAAAGCTCTGTCCGTTTGGATTCTCTTTTAAACTGCTATGCCATTTTTATATTTCACTAATGTCCAGTGTATCGTCATTCGTTAAATATATGTATTTCTTTTTTTTAAAATAGAAACTAGAAATTACTTTTCTCAGGCAGGCAAGCACAAATGCTTCCAAACAAACCATTCAGACGCATGTATTCTAACCCCTGCTATAGTTTTGACTCCAGTATTTTAGGAAATTAACAGTGCAGCTCTTGAATTGGTTTATATTATAGCCCAACACCAAGAAACAATAATCTGCTAGTCAGAAGCTTCCCACTTCAGTCACAGGACAAAGGAGAAGAGCAGACAAAACCCCTTTTGGTTTATTTGACCAAATGCTCATGGCATGAGTGGCAGAAAAGATGCCACTGTTCCCATGCCCCCCTGTGGTGGCAGGGAGAACCGTCGCTTACAAAATAATCTGAATTGACATTTCCTGTCAAAATGACAAAAGAGACATTTCCTTGTCTCTGAAAGTCTACAGTCCCTTCCTGTTCTAGCCCCTCCAGCTTGCATCACAAGGTAATGGGAAGGAACAATTTTGCCAAGGATGCCCCTTATAATTCCCCTTTCCCTAATGGAACGCTAGAGGAGCCCCGTGGCGCAGAGTGGTAAGCTGCAGCACGCAGTCCAAGCTGTGCTCACGACCTGAGTTCGATCTGTAATGCCTTATTAACTTAGTTTATGGGGAAAACATATATTCTTTCACATATATATATATTCATATAGCATAAGACACACACACACACACACATATATTCTTATGTACAGATCTAGAATCACTATGCATGATGGGTAAAGTAGCAATCTTTGGTCAAAGAGATTCACTATTGTGAGGCCTGGGTCAGGTTGACCCAGCAAGCAGTTTGCAAGTCAGCTGATCTCACTTGGTACAGGCAGGTTCCCTAATTAAGCCTGGAGCTTTGATTTAAGACAAGAAGTGTCATCCTGGAATGTAAACTTGTGTTTCCTCATTAACCATTAGGGAACGCCTTGAAGAGCATTTTCTATTGGATATGCAAATAGTTGCTTATACGTCTATAAGGGTTTATTGGGCAGTTGAGTCTTACGTGTGTATTACGCCTCTGTAACCACCCATTACCGAAGTCTATATCCATGCTTGCAACCCTTTGATGTGCGTGGAAATTGCTCTGCGCTTTAGGCAATTTTCACCAGCTTTTTGTGTATTGGCCAATAAAAACAAACTGCTTTGAATCATCAACTTCCGACTGTTTTATTGTGATTGAATATTGATACGATGAGACAGGCTTATCAGATCCCAACGGAAGTTGGTTTCAGGTAGCCGGCTCAAGGTTGACTCAGCCTTCCATCCTTCCGAGGTCAGTCAATGAGTACCCAGCTGGCTGGGGGTAAAGGGAAGATGACTGGGGAATGAGCCGGTGGTGCTTCCACAGGGGACCTTTACCTTTAATGGAACTCTGAAGCTTCCCAGTGAAAAAACACAGGCCATGTGCAAGGAAAGGAAATTGCTTCCAAGCTTTGCAAGGAAACTGGAGCCTGGAAAGAAAATATTTGCACATTTGCAATATTTGTTTTCTGCTGTCACCCTCTTGCCACTAACGCTGTTGCATAGTACTTCTCAGACTTTTCTGACGGGTGGGCAGCAAGGACAGAGGAAAGGAGGTAGAACAGGGTGAGCTAGGACAGGAGGCTCTGGGAGGGTTAATGGCAAATTTGGGTTTCACACATTTGGATAATTTTGAAAAGGCCATGAAATACAGCCAAACACTGCTATATATTTATAAATACTAAAAATGAAAAATAAAATATAAACTTTATTGTTTGCTGATGTGAGAATCTTGTGCTTTATGGAGTAGATGGGGTAGGTAGCATGGAATTATTTTTCTAGTGGCTCCCAAAAAAGTAAGATAAATTTATGGTTAAAAAACCTTCAGTCGATCAGTAGGCAGATTACAAGGGGCAGTAAGTGGATTACAAGGTATAATAACATTTGAATTGGTACAGAAATAAAAAGTGATTATTAATAATCAGGGGTTTCCATATGGGAACAGGCCACCTAGTTTGGGATGTACTAAAATGAATGAAGATTTGTTTTTTATACCCTTTTTCTCTACCGTAAGGAGTCTCAAAGTGGCTTACAATAGCCTTTCCTTCCCCTTCCCACAACAGGCACCTTGTGAGATAGGTGAGACTGAGAGAGTTCTGAGAGAACTGTGACTAGCCCAAGATCACCCAGCAGGCCTCATGTGGAGAAGTGAGTGGGGAATCAAACCGTTCTCCAGATTAGAGTCGGCTGCTCATGTGGCAGCTGATACAAACCCCATGATCCTAGAAAAAAGCACAATAACTGACAACCAGGATAACTAATGAAGCAGAGCTGATTTAGGGATTATTGCACAACCTCCAGAAACGTTCATTCAAATGTAGGGTATTTCATTGAACTCTAGGAGCAGAGCAGTGATTCTAATCCCAAGAACCATCTTTCAACTCTGGGATCTATCATTCCAATTCCAGAACAGTTTTTCTACTCAATGGGACTGCCCTTCCAATCTTGTGACCGTTATTCCAGTCCCAGAACACTTATGCCAAACCCAGTGGTCATCATTCCACTGTAGGGGCTGTCATTGGAGTCCCAGAATAGTCATGCTACTAGCAAGATCATCTGGGGGTTGTCATTCCACTTTGGAGGCAGTTCCTTCAGTCCCAGAAGAGTCATAACATTCCCAGTGATGGTCATTCCAGTCTAGAGGCTCTCATTCCACTCCCAGAACACTCATATTACTCCCAAGGACTGTCATTCTGCTGTAGGATCTGTAATTCCATGTCCAGACCTATCTTTCTAGGTTAAGAGACCGTCATTCCACTCTTGGGCCTTATCCACTGTTCCCCTCAGAAACACCGCTAGTCTCAGATTCGAGTCCAGTAGCCCCTTAGAGACCAATAAGATTGTCCCCGACGAAGGGACCTTTGATTCTCTAAAGCCAAAATCCCTGAAAGTCTTCTTGGGTATCTGAGGTGCTGCTGGACTAGAAACTAACTGTTCTACTGCAGATAATTCCCAGTGGGTAGCCGTGTTAGTCTGTCGGCAGTAGTAGAACAGGGCAAGAGTCCAGTAGCACCTTCAGGACTAACAAAAATATTTTCTGGTAGGGCATGAGCTTTTGTGAGCCCCAGCTCAAGCTGTGGCTCACGAAAGATCATACCCTACCAGAAAATATGTTTGTTAGTCTTTAAGGTGCTACTGGACTCTTGCCCTGTTCTACTGAAGACCAACATGGCTGCACGCTGAAACCACTCGTTTCTTCTTCCAATCGCAAAAGCAAAGAGGGAGTGTGACTCAGTGGTAGAGCGTCTGCTTGGCATGCATAAGGTCCCAGGTTCAGTCCCCGGCATCTCCAGGTAAAGGGACCGGGCAAAGTTGGTGATGGGAAAGACCTCAGCCGGAGAACCTGGAGAGCCGCTGCCGGTCTGAGGAGACCATACTGACTTTGATGGACCCAGGGCCTGACTCAGTATAAGGCAGCTTCACGTGTGTTCCTTTTAAATATTTTTTTATTTTCTTCATTTAACATATCAACATAGAAACAATATCCAATACTAAAAGTAATAGTAATAATAATAAAAAACAAATAATATCACTAATTTAACAATAAAATGACTTCCCCCTCTCCCATCTAAAAATAAATTGAATAAACTTTTGCTAACGGAGCTAATCCCAATATTATTTTAATTAACCTGTTCGTATCCTATCCAACATTATTAAATCAGTACCTAATATAAAATTAATACAAAGTATAGATAAGGGATTGGATCAAAGAGTATCCTTTAAATGGTCCCATTGAAAATTGATTTTCACAGTAAGTTCTCCAAGCCTCCCATTCCCTCCAAAATTGTACATTATCATTCTGGTTGATCAAAGTTGTAAGCTTCGCCATCTCAGCTTCATGTGTGTTCCAATGACCTACAAAGCGTTCCATCGCAAGGCTGTTAACAACACGATGCTTCGGAGCACTCTGATGGACCCAGGGTCTGATTCAGTATAAGGCAGCTTCATGTGTATGGGGAGGGAGCTGTGGCTCAGTGGTAGAGCCTCTGCTTGGCATGCATAAGGTCCCAGGTTCAGTCCCCGGCATCTCCAGGTAAAGGGACTGGGCAAAGTTGGTGATGGGAAAGACCTCAGCCAGAGACCCTGGAGAGCCGCTGCCGGTCTGAGTAGACCATACGGACTTTGATGGACCCAGGGCCTGACTCAGTATAAGGCAGCTTCATGTGTGTTCCTTTTTTTTATAATTTTTTATTTTCTTCATTTAACATATCAACATAGAAACAATATGCAATACTAAAAGTAATAGTAATAATAATAATAAACAAATAATATCACTAATTTAACAATAAAATGACTTCCCCCTCTCCCATCTAAAAATAAATTGTATAAACTTTTGCTAACGGAGCTAATCCCAATATTATTTTAATTAACCTGTTCTTATCCTATCCAACATTATTAAATCAGTACCTAATATAAAATTAATACAAAGTATAGATAAGGGATTGGATCCAACATTATTAAAAAAAGTACCTAATATAAAATTAATACAAAGTATAAATAAGGGAAATGAATCAAAGAGTTTCCTTTAAATGGCCCCATTGAAAATTGATTTTCACTGTACGTTCTCCAAGTCTCCCATTCCCCCCCAAAATTGTATATTATCATTCTGGTTTATCAAAGCTGTAAGATAATTCAGAGTGGGTAGCCGTGTTAGTCTGTTTGCAGTAGTCAAAAAGGGCAAGAGTCCAGTAGCACCTTCAAGACTAACAAGAATATTTTCTGGTAGGGTGTGAGCTTTCGCGAGCCACAGCTCACTTCGCCATCTCAGCTTCATGTGTTCCCCTTTAATTCATAGGGCCGCCATAAGCCGGAAGTGACGTGACGTTCTTGAATAAACAAAGACCAGCCCAGATCTCGGGCTGGAAAGCAGAACGCCGGGGGCGGGGCCGGGGAGGAGAGCAAGCGAATAAGCCGCTGCGACCAGCCCTTCCCCCTTCCTGCGAACGGCCTGTAACGCGGACCCCTGACGTCATATTATGCGACTACTGAATAGGGCGGTGGAGGGAGGGAAAAGACGCTTTCAGTAGGCACGCTCAGGAGGACGCCCTTTCCTGGTAACTTCCGGTCTCCGAGAGATGACGTGACGAAGCAAGGGCGTGACCGAAGCGACCGCAGGGCGCGCCTTCTCTCCCCCCCCCCCGGCCGCGCGAATGCTGAAAGAGTTCGTGGGCGTGGCTTCAGCGCCTGCAGGCGGGGCCGAGCGAGGCGGGGGCGGGGCTTCGCGGAGGCATGTGGCGGCTCTGCGGCGGTGGGGGCTGCCTCCTCTCGCGTTGGCTTCGGCGCTGGGAAGCGGGTCCGGCGGAATGTAGCTGCCTCGGGGCGGGTAACGTGTGTATTATTCCTCGGCCTTGCAGCCTGCGGTGGGTGGGCTCGCCCGCCTGGGAGAGGGGAACGAAGGGGGTCGGTTGGGTCCCGCGCTCGTTTGCTAACCGGGTGCTTTCACACAGCCCAAAATAAGGCGCTTTCAATCCACTGTCGCTGCACCTTGACGGCGGCCGTTGATGCATGGGAGGCTTTGCCTTGCAGCGGCACGCTTTCCCCACCCGAATCCTCAGCAATAAGCCCCCGTGCAGTTTTGAGCATTCATTTTTTTTTATAATTTTTTATTGATTTTTATAATCCAAAAAAAAAGAAAAAAATATACATAATAATAATAAAATAAAAACAAAAAATAGTACAAACATAGTTTTGAGCATTCAGATGGGGGGGAAATGGACATCTAGAGAGCTGCCAATCCTCACTGCATTAATAAACCAAAAAGAAAACATGGGATTTGCGGGAGAACGGGAGGCACGGATAACATACTGTGTACGTGAACTGAACTTGGGAAATATTAAGGGATGTGTTCTGATCTAATTCAAATTGTTTGAAGTAGTTAAGATACCAAAGTTAAAGATTAGATTTTAATGTAATGATAAATGTGGGTTATTATAATGAATTAGGCTTTGATTACAAAGAGAGAAATAAAGATATTAAATGGATAGAGGAGGGGAGAGGGGAAGTTAATTATATACTTTTTTTTAGTGATAAGATAGAAATTGTCTATGTTATATACTACGATTGAAATGATGTAATTGAATGTGAATAAGTTTGAAACAAAAAAAATTTTTTTTAAAGAGAGCTGCAAATTCAAGGCAAAACCTCCCGTGCATAAGTGGCCGATAATTTGCAAGTGGATTTTGCTAGTTCACACAGTAAAATCCACCTTCAAAGTGCATTGAAAGCGGATTGAAAGTGCATTTGTTCCAGTGTGACGGGGGGAAGGATGATTTCCTCCCCCCCCCCAGTGTCACCGAAGCCCCCTGGAGTTAGCTTCATCTGCTCTGCCGGGTTGGTGAAGGGGTCCGGGTCTCTTTGGGGTTAGAGACTGGTGTGGTTGTACAATGTCAGCGCTCCCTCCCCCCCCTCCTTGAGTCTACTGCCCTGGCCACCCTTTGCCTTTTTAGCTCGTGAAGGATGGAGCTGCTCCTGGAATTTGCCCTGTTCGGTTCCTGCGTTGGCAGAGGGTGGAGCCCAAGGTAGGTTGGGTGCTGCCACTGCTTCCTTCTCCCCAGCGCCTTACACCAGCTCAGAGGTGCGAGTTTCTTCGCTTTTCTTCCTCCTTAAAGCTACTTGCAAAAGTACCGTTAAAGTCAGGGGGAGGATACGTTTTGGAAAGATGGTGGGCCTGCAGGTTGGAGTTATTTGCCCAGAGCTGTTCAGGGAGCTGCTGAGTGAGCATTCTTGCAGTGCCTCATAAATGTATCACTAAAACTCTAATGCCATTTATGCATGGGAGGTTTTGCCTTGGATTTGCCACTCTCTAGATGCACTTTTCCCCCATCCGTATTCTCAAAAGTCAACAATAAGCCCCCATACAGAGTTTTGAGAATTCAGATGGGGAAAATGTGCATCTCTAGAGTGGCAAATCCAATTCAAAACCTTCCATGAACAAATGGCCTAAAAGTAGCATTTCAAATCACAGGTCTGAATGTTGCTGGGAATTTATTTTTCTTGCCAGGTAGGCTTTTAAAATTGTGGCTGATCTGGCCACCTGGATCCAAGCGATGGTAACATCAACACTAGACTACTGTATAGCACTGTACATTGGTCTCCCCTCAAAATCAATTTGGAAACTCTTAACTAGTGCAGAATGCCACGGATAGGCTATTATAGGGAGCTAGATGGAGCATGCACATTACTCCCATTCTACAGTCACTCTGCTGGCTGCCCATCAGTTACCAGGCTCAGTTTAAGGTATTGGCTATTACATACAAAGCCGTTCATGGACTTGGGTCCTCATATCTGTGAGACCGTCTCTCCCCCTGGTCTTTGCCATGACAGCTTTGTTCATCTGAGTAGGGCTTTCTGCAGGTATCAACCTGCAAATGAGCAAGGTTAATAGCTGCCTGTGCATGTGCCTTCTTTGTTGTGACCCCCACCTTATGGAACAGCCCGTATGAGGAGGTCAGGAATTTTATTTAATTCATTTTAAACCCCCTTCCCCCATTGGGGACCCAAAGCAGCTTGCATTGTTCTCCATTTTATCCTCACAACAACCCTGTGTGGTAGGTTAGGCTGAGAGTGTATGACTGGCCCAAGGTCACCCAGTGAGCTTCCATGGCAGCAGTAGGGGTTTAAACCTGGGTCTCCCAGATCCCAGTCTGAGTCTCTTGTCCATTATACCACACTGTTTTTTGAAGACTCCCATTCTCCTGGATTTCTGCAAACTGCAAAACTGAATGATTCATGAGGGCTTTTCTATGCAGACACCAGGGTAGCACTGTGCAAAATTATTCACAAAGTAACTTGGATACATTATTAAGGACTGTGGTCTATGCTACTATGTATAGTTTTCTGTAAACAGGATTCTATTATGTAGCTTAGCGTCTTTTAACGTGTCATGTTTCTGTTCTTCAGTTCTGTTTTTTAGATTTCTGGTTGGTTCTACAACCCTAAACCTATTGCATTGTTTATTGAATGCCCCATCCTGTTGATTGTATTGGCTCACTCTGTGTAATCTACTTTGAGTCCCATTGAGGAAGGCAGACTGTAAATAACAGGAATAAGAACTGGAGGTAGGTCTTGAAAGGTGGCTGTGGATTGAGGAGGAGAGAGAACCTGCTAAAAGGCTTCTCCTTGGTTTCAGTAGGTTTAAGAGGCCCGGGATTTTTGGCTGTTAATAAAAGCTTTAAGTTTTTGCAAATGTGTTAAAGAAATCTAGTGAAAGATTTCGGTTGATTTTGTGTTTTCCCCCCTGGCATGTTTTTTCTCTTTAAATTTTATTTTAAAAGAAGCATCATAAATGGCAGTCCACACCCAATCAATCTGCTTACAGAAGATAATACATCTGATGGGTTCAAGGCTCTATGGGTTAGTCTCTATGTTGCAACATTCTTTTAAACTGAGATAATTTTGAATCCGTTCATTGTTATTCTGCTTCATTTTATGCATGCCTGCTGGCCTCTTTCCTTTTTGCACCTGACTATTGGGGGAGGGAGAAACCATCATTACTGTTGGGATGGGGTCACAGTGCACCTGCAATTTGGGTGTTGCAGTCAGTTCTCATCCATAGTACTGATCAGCACCTCTAAATTGAAGTCTGGATTGCTTGTCTTCTGTTAGAAGTCTTTGACAGTTCACAAGATGTTTGCTGCAGCTCCAGTTGATTGCTGCTTGCTTTTCAGTCTTGGCTCAAAGTATTGTATGTAGCATTGGTCACGTGAGCTATTTTAATGAGCTCAGACCTTAAGTTTTTAGATGGCACTGATAAATGCCGTGAAGTGAATTGAACAGTTAAGTAGAATGTAAAAAATGAATACTAATGTCGAGTCCCACAATTCGTTCATCTGTGAACAAGTAGCCCAGGAATTCTTTAGGAACTGTAGGTACAGGCAGTAGTTGTTTCTATGATTGTGGTAGTTGGAAAAAGGCCTACAGTCATGGATGCTGCTGGCCCCATCTGTGGTTGGATAGTCAACATGCTGTATTTCTCTACAGAAGTTGAGATGTACGCATGACTGAGGTCAGATCAAAATTGCTCGCGTCTATATGGAGCTGTTTGAACCATTCCCAATTGGGTACATCTGGAATTCAGACTGAAAATTACAGCAAATAGTTTCACTCATAGGAAGCCTGCTTATAGACTTTGCATGTGAAGTGCTCTTATAGATAATGGGAAAGAATGAAGTTATCCATATTAGTAATTCCTCCCTATCAGACTATCTGCTTCTCAACTTTTCTAGGCTGCTTCACTTACATTATCCAACCACCAAGCCTGCCTGTCATCCACCATTCTTCAGTGCAGTGGATCAGCTTTTCTTTCCTTGTAGCAAGTGGTTTGGCTTGCTTACTTGAGTCACCTGGAGATGTTTCTTCAGCAGACATCTTTCTGCCAGGTACAGCAATACATTTAGGTATGACTTACATGAAATGATCCACAGGGTGCAGTGTTGGTGTGTTAATTACCCTGATTTGTTACAGGAGATTGGACTCAATGGCTTTTTGGCTCCCTTTCAACATCATAGCTTTCATTTAAGAAGAACTTTGAATAGTGAGAGAAATTAACCTTAAGGTTGGCTTACTAAGGGATTCTTTATCTCATGGAATCTTTACATTGTGGTTGGAGGCATTCCTGGAAGATAACTGCAAATATATTGGCCTGGTTTGGTGTGTGTATGTGTGTGAGGAATCATTGTTTATCTGCAGATGAATACATATTACTTTTTTAAGCACTTGCAAGTGAAGGGTGTTTGTCAGAATTTTGAGCCTCCCTCCCCGTTCAGTTATGTCAGAGTCCTTTGAAATTGTCTGAAAACCCTAAAGCATATATTACAGTATTCCAGAGGTTTTTTTAATGCGTGTATTCTGTTCTAAATGAGAGGCACAAAAATCTATTTTATTTATATCTTCAATTCACAGGATGGCATGTTTCTAAAGTTATATTAGGATATACAAACATTTCCCTGTCAAAAGATGAATGGACGTAATTCATCTTTATGCACTCTTCATTTCAGACTTTAAAGAATTTGGAATGTCTTCAGGCACTGAAAATCATGTTGTTACTTGTTACTAGTGGTGTGCATTTTGTGGCTTATGATACAGTGTGCAGTGCTCAAAAAAAGAATGTATAAGTTCCAAGACGTAGCTCCCCATGTGCACTGATGTCAATTGGAAAGCCTGTGTTGGAGAAGAAGCAGGTGAAGGGAGAACCTCCCATTCCTGTTGGGCACGCTGTGTGTAATGATGCATGAAGGACAATGCCTGAAGTATTAGCCTTGGACATGGGAACCTTATTTCAAGTTCCTGCTTAACTATAAGGCTGACGTAGCTACGTTATTGCTCCACTTAATCTAACTCACTGGGATTTTGTGAGGCAAAATTGCCATTCTGATTTCCTACAAAGAAATGGTGGTACGCAAATATTACCATTTTGCTGCAGATGAATATTCAGCTCAGAGTTGCATGTGGTAAGGTGCAAAGGGGGGCAGGTTACATATCTTCTTGCAGCTACTTGCTGCCTCCCTCTGAGGACTATCAGTGCAATGCTATGCAGCATTACTCCAGCCTAAGCCCATTGAAATGAATGGACTTAGACTGGAGTAACTCTGTTTAGTATTGGACTGTATGATTATGACATATTATATCCCTGTGGAATCCTTAAGTAAATGGCATCCAGTCCTGAACTGTGGTCATTTAAATGGCTTACAGGTCTATCAAGCTGAAAAATGTCTAGACATTAGGAAGAATTTTCTAAGTTAGAGCGGTTCCTCAGTGGAACAGGCTTCCTCAGGAGGTGGTAAGCTCTCCTTCCCTGGAGGTTTTTAAGAAGAGGTTAGATGGCCATCTGTCAGCAATGCTGATTCTGTGACCTTAGGCAGATGATGAGAGGGAGGGCATCTTGGCCATCTTCTGGCCACTAGGGGTGTGGAGGGGGGAGGTAGTTGTGAATTTCCTGCATTGTTCAGGGGGCTGGACTTGATGACCCTGGTGGTCCCTTCCAACTCTATGATTCTATGTAACGTTCGTTAGCTTTTTGCTATAAATTTTCCTTGGTCTTCTAATGTAGTCACATTTTCAAAATTCAGTTTCTCCACAAATTAGCAGTGCATTCTTGTGCACCTTTTGACAGTTAGATTTCAAATTTCCGGCTGAGTGTATATGTGTTTAAGGGTGGGGAGTTTGGATATGTACACTGTGTTGACAATGTTCTGATATTGAAGCTTTGCAGTAGTCCTTTGTAAATGTAGAAAGGGCTCCTGGATATCTTGGTCTACAGATCTAGTGCTGATGTAACTTTCTTAGGTAGGGAATTTAAGTATGCCACCAACTAAAGTGCTCCTTCCCTTATGTGGATTATGTTATTCCCTTCCATTATGTCAGTTAATCACAATATAGCATATTGTCTAGTAAGCAGGGGTGTCCTTGTAATAGGAGTTTGAGCTGAGGGTGTGATATGGTCTTGCGAACCCCATTGAAAAGGGAATCTACTTAATATTAACTATGGATAACACAGAGCTATATGCCTGAAGCAACCACAGAAGAGTAGATTAGGGAGCATGAAAATGTACATTATGTTTTAAATGTTCTTACATTCCCAATATTTTAACCATGACAATATCTGCGCTGACTGTAAAATACTTGGCTGGTGCTCAGTTTTGTCATATTCCCCTCTTAATGATAGCCCCATCTCACCTGGTTTATATGTATGAAGGTCCCAGGTTTCCTAGCATAGCCTTTTTGGTGGTCGCTGAGTACTGCCTCTTCCTTTTTTCATTAGTAGAAAAGTTGATCCAACCTACTATTTAAAATTTCCAGTTAAAAAATCACTGGAATTTGCTTTTAAGCAGGTGCTTAGAGGATGCCAGGACACGGTTCTAATTTACTGTGAAATAGTAAATTAAGTGTTAACATTTATTTAGGCTACAGAGCATTTCAAGTGTACAAAGTGTGTTATGTATGTCGCCATAGTAATCCTTAAAGCAGCCGTGCAGGTAGCCCAATATTATCCCCAAATTGCAGATGGGAGACTGAAGCTGAGAAAACAGTGGCTTGACTAAGGCCATCCAGTGAGATCATGAAAAATGAGATTTTATCTTTGCGCTTCCTGATCCTAGCAATCAAACATGCAATCTATTGTAGATTTCAGCGTATTAATCTCCCCATTTGTTTAATTAATACTTCCCAGATGGATGGTGTATATGTGATTTTAGGTCATTGTCAATCTTTGTTTATATTCCAAATAATACAGTCCTTTGCAGAAGAGCCAAGGAGCCCCCCAGATAATTGCTTTTGTTCAATTAGAAGGGTTTCAAATGGAGAGATACCTTCTAATTGATTTTACCTGCCACCATCGGGCACTTGGCAACCATAAGTATTGCAGTTCTATAGCAATATACTTACCAACAATAACAAAAGCCAAACACACTGCCAGTGATGGGGGTGGGGGGTGGGATAGCTGTTTGGTGCTAGGAGGTGTGAAAATCCATCTCTTCCTTCCACACTTACCAAGCCTACTATGAGTATGGTCTTTCAGGAAAGAGTGTATTAAGCAGATTTAGGAAACTATGCAGCAGAACTAGGGAAAACCCACAGTATTAACAATTGCTTGCCAATATTGCTGCAGATTGGGGGAAGAGCTGTTGGAGCCAACACTTCTGTGTGGAAGCATCTTAAAATCCATGTGGCTAATTAACAAACTTTTACTTTAATAGGGCAACAGCTTCAGTGGAAGGGTATATTTATTTATCTGATGCTGTCATTATTGAGCCATGTAGCTTGTGCTTAATGCAACAAGAAATATGCTTGCCGCATTAAAAATGGTGGTTGGGTGAGAACCAGCTCTTGATCAACTTTGATACAATTTTAAGCAGACGAACTCATGCAGAAAGAACTGTTGTTTATCATTACAGGAATGAGCTGGGGGATGCCCAGGTTTGTGCACTCTTGACTTTCCCTTTACACATGGCTTAATGATGAAAAATTTCTGCTTTGATGTGTAATGATAGTTTGGTTCAGAAGCAACTACACAAAAGTATAGTTTGTCTCCTCTTTCCAAATCAGGGTTTTGAATTCTCACTTCATTCTGGTTTGAAGGGGAGAGTTCTACAGGAATAGTCACAAACTGTAGTTACCTAGAAAAATGGAGCTCTCATCACTGAGTGCAAAGGGGAGGGTGGCACGCAAACCTGAATATCCCCTGACCTTGTTCCCCTAATGTCAGACTGTGACTTGTTACAGATGAACCATGTCAGGGTGTATGTGTGCTTGTGAAGCTTACTTGTAAGCTAAATTCAAGCTCTTGATGTGTTGAGAATTCTGTTGCATTTGACACATTTTGTTTCAAGACAGAGTCATATAACCTCATTCAATACTTCTTATTTCCCCCCGGGTGGGAACAGTAACCAACATTCTTTACCAGTATGAAAAGTCCTTATTCCCTCAAGTTGTCTGAAGGTATCTGAAGAAGTGAAATGTAATTCATGAAAGCTCATCCCCTGCCAGAAATTTTGTTAGTCTTTAACTACTGGATTCTTGTTCTTTTCTGCTGCTACAGACAGACTAACACGGCTACCCATCGTGATGTATCACCTGTACACATGTGGAACGTAACATGAGAATTATTGAACAAGTGTATAAAGAAAAATCAAGTGTTTAGTGTACATAGGTTGTTTGTGCATTCATTGCAACTTGGACTCACACCTTAATGTGGTGAGAGGGTTTGTGTGTGTCAGCAAAGCTGAGAGTAATACCGTAAGGGGCTTAGACTCTGTCAAGAGGCTAAACTCCTAGCAAAGTCACTCAAGGTGGAAGGGTCACAGCTGAGACACCAGACTGGTATGCAGCCACCCCCTTCAGGGATCAACAGCTACATCAGCAGAAGAGAACAGACAGTTCCAAAGGTGTTGGGGGCAGAGGAATCCTTGAAGAGTAGCCACTGGGCAGCAGCAGCAGTAGGGGAAGGTGACATTGGAGGAGGATCTATCATAGAGAATGGCAGTGCCGCTTCAGCTAACCCTGGTAAATACTAAACAGAAGAAGAAGGCAATGGTAAACACCCCTTACCTCAAAAAACCGTATGATGAGATGAGACAACCCAAAATGAACTCCCTCAAGTTGTGTTAACAGAGCTTTCTTTTCCCCTGAAGAATGTCTCTGAAACAGTTTATCCTGTCCTTCCATTCAAAATGGTCTCTGTCATCCCACACACATCTGGTGTTTGTATCTGTGAGCCTGCTTTGCAGAAGCCTGGGTATTTTTGTACTGTGATATCCACATTACAATGCAGTGCTAGGAAAATAATTTCTTGCAATGTATGAAGCCTTTTTTTAAAGGGGCAACAGTCACCGTTAAGTCTGTCTCGACTATGAGGTTCCATGAGCAGAAGTGTTACAGAATTAGGTTTGAGTCAAAATACCACAAGTTGGAGGTTCACTCACACATTAGAATTTTCCTGTCTTCTCTTTTCTACTGCAGCCCCCTGCACCTCTGGAAATGCTGTCCTTGGGGGTGCATGCTCCCCCCAGGAGCAACACTGGGTGCATTGTAGGAGTCTGCAGTGAGAGGGAGGAAATTATGAAAATCTCCCTTCCCCAGCTGCCAGTGAAAATAGCCATTGACAGGCAGAAAATTAGGTTTGGACCCAGCTATTGTCAATAGACCAGTGAACAAGTAGATAAAGCAACAACAATTTTTTTAAAAGGTGTTTGTATGTAACAGGTATCTTGAGCCACAAATATGATAAGCTAATTGCAAAAAGAAGTTTGGTATGAAACAGTAAAATAGCATTTTAAGAATTCAGCTATCCAAATGTGAACAATTCACTATGTTTCTTCTTTGGCTTTACTGTGGAGCCCACCTCTGACAAGTGGTTTGTCCACAGGAGCTGCCACCTCTGGGCATTTTTTCATCCTTACCCTCAAGTATACATTCAGAATTGATTATTTAGTATGTTAAACTGAGGTGACAGAGTTCTTGGGCATAGAGATTGATTCCGTGCAGTTATTTTTTGGTGATTTAAATAATCGCACACATTTCAGCTTACAAAGAAAACTAAGAAGGAAAACAAAGAAGAAATGCTTCCCTTAATTTGAACTATAACTGCTGTACCTAAGAATTCTGTATTCAAATGCAGACATCCTATATTCATCTACTTTTCTGGTCCATGACCGTAATGAATTGAATTGAGAGCCAGTGAGTGTCAGACCAGGATCGGGAAGACCTGGGCTTGAATCCCCACTCTGCCAGGGTCATCTAGTCCAACCCCCTGCCCAATGTAGGAATTTCACAACTACTTCCCCCACACACCGACAGTGTCCCCTACTCCATGCCCAGAAGATGGCCAAGATGGCTAACTTGCTGGATGACATTGGGCCAGTCAGATACTCTTCGCATAAACGACCTTAGGACATTGTGAGCAGGGGTCGACTGTCCATTTAGTATATAGGGAGACTTCCTGGTGGGCCACTGGAGGCAGGTGAAAGCAACAGCCAAGCATCAGCAACTCTTCCTGCGCCTCAAAAGCTACTTGGGCTCTAGTTATTGGCAAGAGTAATGTGTGTCAACTCGCCCATTGGTTCCTGGACTGCTGTCAGTTCGAAAGAGAAACCAATGAATGAGCTAACGCCTGCTGCTAATGCCGCTGAACTGCGTTGCCCTGCTGGGCTGGCTTGTAGTGCCACAAGGGCTGCTCATTTTGGCTTGTTCCTGATCCATTTTCTCTTCCCGGTCCGCTCCTGGTTGTAAGGATAAAATGGAAGAGAAGAGACTGATCGAAGCAGCTTCGAGTCCCCGTTGGGTAGAAAGGCAAGGTATAAATGAAGCAAGTAAATAAATCTGTATATAGACCATATAGTCTTTCTTCAACTGCTTTCTTTTCTAGGTCTCTTCCCCACCAATTTTTTCACTGCCTCTTCAATCTGACTCTGACTTAATAACTCTGGAATTTCTTTGAACTTCCCACCAATCTTGCCTTCGGCTTGCCTACCCGGCCAATCACAGCCCAGCCAAACGGTAACCAATCCCCTTTAAGTTCCAAACCTTTTTCAGCCAATAGGAAAATAACTGCTCTAAACCTTTTTCTTTTGAAAGCACAGCTAGGTGTGGCACAATGGGGATTCATTTTAGAGCTTCATGCAGGTGATCCCAAAAAGCACCTGGCCGTCCTCCCACCTGCCTTTTCAAATGCCAGAACAGCTGTGGGGGAGGGGGGCTCGCCGCACTTTTAAATTGCTCGTGTTAATCTACACACTGGCGGTGGCATTTCCAGGTTGGCCCTGGGAACGCTAACACGTCTACTTTGTTCCCTTAGGTCTCTTCCTAAACTGTATTTTTTCTTTTAACTTTGAAGTCTAGTATTTGAACCCAAACCTTTTTAGACACACAACCTACAAGAAAAAATGTTTTAAAAGGAAAAATCTGTATGTGTTTTACCCAGCAGAGCAAATACTGTATTTTCCCAAGAGGGAAGAGTAGAGTGTTTTTTTTTACAGGTGTGCCACCAAGAAGAAAAAGGTGTGTGTGAATGTGTCTTAGATTCAGGTACAAGTTATATACAATAATAGCTTTTGTGTGTATAATATGACACCCCCACCCCATCTCATGATCTGGGTTGTCTGTCTTTTGAGTAAATACGATACTTCCAGAAAAGGGGAAGAGATCCGGAAAAAATGGTATTGGGGAGAGGAACAGCTAGCCCAACCTTCCCAGAACCATGGCTCTAGTTCAGTTTGTGGTGCCCCCATAACTGCTTTTGCATAACATAAATGATGTCAGGAGATCTGAGGATGGGAGATCTGTTTCGTTGTGCACTTTTGTTCTAACATGAATTCTTTTGGCTAAGAACTGTGTTTTCATTTTCCTTTCTGCTTAGCAGCATTCCATGCTATCTGTTAGGTGCATTCATTTGGAAAAACTGGGAAAAGTGTTACAATTGACATACCAAGTGTGATTACTAACGTAGAAACTGCACAGTCTGCCCAAGTTCTATACTTGCCATGTGCATGTGATGTAAAGGTGGTGAGGCAGGAATTCCCTTTATAGATGCCTTGCTGATTTTCCCTTAGCAGGCTTTGTTCCTCTATCTTTGATTAGTTTCTGTAAGTGACCTGGGGACAGATGTTCGGCTGACTGGCCTGTAATTTCCTGGTACCCCTTTGGACCCTTTTTAAAAATTGGTGTGAAGCATTTACTAATGTCCAGTCCTCTGGTACAGAGGCCAATTTTTAATGACAAGTTGTGGTTGTAGAACGGTGGTTGTGGAGCGGTGGAGTCTGATCTGGAGAACCGGGTTTGATTCCCCACTCCTCCACATGAGGGGCAGAGGCTAATCTGGTGAACTGGATTTGTTTCCCCACTCCTACACACAAAGCCAACTGGGTGACCTTGGGCTAGTCACACTCTCTCAGCCCCACCTACCTCACAGGGTTTCTGTTGTGGGGAAGGGAAGGTGATTGCAAGCCGGTTTGATTCTCACTTAAGTGGCAGAGAAAGTCAGCATATAAAAACCAACTCTTCTTCTTCAAGTTACATGTACTGATTAATAGATCAACAGTTTCGCATTTAATTTTTTTAAGAGCCTTTAGGTACATGCTGTGGGCCAGGAGACTTATTGGTTTTTAATTTGCCCAGTAATCCTAGAACTTCATCTCTCATCACATAAATTTGACTCAGTTCTTCAAGACTCCCTTCCTGAGTAGCTCTGGTGACTGGCATGTAGCGGAACCAACTGAGATACATGGAATGTGGAGGTTTAGTGTGCACTATAAACATACCCAGTCACTAAGTGCAGAATGATCAATGTAAGAAAAGTTATTTGCCTCTTTTCAATTGGTGCAATAAAAGAAAAGGATTTCTAACATTTCCTATTTAAAATGTTACCCTGCTGCTTGTCTGTACGGTTGGAATCTTTCAAATGTATGAAGTTCTAGTTGTAATGATAGCAAATCAGCCTTAATGCAGCTGGCCACAGCAAAAGTCATCCAGTCATTTTAGCAGCATTCAGGAAGGATGTTAAAAGCTCTCTAACAACAGATAATAATTGTAATTTAGCAGGCCTATAAAATGAGCACCAGGATACAGCTTTGAAGCTGGCATGCTCAACAAGCGGCATGAAGTGTAGGGCGATCTTGCAATTTGGGTTTCTACTATGTTGCCCTGCAGTTGGAGTGCCATTCCTGTCCCTATGAAAGAGGCTTTAAAAGGGTGCTTTAAAAGTGGGAAATTTCAGTAGCTCACAACATGCCTTGGATATTGTCCCTACACAGAGTGTAGAATGCTATTTGCCTGTTTTAAATCAGCTCTACATGCTGTGTCTAGATGGGAGAGAGTGCGCCCCCCCCCCAAATCACATACGCCACCATCGTGGGATATTTTTGCCAGCCCAAACAGCATGGGACAGCTCTAGACTAAATATGGCTGGGGATTAGGGTTGCCAACCTCCAGGTACTTGGAGACCTCCTGCTATTACAACTGACCTCCAGCTGATAGGGATCAGTTTACCTGGAGAAAATGGCCGCTTTGGCAATTGGACTCTATGGCATTGAAGTCCCTACCCTCCCCAAACCCCACCCTCCTCAGGCGCCGCCCCCCAAAATCTCCCGCCGGTGGCGAAGAGGGAGCTGGCAACTCTACTGGGGATCCACGTGTATTTATTTATTTGTTCTGCTGTTCATTTGTGCAGCAGTTGAAGAGCAACAGTCTGCTACTGTTCTTAATTATTTTATTTATACACACACACCTCTGCATAAAATGCGGTGTGCAAATTGGGGCCTGACCCCCTCCCTGTATCTTGCTGCACTCCATTATTTTGAAACATTTCAGCTCAGGTCTGTACTAGGCTGGAAAGGGGTGTGGGGAAGGCAACAAGGCACAGAAAGGCAGGAGGAAGCCACAATTTAGATTTCCTGTAGTGTTGGTTCAAGATGTTTTGGTACCCCAAGCAGCACCGCGGAGCTTGTTACATGCCTAGTTGAATGCAGTGTGGGGTTAGGAGGCAATCACAGGTGCCGCCTGCCTGTCTCATCCTGTGCTGCTGGGAGGGACCTGAGTCTCTGCTGGGCTGCCAAGGACACTTAGGACTCAGCCGATGGCATGGGACTGAGAGTTGACGGTAGGCATAACCCATGCCTGTTAACTCATCTCATGCTGCCAGCCAGGAGCAAAGTAAGCCTCTCCAAAGTGTTGGAGGCCTTCCAATGGTGCTGCCCAAGGAACTGCTGGATTGCTTGGCTGCATAACCAGCTCTGAACACCTCAACCAGAGGCTGTTGTTTTTTTAAAAAAAAAAGAATTATACAACAGGGGTGTCAAACTCAATCGTTACGAGGGCCTGTTATGACATAAATGTCACTTGGTTGGGCCGGGTCATGCCTCGCCAGCCCAGATTCAAAGTGGGGGAGGGTGGCTGCCTCGGCTGGCTCACAGACAAGATAAGAGCTCTCAAGGGGCCAGATTGGGCCCTTGGGCCTTATGTTTGACACCCCTGTGTTACAAGGCTGATTTGTGATCTTTGGTTTTCTGTTGCAGGACCAGTAGTTCCTTCCACAAGTGGGAATGTTTTTGCAAGTGCTGATGTGGTAAGATTTTTATGTGTTTGTTAAGTCACTTCTTGGGGAAGGCACTGGCAAACCACCCCGTAAGCAAAGTCTGCCTAGTAAACGTCGGGATGTGACGTCACCCCATGGGTCAGGAATGACCTGGTGCTTGCACAGGGGACCTTTACCTAAGTCACTTCTATCTAGTCAGCATGGTGTAGTGGTTAAGAGCAGCAGACTCTAATCTGGAGAACAGAGTTCGATTCCCCACTCCTCCACATGAAGCCTGCTGGGTGACCCTGGGCCAGTCACAGTTCTCTCAGAACTCTCTCAGCTCATGAGGCAGGCGATGGCAAACCACCTCTGAACATCTCTTGCCTTGAAAACCCTACGGGGTCGCCATAAGTCAGCTCTGACTTGATGGCGCTCACCACCATCTGTCGCACCACCATCTGTCTGTCTCTGCAGACTTTACAAAGACTTTACAAAGATGGTAGAAAATGAGTAAGAGAAGGCTGCCTAATCTAGAAAATGTTTGCTATTCCCTTTAAAGAGAGTTGTGCATTTGCTAGATGAAATTTCTGCTTGGTTAGAGAGATTAAAAAAATATTCTCAGCAGGGGAGTACTAGTTGGGAAGGCCTGAAGGGTAAAAGAGCCCACATTTAAGGACTGCCACAATACATGAACATAAATCTGATGCCAGCTATCTGTAACAGGGAGCCACAACTAAATCTGGCTCTTTGAGGAATTGCAGGGTCAGCCCTGGTTAGTGTTTGGATGGGAGACCACCAAGGAATACCAGGGTTGCTGTGCAGAGGAAGGCACTGGCAAACCACCTCTGTTAGTCTCTTGCCACGAAAACCCCCCAAAAAGGGGTCTCCATAAGTCGGCTGCGACTTGACGGCACTTTAAACATACATTTGTCATATTCACTGTGTATTTTTAGGTGTACAGGAAAAGGTCCTAAGCTTCAGAACTTGGTGTGGTTTGCCAGGTTGGGTTTGGTTGGAAGGAGTCTAATGTTCAAATCCGTGTCCAGTTACAAGGTTCCTTGAGTAGGTGTAGGCAAGGTATAGTTAGGGATGTTGAGGGAATAAAATGGGGAGGGGTCTAACATCCAAATCACAAGATGTCATAGTCCTGCTGTACACCACATTGGTCAGGCCTCACCTGGAGTTCTGTGTGCAGTTCTGGAGGCCTCATTTAAAAAAGGATGTGGATAGAATGGAGTGGGTGCAGAGGAGAGTGACGAGGATGATCAGGGGCCTGGAGACCAAGCCCTACTGGCAGTCTTCAAGCAGCAGCTGGATAAACACTTTTCAGGGATGCTTTATGCTGATCCTACATTGAGCAGGGCCTTATAGCCCCTTCCAATTCTGATTCTATGTGGAAGTGCTGTAGATATAATGACTGCTGCTTTCTTCCTGCACTACTTGGGGAAAGTGTCTCACTTGTTGATATATGCAATTTCTTTACTTGCTAATATTTATTTACTAAAATATTTGTACTCCACCTTTCCCTTGTGGTGCAAAGCAGATTACCATTCTTGAATTAAGATCAAATAAGAAGATAGAAAACCACATGGCCCTTCAGCTGTTGCACACAAAACAAAAGACCATCTTCTGTATGTAAAGGAGTAGTTTACATGACATGGCAGAACAATGGCTTGTCAGGAGTTCCGAAAGGAAACATATTGGTGGCATTTTCATTGTCCCCAGCAAGGAACAAGGGCTGTTCTCTTTCCTATCCTGAATGTTTCTCCAGCTTTCTGCTCTTCAGGAACCTCTGCAGAACTTACAGATGACCTGTACTGTGCCATCAGCCAAGAGAAAAGTAGTGTTGTGTTGCAATGATACTACTTCCTTTTTCTTGCTGAATTTGCAAGTTGACTTAAGAGATTACACACTAGTTGCTGAGAACTGCCCCTTGTTTTAGTCAGTTAGTGTGAACTGTTACAGAAAAAGGCTAGATTAATTGCTTTTTAAGAATGGTGATTGGCCTTCTTATCTTGCTGTATCAGATGATCTCATATGCACTTGTTGATTGGCTATTTGCACTTATGGTACTTATCTCTTATTTCATGATAACCAATCAGATATCTAGAAATAACCACATGATTGTGATTAATCAAATTTAGAGAACAAGATTGATATTTTTCTATAAATATATACTCCTGTGACAAGTAAATCAGATTTCCTTGGCTGGAAGTCTCAGAGGAATAAGAGGAGAGATCTCTTGGTGAAATTTGGGGTACCCTGGGCTTTTTTGATAATCCTTGAAAGCAGAGAGACAAAGGCTGAAACCTGATTTGTTTTAAAACTATCAATAGCTATAATACGATTAAGCAATGCTAGGAATGCTGATAATTTTAGTACTCATTTCAACAATACTTTTTGGGTTAAATCTTTTTTGTCTTTATTTTTTCGGTCTTGCTCAATAAAAATAATCTTTTCTTTGTTCAATAAAAGATAAAAGTTTATGCAGGTGTCTTGTCTGGCTTGCTAATAATTCAAGAGAAAAGAACGGGCTCATTCCCAAAAACTTTTGTGCTGTCAGAGTTAGAGGCAGAAATTTTTCTCTAACGTGATAAACCCTGGAGAGCTCTGTGGCTAATCAGTTTTTACACAAGCAAAGCCTTGAAACTGTCTAGTACAGAATCTCTATTAGGGTACAGGGGGATAATAGTACGCTATAGTAGGATGGGTTGGTTGGGGGTGTGAGAACCTGATGATTTGAACCACAGTACACTTCTCTTTTAGATGGGATCGGTACAGACACATAGCTTGTTTGAGTCCTATGCTGCCATTTGTCCAAAGAGCTCTAGGTACTCAGTCCCTCCTTCCCCATTTTATTTTGTGAAGTATCTTAGAGTTGGAGAGTGTGACTAGCCGAGGGTTTACCAGTAGATGTTATGGGAGAGTCAAGTCATGGCAGGTTTGAAACCATGTCTCTCCAACTGTAACCCACCTCTTTGTGTGCAAGTAGTACTTTTAAAATGATGGTTAACAGTCAAACTGCATAGTTAATTCGGTTCTTATTTGATTGGTCTTTTGGATATGAAACTGACTTTCCTCCTTTCAGGACCTGTCAGTACATTTATTCTGATTTTAATAATTGGAGACTGGAATTCAATATATTTGTAGCTCAACATTAAAATAAATGCGGCTTGGACCGGATGGCTTTTGCTTAATGTCAACCAATATGCATGTTGTGGTACTTTAGCATGGGATAGGGTCATGTTACTTTATTTTCCCTTGCAAAATTTCTGGATTTCTGATTTCATCATTTGTATGCTGTTACATCATCTTGCAGAGACTTTAAAAGAGGCTGCTTTTCTGAAGTAGGTACTTGGCTTTCGTTGCTGTATTTCTTCCTGACATTTAATCATGTATTTAAGTATTGGTTTCCTTTCTAATAGTTGTTAAATCTACAAACCTTTCAGTATGAATTTGCATTTGCTACTTTGCAGTTATTTCAGGTATATAATAATACAAACACATATATACGTTGCTGAAGATATTTAAGTCTTTTGCAGGAAGGCCTGTAATCTAAACTGTCTGGTCTCATAATAGCTCTTTCTGCACTGCAATATCCTGTTCCTATGATATTTCTACAACTTGCCATCTCTGAGACAAAGCCTGTACCATAGTCCCTAGAGTTTTTGTTAGTTGCCTTTTTCCTCTAGACTGACTGGAGACTTTACCATACACTTATGTTAACACAGAATTGAATTAAGATCCCATATTATGTAAGGCTAGTGGAATTAGATAAGTTTGCCCTTTTATAATGTGCAATGTGCGAAACTGTTAAACTAAGTATAGGCAGTACATTGAATAATTTACCCAAAAAAATCAGGTGGCCTGTTCAGATACATAATAAGGGCGGCCAGAGCTATAATGGCAATGAAATGGAGAGCAGAAGAAAGCCCTACTATAGCAGAACGGGAGAGCAAACTGGCCAAATATGTACCTATGGCAAAACTCACAAATTACCGTATATACTCGGGTATAAGCTGACCCGAGTATAAGCCGAGGTGCCTAATTTCACCCCCAAAATGGGGAAAAATTAGTCACCCGCGTATAAGCCAAGGGTGGGAAAGGAGGCCCTTCTCCCCCCCCCCCCCCCCGCAGGCTTACCTTACCGGGCCACCCCCACCTGCCCACGCGCCTTCCCCGCAGGCCAGGAGCGGCCCTCGGGGCCGCCTGAAGGCGTGTGGGGGGGGAACAGATCTGCGCCTGCCAGCTGGCAGGCGCAGATCTGTTTAAAAAGCCCGCACGCCCCGCACGCCTTCAGGGAAGCCCCCTGAAGGCGCCCGGGGTGGGGTGGGGGACAGATCTGCGCCTGCCAGCTGTGGCTCTCAAGCAAAGTGGCTCTCAAGCAAAGCTAGTTGCAGGCCATGGCTGTGCTAGCATGCTTCAAGGGACAGTCTTGCTGCGTCTAAAAATGGTTCATTGTCTGTCTGCTGACTAGTTCCCTTGTGCAGCCAGCTCTGCGTTGCATCCACCAAAGCAATTTGTTGCTGGATAACCGAAGGATGAAAGTGGCATTTGTTTAGTGGTCACACAGCTGTGTGAGCTCTGTGAGAGAAAAATTAGAGGAGATTTTAGGGAAAAAGTGGAGTGAGTGTAGTCTAAAGTGGGGATGAACACCTGATTGTGAGAGAAGAAGCTCCTCACTTGGGCGTAGGTCCTTCTGAGATGATAAACCGGCATCTGGGCTATGTGGTGAAACAGACCCGGCAAAGATACATCCTGGTATGTGAGCTCATACCTGCTGACTCAAATGGTACAATCAAGATAGTTAGTGAGTATTTTTCAAAGCATTAACTTTACAAGAACTAAAAGCTCAATTGATATTATTCTATACAAAAATAAAATAATATATAAAACAATTATATTTTAAATTTAAATTTCTGTCCTGCATCTTTTGCATGCAGTGACTGTTTTGGGTCTCCCATTGGGGTGACAGTATATACTGAAAGACTACAGGCAGTGAGCAGATGGAAATAATCTATTTGACAGTTTATTGACAGCTGTAGTCACATGACTGTAAAAAGATGGTCAGAACAGGCCTGAACAGGTTGAGAATGATGACTCAGCAGCTGCCAGTTGATTGGTTAAATGACTAGGCAGAATTGTATATAACTGTACAAAGGATGTATGTATTCACTCTGCTACAAATAGAGTGTCTGGCGGAGCACTTTGTCGGAGTATGCCAGAACTTGCTTGTATGTATTTATTGCACCTGTAAGTAAATGTAAATAGCACTTATTCAAACTGTGCTGACTCTGCTGTCCTCACTTGAGCCTGGGGTGCCAGCCAACCTAAACTACAGAAGCCGTCATGGGGATGCAGAGGGGAAGGTTGGCATGAGCTCTCCTCTCCCAGAAGAGACCAGCTGGGCAAGAAAATTGAGCAAAAAAGAAATGTGGAGCAGACCTGGCAGGAATCTTAGCACTCTTCCTTTTGTACCAGGCAGCAGTGACAATGGAGACTGCCCGGGATCAATTAAGGGGACAGCGTTAGGCATGCAAAAGCTATCCCCACTATTAGTCTGTTTTCTCCATTCACTTGATGGCTCCTCTCCACAGACTCCTAAGGTGTAAGATCCTTGTGTGCTCTTTTGTTAGCTGCACGGCGATTATCAGTTACCTGTAGAAAGAAGGAGCCATACAAGAGGTAATTGTTGTGTTTTATTGTGTTTTTAGACTGTGTAAGCCGCTCTGAGCCCGACCTTCGGGTTGGGGAGAGCGGGGTAGAAATGTAATAAATAATAATTAATAATAATAATAATGACTGCTGCATGAGGAGAGGAAATTACCAGTTGTGGAGGGAGAGAAAAAAGCTCTGTGCCATGGGAACTAGAAAATATGTTGGCCCTATGTTTATGGGGTGGTTTGCCATTGCCTTCCTCAGTCATCTACACTTTACCCCCAGCAACCTGGATACTCATTTTACTGACCTCGGAAGGATGGAAGGCTGAGTCAACCTTGAGCCAGCTACCTGAAACGAACTTCCGTCTGGATCAAACTCAGGTCATGAGCAGAGCTCTTGACTGCAGTACTGCAGCTAACCACTCTACACCTTGGGGCTCTTCAAGACAAAGTTAGGTCATCCCTAATTTAATGCTGTTAATACTGTTGTTATTCAAGGACTGCATCAGCATACCCTGAGGTGGGACAACTGCTGGGGCTCAAGATTTCTGGGAGGGCCCCACCCCACCCGCATTCCTCCCCTGCCAACCATCCACAAGCCGTTCCCTCCTCCACTCATGAGTATTCTGCCCGTGTTCCTGGCTGAACATGTTGCCCAGCGCCATTAAGGAAAGGCTGGAGGTGGTGCCAGTGGCTATGAGCATGGTTGGTGGAAGGGCTTGGAAGCAGAAGGGCACAGGCTGGAGGGGCATGTGGGTGGATGGATAGCAGAAAGAGAAGGATAAACAATAGTGCGGAATGAAAGGGGGCCCCTGTGCAGCCTCTCCCCCAAGCCTACACCCATATGAACTTACCTGACCACCATAATCACCTTCAGGGGCCCTTCTTTTGGGTTCCCTCACCATCTGAGGCTAAATGGGTACCTGGAACCACTCCTGTTGGTATTATTAGAACTCTCAGATTCTGTTAGTAGTTTATTTAAATACATCACTCTTAAAAGAAAGGGAAAGTCTTTGTGATTGAATACAAATGGACTTCAGGAGTTGGTTTTCCCTCTGGGTTCTTGATATACCCTAAATGGTATTTGTATACACAGGGTATCTTTTAAATTTTGCCATAGTTAAGTGTTTTGTGAACTTACTTACAAACTTACTTGCAATGCTGAATCCCCATTGTATATTATTGCTAGTCTATACAAAATACTTGAAGTTCAGTTGAACAGATCCAGGAGGTCAAAAATAGATAGGCTATCTTAAGCTCATTCCTTGAAAGAGAATATCTATTGTCTTTGCTTTATCAGAATGGTCTGGGGACCTTAAAGGAATGCATATGTAGAAGGTTGTTTGTATTGCTAGAGCTATACAGAGGTGTGAGTGGTTTTGAGCACTTTTAACATACTTTTCTCTGATCAGTGTGGCTCAAAGTGGCTTACAATATTAAAAAAAAAAAGAGCAAGAGCAGATCAGTTCTGCAAGAAATGTAAACACAAATAACCGAACAGATCTGTCACCTACAAACTAATCTGCGGGATGGAAATGGGAGCAGAGCAGGTGGTGATAGCTCTGCCCTTGATGGAAACAGTCTTTCTGCAAACATATAGGCAGGCACTGGTGCCCTTCCAGCAAGCAGGTCATTAAGGATCACGTATGTAGTTTTTAAAAACAAGCAGTATACGCTGCAATCATATTTGCACTGATAGTCTGTTTTCATATATGCCTAAATAATGGCTGCCACATGGTTGTGTAGCTGGCTAACTTTGCCTTTCAGAAAAGAAAGAAGTGAGTTGTGGGGAGACCGCCCTCTGACCCTTTAATGGGATTCAATGCAGAGCTCACAAGGGGCCCCTTGGGAACTAAAATTTGAGTTGTAGCTTAGTAAAGTTCTGTTAATCTGTATCAGTGTGTGTGTGTGTGGGGGGGCTCCTTAGTTACCACATGGAGATTGTGCGTTTACAGTTTTCACTTGTGCCTTTCAGTCATGATTAGGCTATGGAAAGCAACCATCAGTTCTAGGCACGGCTTTATTCCTTGGAGGTGTTTTCATTGACAGATTTTATTGTCCAGTCCCAGTTTTGATGCAGTTGGTGCTTGGCAGTTCATTTATCTTTTCTTTATATTTAAACTGGGTTTTTAAATATTCGAACCGAGTGACATTTTGTAAATGAAACAGCTGCCTAGTCATTTTTCATAGGGAACCCTTCAAAGAGCAATGCAGTCTACCATAGCAGCTTCTGGAGTACGTTGGCAGTAAATCAACTATGTTTTGCGTGAATGTTATTTTGAACAAAGTTAAGCTTGACATTTGCAAAATCTAACAAATACATGCATGTGTTTGCTGCTAGCATAAGCAGAGGTCCCATAGGATTTACCCAGGATTTTATTTCCTTTGATAGTGTTTCACTTTCTTGTTTTTGTGCTTTGTTCATGTGTCCCTTAATGTGGAGGCTGTCAGTCATGTTCCTGTGTTCCCGTCTTAATGTGCCTTCCTATTTTCCTTGTACTTTTTAGGATATAACTTGCTCACATCATTTCCCCCAGCAAACTGTTTCTCAGACTTTCTGACTTCAGGAAGCCCATGTGAAGCATCTGCTAAGAAACACCTGAATCTCTGCTATGGAAATGGCAAGCATTGCAGAGGATTTTGAGGCATGTTCTAGGAGGAGCACTTGGTTTGTTGAACCTCTACTTTGACTTTGTGAATTGAGTAGGCCTTAAGAGTATATCCAGTACTTTAATAATGACATGAATGATATCACTGATCACCTCCCTGTACTTAATGCCACAGTTGTGTTAGTCGGTTCACACTTAATAGAGCTGTACTGCAGTTGCATTAAATACTTTTTTTAAAAAGCTACAAACCAGTACTGGGGAGAGGGACAGGATAACAAAGAAAGTATAGGGATGCAGTAGTTTGGGAGGGAAATAGTTTGGATTCTCAGCAATGAGTGAATAGTGTCTATCAGAGTGAGGCTAATATGAAAGCACCTGCTGTTAAGGAAGATAAGGCTCAAGGTATTATGTGAAGTGTGGTCTTGAGGCATCTGTTGTGGAAATGACTACTTGTTATGGTAGTAAACAGTGTCTAGAAAATCTGTAGGTGTGTCCCAAGAAGTGGCACTCTGGGAAATAAGGGAAGCAGATTCAATAATCTTGGAAGAAAGAGGAGACAGCGGTGGGTGAACTGGGGCCTGATGTGGGCCAGCCCCCTCAATTGTAGAGAAAAACTAAAAGAAACTGTTTGAAAGCGAGGATCTTCATAAATTCACCAGATTATTGGTTCTGCCTTCGAACTGTAACTTCAGAAGAAGAGAAGCATCCTTCTTTACATTTTAAATCCTCCTTCAGAAGCCACTTCAGTTGAAGGGAGGCTCCAAACCTTGTTAACTGGAGTACTAGGATACATCCCACCATGTACAAAATCAAACAACACATCTAGTATAACATGATTCCTCTACCACCTCTGGATGTAGGAAAGGGGGCCTTGGCTACAGCATGACCAAACTATTTTTTTTCACCTTGTAGTGTGGTGGGTGGTAAAGGTATTTAGTGGAAGCAGTCCCCACTGTTACATATGTGAGATGTGATAACAAAATCAATTTATTCTTACATGCTGTTTTGTATGTCAGCTACCACTGAGGAAAGCAGCTAGGTTTACTTAGAAGGTGATAGATAATAGAATTTTGTATTAATGTCTTAGAATCATAGTGAGAAGGAACAAAGAACTCATTCAGTTCCCGATTTTGCATATCAGTTCCACTGTATTTTTAAAATGTTATTAAAATAAACAGATACAAAAGATTTGGCTATTTTTTGTAAACAAATACATATTGCTTCATGTTATATGGTCAGTTCCATGGGGAAAAAACCCCAAAATTGTACTGACAGTTTTACAGGCCATGTAAATCTGTGTGCCCAGCAGTTCTAGCAAGTTTCATAAATAATTGCTTAAATATTGAGCTTTGTATTACGACCTTCAGTAGGTGTAACTAAGAATAATTTAGATTCCTTATCCTCAGACTGTTGGATGAGATATATGTAGTGCTTATAAACAACTAAACCAAATCCTAGATGATATTAATTTCAAATGTCTGAAACAATATCACCTTTCTGTGCATTGTTTGAACATCTGGATTGATAATACGTTCAACAGTTAAATGTTCATTCCTTTTCTACTGTCCTCGAATTTTCTTTGTAACATTTTGGTTACAACAGCCCCACTTTACATCAGTCTACCTAATCCAGGAATTAGTAAGTGAGACTTGGAGAGCAAGTTTGTCACATTATGCATGCAGGATCCTGTGCTGTAAGCAACTTGGCCAAACCACATTCTACAAGGAAAGGTAATAAAGGAAGAAAAACCCTGTTCAGTCCTTGATGTGTTAACTTGACACCTTTGATGTTAAATGGGAGGGGGGACCATATCCTTACTCAGGTGTCTGTATCTTCTTATGTTCCCCTCAAATGTTTGAAAACAAAATATCCTTTATAGACCCTCAAGCCTTGGAACTGGGATTCCATCCAGCTCAGTAGTCATGGTGTTCTGTTGTGACCAAAGTTCTGTTTCAAGAGAATGGAGGACTATTCATGACTACATTCTCAGTCATTTAGTGCTGCACTTTTCTCACTCGTTCTCTTTGGGCTCTTTCACATATGCTGAATGATGCACGTTCAATCCACTTTAACGATCATTTGCAATTGGATTTTGCCATTTCACACAGCAAAATCCAGCTGCAAAGTGGATTGAAAGTTCATTATTCAGCATGTGTGAAAGCAGCCTTTGAGATCTTCCATTTAAACCCAGATGGACGAAATAGGAAGATGGAGCTGTCATCATAGGACCCATTCCACAAATGCATAAGTAGTTTGCTTTCAATAGGCAAATTAATTCCTAGTATCTGGGACTAATGTTCCTTTTACCGATTATAGACATAACAGCTCGGTATAACGCTTTTCGCCAACATATACTGTATATGGCTACCTTTGATAACCTCATGGTGACTTTGTCATTATTCTTGTTCCACATGTGACGGTGAACACATGTCCATCATGCATGTTCATCCATATATATGTTTTTAAGGAACAGCCAGTGTATGGTCACTTTGCAACTGAGACTGGGGATCAGTAGCTGCATAAATGTGAGGTTTGTGTCACAAGTACATTTAATATAACAAAGAATTACTGGATGTATGTATTTAAAAAAAATCAAGTGTCCACTGTGTGCAGATTGTACATGTGTTCACTGTAACTTGTGAACAGGACTATTGAGTCTTAGGGAATCACTATCTCAGCCTTATCCACAGGACATGAGCTTCTTCTCTGTAGATTGGGAAAGAGTAGTGAACAATTTATTTCTAAAATCCTCTATCAGCAACAAAGACAGATGTTCTCTAATAATTGTCGGATGGAGTGATATGACTGGAAGATTATTGCTTAGTTTAGAGCTTCTTGGAAAGCTTTTGGGGGCTATTTATGGTCTGTAAAGAATTGAATCATTCCAGAAGCCTTTTCCGTGTTGTGCTACACACAAAGGCCCTATTCAGCAAATTTTGGAAATGATGGTATAACCTGTGTTCCACATGGGTGTTTGAAATATCCTGGGCTGCTGTTAAATTCTGCAGTGTTGAGCCAAATTCTTATATAGTCCTGTAGCTATCTTTTTCAGTACTGACATTCTATAGGAACTTCCCGGGGGTATTATTCTGTTCGTTCATCAACGTGACTGTTTTGCCTTTTTGACGGTAGGTAGCTTCTGCACTGTGTGAAAAATACATGTCTTTTGGGGGAGGAAAAAGCATGAATTACACTTCTTTTGTGACCATGCTGTATTTTAAAAACAGCCAAGTTTGTAAATATCTTGAAATGGGAGATAGTATTAATGATATTTTGAGAATACCAACACATTAAAATTTGAGGCTTTATTGCATCTGAAGAAGTGGGTCTAGTCCATGAAAGTTTATGCTGGAATAAAATGTTGGACACATGGACACATAAAGCTGCCATATACTGAATCAGACCACTGGCCTATCACAGTCAGTATTGTCTACTCAGACTGGCAATAACTAACTGTCCAGGGTCTCAGGCAAAAGTCTTCCACATTACCTCCTACCTGGTCTTTTCAATGGGAGATGCCAAGGATTGAACTTGGGACCTTCTGCATTCCAAGCAGATGCTCTACCACTGAGCCACAGCCCCTCCCCAATATTGTTAGGGTGCAACACAACTTGCTTTATGCAGGGCCACCCTTGAAGCTGCTCTGGAAACTCCAGCTGGTCCAGAATGTAGCGGCGAGGGCCTTACAGGGACCCCTTGGAGAGCACATGTTCAACCAATGCTCCACCAGCTGCACTGGCTCCAGTTTGAGTACCAGATCAGGTTCAAGGTTTTGGTATTAACTTTTAAAGTCCTAAATGGTCTGGGACCATCATACCTGCTTGACCACCTCTTCCAATACACCCTTCCTCAAAGAGTGTTATGCTCAACTGGTAACAACTTATTGGTGGTCCCTGGCCCAAGAAGTGTCTGGTTGTCCTCAACCAGAGCCTCAGCCTTTACAGCTTGGTGGAACTTTCTGTCAAATGAATCAGGCCCTGTGAGATTTGGCTCAATTCTGCAGGACTGAGATGTTCTGTGGTTGAGGACAGCGACGGTTTTTCATCTTAGCTGGCCTCCCTACTACCACCCTCATGCCTGTAGTTGCTCCTGTCCCTTCCCCTTTTTCTCCCCTCCCCTTTTTTTAACTGGTTGTTCTTGATTGGTCATCTCTGGAATCATAATTAAGGCTTAAAGGCGCTACCTGGAATTTTAAAATAAGGTTTTTTTTAAGTACAACTTACATAGTGTGGCGTTTTAATTTTATTGTAGTTATGGCTGTTAGCCGCCCTGAGCCTGACTGCGGTTGGGGAGGGGTGGGATAGAAATAGAAAAATAAAGAAATACATAAAACATGCTGATGCCAAGCTGTGCTGGGTTGATTTAGTGTCTGTTTAGAATTGAATGGCATCAAGGGTGTGCTGTGGGTAGAACAGGCCTTTCCAGCTCCAGAGGCAGCTTGGATACCAGCAGTGTTACACCACTGAAACTCCTGGCTTATCTTTACAACATCCCATATCTGCCAGTGGCAGTGAAAAAAGAAGTGTCCTACCCCGAAGCCTTTGGCTGCATACTTTATCAGTATCCTATCACAGTGAACATTGGTTGATTTTAACAAGGGCAGTATCTGTGATGGGAGGGGTGTATAACCACATTGGGGAAACCTTTTTTTAAGACTTGAAGCCAGCTACAGGATGACCCACCCTGGTCACTTAAATTCAAAATCTGTCTGGTGTGATGACTTTTTTGCTCTTTATGATGCTACAGATAATCCTTCCCAAGAAATCCAGATTTGTATTCCAAAGTTGCACTCAGGGCATAGAGAAAAGGTCACATGAACACATGTAGCTGACTTATACTGAATCAGACCATTGGTCCATCAAAATCAGTATTTTTTACTCAGACTGGCAGAGGCTATTCAGGGTCTTGGCTCAGTTCCTTTGCATCACCAGCCGCCTTGTCCTTTTTAAAAAATTTGAGATGCTGGGGATTGAACCAGTGACCTTTCTGCAAGGAACGTAGATGCTCTGCCACTGAGCCAAAGGCCCTCCCGAAGATCCCACTTTAAGCCAACTATGTTGTTAACATTAGCACACTTCAGTCTTCCTCATTTAAAGAAGATGTGTAAAAGCTACTAGAAATGTTATGGTAGGTTTTAATGAAAAAGCCTATCATATGCTGAGTATTGAGAATTTTTGAAGTCAAACAGCAAGCAGACTTTGTGGTGGGATGGAGTACCTGTTGCACATGTGAAGTTGTCTTCATATGATGAAGGTGGTAGCAGTGGCAGCAGCATTGCATTATTATTTACTTTGCAAAATTGTTCCTTCCTGGCATGTGAGTAGAAATAACAATGAGAAAAGAAGCAAATTGTGGGAATTTTGCTACCATACTGATGGAATATTTTAATCCTTCATAGCAAAACTGGCATCTGCTTGGAGATGCAAATTTTACATGGATTTTAAAGTTCTGGCTTTGACAGTGGATAGAAAATCTACGTTTTACTCTTTTGTGTAACCTTAATACAATCAGTGAGAACAACCCCACAAAGATATGTAAAAAAGGGATGAGCAAAAAAAGTGGTATTTTTCAGATTTGGTTATATTGGAGCTGAAAAGTATTGGTATTCCTGAATTCCAATATCAATATGGTATTCAGATTCAGTCCTCCCACCCACCCACCCACCCCCAGGAATCTGATTTTTTTCGGGTCCATTATTCCCTATGGGGAAACTTTCCAGGTGGCTGGAGGCGGTTGTTTTTGAAGGTACAGGCACCAAAGTTGCAGCAGAGCTGCAGGTGCCTGTCCTTTAAATAATCTCCAGATTTCAAGTAGATTGGACCAAGTGGCCCAGTTCTATGGCCCCCCCTGAACAGTTTGCCTCCAGCCATTCTCCATTATTTCCTATAGAGAGAAAAAACAACAACCTCCAAGCTGCTTCGAGGCAAAAGCCATGCCTGCAAGCAGCAATCATGGGTCAAATCATGCCTCCCATGGAAGAACCAACACAACCTACTCAACAGAACCATTGCAGAACCTAGTAATTCCAGTAGAACTAGCCAATTTGCCAAGCCAAACAGAACCTAATTCAAACCAGAGACTCTCTGCAGTGGAAACTCCAGGTGGCGGGCACTTTTGTAAGCCGAGCAGAATGAATGGCAGTGTACAGAATGCCCAGCAGAACCCAGTGCCAGTCTAGTAGTACAAGCTCAACAGGACTAATGTCAAACCAGAGAACAAAAAATCTGAGCAGTGAGCAACACTATAAAACCCCAGAAGGGAACACAAAACAACTCTTGCAAAGAAAAAAAACCCTCGTGTAATTGAGGGGAGGAAGGAAAAAACAGTCCCCGGGAGCCTGCAAACGCTGGCTCCCAATCTTCTTGGTAAATCCAAAATATTCCCAGGGTTTTTCTAGACCATTTTTTGGGTTTCCAGGAAAATCCTAAATATATTTGATACTCTGAATATACTCATATGTTTTCAGGTAGGATGTATCCGAATGCACACCCCTAGTGTAAAACATCAAAATGATAGAAAGTGAAATGATACGGACTTGCTGGTCACAGCATACTCTTCCTGTTTTCTAGGTGCTAAGGAGGTGGCCAGGTAGCTGTTTTTCACATTTTGGGATAATTCTGCTTCCTGATCAGCTAAAAAAACTCATCCTGCAACATTTTAGTCACCTCCCACACATTTACTGTGTGTATGTCTATTAACAATGTAGCATTCCAAAAATACAGGTATGGTGAAGCCAGGTTAACTGAATACACAATCGCATCAGTGCCATGGGATTACCTTCTGCCATTAAAAACCAGCCTAAATAAAGACATCATTTAAAAATTCTTGTGGTCTAGAGGCTGTGGTCTGCTTGATGTAGCGGCTGCCATTTTACATTGCCCCAGACTCCATCTGGGTGGCTAGCCTGTACGGTTGTCATTTATGTTTCCCCAGAACTTTAAGTTACAGATTCTATCCTTTTTTTTGAAGTCTCAAATTATTAGCAGCAGAATTGTGGACATCCCAGTCTGGTTCATGATATCAGTACTGACTTACTGGGTTATAAGGAAGCTGAAGTCTTGGAATTATGGTCTGTTATGATGGTAGGAAGGTTTTTAAGAGAGTTGGGGTGGTACCTCCCTCTCCCATGTCTGTTTACTTAACACACGGCTCAGCTGAATTTGCTCCTGAGCCCAGAGATCTTATGACCAATGCCATTTTGGTCCCTTTGAATGTCCGGGAACAAAGAACTTCCAAGATGTATGTATGTACGTGTGTGTGTGGGGGGGATATTCCTAAGTAGTGAAGAATGGTATCAGCCCAAGTAATCTTGTGTTTCTTTTTGTTTTGAACTCCCAGTGATCTCAGTATCTAAAACTTATGAAGCAATTTTTAATCTGTTCTTTAAATTGCCTCTGGGTTTGAACTTCTGTACTAGTCTATTCTTACTTTTAAAAATCTATCCTTTTGCTAAAACATATTTTGATTGTATCTGAGAAAAATGAGGCACTCTCCAAATTCCTGGAAGTTTAATGAGAAAGTAGGAAGGTACATTTAGTGCGGTGACTATTACTTAGGGAAATGATGGAAGGTACATGTTGGGGTTTGTTTTTGTTTTAAACCTATTTGGCCCTGTCTTTCTCAAACTTGGTATCTGAAGAGCCTTAGATTGTCACAGATGTAAGGGAAGTTGTGATCTTCTCACTATGTAATTCTCCAACTGCTCAGGGTCCCTGTGATTAAGCTCGGTATGGCTATAAAAACATTGACATAATCTGTTTTCTGAAAGGACAGCTGCAGTCTATACCAGCCGAAACATCTGAGTAACTTTTAGGAGTAACCTACCACAGAAGAGCCAAATCCAACAAAGAAGTCACAGCTTTTCCCACTAGCTGAAGTTGTGCATAGAGTGGTCATGGCCAGAAGCAATCTGAGCTCAGAATATCTTATGCCTGTAAACTTGAGAGGCTGCAGCAGAAGCTCATCAGTGATGGGAATCCATCTCTCTCTCTCTCTCTCTGCTTCCTTGTGAGAGAGGTGGGCTGAGAGGGAGGACTGGCAGAACAAGGCTACCCAGTAGGCTTTGTGAATGGATCTCCCATGTCTCAGGCCACCATAGCATTGGTTAACTCTTTGGCCTTCTAAGAGTTGCTGTGTTTGTTTGTTTTTTAATTATTTTTACTCTTTGCAAAATAACTTGCCACTTGAGGGGAAATATTGATGTGTATGTAGTTCTAACAGTGTAGCTAGGGATGGAGAAATTGAGCTGTGCTTAGAAAATTATATGGTGGAATTTGCAGCAGACTCTTACCTGTAGCTTATTACATAATTTATCATGTACTTCCTTCAAGCAATTCAAGCGGGCTACCTATTGTTTTCAGTAGTCTCCTACCTAGGCACAGCTCTGGCCCACACTCCTTTAACCTCAAATAACCTCAAATAGTTGAACACTCTGTGCCTTCAGACCATTCATTGGACCCTGCTTATAAGGATACTGGAAGAAATTCTGAACCTTCCTCTGAAAACGTTGGTTGAATCATGTGTGGTATATTGTCTTATGAATACGTGTGTGTGTGTGTGTGTGTGTGTGTGTAAAGTGCCATCAAGTCGCAGCCGACTTATGGCGACCCCTTTTGGGGGTTTTCATGGCAAGAGACTAACAGAGGTTGTTTGTCAGTGCCTTCCTCTGCACAGCAACCCTGGTATTCCTCGGTGGTCTCCCATCCAAATACTAACCAGGGCTGACCTTCCTTAGCTTCTGAGATCTGACGAGATCAGGCTAGCCTGGGCCATCCAGGTCAGGGCTATGAATACTTACAGCTCTGTAGATAGTTGGAAAGGTCAATACAGTTTTGGGAACCATAGAAAGAGAGTTTTAGCAAACAGGCAAAGGTTTGTAAATGTCAAACAAATGTTTACAATTGTAAGGTTGTAATTTTGTACTTTTGCAGATGTGTCACTTAAGGGCTTACTGACAGTGGCTGGTAAATCTGGAAGTTCATCCGGAAGAGCTGACTTCCTTCCAAGGCAAGCCCCCCAAGATGTGGACAGCTATTCTGTTTTTCCTGCTGATTTCCTTCTGCATATCTGAAAACAGGGATTCCATCTTAAAACAGAGCGGGGCCCAAGTTGCATGGATAAATCTACTCAGTAGTGAAAAACATTGCAAGCAAGCTTGTAGAGGCACAACGGTTTCAGGTAAGTCAGCTTGCTTTAGATGTTTTCCACTGAAGAACAGAGTTCCGTCTGCATTTTCTCGGTGTTTATAAATACAGCTTATGGAAGCAGTAGCTAAACAATTTCACAGTTTTATTTTGAACTGAAAAAAAGAGCATCAGTTTCCTAGGCACTGGCTTTATTTATACAAAGCAGTGAGCATGGAAGACTCTTTGTGCGTGCTGCCAGTATAGAAATTGTTATAGTACTGCTCCAAAACCAGGTGTCTCTACATCTGGTGATGTTCTACATTCTTGGGTGTCTTTGTTGGCTTGTGGTCTTGGAAAGTATTTAGAATCAAATTTGAAATGATCTTCAAGAGTCACATAATCCAGCCCCCTCAATTGTATAGCTTTAAATCTTCTCCCACAGAGGCCCATCCATTCCTCTCTTTGAAAGCATTCAAGGAAGGAGCTCTCGTGTTTTTTAAGCTGCAGCTTTTTACATTGCCTGGCTCAGGTCTGCATTGTTGTAACTTGGACTGACTGCTTTTTTTTTTTTTTTTGCCCAGTATTGCCAATTAGTTACTTCAGTAACTGTGCTTCATGCCACCCAGCCCCAATCTTCTTTGAGGTAAACATGCCTAGTTTTTCCTCTCTTCATCCCATGACATGAGTTTCATTCCCATCCCTTTGCCACTTTTTGTTTGTGTCATAAGATGCCTAACACAAGCCACTAGTGCCATCTAGCCCAGTGCTTCGTACTCTGGCAGGCAACAGTTCTCCAGGATCCCAGACAGTTGTCATTCCCAGCCTCACTGCTTGAGATCCCTGTAACTGGAGAATCTCCCACACACACACTGCCTCTTGCTATTTTCTCTTGAAATTTAAAACAGAAGGGTGCACCTTCTAGCTTTGCAAAATTATCTTATGGTAGATTATACTACATTGGGACCATTTTGCTGAAATGAGAAATATGATCTCCCTCCCTGTGTGGTGTTCTAGGTAATCGCTACTGCTGGTCAGTGCTTTATCAAAACCGCTGTGTCCTCCTGCGCTGTCCTCAACTGAAAGCATGTCAGAATGCCAGCACACAGGACATCAGAGAACTAATGGGAGGTAATGTGGACTCTGTGGAAGGGCTCTTGGCAATATTCAGTGGGCTCATTTCCATGGTAAACTTCTCTTTTCCTACTTGCCTTCCAGAAGTTATGTTTTAAAGGAGGCTCCAACAGAGGTTTTAGCAGAGAGATTATGGGTCCTAGAGGCTTGTGATTGCAAGATAGTTTGTGAGTAACTATACTCCCAAACATGGAGGGAGCTGAGCCAGCAGGAAAATTAATTAGTGAAGGGGTTATAGGGTTTGGAAGACAAACAAGGTACTACAAAGAGTTGCTTGTTTATCCTTGGTTATACTAAGGGTCTCTGATTAAGGGTTAAGAATGAAACATCTGGCGAACTGAACTTGCAGCAAAGGCTTCCCCTTTTAAGGCTGCAGGCTAGAGCCTGACTAAATTTTTCAATGTCAGTAATGCCTCTCTCCTCCGTGAAATGCTGCTCCTGAAGGATAGGAGACCCTGAAGAATAGCATGGGGAGAGTCTGCAGTGGGAAGGAGGGGATTGTTGGAAATCACCGATTTAGTCTGGACCCAAGCCATGTCTGGCCAACTAGTCACCCTGGAAAAGGACAGCTCAGATGAACAGCGAATCTTGTAGTGTTTATGGAAGGAATGGGGTCCTGACACTATGGTCCATGCATGTACCTGGCAAGATCTGGATCCTGCAAGGGATAATTGATGCTTGACAGGCCCACTAAACTAAGATCTTGAGGCTGTCCCATAATCTACTCTCTGGTGCTGGGAGATAAGCAGGAAGAATAGATGAATGCTTATGGCAGTGAGCTGCTGGGGAGCTGAAAGTCTATTGCATTGGAGCAGCAGTAGTTATGCATGCCTCTTGCCAAACCTGGAGGCATTCACGTCTAGCATGGGGGACTCTAGTGCCCCTTTTTTCCCCATTTGGAAATCTGTCGTGAAGAAAATGGAATTATGTGATTCTGAAAAACAATTTGGTTCAGGTTGTCCGCATTTTAAAAGTGGCTGTGCCCTTCCTCTTGTGCACTATTGTGTCTTTTTTGGTTTTGTATTTATTCTTATACCCATATCTTCCTGAAAGACGTCTAGGCATTGGTTGGCTGCCAAGACAGAAACTTAAGTTTGGATGTGAATCAGTAGGGTTTTAGCACCTGGTGCTATGGCGATGAATTTAAAAACCGCAGGGCCTTCTGTCCTAGTTAAAAGTGACCCTGTAATAAAATAGAGCAAGTTAGGGACTGTGGAAACAGACTTGTAAAGGGTGTGTGAGAAGTGAACTGTACATGTGTTTGTTTTAAAGGGCAACTTTTCATGGCGGCCCTCAAAGGCTTTTTTCAGGGATTTGGCAGTCCTGCTAAGCTGAACAGGGTCTTACAGCCATGTGTTATGTATTTATTTATATGTTTAATTACATTTCTACCCTGCCCTCCCCAGTCAAAGGCCGGGCTCAGAGCAGCTCACAAGAATACCTCATATAATGTGTGTGTTAAGTGCCGTCAAGTCGCTTCTGACTCATGGCGACCCTACCTCATATAATAAAAACAGAATAAAATTTTTTTTTAAAGGTAAATGTCCCCTGTGCAAGCACCGGGTCATTCTTGACCCATGGGGTGACGTCACATCCCGATGTTTCCTAGGCAGACTTTTGTTTATGGGGTGGTTTGCCAGTGCCTTCCCCAGTCATCTTCCCTTTACCCCCAGCAAGCTGGGTACTCATTTTACCGACCTCAGAAGGATGGAAGGCTGAGTCAACCTTGAGCCGGCCACCTGAAACCAACGTCCGTAGGGATCAAACTCAGGTAATGAGCAGAGCTTGGACTGCAGAACTGCAACTTACCACTCTGTGCTACAGGGCTCTTAAAAAAACAATAAAACTACAATTAAAATAGCCCAATACAGTCTAATAAATAAGGGCAAAAATGCCCGATGGTGCCGAAAAACTAATATCCGTCTGCAGCTGTGCGAGCAGATGAACAAGCCCCAAGATGGTATAAAACAAAAAGGGGGACTCAGCAGTCCTCAACCTTAAGCCCAGCAGAATAGTTCCGTCTCGCAGGCCCTGCAGAATTCTTGAAGATCCCACAGGGCCCTGATCTCACTGGGGAGACTATTCCACCAGGCAGGGGCCAGGGCAGAGAAAGCCCTGGCCCTGGTTGAGGCCAGCCAGATGCTCCTTGGGACCACCAGTAGATTGTTATTACATGAACGAAGATTTCTCTGGAGAACATACCAGGAGATTACCAGTATTTGTAGTACTGATGAGTAATATGTTCCAGTAATATGTTCCAGCATTCTAACTTAGTGGGGAGGTTGTTTTTTTATTTAAATATTTGAGAGAGTTGAAGTGTGTGTATGTGTGGTGGGGTGTTAAAAAGGCTTTTCAGATGTATTTTGAAGTTGGATCGCAGAGACAGGTAATTGATAGCCTGGGGCCACAATCCAGTCCCTGGGGGTTTCCTATGTAGTCTCCAGAATATACCCTGATCCCAAGCTTTCCACTGAATTACACCTCTTGATCACTGTCTATTGTACAAGTAGAGGCACAGGCTAACGGATCTTGCGTTCCTCAGGTGTGAATGGCAGACATTTTAGCAAAGCTATCCTCTTGCATACCTCAGCTGTACTTTGTGAGCGAGTGAGGTATACAGGGAGAGGAATTCCAATACTGTTGTTGTTCACACTGCAGAGGAGGCGGGTAGGAGATCCATCTTAGCTGGCATGAGGGTCAATGGGTAGAACCAATATTACTGCTTCAGCCCTTGCTGTTAAAAATGTGTTACCAGTCAGCTGTGCCCAAGTATGGTAGATTGGAACATAAGCAGCACAGGTGATGTTACAGCACTAGAGTTGTTCACTTCTATTTTGCGCAGTGGAGTTGTTGCCTCTTGTAGAGGTAGAATATAACTAGCCTGGAAGAGCTGTGTAGCCGATGCCATTCCTTTACTACAAGTGGCATACCATTGACCATGGAGTCACAAACCAGAAGCCAAGCGAAACAGCGTGTTCTCAGAAGGATGCTATATGCAAGATGGCGGTTCTAAAACAGATCAGGGGTCCCCAACCTTTTAGAGCCTGTGGGCACCTTTGAATTCTGAAACACCATGGTGGGCAGAGCCACAAAAATTTGGAAAACAAATAAATGAAATGGCTGCCGCGGGAGGCACACAAAATGGCTGCTGCAGCTTGCCTGCAGTCACACAGTGGGGATCCTTGTGCTACGATGACAGCCACTGCCAAAGTCCTGTTTTTAAAAATCTGTACGGCCAATAAAAACTCCAGTGGATAATCAGAAGCCTTACTGGTCAAAAGCCCTACTTGGCCCCATCTATTTTCTAAAGACATTTGGGAGGTGCCAACAGGTGCCACGGCGCTCACAGTTACCACTTGGAGATCCTTGAATTAGATGCTGACTGTGTAACTTTTCTTTCAATCACTGTAAGTAAATTGAAGGTTGTCCCATAACAGTAAATTGCCCTCATGGACCACTACCAGTTTTTTGAGTCCTGGTCATTATTCAGGATGGACAAAAGGAAATACTTCTTTACACACTGAAGATTAGAATGTAGAATTTGTTGCTAGATGGCCACTAGCATAGAAGGCTTTAAAAGGGGATTATACAGATTCATGGTCTAGCCATGGTGATTAAAGAAAACCTCCACGCTCATAGGCAGTATGAATCCCAGTGCCAGGAGGCAACATCAGGGGAAGGCCTCGGCCTCTATGCCCTGTTGTTGGACCTCCAGAGGAACTGTTGGCCACTGTGTGAGACAGTATGCCGAACTAGATGGACCACTGGTCTGATCCAGCAGGGCTCTTCTTATGTTCTTATCCTATCTTTGTTTTTTGTTGTTGTTTAAGAATTCGTGATCCGTAAAAGAAGAGAGACTGGAATAACCCTGCAGCCCAATAAAACAGAAGGAAAACCAGAGATGCGGACTAATAAGACATTTGTTAATACAGATTATACAGAAGTGCCTCTTTCATTAACTCAAGCAAGTAAGATATCTAATGATAGTGGGGTCATCATACCTGTAATGATTGTGAACACTACCAATGCCACCTCTCCACTTAAAACAGGAACAACAGCCCTAAGCAGAATTCATAACAATACAACCACAATTAGTAATAAATTAGACATATCTTCAGTTCCCATCATCCCTGCTCATACAACATCAGTTCCCATCATCCCTGCTCATACTACATCAGTTCCCAACCTCCCTGCTCCTACATCAGTTCCCAACCTCCCTGCTCCTACAACGTCAGCTACCACATACCACATACATCTCAGCCTTAACGTTGCGAGTACAGCAGGCTCAAAAAGAACAGGTAACAAGGAACTAACTTTGGGACCAACTGAGAAAATGACATCCATAGAACTTTCCAGGAGTACTGAACCCACAACCGTGAAACATTTAGTGCCTCCCCCATACCCAGCTGCTTCCCCCAAAATTTCTGTGCCAACTAGCTCTGTCAGAAGTCCCTCAACACCAGCAAGCTCAACTGCAGAAGCAACTACCCATGGTCCACAAACCATGGGAACCCTCTCTATAGTTATAAATACATCTCAAGCAACCCATAATCCACCGACATCGAGGCCTCGTTCAGCAGCTACAAGCATGTCTCTAGCGACTGCAAGAGCAGCCAACAGTCCACCACTACTGAGACCCAGTGCAACAATGATCAGCACAGCTCTGACAACTGCAGGAGCAAGTACACCAACAACAAAGTCAGATGATAAAACAACATTGATAGACAGGACAAAATCTAATCTGGCTAGGGTGACTCCCACAGTCTCTACAAAGGATGCTGAAACCTCCATCTCTACACATCAAACAGAGACTACCAGCCAACTTGTGATGGCACCAACTCATATTGCTCCTTCAACAGTGCTTACTGTTACAAGTTCAGCAACATCGCCCAAATCAGCAACTGTACAACACAGTCAAGATCAGCAAGGCCTGAGTAGTAAGAGTATCTATCGGCAGGTAGATATCAGTTTACTCTTAGCTCTTCTTTTTGGAGTCCTGTTTTTCATAACAGTTCTGGTTTTATTTGCCATGCAGGCATATGAGAGCTACAGGAAGAAAGACTACACTCAAGTGGACTATTTAATCAATGGGATGTATGCAGACTCAGAAATGTGAAAGCAATAGAGTGGCAAAGAGATATATGTATATATCTCTCTCTGAGGGATTTGAAAGCCCATGGTGGCTTGTTTTTCAGTTCCTTGTTTTGCCTCTAAGACCAACTGAAAGTGCTTCCAAATTACTTCTGGTGCAATGTAGGAGAAATGCCATGTATTCTATTGTAAAGTATTTTTTTAAGACCAATACAAGTTGCCATGGATATATTATTTCTGAAACTGCAGTATCACTTCTGTTGTGCCAGTTTAGTTTGCCATTAGAAAGGGGGCGTTAATGTTGCCAGCAGCCTTCATACGAGGGACTGTGTGGCTTCCTAGGCCACGTTCCTCAGGTTCTGTTAATGTTTTCCCTTTTCCTGTACCACAAGCGATGGGAAAAGCGTGATCCCAGATAGGTTTTTTGGAGTATCAGCATGCCTGATGCTGGAAGTTGCACAGGGAATGTGGTAGTAGCTATTCCAAATGGCGTGAGGAGTGACAGATCAAATTCAGGCAGCACCGCTTGATACCTCTTTGTGAAGGTACGTTTCACTTTGCTATTTGCTACAGCACTAAATCGGCCATGGGGAAGCTGACTCAAGATGTAACCTGAAAAAATGTTTGTTTACAGAATAAAGTTTTGAGGCCTCTGGATAAAAAGCTCTGTGGAATTGCTAAGCATTCCCATTACTCTCTGTGGGGGGTGATGTTGATGGATTAGCCATTTTGTTTTCCTGAGTTCCCCGATTATTTAAAGGAAAACACAACTGTTTACTAGAACCTGTTAATGCTGTGCTATTTCCTAATCATGACAGCTTTTCCCTGAGGTACTTCTGCACCTCTATATGATTTTATTTTTGTACCCACTGAATAAATGAGGGCATTTAAAAGCTCAGCGGCTCTGTTTTTTTGTGCATTCACCCTTTTTCTTCCATCCCCACCTTTGAGCACCAAACTTAGAAAGTGCATCTGTCAACAAGTGCAGGGTGGATACAGGGGAAATACGAGGACTTTGTAAAGCATGATTAGGCCCTATGGACTGTTTTCATGGAATGGTTTAAGCAGTGGTCATGTAAAAGGACACACATACACACACACACAATGCCCACTGCCCCATTTTCAAACGGTGAAAGACTGAAATATCCACAAACCTTAGGTTTTTTCTTCAGTGTGTGCATTCGTCCTTGAAGAAATGTATAGGCCAGCTGGAGCTCTTTGCTCAGCCAGGGCCCTAAAGATGGTCCTCTCTTATGTCAGGTGGCGCTTTTCTCTTTCAAACTGTATGCATTCTTATGCTTTAATCCTAGCTGAACTTTGTCTGCTGTTCTTTTTCGAAATTATTCAGATGCTTATCAAACAAACTCAAGTATGCAAACGTGGTGAATTTTTCTCATAAGAGCATGGGGTGGAAGAGCTAAAGCAACTTTCCCAAGCCATATGTCTAATTCGAAACATGGCCAAACCTGCGGTGCCTATAGCTTTAAGAAATGACTGCCCTTTCAGTGGCTATTGTGGCGGCAAGGCCCTTTCCAGGGCTATTATGGCCTTTAATGGAGGACTCGGGGCCATGCTCAGCAGCAACAAACCTAGAACCAAGCCTCACAGAAGTTCAGACACCTGATGACGGCAGCCCCATATCTGATGACACTGGAGGTGAACAAATTTAGAAGGGCTTTTACGTTAGCCAGATGTGGAGCTTTGCCATCGGCCATCCTAGAAGGCAGATACAAAAAAACTCCTCTTCCCGAGAGAGTCTGCCCATGCAATGGTGAAGAATTAGAGACCCACAAACACGTCTTCTTATACTGCCCTCTCTATCATGAGTTCAGATCTAAGACTAGAAATTTTAAGAAATAATATTGGGCTACCTGATAAAATTTGTATCCAATGACTACTGGAAGATAGTAACCCACAAACTTCGAGATGTGTGGCCAAATTTTGTGTTGCTATATATAAAGCCCGAAAGGATGCAATTTACAAATAGGTAATATTTGATAGATTAATATTTTAGAAGCTAGCTTATTTGCCTCTTCAGATATGGGATTTTATTGATATATTTTATTTTGTGGACTCTTTGTCTGACTGATACTGTTTTTATTGCAAATTTATGTTACTTCTGATTAGATGTGTTCTATTTTTGGGTCAAATGACCGTAAAATAAAAACTGGAACCTGGAACCACGTGACTTGCATGACTCACCCAATAGTGGTTGCTTACTACTGTTCAACAGCAGCCACTCTACAAAAGCCAGTGCTATGTAGTGGTTTCAGTCTAAAGTCAGGTTCAGATCACCACTTTGCCATGGGAACTCACATTCTCAACCTAACTTACCTCACAGGTTTGTTGTGAGGATAAATTGGAGGAGAGGAGAATGAGCTGCTTTGGGTCCCCATTGTGGAGAAGGGTGGGGTAAAAATGAAATCAATGTTGCTGAAGATGGGGGGCAGATAAAAGGTAGGTTGGTTAGTGGATGGGAAGGAAAGGAGCAGCGAAAAATGAGGCTATAGAGGTTTGCAGGAGGAGGAGAAAAGGAAATTGTGTGGGGAAGGGGACATAGGGCGCAGCACATGACTGGGCCCTAGGGCTGCCAGGTGCCTCTTTGCCACCGGTGGGAGATTTTTGGGGCGGAGCCTGAGGAGGGCGGGGTTTGGGGAGGGGAGGGACTGCAATGCCATAGAGTCCAATTGCCAAAGTGGCCATTTTTCTCCAGATGATCTGATCTCTATCGGCTGGAGATCAGTTGTATTAGCAGGAGATCTTCTGCTACTACCTGGCAGTGGGCAACCCTACTGGGCCCACACTGCACAACTGGGCCGTAGTTTCCCAGGTGGGGTTTGCCGGGGGAGGGAAGGCTGAAGGTGGGGCAGGTAAATATTGTTGAGCTTTCAAAGCCTCAGTTTCTATAAAGCAAAACTATGTGGAGAGCAGGTGCTGGCTTGGAGGCCAAAGCAACACTGCAAAGGGTCCTGCCCCCTTCCCCTGTCATGGTTTTTTGATTTAGGAAAACTCAGCAGGAACAGGCCCAGAGACACAACCCACACCTGGTGGCTACCACTCAACGCAGCCAGACTTTTCCTGGGGAGACGCTGCCAAGGGAAGGAGGGAAAGTTGCAGGTGGGAGCTGACAGAGGTAGGTTGGCTAGTGCATATGGGGAGAAGAGAAGGAATTAGGAAATGGGTAGAGGCTATGGAGACTACCAGGGAATGGAAAGAGGAAATAGTTGGGAGGGGATACCAGGGGAAATGAGATGCCCCCACTTGTCCCAATTTAAGTCCTGCTTGTTCCTTGACACCTTCCTTGCTGCAGCTCGAATGGAGATACCAGCTGGGTCTTTGCGGTTGAAAGAGCAAAAGTGGTCAAAAACCAGCACTGGTCGAGGAAAAGCGGGCGCAGAATCCTGGTTTCACAAAATAAACCACAGTTAAAACTAAAGCATGGTTTTGCAGTTATGTCCGGTGAAACTTACTTGCCAGATCAAATGAAACCAGCAGAGTATTAATCATGTCCTCTTTGGCTAAACAGAATTAAGGGGAATGGACCAAGGCCTCCATGAAGTTTGGAGAGCAGGACAGGAGGCAAGCCCCTCTTCCTCTTGCTTGTAAAAAATGGGGCGGATAAAGGGCTCAGCTCACATCCTTCTCTCAGCACAAAAGTAAAAAGGGAGCTAGCAAAAGCCTGTTTGTTTTTCCACTTTAATGTAGTTAGCAAAAGCCTGTTTGTTTTTCCACTTTAATGTAAGCCTGGGCAGCTTTTGGGATTCGTTTTCAGCTACTTGCACTGGCAGAGGTGAACCAAGAGGTTGTGCTGTTGGGCTGTTCATGTTATGTGCGGATTCAACCTCCAAACAGAAAACAAAAGATTCTGGGGGAAAAGCATGCTGTTTCCTATATTTCCCTGGCGGCCGCTACTCTCATTCCCTTTGCTGATGTCCCCTCCCCAATGTATATTCAAACGGTACACTAGACCCAACACTCTACTATCAGGGTAGGACTGTACACTTTTAAAAATATAAAACAAGCATTTGTCTACCTAGTTTATCTCTGGTCATGCTGGGGTAGGCTGAAGTTCTTAAGTATATGTAACAACTGTGGACGGCCAAAAAAACAAATTAGTGGGTTATAGATCAAATCAAGCCTGAACTGACCCTAGAAGCTAAAATGACTCAACTGAGGCTGTCGTATTTTGGTCGCGTCATGAGACGACAAGAGTCACTGGAAAAGACCGTCATGATAGGAAAAGTTGAGGGCAGCAGGAAAAGAGGAAGACCCAACAAGAGATGGATGGACTCAATAAAGGAAGCCACAACCTTCAATTTGCAAGATCTGAGCAAGGCTGTCAAAGATAGGACATTTTGGAGGACTTTCATTCATAGGGTCGCCATGAGTCGGAAGCGACTTGACGGCACTTAACACACACCAACAACTGTGGGGCCCTGGTGCTGCAATCCAGATTTATCTCACCACTCCCCAACTACACATGAGCAATGCAGGATCTTATTAATAATGCAAGCAATAATATAGTGTTACTGATGACCATGACCCTCTACAAAAGACAACAATATAGGTCTCTGCCTTGAAGAGTTTACAATCTGAAATTTGCTATAAGGGAAAACAACACGGGAAATGAGGAAGATAGAAATGTGCGTTTCTTCCAGTACGTGTGCTTAGGCTTAACTTCAATAGGAATGTAGACTGAAGGGTTTGTGTTTACTCTGCCCTGTGAAAAGATTGAGAAATGGACAGAAAGGTAGGGTATGAAGGGAGCTTGATAGGAGAGAATGATCAACTGTGTGGCCAAATACGCCTGCTCAGACTTGCAGTCCCTATTCCACTCCTGCCCTCTCCCAGGGATTTTCAGCCTCCCCTGGAGGGGGTTGCCTTTCTCTCTTTTCAGGTATCTGTTGCCACCACCTGATCATTGTAGGACTTGCCCACTGGGGTGGCGGTCAGGATCCCCCCCACCGAGTTTTCATTACCTTAGGGTTGCCAACCTCCAGGTACCAGCAGATGATCTGCTATTACAACCAATCTCCAGCTGATAGAGAGGCTGCAGGAGGAAACTGATAAAAGGTTTGTCATGGACAAAGAGTCTAATTGCTTCTCCAGTAGCTCAGACGATTATGATTAGGGTTGCCAACCTCCAGGTACTAGCTGGAGATCTGCTATTACAACTGATCTCCAGACGATAGAGATCAGTTCCCTGGAGAAAATGGCCGCTTTGGCAATTGGACTCTATGGCATTGAAGTCCCTCCCCTCTCCAAACCCCGCCCTCCTCAGGCTTCGCCCCAAAATCTCCACGTATTTCCCAACCCAGAGCTGGCAACCTTGATTATGATGGGCATGAGGTCATGTCAGGATGTTGCAGGACGCCTGTGATAACTTGATCAATGATTGGTGATCGTTTTAGTGTAGATTTTAAAATGTATGAGACATAAAAAAAGAGACATAGTGGCGAAAACGCATGGTCTCTTTAGCCTCCTTTATTCCCTGTTTCAGCCAGGATTCAGCCAGGATCAAGCGCACGTTCAGCAAAACACGTGTTCGATCCTGGCTGAATCCTGGTTTCAAGAGGTGTAGCAGTAGTACTTAGCCAGGTGGATCAGAAGCGGAGTTGAATTTACAATGGCAAAATCAAGCAAGAGCATGAACAGAGACAGAAATTGAAGCAAGTGAGCCAGGGCATGGAATGAGAAGTACAAATAGTTCATTGGGAAATTGGGGCAAATGAGATGTGGCAGATGGGGAAGAGGATGTGAGGTTTGTTAGTTCAACTTCTCCCACTTATCTCAGTTACATCACTGAGGAGACTGGGGTCTTTCACATTCCTACTACCTAGTTTTCCTCTGCCATCATTTACCTTTCTACACACACACACACCCCTTAGTAAATAAAACTGCCAGTAGAACTAGGATAGTGAGAACAAGAACCAAATATGGAAATATTTGTTAAATAACTGCACACTTTAAAGGGATGACACAAACGTTTAAGTGGACACTTTTACTATAAGTAAATGAAGTGACAATTCGCATGGTAGTTCTTTTTCTATAACAAATTTAAATAGCTAATTTTCCTTTCTGTATCCTCCACCTCAGATCAGCGCTCACAGAGCTTTACTTATGATGATCTGAAGATAGACCCAATGAAATCTTTAGGTGTGCCAGTCAAGGGAGAATTTTCATGGACAATTAAGCTCCCCAAGAACAAGAATTCTGAATAAATATCTGAAACCAGCTTGGGTGCAACCAAGTACAAACACTCAAAACTAGGAGATTATTGGGTGGCATAAAAGGAAAGGGGCATGGAATCTTTGATGGACCACAGACACTCTGTCTCCCTGCCCACTGAGCTATAGTGATAACCCAGAAGGACACAAGACAAATCAAATCCACCTAACTGCTCCAACCAGGTCTTGGTAATGAATACCAGGTCAGCGTCCTTACCCAGGAATAAATCCTGGATAGTTTTTCTGTTTACTTAGCACTCATCAGTAGCATTTTAAGTCTTGATGGGCACAGTAGCCAGGAAACCTCAGCTGAAAAAAGCTCCTTGATGCTTAGGATGAATAGTTGAGTATGGTTAATGGTATATTGGTCAAGACAGCAATTACAGAAAGAAACAGAGGAGGTTTGTTAGTCTTGGCATGTAAAATTGCATTTTAATGCTGCAGATTTACTTTTCAAATTTGTACTTCTGACAGACAAGCAAAATAATTTGTAGAAACCAGTTTAGTGGTGAATAATCACTTAATTGCAAAGGACAGTAATTAGTCTTTGTAGCTTGGTGTACTCATTAGTATCAGGGACACTGTGACCACCAAGATGAGGAAAATGCTGCTTATATGCAAAATTGTGGGAGAACTGGCCTAACCATAGAGCAGAACGCTGCATTAGGCATGTTCAACTCGCTTAAGGGATTGTCTACATGTGGAGTTTACTGTGGGTCAGCATGGCATTGAAGTTGATGAAACTAAATTTAGTTGTAACAGTTAAAAACATATTGGAGTTTGGGGAGGCACTGCCATAAGCTGTGTCTACTGAGTTCAAATTGCCTTACTTTAAAGAGAGACATCTGGTTCTGGTAAAACTTACCAAGACAGAAAAATGGGCAGAGAGACACTGAGCCATCTTCTTTTCCCACAGGTCCACTTGAGTCCTTCCTGCCTCTCTCCTTAGCAGAGATAGCAGAGATGAAGTACCAGCCAATACACTTGTTTTACTTTTTAAAACAACAGGTTTATGTAACTGCGCACTTCTGGGTTTTTTTAAAAACCAAACAAATTCTCAGCACTGAGAAACGAAATCATATTGTTACAACATAGCAAGAGAGCAGCCCTTTTAGCATGATCCTATTTTTTCTGTCCACTTCAAGATAAGAACAGTATAGTCTTACTATTTCAAGATGCCAATAAAGGTACTGTATTCTATTGTTGTTGAACAGTATAGTCGGGCACAAATGCTTTTTCCTAATAAAAACAAAGCCCCCCCCCCCCCCCGCATAACCCAGGGAAGAAAAAACTAAGCCAACTCTCAAAATACATCCACCAAAATACATCTACTGCACAAATCATGGGTATTGTCTCGGGGTGAACAGATCTTGATGGTTAGTGGTTGAATGGAAGTTTTAAATCCACCCCCCCCCCTTCAAGAGGGTAAGGCCTAGGTAGTTGTTAAAAGCATACCTGGGTGCAAAGGTGGCACAACCCTATGAATTCATGCGGCACAATTTGCACTGCAGTAGTCTGTGGATAAGCCCTTAGAGAGTCAGCGTTTTGCTTCTGGGCTGGGTGTAGCTGACTCAGCATGTCATGTTTCTAAAGTCTATAGTCTCCAGTGATCCTTTCTCTGACAGTAGTCTGCATAAACTTGAGCTTCATTATTAGTTGTAATTCAGCATTCTCCTGGATTGAATAGAGATCTGGGATTTCTGTCTAATTACCAATGCTGATTTCTCCACGCCTACTATCCCTCTGCATATCACACCTAATCCAACCATGCCTGCTAATGTCATTTACTTGCTTCTGACATTTACGTACGATGGCCATTGGATGTGTGAATTCACTCTTTTCTACTTAAGGACAGATGGACTCACATTCTAGCTGTATCTGAAGAAGTGAGCTGTGACTCAGGAAAGCTCCTACCCTGCCAGAAATTTTGTTAGTCTTTAAGGTGCTACTGGACTCTTGCTCTTCTACTGCTACAGACAGACGAACATGGCTACCTATTGTGATTTATACAGAAAAACCCAATGGACTTTGATGGACCAATGGTCTGATTCAGTATAAGGCAGCTTCATGTGTTCATTTGTTCAGTGCTACTATTCCCCCAACTGGTGGCTTCCCAAATGTCCACACCTCAGGTGGGCGCATTCTCGCTATGAAGCCTGGCTGAATGGAAATGCGTTCCAGAGAAGTCTGGCATGGCCACCGTTACCCCATGCTTTGATGACTTCTGGGATAGGCTTCAGGTTGCCAGCTCCAGGTTGGGAAATACTTGGAGATTTTGTGGGTGGAGCCTGAGGAGGGCAGCGTTTGGTGAGGGGGGGGACTTCAATGGGGTATAATACCATACCGTCCAATTCCAAAGAAGCAATTTTCTCCAGGTAAACTGATCTCTGTCACCTGGAGATCATTTGTAACAGCAGGAGATCTCCAGCCACCACGTGTAGGTTGGCAACCCTAGACTTTTTAAAACTCCCTCTGTGTAGAGCTGCCTGTGAAATGTTCTCAGAAATTAAACTGGCTCAAAATGCAGCTGTCTGATTCAAACACAGCAAGCCAGTATGAAGATATCACGTCTGTGCTATGAAACCAATCATTGGCTTTCAATTTGTTTCTGGGCTCAAATACAAGAGCTTTTGAAATTATTTTTATTTTTAAAGCCCTAAATGGTTTATGGTCACCTCACAGGCAACATTCATAGTCACGAACTTACTTGATTGTAGAGAACATCTTGAAATGTTCTGCTTCACGTTCTCTTATCTTCAGAGGTTTTGGCTGATAGGCATAAGGCCTTCTCAGTGGCAGACACAAATCCCTGCAGGGTCTTCCTAGCACCTACTTTATTAGTTTTTGTAAACCACTTAAGTTTTGTTTAGGTTAAGAAGATGTGGGCTTTCTGTTTCAGTCTGCTGCACCAAATGAGTTTATCAATAAAATCAGGCTAGCTCCTGATAATATTGTAAGCTGCCTTGGAGTCCATAGGACCAAAGAGGAAGTGTAAATGTTTTAATTATTTAAAAAAGCCACCCAAATGGAGTTTTTGGAGCCAAAGGGAGGTGGGTTTTGGGGAGGGGAAGGACTTCAATGCCACAGAGTCTAATTGCCGAAGAAGCAGCCATATTCCCCAGATCTCTATCAGTTGGACATCAGTTGTAATAGCAAGAGATCTCCAGCTATTACCTGGAAGTTGGCAACCCTAAGTCAGCTTCTCTCAACTAATTCTCAGGGAGCACTAGGGTTTCCAACTTCCAGGTAGTAGCTGGAGATCTCCTGCTATGACAACTGATCTTCAGCCAATAGAGATCAGTTCACCAGGAGAAAATGGCTGCTTTGGCCACTGGACTCTATGGCATTGAAGTCTCTCCCCTCCTCAAGCCCCGCCCTCTTCAGGCTCTGCCCCAGAAACCTCCCACTGGTGGCAAAGAGGGACCTGGCAACCTTAGTGAGCATACAGCCACCCTGGCATTGCCTGTTGTGGCTGCTGCTCATTGTGAGCCACTATCCCCATGTCTACTCTTATCCTTCCTTAGGCAACTGGGCAGCCAACTAATCGAGGCAGCAGAAAGGACGGTCTCCATCTAGTGCCCAATAGACCATTAGCTGCTGCAGAAGCAACCACTGAAAAGCCAGCTGTTCCTGGGGAGGGTTGCTATGCTTTTGTTTTGCAGGGTTCCTGTGCTTTTGAAAGCTGGTCAAGCAGCTTTCATTCAGAATCGAACAGCTGAAGTCGTACCCACGGTAGGGTTGCCAACTGCCCGGTAGTGGCGGGCAATTGCCCGCCAATCAACCGGGCTGCCCGTCGGCCAGCTGATGGCCAGCGGGAGGAGCAGAAAGAGGGGAACGATCCCCTGCGTGCTCCCGAGAAGGCTCCAGCCTCCTGTTCCACACTGCAAGCCCAATGGGGCTTGTAGCATGGAAAGGGAGGCTGCAGGTTTCCATCCAGCCCTGCTGTGCACGCACTCAGAGTGTGTGCACAGTGGAACTTGGAAGGCTCCAGCCTCCCCCCCCCCATGCTACAAGCCTGATTGGGCTTGTAACATGGAGAGGGAGGCTGTAGCCTTCCTCCCCGTCCCAGCCCCGCTGTGCGCGCGCTTGGAGCGTGCACACAGCAGGACTTGGAAGGCTCCAGCCTCCCCCCCAGTCCCCGCCCTCCTCAGGCCCTGCCCCCAAAACCTCCCGCCGGTGGTGAAAAGGGACCTGGCAACCCTAACCCACGGTCAGGGCATTGATAGGGGAAAGTTGGCTCTCTGACTTTCAAAGGCACATAAACGTTATAAGAGCCTCTAGAAACCTCCCACTCCTGTGATGCTGTCAGAACATTCTCTGCAATGGCTACTACTCAATACAAGTTGAGATTGTTTCAGCTGTGTGTGGGTTCTTATGATGGTTAACAGATTTGGAGCCTCCCTGCCCTTGTTACTCACCAGGGGAAGTCTCAACTACTCAATGCCTTTTTGGCTTTCTCCCATGCTCACCCCTGTAACGGGTGAGATCAACCAAGAAAAGGCCTGCATTCAATGATAGATGGGAGACCGATAAAAGGGTCTGATGGGAAAATAATCATCACCAGCTGATAGTCAACTACATGAAAGGGTGCAGAGAGATATGGCTGGATGGGATGAAAGATGCTGGGCAATGCAAAAGACACCCTGAAGCTTCCAGGAGGTAGAAATTACTTAAATGAGGACTTTGGCTCACATATCGGTCATTCTAGAACTTGAGGTATGTTTTAAACAGGTTGTTCCATTTGCACTTTCTCAGATGTGTGTTTGATTCTTCCAATGTACTTGCTTGGGAAACTATAGCAAGGACTTCCTGTATGTCAAGCCTGTGCATATCTGTTGAGCTACAACTCTGAAAATGCATCTTCAGTACTAGTCTATATGGCAGGTACTGGGTTCCATTTATGGGGAAGCATCAGGGAGAGGTTTGTTTCATGCTCTAAGAATCTAGGAGGCTATCAAGGACCAATCTTGAGCCCTTTGACATATATTCATCCCACTTCTCTGCAAAGTTCCTGAAGTGACTCACAGACATCAAATTATAATACAAACAACAATTAAAATTCAGTATAAAATGTTCCTTTGGGAACGGATTCTCAGCTGGAGCCAGATCCAGGCATGATGGATTGCAAAGGTGAATCAGTGAACTTCATGGGAGAATTGGAATTCAAACCCAGATTTCCTTGGATAAAACCCAGCACTATCAGCAACACCACAGTGGCTTTCTGATTATGAACGATTAGGTTTAGGGTTGCCAGGTCCCTCTTTGCCACCGGCAGGAGGTTTTTTGGGGGGAGCCTGAGAAGGGCAGGGTTTGAGGAGGGGAGGGACTTCAATGCCACTGAGTCCAATTGACAAAGCAGCAATTTTCTCCAGGTGAACTGATCTCTATTGGCTGGAGATCAGTTGTAACAGCAGGAGATCTTCTGCCGCTACCTGGAGGTTGGCAACCCTAATTAGGTTGCAAATGTACATGTAGCATAATGAGGTGGTACAATTCTTGCAGCGAATACTTCTTAAGCCCCACCCCCCTATAAAAAACAAAACCCATGACATACACACATCCCTTAGGTTTGCAAAAATTGAGGATGTTTTAAAAGGGTATTAGTGCGGGAGTGGGAATTTAAAAATATGCAAACATCACAATGAACTCAACCATTCTGATGTCCAAGGTCTCAGCCACCAGGCCAACCCCAAAAAACAAGGGACCTTCCCCCAAGCACTGGGTGGGATGTTGCTGAACACTGGGTGGAGGGAAGAGATGGGAAGGGAAGGATAAAGCAGGAGTCACATAGGGAAGAGGAAGAGAAGGAAGGAAATAGAGCAGGATGGGGGAAAGAAAGCTAGGGTAGAGAAAACAACCTGAAGGAGTGGAAGGGGGCAAATAAGGGAGTGAGGGACCAGCAGCAGGAACCATTAGGGAAGAAGCAGGGGCAAGGGATAGAAGTGGGAGACAGAGTGGAGAAAGCAACCCTAGAGTAGGGAGGAGGGTCAAAAAGGAGAGAGAGGAATTTCCTCTCCCTCATGGTTCCTTAGCATAGTGTAGTGGTTAAGAGTGATGGACTCTAATCTGGAGAACTGGGTTTGATTCCCCACTCCTCCACCTGAGCGGTGGACACTAATCTGGTGAACCGGGCTGGTTTCCCCACTCCTACACTTGAAGCCAGATAGGTGACTGTGGGCTAGTCACAGTTCTCTTAAAGTTCTCTCAGCCCCACCTACCTCACAGGGTGTCTGTTATGGGGAGGGGAAGGGAAGGTGATTGTAAACCAGTTTGATTCTTCCTTAAGTGGTAGAGAAAGCCAGCTTATAAAAACCAACTCCTCTTCTTCTTCTTCTTCTTCTTCTTCTCATTGTTTCTACATAGAGAAATAAGTGACAAATTTGTCAGCTGCCAGCATTTGTTATTTATAGTGAACTGGGTTCCATTTGGAATAGTGAAGATTTGCGGTCCAACTGTCGCATAAGTACAGGTAGATATAGGGTTGCCAGCTCCAGGTTGGGAAATACCTGGAAATTTTGGGGGTGGAGCCTGAGGAGGGTGGGTTTGGGGAGGGTAGGGACTTCATTGAGGTATAATGTCATAGAGTCCACCTTCCAAAGCAGCCATTTTCTCCAGGGGAACTGATCTCTGTCACCTGGAGAGCAGTTGTAATCTCCAGTCACTACCTGGAGGTTGGCAACCCTAGGTAGATAGGGAAAATGAGCTAATTGCTCTAGTGTCACAAGTGCAGATATTGAGGGATAATTTTGAAATGTGGGGTACATTCCTATCTTGGGGGTTGCATCTTTGTAACTAGAAGCCAACATTTCAGAAATGATGTTCCAGATGTATGGCAAAATAGAAAATAAGAACCATACTGCCTTAGGTAGAACACTGTTGCGTAGTGCCATTCTGTAGTCAAAGCAACCTACAAAAGGCATCTGGAATTGTTTGAAGAGAACTTATATAAAGATATTTTTAGCAGATATGGTAGAAATACAACCTTATTAAAGTGAGAGGTTTGGGGGACGTCCAAAAATATGCATACAATCAGAACTGTTAGCATTTGGAAAACACTAGATGGATGAAGATGCTTGATTAGTTAATGGCATGTCCATTTGTATTGGGGTAAGGTCTCTTTTCCCGATCTCCCATCTTGCTTTATGCTACTATCTCACTGTTATGTTAGGAAGGGGGAAATGTGCCTTTCCTTGCTGGGGAACTTTCTTAGATCAAAGGTTCCCTAGAAAATATCCTTGTATTCCACTGCCTCCTGTCAGTACTTCCTGAGAACATCTAGACTGACCCGCTGAGAAGATAGTCTTCCAGCACAGTACTAGAGCAATAGCAAAATAGTGTATAACCCACCGGGTAGCACCCGTGCAGCCTAACACATGGAGAAGAGATTAAAAGAAATATCCCAGACAAATATAGTACCAAGTGAAGCAAAAAAATGTCTTTATAAAAAGGTTTATTATAAGAGAGTGGGGGTGGGAACGGGTGATTGGATTAAAAAAGGAGTGGGAAAATGAAAAACAAAATACAGGGAAAACACATAGCAACAACAACAACACAAATGAAAAGAAATATAGTGGAACTAACTAAGCTAATCATACATTATGTTCCTCAGAGCATGTGCAGAGTTCCTTGTGGTAACAAGAAGTCCAAGGAGTTCTTAACCCTACCAACTTCCTGTGGGCCCAGTTTCCACTGAAAACTGAAGGCAAGAGGAAATCCCAAATGTTCAGATATTTATGCTACGTGGAGTTGGACTTAAACCAGCCTCCTTTCTAAGAATGACAACTGGATTTCTCCAATCCCATGCAAATGCCCATCTCTGATATCAGAGGCTACTTTCGCCGATTAGAGCCATAATACCAGATAGTCCCATCTCCATCAAGCACCTGGTAATGGCTCTGAACCTCCATGACAAATAGATGGTCCGATCTAAATCATATCATCCTTTGTCCTAAATGGATTAATTCTGCCAGGATGGTCCAATGTGGAATGGGACTGAATACTTTTATTGCAATGGAATCTAGGGTTCCAGATGCTCCAGGTGGCACTCTTGAGCTCCAGCAAATTTTAGGATTTGTCATACTGACCCCTTCACTGCCATAATCAAAACAGGTAAGGTGACAATAAGAAATTGAGAGGCAAGACTGTGGGTCAGGTCATCTGAGTGCTACAGAGCCTCCTTGCCTTCCGTCCTCTTTACAACCATGCTGGATTTGATCTGATCCTGGTGTGAGTAAGGATGGCAGGGCTGTCTTTTCCACACACAGGGCTTCCTCTAAGCCCTACCCACCACCATCCCAGCAGTTCTTTACTGCCATTATTCCATTATGTCAAAGCTCAAGCATATCTGAATTTCTTATAAATGGTTTTGGAATCAGGGCCCATGTCTTCTGAATCCAAACCACTTTACCTTCTTGCATCATGAAAAATGATGCAAATATTTTTAGGAAATTACTGCATAGAATACCTACCATGATAAGATTGATTGTATGTTTACCCCGCCCCCCAAAACTCAAGCAGCTCAGTTTTCAGTTTACAGCAGAGTCTAAGATGATTTATGTCATTTAATTCATTGTTTTAAAGTGTGCATGAGCCATGGGAGAAAGGAAGTTTGGTGACCCCATGGATGACATACCCATGGGACATGGCATGTCTGTTATGAGACATTACCCACAACACCCCTTGCAACTTGTGTGGGATTGGAGGGAAGGAAAGTCTCTTCAGATATTTATCACAGGAGCTAAGTCCTGTGGGACTTCTGGGGAATGTCAAGCGATTGCCAACAGCTATAGAATCTCCTACAGGGCAAATAGAGCAAACCACATGGGCCTAAAACAACTGTGGAAGAGAATATCTTGCCCTGGCAGTGAATGTTCTTAGTAAGCTAATATTTGTTTGCTTCCATTAATTAAAACAGAATCTGTCTAGGTGAACCAAAAGGCAAGTGGGGGTAGGAGGGGAAAGTCTGGGGAACACCTCTGCTGGTTGGGTGTAATCTGGGTTGAGTTTCTACTCCTTCCTCTATTACAGATATTTAAGAGAGTAGCCAAAGGTAACAGGCTTTTGGTAGCCTTTTGGTTACAGCCTAGGGCCCTGAGTGACAGCTCCAGATGTTTATTTGCTTGAATTCTATTCTTGTGCTTGAGTTCCCAGTGGGGGAGGAAAGTAGGGTAGAAATCCAGAAGTGTTTTTTTTAAAGGTAAGTGAGATATTGTTGAGAAGAATAGACCCTTTATCTCTTGAAATTGCATAACAGTGTACCATGGATATGCATGCAAGCCCAGAGGCCTTGGAGATCTGACTTAGGGTTGCCTGGAGGTTGGCAGCCTGGAGGTTGGCAACCCTACTCCTGCAGCTGCTTTTTGCTGCTAACTTACAAATCAAGGGGATCCAGTCACAGATCCCCAATATCACACATACATATAACTCGGGTCTGTGTTAAGCATGTATACCTCCTGACTGCTGCAGTTATTTCATTTACTTGTATGATTTTAGGCATACAGACTGTTCTTTAGCTGTGTGTGGGATCCAACAGGTGTGGCCTTTTATTATTTTTTTGAGACTTTTTGCTGACCTTAAACCACTGTGGCCTCTGTTTCCATAACCACCCAACAATTCCATACCAAAATGTTCTTTACACTCCCTAATCTTTTTTCCCGGGCATAAATATAGAAAATGACTGGCTATTATTAACCTTCACGCATCTGGTCAAACATGAAATAGGAGAGAGATTTGCTAACATGATTTGTACATTTGGCAGTACAAATTGCACCATTTTTGAAAGTGCACGTTACTGTAAACCTAATCCTCCCCAGAGCTTTCGTGGAGAAAATTCAAGACCAGTGCAAAGAACTGTGTCTATTGAGCTAGTGGAAACTTGCAGGAAATGGACTCAGTCTACTGGTTTGCTTTGATGGTCACAGACATGACCTCGCCTACTTATCAATAAATATGCTTTAAGGACTGCAGCCTATTTGGGCACTTCACAAGGAACTTTTATTTGGATCAATGTATCCAAGTTTCTTTCTGTTAAGGAATTATGGATGAGACCTCCTAGGTAGAAAACAAAATGTTTCCTGTTCCCATTTCCTGAAAATTGCCATAGATCACAAATGTCTCTTTCCAGATATAAGAAAAAGCTAGCATTACTGTCAAAGATAGGAAATTTTGGAGGACTTTCATTCATAGGGTTGCCATGAGTCGGAAGCGACTTGATGGCACTTAACACACACACACACACACACTATCTTGAGAGACAATGAATGACATCTGTAACAGACCCTGGCTGTATCATCATGCTATTGCCTACTTTGCATGAAGAGTCTATAACCAGAGCACAAAGAAAGGAAACTGTTTCCATTCGTGAGCCAGAGAGCCCAATGGCAGGAAACCAGGTGGAGGAAGTTGCATGACTCTCCAGCAGCAATCCCGGGCACGTCTATAGCTGAGTCGCCATCAGATTTAGGGGTATCTTTTGACTTTTACCAGCCCTCCCCATACTTATCTCACCTGTGTGATCCTTCTCAACGTAGAGCCATTTCTCTGGCCAGATTTAATGTTTTGCCGTGATCTGCGCTACTGTAAGGTAGATTTCAGAAAATCCCTCTGTCTGACAGGCTTGCCCTTGTGGCAACAATTATATTGAAATGGTTGCTCGTGTTTTATTTTTTTGTCGTTTCTACACAGAATCTCGTAACGAACTTTTAAGCCCCCTTTGGTTAATAGACAGAAAGTCTCAGATTCTTTTAACGTTTCCTATTTATTGAACAGGAGCCTCGTGGTGCAGAGTGGTAAGCTGCAGTACTGCAGTCCAAGCTCTCACGACCTGAGTTCGATCCCAACTGAAGTTGGTTTCAAGGTTGACTCAGCCTGCCATCCTTCCGAGGTCAGTAAAATGAGTACCCAGCTTGCTGGGGGTAAAGGGAAGATGACTGGGGAAGGCACTGGCAAACCACCCCATAAACAAAGTCTGCCTAGAAAACGTCGGGATGTGACATCACCCTATGGGTCAGGAATGACCCGATGCTTGCACAGGGGACCTTTACCTTATTTATTGAACAATCGTTCGCCCCATGTATTGGAGACGGTGGCACAGTTTTTAAAGTTTGTTTTAAAAGCCCGCCAAACAGTTAATTAGATGGCAGTAGCAACAAACGGCACTATTCGATGTAACTGTCTTTTAACTATTCTGTTTAGGACATTTTTTAATATCTCCATTCCTTTTGTACCCTTCTCTTCTGTATTATGTTTTTATGCCAATAAAGGAATGATGTTGATGAGCTGAGTCATCCATGGAACAGAAAAGGGGCTCTGGAATACCCACTAACCTTTTAGACAAGGAAGAAGAATTAAGAGGGAACTGGTTTATTTCGTTACTTTTTTTTTTTATCCTGCCCTTTCTTCAAGCAGCTCAAGTGCCACACGTGGTTCACACCCACAAACTCATTCTCAAAACTATCCTTCTAGAAGTGTTAGACTTAAAAAAATAGTGACTGGCTGAAGAAGAAATAGTGAGCTTTATGGGGTTGCTCAAGGATAGAGCTAAGCTGATGAGGAGTATGGATGAAGCAACACAGGGACTGACTGATTTTCAAAACGGAGGTGGGAAAAGTTGTTTTTAAGCATTAATAATTGTTATTGTACACTCCAGAACAAAACCATGTCCTCTTATTATCTACCAGGGTCATTTCATAGATCACCTTTTTAGGTGTTTTAGATGTGTATCTAAAATGTCAAGGGTGAATATGACAATCTTCTTCAGCTTTAGGCTAATTTTCAATATTAACTATTCATGGTCTGTACCACAATCAGCTCCTGGTCTTGTTTTAGCAGAGAGAATAGAGCTTCTCCATCTTCTGCTTCCAATGATGTAACCTATCTAATTTCTATATTGGCCATCCAGTGATTTCCACATTTACAATCGTCTGTTTGGTTGCCCAAAATGTGTTTGCAATTTTTCACAGAATTCTGTGAGTCGCTCTCTTGCTTCATTTCGTGCTCCTTGCCCAAATCTTACAACAGTGTTTGATTCTGGTTTGTTTCCTGCTTTTGCGTTCCAGGCACCTATGCTTATCAGCATTCCAGGCACATTTCGTTTTAAGTGTGTGATCAATTTCTTCCTGGACATTTGCATAAAAGCTTTCAATTTCTTCCTCATCAGCATCTGTAATTAGGGTGTAAACTAGAATGATGGTTATGTTGATAGGCTTTCCATGAACTTGGATTTATATTATTCAGTCAGACTTTGCATTATAGCCCCTGACTGCTTGTGCGACGCCTCACTATTAGAGCAACACAATTTCTTCTGTTTGTCATTTCCCAAGTAAAACGCTTTTGTAATTTTCTGACGGAAAATGCCCTAATCCAGTCCAGTTTAGCTCACTCCCTCGCAGGATTGCAATGTTTAAACATTCCATTCCTCATGTTATGATTTTAAATTTACCTTAATTCATACATCTCACATTCCATGTTCTTATTATATATATCGAACAGCTTAGGACTTTTCTTTTGCATCCATTCACATCAACAACTGAATGTCCTTTTGGGTTTAGTCCAGTTGCATCATTAAGAATAGCACTATTCCTAGTAGTCCTCAGTTCTTGCCCAGGAGCTGAGAAGTGATACCCAACCTGGGGGTTCCATCTTACAGCACTATATATTTTTCCATTTTGGGTTGTCTCATCATAGGGTTTTTGAGGTAAGGGATGATGAGGTTTACCACTGCCTTCTTCTGTTTAGTATTAACCAGTGTTAGCTGAAGCGGCACTGCCGTTATCTATGATAGATCCTTCTCCAGCGTCACCTTCCCCTACTGCTGCTGCCCAGTGGCTACTCTTCAAGGATTCCTCTGCCCCCAACACCATTGGAACTGTCCATTCTCTTCTGCTGATGTGGCTGTTGATCCCTGAAGGGGGTGGATGCATACTAGTCTCATGACTCAGCTGTGACCCTTCCACCCTGAGTGACCTGCTAGGAGTTTAGCCTCTTTACAGAGTCTAAGCCCCTTACTGTATTGCTCTCAGCTTTGCTGACACACACAGACCCCCTCACCACATTAAGGTGTGAGTCCAAAAGGGGAGGGGGGCTGTTCATATCCCTTATCTATTGTTCTTTGATCCCATTTTAGGGCTTCTTCAACATGTCCCAGGTGCCCAGGCAATGCTGTCTATCTTGCTGTGCTGCACATGTGTTTTCATTGCCTCCCAATTCTGTGTTGGCCTGCAAACTGGATCAATATATCGCCCATTAACTCTTTCCTTCTTTGTCTCCTTCATATACCCAGAAAGATCACTATCTTGGTTGACAGTAGCTCTGTTCACAAGTTGCAATGAATGCACGCACAACCTATGTACACTAAACACTTGATTTTTCTTTATACACTTGTTCAATAATTCTCATGTTACATTCAGCCCATGTACAGGTTATAGATCATGACTGGTAGCAGTGTTTGTCAATAGCAGTAGAAAAGAGCAAGAGTCCAGTAGCACCTTGAAGACTAACAAAATTTCTGGCAAGTATGAGCTTTCCTGAGTCACAGCTCATTTCCTGAGTCACAGCTCATTTCTTCAGATACAGCTGGAATGTGAGTCCATCTATCCTTAAGTAGAGTGAATTCACACACCCAATGGCAATATCATGTAAATGTCAATATCAGGCAAATGTCAATATCAGGCAAATGACATTAGCAGGCATGATTGGATCAGGTGTGATATGCAGAGGAGTAGTAGGCATGGAGAAATCAGCATTGGTAATGAGACAGGAATCACAGGTCCCTATTCAATCCAGGAGAATACATTGTCTTGAGCATTATTAGTTGGAATTCAGCAGTGTCTCTTTCTAATCTCCCTTTGAAATCCCTTTGTAAGAGAACTGCTACTCCTAAATCAGCAACTGAATGTCCTGGAAGGTTAAAATGTATTGATATTAACATGCTATTGCCATTGGGTGTGTGAATTCATTCTTCTCGATTTAAGGATAGGTGGACTCACATTCTAGCTGTATTTGAAGAAGTGAGCTGTGACTCAGGAAAGCTCATACCCTGCCAGAAATTTTGTTAGTCCTTAAGGTGATACTGGACTCTTGCTCTTTTCTACATGTGTGATCTAAACACCACATTGATCCAGGTACTGGTCCCTGGTTTTGCTTGTAAACTGAGTGTGCGAGGCTCTTTATTAAACAAGATGTACCCCTGTACATGCAAGTTATATGTACATTTACTATGACATGTGAACAGAAGAGTGGGTGATGTGGCCATCACCCCAGCCAATAGCAGAAAAGAATGCTGTACTTACAAGTTCCTCTCAAGGTCATGGTAGATAATATTGTTCAGTTATTATGGGGGAGAATGTTTTGAGGACTATAGCCTACTTCATGAGTTGCATAACAGCTGTCCTCAGTTGGGCATGGAGAAAAACACTTGTGAAGAGTGGGATCAAAAGACAATGAAGTGCAAGAGGCACAGACCAGTCCATGGCATTCCTATGCAAGGCTTCAAATGCATACAAGTCAGCACTTTTCTTCCACTTTCTCTTATGCATAAGCAACAATCATCAGACATTCATATAAGCAATGAGAGAAAGAGGCTGCAAGAGGAACCATGCCTCTTGTTTGAAAAGGTTCTGTTTGTTCTCCACAAGGTGTCCGGTTCTTTCCAGACCTGACAGCTCAAGACGAAACTGCCCAAAGGCATTTTCTTAGTCTGACATAGACCCTGTCGACTGGAACACTGAACAGATCTCTTGCAGTGGTTTGTAAGAATAACAAACTGCCTGCCAGTAAATATGTGTTTGTCTGGGAGAGGGGAGGACAACGCCATGCAAGCACATAGTAGTTTTACATGTATGATGTGCTGAGTGTTGTAACCAGCAGCTAAATAGTTAATGATAGTAACTCACTGGAGTTGAGGCTGTTGAAGACAGCTGTTATTATTTTAACTGTGGTGTTAAATCACTAGAATGATACCCTGCTAAGCCCCAACGAAAGACATACACACACACACCCAGAATAAAAGCTGAAACCTTTACTGAATAAAACTGAAGAAGAGATGAGTAGAATATGACACAAGATCCAAAATTGCAGTAACTGCATAAACAGAAGACAGAGAAGACTGAATAAAAGTTTCTAACAAATGCAGATCCTAGGAATAAGTCCCTTCCTTAGCGAGAGAGAAACAGAGTTCAACGCCCAACCTTATTTTGTATACATATAACAATCGTATTGCAAAATATAATTAAGTCAAACAGCTCATTAAAACAAAACGGAAACAGCAGTTGGTAGAGCTTCACTCTAACTTTACAGGAGCCTCATTTCGAAATGCCCAGTAAAACATTGGTGTTTTTACCAGGTCCCAGAAGAAGGTAAGTAATGAGGCTGGAGGAAGGGGAGAGCATTCCATAACATTGGGGTGACTACTGAAAATGCCCCCTTCCTAGTAGATGCTAACCTCACACACACAAAACTCATGAGTTACCTATATTCTCTGGCTTTTTTGAAATGGAAAAAATGGCACCTTTTAACAGTAGCCAGAAAATCCTGATCCTGAAAAAGTTAAGAAAACTCGGCTTTTTTCAGAATCATTTTGAGATCACCAGCTTCAAACCCTTTAAAAAGGAAAAAAACACACACACCTGTTTGGCACATTTGTGCCAAGTGCCTTAAAGTTTAAATCCCCCCTCCTTTCTGCTCCATTATAGTCTATGGGGAATCATTTTGGGGATCTTGGGCTGGCTGTTTTTTTTTTTTTTTTCCTTAAGGCAGAGGCACCAAATTTGCATCATAGCTGCTGGTGACTCTTCTTACACAAACCACCAAGTTTGGTAAAGACTGGGTCAGGGAGTCCAGTGTTATGGGGCCCCATTTTCCCTCCATTTGAGGGCAAGGGAAATTGCTCATGTCAGAGGCTGAAGAAAACATCCGGCGTGCCAACCAAAGGCATCTTGCTGAGGGCAAGTGTGTTGCGACGTTGTTTCCTACTTCATGCTGCTGCATCAATGCAGATGAAATGGCATGCTTGAAATGGGGTTCCTTACATTTTAAAAAGTTCATATAAAAAAACTTTTTTGTATGACAATAAATTTGAGTATATCTTTTTGCACTAAGAGGATTCTGCCTATCTGTACAGTTGTTAAAAATGATATGGGTTCGTTGTCATTTGGTTGGACTATTGCATTGGGCTTCCTTACACATAGCAGCGAAGATAATGTTCCTCTTAAGTGATTACCTCTACACACGGGTAATAACCGCTAGTGGGGGGGGGGAGTGGCATTGGCCATGATGGCCATTACTTCTATGTTGACTTCCATCCATGGGCCCTTCATTAAGAATGCAAGTCAAACCTTTGCATTAGCAAAAGATGTTTGATTCCAGTGGGAGAGGAAATTCTTGTTAATTTCAGCTTTCACTCGGGATAGGGTTGCCAGGTCCCTCTTCACCATCGGTGGGAGGTTTGGGGGCGGAGCCTGAGGAGGGCAGGGTTTGGGGAGGGGAGGGACTTCAATGCCATAGAGTCCAATTGCCAAAGTGGCCATTTTCTCCAGGGGAACTGATCTCTATCGGCTGGAGATCAGTTGTATTAGCAAGAACCCCTGACCGGTGCAGACCCAAATGTAAGCGAGTGAAGGGTGATTTTTTTAACAGCTTAGAACAGAGGTGGGGAACTTTTTTTCCGCCAAGGGCCATTTTGATATTTATAACATCATTCGCGGGCCATACAAAATTATCAACTTAAAAATTAGCCAAGCAAGCCCCAAGTAGGCAGCTGCCCCAGATGACCACCCCCGGCGTGGGCAAGCAGACAGGCATCCAACCAGTGGTGCACTCGCCCACCTGGTAGCACAGAATGGTCTGTTGCACCAGCCGGGTGTAGCTGTCCAGCTGCATGCTGGAGTTGCTCCTCCTCTGCATGGTCGGGGCTGGATTCTACAGCTGGCTCCTGCTACCTCCACCTGCAGGGGTGAAATGAGGACACACTGGCTAAGAACTCGCCCCCCCCCCTGTGCATTCTTGCCCTGCCCCCTTTAACCCCTCCATTGTCGCCACTTCCACCCCCAGTCCTCTTGTAGTAATTAAAACTGCTGATATCATACTGCTCTTGTACAAATCTATGGTGAGACCACACTTGGAATACTGTGTACAGTTCTGGTCACCACACCTAAAAAAGGATATTACAGAGTTTGAGAAGGTGCAGAAAAGAGCAACCAAAATGATTAAGGGACTAGAGCAACTGTCCTATGGGTAGCGGTTAGGACGCTTAGGGCTGTTTAGCTTGGAAAGAAGGCGGCTAAGGGGAGACATGATAGAGGTCTATAAAATTATGCATGGTTTGGAGAGAGTGGACAGGGAGAAGTTTTTCTCCCTCTCCCATAATACTAGAACACGGGGTCATCTGCTAAAGCTGGAGGGCGAGAGATTCAACACAGATAAAAGGAAGTATTTTTTTCACACAACGCATAGTAAAATTGTGGAACTCCCTGCCCCAGGATGTGGTGATAGCTGCCAGCCTGGAGGGCTTTAAGAGGGGAGTGGACATATTCATGGAGGAGAGGAGTATTCATGGCTATTAGAATGGATACTAGTCATGCTGCCAAGCTCGGTCGTGGGTTTTAGGTGTGTGGGGGCAAGTCTTTCCACTTAGGGGAGTGGGGTGACTATGGTTCCTAACTATAAATATTATGGAAGAGGTAAGAAAAGGATTACCTTGCTGGTGCAAATTTTGGGACATCCTGGGAACCTTCCTGGCATGCTCCTTGAACCTTCACCTCTTCCTAGCATGCTCCTTGAACTGCCTCTGCTTTAGGGAAGAAGCTTAGTTTGTTTTGTAACATATGTGTTTCTATGGGTCTTTATTAAGGGTTTCTCCACTAAAAATTCTTTGGGCTGACAGAGGAAACCTATCTCCCACGTGGAGATTCCCCTTCCTGGAAACCCTCCAAAAGGGGATTGTTTTCCAAATATTTGGGGAATGGAAATATTGTTGTGGGGGAGATTTACGGCAGTTCTAGGACTTTAGTTTGAAATTACCTTCTTGCAGCCCTAGGGAAAGACGCATCTCATTGAGGCCCTCAAATCCCCCACAGTTTGTCTCACCACTACTCATCCAAATCTGCAGGAGTGGAGCAGTGAATGTGGTCTGGGTTAGCAGTGACCCAATCATGTGAGAAAAGTTCCTTCAACCCTGCTTCTTGTTTCACTGGTGGCCTAGGAACAAATGGGACGATCTGGATGCTCAGGCTGTGAGCCACAAGCTTCAGCAACATGCTTGCATCTTCTCGCAATATCTGATCCAGCTCCCTTAAAAAAAGGCAAGTAGCAGGGGCATCCCCTGACCTGGATAGCTCAGGCTAGCCCAATCTCATCAGATCTTGGAAGCTAAGCAGGGTCAGCCATGGTTAGTATTTGGATGGGAGACCACCAAGGAAATCCAGGATTGTGACGCAGGGGAAGGCAATGGTAAACCATCTCTGAGCATCTCTTGGCTACCATAAAGGAATTTTCAGGATAAATTCCTGGAAAATTGCATTTAAACAGCGCTCTATGCTTGCAGCGATATTTTACAACAGTGCTACTGCAACCACCCCCCAAGAAAAAAAATCATAAAATAAAATCCAGCAGAATTGCTGACCAGAAAAGGAGGGGAGGGTGTGTGAAAACTGGTAGTTAACATCACATTACAGCGCCAAAATGCTATACAAAATACGCTACCAAAGCAAAATATTTAAATCAAATGTACTAGCTTTATACATTCAATTTAACACCTCTGTCACAACCAGTTTGTGGAGGAAGGGGGAGAATTATAACACAGAAATCATTTTGAGACAGCATCCACACTGTATACCCTTGAACACCAACTGCTATTAACATGATCATGGAGGAAATGGATGGAGACAGAAACGATGCCAGCATAATAATGCCATTGAAATGTTTTTTTTAAAAAAAAAAAAACAGCAAAGTAACGCTGTAAGAACTACATGTACAAAAATTAAATCGTTGGCAATCAAGGGAGGTGAATGGGCAGAGGGCTGAGAAAGGGAGGAGGGAAGGCGGGGTTTGGAGCAGGAATGGTGACATGGGAGTGTGTTTTGAAAATGGGCAGCCAAAAAACCTGAATGAGAACCTTTTCATTAGCAACAGAGCAAATTGAGATCAATAGGGGGGAAAGTCCATGCAAAAAATACAGCAGGGAAATGCGAGGAAAACCCACAGAAAATTTGAGCCTTCTGCTAGAGACACCTAACCACGTGTGGAAAACCCCACAAAAACCAAAGTAGTATGGGGCCAGACCCAATAGGAATAATGTGTGAGGAAACTCTGAGTATGCTGATGTGTGGGTCACATTTTCTATCTTACACAGGTTTTAAAACACTACCTTGAGGCTGGTCCAGTAAATGTGTGTCTTGGTCTCACATTTGATCTTGAGAATCCAAATGTTATAAAAGATGCAGATCACTGACCAATAACTAGAGACTTGCTGCCAGCCAGTAGACCAAACTAGACAAGGTGAGTCAATATTCTGACCCATCCTAGGGCTGGTTTATATGTTCATTTCTGCTTGCATATAAATAGTAGGCAAAGACCTGCAAATTTCAATGCAGTCTCTCTTTAACAACAGACACAGGACACAACCCTAAGCAGATTTACTCAAAGTAAGTCCCATGTTGTTCAATGCGACCTTCTTCTGGGAAGGTGTCCTTATGATCGCATTTACAACATACAGTTAATAATAATGGCTGGGGGAAAGTCTGGGAAAGGTTAGCAACGTTTTAAGAGTGTTGCTGAGAGTACTTTACATTTGATTCCAGGTGCTTGAGCCAGTATGAAAAATGCCAAGTTCTGTAGTGTAAACAGACCTTGGCATTATATTGCACAATAGTGTTGGAAAGTAGAGAATACTAACAGAACCCAGCTGGAATTTGAACAGAATTTTAACTAGGCGAAAAGGACTGGAAATGGTTAGAGTGGAATTTGGCCCAGGCTGCAGGCTCACACCCCTGAACTCCGGTGAGAAGAGCCACGAGTGGCTGAGATCTCGGCTTTCCGTCTCATCCACCCCAAGCTGGCTCCTGCTACAGCCAAGCAGATTCTAGCATCACCAGCAAGACCACTTCATCATAGCATTATATAAGTAATCATGTCTGGGAATCATGCCACCTATTGAATCCCCTCTTGAAGCATTAAGGCTTTCCTTCAATCCTTTTTGATTCAAGTAGTGGCTCAGCCCGACTCTGCTTAGCTTCTGAAATCTGACAAGAGGACAGCCTGAGGGAGAGTACATCTGTAGGCAGCAATAAAGATCATGAAGTAATTAAGTCACGCTTATTAAATTTTCTAATTAGAACTCCAGCAGCAACTAGGATTTTGGTTAGCAGCATTCCGCCGGTGCTTGGTTCCCGACTTCTTGCATGTTTGAAAGAAAAACAAGAACACCTTCCAAATAGTCAGGCTGTGTCTCCTTTGAGTTAACCATAGCTCTCATAAATGGATGTGGTCTTTGTACGGCTCAGACTGCACTTTGCAATACTGAAGATTAGTATTCCAAATGATAACATCAAGTTTAATGTCAAAACACTGCGTCATGACCAAAAACAAAAGATTACATAAAAAACTACCTTCAATAAAATAGTCCACCTGATTGCTCATTATTCAAGCGATATATCATATGGTTTCAAACCGTACTCGTTTCTTCTGAGTATATACAAAGAAGTTGCTCCCTTGGAAAAGAAGGGTTACCCAGCATATGTAATGTGTTTAATTCCACCCGGCTAGTGATACCAACATATAATTAGACAAGCTTATAAATCCTAGCCCAAGAAAAAGGGGATTTGGAGCCAAGCAATTCATTTTATTGGTTCTTGTAGGTTATCCGGGCTGTGTAACCGTGGTCTTGGTCCTTCAGTGTTACTACTCTGAAGATGCCTGCCACAGTTGCTGGCGAAACGTCAGGAAAGAAAATTCCAAGACCACGGTTACACAGCCCGGATAACCTACAAGAACCAATGAACTCTGACCGTGAAAGCCTTCGACAATTCATTTTATGTTGGTGATCCATTACTGTATGCTTGATATTCTTGTGAACCTAAAAAAAACCCCGCTGAGATGGTGTTCAGAGTGGATCAGGGCAACAGCACTAAGCAAGGTGGTTAAAAATTTTCCTGCCCATACAGTTTTCCTGTTGAAACTTTTGGCTGCAGTCAGCCTGCCTTCCCCTATTGGGGCTCAAAGCAGCATGGGGAGTGATTTTGATCAGGAAATTGCGACAGGAGGAAAGAGTAAACTAGTGCCATGGCCCCAATCTGAACTGGCCCTTGCATGGCTGCCCTTAGGGGTCAACAAGTATACTGGCAGTGCATTCCTGAGCAGAATGCCTGCGCCGGGCTTAGGAGGCAACCCAGCGGCGTTGCCTCCTAAGGAGGTTTCGGCACCGCTGAACCTCCGCCCGGCACCAAAAAAAACGTGCAACTCTATGGTTGCACTGGAGATACGCCTCCTAAAAGGTGGAGTATCTTGCTGGGTAAAAGGGGGCAGTCCTAGGCTGAAATGGCTCAGGAGGCCGACCAATGTTGGCCCCACCCCCACCCCCTGACCGGCGCCGTTACACCCCGGGAACACCTCCAGGTGCGCCGGAATGCTTTGCGGCTCGCCGCCGCAGCCTGCATTGGCGGCCAGATGCCAGGGGGAGGCTCTGGCGGTGTCAGGGCCCAGCGCTGCCGCGGCGGGAGCCAGGGACAGGCATCCGGGCCTGCACGCCGGCGCTGGGGCCACTCACGCCGGCGTGCGCCTTCCAGGCACCGGCGTTGTGGGCCTTGAGCCGGCGGAGGCCTTCATCGGCCTCCAAGGGCCTTTGGGACGAGCCACCAGCGCGGCTCAGGAATGGGCTGTGGGGGAGCTAACTGTGTGTGTGCAACATGCTGTCAAGCCGCAGCTGACTTATAGCAGCCCCTTGTGGGGTTTTCAAGGCAAGTGATTAAGCAGAGGTGGTTTGCCCTTGCCTTCCTCTGCAGAGTCTTCCTTGGAGGTCTCCCCAGCAACCCAGTTTAGCTTCCGAGATCTGATGAGATCGGGCTACAGCATACCATATCCATATCCAGGCCGGGGGATCCAATTACAGATCTTCAGTGAAGTGTTGTTTAGCTCTTACATAAATGTTAGCTCCATAACGCGTGTGTGTATTCAGAACCTCATAATAACTTCCAGCAGTGTTCACATCACAGGTTAAAACTAAGGTCAGAGGTCTACATGTGTGTTCAACCATTCATAAAGCTAGGAAGGTCTCTGAAAACAGTCATACAGTGGGGGGGAAAACTCTGGTTTGATTATGTGAATCCATCCTAAGCAACCATCTTCATTAGTGTACAGCATAAAAGACAGGCAGTTAACTTGTGTGACCAAGATCACATATAGCATGACGGTGCATGAGAAAAGAAATGAAAATTAATTGTACACAATTTGTCAGCGCAGGCCAGGAGGCAGGGTACTGGATGGGGGAAATGTAGAAGGGAAGCAAAGAAAGGCAGCTTCTTTTGCAATACGGGTAGATGACATTCTGACTTAAAAGTCTGCAAAGCAACAGCTACCTGTGCCCTTCTGGTGAAAGGCTCCAAGATGGCTCAGGCTGATAGGTACCCTCATGGTATCAGTGGAAAGCCTTTTGTACCCACGAGGAGATTTAATTTGACACATTCTAAATTTCAGCTGCCTAGGATGAAGATGGCCGGCCATCTCTGACATCACAACAGTTAAACCAGTGGTAGTCAAAGGAGTCATGGGTCTTTTATGCATGGGCTGGATCTCCCTGCTTGGACCTGGGTTCATTGCACATTAAAGTAACCCAGGTTGGGGGAAATTGTATGCATTGGCTTGAACGATCAGGGACGAAACTGTGTGCTAATCGAGCCATGAATACAGAAAAGCAGTCTCCCAAGCTCAAATCAAGTCCCACCCCTTTAAACGCTGCTCTGTCATTGGCTTACAGTGAGAGAATATTTCCTTCCCCCCAAACCCAACTGCCGCATAAAAAAGCATTTTAAGAACAAAAAAAGGAGCAACCTGAAAGGAGGTGGGGGAGAAATCCAACCCTCGTTTTTAAAAAGCCTTTCTTTTGCTCAGAAAGAACTCAGAGGTAACTGGAAGCAGGAAGCACTTGAATCCCCGCCTCATTACACACTTCTTCGTGATTGGCTGTGAGAGAAGCCAATCTTTTGTGATTCCCCCTAATGCAGTATGCACGCTCTGTGACTCCGGAATCAGCCAGGATCAACGGTTTAATTCGGGCCAGAAGAGGAATGGGAAAAGCCGGGTTCATTTTGCATCGAAACAACGTTGAGCTTCCAAGGAATGAGATAGCGTGCATACTGAAAAATTTGATCCTGGCTGAAACAGGGAATAGAGGTTAAAGCGACCGTGCATAAATGACCATGGTTCGCTTGCCAACGCAGGTTCACCATGACATCAAAACAGATTTGTCAAAGGAGAAGCAGAGGCTAAAGTAACTAGCTGCAACTTCACAGCATCTGTGCATTCCATAAAAAGCACATGTGTATGGTCATCCTGCATTATTTCACAAATTCCAGTGGCTTCCATGTAGGGGTTTTATAGGGACTGAAGCCAATCTCAAACCTACTTTACAAGAATCCTGTAAAATCTACATTAGATCCCTGAGGTAAAGATACGTGGAACCGAGTGTTGGTCTGTGGAGACCTGGGTTCAATGCCACTCATTGATCACGACCACTTACTGATCTTCTGCTTAAAGCTCCTCTGTATTTGTCAAAAAGGCAACGCCAGCCAGCTGCCGCCTAAACCTGGGGATCCTCTCTACCAGGGATGGGGAACGTCAGGCCCGGGGGCCGTATAAGGCCCGTGAAATCATTTGGTCTGGCCCTTCATGGGTCCTGGCTTATCTCTAGTTCAGAAGGATGCTGCCCTGCCTGAATCACTTGGGCCCAGCTGGGGATAGCAGCGCTCAAAAGCAAGTCGCTCTACGTGGCAGACACTTCAAGCCATCTCTGGTGGTGCTTCTTGGCTAAACGTTTGACCTAATATAGCAGGCTAATTTTTAAATTGATAATTTTGTATGGCCCGCAAATGATGTCATAAATATCCAAATGGCCCTTGGCAGAAAAAAGGTTCCCCACCCCTGCTCTCTACAGTCAGTGAAGGGGCTGTTTTCTGAGTATCTGCAGTTCTCCAATCTTATCACTTAACTGTCCCCTTGTGATCCCAGTCTTATACTGTAGCCATTATGGTTTGCATTGCATAGGCTTGCTTAATTAGCACACCTTGTTTTTATCTCTTTTCTTCTTCAATAAATGATTAAGAAATCAGTATCTTTTCAGCCCACTTCATAACGCTGTGTACACTGGTAAGCAGTTTCTTAATCACCTGATATAATCAAAGATAAGACATTATGCTTTTAATTTCAAAAGACTAGAACAAGATCTTCAGGCTAACCAGCACTTAACTGTTTCTCGTGATTTTTAATTGTTACAAGGGAAACACGGGGTTACAACCGCAAGATTCCCTCATAATGCTAATGTGGGGTGAGAGACATTTGCCCAGTGAATTATTCTCTTTCAGAAATACTTTGCAGGCCATTTACTTAATGTTCCCCGGCCACACTCCAAAAATGGCAGTACACCCAGTTGAGGGGAAGGGTAGCATATGAGGATCTGAAAGAGAGGAGCAGTGGGCATGAAGAAGTGAAACACCCCTCCTTCCTTCTCCATGATTCTGCCTTCACTGTCTCCCAACCATCTCAGTCTCACAGGGTTCAGAATGTGCATTTGCCAAGATAACGTACAGCGCGTCCCTGAACATCTAGTCAATCTGTTTCCAGATCGACTTAAATTTCATTCTTCCTTAATATAGAATAATTTAAAGCTTGCTATTACAGCAAGCCTTGTGTGCCCTTTGTACACAAAACACCATGCATATTTGTAATTTTTTGTAATAATTCTGCAAGTGGCACATTTCATAAAGAAAACCATTCTGATTGAGGGGTTAGGTAGGTATTTCAACAGATGGACAAGCAGAACATACAGCTGTTATCTGGAATAGTATCTATTGATTTATGATACGTAGATTGCATCATTAGGGTTGCCAATTTCCAGGTACTAGCTGGAGACCTCCTGCTATTACAACTGATCTCCAGCCGATAGAGATCAGTTCACCTGGAGAAAATGGTCGCTTTGGCAATTGGACTCTATGGCATTGAAGTCCCTCCCCTCTCCAAACCCCGTCCTCCTCAGGCTCCGCCCCAAAAACCTCCTGCCAGTGGCGAAGAGGGACCTGGCAGCCCTATGGAACATTAACATTGTCCACCACTAACCAGGCATTGCTGTTGTGCAAACCGCTCATTCCACTAGGGCTTGTCTAGCCGGCTATCCGTGAAGTAGGATTCAACTGCAATCCTCAGCAGAGTTACACCCTTCTAAGCCAATTTCAGTAGGCTTAGATGGGTGTAGCTCTGTTTAAGATAACACTGTTAATGCTCTTAGGGGTCCGTCTGTTATCTAAACTCCAGGTCAAGAATAATCTAACCTCTTCATGGATAGTCAGGCTCTATAATAAAGCTGGTATCATCTGCTGTAAAAGGTTAATGGGTGTGGTGCTCATTCATACAGAATATGTGAGATAATTGATAAGAGGGGTGAGGAACTAATGTTCCTTATATATCTTCACAATAGGCAGATGGAGAGTAGCTCATTGGTGTGCATAAAATAACAATGCAATGAATCTGGAATTTAATGTGTATTCCTTTAAAATTATACCAGGAGGAAAATGTTTTTACCAGCCTTGATTAAAAGTTTCAAATGCCCCTCGAGGATAAATGGAGGTGAGTCATAGCACCTGCCCATTTCTGTCTGACAAGCATTCTCACCTTGAAATCACAATTCATGCTTGTAAATTCCTCCCCAAAAATGTTTCGCCTTCTTGGAATGTTAAGGTCATGTTATTCTGGTGGACAGTAGCAGTCAATAGCTGTGTTTAATTTGTTGGCTTGTTTGCTTAAATAAATTGTGTAAAATTACAAGCCACTGTCTTTCTTCTGGCCTTGAGGTTTGTCTTGTTCAGTTTTAATTTTGATTTAATTATCCACTTTCAAATGGGGGAGGAAATCACCTAACCTTTGGAAGTCCGGACCATTTTATACCACTGACTGAGCAACCTTAGGCAGGTCTATCTAGAAGTTCCATTTTATTCAATGGGGCTTACTCCCAGGGAAGTGCTTTTAGGATTGCAGCTTATGCCAAATAAAAGATTGAATGCACATTCCATCATGAAAGGCTCCTACACAAGGTCCAGTTAAATGAATTGCACAACCGGAGGAAAGTAGGGTTTGGGGAGGGACTTCAATGCAATAAAGTCCAATTGCCAAAGTGACCATTTTCTCCAGGTGAATGATATCTATCGGCTGGAGATCAGTTGTAGGTTTTCCCAGGTAGAGGTAGATAAAAGTAGGGGGGTAGATAAAAGTAGGTTGGTTGGTTGGTTGGTTGGTTGGGTGGGTGGGAAGGAGAGAAGTAAATGAAAAGGGAAAGATGATGAAGGCTTTCAGGGAAGGGAAAGAAGAAACAGTGGGGGAGGGGCTGTGGTTCAGTGGTAGAGCTTCTGCTTGGCATGCAGAAGGTCCCAGGTTCAATCCCCGGCATCTCCAGTTAAACGGACTAGCAAGTAGGTGATGTGAAAGACCGCTGCCGGTCTGAGTAGACAGTACTGACTTTGATGGACCAAGGGTCTGATTCCATATAAGGCAGCTTCATATGTTCTTGTGAGATGCCCCCTCCAAGTCCTGGTAGGTCCCCTGCTTGTACCTTACTTAAATAGGTACAGAGTAGAAACTGGTTCCTTATGTTCAATGGAAATTGACTGAGCATTTGGGGGCAAAGTCACTTGTGGTGAACCACATCCTTCCTAAAATCACCACAAGAAGCTACAGTGTGTGGGTTGTGGAGGACAGTCAGCACCCAATGGCAGAATGGGAAACAGTACAAGGTGCTAGACCTGCAGCTATTCTCGCTCACTCATAGTCTCTGGCCCACCTTTGTTTTAGTGGGAGAGACAACAGAAGTATCCGTGATATCCTTGATTTTGCAATATTTGTTGAGAAGAGAAACATAACTGCGAAGAAATTTCCCCTTGAATGTAAAAGCAAGAGTCATTTACAAAAAAAATTGATTTGAGATCTGAGATGTTTAAATTCTGGGGTTTTTGTTTTTTTTTTTTTTATATAGGGGTACAAAAATAAGAAAGGCCTTATCTGTTCTGTTCTATTTGGCTACAGGCCTGCAATATGATATTGGGTGTGCCCCTTCGTTTCAACTTTTCCTTGTATTTTTTTTCTGTGTGTATCAGGGCTTGTTTCTCCCTCACTGTAAGGCATAAGTGTTTGTTACCTACTTCATAGTCCCAGTTTAAGTTTCTGTAAGAGCGTTTTCCTTATGGCATGTCTCCATGCGTAGTCTGGTGGTTTGCAGCAGTGGAGTCTGATCTGGAGAACCGGGTTTGATTCCCCACTCCTCCACACGAGGGGCAGAGGCTAATCTGGTGAACTGGATTTGTCTCCCCACTCCTACGCATGAAGCCAGCTGGGTGACCTTGGGCTAGTCACACTCTCTCAGCCCCACCTACCTCACAGGGTGTCTGTTGTGGGGAAGGCAATATGCTGTCTGAGATTCTGGGAGGGAATCTATTTGCAATAGTAAAACGGAGAAACTGATAACAGACTCGAAGCAACAGAAAAGCTGACTCACAGGGAAGTAGCCAATTTCCCCCTGGGGTTTGGACACTCCCTTAACAATAGTTCTATTCTTTGGCTTCCCGAGGGCTCATCAAAATTCAGGCCATGTAAAGACCAAGATTTGCTGGACAATAATTGACCATTTAGGACCATCCAGGAATCTGCCCTTACAATGCAGAGTTCCTTGCAAACCTAATCACTAGTAAAGCCAACATACTCATCAAAAAGCACCCTTCCTCTCTAGGTGTGCAAAAGAGCTTGCAAAACGTTGCAGATATTTTCACACTGTTTGCACTGTAGTTGGCTCCCCCCTGCCCACACCACTGTAAGGCAATCAATGAGACCAAGCAGTCAACTGAGACAGGTTTATCGAGCACCTGGTGGCCAACATACATCCCCTGAGATTAAGGTTGCCAGCGGGCCTGAAGAAAAATGTCCTGCCCGTTTAACAGAGACTTAATGGAATGTTATTTCTCCCCTCCAAGTCATGAAAAGCTTGAACTGTCCATTTCCATAGTTTAAGCCTCTATTCAAGAGATGGATTGACTCAATAAAGGAAGCCACAGCCTTCAGTTGGCAAGATCTGAGCAAGGCTGTCAGAGATAGGACATTTTGGAGGACTTTCATTCATAGGGTCGCCATGAGTCGGAAGCGACTTGACGGCAGTTAACACACACACACAAGCCTCTATTCAAGGGGTAGGACATTGTTCTCCAGTCATGTTGGCAACCCTACCAGGTCTATTACATCAGAGTATCAAACTGATACAATGCCTGCAAACCAGAATTCAATTTATTTAATTCATTTATACCCCATCGTTCTCCCCAGTGGGGACCCAAAGTGGCTTACATCATTCTCTCCTTTATTTTTTCCTCACAACAAAGTAGGTAGATTAGGCGGAGAGAATGGGACTGGTCCATGGTCACCCAGCGAGCTTCCTTGGCACAAGTGAGGATAGTCTGACACTCTTTACCACTACACCACCCTGGCTTTCCAACAGAACTAATTAGGAAATGCTATTTGCCTTCATTGCCCATCAAATCAGGTCCCTAGAGGGTCTGAAGTAAACTCATCATAGAATTATAGAGTTGGAAGGGGCCATACAGGCCATTCTAGTCCAACCACCTGCTCAATGCAGGATCAGCCTAAACCATCCCTGGCAAGTGTTCATCCAGCTGCTGCTTGAAGACTGCCAGTAAGGGGAAGCTCACCACCTCCCTAGGCAGCCAGTTCCACTGTTGAACTACTCTTTCTGTAAACATTTTCTCCCTAATATCCAACTGGTCCCTTTCTGGCCAGCCCTGACCTGGATGGCCCAGGCTAGCCTGATCTCATCAGATCTCAGAAGCTAAGAAGGGTCAGCCCTGGTTAGTATTTGGAAGGGAGACCACCAAGGAATACCAGGGTTGCTGTGCAGAGGAAGGCACTGGCAAAACCACCTCTGTTAGTCTCTTGCCATGAAAAACCCCAAAAGGGGTTGCCATAAGTCGGCTGCGACTTGATGGCACTTCATACACACACACACACACCTTTCTGCCCACAAAACCTATTATTGGAAGCCCTATCCTCTGCTGCCTTCAGGAACAGTTCCCTGCCCTACTCTTAACAGCCATTCAATCATGTCCCCTTTCATCCTCCAGACTGAACATTCCCAAGTCCCTCAGCCTTTCCCATGCAGTATGCATGTTTCTCATTTTTGTTACCCAGATATAGAAGTCTGCACTTATCCTTGTTGAACCGCATCTTGTTCACATCTTCCCATTTATCCATTGTGTTTAGATTTTGCTGAATTCCATCTCTTCTGGGGTGTCAGTAAACCCTCCATCTGTGTTCAGTATGATACTTAAGTATATTTTGCTGGATAGTATTGTCACAATAGAAATGCTCAAGTAATGGGATTGGTAATTTACATAATAATCTTAGCTCGTTGTTCACGATATCTGTCAAAGCCATTGGGCCTTCCTTTATTTTACTTTATTTTAATTATTTTATTATTGCAAATAATCAAAGAGGTGAATAAGTGTATCAAATATCAAAAACTCTTCAGTGCAAATTCATTGAATATTCTGCCACTGGAACAATATTATTGAGTGCCCAAGATGCTGCATAGGCAACTAATGCAAATCTCTGCCCCAAGGAGTTAACCTTTTCAATTAGCACAGCAAAGGATGAGAAAAACAGGTATGGGAAAGGGTATTAGAGGATCATAGCAGCAATATATTTATGCATACAAAGGGATGATGAAATAAGTTGCTTATTACTAATGGTCCTGCCAAGTCAGTTTCTTTATTATTTAGATGTGCAGGATAATGTACAAGAATGTTGGGGTGATGTCTACTCTAAGGGCTGCCAAGAGCCACCATAGGCCCTGGATCTGAACAAATCTTCCTTTTGGGGTCCCTCACAACACCCAGCTCAAGTCCATATAAAAACAACGTATATTACTTGCTTGGCTTCAAGGGCCTCCAGGGTAACCACAGGATCACTAGAATGCCGTCTCTCTGCTCCCTGCCTCTACTTGGGTTGCCAGGTTGGGAAATTCCTGGAGATTTAGGAGGCGAAGTCTGTGCAAGGTGGACCTGGGGATGTGGGGCATCTTTAGATATTATTCTTTAAATTATATCAGGGGAGGGGAGAGAAGCAAAAATGGCCAGAAGGGAAGAATTAAGTCCTGTTTTCCTGCTCCTCTGTTCAAAACTACAGCCCCTTGAAGCTGGTTTAAACAAAAATTACAGTTTCATTAGACACACTTGTGTAATGCCCAGATATAAGGGCTGGTTTAGAACACTATGTATTCATACGCACACACATGGAAGCTTTGGGAAGTTGCCATCCGGGAGCCATGAACCAACAAATCATGCTCTCTGTGCCTGGTACGGCCTCTCACCAGTAGAGAGCTCTGAATTACCTTCATCCTTAGGAATGTGTTTTCTAGTTACTAAGATCACAAGACCTAGAACTTGCTTAGAGACAGCCTTCGGCCAATAGCTATAAGTTATGCTAGTTAGAGTAGACACTTAATGTGCATTGGTGCTTTTGTGTATCAATCTGCTTGTCAGCAGCCATGGGCCTGCCCCATGCGAATGCATAAATGATACTGACTTTCCTTTGTTTCTCGGGTGAGTAACTCTGCACATCTTATTTGTGGGTTATTTCACCCCCAGGTCTGTGTTTAGCTAAATAAAGAACTGTTGCTCTTTTTAACCTCCTCCTAGTTGTCTTCATTGGACTCTATAAGACAACATGGACTCTATAAGACTCTATAAGACATCACTTGCATGTTTAGGTTTTTTTAAATTTTGCAAAATCAAATATCCAAATACAACAAAGCATCTAGACCCATTTAAATCAGGATTATTTTGTTATTTACTGTCAGTAATTAAATTAATAAGTTAACCAATTGAAATATTTATACCCTTTACCTTTTGGCTCAAAGCAGCTTACATATTGCCTTTGAACACATAAAGTTCTCTATGGAAACCATAGAGCTTTTGGAGGAATGTGCTAGAGCATCCCCGTCATTCTGGGGTAAACCCGCAAGTGATGTTAATCGCCCCCCTTCAGCTGGTGTGCTTCTGCCCAGTGGCCCGCCATTACCTGGTATCTGGCAACCCTACTCATAGGGTTTCTGTGAAGATAAAATGCAGGACGGAACTGCCTTGAGCTCTTTGGAGGAAGGGTGAGAAAAAAAATGTACTAAATAAATAAATATTAATAAGAGGTCAGACACCTGCAACAAAATATTTTATAATGGTTCTTCTTACATGTAAGGGGATACCAAAGGAATGAGACCGAATTGTTGGCATCGTAATGCAAAAGAGGGGTGGTTCTCACATTTGTGGTGGGAGTGCCCAAGGGTAATAGAATTTTGGAACAAAATACTTAGTAAAATTAGAGAATTGTTTAAGAGTAGACTTCAAGTAACTGTAGACCTGATGTTTATGGGAATAATGGGTTGTGAGAAGGTAGAAAAGAGTGAACAAGAGATGTTTAAAGCGATTATATTAGCGGCTCAGCTTTTGGATGGAAAGATAAAACAAAGTGGACTATGGACAGGTGGAATAATTATGTGTTCGAATACGTGCAAACAGATGTATTGGGATACTTAAAACAACAGACGATGGGAGAAACAGAAGAAATGGAACTGAAGACTAAGTGGAACCCATACATTAATTGGGTGAAAAGAGGAGAAGCCAACGAAGAGACTTTAGTAAAACTAAAAAGGCTATGCTCATGGCTGAAAATATGAAAATATGATATTAAAAAAAAACATGTAAGGGGATACTGCTGGAACAGCTTATGGTCGTTCCCCTTTGTAATTTCCAGTTCCAATAACCGGGTATATATTTTGGACCAAAGACACACACTTGTAAATAATGTGCTGCTTGCCCTTCAGGGTCTCCCACTTGCTTTCAGCACTGTGTTCTGCAGCTTTCTGTTGAAATTAACAGGATTTTAAAAAGCACTGAAACCCACATGCAGTCGTTTGTTTCGAACACCCACATCTCTTCTTTCATAATCATTGTGTGTGGCGGTCTAGGAATAAAAGATAACATCTTCCTTGTTACACTTAGCAAGAATGAATTTGGTGTGGAAGTGTGTAAGGCACCGCTATCACCCCTCTAATAAAGGGAAGAAGAGTTTGCGCGTCAGGCAAATGTCAGTGTGGATCTCTGCTCCAGGCCGCTTCTCTTATTTGTAGGTTCATTTCTTGTACCAGCAACCACCTTTAATGGAGGCAGCTGTCACACAGTTCCTTAATCTTGGGATATTATAATCCCTATTCGTTCAGTTGCAATAATTAATTTTATGGCATGTCGAAGAAAAAAGGGCTGTCAAAAGCAATATGTCGAGTATCCATTCTTAAGTGTAATGGAGCAGGTAGGTTTTATTCCCTCTCGTTCTTGTTCTGGATAGCTGCTACTAGGAAGAGGAAAATAATTACCCAGAGGGGCCTGAATGGGGGTTTGATTACTTGAGGAATGGAAATATTTGGAACTCATATTAGTAAACTATAAAGTCAGTGCACAGAATATTGGAAGGTGGGATGGAGAATAAAACTGGTCAGGAAATACCACTGGATCTTGTGCAGATTGTATGTGGACTGATGTAATTGCTAGCTGATGGTCAGATGCTCGGCTAGACACATGTGCTCAGTAGGACCACCCACTAAATGGTTAGAGGGAGCCAATGGAACGGTGGTGTTACCATAGCAAATAGGCTAGCAACCAGCCCTCTGAGTCAGAAGGAGCGAATTTTCCTAGTGAGACGGAATCATGATCTAAAAAGCTGGTTTAAGCTGAATCAGACCGTTGATTTCCCTTATTATAATAGTTAGCATTTACATAAATGCAACACTTTCTCCTAATGCTCACAATGCATGACCTTGGTAATCCTGTCAACAATGCTGTACAGTAAACCCACCTTCCTGGTGGCAGGTGTGGCTGAATGATGGTGGCTTTCCAAAGTGGGTTCATGACTTGGTTGGGATTTGAACCAAGGATTAGATAATTGATGCCCATTATCAGGTAAACAAGCAAAAACCGGGTTAATTGTCCTTAGTAGATCACCATACATGGCAGGTGGGTTCCATTCTGCTTAGTGGATCACCAGCTGTGCATGTCTGTTTCATCTAAAATGTTTTGAAATGCCATAGAGCATTTTGCATAAAAATATTGCATATTCAAAATAATTTCTAGTTCGTCACACATTCTGTCAAAACATAGGGCAGTCTTGTACTTTAAAGAAGTTATTTCACTTTTGCTAAATTATCCCTTGACTCCCCTCCCCCTTTCTGACTAAAAAATATACTGCCTCTGTGCTGTGTAAGTGACACAATAGGACTGATCTGCTGGAAACTCATCAGCCACACAGATCTGTAGGCCAGCGGGAAAAGAAAGGGTGTAGTTAAGAATAGTACTACATCCAATCTTAAATTTGACAGGCCTGTCTGGGAGGAAAATTACAGCGTTAAGGCAGGAAAGTGACTGTGATTTCAATGTTCTGTAGTAAATATAAGTCCAGGGGTTTTGGTGGTAAGGAGGCTGTTTCACCAGGAATGTGTAAGGCTTTGTTTGAGCCATGGCTGCCTCAGCTGCTTTCCATTATGTTACGAAGAAAGAGCACCAAAAAGACTTGGTGACAAGGGAGCCTTGTGTCAATATCCCAGAAGTTCAGAACCCAGAGGAAGCCGAGAAGGAAAGGGAGTGACAAAGTGAAAACTATTAAAGAGAGTTTCATTTAAACATCACCTGCATAAAATACAAGACTCAAATTGAAGCAATGTTACCCTTTCTCTTCTGACCTTTACAGAAATGAACTACTGATTTCATTCCATCTAGAATTATTTGTAATGCATTTCCCAGATATTCCAAATCCCCGGGGGAAATTCTGCTGCTTACAGTTATTTTTAATAATCAAAATTAATGCACACAGCAGAATTATCCCCAATTAACCCCTGGTGCAGGCCATTCCAGATGCTAGTCACTTTTCCTCTTATGGCTTGGCAGTTATTTCAAGTAAACTTGTATGTGGCTTGTTACAGAAATTGCATTTGCATCCCTTCTGGGCTAAGATATACTTTTCTGCTGTGAGAGCCTTGGAGTTACATTGGACCCAACATTATTGCTGGAGAAGCAAGTTAATGCAGTTGGGAAAAAAGCTTCCTTCCAACTCAGCCTAGCTCGAAAAATGGCCCCTCGCCTTGAGAAGGCTGATTTGGCTACCTAGATGCATGCCATGGTGACATTGAGCCTAAATAACTGTAATGCACTGTACATTGGTCTCTCCTAGAGTTGCCAGCTCCAGGTTGGAGCAGAGGAGGGACCTGGCAACCCTACACAGAGACCATCTCTCTTCCTATGCTCCACCGCAACAGCTTCTCTAGGGTTACCAGGTCCCTCTTCTCCACCGGCAGGAGGTATTTGGGACGGAGCCTGAGGAGGGGAGGGACTTCAATGCCATAGAGTCCAATTGCCAAAGCAGCCATTTTCTCCAGGTAAACTGATCTCTATTGGCTGGAGATCAGTTGTAATAGCAGGAGATCTCCAGCTAGTACCTGGCGGTTGGCAACCCTAAGCTTCGCTCATCCAGTCAAGGCTTTCTGCAAGTACCAAGCTGCAAATGGGCAAAATCAACAACTGCCCATACACGTTCCTTCTCTGTTATGGACCCCACCTTGTGGTATGGCCTGCCTGAGGATGTCAGGAAGGCTCTCCTGGCTTTACGCAAACTATGCAAAACTTAATTATTCAAGAGGGCTTTTTTACGCAGGCAATAGGATAACACTGTACAGCAGGCTTCTCAAAGTTACCTGGATACATTATTGTGGACTGTGGTCTGTACTACTGTGAATAGTTGCTGTGGGTAGGTACCCGCTGGGTAATTTTACTGAATGTCCCACCTTGTTAACTATAGTGACTCACTACTCTGTGCAATCCATCTTGAGTCCCAGTGAAAAAGTCAGGCTAGAAATAATATAAATAAATAAATTTATTTAGAATAGAATACTGCTTGCCCTTACTTCTGGGCTGAACCTTTTAAGGAATAGAGGGCTTTGTCTACCCAAGATCAATTCACATTGACATCAACAGGCCCAGGAAAATTAACAGGGTTAAACTCCCCATATCCATCTCCTGGTGCAGGTCATCCACCAGGCCTGGCACCAGACTGGAATGGATCCAAACAATCTGCTTTTTTAAGGAAATCCCTGAAGTTGCCCAACCACCACTCATTCAATCGCTTTTGCTCAAGAATGGTACATTTGAGTAGGATTGCCAGCTCCAGGTTGAGAAATACCTGGAGATTTTTGGGGTGGAGCCTGAGGAGGGTGGGGTTTGGGGAGGGGAGGGACTTCAATGCCATAGGGCCCAATTGCCAAAGCAGCCATTTTCTCCAGGTGAACTGATCTCTATTGGCTGGCGATCACTATTGGCTGGAGATCAGTTGTAATAGCAGGAGATCTCCAGACAGTACCTGGAGGTTGGCAATCCTAAGTGGGCCCCTCCAGAAGCCCTGGCAGCTGCCCCACTTCAGGAATGCTGATGCTGGCCCTGCTCAGTGGACTGGTGGGATAAGGGTAGTCTGGGAAAAGTCATCCTGGGATGATTAGATTACTTGCCCAGAATACCAGCATGGGCTGGTTGAACAAAGGACTGGGCAGAGGCTTGATGGTTCTTCCTGGGTCTGTGATTGAATTACTAAAGTAACAAGCCTGATTAACAAAGGCTAGGAGGTGGCTGATGGCCCTGGCCTTACTTGTGATTAGGTTTCCGATGAACTCTGCATTGTAAGGGCAGATTCCTGGATGGTCCTAAAAGGTCAATTATTGTCCAGCAAATCTTGGTCTTTACATGGCCTGAATTTTGATGAGCCCTCGGGAAGCCAAAGAATAGAACTATTGTTAAGGGAGTGTCCAAACCCCAGGGGAAATTGGCTACTTCCCCGTGAGTCAGCTTTTCTGTTGCCTGCAGTCCGTTCTCAGTTTCTCACTTTCAAACATGAACTCCCTCCCAGAATCTCAGACAGCATATTGCCTGAGAAGTCATGAAGGTGACCCCAAAAAACACAGCGACCAACTCAGGGATGCTTTTGAGGTTATATTGGTCTCCCTGAAAGTCTAAACCCCAGCAAGCAGTTATCTAGAGAGCCAGTGTGGTGTAGCGGTTAAAGTGTTGGTCTAGAATCTGGGAAACCCAGGTTCAAATCCCTGTTTTGTAATGGAAGCTTACTGGATGACCTCAGGCCTAACCTACCTCACAAGGTTGAGGTGAGGATAAAACAGAGAAGAAAAAGATGTAAGCCGCTTTGGGTCCCTGCTGGGGTGAAAAATGGAGTATAAAATAAATGAATGAATGAATGAATGAATAAATGTATGCATGACAAGGGGGCCATCTTCAACCCCCCCTTCAGAACATCTTCCTGCCCCAAGTAGAACACCAGATCAAAAGTGTGACCTGCACCCTGTGTAGCACCTGTTATTATCTGAGCGAGGCCTGAGTTGTCATAGAGACCATGAAATCCTGAGCTGCTCCCAGGGCTGGTTTCAGGTTTTCATGGGTCCTTATCAACAGATAAAATCAGGCCCCCTTCCCTCTTCCTTCAAGGAATCTCCCCCCAACCCAAGGAGCCTTCTTCCAATGGAAAAGCTGCTTAAGAGGGAAAGCGCATCCAGCTGGGAGCACAAGTAGGGTTGCCAGCTCCAGGTTAGGAAATACCTGGAGATATTTGGGGCGGAGCCTGAGGAGGGTGGGGTTTGGGGAGGGGAGGTATTTCAGTGCCATAGAGTCCAATTGCTAAAGCGGCCATTTGCTCCAAGTGAATTGATCTCTATTGGCTGGAGATCAGTTGTAATAGCAGGAGATCTCCAGCTAGTACCTGGAGGCTGGCAACCCTACGTGGGCCCCTCCAGAAGCCACAGGCCCTGGCAGCTGCCCCACCTCATGGTATGCTGATGCCGTCCCTGCTCAGTGGACTGGTAGGAAAAGGATAGGATCCACCCAAGTGTTTAGGAATATTTCAGATGGATTTCTGTAAGGTTTGGGTCAACAATGTGGCAGCTGTTTCTAAGTAAATTCTTCTTCTCTCCCACTTTCCAGAGTCCTTGCTGTCTGACTGGCCAGTAAGGTTGCCAGATCCCTCTTTGCCACCAGCGGCAGGATTTTGGGGCAGAGCCTGAGAAGGGCGGGGTTTGGGGAGGGACTTCAATGTCATAGAGTCCAATTGCCAAAGCAGCCGTTTTCTCCAGCGGAACTGATCTCTATGGGCTAGAGATCAGTTGTAATAGCAGGAGATCTCCAGCTAGTACCTGGAGGTTTGGAAATCAGTACAGGAGCGAAACCAATTTAAACAAAGTGCAAAAATCTTTATAAGCTACCACATGTAGTTCAAGACAACACAAGACAAAATGTACATCAAAACCCACAAAGTTCCATATATACATATGTACAAAAGTTGTTTAACAAAGTTGTCTCAATAATGAGTACAAAATCTTCTTATTGAAGGCAAATATCAGCAAATATCAGGTAGTAAGTTAGAGATCATCAGTTTGTGGAGGATACAGCCGTTTCATATTCTTAGCTTATAAAGCAATTCTTCTTCAGTCCTTCATTCAATCTCCTGCATAACTTTCTACATATTCCATTAACATAATGTAGGTAACTTCAGTTGTCCCACAAAGGGTACAGAGCCAACCTCGTCCCACTCAGGGTAAGGATTCAAAGTGGGTTTTGATGTACATTTTGTCTTGTGTTGTCTTGAACTACATGTGGTAGCTTATAAAGATTTTTGCACTTTGTTTAAATTGGTTTCGCTCCTGAACTGATTTCCAAATCCCTCGATACTTGTACAGTGGTGTCTATTTTGTTCTCCCAGTACCTGGAGGTTGGCAAGCCTACTGGCCAGTAAGGGCACAACCGAAACAGAAAGGTATGTTTCTCTTCCCTGAACAAACATTTTTGAAGCAAAACTTTATGTATTGACGCATGCCTATATTAAATGAATATCTTCAGAGCAGGTTTCATACAATATTAACAAATATAAATACACTGTATATTTATATCAGCCTTTAGGAATCTGGCATGTTCCATATATTGTAAATCCCCATTCTCGAGTCGCCTTTCAACCTTATATGAATTAAGTATGCTTTTTTAAAAAAAAATTAGCCATATTTCCACCTGTGGTGCAGCATAAATATTCGCTAGTTGGCTGTCGTGTGAAGATTCAGACCTGATTTGTATGTGATGCTGAGCACGCTAAAACTGATCGCCCATGAGGAGTTCCACAGGATTGGCTCCACATTTAAATCAGCTCCTCAGCGGCTGCTACGCTGTAACATGAGCATGCCAATGCAATGCCCACCAAGGCCACACGTCCCTGGTATGCTAATGCTACATGTGTAGTGGCTGAGGGCCCAATTTAAACATAGAGCTTACCGCAAGGGAAAGCATACAGCTGGCTGGACACCACAGTGGAAAGCAATTTTAGATTGCCTAGCATAACAGTTGCCTAGAAGAACCCGTATACATATTATGCAGAAGGGAAGAGTTGGGGGAATTCTGGATTGTGCCACTTCAGACTAGAAGTCTTAACACATGTATACCTTAATTAATATTTGAACCGGCTTATGGGAAATACACTATACATGGACCTGTTCTTCATTATAAAGCTTCTTCTCTCCCCAGCCTAGTTTACATGCAAACACAGAGTCAAATTATATTTCCCTTCCTTGCAGAGGTGTAGAACATCTTGATCTTACTAAAACAAACACCAGAATGTCAGTGGGGATATGAATTATACGTGGTGGAAAATGGATTCAAATTAGGGTTGCCAACCTCCAGGTAGTGGAAGACGACAGCGCGGGGCTCAAGACTTTAGCCAAATAATATAGTATAAGACAAGCTTATAGTAAATACAACCATTTACTAGTTCAAAAAAGAAAGCAACAAAGGCAACAACTCTTGCCCTGCGAAGCATTAACGTGTGAATTAACACGTAATTTTGCTTTTGCATTAATGAATGAATTACACAACTAATTTATAGAGTTGTTGCCTTTGTTGCTTTCTTTTTTGAACTAGTAAATGGTTGTATTTACTATAAGCTTGTCTTATACTATATTATTTGGCTAAAGTCTTGAGCCCTGTGCTGTCGTCTTCCACAACCTCCAGGCAGTAGCTGGAGATCTCCTGCTATTACAATTGATCTCCAGCCAATAGAGACCAGTTCCCCTGGAGAAAATGGCCTCTTTGGCAATTGGACTCTATGCCATTTAAGTCCCTCCCCTCCCCAAACCCCTGCCCTCCTCAGGCTCTGCCCCAAAAGCCTCCCACCGGTGGCAAAGAGGTGCCTGGCAACCCTAATTCAAATCTATGGTCTCTTCCCTACTCAAGAAACAGTGCTAAATGTGCTAGACTATCATGGTCACCTTTCTTCTGATACCATTCAGACTTATTTGTAACTTAGACAGTACGATAAATTCATTTTAGTGCTGTTTTGCTTGAGTTTGAAAAGCAAATAATCAGTATATCCCTTCACTAGAAATCTTTGACAGAAAGAGATGCTCTGTTAGTGTTTTATTCTCCTAGACTACTTATTGCTTCTTGAGAAGCGTCTCAGGTTCGTTCACTTGTTCATCTTCCAACATTATATATGCCATCAAGTGTCAACAATGCCCTTCCACATGCTATATCAGACAAACAGGTCAGTCCTGGATTTAAATCTGACCTTAAAAATCCCAACACTCAACCAGTGGGAGAACATTTTAATCTGACAGGACATTCCATTGCTGACCTAATAGAGGCAGCCCTGGAACAGAGAAGTTTCAAGGAAAGATTACAACACAAGATTGCTGAACTTGAGTTCATTCACAAATTCAGAACAATGGGCCTAGGAACATAGGATTCTTATCTCCCTACTGAGGATAATTTTCAGTATTTTTCACCCCTAAGCATTTCTCCCCTGCTCGGAGCCCCATGGCGCAGAGTGTTAAGCTGCAGTACTACAGTCAAAAGCTCTGCTCACTACCTGAGTTCGATCCCGACGGAAGTTGGTTTCAGGTAGCCGGCTCAAGGTTGACTCAGCCTTCCATCCTTCCGAGGTCGGTGAAATGACTGGGGAAGGCACTGGCAAACCACCCCGCAAACAAAGTCTGCCTTGGAAACGTCAGGATGTGACGTCACCCCATGGGTCAGGAATGACCCGGTGCTTGCACAGGGGACCTTGACCTTTACCTTACCTAATCAAACGGATTACACTTTGCATTGGTGCATCCTGATGCCCTTCTTTGCAACACCTCTTTTACCTTCTGATTGGGATATAAGGACTCAAGGATCTCCATTCCTACTTGAATCTGGAGAAGGGAGCTCTGACGTTGAAAAACGTATACCCGGGAAATATTGTTGGTCTTTTAGATGCTACTGGACCCAAAGCTTGCTGAAAATAATTTAATCTAGTTTCACATGTAGGGATGCAACTTCAGATGGGCAGGTTGGTTCTTTTAACTTATGTACAGCACGTCTCAAAATAAGGTCCTTGTTTTTGCTTGAATATAATTTCAAATATTGTCAAAGAAGACTACGGATGAGACCTATAGAGCTACTTCATTCAAACTGAAGGGCTTCAGTGCACTTAGTGAAATTTGGAAAGGTTTATTCCTTTTATTATTTGTCTTTGACCAGCAGATTCCTTCTATACTGCTGTTGCAGACCTATCTGAATTTTTAACAGTTTCTTATGTGGCAATGGGAATTGGTGTTCCAGGAAGATTATTTTAATTTCAATACATGGAACAAGTTGTGTGGTCCTTCAGATCCTGATCAATTATAACATTGAAAATAAGTGATGAAACTAGTTGGTTTCCATTGTCCTAAACCACTAGTATTTTAAAAGCTGTGATGGATTTTCAAATAAAGCAAATAGCGACGTATATGGAAAACATAGATAAGAACGATTAATAATTCTCCCAATTCTTACCCATTTATTTACATTAGTACTTTAAGCATTGATAGTGATACTCAGCAACACTGCCATCTGCAGGGCAATACTCTCTACTACATCAAGAATATACAGTTTAGAGCTGCAAGTTTTTTAAACCTTACGATTTGTTCTCTAAACTACTGTACAAAAACACAGATTACCACTGTATTTAGCAGTAATGTTGATTGTGAAGGGAATCAAATGTATGTGAAATACTAAATTTTCACCTCAATTAACCTTTCACTTCACTAATTGGAATCAACAAAATGTTTTTACAGCTCCATCCAGAATAAAGCTCCATCCAGAAGTAATGGGTCCATCTTCTCCAGAACGTCAGCCTCCCCAGCCATCATCATCTCCAGCATATTTGTACATATGTTCATCCCAATGTGCTGCTGTAAAGTTTAACCGCCTGCAACCATGTGGATGGAGCCAATCACAAGGGTCTTCCCACAGAATCAGCACACCATTGATGTTAACCTCACAGTCTGGTAGCAGTTCAGTCCTTTCCCCAAATAATACGTCTACAAAGTAGGACACAGCACCTCTGTCTGATTTTAATGAAAAGCAGGTACAGCTGTATTAGCTAATTACATTACATGCTGGCAAACAACTAATTTCCAAACAGCGCATTTCCCTTCTTATCAGTAAGTGCCACACAGTTACCGAAACTGATCTTGGATGCTAAAGGATATCCCATTCTGTTTCAGGGCTTGGATAACATCCATCCATCCAAACCTTTATTGGCAAGGAAGCAAAATAATAACATTCATAAACAAAGAAGGATAACATTTGTGTAGTTAGACATCACCCCATGGGTCAGGAATGACCCGGTGCTTGCACAGGGGACCTTTACCTTTTACCTTAGTTAAAACTTGCTTACAATTTTTGGATGCATGATGGACTTGTGATGAATGAATAAAATGGCTGTTAAACCATTACTTGAAAGTAATCACTGAATATTAAACACTGAATTCCTTTTATCTAGACCTCACTGCTTCAAGTCTCATGTACTGGCAGCATCTTTTCTAATAAAATAAATAGAACATAAGGCTGGGACTTGAATCTTGTTTGAAACTGGTTCATCTGCCATGCTCTTCTAAGAAAACCCAAGGGCATTTCATTTGATTTTAAAGTGTTTCATTCCCCCCCCCCCCATGTCTGTAATGTGAATGTAAAATCTGCATTGGTTAGATGGTACCTTTGATTTCAAAATGACTCTTCTGCTTTGTATCTCACATTAACAAATTGGTGCACAAATTGCACAAGACAGGCTCCGAAGCATTGTGTGAACATGTTCTAATACAAGGCAAAATATACCTATGATGAAATACATTTGTCCAATTGATTTCAGTGGAAGTGATATGCAGGCCAATTCTAGGCATATTTTCTCAGAAGTAGAGAATCTAACAAGCTAAGATATATGGCAGACAGCCAATACTTTCTTTAAGAATATGTTTTTTTGGGGGGGGAATCTTTTAATAAATGTATCAAACATTAATTCTTAATGGTTTAATAATATTTGAAAAGAAGGAAAATGATGTATTTACATTTTTAAATCTTTCATAATGGTAAAATGGTTCACCTTATAGAACATAAGAATTGTCTTGATGAATCATACCAAAGGTCCGTCTAGTCCAGCATCTGTTTCCAATAGTGGCTAGCCCAATGTCTTGGGGAGCTCACTGGCAGGGCTTTAAGAAGACAAGCTTCCCATGTTGCTTGTTCCCAACACCTAGTGCCCAGCGGTATGCTGCCTCTGAACATGGTCTCTGGGCATTTTGCTATCATAGCTGCATGGGTGGATCAGTGCTTTAGTTCAGTGGGAAAGGTCCCAGTGGGCTTCTGCCTTGAGCATCCACTGACAACCAGGAGGCAGCTGAGCCAAACCCAAGCAGTGCTAACAGCCACAGGAGCTGCTCAGCTGAACCCGGCCAGCACCAGTGAGGATAGGCATACATTAACCCATTGCCTCCTCCAACAGTGCTGCAGGCCAGAGTCATGAAACGAGAAGCCAGACAAGCCCATGCCTTCTTTCACCATTGCCACGGGCCCTACAGGACTTCCAACCCCACAGGGACTATTTAGCTCAACTTACTCCCGTGCTGCTTTAATGTCCCAACCCACTCCTGCAAGGCTAAAAGCCATTAATGTGATTCTTCAGTAAAATAATTCTTCCATGAATTTGTCTTTGCAAAACCATCTAAATCACTGTCATCTAGAAGTGAATTCCACAAGTTAATTGTACAGTTTGTGAAAGAATAATTTCTTCTGCTAGTCTGGGTGGTCCTGCTAACAGCAGTCTTAAAATGTTGTTGTGAATATTTTGAATCACAAAAAATATAGCCAATACCTTAAAATCTGAACAGAGTGAAGGAGCTGCAGAATTATTTAGGCATGGAAAGCCTGAAGAGCAGCAGGAGTGAGTTGATTCCAGTATCCTGTTGGAATCTCACTATAGCTTGTGAGCTCCTGACCATTGAACCTGGGAATATAATTAATTTGACAGTTCCAACTTCCTGTGAAAGAAAAAAGATTCCCAGATATTTGAAGGATCTAATTTTCTTAAATGTAGAGCCAGTCTATTCCCTGCATGAATTTTCCTGGGGATTGCATTCATATTCACAGGCCCTGTTTCATGTCTCCACACCTTCAGAATGGAGATGGGTGACCATGAGGCATAAGGCCTTCTCTGTTGTGGCCCTTTGACAATGGAATTCCCTTCCCCTCTGTTTTTGCCTGGTGCTGGACATAGCTATTGTCTGGTGCCAGGCCAAGTTATTTTTATTCTGCCTGACTTTAGTTGGGTCTGTACATTGTTCCCTAGTGAACAGGATTCTTAACTGTTTGCTATTTCTTTGTTGTTTTAGCTTGCTGTCTTAATTTCTGTTCTAATTAACTGTATTAATTATTTAATTGTCATTTTAATTGCTCCTTTTGTTATTTTGTTTGTTTACATTTTAGACGTTAATAGTATGGCTACTAACTAGTACAAAGGGAGCTTTGACTCTTGAAAGCTTATACCCTGAAAATCTTATTGATTTCTGTGGTGTTACTGAACTCATATCTAGCTGTTCTACTGTTTAATTATTTTAATTATTATGTCTGGCCCAAGCTTGTGAGAGCTTAGAAGCTAAGCACAGTTGGCCATGGTTAGTATTTGTATGGGAGACCACCAAGGAAGTCCAGGGTCACTACACAGAGGAAGGCAATGGCAAAGAGCCTTTGCTCATCTCTTGCCTTGAAAATTCCTTGAAGGGTCACCATACGTCAGTTGAGACTTGATGGTATTTGATTTTATTTTAAAAGAGGGAACTTTACAAAAGTGAGAGGAGTAGTTAAAAGGAAGCTAAAAGGGAAACATAGAGTCAGATCTGTAGAAGATGCTTGGATGCTATTTAAAACCACACTAACTGAAGCCTAGATAGACTGTATTCCACAAGTTTGGAAAGGCGCTGCCAAGTCTAAAAGAATGCCAGCATGGTTAATGACTCAAGTCAAGGAAGCTACAAAAAGCAAAAACGCTTCTTTTAAAAAGTGGAAGGTCTGCCCCAATGAATTTAACAGAAGGGACCACAGGCTCTGGCAAAAGAAATATAAGTAAATAATTAGGCATGAAAAAGAGAATTTGAGGAGCAGGTTGCTAAAAGCATAAAGACAAACAATAAACATTTCTTTAAATATATCCAGATCAGGAAACCAGCCAGAGAGACAAGTTGGGCCTTTGGATGACCAAGGAATAAAGGGATTGTTAAAGGAAGATGGGGAGCTGGCAGAGAAGCTCAATATATTTTTGGCTTCTGTGTTCGCTGTGGAAAATGTGGGGCATGTACCTATGCCACAGCCACTGTTTTCAGGAATGGAGTCTGAAGAACTGAATCAAATTGCAGTTACAAGAGATGAAGTTCTGTACCTACTGGGGAAATTAAAAACTGATGTCTCTCGTTCTTGATGGCATACACCCAAATGTTCTTAGGAAACTCAAATGTGAAATAGGTTACACATACAGGTTACTAGATTAACTATCACTAAATTCAACCAATGTACCAAAAGACTGCAGAGTAGCAATGGTTACACCGATTTTTAAAAGGTGGTCCAGAGGGGAACTAGGAAATTACAGGCCAGTCAGCCTAATGTCTGTCCCAGGAAACTGTAATCAAAGATAAGAGTTATTTGGTGCATAGAGGAGCAAAGCCTGTTGAGTGGAAATCAGGGTGAAGCTGAGAAGGGACTTCTTTCCCCGGCCCCTCTGGGAGTGCAACAGATGATAATGTCCAGAGTCAGGCCTGCTCATGCCAGACAATTCTTTCTGTGCCTGTGAAACTTTGGACTGCAGAAAAGAAGTATTTCACTGGTATAAAAACAACTATTGGAGATTTTTGTAAAGATCTTTCTGGTTGCATTTGAGTGATCTCTATTACAACAGTGCAGGAGACACTGTTCGGTACCAGAGGACTTTACTTTCATGTACTTGATCGTTTTTTTTTTAAAATGTATTGATTTCTGCCCTTCTCTGTTTACTTGCCCGAGTCATCTGCTGTTCTGTCATGCCCATTGATAATATCTGTTCACTGTTTGTGGCATACTTTAGCTTACGGTTTGGGTTAATTTCTAGGGTACTGATGTGTGGAGGACCTGCCCTTGAGGTGACAAATTCGACTGATGATATTTCAGCTCCATGATTTTATGACTGATTTCAACTGTGTATACAAACCCTCCTCAGGCTGTCTAGTATACAAGCTACCTGAGTAAGGTCAATCAGATGGTCATTGTTTTGCTCTTCGATAACAATTTTATATCCATATTTTGGATACAAATGAGAAAGGAGAAGTATGCAAGCCACTTTGGGGGGCACAGTCAATTTGTTGTGTCTTTTTGGCCTCAACCCAGATCTCAGGATTTTCCAATATGCAGGTTACAGTACCACTGAAATTGCTGAAAATGAGCTGTTTTGTGACCCTGAATTGTGTCCTTGTTACAGTGAACACATGTATGATCTGTGTATGGTGTACACTTGATTTTTCTTTACACGTGTGCTGAGTAATTCTCATGTTACATTCAACACATGTATAGCTGAACGTGTAATTGAAACCAAACATTTAGCAAAGTACTGGTCCATGGTTTCATTTGTAAAGTGAACACTTGTTGGGGTTTTTTTCTTACAGATGCATGCACATGCATGCATTCACTGTAATGTGTGAACAGGGCTGAGATGGAATGGGCCAATCGATGGCCCAAAAGGGATATGCAATAATTTGGGTAAAAGTTAAGGTGGTGTAGTTACAAGAGCAGAATGCTGAGCAGGTATACCCAATTAACTTTGAAGGGGGGGAGATCTAATAAGTTTACAAGGGGGCTTCGGTCCACACAGATTCTTCAGACAAGGAAATAACAACCAGATCGGCTGAAGGCAATGTTCTTGTAAAACTCCCTTCTCCATTATGACTCCATTTCCATGAAACATCCTTTGGCTGTAATCCTATGCCAGTGGTTCTTAACCTTTTTTGCTTCATTCCCCTTTTCACCATTGTTCAGAATATAATTGCCCCCTTCCCAAGATAGTCATAAACTTTATTGAATGTCGCAGATTAAATTAAAAACAAACGACAATTTTACAGATTGTACATAATCTACAGGATCAAGATAATGTGCTAATGAGGGTGTGGTATGTTAATGTGGAACCATAAGAGTCTTGATTCTTACAGGACAATGATTTGCACATTACCTTTAATACTTTGCAGGACAGTGACTCAGCTCAAACCCAACCCCCTTCTGACTATACATTACTCTTCCTACACACTTGACACTGAGAGACACCGTCCTTCAGTGTGACTCCTCTGAAGATGCCTGCCACAGCTGCGGGCGAAACGTCAGGACAGAAAATACCAAGACCACGGTCGCACAGCCCGGATAACCTACAAGAACCAAAGAATCTATGCTGTATAAACCACAGTTGTACTAAAGAATCAGCACGCAGGCTCTACTCTTAAACACCAAACTGCATTTTAAACTCATGCAACGCTGTGTGCATATGAATAAATACATCCAAAAATAAATTCCCTTTCCTTTCCTTTTATCCCTTAGAAGCTCCTTGATCAATTGATCTTGAGCAGCATATATCTAGCGTTGGAGGGACATAAGGACTGAAACAAATCTTGCCACTGACAATGTAGCCTTGGGGTCCCTGACACTCAGTAAAAAAGGCATTATGTCAGACACAGAGGCATTAGATTTATATGTTAAAAGGGGAGAGATATAAAATGTGATCCGGCATTCCAAGAGGGCAGGAGCGAATGAGTCCATAGAGCCCGAAGAGCAAGGGCAGATCTTGTCTGAGTAGGGGATATTCAGAATTCTGCCCTGTGTCGCCATAGAAGGGTTAGCATTCAATGCAGCCGAGCAGAAAGCTCTGCAGAGAAAAAATAAATGGCACCCAAACACATCCAAAAATAAATTGCCTTTCCTTTCATCCCTTAGAAGCTCCTTGATCAATTGATCTTGAGCAGCATATATCTAGCGTTGGAGGGATATAAGGACTGAAACACATCTTGCCACTGACAATGTAGCCTTGGGGTCCCTGTCGCTTAGTAAAAAAGGCATTATGTCAGCCACAGAGGCATCGGATTTGTATATTAAAAGGGGGGAAATACAGCGCGATCGAAGTTCCTCGTAAAAGCGGCATTCCAAAAGGGCCTGGGCTCATGAGTCCATAGAGCCAGGAGAGCAAGGGCAGATCCTGTCTGAGTAGGGGATATTCAGAATTCTGCCCTGCGTCGCCATAGAAGGGTTAGCATTCAATGCAGCCGAGCAGAAAGCTCTGCAGAGAAAAAATAAATGGCACCCAAACACATCCAAAAATAAATTGCCTTTCCTTTCATCCCTTAGAAGCTCCTTGATCAATTGATCTTGAGCAGCATATATCTAGCGTTGGAGGGATATAAGGACTGAAACATCTTGCCACTGACAATGTAGCCTTGGGGTCCCTGTCGCTTAGTAAAAAAGGCATTATGTCAGCCACAGAGGCATCGGATTTGTATATTAAAAGGGGGGAAATACAGCGCGATCGAAGTTCCTCGTAAAAGCGGCATTGCAAAAGGGCATGGGCTCATGAGTCAATAGAGCCAGGAGAGCAAGGGCAGGACCTGTCTGAGTAGGGGATATTCAGAATTCTGCCCTGCGTCGCCATAGAAGGGTTCGCATTCAATGCAGCCGAGCAGAAAGCTCTGCAGAGAAAAAATAAATGGCACCCAAACACATCCAAAAATAAATTGCCTTTCCTTTCATCCCTTAGAAGCTCCTTGATCAATTGATCTTGAGCAGCATATATCTAGCGTTGGAGGGATATAAGGACTGAAACACATCTTGCCACTGACAATGTAGCCTTGGGGTCCCTGTCGCTTAGTAAAAAAGGCATTATGTCAGCCACAGAGGCATCGGATTTGTATATTAAAAGGGGGGAAATACAGCGCGATCGAAGTTCCTCGTAAAAGCGGCATTCCAAAAGGGCCTGGGCTCATGAGTCCATAGAGCCAGGAGAGCAAGGGCAGATCCTGTCTGAGTAGGGGATATTCAGAATTCTGCCCTGCGTCGCCATAGAAGGGTTAGCATTCAATGCAGCCGAGCAGAAAGCTCTGCAGAGAAAAAATAAATGGCACCCAAACACATCCAAAAATAAATTGCCTTTCCTTTCATCCCTTAGAAGCTCCTTGATCAATTGATCTTGAGCAGCATATATCTAGCGTTGGAGGGATATAAGGACTGAAACACATCTTGCCACTGACAATGTAGCCTTGGGGTCCCTGTCGCTTAGTAAAAAAGGCATTATGTCAGCCACAGAGGCATCGGATTTGTATATTAAAAGGGGGGAAATACAGCGCGATCGAAGTTCCTCGTAAAAGCGGCATTGCAAAAGGGCATGGGCTCATGAGTCAATAGAGCCAGGAGAGCAAGGGCAGGTCCTGTCTGAGTAGGGGATATTCAGAATTCTGCCCTGCGTCGCCATAGAAGGGTTCGCATTCAATGCAGCCGAGCAGAAAGCTCTGCAGAGAAAAAATAAATGGCACCCAAACACATCCAAAAATAAATTGCCTTTCCTTTCATCCCTTAGAAGCTCCTTGATCAATTGATCTTGAGCAGCATATATCTAGCGTTGGAGGGATATAAGGACTGAAACACATCTTGCCACTGACAATGTAGCCTTGGGGTCCCTGTCGCTTAGTAAAAAAGGCATTATGTCAGCCACAGAGGCATCGGATTTGTATGTTAAAAGGGGGAAGATATAATGTGATCGAAGTTCCTCGTAAAAGCGGCATTGCAAAAGGGCCTGGGCTCATGAGTCCATAGAGCCAGAAGAGCAAGGGCAGATCCTGTCTGAGTAGGGGATATTCAGAATTCTGCCCTGCGTCGCCATAGAAGGGTTCGCATTCAATGCAGCCGAGCAGAAAGCTCTGCAGAGAAAAAATAAATGGCACCCAAACAAACACATCCAAAAATAAATTGCCTTTCCTTTCTTTTTATCCCTTAGAAGCTCCTTGATCAATTGATCTTGAGCAGCATATATCTAGCTTTGGAGGGACATAAGGACTGAAACAAGACAATGTAGCCTTGGGGTCCCTGACACTCAGTAAAAAAGGCATTATGTCAGACACAGAGGCATTAGATTTATATGTTAAAAGGGGAGAGATATAAAATGTGATCCGGCCTTCCAAAAGGGCCTGGGCTCATGAGTCCATAGAGCCAGAAGAGCAAGGGCAGATCCTGTCTGAGTAGGGGATATTCAGAATTCTGCCCTGCATCGCCATACAAGGGTTCGCATTCAATGCAGCCCAGCAGAAAGCTCTGCAGAGAAAAAAATCAATGGCACCCAAACAAACACATCCAAAAATAAATTGCCTTTCCTTTCCTCCCTTAGAAGCTCCTTGATCAATTGATCTTGAGCAGCGTATATCGAGCGTTGGAGGGACATAAGGACTGAAAAAATAAAAAAATAAAATAAATGGCCACGAAGAATGCCACGCTGCGGGCAAACGGCATTTTAAACTCACGCCGCGCCCGCGGGCACCCAGGCAAACACACCCCAGAGCAAAGCGCAACGGAGAAGGAAACCCTTTTTGCGCAACGCGGGGGCCAAGCGCGCACCCCCACCCCGCGCAGCAGGCCCAGGGGCGGGGGGCGGCCCCCGGGCTTCCGCTCAGCCCCTCCTTGGGTGGGAGTGGGGCTGGCCCCTTCCGAGAGCCAGGAGGAGGAGGAGGAGCAGGGAGGAGGAGGAGGAGGAGGAGGAGGCTGCTTTGGCGAGCGCCTCCCTCCCTCCCTCCTTCCCTGCCTGCCGTCCGTCCAGCCGTCCATCGAGGCGCGCACGGGGCATGGAGGCTGCGTGAGCCGCTCCGCGGGCAGCTGCCGCTGCGGCGCACCATGGGGCCGACGGCGGCGGCGGCGCTGCTGCTCCTGCTGGCCGCCTCGCTGCTGCGCTGCAACCCGGGGCCCGTCGGGGGTGAGTCGAGTTGGGGGGCCCGGCGCTCCCGGCGCTCCCGGCGGAGGGACAAAAGTTTCCTTCTTCTCTCCGCCTCCCCCCCCCCCCGCGCTTTCCCCGGCGTTTGGAGAGGCGGCGTCCCACTTTGGGCACCAACTTTTGGGAAGTTTTTTTTTTTTTGGGGGGGGGGAAGAGAGAGAAGAGCAGCTCTTCTTTCTTTTTTCATTGCAAAGTGGAAAAGAAGGGGGGGAAGGAAGGAGGGAGGGGGTTGTGGGGGAGGGGTTGTGGGGGGGGGGAGAGACGGGCCCGACTTGTGAAACGCAACACTTGCCACAACAGACTTCCGAGCAGGGTTTGCCTGTCTGGGTTTTATTTATTTATTTTGAAACTTTTTAACTTCGGTGAACATTTGTTTCTTGGCTGCTGCGGGGGGGGGGGGGGCGTTTAGACAGTCGCGCCTGTCGAATAACACCGAGTTTCAGGTTTTCCGGGGGGGACTTTTGGTGTAGTTTTTAGTCTTCGCTGTCTTTAGTCTGTAGCTGTAGAAAAGGGCAAGAGTCCGGTAGCACCTGAAAGGCTAACAAAAAGGATTAGAGAGGGGCAAACCTAAGGCAAAGCCGCCCATGCATATAGCAGAAAAGGGCAAGTGTCCAGTAGCACCTGAAAGGCTAACAAAAATATTTAGAGTGGCAAATCTAAGGCAAAACCTCCCATGCATATAGTAGAAAAGGGCAAGAGACCAGTAGCACCTGAAAGACTAACACAAATATTTAGAGAGTGGCAAATCTAAGGCAAAACCTCCCATGCATATAGCAGAAAAGGGCAAGAGTCCAGTAGCACCTGAAAGACTAACACAAATATTTAGAGAGTGGCAAATCTAAGGCAAAATCTCCCATGCATATAGTAGAAAAGGGCAAGAGACCAGTAGCACCTGAAAGGCTAACACAAATATTTAGAGAGTGGCAAACCTAAGGCAAAACCGCCCATGCATATAGCAGAAAAGGGCAAGAGACCAGTAGCACATGAAAGACTAACACAAATATTTAGAGAGTGGCAAATCTAAGGCAAAACCTCCCATGCATATAGCAGAAAAGGGCAAGAGTCCAGTAGCACCTGAAAGACTAACACAAATATTTAGAGAGTGGCAAACCTAAGGCAAAACCTCCCATGCATATAGTAGAAAAGGGCAAGAGTCCAGTAGCACCTGAAAGACTAACACAAATATTTTCTGGTAGGGTATGAGCTTTCGTGAGCCACAGCTCAGCTGTGTAGAAAAGGGCAGAAAAGGGCAAGAGTCCAATAGCACCTGAAAGACTAACTATAGTAGAAAAGGGCAAGAGTCCAGTAGCACCTGAAAGACTAACACAAATATTTTCTGGCAGGGTATGAGCTTTCGTGAGCCACAGCTCACTTCTTCAGATCACTGAAGAAGTGAGCTGTGGCTCACGAAAGCTCATACCCTGCCAGAAAATATTTTTTGTTAGTCTTTAAGGTGCTACTGGACTCTTGCCCTTTTCTACTACTGCAGACAGACTAACACGGCTACCCACTGCGAATTATATATATTTGTTTAGTGATAAGATAGAAATTGTTTATAGTATATACTATATGAATGGAATGATATAACAGAATGTGAACTAGTTTGAAAAATAATTTTTAAAAAAGCTCACGCTGTGGCTCACGAAAGCTCAGACCCTACCAGGAAATATTTTTGTTAGTCTTTAAGGTGCTACTGGACTCTTGCCCTTTTCTACTACTGCAGACAGACTAACACGGCTACCCACTGGGAATTTAGTCGATAGTTGTTAGTCTTCATTGTTTGTGTGTGTGTGTGTGTGAAGTGCCGTAAAGTCGCAGCTGACTTACAGTGACCCCTTTTTGGGGGGTTTTCCATGGCAAGAGACTAACAGAGGTGGTTTGCCAGTGCCTTCCCTCTGCACAGCAACCCTGGTGTTCCTTGGTGGTCTCCCATCCAAATGCTAACCATGGCTGACCCTGCTTAGCTTCTGAGATCTGACCAGGCTAGCCTGGGCCATCCAGGTCAGGGCTCATTGTCTTTATGGTTTGTAATTCACAGTGGGTCGCCCTGTTAGTCTGTCTGCAGTAGTAGAAAAGGGCAAGAGTCCAGTAGCACCCTAAAGACTAACAAAAATATTTTCTGGTAGGGTATGAGCTTTTGTGAGCCACAGCTCACTTCTTCAGATACCAGGTATCTGAAGAAGTGAGCTGTGGCTCACGAAAGCTCATAGCCTGCCAGAAAATATTTTTGTTAGTCTTTAGGGTGCTACTGGACTCTTGCCCTTTTCTACTACTTTACAGTTTGTAGTCTTCATTGTCTTTAAGTCTTGAGTCCGTCCAGGTCAGAGCTCATTGTCTTTATAGTTTGTAGTCTTCATTGTCTTTAGTCTTGAGTCTTCATTGTCTGTAGTCTTGAGTCCGTCCAGGTCAGGTCTCATTGTCTTTATAGTTTTTAGCCTTCATTGTCTTTAGTCTTGAGTCTTCATTGTCTTTCGTCTATAGTTTTTAGCCTTCCTTGTGGTGTGCGTGCAACATAGACAAGTTCTGACTGAGAGCGTTCCATTGGTGTGTGGTATTCGGAGTTCAGAAGAGGGGGGAAGGGCTGGGACTGTGTTTTCCCTGTGGCTCCTTCAGCAGGCACATGAAGGGTTTTTTTTTTTACTTCCAAGAGTCACATTCAGATTTGTTACTTCAAGGGTTTATGTTCTTCCTTCCGTGTGGCTCACGGAGCAAAGGCGTTGAATTTTATTCACAGGACCCTCTTCGAGGACCCCTTGTTCTTTCTCTCTTTGCAGAAATCCACGCTGCACTTCCTTCTGGTGCAGTAATGATGATAATTACGACGAAATCCGGGGTCTCCTTTTTCTCTTGGGCCGTTGCCTACAGAACACTTTTAAGGTTTCATGCAGGAGACCTCATGTCAGTTTTGCTTCTTTTAAGACTGGCAGTCGGCAAACTGAAATTTTCATGCACTAATGAATGTTAATTGTTGTAATTTCCCAAGTAGTTGAAGAAATAAAGTTGTGTGGCCGATAGTTAAAACATCCCTTCAGGGCAGATTTTATTAGGCCACCCACTTCTCTTCAAAGAACTATCATTTAATATGGGAGTTTTGACCAGTTTCTCCTAAGACGTTGTGTCCTTTTGTTAGACAAGGCTAACTGAGTGGACATTGTAATTATGGTGGCATAAAGATTTTAGACATGAGAGGTCCCTCTTACAATAATTAAATGCCTCTGGTCAAGCCTTTATCAGCTTTCCTGCCACTTTTCCTAGTGTCTTTAGAGCCCATTCCTGAAGGGGGCAAGCTGAACAAAAAGGGGGGCGCAATTTAGAAAAAAGCCCATGGAACACCCCATAGAGTTCCACAGGGCTGCGCCACAATTTTGCGGGTGTAACTGAACATCTGCAAAATGGTGCATTCCTGGCCTGGGAGGCTCCTTCACCCCCCCCCCCGAAATGCCCCTGTGGATGCTGGTGCAGGGTTATACACTGGGGAAATGCCAGCAGGAGACAACACCGGCGCCCAAGAGTTGCCCTGTGCCAGCATCCGTGCCAGTTTACCCGGCTCAAGTGGCACAGACGTAGGGGTCACGCTGGCTCCTATGCTGCTTTGCCATTCCCCTTCAGGAATGGGCTGCCCTTCTCAGTCAAGTTTCTGTGTCGTAATGCCATTTTAGCCAGTAGGTATGCTATTGGAAATCTTGAATGGGAAAGACTTGGGCCCAATTCACATAAGTTGTTCTTTAACCCGTTGGAATTTTTAAATATTTATTTAAAATATTTATTAGCCACCTTTCTACCTTGCAGTACTCAAGGCAGCTTACAATATAACTAAAACAAGAATAATAAAAAATGCATAAAAGACCACAATTTAAATATGTGGTGACTGTGAGCATCTGTCCTTGGTCCATCTGTACTTACTGTGGCCAAGGACTTGGAGAAAGTATGTTTTTCTTAGGGTACCTTAACACTTGCTGTGTGCTGTCAGCCCACATTGGTATCTGTTAGCTATGTGTCTGGACACAAGATTGGAGTGGGCAGTAGCATTTCACATCAATCCCCCACCCCAATATGCTGCTGGGGGAAGATGTGCTGAAATTAATGCCATCTGTAGCTCCCCTGAAGTGCATTCCCACCTGCTGTGGAGTACTTCCTAAATTTAAATACATAAGCCCCAAATACCTCTCTGTTCCTAGTCCTCGTTTCCTGTTTTACCCATGGTATATACAATCTGCAACACCAGAGCCATCTGAAAAGTGTCTTTCTCAATAGCCACGTGCTAAACTGGACTACTACACTGATGTTCTATGGAAGAAAGCCTGAGTGTAGATATCTATCGGGTGTAGGTGTAGCAGATAGTGTTGCATGTTTTCCTGTTGTTGCCTGTAGTCTGTGAAATTCTAGAAAAATTCTAGTCAGACAGAGGGTTTGTCAAGGACAGTGTGTGGAAGCATTAATCTTAGGGCCAAAGTACATCTGACATTGAAGGTCCGTGACTAGATCCCCAGATGTGTAACTTATCTACAAAAAGCAACTGCAAGGTATACACTGGGTGGAGGGGTTAAGTACCTCCTGATGTTTCCCTGATTCCAAGTCCTTCTCCCTTCACAGCTTTAAACCTCAGTAGGGAAAAGACTGGTATCCCTGTCTGGGGCTTAAAGTGATCCAGAGGCACTGTTTTGATTTGGGAAGTGGTACAGGAAGGGCAAAGAGCCTTCAGTGTGTACCTGATCTGTGTTAGGGCCTGCCATAGCTGCTTTTTGCACACATCCACAACATTGCATTTAGTTTGGCCCTTCTCATTAAACTGATTCTGCATGTGTTACTTGCAGTAGGATTCCTTTTCGTTTTGGAATTTGCTTTCACGCAGACATTCTTGGCCTTGGTGATAATATCACTAATAAATTAAGTAACCTATGAGAATATACTAATTTAAATTACTGACTTAAGTCCAGTGTCCCATTTTGCTTTTGATAGTTCTTAAAAGTGCGTATTTGTGAGTTGACCATTAAATCAAGTACATTTACTGCTAAACAGACCATAGATAAATAGCCTTAACAGGGTACACTTACTAGACATGAATGAATACTGAATATTGACTTAGTTCACATCCCAGAACTTTCCAAAACAAAGGGTGGTTTTTTTCAGTGAAGACAAATTTAAACCCCCTCTTTTTTTTTTTGGTAGGTAGAATAATATTCATAATACAAGAACTGAGCAAATTGAAGAGCTCAGGGCATAAAGGAGGAATACAAGTACACCCTACAGTGATATGAGTCTTGAAGCCTGTGTTGACTTGTTGGTCCTGTTGTAAGCCCGTAATACTAAATAGTGCTCATCCCATTGTGTCATATTTATGATGCTTGAATTCAGAAAGCAAATATGGTATGCTCTTTACATAACAAAGCAGTTTTAAACTCAGTGGTTCAATCTGTATGTCATGAAACCCGATCTCCCATCTCCTAGTCTGGAAATCAGAAATGTGCCATGGGCTCTTCTGCTCCCTCCTAATTAGTGCTAACCATAGTTTGGTGATTTGGACATAATTGTGAATCGTGTCTAAGGCAAACAATGAAAGGGAGGAGGGAATCTGCACACAAGCTTATGATGTGTTCCCATCCTCCAAACCATGTTTTGGAGCAGGTTCTGTGATGTTTGAAATGAGCCCATGGCTGCGTTCAGGCACACTGAGATTTGCCTGTTATGGGCACCGATGCAGGTTGTTCACATTTCCATGCTCTTTCCTCCCTCCTGCTCTTGCATATAGACCGTGGTTAAAGGATTCTTGTTTGGGAAGCCTTAAATTGATCTCCACTTGACTCATGACATCTGCATTCAGGCACTTGGGTGAATTGGAGTCTCTTCCTCCACCCCCAACCGGGGTTATAAACTGGGGTTAAACTGCTGTTTAAAATTATGATTTGTGGGGGAGAAACAAAATTCAGTATTCCCAAGTACCTGAATTTGGCTGTCATGGTGAATTGCAGTTTTGTTTTACAACTTCTCAGGGTCTAACTACACATTAGGTTGTTCCCCGGAGATGTTCCTGGGTTAAGCCAAGAGGTGTCCTGGATTTCCACATTCTTCAGAAGTGCACAGGCCTGATTTGGATTGGGATTGCTGTGAAAAGAAGTTTAGACTGGCCAATGATGTTTTCCTGACCTGAAATGTTGTTGAAATGCTTTTTGGCCTATTGGAGGCTCCACGTAACGATGGGCTACGCATAACATTTCTAAAATGGGCCCATCTCAGGCTGAGGAAATAATACAAGGGAGAAAGTCTAAACCCTTTCTTCCTGTGACCCCAGATCTGAACTGGGTCTTTATGTGCCTGGGAAGCACAGAACTCCAGAATATGTTTGTAGTCTTGAACCAGTCTGGGGACTTAGCCAGGAAAAAAGGTAACGTTTGTTAGCCTCCCAGACTTCGAAGCTTTCAGTTCTCTACACATGAGGGTGGGGGCGGGCAGACCATGAAAAAAAGGCTGCATTTGTGCCCGTCTCAGAGAGTACTTGTCTGAATGCCGCTAGTGTTGAAGGGGAGCTATGAATCCATTCTGTTGTACTGCCTTTAAAATGCTTGTTTTAATCCAAATTTCATTTTAAATTAGGTTTTTAACTTGCTAAACTGAAAAATAAAAAATCTGATTTGCTTTTTTTTTTAAGCAACCCTGTGTTTGATTCCATAGCTATGTTTCTTCCATGGAGAATTGCTATTTTGTGTTTAGTATCCTGTATTGAGCCCCGTGGCGCAGAGTGGTAAGCTGCAGTACTGCAGTCAAAAGCTCTGCTCACGACCTGAGTTCAATCCTAACGGGAGTCAGTTTCGGGTAGCCGGCTCGAGGTTGACTCAGCCTTCCATCCTTCCGAGGTCGGTAAAATGAGGACCCAGCTTGCTGGGGGTAAAATGTAGATGACTGGGGAAGGCAACGGCAAACCACCCCATATCAAAGTCTGCCTCGTAAACGTCGGGATGTGACATCACCCCATGGGTCAGAAATGACCCAGTGCTTGCACAGGGGACTGCCTTTACCATTTTATGCATCCACAGAAGTATTGGTGAATCTTGTTTTAAATGTAGTAGTACCTTTTATTTCCTCAAAATATTTTGTCACTTATCAACTTTCATATTGCATGCTTATTCTAAGGGCACTAAATTTAAATGGCGCTAAATGTTAACTTATTATATGATTTGAAATGCCATTTGTTCAAGCATTTTGATGCAGTGTTTTTTTAAGTTGTATTTTATTGTTTAGAAGTAATCTCTGCATGATTTTTACTCTGGCACTGAATGCCTTCTTGCACCAGGTTTTTGCACCTGCCAGAGGTGTAACTCTGGGGAGGCAGGACACAGGGACTAGATGATGTGGGAGCCATCTTGTTCATAGGGTTTTTAAAGGGGAAAGACTTTTTATATCAGTTTGTAATGTGCCATCTAGGGTTGTCTCTCTAGCTGATGGCAGATTAATATTTGGGTCTTGTAGAGGGAGAATGCAGATTGCAAGGGCTGACCACCAGAAAAGATTCTGCATCTACACCCCTGAGTGGAAAGCAGTCAAGAAATAATATGACAGGCAGTTCTCTACTTCTGGGGAAAGCAAGGCCTGTACTATTTCTGGTAAGTCCAGAGCAAAGCTCTACAGGTGGTTTAGGCAGGCTAATACTAGAACACCTCAGACACAAAGGGGATCTACACTGTAGTCATGTCCACATAAGAAATTCTAGGAGATGAATGCTGATAATAGCACAATATCCCTTGATGGTCAGCCTCTGTTGCTTGTCTTGGTAAATTCTGTTGTCCATTCCACTTGTTATTACTTGCATTAGATATCTCTTGCTTGATGCTGTTGTTCTGCAGAGGTCTTTTTACATGCTGCCTACTTTCAAGTCCCTCACATTCCCTGCCTTTTCTCATACGTTGTGTCTGATATGTATACTTACACCCAATTTATAGTTTGTTGTAGCAAGCATTGATGAGAAAACATGAACAGTGTAGATCAAGTGTGAGTAACTTGATCAAGTGTTGATCAGCAACCCGGCTAGGAAAATTAGGCTGACAGAATTACTGGCCCAAGCTCACCCAGGGTAGATCTGAACCCAGTCTGACACTGTAACTCAGAGGTCCCCAGCCTTTTTTGAGCCTGTGGACACTTTTGCAGTTCTGACCCAAGGGGTGGCCACAGCCACAAAATGATTGCCACAGGAAGTGGAACCAGCTACAAAATATCAGGAAGTGAACTTATGTATAGCCCTAGTAGTAACACTTCAACATTTCAGGCAGAAGTTCTGCCGGAATGCACATATTATTTGAAAACATATGCATATATTGTTTGAAAATATTTTCGTGCATGCATGCAACTTACCTTCAGTCACACAGTGAAGATCCTTGTGCTATGGTGACAGCTGCCGCCAAAAGCAATTTTTAAAAAATCTGTCCTGCCAGTCAACTCTCCAGTGGCCAATAAGAAGCCCTGCTGGGCAGAAGCCCCACCTGGCTCTACTCACTTTCTAAAAACACTTGGTGGGTGCCAGGAAAGGTGCTGGGAGGGTGCCGCATTGGGGACCCCTGCTCTAACTACTACACCACAAATGGCTGTCCACTGCCATATGTTTCTGTAGGGTCTGCTGTCTGTTAGTGAAGATTAACTGAAGGAGGTCAGTGACCTTTATCAAGAATGGCACAGCTAGCAGATGGGAACCATGAGCAGGAGCAATTCTTATTGAACTTAGGACAGTCCTATGTTAAAATTCATCTACAGCTAAGCTTTCCCTAAGAGTCTGTAGCTTCATATGTCCTTTTCATTATTAGGAGCCTCATTTGAAAGTGAATTCTATGATGAATATAAGTTGTTACTGTGCATTCTTAATGTAATGGCCATATTTTAGGAAGAGAAAAACCTCCAGGAGGTGCTATGGTAAACTGCAGCTTGTTTGCATCAAGACTTTATCACTAGATAGTACTATACACAATACTTTACGTCAATACTTTATGTTGCCATTAGGAGGACAGTATGGTATTTCAATAAATGTTCCTTTAAGGCTAGTGAAGTGCTGTTCTCATTTTATAGAAGCTCATACCTGTGCCTCCACATTTCCTAAATTTTCTGTAGTCTTTCCATATGGCCTGGGTTAGTTGCTTAATCAGTGCGGCTTTTTTTTTTTTTTAAAGATTGCTTTCCTTCCCTCATTTTCCTTTAATATGTTATGTTTGGCTGTATTGGTATAAAATAAAATGTTTGGTCCTCAGTTACTAAGATACGTTTTAGCATAAAATGAACTGCAGGTTAAAAAATGCAAATGAACTGTAGTGTAGTTACATGCTGGATAGGTACCTGGTAAGCACAAAGCATAAGATGAAAAAAAGGAGTACATGTTAGCAGTGAGTCCTGCCTGCTGGTATTTTTGCTTTGCAGTGCAGCAGAGAATGGTTATTCGGTAAAATTAATTTTCAGGCATGTCATGTGCAGGGTAGATTTGATTGATCAAATCAATTTAAATCATTAGTCAGTAAGACTAGATTTAAATCAAGGTTTTCTGCATAAAGACTCATTCTTGCTGGTATACCGGTAATCTTAATATTTACTACCAGATGAAAGTTTTATTTTTAGAATAATAACTTTTTAGATTAGTTTTACAGTTATATCAAAGAATTACTGGTTTGGTTATACTGTTAGAAATAGACAGTTCACCTCACAATAATTTTGTAATTATCTATCTCCAGCTTCATTCGGGCCACCATTTCTTTGTTGCAGTGTTTACATTTTGGATGCATGCCTGCCTTACCCATAGGTAGAAGAACTTCATTAAAATAATCCCAAACTGGGTCTCTTTTACAGCCTGCTGCCATTATAAATTTTCTCCTCCAGGGAGAGAAGAATATGATAAACCTCAGGCTATACACACACAGATTCCAAGACCTGTGGAGTATTTAGGGGTATGCATTCAACTAAAGCAAAACCGACCTCCTGGGGGGGTTACCAGTAAAAAATGGAGGCAATTAAAGGGAGCCGAAAAAGCAGATCCCGAATAATGCTGAATTTTTTCTAAACACTGGGCCACCTCCAATGTCCACATGGACGTTGGAGGCAGCAGGCAGCACAGAATTGAATACTGGGCCCAGCTGAGCCTAGTGTTCAGCTCTGCGCTTTGTAATTTTCAGGTTCGGGTTTATTAAACCCCAACATTTTCAATTCAAAACAGCCAAATCCTTCTTTTTGGCTTTTTCAAAAATTTATGGGTTCAATAAACCGAACCCGAAAAATACCGAAAGAAGTGGTGCATAGCCATACAGTATGCTGCTCAAAAGGTTTCACTTTCATTTTTCCTGCTTGCTCCTCCCTCTTCACACTTAGCTCCTTGTGCAGATCTATTCTACTCCAAACAATCTTCTATTAATTGAACTTATTGAAACTTAGCACTTAAGAGGTGAGAGATTGATTATGTGTACATAGATTTGCAAAGGAACAATGGAATTAAGGTCTTTTTCTCAACTCTGTGTTTATTTTATAACGTTTTTGCTGTCAAGAAGAGGCATGTTATCTCTGTGGGCATAAATTCACAGTTTTGAGAACTGTAGAACCAAGCATCCGTAATAATATCTTCTAGATAGAAAAATTGCCCAAAATAATCTTACAGAAACTTCTGGAAGAGCATGATATTGTGAATGGATTAATGGAATTCGTTTACCAAAAATTATACTACATAATTAAAAACTAATCCTTATTTCAAGATGACTAACCTTTCGACTATCATGTATCTCAAATAGAAAACTTTTGAAACTGTCTAAATTCCTGGTTTAATTAAAAAAAAAAGCCTTTAAAATTTGCTTTTTTTTTGGTTTTAAAAAAATTATTGACTTTTATTTACCCTGGTCATGTGTAGTATTAATCCTTAGCCCACACTAGTCTCCCAAGCTGCAAATCCGGATGTAGGCAAGTATGAATCCCCATTCTGTATTTCCTACTGTTGGATATATAGCTTCATATATTCATCTCTAGTACTGTAATTGGGTATGGCCTTGGCTGCCTGGGATTTCTCATGTACCTGCAAGGATATGGGCAGGATGCCCTTGCCAATGCCTGTAGAATTTGCTTGCTTACTCCTGTTAGAGAAGACTTGCACACTCAGGTGGCAGTTACTGTAGAGCTCAGTTATAACTAGGAAGAGGCAATTTGCTGCTTGTCCCCCTGAAAAAATTGGGTGGAAGTTTAGGCAAAATGCCAGATAGTCTGCCGAATTGGGTACTGCAAAAATGTATTGTGTATCCAGCTGATGTGTGAGGTGCTTCTTTTATGCATGCTAACATGTTTTGAGTGAGCTTATATGGCATATTACTTTTTAATACACTTACGATACTACCAGTACTGATCATGACCCTGTGAAAATATAACACTTGAACTTTGGCTTATGGTTCTACCAGCTGCTAGCTCTGAGTTTAAAGTTTGTCAACAGTTTGGCAGTCATGGTTAGAGGCATATTGGCCAACTATGATTTGGGTTAACCATAGATAGTAGTACTGATGTTTTGTACATGAGTGGTACTAATTGAAAGAGGAGAGGAATGCCCACTGGGAAGGGAGGAGTAATATATTCACCTTTGGGACACTCCCTACCATGGGTTATGTGTATGGGCAACAGTATTGTAGACTGAGGGGCACAGCTACCAGCATGATAGTTGGCTGGAACACTTGAATGAAATAAGACATATCTACATTTTCCGGAATGGATGAGCCAAGGAGCTCATGGGTTCATTGCAGTTCAAGCTAAGTTGATTATCCGAACTGTAAATAAACCTGATGTTGTGAGCAGCAGACTTGCATCTTTTATTCATATGTCATGGCTCGTGTCGTTAAGGGGGTCTACGTTCTTAGAATGTATCACTTACTGAGAAGTGAAGTTATCTTATTCAGCGAGACCTCACAGACAGGAGTCAATGATAATTCCTACTACTTTAGGCTTTCTATTGAAGTGTGCTAGAAAATTTATAAACAATGAACTTCCTTTAAATAACATTTATTTCACATAAAATATATATATGCATGTGAATATTTACACTCTCAAAACGTCATAAAATACATTATGATATACGCAAGCAGTTTCAAACAATCTTTATAAGCACTTTCTATGTTTCATAATATTTCTCTCTGAGAGTTTAAACCTTTCAACTTGTATCTCTATTTCATTTAGTATACCACAGTTACAGAAGCTTGTAAAAACATGGTTAGTGTATAATCATTACAGAATCCCCATCAAAACATGATTAATATAATGGGAGGGAAGATATGATTAGTAAAAACATCTTAAAATCATTCCAGGTATCGTAGCAATATTTCAGGACAAAAGACATGCTTTTATTTTGCCATGTCATTTGTAAATCATCTTAACGTCATGGGAATTGAATTTATGTTCAGGATATTTATATGTTTCAGTATGTGTTAGCTTTACCCAATGCTGTGTGTAGAGGATAGAATACCATAAGCTTTGTATTTAATCTATTCTATGTTTATGGACTTCTGATCATTGTTAAGATCAAGAATGCTACATACATGCTGAAAGTATGTGTGTATATTAACAGTCAGCAATGCAGAGCTTATGTGTTATGTATATTCCTTTCTTTTCAGGAATATCTCTGGCCTCTTACCCTGAGAAAGTTCTGAAGCCCTTGTGTTATTTAGAAAAGACTTCTGAACAGATCCAGGGAATTATCTATATAGGATCTATATAGGATATACAATCCTCATGCTTGCCAGCATTTGGAAAGCCAGAACAGAATATGACAGATCTTCTTTGAGGTTCCATAAATCCTTGCTAGGATCAATTGAGGCTCAATATAGCAAATATGGTGAAGATCCAATACACTTAGACTCCCATCTCCAAGGTAGAGTGCTAGGAGTTCTAAGGTCTCCATCTTTGTCATGGAGCAGCCTGCCAGCATTTCACTTCAGATTCTAGCCTTTATGAGAACTAGAATTGCTGAACTGAATTCCCTTTCAAAAGGGATTTCTAGCTTTAGGCAAGAAGACTGTAAATCTGTATGCAAGAGATGGTAAGAGAGTGAAGCCTGACAACCTGAGTTGTCTCCCTTCAATCTTCTTAGGTTTTACATCTTTCAAGATGGAGAGCAAGGCCAGACAGCTGAAGCTGTCCTCCAGTTACTCTCTCTTAGTCTCACTCAAGAGACAGAGAAAGCTGATAGCCAGACAACCAGCATTGTCCTCTACCAACATTTCTTTCCAAGTTTTACATCTTTGGAGATGTGGAGAGAGTGAGGTCAGACAGCCTGAGCCATCTTCCGTCAACTCTCTGCCTTCTGGCAGTTTGGTTCTGGCTTTTATTCTCTCAGACCAGCGGTCATCTGAGCTGAGAGACTAGAAGCTTCTGCCCTGGGTGGCTACACTAATACCTGTATCCTTGCACTTGGCATGGTCACACGTGGTGGTGGTGTGCCATTGTCACTTGGTCTGTGAAGAAAGCATGTTCTTGGCATTGAGTCACAAAGTTCACAAGTGCAAGGTCACCATCTGTTATACTGTTTGAAGACTAGGTCTGAATCATTAGGTTAGCATTATTCCCTCCTCACACGGCAGCTATCAGAGGGGCTAAACTCCCAGGCAGAAATGACCTTGTTAATGTCAAGAGGCCAAGCACCTCGGATAAGTGATGCTGATATTTTTCCAGACACAACCAAGCGGGCAACATTGCATATCATAACCTTGTAGCCTTGCAGTTTATTTATCTCAGAATATTAAGAATAGTCTTAACAACTCATGACCTCTACTCTATTTTATTTACTACATCAACAATTCTGTTCAGAGAAATAAGCCTCTATAAACCTTTTTGTAAACTTTTACTTCTATGCTTTACTCATGAGATTCATAGGGAAACCACAGGTACAGGCACCCTACCTCTCAGGCCTGCAACACATATACTCATTATTAGAAGTAGATGATTATTTAATTTAAAAACATGGATTTATACCCCACCCTTTCCCGGCCAGAGCCGGGCTCAGGGCGGTTTACAACACCATAAATCATATACAGGATAAATTTATAAAAGCATAAAATCTACATTTCTCTTATTAAAATCTTAGAAAAAACCTGACTAAAAAATCCTAGAAAAAACCTAACTTATGTTTCTCCCCGAGTGTGGATTATAAACCAGTGTTACACAATATTACCATAAGAGGGGATCAACAGACCCTAATAAGAAGTGATACTGGTGGTAATTAAATAGTAAAATGGAGACCAAAGGGAGGGAGGGGATCAGCAAGGGGAGGGAAAGGGAGGAGAAGGGAGAGGGAGGCCAGCTGTTGTAAAAGCCGTCACTACCTTCAACCGTAGGCCTGGCAAAACATCTCCGTTTTACAAGCCCTGCGGAACCGAGCCAAATTTTGCAGGGCTTGGGTCTCACTAGACAGAGTTCCACCAGGCAGGTCAAGGACAGATGGATTTCTCTTGAGCCAGGGATCATCAAAAGATTGTTTCCGGCTGACTGTAAGGCTATGGGGGGGTGGGAGTGTATCGGGAGAGACAGACCCGTAGATACCAAAGTCCCAGACCATTTAGGGCTTTAAACATAAGTACCAACACTTAGAACTTGATTCGGAACTCAGTCTGGAGCCAGTGCAGCTGGTGAAGCACTGGCCAAATATGTGCTTTCCATGGGATCCCAGTAAGGACCCACACAGCTGCATAATGGACCAGCTTCAATTTCTCAAGCAGCCTCAAGGGCAGCCCTGTGCAGAGCGAATTACAGTAATCCAGTCTGGAGGTGACCGTTGCATGGATCATTGTGGCTAGATTAGAGCAGGACAGATAGGGAAATCAACTGCCAGGCTCAGCAAAGATGAAAAAATGCCGCCCTGGCCATATTTGTGACTTGAACCTTGAATGAAAGGGAGACATTCAAGGGCATCCCAAGCTTTTGACAGAGGCAGATAGTATCAGTTGAACCCTATCAAGTGTTGGGAGTTGATTCCTCTGACCCAGCCATAGGACCTTGGTCTTAGATGGATTCAATTTCAGACGACTCTGCTTCAAGCGCTTCACCACAGGCTCCAAGCACTCGGCTAAAAGTATCTGGAATTTATGCTTCTGGAACTGCTAGAATAGGAAAAAGAGGCCAGAAAAGTATGCCAGAATAGTCTCTGGAACAGGTGTGAGCACTGAAGCAGATAACTATATTGGGTTATCTTCAGAACTGGGTACATTTGGGTCAGGCAGCTTTTTGTGTTGTAGTTCATTAGATTAGGAGAGGCATTTTCCAACTGTTGAGTTCTGAAGCATCTGTACATATACTAAATTTGCCTAGTGGTTTGAAATGGAAAATAATCCATAGAACAAGTAGGACACATTATCAGTTGACAGTTTCAAAGTTGTAATTCACTTTTTTGTGGTGGCAGTCCTCAGGAAGTATCTGTGTAAAGTCTGTGCGCATACACGCTGTTCATTATTGAACTTTCGCCCTAATCAAATAAGTTTAGCTGCTTTTGGCTATTGGAAAAACTTTTGAGATATTTATGTAGCATGTAAAATTAGCATGAAGTACTTTTGAAAGGGTGGTGGTGGAAAGTGCTGTCAAGTCATAGCTGACTTATGGCGACCCTGTAGGGTTTTCAAAGCAAGAGATGTTCAGAGGTGGTTTGCCATTGCCTGCCTCTGCGTGGACTGAGATAGTTCTGAGAGAACTGTGACCTGTCACCTAGCAGGCTTCATGTGGAGGACCCCCCTAAATTTTAGGTTAAATATGCAAAATCATATCCCAATCAATGTAGGACATTTTTGCATTGAAAAGGCTTTGGAAAACCTACCTCACTGCTTGTACCTTATTTAATTTCTGTTGAAAACTTGCACTTAAGGCCCCTATTTATGGTCAAGAAGGTATTTCCCCTTCCCCCATCTGAGTGCTTCATTACAAGTGTAGCTGTTTGAGAGGCTGGGGTGTGTGTGGTTCTGCCTTGTGTCTGGGACCTGGATTTGATTGCTTTTTTGCCTTTTTATTCTAATTTCATTTTATGTAGAGTTAACCTAATCTGTTTAAGAAGTGACCTTGGAGATGAAATAATAGTGCATTGTACTTTATCTTGGGCCTGGTCAGATGTTACTGTCTAAACATGCTTTGAGAAGAAATGAGGTTTTGACTGTGCCATGCCCCTCATGTCTTGGATAGACAGCAGCATCTGCCCCTGCTGAAACACTACATTATCTCTGCTTGAAGATCTTGAGTTATCACAGGCACAGATGACTAAAGTATGTAGCTGGGTCAGACCTTAGTTTCTCTCCAGGGAGAGCGGGAGATGGGTGAGTACAAGCTGAAGATTCTCACTTCCTCATACCAAGCATGAAAAATAGGCTCTAGTCAATAGAGAGTAGATTCTTAATTAATACTTGGGAAAGCTGAAACCTGAATTTTGTCTTTCTTTCGATAATTAGCATTGACAATAAAATTCTGTGTTCTCCCTCCACCCCCAGCTGTGGTCCCCTTACCCATGCGTTTAGAATTTGACAGCATTTACATCTCTAGAGGAAAAATGAGATGCACCTTACATTCTGTACAGCTACAAATAAAAGTATGCAAAGTTGTACCTATTTCTCACCTAGAACTATGAAGAAAGGTGGGATATAAATTAAAGTAAAAAATGTTAACTACCTTGCAACAAGCTTTGGATGTCAAAGAGATAACCATATAATGGAATTTAGTTCTTAATAGAATAGAAACTTTCATATTTGACATTTAACTTAGTGTTAGACGGAATGAATTTGTTTTCTTTTTGTTATAGCTTTTGGGATGTTGCAGTCTTTAAAGTTCTGACTGGTTGCTTTGTATTTTAAAGTTTTGTAAATCATTCATTCTGTGCATCATATTAGAAAACAACCTAAAACTTTGCCACTTTGTCTGAAGCTTTGTTGTCTGTATTTAATGTTAAACATGTGTTAACATAGATAAGAAAGTGTTTTCGTATAGCAGCTTGCAGATCTGCAAGTGGTATTCATTTAGATTGGTTCCAGAAGAGACATACAGGTCTGTTTTGGTGAAAAGATGTGCTGTGGTATTTAAAAGCTTATAGGTTTTTTTATGCCATGATTTTCGATAAACAAGAGGTGGTGGGGAATGCTTCATTAGATGCATAGGACGTATCCCATATGCATTGAGGTACAATCCAGTCTAGGAGCCCCATGGCGCAGAGTGTTAAGCTGCAGTACTGCAGTCAAAAGCTCTGCTCACGACCTGAGTTCGATCCCGACGGAAGTCGGTTCCAGGTAGGTCGGTGAAATGAGTACCCAGCTTGCTGGGGGTAAAGGGAAGATGACTGGAGAAGGCACTGGCAAACCACCCCGCAAACAAAGTCTGTCTTGGAAACGTCGGGATGTGACATCACCCCATGGGTCAGGAATGACCCAGTGCTTGCACAGGGGACCTTTACCTACAATCCAGTCTACTTCATGTTTTGAATGAAGCAGGTTCTTGCCTGTGAAAGCTCATTCCACAATAAATATCTGTCTTCAAGGTGCATGTGGATTTAGTTAGCTAAGCTGCATAAAATGAGATTTAAGCAGAACAGTGGAAATGGATCCAAAATTGTAGTGCAACAGCAATAAGTCAAGCTTCAATCATTGAAAGCTGCCCCTTGCAACTCCTAGGATTCATATGGAGCCTGTACTGTTCCAGCCCAGACAACCAAAACTACAATTTGCCAAAGCTGATTGATCTCCTGGGAATTTTGCAGTAGATGTCAGTTACTTGGGATCTCCTTGAATTTTTCAAATTGTATTCCGGCTAAATTACAGCACTGCAGTATATCTGAATTGCATTCACAAGTTTAATGTTAATAATCAGTGCACCTACTCATAAGTTAGTGAGATTCTTCTTTTGTATTTAGTTTTGAGTAAATGACTCTGCATGGTGTTCAATTTTGGGGGGGTGTTGTGTGTTGTCCTTTAAAAAAGGCTCCCACAATGCCATAGTTTAATAGCAGGAACTCACAAGACTCACCAATGACGTGTTTTTGGAACACTTGAATATTTACTAATTTCAGGGTGATATGTTCA